>NW_024870753.1:7505000-8967500 GCF_019054845.1 Dipodomys spectabilis | reverse complement strand
GTTTGGGATGTGTGTGGTTGTTTTGGGTGTGTGTATGTGGTGGTTTGGGATGTGTGTGGTTGTTTGGGATGTGTGTGGTTGTTTGGGATGTGTGTGGTTGTTTGGGATGTGTGTGGTTGTTTGGGATGTGTGTGGTTGTTTTGGGTGTGTGTATGTGGTGGTTTGGGATGTGTGTGGTTGTTTGGGATGTGTGTGGTTGTTTTGTGTGTGTGTGTGTGGTGGTTTGGGGTATGTGTGATTGTTTGGGATGTGTGTGGTTGTTTGGGATGTGTGTGGTTGTTTGGGATGTGTGGTTGTTTGGGATGTGTGTGGTTGTTTGGGATGTGTGTGGTTGTTTGGGATGTGTGTGGTTGTTTGGGATGTGTGGTTGTTTGGGATGTGTGTGGTTGTTTGGGATGTGTGTGGTTGTTTGGGATGTGTGTGGTTGTTTGGGATGTGTGTGGTTGTTTGGGGTGTGTGTGTATGGTTGTTTGGAGGGGGTGTGGTTTGGTTTCCCCCTCACCAGCCTTGGTGGGTGCCATCTTCTCCCCTCCCAATAGGATGCTCTCTGCTCTCGGTGGTGTGACCTGTACCCCTCTCTATTCTCAGTGTGTGACCTGTACCCCCTCTCTGCTCTTGGTGTGACCTGTACCCCAGGGCTAATTTAGGCCATTGAGATTTAGAATGAAGTTGGAGGTGGGAGGGAGAAGGGACCGGAGGGGGAGGCTGGGAGAAGAGGTCTGGCCCCACGCCCGCTGGCTGCTCCTCAGGGCAGCTCTGTGCACTCCACAGGGCCACTGTGAAGCCTGCCGGGGAGGATGGGAGCTCCAGCCCGGCTGTCCAGAAAGCCAGGAGTGAGCACAGGCCCCGCGGAAGGAAAAGCAAGGGGGGACGCACTTGGAAATGACATCGTGACTGTTCATGGGGTAGAGTTGTGCTTTCGCCCGCTTCATTTTTAGTGAAAGGATGGAAACGTCCAGAGGCAGGGCGGGGACTAGTGGAGTTGCATTGTCCTCTTCTGATTGGAGCTTCAACAGCAGGGCATCCACGCTCACGCTCTGAGACTGCGTTCACGCCGATGTGCAATATGAAATGGAGTCCCTTCTGCATGCACAGAGCTCTCTCTAGTCCCGGGCCTGAGCAGCAACTTAGTCTTCACCTGGTCTGAATTGACAGGATGATTCTCCAGCGCCCACTCCTTTTTTATGTTGACAGTGATGGGGGGAAACAAGGATTTACATGGAAAAGCACATAGTGCATCTTTATCACCTGGGAAGTACTTGTGTTTGTTTTCTGGGCAGATAAACTATATTTAAATGGCATGATAGATTAAATAAAGTGTTATCTTTATTTTTTTTACCGTTGTTAAGGACTAAGTACTTCTGGGTTTTCTTTTTTCTTTTTTACTATCTGGCAGCAAAAATGCCAGCTCAAGTACAAGTGTGGTTCAAGTGGTAAAACACCAGCTTTGGGAGTATGAGGCCACCAGATTGAAGTCTGGGCTTCGGTCCCAGAGGCAGGCTGTGTGTCACAGCCCATAGGGGTCCCCCAGGCCAGCACCATGTAACAGACAGTGAAAAGGTCAGAGACATTTCTGCCATCATTTTCTTTTTCTTTGCATGCTAGGCTTTGAACTCAGGGCCTTGCCCTTGCTAGACAGAAGTTATACCATCTGAGCAATGCCTCCAGCCCTTTTTGCTGTATTTATCTTTCAAATAGGGCTTCCAGGCTGACCCGTCGGCACCGCTCATGCATACTTGGATCACTACTATTGGCTGCCCACGGCACCCATCCTCTCCCCCCCCCACCCCCAACTCCTTGGAGTCCAGCTGGAGGCTCACTGCGGACACATCCTCATGGCTGCTGTACCATGGAAGGGACCCTGGTCATCAGCAAACGCCAGTGTGAGGCCAAGCAAGGTCAGAACTGGTCAGGCATCAGGACCGCTAATGACCCCCGGGCTTAGGGGCAGGCATAGCTCCTGCGTGGGTGGAGGACTGGACTACGTAGCTTCAGATACTACATAGTATCTGTTTTCGGGCAGTGTGACTGTCACAGACACATCTGGATCTTGTGAGGTTTTTGAGCTCTGAGGATGGAAGTCAGCTCAAGATTCAGAGCTGTGGATGAGTGGGTTGGTCCGTCCCGTATGCCTGAGACACCTTAGCTTGCTTTGGCAGCTAGGTAACGAGTTGCCCTTATGACGTAAGTTTATGACTTTCTCAAGTAGAGAGCGTATTAAACTCCACGCAGGCACAAGGCTGGACTTGTTCTGGCCACAGCTCTGTCTCCAGACAGAGCAGCAGCTCCACAAATAAGGGATGGGAGGGGGGCGTGGGGAACGAGAAGGAAGGGGTGTTGTCGTCCAGGAAGCACTGTACTTGTAATCTGACTTTGGGAACTGTTACCCTGGCTGCAACCCCATCAAAATATTAATAAAAAGGCAAGTCAGGTTTTTTTAAAAGAAACCATCATCGTTGGAGAGTTTTCTTTGAAATACAAAAACTCCTTGGAAGCTTCTCTGTGCATTAGACAATGGGGCCCCTGAGTTTGAGTTTGCAGAGACTTGGAAACGGAGACTTTCAGGATGATTGCACTTCTTCCTGGTAGTGTGTTTCCATACCCATGCATTCCCACAAAGATTCCCTCCGGTCATTTTTGGCCCTCTAATCTTTGTTACCTAGCTTAGAAAACAAAAGTTGGGGAAAGTCATGTGAATTGAAAAGTTGTGCTTTTCTGTGTATGGTTAAAGAAATCTTCCTTTGGGAACTGCCTACACTTCTTTGCTGTTTTCGGCAAGTTCTCCTGGCTTTTGCTGCTCTCTTTCTTCCTTAGAGGATTCTTTAAGGTCTATCCATCATCCAGTTACCAAAATGCACCTCACTGGGGAAGGAAAAATAGTTGGCGTAGCTGAGTGTTTGAAAGGAAATAGGAGAAAAGACATCTCTGACTTATAATGCCTTCAGTATGCTTCCACACACCGAAGCATCTCCGACGCGCTGTTGGAAATTCATAATGACAGATGGGCTGGGGAGAAGGAGACACACTCCACAGTGGGCTTCCTTTCAGATCCAGAGCTCCTTCCAAGGTGTTCTGAGCTATTCTTAGCAACTGGGGGCTCCACACATTCACACCCCCCCCCCCCCCCAGAAGAGAAGATTGCTGCCCAAAGGCTGCTTGAGGCAGCTTTGTTGCTTAGCATTTTGCTCCAAACAAGAGCCAAACCAATGCAGGCATAGATGTAGAGACATCTAGAAGTCTGTTTCATAGAGCTTGAAGGACCAAGGCACCTGACTTCTCAGGACCTGTGCTGCTCAGTCCTCTGGTAGGAGTGAGTGAGAAGTTCTTTCTGTTGCTCTGAAAGAAGTGATGAGAATATTCGTAGGGAATGGTGGAGATAGGAAGGTTCCGTAGTTCCTATCTTTGGGACACCTGCAGTCTGGAAATCATTGAAATTGTTTTCCCCTTCTCTTGTTTATTCAACTCTACCTACTGTTGGTTATGGCTCAGATTATCTCCCTCCCCCCCCCCCCCCCCCCCCAGTGTAGTAATGCATTTCAGGGTAATGCAGAATTTCGATTTGGGGTCTAGAGTGATATGGTTTGATCATGTATTGCAGAGTTGACGTTCTGAGCCCCCCTCCTACCCCATGGAAATACAAGCTACAATGGAGTTAGGAACTTTGTGTCATGTAGTCATTCTAAGAGCACCTGTGGATTCTTTCCTAGGCTCTCATACTTAGCCACGGACCATGAGCTTGAGCTCTGCCTCTGAGGGGCACCAGTTGAGTGTCCGTTTTCACCAGGAACACATTTGTGTGGACAGGACCTTTTGTTTGGGGGGGGGGCATACTGTGGTGGCTGTGGCAAGACAGAGAAAATACCTGCGTCTGTAAAGGTGTGCCCAAGCCGAATCCACAGACTTCTATTCTCAGAACGGCCTCAACTGGTGATCCTCCAGATCTGAGTTCCATGGTGCCTATAATCCTAGGGATTATAGGCACCAGTCATGGATTCCTGGTGTGATGCCTAAATGTTGCGGCGGATGCAAGGAGTCTGAGAAGTGGCGACTGCCTTACAGGGGGTCGCGAACTCCATAGGGACCACAAATGCCTTTGGGAGGGAAGAGGAGGAGGGAAAACCCTAGGATGTCTTTTAATTTAGTATACTTACTGGAGATACCCGGAACCACTGGAAGTGCAGAAACTTAAGCTTTTGACCTTGTTTCTCTGGCCAGAGACTATTCATTGAATTTGCAGCCCCTTATTCTGCTGCGGATGTCAAATCAGAAGCCATCTACCCACCACAGGCAGCTTTATTAGATGTTCAAATTGGTTATGGAAGTGCCCTGCCCACCTACGCCGGCCTCTCTCTCTCTCTCTCTCTCTCTCCCTCCTCTCTCTCTTCTCTCTCTCTTTTTCTCTCTCTTTCTCTCACCCAGCTAGGACTCCTTGCAGACACATCCCCATGGCTGCTTTGCCTGCTGTGATCTCTGCTCCTTTCCAAACGCTTGCTTCGGCAGCTTCCCCTCCATTGTGCCTCTCGGACTGGGTTCCCATGGAGGTTGGATATTGAGCTGCTTGTTAGAGGAGGAAACAAGGGCTGTGGTATACAATGGCAGGCCTGAACTGGCCCCGAGGCAGGGCAGAGGCTCTCCCAGGTGGGACTTGTCAGGGCACGGGGCAGGCATCCTGCCACTGGGCCCTGGGTCACTGTGGTGAGCACTGCTGCTCACACTGGGGCTTCTCTCTCTCAGAGAACAACGGGTTATGTCTGACCAGATTGTCTTCTCTAGGGAATCTGCTTCTCTACGAACTCCTAGGGGACACTTGGGTCTTGCGTCCATGCCAGGCTCCACTCCTGTCCAGAACCTTTCATTCCAGAAGTTTCAGCCACTCAGCCAACCCCCTGCCCTTTGCTGCACTCTCTTCTCTGATTCTGTGGCTTACACTCTTCATTTTCTATGAACTGTGGGTTTCCCTTCTGGCTGTCCTTGGTTCCTTCCCTTTAGTTTGATCATGAAGCTTTTAATCAATAGGCTCTTACTTTGCTTCTAGAAACTTCTTTCCTTGTACCTCTCACTTGGGGGATACTTCACTATACTCCTTTTGGGGGATTCAAGAGTGTTTATGAATTGTTTCTTAAGTGGACAAACTGCACATACTCTTTAGAGCAGTGTGTGTGTGTGCACGCACACATGCGTGCACATATGTGCTTCAACACAACTTTAGAAGATAGGTTCTGCTCCTGATTTCCTGATTCAGAGAATGAGGTACAGAAGATTCAACCCTGAGTAGTGAACAGGGGAGGGCCAGGGGGCCTGAGCTCCAGACCTGTTCTCTGTACATCGCCATCTTATGTGACAAAGGGACAAGTCTCAGTGTCAGAGCAGCAAAAGTACTGAGTTGAAACATTCGACCACGGAAATCTTTTACAGATTATGCCCTTGTGAAACTGATCAATTTGGCATGGGTTTGGAGTAACATGTGTAGGAATTTATTGTAGGAATGTATTAGATCAGTTCTCTTCTCCTCCGCCCTGAGGCTTTGGGATGGTTGCCGACTGGTTCACTTTGCAGGAGTTTCCCTGTTCATAGCTCATGAGCAAAATGAGGGCAAGAAAGTGCACAGAGGAAACTGATCATTGACAATGATTTGGGCTCTTCTGCTCCCTCTGTCTGATAGTGCCAGCGACTTCTTAACTGACATGGACTGTTTGCTGTAAGATAGTTTCCTCTTCTCACACAAACTGGTGAACTGTCACATTGTATCTTTTCAGGAGTATCCAAATGTAAGGCTGGCTGACCGCCAGCTTGTTGACTCCTAGAAGATAATAGCTATTGTCTCCGAACAGCTTTGTTTCAAAGATTCATTACCTGAGTTCTGGAGCCACTTGGAGGTGAAAGATCTCTATCAAGCTGGGAGGAAAGGCCACTGTGTTGGGTGTAGCCTGCAGGGAGTAGACTCAGCCATTCTATTTGTACACCCTACATCTCTTTGTGGCTGTGGAGGACCAAAACTTTGAATGCCCTTTCACTATTTGCTGCAGAGTCCCAGGCTCTTCATATCTTACTTGCTGAATGGCTTTGAATGGTCAATGCAATCTTAGGTATACCTATGGGAACTCAGATAAGCTATACAGGGAATTGTATTTAATCAAAGACTTCAAACAATAGAAATTAAGAGGCAATGGTGTGTTTGTATATTTAGGTTTCACTCTGTAAAAAAAATAAAGCCAAACCAAACAAAAACTGACCTCAGTGTTTAAGAGGAAAATCTGCTTTTAACAACTTCAACAAAGGTTGAGTCCCCCCTCCCAATCTTAAAAAGCCCCGTCAAACTAACCTCTTAATGATTTATGAACCAATGAGGAAATAATATGAGGATTATAATTCCTTTGAATTGTATAAACCTGTATAAAAGATAGATAAAAATGACAGTCTAAGATAAATGAATGTTGAACTGATCTATTGAACTCTTCTAAAATACTCAGGTAGAAAAAAAGCCTAGATCCAGGCTACCTACTTAAAAAATAAAAGATCAGAGCTTTCTAGAATTTGGCTTTGAAACTTGAATGAGCATAGGGTTAAGCTTAATTCCCAGCTCTTGTTGGTTCCAGTTGAGGATGTGGATGGTATGCTTTAGCTCCAGGAGGAAGGTCAATCAGCTAAACATGACAGAATCTTTGGAGCAGAGGGAGAGCTGTGTGGACAGGCCTTGAGTTTGACCTCAGAGCCTCATCCTGGGTAAGCTGGCTGCCATCACTTGGCTGGTGCTCATCACAGCCTTATCTTTTGTGTTTTGAATCTGCTTTTTGTCTTGTCATGGTCTGATGAATATTTGCTAAGTTCTTGTTACTGCTGGTACCAGCTGTGTGCCATGGCCACTATGGTAAAGAAGACACATGCTTTCTGCCCTTCAATGGTAAGATCTGGATAAGAAAAACCACTTATTCACCATGTATCATGACGCGTGCCTGTAATCCAAGCTACTTGGCAGGTGAAGGTAGGAGGATCTGTGGTCAGCCTGGGCAAAAGAAGAGACCTTATCTAATAAAAGAAACTAAAAGCACAAAGAATTGGGGGTGTGGCTCAAGTGATAGAGGTCTTACCCAGCAAGCATGAGACCCTGAATTCAATCTCCTATACTGCAAGAGAAGTAGAAGAAGGAGGAGGAGGAAGAGGAGGAAAGAAAGGAGAAGAAGAAGGAGGAGGAGGAGGAGAAGCAGCAGCAGAAGGAGGAGGAGGAAGAGGAAGAAGGGAGGAGGAGGAAGAAGAGATAGAAAAGGAGGGAGAAGAGGAGGAAGGGAAGAGGAGGAGGAGGAGGAAGAGGAAGAAGTAGAAAGGAGAGGAAGCAGAAGAGGAGGACGAAGAGAAAAGATGAGTGAGTTATTTCCAGATACAGAGAAGGCAGTTTGGGAACTGGGATATTCGGTTAGCTCACAAATGGATTTACTGTTACAATAAACACACTATAAGTTGAAAGCATCGGAAGTCATAAATGCATGAGATACCCGCTATCCACGGAACCTCACAGCTTAGCAGCAACTGTCCACCTTTGTGGTCATGTGGCTGACTGGGGGCTTCTAACTGCGGCCCACTGCCCGAGTCTTGAGCGCAAAGCCTCCTGCATAGTCCTGGCCTGGGAAAAGATCCACATGCAAAGTTCTAAGTGGAACGAGCAGGATCATCCGTCTAGAGAAGGACTCGTGTTCTGCCCACTGCATCCTGTCTTCCCTTCAGAGTAGAGGTCGGGATTGCTTTGTGGGGAGTGGAGGTGTGGTGTAACCATGCCTTGCGTATGAAGACGGCCAGCTATTTGCTCTTCTGGACACTGTGATCTGTATCACAGTTTGATTGGCTGGAAGCCAGTTTCAAGCTAAATTCCCACCCTGCCCCACCTCCCCTCAGAATACAGAGGTCATTATGCTGTACTCATTGTGTATTTCTGTATTAACTCCATTCCTGTCTCCATTGTATGCTGCTATCCATATCTTTCTACTTTCCCGTTCTCTCCTACACCTAGTTTATCAGAGCCGTTCTGGAATACAGCAAGTTATAAATAATTAAAATGTAATTAAATTGCCTGGGCCTAGGGTGGAATTTGAGAGCTTTGCTTTGCTCTTCTCCGCTGCCGAGGGACGAGCCGTCCTGTTGCTCTCCTGCCTTCCACTCCCTCGGCCTTCCCCAGGACCTGGGCGGTGTTTGCTGCTGGGTTTGCCATCCAGGCTGGCTCGTGCAGAGCGTATAGGACAGGCTTAGTTTAGGTTCTACCTGAATCTTTGTCAGTAACCTTGGTCTGAGGAGCCTGAGTGTCTTTTCCCCTGAGCTCATACTTGAGTCACTCCGCAGGTTTGTCTTGCCTTTCTTGTCTTCATAAATTATAATAGCTTCTTTTGTCTTAGACACGGAAGTACAAGGAAGAGCTAAGAGCTGTGGAATGTGGGGTGCTTGCTCCCCAAAAGATTCCCTGTAGTCTGGAAAATCTCTTTACAAGTCCTGTCGAAAATAAAAACCTCCTTACTTTCTTAGAGGGATAGATCTGCCTGATAGTGACCCTGAGTTTGTAGCCAAAGGCGACTTTTAGAAACCTCGAGTGGCATAGGGCTCTGTCACTGACTGGTAACTCCCGGCTAATGGCTTTGTTGTACGGTGTCCTTGTTCTCAGTGGAGTGTTAGCTCCTCCCCGTAGTCCAGGGGACAAAAGGTGAATTGTTTGGTATAATATCTAATGATCAATATATATAACTTACTACTATTAGCCTGCCTTCTGCTTATTTGTCATGTTAGTTAGTTGGTCTATCTTCTGTAAAGATTATAGCAATTATGGTAATTCTTATATCCACCATAGAGGAACCATATGAATACACACTTAACATCTTATTTTTTTCTGTAAACTTGCCATTTGTAAGTGGTCACTCCTTCCTTTCTTCCATTCCCTCCCTTCTTTGTGCTTGAGCTGAGTCTTGAACTTATGGCCTCTTGCTTGTTTGGCTCTTTTGTTTATGGATGATGCTCAGTCCCTTGAGTCTCACTGACTTTATCTGTCAAGGACTTTGAACGGGACCCTTAGATCTCAGCCTCATGAGTTGTCAGGAGTACAGGGGTGAGATAACAGTGCCTGGCAACTCTTTGCTTTTACTTTTAAAAGCAATGTATTCTTTTATTTATTATCTTTAAGGAGTTATACAAAGGAGTTGCCATCTAACACAGCAGTTTACGAATACAATATATCTTCATCAATATCACTCCTTTCAACTGCTGTTTTGATTCCTCTTTACTTCCTTTCCCTTAGTACTTCTCATGACCAATTACTGCATATTCACTTCTGTGGATTTACTGCACACACATGTGTATGTATGTGCATGCATGCGTGTGTCTGCGTTTGGTGTGCACACTCGGTTCCCCCCACAGGCATTCTAGAACATTGCTTGGCATGTCGTAGCCATGCAAATCTATATTGAATCAGTGAATAGTCTTCAAACACCACCACAGTTTCATTAATGCGGCTTTGGATGGTACTTGAAGCAGAAAGGGCACTCGTTTGACTGAGGACAGAAGCTCTTCTCCGGGAAGTGGGTGCTTGAAAGACCCAGGGAAGACATGGGCTGCATGACTCTTTAAAGGGGCTGCTTGCTCGGATTCTGTCATGAATTACCACTAGTCTTTTTGTCACCAGATTGTGGAGTGCCCACTGAGAGCTAGGGAGAAACCAAATGGGAAACCTCTCAGGTGCCTTCAGAATGCTGTCCCTTTTGTTTTCTGCGCAGGGACAACATTTTGGCAGGAGCAATACATGTGAGTATCTTAGAATCCGCATATGTCAAGAGCAGTTTTCATAAGCAGTCTCTGATCCGCTGACCCATCTGGGATCAAGAAAGCTGACCATTGTGTGTAAGCACATAGCTAACAATACCCTACGTTCTGATGCATAGAAGAAGTCTAAGAGGAAGTTGACTCAACACAGGTTCACGCTGCATACACTATGTGTGTGGAAATTCTGCAAAGCAAGGCTGGGGCACCAAGACAAAGCCTATAGAGCTACTTACCCCTGAGGGGGAGCAGGGAGCTGACACCCAGGGACAGAGACAATCAAACCACTTGCTTTTTTCAGAGCTGAGGACCTTACTGTTAGGCGAGTGCACTTCCACGGAGCTAAATCCCCCCCCCCCCCCACTGCCTCTTGTCTCTATATTTCCTCAATATTCTCCTGACGCTTTCACAGAATGTCTTTTGATTTAAAAAAAATCTTAACTGAGGATCATTTCCTTGAGTATGCACAAGTAAGGGGGAATGTTCTTATGCTCTGTATACTTCCGGAATTCTGAATGAATGCATGCTTCCCTGCTGCACTCTGAATGTGCACGCAGCTTTCTCATCCGTTATTTCACTGAGGCTCTGCAGTTTCATTGTGAGTCAGAAGCCACCAATTCCTAAACAGAGAAAGCAGAGCAGAGCGGTTAAGTTTTGGCCCAAGTTTTGCCCCAAGCCGTTAGTGTTAGGTTTTTAAAAAGAGGTAGCCGAGCAGCATGCACGTGGTATTCAGGTAAGGGGTAGGTTTATTCAGTAGACCTGCTGGGATCAGGCAAGGTTGGCACTCCACGCGGCTGGCAAAGAGGGCATCTGGCCCTGGGTTAGGCCTTATCTAGGGTAGGGGCGGGGAAGTTGTGTCCAGGTAAAGGGAAGTGGGACCAGGTGAGAGGTGGGACCAGGTGGGAGAAAGGTGTGGCCACATCAGATCCAGATGTGACCTCAGCGGATGTGGATGTGACCTCTTCCTGGTGTCCCAGTTGCCTAGGTAACGCAGGTACTGAGCAGGGTCTGCTCGCCATCCAGGAATGGACCTTACAGTTAGTGTACAAGCTCAGTAAAGGGAAACTATAGTCACTTTTTTTTTTTGGTTGTGGGCCCTGAACTCTGGGCCTGGGCGCTGTCCCTCAGCTCTTCAGCCAAGACTCGCACTCTACCACTTGAGCCACTCACTTCTGGCCTTTTCTGCTTATGTGGTACTGAGGAATCGAACCCACAGCCTCATGCATGCAAGGCAAGCTCTCTACCACTGAGCCACCTTCCCAGCTTTACATTCACTTTTTATCAATTAAATCCTATGAATTCTTTTCCTCCCCTTTTTTTCTATCTACAGATGTACAGGCTCTACTCACATAGCAACATGATAGCATCCTTTTCAAGAAAGAATATTAGCAGCAGCCATTACATACTCAGGAAACAGGGTCTACCCTACCCTGACTCCTACTGGTAACTCCTCTATGAGATGAGTTCCTGGGCAGGTTTTGGACTTTAAGCTACAAGTTAGTTCTGCTATGGCAAAGGGGCCACAGGCAGGACCAGGAAGCAATGCTGCTGTGCAGACTGTGGGGAGCCTGTATGTGCTGAAGGTCAGACGCTGACCTAGGCAGGGACAAGACGAGGGGAAAGCACATCGCCATGCATTTGCTTTGCCTGTCTGCTTGTGCTCAGGACATCAATGAAGAAATAGATTCCTTTGTGCAACATATGTTTCAGATTATAGCCTAAAAGCTGTCTATGTGGCACCACAAAAATCTTGGCCGGCAGAGCTAATTTGAGGGTAGGCTCCTGCAAACAAGTAAGAAATTTGAACTAAAGAAGACATCTAAAAGAAATGGGCTTCAGTTATTTACACAAAACTTACATTGGAAACCTAAAAGGACCAGGGCTCTAGGAAAGGTTCTGGTGTACCGCCGGTGTAGCCCAGCTATTTGGGAGGAGGTGATGGGAGGGTCACGGTCGCTAGATCACTTGGATAAAAGTATGCGAACTTACCTGAAAAGGTCAAATTAAAGCTGGGTGCTGGTGGCTCACACCTGTAATCCTAGCTACTCAGGAGGCTGAGATCTGAGGATCGCGGTTCAAAGCCAGCCTAGGCAGGAAAGTGCATGAGACTCTTATCTCTAATGAACCACCAGAAAACCAGAAGTGGTGCTGTGGCTCAAGTGGTAGAGCACTAGTCTTGAGCTAAAGAGCCGGGGGACAGTGTCCAGGCCCAGAGTTCAGGCCTCATGACTGACAAAAAAAACAAAAACCCTCAAATTAAAATCAAAAGAATTGGTGTCACTCGAGTGTCAGGGCATTTTTCCCAGCAAGTTCAAGTCCTTGATTCTTCAAAAAAGGGGCGAGGAGCCTTTGTCCTTGAGTAGCAAATGGCTGTGGTGTCATTCCATGGAAAAGCCAGGGAACCCTGGGGGAGAAGTGGTTTCTCTGAACGCTCTCTGCCCAGGCAGAGCCCTCTGCTCCTGGTCTGGTTGGTATTCAGAATGAACAAATCATTGCTGTTGGAAGAGTTCATGCAGTTCTTCCGGAATGTAAAACAATTGTAATGTGACATTTATTTGTATGTGAGTCGGGGCTGCCTAAGTGCTAAGACCCGTTCCCCCTTCCCTGCGGGTACTGTCTTTTTAAAAAGAGAATTGGAAGTATGAAAGGAAGACAAGCTGTCTGGTTTGAATTATCTTGGATCCTGAATTAGTGTGACCCAAATTAATGAGATTTTACTTTGATTCTGGCTTAAAGAGTTTAATATCACCATGAAGATGTTCTGTTCGATATTATCCTAAATTTAAGAGCCGTTTCGCATAATGCTTTGACAATCAGTTTCTCATGTCTCTAACAAAATTACCCTCTTCTTTATTACTCGCATATCCCAGGAACCATGTAAAGAACATTCCCCCAATATTTCCCTGTGGAACGGAGGACTCGCTTAGAGCAAACATCTTTTCCTTTTCCTTTTTTTTTTCCCTCAAAGCTGTTCTATGTGGGTAGCCATCTGACTCTTCCGTGGGGTATCAAGAAAAGAGAATTCATTGCTGTAAACGTAACTGCTCATGGGGTTGTGCAGTACAGGTCATGTGAACGCTTTGAAGCCATGCCCAACAAGGAAAGGCCCACACTGCGTGACTCACTCTTACCTCGCTCTGTGAATGCAGTTAGACCCGTGCCCACCCCTTGGACATTATTTTTCAAAAGGCTATGTGCTGGCTGGGATCAGAGCTTCCTAGGAGTAGAATTCTGTTCCTTTGGGGATCTTCTAGCAGCTGCTGTGCCCCTTGGGACAGAGGACCAAGCCACCAGACCCGTGGCTGTGGGGCACAACGTCCTCACTGTCCGGGGCCGTGAGGGACGGTGCTCACCAGCACCCACAGTCTCACGGTGCACAGCCTTTATATTTCACTTTAGAGTTTATGTTCTCGGGAACCTCTCTTCTCACCTCTTTTCTCCAGGAAGCTGGTCTAGAGCTCTCTGAGGTCTTCAGCAGGGAGAACTTCTCTTTTCAGTGGAGAATGTCGTCAGCAATTCTTATGCTAAGAAGGGTCAGGAGCTGAGGTAGTACCCGTGAATAATGGTTTATAGCCCCTCTATTGTCTGCCTCCACTCATAAGCAAGCACACATGAAGACGGGGAGTTTAAGATCACCCAGTGAGCTGGCAGAGGGGACAGGGCAAAGGAGGGAAAACACTCTCGGCAGAGCTGATGATTTTACTGGGGTTGGGGTTTGAGAACATTCACGAACGATCTCCACAGATAGAGAATGAATCAAGTTCCCCGGTTTAAAGACAACAAGAGGAAGAAGCACAGAAAAAAAAAAAAAGGTTCTTCCATTCTTCCATTTCAGCCATGTGGTGGAAATGAATTCGAGGCCATTATTCCAGGCTGAATGCTTAATGGACTGAGATGCGGGATGGCTGCTCCCCGGGCCTTCCAGGGGCCTCTGTGGGTTGTGCTGCCAGTGGTGGCTGCCTGGAGGAAACCTGTGCCTCTAGATACCTTCTTTCTTCCTCCCAATCGCCTGCCCTGCCCTCCCTTCTCCCCTCCTCCCTCCCCCTCCCCCCCAAGGAAGTGTGGGAGAAGGTGCAGAGTGGGACTTAGAAAAGCCCAAAGAACCACACAACCCCAGGCTGGGTTGTTTAGTGGGACCTGCTCTGCGAGGTGCAGCGGCTCTGCTTCTTGTGAAGGCCGGGCCTGACTTTGCCTGTTATGGGCAGAGAAGATGTGTGAAAATGCTTTCTCACAGTGAATGCGGGCGAGGCACCTGCCCGTTACAAATAAATAACTTCAGTCCAGACTTCTGATGCAGGGACACTTTTGAAGTGAGGAGTTGGAAAGGCTGGTGGTGCCGGCTGAGTCATTTTGAAATGAGAAAAGGAAACCATAGACCACACAGAGTGCGGAGGTCACAGGGTGTGAGAAGGGTCTGCTGGAGGGCTCACCCCTGCCTTCCCTTCCCGAGGGGAGGAGACCCAGCCTTGTGTGCTGGGTCCCACGGCTGGTCCCTGTGCTGAGCCTCACACCTTCCGGCTGCTGCCCGGCCAGCGTGGGGCGTCTGGCCTTTGGTTTCAGCATCTTCTAAGACCACAGTGAGGCTGGAGGCTCTTGATGCCTTCACAGAAGCAAGGTTTTCCTCCTATGATTTTGTTTTCTTTTTTAAATTAAGCTTGTGGGAAGTAAATAGAAAGGAGCCCTTGAACCCTGGCTGGGAGGGAGGATGCTGGTCTTCTAAATGGGGATGATAATACATACAGCCCATGGCACCCCCTCAAGACGCTCTGAAGACATGACCTCACCCTACACCTCCAGGAAGACAGGAAGAGGCTCCCTCAGCCTCACACAGTCCTTGTTTTGTTTTGAAATGGGCAGTTTAACACAGCCCTCCCCGCTCCTCCTTCCCAAGTCTGCAGAAAAGCCCAGCATCTGGGAGACCAAACCAACAGCCGCACCCGGTGGTTCCCGAGAAGGTGCTGTGGTTTGTGGAGCCAAGAAGGGCCCTGAGGAGTCGGGGGTGTCATTTGAAGAGGCTACCCAGGGCCTGTCCCTAAGGACCGGCTAGTGCCCTGCCCTGCGCTGTCTGGATCCCGATGACAACAAATCAGAATGTTCAGAATCAGAATTAGAAAGGGCCAGAGCTCAGGAGAGTCATGGTAGACCATGCTCTGTGGCTAAGGGATGCACCCCTCCATGGCTCTGGACTAGATGGCTGGACTTGGGGGTAGCTTCTGTAGAAAAAGCTGAGATTCCATTTCCCCTCTCTCCCCCCCTTCCCAGAAGCGGCTCCGATTGAAATCGTCAGGACCTGTGCATCTACCCTATCGCCCACAACCTCCATCCTTCCCAGACACCAACAGGCCACCTGCTCGTGTAGGTGCGGTCTGTGCTAGACCTGCTCCAAACACTGCCAAACCAGGTGCAGTTGGAGGTTCCAGCACCTGCCTGGGAACAGTGAAGCTGGAACTGGCACTTGCCTGCACCTTTGCCCGGGGAGAGAGGAGCTGGAAGTCAGGGCTCTTGTGTTAGCTAGCATGGTGCTCTCCAGTGGCAATGGGACTAAGAGTGGAAGGTCTTGGAATTTTTTTCCAGGTGGTGTTCTGCTGCTTCATGAAGATTTCCCACCCAAAGCTGGTGTTTGTACTTATACATCCTCCATCAGCACCAACACTCCTTCCCCAGGAAAGCCTCCTCCTGCAGAGCCTAATCGATGGCGGTACTTAAGTCACAATGTGTAGGGTACTTCCTTGTCTGCCTGTGTGGCTACCTGATGAGAGTTTCACTTTCTCCTAGAATTCAAGCTCCACTGTTCTGGGACCTGGTGTGTCTAGTTCACTACCATGTACTTAAGTGTTCCAAATAGATGATGCGTGTGGCTGGGTGGATGGAGGAAGGAACACCGAGATAAGATCATGCATGAGTGGAGATGTATGGGCTGCCACTGGGACACTTAGTGTCTCCTGGAAATTCTTCTCCTAGTCCGAGCCACCTGAATGCTGCCTCTGAAATCACCCAGAGGATCCCCTCCCCGCTCCCCCCGCCCCCCACCAAGGAGTCGAGACAGAACGCCTGGAAGGAGGTGTCCTGAGCCGCTGTGTGCACCCAGAGCACCTGGAGCTGCCACCCCCTGCGTCAGAGGGGCCGCCTGGGCTGGGGTTACAGGCGGATGGCTCCAGCGTGGTCCCAGCTCTGTGGCATGGCAGCACAGACTTCTAAACCATTAAGGAGGAGAAACTGAACTCAGCACACCAACTCCCATTGTGGCGCACACCTAAGGGAAAGAAACTCCCCCTTATTCTTTTTCTTTTGGTGGACTTTTGACCTAAGGGTTTAGCTTCACATTCTGGGCACTAAAATGAGCCATACACCTCTGGGTATCCAAGGATATTGTTTCCTTTGATGGTCATGACAACCTTCTGCAGGGCAGCCCTGTGAACACAGCCATCTTCCAGAGGAGAGAGGATGGGGCTGGTGCAGCTGCCGGTCGGGGCTGGTGCAGGGGTGCAGGCCGGTCGGGGCTGGTGCAGGGGCGCAGGCTGGTCGGGGCTGGTGCAGGGGTGCAGGCTGGTGGGGGCTGGTGCAGGGGCGCAGGCCGGTCGGGGCTGGTGCAGGGGTGCAGGCTGGTCAGGGCTGGTGCAGGGGCGCAGGCTGGTCGGGGCTGGTGCAGGGGCGCAGGCTGGTGGGGGCTGGTGCAGGGGTGCAGGCCGGTCGGGGCTGGTGCAGGGGTGCAGCTGCCGGGGCTGGTGCAGGGGTGCAGCTGCCAGGGCTGGTGCAGGGGTGCAGGCTGGTCGGGGCTGGTGCAGGGGTGCAGCTGCCGGGGCTGGTGCAGGGGTGCAGGCTGGTCAGGGCTGGTGCAGGGGTGCAGGCTGGTCGGGGCTGGTGCAGGGGCGCAGGCCGGTCGGGGCTGGTGCAGGGGTGCAGGCCGGTCAGGCCTGGTGCAGGGGTGCAGGCTGGTCGGGGCTGGTGCAGGGGTGCAGGCCGGTCGGGGCTGGTGCAGGGGTGCAGCTGCCGGGGCTGGTGCAGGGGTGCAGGCTGGTCAGGGCTGGTGCAGGGGCGCAGGCTGGTCGGGGCTGGTGCAGGGGTGCAGGCTGGTCGGGGCTGGTGCAGGGGCGCAGGCTGGTCAGGGCTGGTGCAGGGGTGCAGGCCGGTCGGGGCTGGTGCAGGGTGCAGGCTGGTGGGGGCTGGTGCAGGGGTGCAGGCTGGTCGGGGCTGGTGCAGGGGTGCAGGCCGGTCGGGGCTGGTGCAGGGGCGCAGGCTGGTCGGGGCTGGTGCAGGGGTGCAGGCTGGTGGGGGCTGGTGCAGGGGCGCAGGCCGGTCGGGGCTGGTGCAGGGGTGCAGGCTGGTCAGGGCTGGTGCAGGGGCGCAGGCTGGTCGGGGCTGGTGCAGGGGCGCAGGCCGGTGGGGGCTGGTGCAGGGGTGCAGGCCGGTCGGGGCTGGTGCAGGGGTGCAGCTGCCGGGGCTGGTGCAGGGGTGCAGCTGCCAGGGCTGGTGCAGGGGTGCAGGCTGGTCGGGGCTGGTGCAGGGGTGCAGCTGCCGGGGCTGGTGCAGGGGTGCAGGCTGGTCAGGGCTGGTGCAGGGGTGCAGGCTGGTCGGGGCTGGTGCAGGGGCGCAGGCCGGTCGGGGCTGGTGCAGGGGTGCAGGCCGGTCAGGCCTGGTGCAGGGGTGCAGGCTGGTCGGGGCTGGTGCAGGGGTGCAGGCCGATCGGGGCTGGTGCAGGGGTGCAGCTGCCGGGGCTGGTGCAGGGGTGCAGGCTGGTCAGGGCTGGTGCAGGGGCGCAGGCTGGTCGGGGCTGGTGCAGGGGTGCAGGCTGGTCGGGGCTGGTGCAGGGGCGCAGGCTGGTCAGGGCTGGTGCAGGGGTGCAGGCCGGTCGGGGCTGGTGCAGGGTGCAGGCTGGTGGGGGCTGGTGCAGGGGTGCAGGCTGGTCGGGGCTGGTGCAGGGGTGCAGGCCAGTCGGGGCTGGTGCAGGGGCGCAGGCTGGTCGGGGCTGGTGCAGGGGTGCAGGCCAGTCGGGGCTGGTGCAGGGGTGCAGGCTGGTGGGGGCTGGTGCAGGGGTGCAGCTGCCGGGGCTGGTGCAGGGGTGCAGGCTGGTGGGGGCTGGTGCAGGGGTGCAGGCTGGTCGGGGCTGGTGCAGGGGCGCAGGCCGGTCGGGGCTGGTGCAGGGACGCAGGCCGGTCGGGGCTGGTGCAGGGGTGCAGGCCGGTGGGGGCTGGTGCAGGGGTGCAGGCTGGTCTGGGCTGGTGCAGGGGTGCAGGCTGGTGGGGGCTGGTGCAGGGGCGCAGGCCGGTCCTGCTGCCTACACTCCCTAGGTTGCCTCTAACACAGGCTAACGTGTACGTGAATCTGCACACGCATCAGGGCTGTGTACGGTCCAGAGGTGTTCCCTGTTGTATTGTTACAATGACCCTAGGGGGTGAATGCCATTGAAATGCCACTTTCCAGGCTGGGCACGGAGGCTCCAATGGGTTCTGAAAGCTATTGAAGAGCACAGAACCAGTTATTGGCCTTGCTAGGTTCAAGATGTGATCAGCTTGCAATAGGGGCCACCTTCCCAGCCACTCCACATTGTGCCCCCCGTCCAGTCGATATCCTGATTCACAGTGCGGTGTGGGCTGCCGTGGAAGGCCGCGTGGCACGTGGATGCCTTGTGGGAAGCGGTGGTTGGTGGTGTGTTGTTCTGTCATTAGATGGGGGGAAGCGTTCTTGCCTTGACTGTGTTGTTTGGTCCAATTGGCCTGCTTTCCACAGCCACGCTTCCCCATTTCTGGTAAGTGGGGGGCTTGAGTTCTCACTCTTCCTGCCTGGTGGCTGCACTGCCAAGGGGGTGACGAATGGAGGCAGGTGTCCTCGGTGTAGCTTAGTCCAAATTCTACCTTTGTGCCCATGAACAAGGGGGTGGCAGGGCTGCTTAGGATAAGCTAACTTGTAAAGTATTATGGAAATGCGAACCCCAGTTGAGTTTCTGCAGGTGCGTCTGTGGGCTTTGACCACGACCCTGGCTGAGCATCCGTGCACTGGCCACGTGTCCCTGCACGCACGGCATGGCCCCTCCGCTCCAGGCAATCCACCTTTCTGTCTTGGAAGTGCTTTGCTTCTCGTTTCACCCGGCTCATTGAAGGTGAGCCCCAGCTTTCTCTGGGCGCGTCACACTTGAATTTGTAGGTGCTCTTGTAGCCTGACCTCCCACCTGCGGATTTTGATTTGATTAACCCCTTTGACTCCCAGCTTTCCTGGTTGTCTCAAGGTGGGATCGTACGCCCCAACCACAACCCTTTCAAATTCAATTTCAGCCCCTTTGCCAGTGTGGCCAACCCCAAGACCCAGCAGGTCTACACATCTGTCTTAGCACACCCAAAGCCAGCAGAGAACCTGCACAATCCTTAGACAGCTGGGTAGGTGCGTCTTTCAGCCCGCGTGGAGATGAACTAGAAAATGCCTTCAAGCTTCCGTTTGCTACAGAGAATTTAAACCTGAGCACATGGATGGGGCATGTGGCCCTTGGGAGGGTTGGATGCAGCCACACGTGATGGTAGTGAAATGATAAACAGGTGGAGATGATGCTCGGGAAATGACCACTCCGAGAGAGCGATAATTCCCAAATGAATGAATGAATGAACTCACACGGCTGCCTTTGGTGGCCTGGCTCTGTAGACTCTCTCTTCTTCCCACAGTCCATTCACAGGCCATGTGGCACAGTTCATCAGCGCTCTGTACCGAAGTTCAGTTTGATGAGGATCTAAGGAGTTTTGAGAGGGAGATGAGGGTGACCAGTCACTCAGGCGTCCATTTGTCTGGACGTGACGTTGGCCCCGTTGCAGGCTGGCTTTGTGATCCTGGACAAGTCACCTGACCTCTCAGGGCGTCCGTCTCTGGTGACAGCGGCGCCCACCGCAGAGGGTTGCTGTGAAGACTGAGGGGTTGTGAGACACAAAACTTCCCATGGCACAGATTACCTGGCACGGCGCACGCAGCCCGCGAGTGGGAGCTGCTCTTTTTCACTCCCCGAGAGCGCAGCAGACATCCTCTCCACATCACGGGCGGACTGAATAGGCCTTCCGTGTCTAAAAGCCTCCCCGTGTTTTCTATCAGCCACGCGTAGGTAATGAACTTGATGTCTTCATAAAGCATGGTATCTTGTGGTGGTTATTTTAAGCTCTCTCATGCATTGTCTCATTTCATTAGTTAATGATCATTATGACAAAACAATAAAAAGAGTCCTTTAAAAATGCTTCCGGTGGTGCAGATGTCAAACTCCAATTACCATAAACGCGGTGGCAAGAGCAGCGCCGTTTTTCTCACGTGATGCTGCGCAATCGTTTTCATTGTGTGATTTAACTTTGTTCCCTGTAGAAAAATTCCTTTTCTCCACATCCCACCTGCCCTGCTCTTGGTGGCTGTGTCACGGAGGGACACGTGCTCCCCACCCCTGGTGGAGGAAACCCCAAGTGGCCAGGGCCTCCACAGCACGTGGCACGTTCTCGATTCTTCTTATACTTCCACAGTGGAACTTAAGTCCTCATGTCTTGTCCAGTCTAAGCGTTGTTGGGATTCATGGGAAGGCGTGTTGTTGATGTGACTGTCCATGGCCTGTCTGTCCCAGGGCCCGTGGATATTTATTTCCTGTGTGGATCTGAGATATGTGGTTGGTCCTGGGCCATAGTCTTCATCCTTTATGTCTTCTACAAATGCTGTGATCAGATCTTAGTGGAACTTGGGATTGAACCCAGGACATCATGGTTGCTCCTGGAGCCTTGGTGCACTCAGCCTTTGATGCATTGCTGCCTGTGTATGGCAATAGTGATGCTACCCTTTGGTTGTATAGTGCTGGACCGGTCATTGTGTTCTATATGCAGCATCTCATTTAAGCAGCATGGTTAGGTTACCTTTTTTTTTTTTTTTTTTAAATTGCTGGCTTATATGTGGAAATCTAAGAATTGGAAGAGGAAAGGGCTAGCCATTACATGATACTTTACATGCATTCTGTCTTTCAACCTTCATAGTAGCTCTTGAGGTAAGCATATTCCTTCCTTACTAGTAAAATACTCAAGGTGTGGTGGTACATGTGTGTAATCTCAGCAATCTGGGAGGCAGAAGCAGGAGATGATGAGTTTGAGGCTAGCCTGGGTAAGATTAGGGAAGACCTTATGTCAAACAAGTGGTAGAGAGCTTGCTTAGTATGTTCAAGGCCTTGGGTTAAATCTCCAGCCTAGCCAAGCTATCAATCAATTGATAAATACACCATTCAATCAAATCTGATTTTCAAAGGTTCTAATTAATGCTTGGTGGCTCACACTTATAATCCTAGTTACTCAGGAGGCTGAGATATAAGGATCACAGTTTGAAGCCAGCTCTGGTAGGAAAGTCTATGAGACTCTTATCCAGATTCCAGAAGTGGAGCTGTGGCTCAAGTGGTAGAGCACCAGCCTTGAACAAAAGAGCTCAGGGACAGTGCCCAGGCCCTGACTTCAAGTCCCAGACCCAGTGAAAAGAAAGTGCTAATTTAGTGCAATTGATATTTAAACATTGGTACATTGGACAATATAACCAATATTCATTCTGTTATCTAGTGGTGGGCCAAATTGTATTATCGAATCAATGTAGTAGAAAGATTTTACTTCTCAGGATTAAAGTTGTTGCTTGAAAGCTCCAGAAACACCAAAATGAAGAAGTGCTGGAGGACAGAGGACATCTTAGACCAGCCCTCCTGTGCGTCAGGCCCGCCACAGAGAACTCATCCTTTACCATCCCAGTGCGCGGTGGCAGAGTTCAACACAGACAATTCACACATGGTGGGGCTGGCGTGTCTGTCACTCCGCAGAACCCCTAGCTCCAGCAGTACTTGACAGTGTAGCTAAACTCAGCACCACTCCCCAGTTCCTCTGTGCAGACAGAATGCCACAGACCACCAGGAGGTAGTTCAGGAATGGCTGAGGAATTGAACAATGGCTCTACTGTGCATTTCCAGGAAGTTTGTGTTGGCATGGGGGGGGGGGGCTCTCCCACGTGGACAGTGTCCTGCGTTCCCCAGGTGAGCCCCATCATTGCGTGCTAATGAGCCCGGCCTGAAGGCAGAACCTGGGCATGTGGTTTCAGGTCAGTCACTGCTTGCTATGTCAAGAGAAAATTCATTTTCCTTGAGTTTTTTTTTTTTTTCCCCACGTCACGTTTTACGGCTGGAGTTACTCAGCGAATTAATAGGCATAGAAATGCAAAGCTCTTATTGCATTCTATCGATCTGATTGCAGTGTCATTAATTGAAAGATGCTGCGAGCGTGATGGATAGTTGAGCGCAGGATTTTACATTCCTGTTGGCCTATTGGAAGAAAGCCGCATGAGCAGACAGAAGGAAGGCTTTTGGTCTGACATGAATGATTCTTTCTTTGTCAGTCCTTGTGAGAGCATTATTCGGCCCGAGTGGAGATTTACAACGTGAAAGGGTGAACTGTGTCTGCCCTGAAAGGAAAAATCAAAACCCAGGTTGCTTATTTCTGGAGTTGGAAATAATCCATGTCGTATAACTTCCTCTTAGCGATTCCTTATAGATCACATTTACAACACCCCAAACTGACAGCAGCTGATTTTAATCCATTTCACTTGTAATATTGCAGTATTTGCATTCATCCTCATCCCTATGACAGGAGTATGTGAAACTTTAGGAAACGTGGTATGTGTTTGGGGATATTTGCTTTTAATGTTATTTCCTTATTTGATCACTTGACCTACTATTCCTTGGAATTTGCCCATAAATTCAATCGAGGAGTTTTGTGTGTGTACAGAATTGTCCCCATACATGGCTAGTTTAGTATGAAAAAATTTGAGGGAGTCTGTTAAAAAAATATTATAATCTCCCTGTGTGTGAAGGAAAAAATTCTCCAGATTGGAAAAGAATATGCCAGATTATGTTTCATCTGTTTGCAAAGGCAAAGAGCATGTCTTTGCTTCCCAGCTGATCGCATGCTAATGAGTCTGGGTAGTTTTCCCTTGTGCTTCTCATGGTAAAGATTTCAAGCTTGGAGTGAATGGGAGGAATAGCTACATCTAAATGGGCCACAGGTCTTCACCCACTCTTCCTGAGCCACGTGCCTTTGAGAACTTGCAGAGTTTGGGCCACATTCCTAATGACTCACCTCCTGTCTCCTCCTCTTGTTCAGCTGGTCTCAGGTGTGCTTTATTATTTTGTTTTATCCCTAGCTGTTTGCAGATGTGGGTAGGTAGGATGCAGACATGGTCATGCCTGTGGCATGGTACTGAAGATGTACGGAGAGCTTTCTGAGCAGAGACAATGGGTGTCGGCTGAGGGTACCACCTCCCTGACCTTAAGCTTGGTGACAAGTGGAAACCATTTCCTCGGGCTTGTCAGCTGCTCTCAGAGCGGAAAAGAGGCTGCACCCACGTTGGGAGGCAGATTCTGTGGCTGACTGCGCAGGCTGCCTTCCCCATGAGATTGTGTCTAAAAATACCTCCAGCGAGAGGCAGGCATATGCTGGCGCCTTGGCGTGAAGGCGCTCGCGCCTGGGTTTCTTGCTCTTCCCAGCCCTGTTCTGGAGTGAGGGGTTAAATGATCCCAGAAGCCCTGCCAGGTTTTGATTTGCCATTGTCTCAGCTTGCTCGTTGGTTGCCTTTCAATGGGACCCCTGCTCCACAGGCTGGCAGGGACTGGCCGGAGCTCCCGGGGGGCTGTGGCCCGGGCCAGGGCGCCTGCTCGCTCCTGTTGTGTTCTGGGTGTCAGGCGTGATTTCTCTTTCCTTTCTTGGGAGGGCGAGTGCGCGGGCACCGTTGTCACTGCCGTGGCTGCGTTCCCCGGCGAGAGCCAAGGATGGAACCGGACGGTGGGTCACGCCGGCGATCTCGCTCCATTTCCTTTCTCTTCTTCAACCTTGGTAGGGGCTTTTCTCTCTCCAGTGACAGACAGGGCTGGGTGGGGGCTCCTGGGCCCCTCTTTCCCCCTGCTCTAGCTGGATGAGGATTCTTTCTCCCGACGTGTAACACGCCTGTGTCTGGCAAAAGCTTGCTAGGCTCTGGTCCTGCAGCCCAGCGACTCAGACCTCTGCTCTCTCTTTGGCTTTCTCTTTGACCGGCAGCTCGGAATTTCTTAGCTCTCTGTGGTTGCCTTCCATGTTCAGGGGGGTGGGAGTATTGTTGAGCTGTTTTGTGTAGGAAGAAAGAAAACAAACATTGCTCTTTTCCGAGGGAGCGTCCCAGGACCAGGAATAAAGAACAGGGAAGTCAGGTGAGATTGCTTTGTGACCCCTGCTCTATAGATAGCTTGGCTCTAAATTGCTGTCTCCTGGCCAGACCTTCTCGCTGGCAGAGATAAAGAGGTGAAC
The DNA here is from genome assembly GCF_019054845.1 of Dipodomys spectabilis. Lineage (NCBI taxonomy): Eukaryota > Metazoa > Chordata > Mammalia > Rodentia > Heteromyidae > Dipodomys > Dipodomys spectabilis. The sequence continues at coordinate 8,943,405 of NW_024870753.1, read as the reverse complement.
CTTCCAGACATTTTCGGGATTGGGTGTGAAATCATTTCAGTTCTAACAAGAAGTGGCTGGGAAAAGAAATGCTGCTTTTTCAGGCACAAAGCCCACAGCTGACCCGGGATACAGGAAAGGCTGTCTCCTTCGGCATTTTCTGTGCTAGCGGCCAGGAAGCCCCTCTCATTCAAGCCCCTCTCTTCTTCCTTTTGCCTTCAAGTAAGAAAGATTTTGATGTCCAAAAGGTTTTGATGTCACACCAAAAGGCAATGTGTGGTTTTTCAAAAGGTTATTTGTTTTGAGATTTCTGGAAAATGAGAAAAAACAATTCCTTATCTTAGTTCAGGTGGCTAGTAAAGAATACACTCAAAGCAAGCTAACACAGACATACAGACACATTCAATGTAAGCTGTTACAATGAGCAACTAAACACACACACCACACACACATACACACACACACACACACACACACACGCACACATGCACGCACGCACCAAAACAAACCTACCCAACATGAACCAAAACCTAGGCTTGGATTTGAACCAAAATGCTTGTGTCTGTGGAAGAGAATTAATCTAATATGGTTTAGTTTTCCTTTCCTTCACTGCCGTTTTTCTTAGCTTCTTTCATAAAAGCCACTAAAATGGAGGACTAGCCCTTCCCACAGAGCTCATTTCAGTTCTGGCGTTGGCTGATAAAATGGAGCAAGGATCAAATAGACTCCCAACTCCAGTTTGCCACCAGGCGTTTCCTTTTAATTCAGCTTAATGCATTTTGTAAAAGGAACGCACGCTTCTCCATGCTTCACATCTACTTATGCGACTGGATCTGTGAGTCACCTGTAATATTACATCGATTTGGAATTCAATAGAAGAGAAGCAGAAAAAGGTCCCTTATTTGTAGGCAGCCAGTTCTGATCCAGGTACCGGAGGATTGGCGGCTCTGCCACCTTTGTTCCTTCAGAGGTGTTGAGGGGCTTGGCTATTGCTGACTAATTGATGGTTCTAGTGACGGCCAGGCTGGAGGCTCCTGAGATAATAAGACATGCATGCAAACTCAAACATGAAGAAGCATACTGCTCTCACCCAGAGAGAAAGTCTTCAGAGTCCTAGAGGCATGACAGAGCTTGCAGGACATAAAACAGAAGAGAGGGAGAGTGATAGACTGACAGACAGTGACACAGAGAGAGGGAAACAGAGATGGGGACAGAAAGACAGGCAGGGGAGAGGAGAGAAGAGAGAGACTGAGAGAGAGAGGGAGAGCAAGCAAGGAGGGAAAAAGAGAGAGGAGAGAGAGATGGCTGGTACTACGATACTCTTGCAAGAAAAATGCATTTGCAAATGCAGAAGCCTTCAGAACCATCCAACAATTTGGACATTCCTTTTATTTCTTCTCTGTGGGACATCTCCATTCGCAACACACACACACACACACACACACACACACACACACACAAAACAACAAAAAGACTCCCCCCCCCACACACACACCGGAAGAGGAGAGAGCCCTGCCATCTTAGCTCAGAATTCATCTCATTTCCTTTTTTGCCCCCTGCCTTGTATTCCTCAGTCCACTGTGCAGGCGGCTGGCCGCGGCCTCGCTCTTCACCGCCAGTCCCAGCGGGGGCAGAGTGAAGGGGAGAGGAGGCATTGTCAACGCCACAGTTTGTCTATTGTGTTTTTTTTCTTTTCTTTCTTTCACTGCCCTTCTCCCCCTCCTCCCCCCCCTCCGCTTTCCTTTCCTTTCCTAGTGGCCTTTGTCCAAGAACGAGTTCATAGCATAATGGAACAGTTTTTTTGTTTTTTTTTTTTTGCTCAGTTTTGATAAACAGTTCAGCAATGCAGTCCACACGATTAGGAAATACAGTAGGAGCGGGAGATGGAGGAGGGAGCTTTGTACACTGGCTTTCTCCCTTCTAATTGCCAAAGACAGTTGCTTCTGGAGGACTTCTGCTCTGGTATTTGTTTCCTGTTGCGTCTTCTGTTTTTTTGTGTGTTTTTTTAAAAAATCACGAGAGGAGTCTTATTTGCTGTCAGCTTCCCTTGTTCTGTTTGTGTTCACTGGGACCGCTAGATGGAGGTTTCAGGGAAGGCCAGTCTGCTGTTTGTGACTTGTTCGAATGTTGAAACCAGGTCTTTCGCTTGAATCTGTGATTGTTTTTCTCAGGTTGTTTCAGTTTGCATGTGTAATTTGTGTGCTAACTTTCCAATAGACACAAACAAAACAAAACAAGACGAAAGCAAAACAATCCTGACTGTTATCCATGTAGCCCTGTGTCTTGGCATTATGTTCTTCCGTAAGTGATAGCTGGTCTTTTGGGTAGCATTTTTGTGTGGATAATTATCTTCTGCAATGCCAGGTCTAGATAAACCCTGAGGTTTTCAAAGTTTGTAGAGTTACTCCCCTCAAAAGAAAACATGTAGGGAAATATTTCAAATGGGCATTTTATATAACATAGAAAGGTTAGAGATTTCCCAACAATTTTATGTAAATTTTTTCTTTAAATAGGTGAAACTGATCAGAATTAGTTCTACATAAAAAAGACTCAGAGGAAGAAGCAGATTAAACGTTTACTTTGTATTCAAACCATTTCGCTACCAGCCAGGCACCTTGATACTGTTTTCTTTTACACACTTAAGGTTAGCTTAGGGATATCATGTTCTCCGTCCCAAATATTTTTACTATATATAATTATCTAGGGAAAAATTATTCCAGCTTGATCATTCCTCCCGACCCCCAAGCCATCTAACTTCTGGCTCAAGTCCAGGAATCCATTTATTCCAGAATTTGCTAAATATTTGGCAATTTATTTCTCTAATGTATTTCAAGTCAAAGTGGACATATGGGCCTCCAGGGGAGAAAACATTTTCTTTGGAGGAGTGACCCCATTTTGTACCCCATGCTGGTGGATGGATGTTTCAGTATGAACTCATGATTTCTTTCTTTTCCAAATCATGATCGTTGTGTGTGGATGTGAAGGGTGGAAAAAACTTTTGGGTTCCATAAGAAAAACACCCTGACTCGGAAGCCTGAGATTTCTTGCATGTGAACCTTTGATTTACCACACTGCAAATCCCTTGCGTCTCTTTCTGTACTCCTGGCCTTCATTTAGGGGTCTCAGACCCAGCCACCCAGCCGATGCTTTGTGCAAGGACAGTCTGAAATGTCTATAAAAAAGCAAGCTCCTGCAGAAATGCAGGGCAGAGCGTGGTCTGAATGCAAGTCTGGGTTTAATTGAGGCCACCCTGCTAGTCCACTGTTTAATTTCCAGCATGCTCCTTACAGCAACTTTGGGCCAGAAAATTGTGAGCTGGGAACATTTATCTGTGCTGCCGTTACAGATGAGTTTCCTAAAATTTCCACTTGAGGCTGGTTCAAAAGTGGAATTTTAACAAAGCTTTAGTGAAAAGGCAAGTTGCTATTTCTCAGTAGTTCTTCAGAGCACTTTGCACAGGGGGAAATGGAGAATCCCATTTTTTGATCAACTCTATTTTGGCAAACGGAGCTGGATGTGTCGTGAACTGATTGTCTTTTCTTTTAACAAGCTGGGAGAGACAAAAGAGGCAAATGAAAAAAAGGCTCAGGTGCTCCATGATAAAAGCACTGGAGACACGTTTCTTTGCACTTCTGAGCAGTGTAGGTCTCCACAAGTTGGAGGGAGAACTCACACCCCTGGAGGGAGGGTTGGCGGAGCCCACCTTTGCCTGTGTCTTCTGCAGATAGTTAACTTATTCTGGAATTGGCTTCAAAGGAGTACTGAGCTTCTGGCCAAGAGGGATGGATCCCCAGATGTTTTAAAGGCAGAGGTTCAAGTTCAAACATGAAACCAAACATGTCACACAGTCGTCCGTAGATGTTTCGCTGGACATAAAAGTTGTAAGTGAAACAGAAGGCCTAACCTAGATGTTTCTGGAAGCTGAGCTCTCTTTACCTCAAGTATTTTATGTATTGGGTACCATAGGATCAAAATTTTCTCTGTGCCTTGCATCATCTAAATCCAATTACCCACATCTTTAAAAAAACAAAGAGCAGAGCAGTTCTTTCAGACATTTTGAGAGCATTCTTACCAAAAATAAAGCAAAAACTAATATGTATATGAATCTTGATGATAAACTAGAATGTAATAATTTACTCCTCTTTGCTTCTAATGTCCCGGGGCTGATTTAAAGTAACCACCAAAATGGCAGAGAATATCCATTTGTTTATAGCATAAACTCATTTCCAGTTTCCTCACTAACTGATAAAGTTTTATTTTGCAAAAGCCCATTTTTTTTTTGTCATTGAGTCTCTATTGCTAAGTAGTAGAGACAGCTTTAAGAGTTACCACATTCTAAATCCCTTAGAATTTCTTTTCTCCCAGTTGGAAGACAAAATTGGAGTAGATCATGTCTCAAGGATCAAACACTTGTGAATTTCACGTGTGAAAGAGGGAACCCAGAACTCATATGCTGTGCAGAATACCTGTACACAGGAAGAAGTTCTGTGACACCTGTGAAACAGTACAACAATCACACTATTCTTGTGAAACTTGGGGAAGTAAACACAAAACCTTTAGTGGTTGGTTAAAATCACCAAGGGAGGGCACATTGTCTATTCTGTGCTAGTGGGTCTTGGTTGTGTAGACAATCAGTTGGGATTGCTAGAGAAGCCCATACCATTTAAAAAAATTGGTATCCAATTTTATAGGAATAATCTGGACTATTGTCTAATCTTTCTTTTCCTTTCATTCATTCATTCATTTTTTTTTTTTTTTTTGGTAAATTGAGGGCCTGGGCATTGTAAGCTATTTAGCTCAAAGCTAGTGCTCTATCACTTGAGCCACAGCTCCACTTCTTGCTTTTTGGTGGTTAATCGGAGATAAGCATCCCATAAGACCTTCCTTCCTTATTTGGTTTCAAACCACAATTCTCAGATCTCATCCTCCTGAGTAGCTAGGGTTACAGGTATGAGCCACCGTCTCCTAGCTTGTTGCCTTAATTTTTTTTTTTTACTTCATTTTTATCAGTGGAGCCTTAAAAATACTGCATTGCAGGGAACCACACAAGTGAGCTCACCTCAGAGAGAAACTCATTGGTTCCCAATCACAGCATATAAGAGTAATCAGGACTCTTGGGGCTTTAAGATTTAACCATAGAGTCTAAGTTAAAGTTCATGGATTTTGTTGTAATTAAGATGTACAACAGCATTGTTTTCTGCCTTTAAGTAATTTCATACTAGACCTATCTGGAAAAAAACCTCTAAATATTTTTTACCTTTCTTATACTTTGGTTTTTATTGGTGCTGGGGATTAAACTGTCTTTTTTTTTTTGGGTCCGGTCATGGGGCCTGAACTCTGAGCCTGGGCACTGTCCCTCAGCTCTTCAGCTCAAGGCTAGCGCTCTACCACTTGAGCCACAGCGCCACTTCTGGCTTTTTTCTTTCTGCTTATGTGGTGCTGAGGAATCGAACCCAGGGCCTCAGGCATGCAAGGCAAGCGCTCTACCACTGAGCCACCTTCCCAGCCCTTAGAGTTTACCTTTCTTATATAACTCAGGTGGATGGGCTTTCTCAACTTCCAGGATACCTCTGTCCTCCTGGGTTTCTCAGTAGCTGATTTAATGTTTTAGATGATGGTGTTTTCTAAGTTGTACTAGGCATTTGAAAGTTTTCAGATAAGCATCAAGTGCTTGCTCACAGTTCATGGCTGGAGGAGATGGGAAATATGAGTGGTAGAGGATGCAGTAAATGTCCTTGAAGCGATTATCATCTGGAAAAAGATTCAGTTTAGTTGTCAAACATCTGTGAGTAGAACTGTTTGTCAAGCATGGTGAAATGTGCCACAGGCAAGGGACAGGTGAACACATGGCCTCATCCCCAAAGGATCTCCAAGTCTAATGAGGGAACTTCCAGTCTAGGGCTTGCAGTCCAGTGAAGGCTCGCTCAGCCTACAGAAGGATCTTCCAGTCTGGAGAAGAATCTCAGTCTAGAGAAGGATCTCCCAGTCTAGAGAAGAATGGGTGGACGCATAAAGCTGTAATTTCAATAAAATGTGGTGACTGTCTTTGTATGGTCACAGAAGCAGCTCATTGACACTTCACAGGGCTGAGAAAAGCTTACTAGACAGATGACATCTAATCTGAATCGTGCTTGAAGAGTGGGTTCTTCCACCCAACACATTGCCTTTAAAATCCATACATGTCGTTGTATGTTCCAATGATTTCTGCTTCTACTGTTCTGTTATATGGCTATACTGCATTCTCTTCACTAAAGGGTGTTTGAGTTGTTGCCAGCTTGGGGTGACTACACATAGAATTGTTATAAATACTCATCTACAGGTATTTGTGTGATTGTAAGTTTTCTTTCCTCTCGGCTGTTCTAACTCCTTAAGTTGGCTCCCTTCCCACTTTTGAGCCTAGGTCTTACCTTTGCTTTGATCTGTGTCAACAGACTCAGATCTCTGTCTTTCCTTTCCTCATGTAGATAGGTCCTGTCTGCTACTTTTATTTCCATCCCACGGCCTTTCTCTTTCTGGCTAAGAATTCTCAGCACATAATCAAACTGGAGCCCATTTTAATTAGTCTAAATCTTTTTTTTCCCCCTAGCTCCAAATTTGCTGATGAATTTGGATTACTGCACCAGTATTGTAGTACCCTCTGCTGGCTGATGTACAAAGCTGGCTTTTTGCCCGTGGGAAGAGAGAATTTGTAGGTGTGACAGACAAAAGGAAGGGAAAGAAATGGAGGGAAGGAGTCCACAGGAGTTGTGGCATACTACCACTGTAGTGACAGGCTGGTGGGGACGCTTGGTGTATTTGATGCTACACATATAGATAAATGCTGTCATGTTTTTGTAGAACCCTACAATATTGTGCTTGTCTTCTCAATTGTAGGCAAAGATGGGCTGTCTCGAAAGCTGGACTCTCCTGGAGCCTGCTGCCCAGATTGCTATTTTGTGAAGCCTTCCGCATACAAATGACTCAGATCCAAACATTCAAAAAATGATCTTGGAAGGGCCATCTGGTTCTTTGCTGGTTCTAAAAGCTCCATTCAGCCTGGGCTGTAGATCTAGTTCAAAAGATAGCGAGAGCTCTTTTTGGAGGATTAGTGCGTTCCACCAACCAAGGCTAGAAGTTGGCTTAAAAACAAAATAGCCTAGGCTGGTGCACCACAGACAGGCTGATGGTAGCTCTTCTGGATTGGTGGAGGTCTGACAAATATTTAATTGATGATGCTGTGGTATAAGGCGGTTTTGGAACACACACGCATAGACAAAGTTTGTATCACCAGGAAACATGTGTTGATTTGTTTGTGTGTCTGATGCAGTCTGGGAATTAGGTTGAAGCAGCGTGTGAGGTGTCTCGGGGCCATGGAATCATCCTGATGGGTGATTGTTAATTCATGAATTAGAAATGACAACACAGCCAGGCCATTTGGTTATCGGTGCGAACAGGGTGGCCATTTTTACTCACCGGTGCTGTTTGCCTTTCTGATCCAAGGTTATGGCTCTATATTCTGTGGCCCATGGCCGAGACTACTTCAGCTTGGGGAAACTCCCAGCTTGGCTAGGCACGAAAGCTTGTGATTTCAGCCCCTGCACTGAGATCTGACTGAGTCTAGACAGAGATGAGAAGGCGGCCATGGGCACTGGAGAACCCAGATCGAATCTTGGCATCCCAGCAACCAAAACGCTTGCTCCCTCCCGGTTCTGTGGGTTCTGTCTCATCTGAAGGTGGTAGAAGGGTCAGGCTCGGGGCTGCCGAAGCCTATGCAGACCCCAGCAGCGCGCACAGCTCACTCGGACGGATTCCCCCCGCATTCACATGACTCACTCCTGCAGTTGCAGGGTCTGTGTCTTATTTGTGTTTAACCCCAGATCAGTAGAAGGGAGATAGGAAAAAGCACGGTGACATGCTGGGAATAAAAGGCCTTATTGGGGGCCTTTGTAAGTGCACTGTCGATCTGATGGCATGTGTGGAGTTTGGGGCCGGGGGGGGGGGGGTTGAGACTGTACCATGACCCTTGGTAATTCTTTCCCCTGCGTTCACTCTCAGTGACGATTCTGAGGTTCCACATCCGACCGTTGGTTCACACGTTTCGGAGACCACCGCGCTGCTGTCCCGAGGAGGAGCCCAGACCCATGTCCATGGTAAGTCGTTACCAGCAAGTTTCACGTTTGCTTCCAAAACCAAGGTCACCTGGGCACTCGCGGCCCTGCCAGAAGAGGTGACGTACAGTTCCCGCAGCTCAGAAGCCAAAGTGAATGTTTCTAGCTTTTTGCCTGTCCTCATGCAGTTATTCAATGGAGACGAGAGTGGTCTGCAGTAGGACTTCTCTTGGTGGGGAGTTTTGACGTGATGGGACTGCTCAGTTTCCTGAGCCTCCACACTGCTCCAGCCGGAGCTCAGCTTTCTCCTCCGTGGGTGTCTCTAGAGCTCTAGCGTGGTCCCATCTGGTGGTGTTGGTTGGGGTCCTGGAGACATTTGTGGGTTTCTGGTGAGGGGATGGATGATCATAGTTATAATGCTTGTATTTCTTTTGTTCCCATAAAAAAATCCCTGTCCAATCAGTTTTTAAGGGTAATGTACAGTAGCACAATGTGCGTTCACATCGTTGGGTCGCCCTCACCACCATCTACCTGTGCAACCTTTCTTCACCCCCCAGACGAAAACTCTGTACCTAGTAAACCGTAGCTTCACTGGCTGCTGCTGGCTCACATTTGTAATCTTAGCTACTCGGGAGGCTGAGATCTGGAGGATTGCAATTTGAAACCAGCCCAGGCAGAAAAGTCTGAAAGATTCTCTATTGAAGCTTGGAGATATGGCTCAAGTAGTAAAAGACCAGCAATAATCGAGAAAGCTGAGCAAGAGTGCCAAGCCCTGAGTTCAAGCCCTGGGACCAGCACCAAAACAACCATAAAACTAATAACTCCTCCTTCCTCTCTCTCCCTGCTCCCTAACAGCCACTCTCCTGCCTCTGTCCCTATTCATTTGGCATCACTGAGTTCATCTTGTAAGTAGAATCAGTGTTAGTTGTTTTGGGACTGCCTAGTGTCACTTAGGGTAAATGTCTTTCCAGGCTACTGTGTGTCCTAGCACATGTCAGGATTGTCTTCTTTGTCAAAGCTGAATAAGATTTTATTGCACGTGTGTATCACAACTTATTTATCTGTTCACCCGCCCATGGATACTTGGTTTGTTTCCAAAGCTTTTGGCCAGTAAGAATAATTCTGCTATGCATGGGTATACAAATAGCTCTGAGTTCCTACTTTCAAATTTTTGGAATTTGTGCCTAGAAGTGGAACTGAGGAATGAAATAGACATGGCACCTTTAATTTGTCGAGGTTGTACCTTGACAAATTCCCATAGTGGCTGCATCATTTTACACTCTCATTCTTCCATGATCTTGCCAACACGTCTTACTTCCTGTTCTATTTTGCTTTGGGTTTACATGGTAGACATCTAATGGGGTGGCAGTGATACCTCACTTTGTATTTGGTTTGCATTTCTTTAATGATAAACAGTATTAAGCATCTTTTAAAGTGCTCATTGGTTGTTTGTGTGTCTTTCCAAGTCAGATCTATTCGAGTGCTTTTCTGTTGTTAAGTGGTAGCCAGCTCATTGGGTCATGTTCAAGTAGGATTCCATTTGATGGATTCCACTTGATGGATTTCTCTTTTCATTCTGCTTATCTCACCCTACAATACACACAGAAGTTTAAATTTGTATGTAGTCAAATTTATCTGTTTTTTTCCCATTTGATGTCTGTGCTATTGGCGTTATATTAAAAAACTTATTGCCAAGCCCAGTGTCGTGAAACGTTCCCCTCCGTTTTCTTCTAAGAGTTCTACGGTTTATCTATTTCATGTAGTGTCTGTTTTCGCCTCACACTCCTGTCATGCGTGGTGAACTTCCTGAGCAAAAGGCTTAGCTGTTCGTTGGATTTTTAGCACTGACAGGAAGTGCTTTTAATAAATTATGGTTAGATGAAACACTTTTATCACCTGTAATGAGATGAGCCATCTCTGTGGCCATTATTGCAGTTTCCAAAGTGTGAACCATCTTAAGGACATATAAAAAACATCTGAGTTAAAAGTAGGCTGATACTTTTAAGTGCTTTTTTTTCCCTTAAACTTTTCTTTTTCCTGAGGAAGTTGGGCAAACTATTTGGGTATTGTGAACACGATTCCACAATGGGGCTCGGTGTTATGCACGGTGTTATGGTGCAATGATCATTACACAGAAAGATTGCTTCTTTCATCCGTGAATTCCTAAAAACCTTTGGCGACTAGCAGAGCAGACAAGCAATGACAGGGGAGCCAGCCGGAGCCCAGCAGCTTCGAAGCCTTTGGGAAGATCATGCCACGTCTCCGAGCCCCCTTTTGTTTTTATCTGGACAGCGAGGAGAAAGAGTAGAATGTGCACAAGATTTACTTCTAGCTCTGCTCTGGAGTGATGGAGGTTAAGGTGTTTGTGATAGTTTGATTCAAGTAGGAGTCAACATCCAACCACTTCTGGGAAGAAACAAAGACAAGATGCATTGTAACGTGGTCTCAAAAAAGAAAAAAAAACTTCCTGCCTAAGAAGTGATGTAGGAGACCTAACTGTCTTCAGAGTTATATTCTTGCTTTTGCTGATAAGTGCTAAGGTGGAGGAGTGGGAGGGAGGACACTGAAAATAAAATAAAGTGACTTTTATTGTTGTTGTAGTAACAATCAAGGATATCGTGTGTTCTGGAGTGAGCTGCATTGCATTGCACATGGGTATGCGTCTAGCCGCTACTGTGGTTTGAATCCAAGTTCCATATGTTGAAAGTCAGCCTGTTGTCCCTGGGAGCTGGTGGGACCTTTAAGAGGCGTGGACTAGGGGAGGAAGTGAGGTCGTGGGCGGTGTGCACTGAGGGGCATTCTGTCTCTCTGCCCGCCTCTGTCTCTCTTTTGCTTCCTGATCACCATGAGGTGAACAGGTCTTCTCCTCTCTACTGCTTTGAGCCACAGCTCCACTTCCGGTTTTCTGGTGGCTAATTGGAGATGAGTGCTTACAGACTTTCTGCGCCTGCTGGCTTTGAACTGCGATCCTCAGATCTCAGCCTCCTGAGTAGCGAGGATGACAGGCGTGAGCTACTGGTGCCTGGCTAAAATAGTAGGACCTTTGTGATTATTTTATACGTGTGTATGTATACACATTCATCCACTAAGTTTAAACACGATGCAAGATAACGCATTACACAATGAGAACCCCCTTTTTCTTGGAAGGGGGGAAATGAAGTGAAGCGCTTGGAGTGCTTCTGTGTGCTCCGCCGGACCACCTGAGAGGTTTCTGTGGGTTTCTCTGTTCATGCTCAGGCAGCTCTGTGGCGGTCGCCGTCTGGCCATCTCAGAGGGGCATTTGTGGGAGACCACGTGGCTGACCGTGACAGTCAGCGTGCCGGTGTACACCCGGAGGTCTAGCTCGGACTCTTTCTTGCCCATCAGTGGGCTTGGCACTGTGCCATGTGGGGCCAGCTTTGCCTTCCTCTTGCTGCTGAGGTTGCTACTTTCCTTGCTTCCTGTCAGTTTAATTGAATTTTATATTTTTAAGGGGAGCACTCAGTTTTCGAATCCTGGTTTTTGCCCTTGCTGGAAAGCAAATCGCACTTCTTTTCTCCAGGAGCCGTTTCCTAGGGCGGGGGGTGGGGGGTGGTGGTGGCGGTTAAAGAAAATGCCATGTTTGGTTTGATCTGTGCAGCCAACAATTGCTTCTAAGGCAAAGATCCGAACAGAGCGAGGCTTGGCCTGTGCTGCCTGGCGGCCTTTCCTTTCCCCCGCTCCTCCTTTTCCTGCACGCTCTCTGGTGAGTGTGATGGGGTCCAGATGCTTGCTCTGGAGCTCTGCGTTCACAAAAGGCCAAGTTGACGTCCATTCGGCATCTGGCTTATTTGATGCCAGAGGAGCGAGCACTAAGGTCTCCTGAGGGAGCCAGGAGAGATTTGCCTCCTGCCGAGGAGGATTGGCTAAGCCCCAGCTAATCTCCATGGCTGCTTAAGGGCACACCTGCTTGTCTGCCGGCCAGCAGCCTCCTCGCTCATTTCCCGTGGGACGGCTGGGGTCAGAGGGCCTTCACAAAGCCTTTCATCTCCCACCACCCCCCCAGTCCCCCCTCAGCAGCACCTGGGTCTGCACATAAGACTTTCTTTGAGGAGAGGTCTAGACGATGTCCCTCGCAGAATGGGGGGCCAGTGCCCTTTGCCTTCCCTTTGAGGCGGCTTGCTTGTTCCTTCCTTCTAAATAAGCATTTGATTCAAACTTTATCATGCGTGGCTCCAACTTCATCCCACTGGGCTAAGCTCATCCAGATTAGTTTCCAGGCTACTGAGCTGTGACGGCAACACGTAGTAGGTGCGCAGTAAAGAAAGAGGCTCCCTATTAGGAGCGGCTTGTGAGTACAGGAAGTGCAGCCTTCAGTGCAAAGGTAACTTCCCAGGTCAGGGCTGAGTCTCCCTTTCAGCATGGATTGCATATGTAAATGGTAGATGGTGGCGTGAAGCTCTGGGTTTTAATGATTTGAACCGAGGCACTCTGTCTGTTCCTCTCCCTGCCCCTTCCCTGTTCGCTGAGCTTGGCTGCTCACTCAGTTGCTTCTCATTGTCTCCTCTCTGCTGACACATTAGAAATGATCCTTCTTGCCTCCATTTGTCTCCCTGGTGTGGAAGTACACAACCAGCAAGCAGGCAGATGATATTTAAGAGACTGCACCCTGGCCTCTAATATTGTGGCAGAATGTAGAAAAGGAGGCAGCCAGCTCTGGGCTCAGGATAATGGTGTAATAGGATAAGTGAGAGTCAGGAGGCGGTAATGGCCCTGGAGATGAAGAAAGTCCCTGGAAGGAGGAGAGAGTAAAAGCAGACACACCATCTGTGAGTGACTCTGAATGACACACAACGGAGATCTGTTGTACAACACAAGGCACGGTAGCCATCAAATGACCGGAGGAGTGCTGGGCGTTCTTTGTTTGAAATGCAACCTTCCCGGCTAGGAATACCAGTACCAGCCCCAGTTATAAAGAGCGAGGCTATAAATGGCCTCCCTCTTTCTCCAGCTAATTAAATGTCTCGAACGTAATAATCAAAAATAAAAATTGAGCCCAGTGGGGCTGGGAAGGTGGCTCAGTGGTAGAGCGCTTGCCTTGCATGCCTGAGGACCTGGGTTCGATTCCTCAGCACCACATAAGCAAAAAGAAAAAAGCCGGAAGTGGCTCTGTGGCTCAAGTGGTAGAGCGCTAGCCTTGAGCTGAAGAGCCGAGGGACAGCGCCCAGGCCCAGAGTTCAGGCCCACGACTGTACCCCCCAAAAAATGAAAAAAAAATTGAGCCCAGTGCCTGTGGTTCATGCTTATAATCCTAGCTACTCAGAAGGCTGAGATCTGAGGATCGTGGTTCTAAGCCACCCAGGTAGGCAAGTCCATGAGACTCTCCAATTAACCACCAAAGAGCTGGAGCTGTCACTCAAGGGGTAGAGCTTTAACCTTCAACAAAAAAGCTCAGGAACCACACCCAGACCCTGAGTTCAAGCCCCAGGACTGGCAAAATAATTAATAATAATAATAATAGATGGTCCTCTTCTCTCTTGATGTACTCTCCGCCTGGCTAGCAGTGGATATTGTGTGTGCCCTCACTCCATGTTCTTCGGGTGGAATGGACAGCCCTGCAGCACAGAGCAATATTGGAAAGGACCCAGGAGGATGTGCGGGACAGGATGCTCGGCCTTCTGAGTGTATGGCCTCACTCGGTCCCCAGGACACCTAGATGTGGGCGGTATCATCTTGATTCTAAGGATGAAGAGGGAGATGTTGGTCAGCTGGCCTTGGGTACCCCCCCCCCCCCAACCTGGACAAGGCAGGCATAAAGAGGAGGTACGGGAGGTGCGGCGATCCAAGGGGTGCATTCTCCCCTCCCCCCGCCCCGCCCCCCTGGGTCGGGATGGATCCTCCCTCTGCTCCCTTTTCCCACAAGTTAAGAATTGGTGAACGTGTCACATCTCACCCCAGACCCCTTCCCGACGCCACCTTACCCTTTCCCACACGGAATACTTTCCTTCAAGGCTCTAGAAATCTGGAACGAATGAACCCAAAGTTCCAAGTACCTAGAGTGGGGTTTCCCCATTCTAAGGGTGCCAAGGAGAGGCAGAGCCGCGGGAGAGTGTCAACACGGCATTCGCGTCTGGAACATACGCGGTTGAATCCTCTATTGAACAGTGACTACAGAATACTGGGACCATAACACAAAGGGACATCTGCCATCGAAAATGGCCAGAGTGCAGAAGATGGGGTAGGGACGTTGAATGCCCCGAGGACAGGGGTTCTCAGCCCCACACAACCGCAAGACATGGTGTCCTGGGCAAAGGGATGGATTGAAAGCCAGGCCTGCAGCACCTCATGGCAGGCATTCCTCCACTTCCTGTGATAGTCAGACTTCTGCCAGTGAAGGCTGTCTCCACAACATGGCTCAACCAACAGCAACAATAGCACTTTAAACAATCCCTTTCAGAATTAACCAGTTTTGCTGGTGCCGGTGGTGGCTGACGCCTGTCATCCTAGCTACTCAGGAGGCTGAGATCTGAGGATCACGGTTCAAAGCCAGCCCGAGCAGGAAAGTCTGCTGATCTCCAATAAACCACTCAGAAAACTGGAAGTGGTGCTGTGGCTCAAGCGGTAGAGTGCCAGCCTTGAGTTGAAGAGCGCAGGGACAGTGCCCAGGCCCAGAGTTCAAGCTCCATGACCGAGAAAAAAATGAAAGAACTAACCAGTTTCTTGCTTTAATTCAACAAGCCAATTTTCTCTTGGCATACTTAGCCAAGGGATTTTGATGGTATAGCTAGATGTGATGTTGTGTCTGCTGCTTTTCTCTCCCTTCCCTTCTATGCTTCCAGCTTGGAAACTCAACTGATTTTCCAAGACTTTGAATTCCCACGGGCAGGGGAAGGGCACCCAGCTGTCCCTGCCTGCTGCGGACCAAGCAGAAGGAACAGATCTTGGGAAATGGATCTAGCTGTGTTTACTAAGGAACCTTGGGAGGAGTCATCTTGTCTGAATCATGGATTTTATCTGTCTGTCTTGAATCACACAAGTCTTCATTATTAACACATCTCAGCTGTGCAGACATCTTTGTGGTGGCATTTCCACATACATGCACAATAGACTTTGATCCAACCCTTGTTTACGATTTTATGATATTGGGAATCGGGCTTCACTTTTCTGACTCTCTGTTTCCCTATGAGTACAATGTATCAGGTGCTTAATAAATACAGATTACCAAATAAAACGAACTCCCTGTTTATCCTAATGTTTAATTTCGTGTGTCTACATTCTAATCCCCTTTGAGAGCGAGGAAGAATTGATCACCAATGATTCTACGCACAGCTCAGGTCCTGGGGATATCTTTCTTCTTGAACTTGCCAGATGAGCACTGGACTGTCTGGGGCTTCCAAGGTGAACTCAGAACAACCCTGTGACATCACCTTTGACCCCAGCCCACCCTCGTTCTCTCCCTGCCTTTCTTTTCTTGCTCACTGCCCCCCCCCCCCCATGTGAAGGAAAGTCAAGATCGCAGATGTAGGTAGGTAGGGCTTCCATCAGGAGCCCTGCATAGAGGTCTTCGTATCTATTTGCAATGATTTCTCTCTTGCTGAAGAGGCAACTCTTTAGCATTATTGATCTCTGCTGTCTGCGGAGCCCTGTCAGATGCCTTTGACTGGATGTGTATCAGGTGTTGTCGAGGGACTGCCTTGGACTATCTGGCAGTGTGACTGATTCAACCCCTTGGGATGCTCATGTGTGCCTTTCTGGCCTGCCTTACTTATGTGGTGGGCACCACGGCAGGTGGGACCCAGGGTCCTCACGCCCTGGGGCGTGCTTCTCCATAGAGCAGCAGAGTCCTGGGCTCAGACATCCTTTCCTTCAAGGTTCCTGCTGTCCTCAGGATGGGGACTGCTCTCAAGACACCTTCTCCAGGATATTTGCCAATTCAGTATCTGCGTGCAGCCAAAGGGGCTGGAGATGGATCTACTTCACTTGTGTACATGTGAACAGAAGCAGCCGGATGAGCTGAGCAGGAGAGGAGGACCCTAGAGGAGATGTGGAGATGCTGTCTCTGGGTTTTACATTTTTTCTCTAGAGATGGAACTTTCCCCAAATTGCCTTCTAGAAGAGAAGAGAGGAGATTGCCTTCACAAGGGAGAAATCTGAATAGATTTTTTAAAATCCTTTTGTTTTGCCCACTCAGACAACAGCTGGAATGATACCTGTCTTGGTGTGGCTGACAGCAGCTGCAGAGGAGCCAGGCAGCTTTCCACCCCGTAACAAATACCAAGACACCAGCCAATCAACAGAAGCAGGTTCCACAAACTGGGTGAAGATACTGCTTTCACCTGGTGGTAGGTTGCTGGTTAGCAGTGGTGAGGAACACAGGTCGGGGGAAACCTGCTCACCTCAGCCGGGGAACAGAGGAGGGAAAGAGAGAGGAGCAGAGGTTCCACTGCCCCATCCAGGCCTCACCTCCAGTGACCTCGCACCAGGTCCACTTCCTCCTGAGAGCACTAAGCTGGGGCCCGGTCTTTGGGGAACGCTCAAGTTCCCAACTGCAGCAGAGACCACGAGAGCGTGGAAATGCAACACCTTCCAGACGCTCCAAAGTGAAATGCGGCACGCGTGTTAACTTCCCATCGGCTACCGCTTGTGTCTTGTTGGTGCATCTAAGTGTAACTGGAGCTGAAGATGTGGTCCCAGCCCCACATTAGCCTTTGGTGGCATTTCTGTGCTAGGGGAGGAGGATCTCGGATGTCATGGCTAGCTAGTTCTGTCATGTAGGTAGAGATGGGTAACACATGCTTGTGAGGAATCGCAGCTTGTGGTGACCCCTCTAAAGTGGGCAGACCTGCAAGCCCCCCCCCCCATTTCCTCCGCTGCTTCTCTTTCACTGTTTGTTCCAGAAAATGCCTGTTTGAGTGTGACCATGGGACAGGTGGGTCCAAGGACAGTCCATTTTCCTGGGTGCCACTCCCGGCTATTGCCATCCTGCTCAATGCTTTACAAAGCCTCCCCTCCCCCTCCCCTGCTCCCTCCCCTCTCCCCCCTCCTCGGAGGCACCGCCTCCTGTTGTAATACAATGAGTCAAAGCAGTTGGGAGAGTGTCATCATACTGTTGGCAGCGGAAAACGAATGATTGACGATGCTGCTGGGGGTTGGGTCCTCCAGCACCAGCATGGTAGAAGATACTGCATTTCATTCCTAAATCACAGGAGGGAGACCTTCTGATGGCTGGGTCTGAATCTTCGCTTCATGTGCCAGCTGTGGGACTCTGGACAATGCATTTCAACCCTTGACGGTGGTGTTTCTTTGGTAGGGAAGAGGGGGCGTTGTCATAATTTCTATTTGAAAAGGTGGTCGTAGGAAATAAGATGATGCCAGCTGAATGCCCAGCATCGTGTTTGGCACAAAGTAACTACTCAGCAAATGTTGTTACCACCACCAGTCCTCAGAGTTAGCCTCTTCGTATTTCAGCAGAAGAGTAAAGAGAGGCTTCCAGTTGGCGCACCACCGTTTCTAGTGGGTACATGGTTCTTAGTATGATGTAAAGACTTCAGTCACTTGGTCTGAAAAAGGGCCCGTGATGTTCCAGCATGCTATGCGATCGCTTTTGAATTGTCCTTTTCCCCGAGGGCCTACGCCTGACCCTCTGCGTTTTCTCTCTGCTCTGCCCGGGGATGATGGCCAGAGCCTCTGGTGTGCATGGGTGGAGATGTCCCAGGGCTGCGGTTGAGCGGTCCTGGCCCGGCAGGCCACCTCCCCCCCAGTTGTTAACCCCTCTACCTGCTGCCAGCCCTGACCCTTGGTAACATCAAAGCCAGCCTCTCCCCCTGCCATTCTCCCCGCTGAACGCACCACTGGTTGAAATAAATAGAGGCAAGGGCTGAGCAGCCTGGGCCACTTGGGAAAACGTCAGGTCCTTGGGGGTGGGAGGAGGTGGGGGCAGGGCAAGGCTGGGGCAGGGAAGCAGGCTGGGCCCGGTCTAGGGATGGGGCCAGATGTGCAGGCCCACGCCAAGTCCAGTGGGTAGACGTGCCGCTGCCCTGCTGCCCTGTGCAGGTCCCAAGGGGCAGTCTGTAGCTTATTATTTCCATATTGTCTAATAATCAGGCCACTGTTCTCAGATCATGCCGGAGATAACAAAGCGTCCGAGCCTCTTCTGCTGCCCAAGAACCAATCAACCCAAACTAATACTTTAATGACCACGTTTCTCAACAAGGAAACAAATTCAAGCAAGCAAGACAAAAAAATGAAGCAGGGAGCGGAGGAGAAGCTTGTGTGGTGGATGAAAAGGAAGCAGGGGCCTCCGCGGCCGTGGCAATGGAGGAGGAGCACTTTGATCTGGGAAAGAGGGGGGGTTTGTTTTGTTTTGTTTTGTCTTCTGGTGCTTGTTCTCAGTCAGCCAAGAGATGCTTTTGAGTGTGGTGAAGGAGGCCCTTTCAGCGTTCGGGCAGCCCCAGGAGAGCTGAATGACCACTTCCACGGACAGCTACTTCAAAACATGGTCTCAAGTTTGAAAAAGATGCAGTTAAAGGAAATACTATGACAAATGGCCTCTAGTTGTTGCTCTCAATGAAAAAAATAGGTGTGCAAGTTTGTTATGTGACACACACACGTACACACCTGTGTACATCACCCAAAGATAGGAAGAAAGGACATCTGTCTATTCTGCGTCATAAGTTCTTGCTTCTTTTACTATAAAACACGACCTTCCAGGAAATGTGTTGCCCATCACATAAAAGAAAATTCAACTTCTTACTGTCACTGCTCTTAATAAAAATGAACTGTTATTGGCTTAGGATTGAATTTCTTATTAGCTTACTTGGTAGCTGCATGGTTGAGAACTATGTTTGTTTGTTTTTTAAATACATGTTTTTGGGGAATTTTAAATGGTGTTTGCCCTGAGATCAAATCCTGTCAAGCCCCTTCCTATCTTACCATCCACCCTTGGTGACACCCTGCCCCCCACTCCGGTCTTGTCCCCCCTATGTTCCTTGGAAGATGGTCAGCAGACAAATGGATGTCTGACCCTAGAGGAAACTAGAGGAAGACTATGTCCCTCCTGAAGCAGATGGAAACATCGCTGGCTATGCTTTTAAGAGATTGCCAAAACCTTTGTCCAGGTAGCATGTCTTGTTGTCATGGTAACAGCAAGATGGATGGTCCCTTCCTCTATTCTCTTTGCTTGGCCTTCATGGATTTATTTAATACACTTTTATAACAGATAGACAAGTTCCACTTAAAAGTGATGTTCCACTCTCCTGGCTACTGGTATAAAGTAAGAATGTTGAAGGTGAAATGACTGGTTTTAGGCATATGATCTTTTGTCCCTCCACCTCCACTCTCTAGAAAAATTTTGTAGACTTATTAATTCCTAAATTGTGTACAAATTATCCCAAAGTATGAGTGCATTGGACTTTCTATTTTTTTTAAAGTTCAAAGCTGATAAGCATTTCTTTCTAACTGTTAGGATTTGGAGTTTCCTTTCCAGGCCTACTGTAGGAATTTTACCGACAGCTTTATCATTGATGGACCGTGCACTTAACCACATGAATGGCAGCTGGCATTTTCAGGATTTATGGCAATTCTGCCATCCATCAGTCTGGTGAAGTGGGCTGGAGAAGCATGGTCACTCCCATTGTGCAGCAGGGCGGGGAGGGAGGGGGGGGAGACTGTGGCATGGGAAAGTTAGAGACGCTTTCCAGGGTTGTGCAATTCATGAATGGAGGCACCATTAATGTGCTCAGGGTTTCTGACACCCATTGGATATCCTCCCCCTCCCCCACCAGAGGCAGAATCTTCTTCCCTGAACGCAGCCTCATCCTTTTCGAATGTGTATCCCATCATAATGCAAATACTTGTTAAAGTAGGAGTGTGAAAAAGGCATTTCAAGGTCAATGCCTTGGCATTCATTATCTTTAAAGGACACTTGGAAGAAGAGTGTAAAGAAAGAAATCAATTCACTAGATATCTGTCTCAAAGATTCTATTATTCCATGTAGATTGGGCTAAAGGGGCCTTGTTCTTGCTGTCTTTTCTTTCTTTTTTTTGTTGGTTGTGGGTCTTGAACTCTGGGCCTGGGTGCTGTCCCTCAGCTCTTCAGCTCAAAGTTAGCACTCTACCACTTGAGCCACAGTGCCACTTCCGGTTTTCTGAGTGGTTTATTGGAGATCAGAGTCTCACGGACTTTCCTGCTTGGGCTGGCTTTGAACCATGATCCTCAGATCTCAGCCTCCCAAGTAGCTAGGATGACAGGTGTGAGCCACCAGCGCCTGGCTGTGTTTGCTGTCTTTAGACAGGCTGTGGGTACTATACATGTTGGCTGTGATGGTTATTTTCTGCTCCGAGGGTTGATGCCATTACCTGTTAGGTTTTGAGCATGGAACGTTTGGCTCCATGGAGTGGTCCTGGCAGAAGTTTCTGTGGCCCCACACCCAGCAGCAGAGCTCTCCAGCAATCAGATGGGGAGCTCTGCAGGAGCAAGTCGGGAAGCTACTGCTAGTGTAGATCCTTTCTCAGATACCACAAGAGGAACTGAACAGTGCTGCCAACTGGGAAACTGAGGGCATCCTGCATTCGAATTACGTGGGAGAGTGTTTTGAGTCTGGTTTCTGGAATTTGTATAATGCTGGAACAGTTTTGCTTTGTCTAGAAGAGAATACAGTTCATGATCAAAAGCTGAGGCATGCTTAGATTCTGACCATCTCTGGGTTGTGACTACATGGGACACAGGTACCCATCATTGCTTGTGCTTTATCTAGGACCAAAGTATTTGGTAATTGTTATACCAATAGGATGGTTGAAGTTGCAATAGAATTCCCAAGAGACATCAGTCACGGTTCAGAGGCAAATTTCATGAATGAAGTTCACAGGCCTGTGTGGACATTCCTGCTTACGATGCTTGCATTCCTTCTCTCTCAAGCTACTGATCTGGAGTGTTCTATTCCATGGCATTTTCTATGGAGTTTTCTATTCCAGGCCTGTTACACATGTCAATCAATTTTCCTTTCCAAAATATCTCTAATCCTTCAGGGTCCCTCTATTTCCAGGGCTCTCCTCCACCAGTGTGTCTCCCCGAGTACGATATGGCTTTCCAGCTTGTTTTCATCTTCCCTTACCACTTCAAGATCCACTCTTTACATTCTGGCCAAAGTTGCACTTTAAAAAGACATATTAGCTAACTCATGCCATTCAAAAAAGAAAGGCTCTCCTCACATCTCAAATAGAATGTCAACTTCATCGTTTGGCTCTGAGTCTTCACAGGCATCCATTATTGGATTATCTGCTACTATCTTGGATTTCCCATCATGGATTGAAAACTGGGAAGTTTTCTAACATCTCAGTGATCAGATGGCTGGGAGAGGTTACAGCAGGATGAGGAGAAGAACAGTCAAAAACAGTCAAATCACCATCTCAGAGAGCACGGCAGGTTTTGCCAGGCATCGGCTGGGGCCAGTTTGGGAAGAGGGGGTGATACCAGTGGGGGTTGTAGCAGTGGAAGTGGAAATGCCTCCTAGCTAGTGACTCCTTGTGGGTTACCGTCAGATTCTTGCCTGGCAGCCCGCTCCCCCTGCCTCCCCCCAGAATAGGGAACACGTCACAAATTTGCATGACCTCCTCATGTAGAGGCCATGCTAACCATCTCTGCCTCATCTCAATGTTAGTGTACACACCACCAATGTGTGCACAGACATGGGAATTTACATCAGCAGTGGGGCACTAGGTTGCCAGTAGTGGAGGTGGAGCTATTGGAAATCATTGAGAAAAAGAAATGTAAGGCACCTGATTGATCACCTGATTAACTGGCTCCAGCAGTGGAAGCAGATGGGAAGCACTAAGGGCGGAACCAAGATGACTGAGGGGAAGAAAATTCCAGGGGAACCTTTGGCAGGCACTCATGGCACAATGGCTGTGCTGAGCATCTTCAGGACCAGGTCAAGCAAGCTGGAACGTTCCTCTTCCTGCTGCTTCTTGCCCCATACCCAGCATATAAAGATTTGCCAGTGTAAAGAAAGAAGTGGGAGGGGAGATAATGGTTTTCTGAGGTCGTAAGTCGTGGGGATGGCAGTAAGGTTTGCATCCTTTGGCAAATGGAAATGTTGGAAAATGGAGGATAACATGCAGCAAACCTGTCAATGTTCCGTCTGCAAGCCTTCCTCAATGTGCCCTTAACAGAAACGGATTTCTGTTTTGTTTTTTTGGGTCCGTTCATGGGGCCTGAACTCTGAGCTTGGGCGCTGTCCCTCAGCTCTTCAGCTCAAGGCTAGCACTCTACCACTTGAGTCACAAGGCCACTTCTGGCTTTTTTTCTTTTTGCTTATGTGGTGCTGAGGAATCGAACCCAGGGCCTCATGCATGCAAGGCAAGCGCTCTACCACTGAGCCACCTTCCCAGCCCCAGAAACTGAGCACTTAAAATGTGGCTAGTGTGAAGGAACAATTACATCTGAACTTTTACTTCCGTTTTCTCTCTTTTTAGAAAAATATTCATTTATTTATTTGGTTTCTTGAGAGGTTGTTTCACGACGTAGCTCAAGCCTCAAACTCATGACGTTCCTGCTTCAGCCTCCTAGGTGCTGGGATTACAGGTGAGCACCACCATACCTGGCTTTGTGGATTCTTAATCAGTTTCAAAAGCCAAGTATGGCTAGGTGTGCCTCCACTGAACCATACAATCAGCGAGGTTGTGTATCCTGTCATTGATGGACAGAATAACTGTGATGGAAGTTGAAAAACATAAATAAATATCTGTCTACTGGCCTCACGTGACTGTCAGCATGATCAAGGGGTTTTAACATGTCTAAGAACTTTCACTGAGTATAGGGATGGCAGACTGAAGTGCGGCTTAGAAACCAGGCACTAATTGAAAATTCACACCTAAGTAAATGGATTTAAATTACTTGTGGCTCGACGTCTTTAAAGAGGTAGCTTAGGCTTGGTTATCTTGAAAACTTCTCTGGAATTGGTGGTGCTTCATCAATCAAACTAGAGAGGATAAGCAGGGTAAGGTTTGCATACGACGGAGATATTAACTGCTGAGAAGAGCTGAATACCTAGTGTCAGCTCTCCCTCTCCCCCATTATTCATGTACATTTCTCTCGTCATCCTGCTTACCCCAAAAGCTTCCTCCCCTCCCTTTCCTTCTAGCTTGTTGTTTCTGCTAGGATAGGCTCCAAAGAGCCGGGCGAACACACTGTTAAATATGCCAGCGATCGATCGTGGGGGAGGCCTCCCTGGAGAAGCAGGAAGAAGAGGCCAGCCTTGTGTCCAGTGGACAGCAGGGCGGATGGAGATAAAGCGGTCTGGTGCTGCGACTGCCCTGAGGGCTGGTCCAGAATTCACATGTTGCCTGCAGCTGGTGGGCTAAGGTGTTCTCCGGGAGGCAAAATATTGCCTTTGCTAAGATTCTGTGTTCTTGTGTTGTTTTTTGGTTTACTCCTGGGTATAATCAAATGACCCCCCCTTTCTTGCCGTGAGACTCATGATTTCTAGCAGATTCTCTCTTATGAAGGGTAATAGGGATAGGGTAATAGGTGGGAGAGCCAGAGTAGATAGTAGGTAACTTTAACTCTATTTTTGTTGTTGTTGTTGGTCATGGGGCCTGAACTCTGGGCCTGGACTCTGTCCCTCAGCTCTTCAGCTCAAGGCTAGCCATAGCGCCACTTCCGGCTTTTTCTGCTTATGCAGTGCTGAGGAGTAGAACCCAGGGCCTCATGCATACGAGGCAAGCACTCTACCAGTGAGCCTCCTTCCCAGCCCTTTCACTCTATTTTTGACGTAGACAGAAACTTTTATCTTATTTTTTTTTGGTCGGTCGTGGGTCTTGAACTCTGGGCCTGGGCGCTGTCCCTCAGCTCTTCAGCTCAAGGCGAGCGCTCTACCACTTGAGCCACAGAGCCACTTCCCTATCTGATTTTTGAATGCTGGGCATACAGACATCATCCATACTGTTTTCTCATTAAAGCATCAAAGCATTCAATGTTGCTGCTGGTCTTCTTGTTGCATTAGCAAGAATGGCATCCTGCAGGTTTTCACATGAGAATGTTGAGGCGTGATCAGTATTGGCCACTAGTCTACAAACCGTGTATCGCTGCAGCACGTGCCACAGAGAGGCACAGACCAGAGCTTGACAAACAGTTTTTGGGATGAGTGAACGAAGGAGTTTACTAGTAGGCTTTCTTTTGTGGGATTGCTAAGAACTATAGCATCGGTCCTTAGATAGCCTGGGGAACTTTTGCTGACCTTATGTGATTGTCTGAGCAGGCTCTCTCCAGCATGCTCACATACAGCTGCTGTCTGTTCAGATATGTTCCAACAACAGTCAAATGCCAGAGCTGGGAGGAGCTGGTCTCTCTTCACATTTTGAAGCCACATGGCATGTATATTACAGAGTTGCTCGGAGCCACTGTTGGCAGCCACAGTTACCCGAGGGCTAGCTGAGTTACAGATAACTGCTGAGTTCAATTTGACTTCTCTGATTTAATCGGCAATTTTATTGGATAGCGGGAGAGGACTCACCTTCTTGTCTGAGGCAGAATCTGGCAAAATCCAACATAAGGGTTTGAAATGTAGGTGCTCTGTGTATTTGGGCTCAGATGGCAGCTTCTGGACGCTCGTTTCCTGGAGGTGTCAGGAGGAGGAGGAGGACTGAGTGGACAGGCCGGAACTAGAGTGCTGATGGCTGACCCTGGGGCCATGCCACTAGGAGAGGGCAATCATTCACTGTCTTCTTTCTTGGCCTGACTCTCAGATCCCAGGAGCCCTGGTCTTGGATGTGGTCAAGACTTGTCATTATTTGACCCAGAATTGAAGAGCCAAGTGTTCATAACTTAAATTGCCCTGGGAGTTGCATGGTTTTATGAGAGTAAATGAAACACAGACTCAAATGAAGTAATGTTCCCATCAGGGCCTGAGAAAACATCTTTTAAAGTGGACATTTGCTCATCCTTTCTGAGAGTAGGCGAAGGCTTGGACCCTTCTGCCAGCTCTTGTCTTTCTTGTCTACCCTCATCTTGCACCTTACTTGGCCATCCTTTGTTGCTGCAACAAAAACAACTGTGTGAAAATCCGCTTACAGGAAGAGAGATGTTTCTGGCTCTGGGTTTGAAGGCTTTCGGCCCCTGGCTGGCCCCATGGAAGACAGCTGCTCCCTTCACGGCAGACCAGACGTGAGAACCAGCAGACGGCGCCAGGTACAAGATGGAGCTTCAGAGTCGGCAGCGATCTCCTTCCCTCTACCACGCCCACGAATCAATACACCATCCAGCTGTGGCCTTGTCAGTGGATTAGTCCATTGATGAGATTAGCAGCCAGCACCAGCCAGTCACTGCCCAACAGCACTGCTGATGAGCAACCATGGCTTCAACACAGGTTCCTCTGGGTAGCAATGAAGACCTTAAGTCCTTAACAGGACCCTACTAGAACCATGAGTTGCAGATGCAACTCATGGACGGAACAACAGTGCTGATTCATAAAGGAGCTCAACAAATCCTGGATCAGCCAAAGTGCAGGCCCTAAAGCAGAGGCCAGCCATCATCTGCACTCTTTGAGGGTGGGGCAGGGGAGACCTGAGCCCCACATAGAGATCATGCAAGTTTCCAGGAAGCCTAGAAATGGTCCTGGGGAAGCTAAACTTCCAAGAAGCTTGCCAGCGGCCACCCAGTTAGCTCTGTGGTCCTCTGAGCTTGAATAAGTAAGTTCTACTTGATAACTTGTTCAGGGGCTACCTTGCCATCTGCCCGGAAGCGTCTATCTTAGACATTTCCTGATGCTTTTAGGACAAACAGTGTGTGAGATGAAAGGGGAGGAAACAGGTCATCACTTGCTACCCTTGGTCCTGTCGAAGGCTGGGTGGAGATGATATGGACTGACAGAACTGGATATCTCAGTTCTAGATGCAAAGATTGGATGGAAGCCTTTCCTGAAGGCTTGGTGGAGATCATGTCCTCACACCCGCTGCTCCGAGGGGGAACCATGCCTCAGGGCCCCAGGAGAGAGGCTTCCAGAGCTAGAGACCTGAACACTGATTGCATATCTATGGGCCTTGCTCATAGATGAAGATAAAAATCAACTAGCTTTCCAAGGAAGCCTTTCTGTCATGTGTAGCCGAGGCTGTACACAGAGAAGAAGATTGAGGGAGACTGCATGACTCATGACTCTTGGCATGCTCATGAATGAACTGCATCATGGAAGACAGGAGAAACTCATGCCATTCAAACATGTGTATACACACACACACACACACACACACACACACACACACTGCACTGGAGCCAAAGATGCACTACCTCTTCATTAGGAAATCTTGATCCACATGGCAGAACTGGGGGAGAAGAAATCGACTTCGCATGCACAGCCTCAGAAATATTGTCGTATTTTTCCAAAATAAATTTAGTAGCTCGGAACTTAAGTGTAGTTAGTTGATGTTTACCTGAGTCCAGTTTCCAAATGTCTAGGTTCTATTGCATCTCTTTAAATCTTTTTCTAACTGGGAAATATAAAATTATGACAATGGATGGGGATGTGGAGCTTGTGGCCTGCCACTCAGTGGAGGAAATTCGTGCCTGAATCCTACGAGCTGTGATTTTCGGCTATTCTACACAGAATCTGGTACTCTAGGTAGTTTACAGAATGTCCTATGCTATATTGTGTGGGCAGGTTTAAGGCTTTGTCTTGTTGTTATCCAAAGAATTCTCCTCCATGTTGGGACTCTGGGGCCCAGGCTCATGTTTGAAATGATCTTTTAAGGCTGCACTGAGAATTAGTTGCAAAGCTAGGAGGTGGATTTCTATTCCTACGTATTCGTCCCTAGGAATTAGCAATAGAACGTCCTTTATTTTTTTTTCTCCAACGTGTTTCCTGGGGGAGGTGGGAGTGAGTA
This sequence comes from Dipodomys spectabilis, assembly GCF_019054845.1. Taxonomy (NCBI): domain Eukaryota; kingdom Metazoa; phylum Chordata; class Mammalia; order Rodentia; family Heteromyidae; genus Dipodomys; species Dipodomys spectabilis. The sequence continues at coordinate 8,916,509 of NW_024870753.1, read as the reverse complement.
AGATAGATGCCTGTGGAAGAATGAATATTGATGACATATTATGTAAGGCTCAATGAAAGTTGTGAACCACCAGATGCTTGGGAAGTCAGCAGCTTCCCTATTATGCATTTCCTTGGCCTAAACTTGGATGTTTTCCAAGAAGCACTTGCAGAAGCAAGTGGAAGGGCCTGATGTGTGTGTGTGTGTGTGTGTGTGTGTGTAAACCCTAACTTGTTTAAATGGGGAATGTATGAGCAACTTTCCAATTTTCCTTTCACTGGATGATGAGCTTGGATTTAACAGGAAATCAAATTAGAAGCTAAAAAAAAAAAAAAGGCCTGGTCTTAACTTCTAAGCAAGCTGGCCTCTAGGCATTTTTTTTTTAAAAGAGAAGCAGGTCCTTATTGCTGTTTGCTTCTCAGAGTGCAGAACGTTTTCTTGATGACGGTTCTCAAAGCAGAGGGAAGTGAATGGTGGTTTGATTAACCACAGGCCATAATGGCTATATCAGTTTCTTTTGTAAGTGAGAGATTGTCTTTGCATATTCATAAGGAGGCGGCTAAGCAGCTCTGCTGGAGCCGTCAAGGCCCTAAACTCTGTTGGATTAGGGATGCCTGGGCGGCCTCGGGATGGGTGGTCTGGCACTATTTTTTTTTTCTTTCTTCACAATCAAGGGATTCAGATCGGACAGAATTTCCTCACTGTAAAGGTTGTTAGGCATCGAAGGAGGTTATAGAATTTATTTTTCTCATAGATCTTTAAGGACAGGGCAGAAACTCACTGAATAGGTTGGATTCAATTCAGTCCTGAAGCCTTTGAAACCAGCTAGGACAGGGTGGAAGAGATAAAGGAAAAACAAGGGAGAAACTGAGAAGCATGACAGTCCCTCCACTTATCCCCCCAGGCTGGGGGGTGGGGGTTGGATAGAAATGGAGCATTGTAAGATTAAAGTTACACTTTGTGTTTTAGGATAATACAGATTGTCCCCATAATCTGCCCCTCTAATGAGCTTGCCCGTGACAGCCCGGCCTTGTTACAGTGTGTTGGTACCTGGGGGAGCTGAATTAGAAAAGTAAATCTCAGGCTCACGTTAACCCATCTAAGAGTTAACCAACAGCTAACTACAGAACTGTATTTCATTTCTATCTCCTCTCTCCCCCGACTTTCACAATTCCTCCAAAATGTATTCTCTCATTGTATCCTTCAAACAGGTTTCACCGAGGGGTGAGAATCTGGAGTAAATTATTTACACCCTGGTTTAGAATTACTCGGCAAGGCTAAGATTAGAATCCAACATTCTTTTCACCTCCGTTCTTCCTTCCAGTCTCAGCCTGGCCTAACTGCGGTTTTAAGGAAGCCTTCTATGCCGCAGGCGATTTCATGCTGGAGACTTTGAATCCAGAGTCCCCGAGCTGCCTATCAGGAGTCAGAAACAGGTTCCTGTGCCGCCCATTCTGCTCCAGCTCACACGTCACAAAGTCCAGAGCGAGGAACACACACAGCCACAAGTCTTTTGCAAAAGAGATAAATGTGAAGGCAAGAGCTAGACTCTCACAGCAGTTCCCAAACAGTTCAAGATGCAGGCTGAGCTCGCTGAACACGCAGACTTAGAAGTAAGGCTTTTCAGAGAGCTGCTTTTGCCTGTGAGCTCCCAGAGACCATTTTTTTTTATCCCTAAATTCAGCTTACAGAAACCTTTAAACAAATGTATGCTACATTATTCTCATTATTCAATTATGACAGTCTTTCCCCCAGCATTTTAATTAGCACTCATTTACTGAGAATTAAACTGTCATTTTAGTTGAACTCAAAAGAGTACCCCAGGGACACGCATTCCACAAGATAATAAAAGCCCCATATAATTCTGATGCTTCAACAATTTAGACTGCAGCCATGACAGGGCTTTTCTGTCAGCCATTTCTTGGATGGAACTTAATCACTGCTCGTGAAGGGCGGCGGAGGGAATGCCATCAGGCTACACCTGAAGATTGGAGGCTTTGTCAGTTAGATCAAGAAAATCGGCCCTTTTTGTTATGTTACCTGATGCTATGAAATCTCACTCAGGAGAAAGTCAGCTTCCAGCCTGCTTTGCATACGGTGGCTGTGTCTTCTAAGCAGTGAGGTCTTCTTGGCTCACTGGTATGAAGCCCGTGGTACAAGGACAGGTTCTGTCCGGAGGCTAGGATGGTGGCTTCTGCTGCTTTCTGGACTTTACCTTCGTTCTTGCATTTATCCCATGAAATATGTCATGCCTGAACTCGACAGGACACTCTCTGGACAATGAGATGAGAAGAACTGGAGAATTTCTCATCATGGCTTCTAAAAAAATGGGACTCTTGCTGGGCGCTGGTGGCTCACACCTGTAATCCTAGCTACTCAGGAGGCTGAGATCTGAGGATCACGGTTCAAAGCCAGCCCGGGCAGGAAAGTCTGTGAGACTCTTATCTCCAATAAACCACTAGAAAACTGGAAGTATCACTGTAGCTCAAGTGGTAGAGCGCTTGCCTTGAGCTGAAGAGCTGAGGGACAGCGCCCAGGCCCAGAGTTCAAGCCCCACGACCGACAAAAAAATAAATGAAACGGACTCTTACTTTTTTTGTTGTTGTTGTTTTTGGGGGGCATTCCAAGGAGAATCCACGAGAGTGGTTGTTGTGTGAGGTTTTGGTTCATTTTTCCCTATGTAAAATACTTAAAACTTCGAAGAAAAGATTTCCAGTTTCCATTCAGTCAACCCAGTGATTCTCCAGTGTTGAAACAAAAATTGGATCCAGCTCATGCCTGAATCCTAGCTACTCAGAAGGATGAGATCTAGAAGATCATGGCTTAAACCCAGCCCAAGCAGAAAAGTCTGTCTCCAAAAGAACCACCAAAAGGTCAGGCTGGAAGCATGAATCAAGTGGTAGAGCACCAGCCAAGCAAGCAATCCAAGCAAGCATGAGACTCTGGGTTCAAACCCTGGTATAGGGGGAAATGGCTCCTGATTTGGCTAAAACAAGCATAGCATCCCAGGCTCAGCCATCCAATAGAGTTTAGAGTCCTCACTTCAAACTATGAAGACCAAGGGCCAAAGGAACTGGATGAGATTCCCGGGGCTCTAAGTGAGAAATGGAAGCAGAAGTCCAAGTACCCTGGTTCCATGTACTCGTTCTTTATTCCTAGGAGGGAACACAGCAGGAAAAGCTGGAATTCTGTACCCCAAATGCCAGGGTATGAATTCCAGCTGAGCAACATGCAAAGCTCAGGCATCTAGGAAAATGCCTTAGCTTTCTTGGTAGTGTCTGTCTCAAACAGAGCCTGGCACATAGTAAGAGCTGTTGTTAGGATTGTAGTTCCTGTTTCCAAGAGTTCTCACATTCCTCAGGTGAGTAGCAAGACACCCTCAGTTTTCATCTCTTTGTATCTCTACCCTCATGAGTAGAATGCAAGGGAAGTTATAGGAATTCCTCCTCTTCTTCCTCCTTCTTTCCCTTCTTCCCCTCCTCCTTCTTCCCCTTTGCTTTTTCCTCCTTCTTCTTCCTCCTCTTTTTCCTCTCCCTCCCTCCTCTTCTCCTCTCCCTTCCTTCATCCCTCTCCACCTCCTCCTCCTCCTCCTCCTCCTCCTCCTCCTCCTCCCCCTCCTCCTCCTCCTCCTCCTCCTCCTCCTCCTCCTCCTCCTCCCCCTCCTCCTCCCCCTCCACCTCCTCCTCCTCCTCCTCCTCCTCCACCCCCTCCTCCTCCCCCTCCTCCTTCTACTCTTCCTCCCCCTCCTCCTCCCCCTCCTCCTCCTCCTCCTCCTCCCCCTCCTCCTCCCCCTCCTCCTCCCCCTCCTCCTCCTCCTCCTCCTCCTCCCCCCCCCCCCTCCTCCTCCTCCTCCTCGTTTTGGTGGTGGTTCTGTGGTTTGAATTCAGGGTCTCAGCTTGCTAGACCAGGCTCTACCACTTGAGCCACATCCCCAGAACCCAGCCCAGTCCATCTTTAATATGAAGAAGCATGAGTACAGGGCAATCATTTATCCAAGGCCCCATACCAAGTAGGTCAAATGATTCTTCAATTCTCTTTGATTACAAAATATGGCCACCTTTTGTAGATGTGGTGTTGATAAGTTAGCTTATGTCAGTCAGCAGGTGGCATGGGTTCGGATTGACAAAGAGTAAGTCTGGTACCTCTTCATGACTGCCTTTTGTGCCTAAGTAAACTCCAAACGCGGTGATTTGGCGTTAGCTTCTATTTGTGTGTGTCTTCTCTGTCTCCAGCACTATGGGAAGAAGACTCTGTTTACCCCATATACACACAGTGTAAGGACTTAATGAAGTCTCTGAGCCAGGAAGGCAATCTTGCCACCGCTCTGAGTAATTCTGTTTTAGTTCTGCAGAGATTCTAAACCCACAAGTGGCGGTTTCCCAGGGCAAACATCTTGCTTTTCTGCTCGCTGTCTTTTCTTGCTCAGAGCATTGTCATCCTTGTTCAGCTCCTGCTGCAGAGTAACCTTTACCGGAGAGAAAACAAGTAAGACAAAGGCAGAGAGACATGACGCCAGACGAGGCTGTCTGGGCCGGGGTGCAGGAAAGGCCTGGACGCACACACGTCTTCCTGCTGCCTGTTCTAATTATCCCCAGCTTAGTTCAAGGCTCGCTTCCCCGTGGCTGTCAGGAGCGGTGGCATCAGCTCTTGGTATTTGAGTGTGTTGAAATTTAACACCAGTGACATGGCAAAGACACTTACTACCACACACTAATTAAAGCCAGCCAACGGCAGCCAGAAGGGTCATCTCGACAGAGGCGATGACTGCAAGGGAGAGAAGTCGTGAGGGAGTCGGAGGGCAAATGTCTGAGCTCTGCATGAAGAACTTGATGGGTGTTGGCCACTACCTATTCCCCCCCCCCCCCCCCAGCAGCTCTTGAGACACGTGTCTCTTCTGGCTTTTTCTTCTTCAGAGTGAAGGCAGATGACGAGATCCTACAGGGAAATGACTTAAAATAGACACACAAGAAGGGTCATTCCACGAGGATGGAAACCAGGTACAGAATAGGAGTTTGGTGACAACCCCCAGCTCTACCTGCATTATTTTTTTACACACATATTTGCGTCTCTACATTTTCAGTACAATTCCCAGCACAATTCCAGTGGGTTGATAGTGACAGAGGAATTGAGCACGTGCTGTTGAGTTTTAATGGAAAGGTTGAACCTAAATGGCTGGCTCTAATGGTTGCCTATGGCTATGTTGTATTTCTGGTTCTTTGCTTGGAGTAACAGCTGGATTGTTAACACTGATGGGAGTGAGCTTGCCGTGGTCAACTCAGCTTTGAGTTTGAAAAGGTTACTCTTTGGACCTTTGCTAGCATGTGAAAAAATTTAAATTTGATTTTTTTTTCCTTAACACTTAAACCAATTATAACTATAGAGACTGTAATCAAAGTCAGAGCAGCTCTTTCATTCTATCTATACCCAGCTTTTACTGTAGAGGCCCAAATAGTAATACTCAAGACCCATTAGATATCAGGAAGGATTTTTGGAAAACCCTGTTAAACAAAACCTCAATAAGACATTGCACATTATTAGAGAATTAGCAGTAAAAATGTGGATGAATTCTGGCCCAAATGCTGTCTCTTCTTGTAAGGCTTTGTAACAAATACTCTCATCACCCACCCTTATCAACAAAACAATGAAACTCAACAACAACAAAGGCAAAGAAAAACTCTAGTTTTCAGTTTTCTCATACAAATGAGGCACCGAGGTTGGTTCTAAACTTAAGATACTTCCTTATATGATATTAGAAATGCAGGTATCATATATAGTAAGAGAGAGAGAGAGTGTGTGCTTGTACTTTTTTTGTATGTGTGCTGGGGCTTGAACTCAAGTCTTTATGCTCTCTCTCACCTGAATCATACCTTAACCTCTGGCTTTTTAATAGTTAATTGGATATGAAGAGTCTCTCAGGTTTGTCTGTCTGGGCTGGGCTGGCTCTGAACTGTGCTTCTCAGATCTCAATCTCCTGAATAGCTAGGATTATAGGTGTGAGCCACTGGTACCTGGCCAGGTGTTGTATATTTTATGTCATCCTTGTATTAGAAGTTACACGGAGAACTCCCAGAAAAATACAGTGTTATAATAAATACATATATTTAACAGAGACCCGATTGCTTGGGAATCTGCAACATTCCTCATTAGTTTTGGATGGGTGGAATAATGCTGCCCTGTTTACTGATCTAGCCCAGGATATAAGCTTACAGGAAATAGGATGATGAAGCAGAACAGAAACAAGTGCAGCCACCTTAACCTGCCCCCTCGGGTGCAAACCTGCTTGTGGGAGCCTGCCTACAAGGTTCCACTGGAATGGGGAAGGCAAACAGCGTTTCTCCCTTCCCTTCCCTTCCCTCCCTTTCCCCTCCCCTCCCCTCCCCTCCCCACCCCTCCCCAAGTCCTTCTGGAAGAATTTACAGTCACGATGACCAATATGCTTCCATTGAGGAAAATACATCTGTTGGGTTTTTCTAGCACCGAGACTAAACTTGCCTCAGCCAGGCCACATTTCTGCAGGTCAGGAGAGACGGAAGTCAATGGAAACCATCTCCTGGAGAAACTTCAGCAGTGTTCCGTGTGGTGGGAACTCTTGTGGGAAATGAGCGATTTGCTCCTGGTGCTGGGACTGTGGTGCCCTTCCAGACTTTTCATTGCTGGCTTCTCCCAGGCCAGGGCTGACATGCTAAGTTAATGAGCTGGCCAAATTGTCCAACAGCACAGCTAGGAAGAGGAGATCTGAGCAGAACGCAATGAGGCACACGGGTTCTGGGTTTTGAGGTCGTAAATACAGGTTGGGGGCATCATCCCAATTGCTCCGGTCCCCTGACACATTTCCATTTTAAGGTTAAGTAGGTTTAATTACACTGCTCCCTTTCTCATCTTTGTCTCTTTTTGACATTACGTAAGATATTTTAGGAATAGAGAAAGGTTAATGGGCCCATGATGGGGCCTAGAATTAACTTCCTTAATTAAACCTCTAGAAGACATCTATTCATTTCTTTTAATGACCTGTCTTCGTTGAAAAGGCTCCTGCTCCACATGGGTCCTGTATGCAGGGCACAGGGCCCCATCTTCCACAGAGTCCCTGGTTTGGACATCACCAACAAGCAGAGTAGGAGGAAGCTGGTGACGGGAAGAAAAATCTGGTCCATGTGGTGACTTAGGAAATTTCACGTAGGTCCAGAGACCAACCTTCTCGAATTATAGTCATCAAGCATTCACAAATTCCATTACAGCTTCAACGTAGCACATAGTCAATGTGCACATTTTTTCCCCCTAAAGCTCTTAATCAGATACTCCTCGTATTTCTCTTCTTAGTTAAGATTTTTAACATCAGCTTCTCTTTGATGGGGGCCAGATGAACATTCATTCCTCCTCAGTTTGCTGAAATTAGATGTCTTGCCAGGGTGGGAAAAAGACTTCAATTTAGGGAAGCTTTGGATTTTCTTCCTTCTCTGTTTAAGTGCCCCAAATCAAGGCTTTCCGTTCACTGAGATCTCAGAGGTGGAGCTGGTGGTGAAGTCAGTGGCCGCAGTCCTCATCTCTGGACCCATGTGCTTCCCGTATCTAATACGCGGGTCTCATAGCATTCAAATGCAGATTCTGATTAAGTCCAAGTTCAGAAGTTTGGGATTCTGCTCTCGATGGTTTCAAGAAGGGGGAAATTGAAACCGTTACTCTAACAACAAGGAGCACAACCAGACTGTGGCAATGGAGAAGACCAGCTCAAGTCTCAGAGGTCCTTGCTATTGCTGTAGATCTTTCCAGATCTTTCTGATCTCCTCTGGGCATGGCCTTGGGATTGGATGCCCCAAGAAGGGAATGGGGAAGGCCCCTGATGCCCTCAGCTAGGAAGGTTGTTAGGGCAGCCCACCGCCAAGAGCCACACGGAGCTTTCTTACTTTCTCACTGCCGCCAGCATGTAGCACTGAGCAATCGATCCCAGACTTGACCGAAAATAACTCCAACCGACTGGCCTGCAAACGCTTCCACCTGGCCAAAATGGGATAGAGCGGGTTTTGTTCCACTTGCTTGGGGTGAAGGAATATTTGGAGCTAAGTTTAACAAAACACCATCTGTGGGAACGACAATATTTATATACCTGTCACCAGAGACAAACTCGGCTGGAAATTTATAAGCTGGTGCATTCTTCCCTTCGAAGCCAGGACTCATCCACATTTGCCCTGGCCTCCCCAACCTCATAGCACTGAAGTTACGGCTTGTTTAGACACGTCAGCTCTTTAATTATGAGAGCAGAGGTGCCAGGGCCAGGACCAGATGCTGGGCTGGCATTGTGTGGTAGGAGACTGGCAGTGACAAATGGTCCCGGGTAACTCAGGCCCGGCCTGGTTCGCTCCGCTGTCAGAAATAGAAAAGTTTCCTGCAGGGAGTCTGCCGCGGCTCTGGAATGGAGAGAGTCTGGCACAGGGAGCAAGGCTTGTCTTGGAATCAGGAGCTCATTTCAATTTAGGAATAGCTGGTCATACCAGCGTGGGCAACTTCATCTTGCTTGGAAAACAGGGAGGGGCTTGTGGGCACTCTAAGCTCTTCTCTGTAGAGCCTCCCCGGCTTCGTGGAGGCGTGGAAGAGTGGGCGGGACTTTTCCGGTCCTTTCCAGCTCTGGATCATGGGAGTTGGCAGGCCCAAGTGTGCGTGCTCCTGTGTGTGTGTGTGTGTGTGTGTGTGTGTGTGTGTGCGCGCGCGCTCTGGATCATGGGAGTTGACATGCCCATGTGTATGCGTGTGTATTTTCTGGTACCAGAGTTTGAACTCGGGGCCTGGCACTTGCTCTACTAGCTGGCTTTAAGGAAGCTTTGGATTTTCTTCCTTCTCTGTTTAAATGCCCCAAATCAAGGCTTTCTGTTCACTGAGATCTCAGAGGTGGAGCTTGGCTGGTGCTTATAGATGCGCCCCTATTTGTGATCACTGGTTTAAGTTTGGGACTAGCTATACGAATCCTTGCTACACTCAGCCCTGATATAATCCCCAAGCTCCTCACTAAAGCAGAGACGCCAGAGCTGCCCTTGGGGATCATCAGCACAGCTTGCACACGTAAAGAAGGCCTTTCTGTGGACTGCACTGCCCAGACGGCCACTCGGTCATGACCTCTCTCACCCTGCCGGCCCTGTGCTGAGCTCCCCTCACGCTGCCAGTCCTGTGCTGAGCTCCTTCTGCACAGGGAGGCCTGCGTGTGCCCAAGGGCCTGGGAGCCAGGGGTCAGCACAGAGGGTGTGTGCACGTCCCTGGAGACGCCTGGAGAATGTCCCAGAGGAGCAGCCTGGGTCTCACTGACCACTGCGACTTGAAGGCAGCAGGCACCCCGGCTGAACGTCTGGAGAAACAGTCATTCACTTAGTGGATCCTTGAAGATGACTCCACTTCGGTATGTGCTATGAATTCCCTCCTTTGGAGAGCTGGCTGGAAAATCTGGAAGGATCATTTAACACACTCCCTAACACAGAGGGACCGTTTTGGTGTTAATAAGGTCATAATTAATCAATAGAACCTTAATTTTCAAAAATATCATGAGATCTAGGCCTTGGTGGGGGTAGGTGGGGGGGCGGGGGAGTTAGGGTGGGGGTAGGTGGGGGGGGCAGGAGAGTTAGGGTGGGGGTAGGTGGGGGGGGTTCCCATATACTGAATATTGTGTTTTATGAGTGATGTCAGAACACCCAGGCATGTATGCACACAGGTGAGCTTGTTCGGGTACTTTTTGTACTGCAAGCAAATCTGGGATTGGAAAATGACATTGGAGAATTAGCAAATTGGATCCCGCATCTCCCAGGCTTGGAAATATCTCCAGCATGGGGTGTTAAGCTCACATCTCCCGGGAGATAGGCAGTTGGCATTGTAAAGCATAATGTATGAAAAGGTGCTTTGTAAACTATCAAAAGTGTGGGTCTACAGAGTCTAGGAAATCTATTCTGGAAGCAAATTGGTTCAAGTTAATCATTTAGCTAAAAATGCAAAAAAATACATAGAGTTTTATTCTGCACAAGAGGACAGTAGCAGGGAAGAAGAGAAGGAGTCTCAGAAGGAGTAGCTTTTGAGCAGGGATTATACTAGAATAATGATGGCATAGGGAGTCGATGCTGGGGCAGGATTTTGGAGGGTCCTCACATCCCATACATTGGCCCTTTGTTTTCTAGATCGTGGGGTGTTCAGGCAGTCCTAGAGCAGAGCCTGGGCTGGAGACAGGGAAGGAGGAAGCTGGGTGTTTGAGGTAGCTGTGCTCACCCACATATCCAGAAAGGCCATACTATGTGAACAAGCAGTTTAGTCCTCTCTGCATTGCCTTGCATCTAAAAAGAGTGATGATTTTATTTTTGAGTGTGTCTTTAGTTCTCAAGATGAGAGATAGCGCCCTGTTTTAATGACATTGCAAGTGACCAGAAGATGGCCAAGGGGAGGGGTTGCCTCAAAGATGTGATTTTGCAGGAGAACAAGGTGAGGGTTGTAAATGATTATCAAGTAGGTGAACAGGGGTGGACCCAGTGCCTAGATGAAAGGGTGGGTTGGATGGAAGCAGCCTGTTGTTCAGGAGAACAGAGGACCGACAAGCGGGCCTTGCTGCCCTAAAGTGCTGGCAGGCAGTGAGCATGTGGATTTCTTTCTGGGTTCTTCCCACTTCTTCCTGTGAAAGGCAGGCCATTTGCCATTCTCATTCTCTCCTCTTCCTCAAGCCCCCTACCCACCCACGTGTTCACTCGAGATCTCTGTAGAACCCCAGGAAATCTCGGCCACTAGACCCAACTTGGTTTCAGAATCAATCTGCGTCTTCCGGGAAGCATCATCCATCTTTGGTGATATGGGGTCTCATCGTCCAGGGATAGGGTCAGAGCCCAGGGTCCTTTACGCGGAGTTCAAGCCTGGCCCTTGAATACCCTGCTCTGCACAGTGACATAACCAGGGTCATCCTGTAACTGACCCATGTTTGGGAAAGGAAGGAAGAAAAGGAAGGAATGAAGGAAGGAAGGAAGGGCGGGGGGTTAAGGGTTTTGTGTGGAAGGATCTCCACTGATCTGCTGAACCATGTGTCTGCTCAGGAGATAGATATGTGCATCTTGTTTATAACTAAACCCTTGCTTACACGTTCAGCATCCTGCAGTGTTGGGCAAGCTTTAGGAATACATCCAAAATGGCTGATGGATGACAGTGTTTGCTTGTCCCCCCCCCCCCACTCTCTCTCTGTCCCCGAAGTTAATATGATGCTTATCAGAGTGCAAAGGCACAGACAGGGAGAAATTTAATGCAAATTTTGCTAGGAGTCTAGTGCCACTTCACAAAATATTGATTAGGTGTCTGATTTGCTCTCCCCTGACAATGGGCCGTCGGAATAAACCAATGGGGTGGGCTCCATTCCAGCCCATCGTGGTCATTCGATAAAGCAAGGCGACCAATGAGGAGCGGCTACCTTTTGATTGGGTGAGAGGCCAGCGAAGGGGGAAACCATCTTAGCAACAGCAACAGAAAACATTGCACACGCCCTTCTTGCACACACGCACACACACAGACACCAGGCACGCACGCCACCACCCTGCTGCAGTGAACGGAGGCTGATTATGTCTATGAAGCCTTTTGTTTTGCCACCTTGGTTCCCCCCCTTCCTTGTCCCCCCCACACCCAAAGGACAAGTTCCTGTTCACAGACCACACTGCTCACCTGGTCAGACAGCCCATAATCCTTTTTTAATGGAATGCAGGGGCATCATCATTCTCTCGACCCCCTCTGAATGCATGCCTTATTAACAGCAAACTTTGATCTGCAGGTAAATGGTGCAGGCTTTGTTCCCCAAATCTACCTATTGAATCTCTTGAGGTGTGTGTGTGTGTGGGGGAGCATGGCCCTGCCATTGCCTCTCCCCACCCAACATGCCATGGAAGGGGGGTGGGGCTCAATGTGAGGCTGAGCCCCCTGGCTGGAGAATCTTTCTTTCTTTCTTTCTTTTTTTTTTGCTTCCTGTAAGAGCTGCAGAAAGATCCCCACCCCCAAACCAGGCTACATACATGAGGCTTGAGTAATATTATTTTCCTTATGGGCTTTCTCTTTCATTGTTCCCTCATCTCCAAATGCAGGGCCACTTGGCTCCGCACATTCAATATTCTCATCTGAAAGGCTCCGCTCCTTTGGTTTCCTCTGTGTGTTTCTGTTTCCTGAGCAGGTCCCTTGTTTCCCAGAGGCCGGGAGATAGGGGCTGCCTGCCAACCGCTGCCTTCCCCAAATTAGTTGCTAACCATGACCTTGCCTCATTGCTATTGAACCCCGCCGTATCCTGGCACAGAGTGGCTCTCCAGGGTGGGGGGGGCCGGCCCCTGGGTGGAGGGGGACGTTGATTCCTGGCCTCTCTCCCCCACGCCTCACACACGTTTTGTCTCTTTGCTCTGATGGCTGGTTTCAGCAGGAGTCTTTGATCTAGGAGCGTCTGCCCATGGTAGCTGGGCAGTCCTGCTGGTGGCTCACACTAGTGTTTCCCCCGTGACAGCTGTAATGCTGTCTGGGCGGAGAGGCCTATCAGAAAGGAAAGCCTTTGCTGGAAGAGGCAGGTGGCCATGTTAGACACTGGAGACAAGGAAGGTACAATGGTGTTGTAGGAATTTTCCAGCCCATGGAGGATTATTAGCTAGGCAATGGTACCAGCTATGTTCCGTCTTCTTGAGTACACAACAAAGTGGAATGGCATGAAGGGGAGCAGGAAAGAACTAAGATAGGCGCGGAGAGCCTGGATCGAATTATCAAGCGGCCATGTAAGACACTACCGCAGCCATTCATGCTTCACTGTTCACTGGGGTCTGGTGCAGGTGCACTATGACAGATACAATGGGATGAACAGGAGGAAGGCTGGGCTGTGGCTCAGTCGCAGAGCATTTGACTGGCCTTGAGTTCTAGCCCCAGTACTGTAAATCACAATTCCAGGATAAACTGTGTAGCCATGTGATGTAGACTTGTCAGACTAGTTTAGGCTGAAGTCATTGCTCCGCATCGATCTAATCATGGAGTGTTCTCAAATTCCCCAACTTCTCTGGGCCTTTCTTTCTATTTTTGTTCTCTAAACAACAACAACAAAAAAACCCCTCAGAAATGGAAGTCTTAGCATGGATTAAGCATTCAAAAATGTTGACTCTTCACCCTAATTCTAGAGTCCTCAGAGCCTCATTCCATCTCAAGACCATGCATGCAGGAATGTCCATTAACTCAGAACACGTTTTTGAACACCTACCTAGAGCTCAACATTATTAGATCGACGTATGGTTTCTTCTGTCCATGACAATTTGTACTTCACAGCACAAAGAAGTCCAGCAAGATGAGCAAGAGCAGGAGGATCCAAGTTCAAGCCCCAGCACAACGTGCACGCATGCACCCCGCCCCGCCACACAAGCCAAGCAAGTTATAAAACAAAAGAGCAACTGAAGCAGGATAAAAATAGAAGTCAACTAAACAGAGCTAACAAGAAGGGTAGGAGCTGGATATCCCCTGTGTTAGAATCACCTGCCCACACATTACAGGAAAGCTGCATCTGACTAGGGCTCGGCACTGGGGCTAGAATTTGGAGAGGTTTATGGGATGGAGGTAGGGAGGGGTGTGGCCTTCCAGTGATAGCATTAAGAAGCTCTTCCCGGAAGAAATGAATGTGCCTGTGGCAACAGGAGGAGAGGAGAGTTGTCTGCAGGGAAGAGAAGAGAGCCACTTAAAATAGGCTGTAGCCAGCGCAGGCCCTAGAACTTCGCACATCTCAGTTTCAACTCAGAAACTACGGCTGATATCTTTGTGACTCAGTTTCTTTTGCTTTACAATGGGCACCACAGGGAGGATTAAAGGATGCTGGAACTAGATGAAGTGCTTCAGGTGGGATCTACCTGCAAGAAGCATGTTGTAACACACACACACACACAGAAACACTCAGACAGACAGACACACACACAGAAGCACACACAGACACACACACACACACTCTTCAAAATAAAGCAGCCAGGCAAATATTTTTAATATGAGAACTGAGCATTGAAAAGCCTAGCTCTGTGGACAGCTAGACACCCTATGCCCCTTGGGTCCTGGGTGATACTAACCTTTGGTGCCCTTGCTTCCAGACAGCCATGTGCCCTGCCCCTCCGTGGGTTGTAACTTAGTGTGGACACGTCCCCTCTTTCCTCTCCCCATTGCACGCTTCTATTAGCGGTGGACTTGGTTAGCCCTGCCTCCTGGAGACAACTCGCCAATAATAGAAGGCCCAGAGGGACCCAACGCGGGCTGGTTCTAGCCGGTGAGGCCCAGGTCAGGAAGTTATTAGCTGCAGAGTCAGGGAATATATTGAGCTGTCATCACTTTTTAATTAAAAATAGCGTGGTGGCATGTACATTGCGGACTCCGCTGCGGACAGTGGAACCTGCCATGCTCTGCCTGCTCCCCTCCCTCAGGAGTGGCCTCCCTCAAGCCAGTTCTCTGGGGAAATGGGGTCATGGGGGAGGGGAGCGGCGGGGGAGGGGCCCACAGAGTGGTCTGCCGAACCGGCTCTGAGCAGCTCCTGAAAGCTGGCGGGGGACATCATCCATTACTAACCCCACCTTCAGGATGGCAGGTTGGAGCGACTGCTGTCCCCACAGAAGTCTACAGATGCTGTAAACCGGGGCTTCTCTTCCCTTGGAGATCGGCTTGTTAGGCGCTGACCACCACCACAACGCTGTAAGAGAAGGCGGGTGGATGCCTGTACACAGCCACCAGGAAAGAGCGTTCGCATAAGCAGATTTTGTTCTTCATTCTCTGCTATTCGCAACCCACTTAGGTGACGGCTCATGGAAGGATGCAGCTCTCACAGACAGTATGGCATCATTTCCTCAGAGCCCACGCAGCTTGTGAAGTGGCGTCACAGACAGTATGGCATCATTTCCTTAGAGCCCACGCAGCTTGTGAAGTGGCGTCACAGACAGTATGGCATCATTTCCTTAGAGCCCACGCAGCTTGTGAAGTGGCATGGGCTTTGTTTACTCAGCTCTTCGGAACCTCGGTTTTCTCATCTGTAAATTGGGACCCACAAGAATGATATTAATATCTTCAACTCGCCAAGATCATTGAATGATCGTTTGCCTGTAAAGCACATAGCATGCAGGGCCAGGAATGAAAGAATGATGCAGCAAAGGAGGGCAATTTTATTAGCTCTGGTTTATTTATTTTTTTGCTGAGCAGTATTGCTTAGGTAGAGGCTAGCCGTGGACTACCAGGCTTGTAATGAAGGCTATGGTTTATCAGGGCATTGGATGCCCTCTGCTAGTGCAACAGTGAAGTATGCTAAAATTGTGTGTGCACTGGATTAAAATGTTTAAACCAGTCATTTTATTTAAAAAATATTGTGCAAGACAAAATACAACCCAGTCCCCAGTCTTTCAAATTTACATAATATACAAATTATAAATTCAGCATTGATAGCAATATGCAAATAAAGTATCAACATAGCAGCAGATTCATCATCGGAAGGCATTCATTCTTTTCCACCAAGGCAAACTTTTTTTTTTTGGACAAACACAGCTTCTGCCTTCATTGATGGTCAGGGTATGAGAGAGACAATGTGGAGGCAGTGGTAGATGATAGGTAGATTTGAGGGCAGCATGGTAGTTTTGGTGCCCTGAGTTATTACATAGAAATACTAACTGATCTCCACCGTGATGAGACATAAACATATTTTATATGAGCATGATTCTGGCTCTTTGGAATCTTCTTGTTGGGCAAAGGGACTTTGATTGAATTTGGTTGTTCTTGATGACTGATCTAAATTTCCTTTGAGGCACAACTTTCTCTTTCATAGTTATCTCCAGCCTTCCTGGCCTGTCAGCTCTATTATTACAGCTTCTTTCCTGTTCTTCTCATCGTCTTTCTACTGCATTCAAAGTTGACAGACGCAACTCGAGCCTCAGAATATCAGATCCATCACGAAGTCCTAGGATCGCTTTGTTTTTGCTAAGATTTTTTTTAGTCTCAGCAGCCTTTCTCTGCAGCTGGTCCTGTCCCCTCACGTGGCCCCAAGAGGCTGCAGGGCACTGGGGGCCTCTGAGCATGCTGCCAGGCCTCTGCTCCACCTTTAGCTTCTGACAATGACAAATACCCTCCTGCCAGGCTCGGTGAAAGCCTCTTCTGCCTTCTGTGGCCTTTCCTTTCTGTGCCCACTCCCCTCCTAGCCCACACGGACCCAACCTTCCCACCGCATTCCTCCAGAGCTCTGTTACTTCGCCGAAAGCCCAGCCCAGGTCTTCACCATTCTTGGTTTATCTCAAAGAACATATCGATGTGTTCCCAAATAAATGAATGAGCTGTGCCTTTGATTCTCCGAAGTAAAAAAAATTGCAGCTCGGGTCCGGGTAGTACTGCTTTTCCTTTGGGGGTGGCTGGACCTCTGAGGAGTTGGGTCTGAGGATCACAGACAAATTGAAAGTCCTTGGCGATGCCCGGATGTAGGGAGCAAACACTGAAATCAGACGAATTGTGAGCTTTGATGTGCTCCAAAACGGTCCTGCCCACCAAGAGGTGGGGAACACAGCAGGAAGAATGGGAAAGTGAACCCGGGGTCTTTGTTATGTAAGCCTGAGTGAATTTGGGTAAATGAGCAATCTACATGGCAAATCTAACCGATCTTTCGTGAGCGTTATTTTACTTAATTGGTTGATTTAATTTCCTAGCAAATGAAAGCTGAAAGTACTATCCGCAAGAACACTTATTTGCTACAAATCCCTGCTCTTATCTAAACCTCATTTATTTCAATTAATTTCCCAGCATTCCTTCTCTTTCACAGCACACAGCATGATCTGTGAATTTCCCACTTCCCTTTCAAGGTTACAGTTCAAAGACCAAACATAAAAAGCTGAAGACTTTCAATTCTCCCATCGAAAGTGATTTTGGAATCAATGCTGTGCCCTCATGGATGGCTGGTGGCAATGTAAAAGGGAAGAGCCAGTTGGGGGAAAAAATAGATTGGCAGTTTCCTCCACAGTTAAATGGGAGCAAAACAAGCATTATTAATTTCATTATGGATGTCTCGCTGAGGAATCTGCCTGAGAGCCATGGAAATGCACGTCCACAGAAAGACCTGCCCCAAGGAGTCACAGCCACATTACTTATAATAACTCAAAGGAGGAAATAACTCACGTGGCCCCCAGTGAACATGGGTTTGGACGGACCCACCAAATGGCGTCCATCCACCCAGCATGCAGCCATCCAAGGGATCCCACCCAAGAGTATATATGCGCCCATTCCATTCGCATGAGATGCCAGAAAAGATAGCTTCAGACGCAGGGAGCAGACCAGAGTGTCTGCCAGCGTGCCAGCGGCGAGAATAAGGGAGACAGGAGAAGGAGAGCTTCAAAGGGGCTGCAGGGAATTCTGACACTTAGCGTGCTATTCACCCTGATCTGCGCATTTACAAATAAACACGAAATTGCACCGCCCTAAGGAAATACTACGGTACCTACATCATACCTCAACACAGTTGTCAACCTGGCGGGAATCGCCACTTAGTTCCCCTTCGTGTTTCTTTTATTTCAGTTATAGCTTCAAAGTCCAGAACCCAGCTTTTAAGGTTGGTTTCTTTCCTTCTTTTCAAATCCCCGAGCCCTTTGACCTGCAGACTGGTGAGGCAGCCTCAGAACGTAAAAACTTTCCTCCCTTCAGCTAATGAAGTGAGTGCTGATCAGCTAGATGAGCCCCACACCTGATGAAGGCCGTGATCCTGTTAACTCCTTGAATGATGCGAAATGCAAATCATCAGACCTGGTTCTGGGACAGGCGTCGGAGGCTGGCTTCAGAATATCGAGGAAACAATCAGTCTCAGCTCAAGTAACATAAGGCCCTGGAGTTTAACCCGAGTCTGTGTCTATGGAGACCCTCATACTGACTATGAATGGCTAAGACTCAGCCGCAGGAGCATAAGGCTGAGTGCTGACCGGGCGGCTTGCGCCGGGGTGTAGGTGCATTGAGAGACGCTGTGATGAGGTAGGATGAGACTCTGAGACCACATTCTGCCGCTGTCACTTACCAGTTGTGGGCTTTGGCTAATGTAGTTAATTTCTCCGTTCTTCTCGATCACATAGGCTTTGATTCTCCGCCTCAGAGGATTTGGGGGCTGAGTACCTGTGACCTCTGGGTATCACCGAGCCTAGCTTGCAGGAAGTGTTTAATACATGGATTCTAGTCATAGGATGGCTTAAGGGAAGGTGGAGAGTCTGAGCCCTTCGTCCATTCAGAAAGGGTTAGCTGAGTGCCTTCCCTTCAGACCCTTCTCCAACCCGGTGTCCTGGGAACACTTGCAGCCTGGAATCAAAAAAGACAGGACTCCATATCATAGCAAAGCCCATTTAGAGAGAAACCCTAATAACGACCTGAACTGTATAGGACAGGTATGTCCTATGACCGGGGGATAATGTAGAGGAGGAACTGAGGCTGCCCCCAGCACAAAAGCTCCCACGTGGAAAATCGGGGGCACCAGGACGACCCTGGCCGACACTGGGTATGCAGCCGTAAGCTGAACCCCGAGAGCCCAGTTCAAATCTTACCTCTGCGGCTGTGGCGTAATCCTGGCTCATGATAATCTCTCTGAGCTTATATTCCTTCATCTACGACAATGAGATTTCAATATCTATGTGAGAAGACCGTCTTCCCCAGTAGATTGAAGCATTTATTAACCCCAGTCATCTCTGAAGCTGGGACGTGTAGGTTTTGTGTTTCAAGGCAGTACAGACTGCTGCTTTTTCCCCCTTTTTCCTGTCTGCTCCTGCTCCATTCAGCTGTGTGTGGCGCCCCCTGCCCCTGGACATGGAGTCAATTCCGGTCCTGGAGCAAGTGCTGGACATGGAGGGCAGCGGGGAGGTGGGACGGACGGAGATAGGAGAATGATTTCAAGATGTGACAAAGAAAAGATGTAGACACAAGAGAGGGAAGCATTAATGTATTCACTCAGCCACAGTTATTTGTTAACATAATTATCTACTATGTTCTAGGGACTTAGTGACTGGAAGAGACCAATGTAGAGCTTAGCCAAGAGCTTGCACTGCTGAAATGATAAATCTTATACACATAGAAATGTGGGGGGGGGGGGAGAGAGAGAACCCTTATCAGATACTTCTGTTGGAGTATGGGTGGGACCTGGGGAGAACAAAGAAGGAAGATGGATGTGCTTCAATGTAGCCTTCCTAATGGTGTAATCTCACCCCTTCCCAGGTATAAAGGGTACTGTGGATAGAGTGCTCTCCACAGCCAAGGGGCCTTGCCTCAGCATGTGCCCCTTTAAGGTTTAGCCGTGTGATCTGGGCTTGTCACTCAGCATCCCTGAGCTCTAGATTTCTCACTCTACTACAACAGTCAAACTCTGCGTGGTTGGCCTCCCGACTGTCGGAGGTCAAGGAAGGAACCGGATCACTTGGGAAGCTGTAACCATAAAAGGCGAAGTTCCTTGTGTGTGTGAGGATCGCCGGTGGCCCCTGGGGTAGACCGTCAGTTGTGGGTTGCAGAAAGGGTGGTTTTGGCATTTGTCCCCAGAGTAGATGTGTGGTGCTCATGTATGCACACTAGTTAATCTTGCTCTGCTGTGGGCTCAGAGGGGATGCCCGGTGGGTGAGCCACGGGGGACAGGATCAAGAAATCCACGCGGCCTGGCACTGGGGTTCTTCCAGCGTCGGAACGGAAGCAGACAGACCCATGAGAGGCACAGGTGTGGCCGACAGTCCCACCGTCCTCTGCTCCCAGAGCCCGGATGAGTAAAGAAGCGTTTCCTTGAACTCTGTCGCTCTCACTTCCTAGCCCCAGCCCTTGGGCTCGCGCCCCATTCATGTAGGAAGATGCTATAGTCACACAAGGCACCCAGAGGCTCCGAGGCCTTCTTGGCGAGCTTGGGAACTTCCAGGGGTGGGGGTGGGGAAGTGGCGCAGTCCTCCATGGAGAAGATCACTTCCAGGAGTCACTCTCTGGGAAAGAGAATTACTCCAGAGAAAGGCAGCAAGAGGCTCTGGAGAATCGTGTGTGTGTGTGTGTGTGTGTGTGTGTGTGTGTGTGTAACAGGCATTGGGGATGGGAAGAGAAGAATCACCAACTCTTCTCAGCCGTTGGAGGGCCTGATCACGGACAGCTGTGTGGGCAGTCTGCAGGCAAACCTTCGCCTCTCTGCCTACAGATGGTCTCAATCTGGGAACTGGGAGTTATTTCTAAATAGGACCCAGGCTCTCAGCTCCCCCCTGTCTCGGGGGCTCCCCTGCACCGGCATCCTGCACTTGCTCAGCATGGGGGACACAGTGGAGTTAAGTTATGGGGATTATGGGAATGCCTGTTGCCACACAGCCCAGTATCCTGGGAAGGAAGTCACCTTAGAGCACCTTTAGGGCCCCCAAATCCTTAACATCTGGAGATGTTCATGTGGTAAAAATTATTCTTCAAGAAAATAAGAGTCCTCCAACCTGCCCGAGGACCCCAACACGCTACTCGAGTGCAAATCTGAAGGAAAATAAAGCAATGTGCAAGAGCGATTCCTGTGTGCGTGTGTTTACTGCAGAGCCAAACTGTGGGGTCAGCTGAGATGACCTCGAAGCAATGCAAGCATAGAGAAATTATATATACACACACACTCACCATAAAGTATTAGTCATAAAGACAAATGAAATGATGCCACTTTCAGGAAAACACATAGAACTGGAGATCATGTTGAGTGATAAGTCAGGCTCCCAAAACCAAGTATTGCATGTGGTCACTCTCTTGTTGTAGGTGATGATGGTGATGATGATCTATAAATGTAAAAGGGAGATTATTCAGGGAGGCGGTGGGAGTGAGTGAGGAAAAGGAAAGGGTACTGAGGGGTGAAGAGGCTTGAAATAAGTCATTTTACACGCTCATGGGCGATCGAGTGACAAGGGCACCAGATACTGTCATAAACGAGGATATGCTCCACCCCAGGAGCTTAGCTGTCACTGGGAGGAAAGTCAGCGTCGGTGGGAGGTTGTAGAGGAGTCCAGGCTGTTCCCACATTCACCTACAAGTTTCCCTTTGCTCACAAGGTGAACCAAAGATGGCGCTGTGCTCTTTATCCAACCTGGTGCTAATGCTGTCATGTTGTGGGACTGAGTGAGCCTCGTAAACTCCCGATTCTCACCTGTCCTGATGGGATTGGGCATGTCTCTGCAGGCTCCCGGATTCTCACCTGGATCTGTCCTGCCTCCTCCAGAAAAGCAGCGGACGGAGCCACTGGGAGCCGGAAAGGTAAGTGTCCCGGGTGCTCAGCACGACCATCTTTCATGGTAACTTGGATTTAATGGACTGTGAAAGTGTCACCGTCCTAACAAGAAATTATACCACATTCAAATGAAAGGGAAGTGACAACCATCCCATGTAAAAGTGAATACGCGCCGTGCAGGAAAAATAAAAGCCCACACAGGATAGATCTGGAGCTGGCCCCGGCTTGCTCTTCCAGCGTGCTAGCCATGTGTGGAAGGGAAGGGCTGTCCCTTCCTCCTGTGGACCTCGATGGCCTGTGGCCACCTGTGATCCCAGCTCCTGGCGTCATGATGGTCCATCCTCGAACTGGGGCGGGGGGGGGGGGGTTTCCAAGGCAGAAACAGCTGTCTGAGGAGCAGAAGTTGCATCATTAACAGGTGAAAAATTGATAATGCAATATTGGGAATGCACATACGAAGTTACGTGTTGCTTACCTGAAATTCAAATTGCACTGGGCACTCTGTCTTACCTAGCAAGTCCACTGAAGGGCAGCTGGCTGCCCCAACTCTCCCTAAGGACTCTCCCAGGTAGGGAGACGCAGGCTTTGGAGAGATTTACATAGGATTCCTAAGGGACAAGATGTCTTAAGTATAATCGGGAGGTGGGGAAGGGGGCAGGACTGGTTCTTAAAGACCAGAAATTACTCTCAAGAAACATGCTGGGAACTGAGGAAGAGCATTTCAGGCCTGTCACACAGCGTGTCCAAAGACACAGAGCGTAGAACAACCCATCTGCCTCCGGGGAGCCTTTCTGGTTGTGCCGGGGAGGAAACTGTCTTTCCTTTGTCTCTGCTGTCATCGCCCATTGTTGGAGCCCTTTTATAGTTTCTGTTCTTGAGACACCTGTAAGTCATGGAACAAATCCCGGATGCTTTTTGTGTGTGTGTTTCTGTAGAAGATTGAAAACAAATGCGTCAGATGTTCCCACATTTTTTTCTTTGTCAAGCACAGCCACATTTTGCTGTGTCTGTCTGTTCACCTAAGTCAACTCTGAACACAGTTTATATAACGTATATGATTTAGAGAGCCTCAGAGCTTTGGTATCTATTTCCCATGGGAGACGTTAACAACAGGAAGTAAATCAAATGGAAAAGTTCATGTTCAGCTTCAATCTAGCCCTTCCCTCTCCGTGTCTGGGAAAAATCTCTCTGTTGCACATCTTGGCCATGTGAGATCTTTGAGGGACGAGAAGAGAGGTTGTCTCATAGCTAGTGTCTGATGCTTTGTCCCAGGGACTAGAAGCTTCTGCAGTTTACCATTCTCGACCTGATGGTGTGCTGTGCCCATACAAGCAGGACTGTGTTTTCTTTCCCTTGGGGCTCAGGAAAGATAGAATCGTGGGGTTTGTCCCCTCTTCCCTGTGAAAATGGTCTGATTTGGAGTCTAGCCTCCTCAGAGACAGGAAGAATACCAAGAAGGTAGCTTCAAGATCCAGGATAACAGTTCAAAGCCAGCCTGCGTAGTTAAGTCTGTGAGACTTTTATCTCCAATAAACTAAAAAGAGCCAGAAGCAGAAGCAGTGCTGTGGCTCAAGTGGTAGAGCACTAGCCTTGAGTGCAAAGAGGCTCAGGGACAGCACCCAGGCCCTGAGTTTGGGCCCCAGGGCAGGCAAAATAACAACAACAACAACAATAATAATAATGATAATACAAAGGTACCTTCTAGTCACCTTAAGATGTAGATCCATTTTCGTTTGTATTCTTGCTTTCAAACATTGATTTCCAGAGCTTTACCCAACCTAAGAGGTGACCTTTCTCCTGGTGGCTGTTTTGAGGAGGGTGGAAGGGGAGAGTGCTTGAAGGCTTATATTCTAGTCAGCTGGGGGCTGTGTGCTCAGGAGAGAGCCTTTGAGCCTGCCCTTCCCCCACGCTTCTTTCCTGCCTCAGGAAACGTGGCCTTTCTCTCTTTCATCGTCTTGAAGTATTTCCTAAATACACGTTCTGGCCATGTTAAGACTTTACCCAGGCCCCTGTGGACACAACTCGGCTTTTCTTCCCTAAGGAAGACCCACAGGCCACTGCGCCCTCGGCGAGCTTGTGTGTTGGGAGCTGTGGGTGTGTGTTGTTTCTTGGCCTGTGTGGGCTGGGCGGAAGGGAGGACCAGGACTTCCTTCCAGGTCCACTGGAGGACGGGTCCTGCTCTCCAGCGCCACCTGCTGTCACCAGCGCCCCTGGGAGCCTCCCGGGGCCGGGCAGACCCTCCCACCCCACCCTGGACCCCTGGGCTCCAACCCAGGCCAGGCCTCCAGCGCTGGCTGTGGAGGCTGTCAGGTTTTCTGCCTGGGCCCTTCGGCATGAGGCCTGCCCTACTCCCACCTCCCCATCTGCAGTGTTCCCAGATGACTTGCCTCCCGTCACAGAGACCTTGGCCGTGCCCGGTGCCCGGGGCCGGGAGGAGGAAGCCTGCCCAGGTGGGGGTGGAGGCGAGGCCCTGTCAGCCAGGCCTCCCTGGCCGCGGTGGAGCTGGAGCCCCCCTGGCCCTGCGCTGGGCTTTTCCACATTCTCAGGGAAGTTGGGGACTCCTAGATAAATGATGACACCTCACTGCTGTTCTGTCTGTGTCCTGCGGCTGGGCTCCCGCCGGAAGGCCTTCACACTTGCTGTCTTCCGCAGCGCACACACACACTCTGGGCCCTTCACAAAAGTGTGTTGGAATGAGCAGCCGTTCAGGTCACATCTTCCATGGTGTTTTGCCTTTTCTTTTCTGGGGGTGGTGTGTGTGTGTGAACCCAGAACCACTACCTACAATTCTCTCACAGCATCTCCTCTGATCTTCAATGGATTATCTCATTCAGTTCCATTTCCCGGATGGGGAAACTGAGGCCTGGGGTACGGAGCCAGGCGCCATGTTCCGCTGTGGCCAGCATCTCCCCACACAGCCCCCGTCCAGGGCCAGCCGCTGGCCAGCCCGGCGTCCCCAGCACCCCTC
Source organism: Dipodomys spectabilis (assembly GCF_019054845.1). Classification (NCBI taxonomy): domain Eukaryota; kingdom Metazoa; phylum Chordata; class Mammalia; order Rodentia; family Heteromyidae; genus Dipodomys; species Dipodomys spectabilis. The sequence continues at coordinate 8,892,369 of NW_024870753.1, read as the reverse complement.
CAGGGAGGGCACTCTGTGCCCCGCAGCAGGGCCTCCTCGGGCCGGACCCTGACGTGCCCGTGGCCAGGGCGGTGCCAGGCACCAGCCTCCTTCCCTCCCCTCTGGGCCTCGGCTTCCCGGCTGCCTTTGACCGCCGCACCGTGAATGGGTCTTTGTGTGCCAGGCTGGCAGGATGAGCTGGCCGCAGCGCCATGCGGGATGCAGCCGCCTCTGAGCCCAGGCACGGCCCGTGCTGTGCCCACCATGTGGGGGGCCGTCACGGGGTGGGGTTGCCCAGGATCCGAGAGCCAGCCGGGCCTGGATGAAGCGGGGACGGCTCTGCATCTCTGCAGGGCGGGGCGTGGACAGGGTCATGGCAGGGTCATGGCAGGGTCATGGGTGGGAACATGGGCAAGGTCAGGGATGGGGTCATGGGCAAGGTCATGGGCAGGGTCATGGATGAGTTGCAGGTGGGGTCATGGGAAGAGTCGTGGACGAACCATGGCAGGATCTTCTCTCCTCCTTACTCGAGGAGGGGTCTAGGGACATTGCTCAGAATAGTCTCACACTCCAGGGCTTGAACAATGGACCGATTCTGGAGCTGCAATGGGGCAAGGCCGGGCAGAGCTTGGCGTGGCGGGGCTGCGAGGCGGGGTGAGGGAGGGATGAACTCTGAGTCCATCACCATCACATTTCCCAGAGTGCAGTGGGGATGGGAGGGGGCAGTGGGGATGGGGGCCAGCGGCCCCATTTAACATTTAACATTCTTTATTGACTTAGGGGCCAAATAAGGCAGCATCTGGCCAGTTAAGAAAGGCACCTTGTTGAAAATAATACATCACAGTGCTGTCAAGTGATCTCAGTCACAGAATTTAAGGATGAAAAGGACAATCTTTGGATGATATAGCTTAGGATACGTGCTCATTTGTTTTTTTCTTCACAGTCCTGGGGATCAAACCCAGGGCCCCGCACATGCCAGGCAAGTGCTCTGCCTATGAGCTACACTCCAGTCCTTATTTATTTAAGAAGGTTGCTTCATACAGCAGGGATGAAATTCAGTAAGGCTTGAGGTGGCTGCTGAGAGTTATGCCACGGGAGCACGTGGACTGGTAAAGTTAGGGGACAGGATTGAAACTGGTTTCTCCCCTTCATAATTTTAGTAGACTTGATTTACTGAGCCATCACCTGAACTAACGCAACTGAGCTTCCCAAATGGCCAGGGAGCAAGGGTGGCCTGTGAGCTGTGCGAACGCACTCCTCCACCCCTGCCGCACCTCCTCCTGAAGCAGGGTGAGTCACCGCAGAGGTGCGGCGGTGCGGGGAGGCTCCCGCCACCCCAGCAGCTATACTCAGGTTGCTTTGGGTTAGTGGAGCTCGGCAGAGTGAAGCAAGCAACCAGTTAGGAGGGAAGGCAGCTGGAGGAAAGCGTGATGGCAAGCCCCTGCCCCACCCACCCACAGAGCCCCAGCTCTGCTCCTGCCCGCCCGTCTGCCTCACCATTTCTCTGCTCATAAACTGAAGGCCCCTCGGCCTGCATTTGCTCGGGTGTCACAATGAAGGGGAAATGACTTCTGACGAAGTTCCCAGTTCCCCACCGTCTTCCCACCCGAAACAGCCAGCATCTGGCGGGCTGGCGGAGACGGCGGCATCTCACCGGCCTTTGAGATGGAAGGTTCTGGTGTAGCCCGGTTGGGCTGCTCCGCTGGCGTCTCCCCGGGAGCCTCTCATGCTATCTGGTAGCGCGTTCTTCTAGGCTGACCCCAACACGAGAGAAAACCAAAAACCCCAAACTCTATTTTGCCAGATGAGGCCCAGCGTACTGATACCCCTTCCCTAGAGAGTGGCGGGGAGCAGGTGTTGCCCTGTCTCCTGGCCCAGAGGCGCCGAGGCCCTGGAAGATGAGGGTCAGGGACGCCCACTGCACCTTCCATCCAAGATGAAGTCTGACTCCTCCTAACCACACACGGTTTCCCTGAAGTCTCAGACATGCCGGTCACTGCGGGGCTGCACCGCCGTGCGAGCAGAGGTGCACGTGTGCTGTCTACGCGCCAGGAGAGAGGAACGAAGAACTCGGGGGTCGCCCAGGCATGCTGAGTTTCCTCAAAAGTGCCAGGAGGTGGCGACTTCCAGTTCTTTCTGGGAAGGTGAAGGTCGGGTGGTGCTGCCCCCCCCCCCCGCCCCCGGGACCCACTCCCAGGGGAGTCATCACCACCCATAAGGCCGCAGGTATGGGGAGGATGTGCAGACACAGTAGGGCCCTAGAGTTTATTTTCCCATCCGTCAATGACACTTCCCTGACTTCTTTGCCTTCTAAGTTTAAGATGGTGATCTTGACCCCGTAGCCCCTTCCATTCTAAGGATTCCAGTTGCTCAGTATCTCGCCAGTGCCATCTTGGTCATCTCATCTGAAAGCCTGGGCCCAGTTGATGTTGTTTGTAAGAGAAGCCGCGTTCTTGAGCTTAGGACCTCAGAGCTGGAGCACCAACCTGGGGTACTGTGGTCTCGGTTGGCCAAGACTCTGAGTTCTGCTCCCGCGACTGCTGTCCTGGGTGTGAAGGTGGCCTTGGCCACCACCCCCTTGGGGGTCCCGTGTCCGAGGCTGGGTCACGCGCTCTGTGAATTCTCCAGGGATCCATTTTTAAATTCCAAACTGGCCATCGAGCTGCTTGGCGGGGCCTGGTGCGCACGCCTTCAGCGCTCTCGGCCATGCCCGGAGTGTGGACAGCCTACGGTCTCATATTAGCATGGTGGAAAACAAACCTGGATGTAAACACACTGAAGTGTCGTGGCATCTCCATTCACAAATCAGAAAAAAGCAACAACCTGGGAGGAATCCCTTTTGGATTTGCGTTATTGCTGCTGAGACATCTCTGTGATGATGATGATGATGGTGGTGGTGATGATGATGATGGTGATGATGAGTTTTAATTCCAAGTCCTCTGTGTACTGACTCCATCTTCCTTCTGAAGCCAGAGTTTGCAGGACTGCAGTTGTGCTAGTGAGCCCTGAACCTTGTGGAAGTGGAGGCATGAGCAAGGGGACTGTCACAGAGACACGAGGGCGCTGGCCCCCAACTCGAGGTTCCCCGCACCCCCGGGAGTTGTACTGAGAGCCTCCAGCCCTTCCTCAGGGCAGTCTGGGAGCCGTCTGGTCCACCCTCCTGACCCTTCCAGCCAGGGAAAATCAAAATGGACGTTGGTGGTGCCTTACGCCCCTCTCGGGGCCCCGTCCACCTTTAAAGAGAGACAGGCCCTGTCTGTGTGGTGGGGGATCGGGGGGGGGGGGGGAGCGGGGGGGAGTGTAAGCAGATCTCTCCAGAAACCACATGGTGCGGCAGTTTGGGGCTTGTTGAAATTGGCCTTGCCTGAAAGAATCCAGCAAGCTGTACCTGGGCCAAGGAAAACGCCATCCTTCCCGGGACAGGGGCGCCTGGCGGGAGGGGAGAGGCACACAGGCAAGATGGACGGGAAAGCCAGGGCAGGGAGAGAGGCCCGGACCGGGCTGCCTCCTCTCCCCGTGGCCACCGGGCCAGCCGCGGCGGGCAGGGAGCGGCCTGCAGAGAAGGATCTGGCAAGAGGCCCCTCCTCCTGTTCTAAGGCACCTGTTTCCCCGGGGACAAAGCTGGCCACCATGTCCAGTCTCGGTCTCCCTGGGCTGCCACGTGGTGCTTTGTCCTGAGCCCAGCGTCCCTCTGAACTGGGCCTGGTCTCTGACGTCCTCCAGCTGGGAGGAGACTTCCGGTGTGGTGACACCCCCTCCACCCCATTTCTCCAGCTGTCTCAGGGGTGGACACTTGGCTGTCTGTCTGTCTCTGCCCCCAGTATGCTGTGAGCTCCCCCCCCCCCCCCCCCCCCCCGCCACAAGGGCAGGCCCATGCGCGATCCTTAGCACTTACCTAATGTTATCTCCTGATGCCTAGTAAATGACAGGGCATCAAAACGTTAGTGAGATAGTGGGAATTCCTATCCGCTGAGCCCATGCGCGGGCTCTGAGCGCTGCCGGGCCAGGCGTTCTGATGGACAGTGCTGAGGTTGGACCCCAGGCCCTGGCACGTGACGAAGGCTGGCTAACACCCGAGCCCTGCCTTTCGTTAGTTTTCAAACAGGGCTTTGCCTTTTGTCCGGACTGCGATCCTCTTTTTTAATCTACTGAAAAGCCATAAGGACATCTCCAGATCTTCATGGCTGAGATTGAAGTCTTGCGAACTTTTGGCCCAGGCTGGCTTTGAACCACGGCTCTCCTGACCTCCACATCCTGTGTAGCTAGGATTACAGGCATGACCTCTCCCACGTGATAGATTTGGAGTTTTTGATGAATTGAACAGTTGTGGGAAGCGGGGAAGTTGCTCGGAGCTGAGCTCCTCCGAGAGGTGACACTCTGCCGTGCTGCGTCTGCTTTCCTCTGTGTCTCCATCTGCATCTGCCCCCCCCCCCCCCCCAGTGTTTCCCCTCGTCTCTGCCTCTCACCACCTCTTCAGACCTTGAGATGTCTCAGGAAGGCCCAGAGGCCTTGGACCTCCCTGTAGGTTCTCCCTGCAGGTGGCCCTACTTCTAGGTTACCCTTTCTCAGCTCACCTTCCTTCCTTCCTTTTCTTCATCCCTAAATTCTACATTCTTTCTTCTCACCTAAGCTGTTCATTCCCTCTACTCAGAGATGGATTCTTCCGTTCTTCCTTTGTGTTGTCTGTGATTCACATCAGAATCGCGTGTTTCCAAATTTCTGCAGCTTCCTCCCTTCCTCCCTTCCTCCCTTCCTCCCTTCCTCCCTTCCTCCCTTCCTCCCTTCCTCCCTTCCTCCCTCCCTCCTTCCCTCCCTCCCTCCCTCCCTCCCTTCCTCTCTTCCTCCCTTCCTCCCTTCTTCCCTCCCTCCCTCCCTCCTTCCTTTCCTTCCTTCCTTCCCTTCCTTCCTTCCTTCCTTCCTTCCTTCCTTCCTTCCTTCCTTCCTTCCTTCCTTCCCTCCCTCCCTCCCTCCCTCCCTCCCTCCCTCCCTTGCTTTTTTTTTTAATGCCAGTCATGGGGCTTGAACTCAGGGCCTGTCCCTGAACTCTTTTTTTTTCCTCCCATCATTCGTGAACTCTGGGCCTGGGCGCTGTCCCTCAGCTCTTCAGCTCAAGGCTAGCGCTATACCACTTGAGCCCCAGCACCACTTCCAACTTTTTTCTGTTTTATGTGGTGCTGAGGAATTGAACCCAGGGCCTCATGCGTGCAAGGCAAGCACTCTACCACTGAGCCACCTTCCCAGCCCCCTGAACTCTTTTGCTCACAACTAGTGCCCTACCATTTGAACCATAGCCCCACTGTTTTCTGGTGGTTGATTGGAGATTAGGCCCACAGACTTTTCTACTGGGGCTGGCTTTGAACCGCGATCCTCAGCCTCCTGAGCAGCTAGGATGACAGGCGTGAGCCACCAGTGCCTGTGATTTACCACTCTTTTAAGAAATGGTATCTTCATTATCTTTAAGTAGTGATGTAAAGGAGCTACTGCCCAACAAACCAGTTTCTGAGTACAAGGCCCCTCTGTGCCACTTTTTGTCAGAGAAGTCTTGGTTTTATACCCAGTTCTCTCTTGCACACGCTGTGGGGGGAGCCGGAGCCAGCACCGGGGGAGAGGCAGTGGAATTCCGTAGAGGCCAGGGGAACCGGCTTGAGGTCTGGCTTCCTGAAATCAGTATGGAGTGTTTTCTGGGGGCCCCGCTCCAGGGCTCCCCAACATGGCCAGCAGAGGCAGGGTAGGGATGTGAGTGCGGGGTGAGCTCTACGCATGAGCAGGTGACAATCAGATCCTTGTATCTGCCACCATGACGGTCCAGCACCCACTGTAAGTGGAGGTCACCTGGTGTGGTAGGAGGGGCCAGTCTGAGGGGCGGGCTGTGTGTATGTGTGGAAATGTCGCCTGGAGCCCTCCCTCCCCAAAAAATGCATGCTAATGAGACGCGAAGGACTAAACCCTGGCTTGGTGACACAATGTGGTGCTTTGAGCCTGCTCTGGGTCTCCGTGGTCATTGGGCAACGTGTCTGTATTTGGCTTCTATGACCAGTACACCGCTGCGCCCACCCCCCCCAAGGCCTGGCGCTTATCTGTTCCCCAGCAACATCAAGATGGCTTCTCGCCTGCAGGCTCGCTGGGGTCTCTCCGCATCTCCCTGGGACACGTCTGGCCCCTGGACAGGACAGCGCTGCCCTGCCCTGCCCCGAGGATGGAGTGCACACAGCCCGGGGGCTCGGGGCGGGAGGCCAAGGCCCGCCCAGCTGGGATGCTGCTCCATTCATGATTTTCCTCCTGCATTGGGAACGTCACCTGGTTGCATGCACTTCTGACTCTGTTTGCAGAAATAGAACGGTTTCTTTGATTCCCTAGCAGGGCAGGTAAAAATAGACGAGAGTGAATTTCTCTGGAGACACATCCTGGCTGGGTTCACGCGGTGGGCAGCAGAAGGCTGCCAGGGCTCCAGGGCCCACGGAACCCCAGGGGGACTGGCTCCTCCAGCTCTCCTTGGGTGGCGGTGGCCACGCCTCTCTCCCCAGAACCACCCTTCGTGTGGGTGCTTCGCTTCGGGATGCTTTGGGGCCAGCCAGGGAGGTGGACACGCGTTGGACACGCAGCAGAAGCACTTTCCTTTTACACCACACAAGGTCTGCGGCTCACACCACACTGGGCCGCACGGGACGCCCGGCACCCAGAGCTCTGCCTGCCGCAAGTGTCTCCCTGCAGGAGAACAGAAGACCCCAGCACAGAGGCCGCTCTCAGTGGCAGGCACTGGACTGGGCCTTTTCCCTGGCACCATCCCGGTGGCTCACTGCCCTGCCATGGCCCGCGTCCCCCACAAGGGGGCGCCCCCGGAGGCAGCTGTGGCTGAGCAATTTTGGAAGCAGTGAAGTTTTCTCCTGTCCTGTAACTGGGTTTCACTCGGCCCCACGGTGAGATTTCTTTGTTGCAATGCTGGGGTCTGAGGTAACACCGCTGGAGGCTGCAGGCGGGGGCAGCGAAGGAACTCGTCTCTTAGTGTGCGGGGTTGTTGACTAGCGTGATAAACTAAGGGGGGACAAAGAGCTGCAGGATTGGGACAACTCACAGGCCTTGGAAAGAGGCTGGCAGCATCAGACGGACAGACAGACAGAAGCCTGACGTTTGACGGTGCCCGTGGCTGCCGATAGCAGGTAGGGTTGTGGTGATGGAGCATCGGTGGGGGGGGGTGGGGAGCTCACGGCGAGAGAGACAGAGAGGTGTGGAGAAAGGGTAGAGCGGGCTGAGAGGGTGGTCAGCAGAGACTCGAGGGAGGGGGCATTGGGAGAGCAAGGGGGGGACGGAGGGCAGGGGAAGAACAAAGTAGGGCTGCAGGAGGATACGTGGGAGAGGAGAGGGGGGGCTGGGGAGCAGAGCCAGAGACTGGCGCCGGTTGGAAGTTGCTTTCAATGTGGCGGCTCTAGAAACTTCCGAAGAAAGGAGGAGAGGAGGGGAGATGGACAGCAAATGCTCAATTGTGCAAGAGAATTGAAAGTGAGTAGGTTTGCCTGGAAGCTGAGATCTAATCTTCCTCCAGCCACACCCACTCTGGCCTGGGCCTCAGCGACAGGGAATCCTGTCTGCTCTCCACCGGGAACCAACAATGCAGCTTCCCGGTTTTCCCCTGCTCCTCCGCCCCTTCCTGCCCCCCCCCCCCCCGCCCCCGGCCCCCAGCTACTCCAGGTTAGGGGACTCAGAGTCAGAAAATTCTGTATTCTGGTCCAAGATCGCTACTTATTGGCGAGACTAGCTTAAGCAAAGAAACCCTGGAGTTTCCTCTTCCTTTGTCTATAAATGGGAGATAATAATACATTACTGATGAGCCTTCCAGGAGTTTCCTGAGGGCTGAATAAGTAAGATAATATGAATAAATGCTCTTAATAGATTATAATTGCTAGCTAAATAAAAGTTGGCATTAATAATAATTAATCAGTTAATATAGCCTCACTACTCCTGGCAGGGGTTTGCCTACTGAGTCTTGGAGAAATATATATATATATATTCATATCTTTTTCTCCTGTTTGTGGGAAAATGTAAACACAGAGCCCCCCGTTTCCACGGCACTTTGTAGCCTGTCTCTTTGGCGGGGAAGCCCGGTGCCCATTCCCTTTTGGCTGCCGTCAAATGCTCTTCCATCCCCGGCCTCCACTCCCCGGCCCATTGCTCTGGACCTGCAGGCGGTGGCCGATGGTGTCAGCCCACGTCCCCAGGTGAGGCGTCCGCGTGTGCCGTGGACGCCGCTCTCACACTCGATGTCACACGGCCACCGGATGCTTAAAGAAGCGGACGGGTGGCTGGGTGAGCGAGCGCACATCAGGCTCTCTTCCCGGGGTGCCCTTCCCATTGGGATGGGTCCGATGGGAAGGTGGGCTCTGTGATGGGGTCTCAGGCCACCCTTGAAGGCCAGCGAGTGTGGAGGCCCAAAGCCCGGCTCGGTGCCGAGGGTGGGTGGGGAAGCGAGTGGAGACCCGGCAGCATCTTCCTCTTCATCATCTGTGAAGTGCAGCCTTCCTACCCTCCCTCCCTCCCTTCCCTCCATTCCTTCCCTCCCTCCCTTCCCTCCTTTCCCTCCCTCCTTCCTTCCTTTCTTTCTTTCTTCCTTCCTTCCTTCCCTCCTTCCTTCCTTCCCTCCTTCCCTCCTTCCCTCCCTCCTTCTCTCTTTCCTTCCTTCCTTCCTTCCTTCCTTCCTTCCTTCCTTCCTTCCCTCCTTCCCTCCCTCCTTCCTTCCTTCCTTCCTTCCTTCCTTCCCTCTCTCCCTCCCTCCCTTCTTCCTCTTCCTTCCTTCCTTCTTTCCTTACCTCCTTCCTTCCCTCCTTCCTTCCTTCCCTCCTTCCTTTTCCAGTCCTACATTTTGGGAGCGCTTGAGTTTTTTTGTGTTTTGTGTTTTTGTCTTTGCTAATTGTCTGAGACTGGGGCTTGAACTCACTGTCTGACACTTGCTTTGCCCCTGAGATTTTTACTTGCACACGCCAACAGGTGGTAAATCTTCAGGTATTCTGGCCTCATTCTCCTGCTCCATGCTTCCCACAAATGACTTACCCACAGTTCACAGTTGAAGTTATTTTTTTACATAGTTTTTCCAATCTGATTGTTTTATGATCTCTAATAGGTGGACAAAGGGCTCCCTGTTCAACAAGTCAGTGGATGAATGCAGCGTGTCTCTCACCCCACCCAGTCAATCCCAGCCCCACCCACCAACTAGCGGGCATGAAATTGTCTTAAAGACTCATTCCCCAGACACTAATTAAAAGAAGAATTCTAATTATTTTTTCTTACTCCACCAATCAACTGGTAGATAGATTAAATGTCTATAGAGTCTAAGTTTAAGTGACATACATCACTCAAATTCAAAATGTTTGCATCCTATCTCAATAGCATGTACCTCTACGCACAGTGTATACAGAACAATTTGTATTTTCTAAAGCTACCAAGCACCAATGTCCTTCTCCACCCACACATATCGTTATCACCCATTTAATGCAGTGTATGTGCTGAGGTGTATTTAAATAAAAATACGCAGCAGTATTTGCCTAGAATACTTATATAGAGGCCTATCTAATGGGAAAAAAATAATACATATCTCTCCGTCAGCATTTCTGCTGTTTCAGAATCCAGAAATGACGACAATACACAATTCATGTGGTTAAAAAAAATCACAAATCAATGTCTGCCCTGTTCCTAGTAATGAATATCAATATCTCGCCTCTCCTAGACAGACTGTCAGCAACTTCAGATATTTTTAAATGAGTTTTTAAAAAAATACATTTGCAAAGTCAATTATTTTGAATCTCATCTGAGGCCATTAAAAAACATCCTGACATTTAAGGTGATATTTTTTCCCAAGTAAAATAATTATAAATAATACTAATTATGAGCAAATCATTCAGTTACTCCCAGTCTCGTTCAACCTTTAGTTAATAAACCAATCCATTAAAATTCATCTTGCTCAAAGGACCAATTTGTTAAAAAAAAAAATGTAGCGACCTTTTCACTACAAGTCTGATTGATATTTTCTTTAACAATAATCAGAGCTGTCTTTCCCAGAAGAGACTATGGTCAAGTGGTAGGTATAAAAAGTTGGTTCTTTCATGCTTCTCTTAGTAATGTTTTAGAGATAGGTACAAAATGATGTTGATGATGATGCCGACAAAGTTGGTGATGATAATGTACTAAATTAAAACTCCAGTCTCAAAGAACACCTTTAAGAGATATCTCAAAGTCTTACAGAATGCAGTAATATCATTCTTCTTCTTCTTCTTCTTTTTTTTGGTCTGTCATGGGCTTGAACTCTGGGCCTAGGGGCTGTCCCTGAGCTCTTCTGCTCAAGGCAAGTGCTCTACCACTTGAGCCACAGCGCCATTTCAGGTTTTCTGGTAGTTTATTGTAGATAAGAGTCTCACAGACATTCCTTGCCCAGCTGGCTTTGAACTGCGATCCTCAGAACTCAGCTAACTCCTGAGTAGCTAAGATTACAGGCGTGAGCCACCGGCACTCGGCTAGTAGTATCATTCTTAATGCAAGAAAATGCATGTAACTATTCCCCTTTATCTCTGCTGTCTCATTCTTATGAAATGTGCAGGGCAAGAATGTGTAAATATAACCCAGGGATCAAATCTGATCTACAACTTGCTTTTATAAATATAGTTTTACTGGAATAAGGCTCCAACCATTTACATATTATCTATGACTGCGCTTTGACAGCAGAGACAGCGATGAGCAGTTATGACTAAGAAAAACCTCAACTTCTTATCAGGCCTTTACAGAAAACACTTGTCTACCTTTCATAAGTAGGGTAGTGGGGGAAAAATCAGCCAACCTTTGAATTTATAACAGCAAGTTGTATCTGAGCAGCACCTTAGTACTGATCAAGGCCAAGCTCATTATGTCCTGCAGGTGTCCTCACGTTTACGTCATGATGCGGAACTTGCCTGCGCTCATTCCATCCTGGGGTGGGAGGTAGGACGTGGCAGTCTGTGGGGAGACAGGCAAGACGTGGAACAAGGCCACTAGCTTTCTCTTCTCCAAGAGGTAGCCCAAAGGCCAGGAGAGCCAGTAACGCTCTTGTCACTGTCCCCTCTTTATCTGACCTTGGCCAGGATGACCTTCCAGCTCCCCCGTCTCACAGCCACGGCTGTACTGGTCATCGGAAAGAAAAGTAAGGAGCCTTGCCCTCGAACAAAGCTGAGCTTTATCACAGCGATGTGCTCGCCGACCCATCTGTCCTGCAGCTGCCAGGGTGGCATGGATAATCCGAACCAGAAAATAACAGAAAAGCCTTTGTTTTTGAAACATACTATCTTTTACAAAGCTTTCTCTTTGAACCAGCAGATCCCTTTTTAATTATGTTTCTTTAAAAAAAAATTCAAATGTATATCAAATGGTTTTCTTCCCCTCCCAGCCCAGAGCTTCTGATGTCATCTAGTTGAGTGGACAGCAAAGAGGTGGCAATCGGGAGGAAGGAAGCTGGAGGGAGGGGCCACGCTGGGGATCCTGCTTTTAGATCTTCAGCTATAAAACAGGGCTGTTTGCAGAAACCAAAGACTTTCTTCATCCATGTTCTCATAGAAAGGGGCTCTAGAGAAAATGGCAGAGCTCGAATAAGAAACATCTACATGGAGCCTTTCCCAGAACTTCCAGGCCAAGGACAAGAACTTAAACCATTGAATTCAAATTTCTGTTCAACCAAATTTTGTGTTGAGTCTCCAGACTTCTCCATGTACTGCTAGGAGTTAAGAGAGCATCTGAGCTGACTGAGATGCCTATTTGTCTAAGGGGATGATTTACAACTAAATCAGACCTAGGCATCTACGTTTTGATCACAGGACATAGAAAGTAAGTGTCAGGGTGGGCAGGGTGGAGATACGTCTTCACTGGGCCTGCTCTTAGGAGAAGTGGGTCTTCCTGGTTGGGCAAGCACACTGCAGACACTGCAGAAGCAGTGGCCTTTGGTGAAGGTTGGGAAACACATGCTCTTCAGACATTGGGGAAGGAGGGGCTGGGCACTGTGGGAGGGGACAGCGGGGACAGAATCAGAGGAGGGTAAGATCCGGATGTGTTCAGAAAGTCCCCCGGGTTTGAAAAGCATATGCTCATGTGGAGAGAGAAAGGCAGGGCAGGGGACAAAGAGAGGCGAGAATAAGATCTTGGAGAGCCTTGGGTCATAGGTGAAGAAGGTCGGTCTTCATTCTGGCAATGGTGACACCATAGAATATTGGTGTGCAGAGTTGGGAGATGGGGAGGTCTTAGAATGGAGGCTAACATGTTCGCTAGGAATTTGGGAGCAGGGTGCCCCTCTCCCGGTGCTGTGGGGCGGGACCGCTGTCTCACGAGCCCGGTCACTGACCGTAGGTTCTAGCACAGGCTGAGGGCCCATCTATTTAATGACATGCCAGTAGCATTTACTCATAAAACCAAAAAGCCATTGGGGCCAGAAATAGGGGTTCTGGTGGCTTCCCAGACAGGATACAGTTTGGGTGGTTATACATGTGATTCATCAAGACCAGGGAAGAAATCCTCCACAAACACCCCCACCTCCACCCGAGTCCAGTGACTCACAACTCCTTCGCTGGAGCCACTCAAGACTCCAGAGTCTGGGCAGAATCTGTACGGTGATGTCCAGTCGTAAATCTTCTACCATCCCCTGCTTGTCAGGGAAACGTGGCTCTCCGTTCTCTCTGCTGTGTGAGCCCATGGCATTGATTCAACTTGTACAATTTTAGGCACAAAGGATGGGATGTTACAAAGGATAGTTTCCGTCACAAAATCTTCCTTAGTTCAGTCGGTGAAACAGACACAAAAAACCGGGGGAGGGAGGTCCTGAAGCATTATGTAAGGGAGATGCAGACAACCCGAAAGAATCAAAGGAGCCGAGCGCCTATCACCTCACTAGCCAGGGGGCTGAGATCCGAGGATCGTGGTGTTATTCTCCCCCAGCCTGGGAAGCAACAAAAAGTCCCCATGAGTCTCTTATCTCCAACTAACCACTCAAAAACCAGAAAGTGATGCTGTGGTTCAAGTAGTAGAGTGCTAACCTTAAGCACAAAGAGGCTCAGGGACAGTGCCCAGGCCCTGAGTTCAAGCCTCACAACTGAAAAAAAAAAAAAAAAGAATAGAAGGAAGGACTCACGGCTGCCTTGGAGGGGGTGGCATTGGAGTTGGGGCTTTAAAGATAGCCAGCCATCATACTTTCTGCACTTGGCAATTGAGCGCTTTCTCCGTGCCAACCACCGTCCCGGGCATGAAATCGAATGGTTTATTTATTTATTTATTTTCATTTTTTGGAACTTACCTTTCGAGGGTAGACCCCTGATGTTAAATATAGCTTGGCATCCGCCAAACCAGGGACTCCCCAGAGGAGTTCACATCCCTACCCAGGATCCTTCAGTGAGCAGCCACTGGGACTGTGGGCCATGAGGGCACAGAGACACTCTGGCCCTCTGGCAGGATGGAGAAGGAAACGTCAAGGTTTGGGGCATGTCATGAGAGGATTGACACACACACACACACACACACACACACACACACACACACACACACACACACGCTTGAATTAGGACAGACAAACCGCACTGCCATTGTTTGGTTGGAGCGGACAGACAGAAGACAGACACCATTCCTAGGTGGAGGCGTGTCACGCAACTCCACAGACATGGTGCCCCCACTGGGTCCCGGCCTTCCAGCCGACAGACGCATTGATAGTCATTCTGATTGCTCTGTCATAGCATAGTGCCACGAAGATAAAAATAAAACTTACAACACTAGCCACTGAGATCCTATTCAGGTCACATTCTGTCGAGCCGGTTCGGGCTCGGAGGCCATACTTTTACTAAGTATTTTATCAGGTTGACTAAAATAACCAGGTCAGGAGGTAGTTCTTGCTTTGGTGCTCATGGGTTGGGGCTTGGCCTATATAACGGAAAGAATTAGGCCAGAAACAGCAACTTAGCCCATCGCAGACTTGGAGAACCCCCGAGTAAGCAAGCCCAGAATCACAGAGCCAGAAAAGACTCAGGTAACCCACAGTGAACCTGTACCTGCCTCTTGGGAGAGACAGACATGCCTGTCTGGGAAGTTGTTACAGATTCCAGAATTCATTACTTTAGCAAGTGCTTACAAAGCTCTCTAGTCTAAGTCTGGCTTCCTTCAGGGTGAGCTGCATGCCTAGCCTTGGGCAAACATCTTTGAAGCTCTCATTTTACAGTAGAACTCAGAACCTGTAGCATTTCCTTTTAATGGACGGGGTGAAGGGAAAATGGCTGTCTTTGGAGAATAGTTTGTGTTTTCAAAAATAACCAAATGCCATAGCCAATGGGTCCAGCTGGATGAGATCAGTTTTTTTTTTTAAAGGAATTCAAATGCAACTATAAAATTGTGAGCCGATGTTTTTGCTTGCTTCATAAGTGATTCAAAGGGGACTTACGAGAAACGGCTAAAGAAATAACCATGTATTCTCCCATGGGGTCAATCCGAAGTATATGGGCGACTAAGTAACTTCTGCTCTTTTGCATTCTTCTTGGCAAATGGCAGGACTTGTCTGTGTCCGAGCACTAGCGTACCCCCAGCAGATACACACCGGGGCTGAATTTTCAAGTGAGTTTAAAAAGAAAGTCATTTCTTTCTAGATATGTCACACATTTCTTTCTCCATTTTGATTTCCCGTCCTGAAATGTGAACCCCATGATCATGACTTAACCTTGCATTGCTTAGGCAGCAGGTAAGCAGGGAAGCGGTCTGGAAGGGGCAGGAGGGCTGTCTGGGAAGGACGGTCTCGCTCCCTGTGGACTGTTAGGAGTGGGGTGGCAGGCTTTGGGATAAGGGCTAGCCCGTGTCTCCACCTTTCATCAGGCTGGACGATGGGAAAGGGGCGTATCTGACAAATGTGGCCTCTTTGTGCTATTTTGGTGTACAGATGGTAGGAAATGTTTTCAAGGTGTTAGTGTTGGTCTGGTCTCTTGAGTTGGTTAAGGAACAAGAACCCAACTTAATTTAGTTTAGAGGAAAAAAAAAACCCAACAATTCCACAGGTGTTGGAATAACCAGGCTCTAGAAATTACCAGCATTAAGTCATTTTTAATCTCTAACTTTAACTTCCAACTCTAAGCCTTTTCCTCCCTCCCTCCCTCCCTCCCTCCCTCCCTCCTTTCCTCCTTCTCTCTCTCCCTCCCTCCCCTCTCCCACCAGTTTTCTTCTTTCATGTATGAATACCAGGAAACTAGAACATGCTTTGTAGGGAAAGGGGGGGAATAGTGGACAAATACTCAGTGCACATATGAGAAAATAGAAGGAGGTAACTTTGAGGGAGTGGGAGGTGGGACAGATGGGGGGAATAATGAAAGGAATGACGTTGATCAAGATGCACTGTACTCATAAGCTGGCATGCTAAATCAGAATGCCTTTGTATAATATAAAGATAATCTTAAAAAATAAAATAAGATACACATGAAATAATTGGAAAGTAAGATCACTGCCAATAAAGTCCTCATTTTATAACACAATGCACTGGGAGTATAAACAAAACATCCACTCACCATGAATTATTCCTGGAAACCTCTCAGAAAAAATGTGAGTCTTGTTGCTTCAGGAGGAGTTGATGGTGTTAGATCTAAAATCAGAAAGTCTGCGCTTCATTCTCCTTCTGCCCTGCACTCGTTTGCTCGAGTTTCTTTATCTCTACTTTCCACATCGTAATAGGAAGACAGTAAGGCCCATGTCTCAAGAGTTACACTGAGGACAGGGAATGCCAGCGTAAGCATTGCAAGACACAGTGACACACAAAGATGCGATTGTTGACATTAACGTGCATGTTACTTTACGAACTGCCTGGAAATATCGGTCAATACTGTTGCAAGCTATATAAAGTGTTGAGGAGAGTCTCCTGGAGGGGGAGCGGGGGATGGCTCCGGCATTCACAAAGGTGATGGAGAGCACACAGTGGCCGTAAAAGCTTTGTCGCCCACACCTGTGGCTTGTTCCTGGGAGGACCCAGCGCTCCCACGGGGAAGTCAAAGTCATGGCGAGCTGGTAATGCTTTGTCTGTTCTCAGACCCTCCTGGGTCTGAGGCTCCTCGTAGGTGCCCTGGTCAAGCCTACGTAAGGAAAGGCTGCATGGCCCCTGGGCTGGGAAGTCAACGCCGTAGCAAGTAGTGACACAGAAGGAGGAGAGAGGAGGCACCTTTAGTATCAGAGGGCAGAGGGGCCAGGGAGACCGCCAGACAGCTGCCCAGGTGCACGGGCCTAGTTCAGGCCTCTGCGGTGGGTGCTTCATCCCTGGGTTTTTCCCCCCGTAACGCCATCCAACTACCACTCAAGACGCTGGGCCTTTGAACCAATCTCGATTTTTCATCTGGTCACTTCAATGAAGCATGTCACGTGTGCTTAAGTTTTACTTGGGCGTCTGAGGATGGCCGTCACTTTGCCTGGCCTTAGGGACGCCGCTCGCTTTGTGGGAGGCCGATTTTCAAAGCAGGTAAGGGCGGATCAGGAGGTACTGTAGACACTAGTGCAGGAAACACAGAGGGACCACGGGCTTCTCTGCAGAAAAGAGCTGCTGAACGAACGCATGCACAGGATTCAGACTCGCTGTGCGGGACGTTTTCCTTGATTTTGAAAAGTTTATGTTCACTGCACTTGGTCCAAGCTGCGTGTAATGAATCAGCGGAGTGAACAGATGGCATCCCGTGGTCAGATAGGCGTAAGAAATGTTGGCGGCAACGCCGGGGCAGGCACAGCGTGCACTGGGCCAGATCTGAGGCCGCACAGAGAAGATGGCACGAATCCTCACGCCACTTTTTTTTTTTTTTTAATTTTGTTGGTGTGGGGCCTGAACTCTGGGCCTGGGCGCTGTCCCTCAGCTCTTCAGCTCAAGGCGAGCGCTCTACCACTTGAGCTACAGCGCCACTTCCAACTGTTTCTGCTCATGCATGCTCATGCTCTGCTTTTTTATGCTCATGCATGCTCAGGCATGCAAGGCAAGTGCTCTACCACAGAGCCACCTTCCCAGCCCCACTTACGCTACTCTTGGGCTCCTCTTCCTCCCAGATAATCAGAAGATGCTTCTCTTAGAGAAGTTCCAGCAAGCAAACACTCGTATTGAAGCTGGGGTCCATGACTTAGGTGGAGGAAAAGCAGATGTTTTAACTAGGAGATGCGCAAGGACCATGCTTATTCTTCATTTAATGGGATGCGTGCATAAACCAGGCAACTAACCTTTGACTCTGCTCATCTCAGGGTTGAGCCAAGATCAATTTTTAAAAAATGCTTCTTTTTCCATCAGACTGAACAGATTCCATACAATATACCCTGGGAATGTTGAGGTGGAGTCTTCCTTTCCCTCCTGTCTGACTTCTTGGATGTATTTTACTTATAGAGAGCAGGTGCGGGTTTTGATTTGTGAATTTTATAGTTTGTATAGGAGGGGACCCTATGGAAAGGGACTAGCCATGGGGCAAATCATCACTAACAGCTTTACTGCATTCACGGAAAAAGTCTTTCCTCACCTCCAGCCTCTCCATCTCCCTGTGATCCTCAGCCCTATCCTTAACAGAACCTTTCCCATAAGTGCTTACATTGTATTCACTTTCCATGGGTCTCCAAAGTAGTTTTTTTTTTCTTTCTACCCTTGAAATCTCCCAGGAGAGATCAGTCCGTGAGCTCAAGTCCACCCATCACCTCCTCTAACATGCTTCCTCTTTCTACTTCCTCCCATCGGTATTCCCTCCAGCCGCTCTTCAGAATTTACACAACTCAGGGCTGCACTGCTTGGCTATGATTTCCGTCCACTCATCTCCGGGTTTTCTCTGTGAAGTAGAGTTTAAGGTTCACTGGCGGCGAGGATGATACAGTTAACTCTTTTGCGTTGTCTTCGAAGTTTTACCGGTGGTGTTCAGTAGCCCATAAGTGTTGGTTTGAATTGATGTGAGAATTCCTTACACGGAGCCAGTGGGAAGGTATCTGCTTATCTCTCACTGTGATCAGATCTCGGACTCCACCTCCATCTTGACCCTCTTCAACAGGTGACTTACCTCTCCAAGCTTCCATTTTCTTATCTACATAATGGAGATATTGTAGCCACCTCTTCCAGAAGGACTGAGTGAGGAAGAGTACAGGTTTTGGCGTGAGTCAGTCCCGGGGTTGACTCTCATCTGCTTCCTCCCGGCCCCATCGTCCTGAGCAAGTCAGTTAGCTTCCGTCAGCCTGACTTCTTTCATCCTCAAACTGGGCTCCATAATACGGTTTACTGTAGATTGGATTAAATGAAGCAATGTGAGGGAACCTTAGATGGATACCTGGAACCTAGTGATCACTCCGTTGATGTAAACTGTGGCTGGAGAAGGGCATGCAGCAGGCTTGATGCCAGGAAGCTCAAATAAACATTAGTTTCTTGTCCCGTTGTTATTCTCACCTGTAAAACAGTAACCATGGCGGATGTGTGTGGCATGTGTGTTGGCGAGAGGGATTTAATTGGTGACTGACTACTTTGCCTATCTTGCATGGTACCAGACTTTTTTTTTTGGAAGGACAACTTTTTTGTTTTTTGTTTTTTTAAAATAACGAGTTATCTGGATTTAAGCTTATGCTTGCAAAATGTGGGTTTGAGACATTAATTGAACACAGCCATTTTGTGTCATGTTGATTTCCTCAGGATGTGAATCAGAGAAAAAGCAATGAAGTCTCAACCCAGGAAGAAAAGGGGAGCTTGGCGCAGGGTTTCTCACTGGTAAGGCAATTTACACACTTGTCCTTTTCCTAATGACTCATGGCCTATGATACATTTCATAGCAATGTCTATGAGTTTCCAAATCTGGAATTAGACATGCCAGCCAAATAAGGAGAGAGAGGAAAACAGCCTGACAGCGCACCTAGTTACCATTCACAGAGCTCCACCAGCGGCGCGGGAAATGACGGTTTAGCACTCCACTTTTAGGCAAAGCTTTAAATCCATTAAGGAAGAGAATTAGCTAATCACTTCCAAATGTCTTCGGCAAGCAGAGGAATTCAACTGCATTTTAAAATAACTGGTTTTAAGCATTCCAGAAAAAAAAAGTTGTCTCTGAAATCACTTCACTAAATCTTTTCCTTTTTGCAAAGAGTTGAGGTTAACGTTTCTAGTTTTCATTGCTATCGTTTTGGCTGACCTAAACTTGTCATACAATGACACTGTACGCTTTAGAAACAATTGTGAAAGCCTAATTTTTATTTTCCTACTAAAGCAATCCCAATTCACTTGAGTGAGCGCGCGCGCGTGCACACACAACACACACACACACACACACACACACACACACACACACACATACACCTCTCATACGCCCGATTTCTCCAGACTTCAGGTTACTTGGGGCTAGTATTCCAAGCTAGCTAGTCTAATAATAGAATTTAAGCAACAGTGTGCTAGATCCACTCGAGTGTGCCCAGGATGAAGTGCCAGGAGGAATACTTGATAGGTGTTTAAAACATTGACTAAGTGCACAAATAATTTGAATAATAACTGGAAATTCTTTATATAAAACCTTAACTGCCCCCAAAAATTCCATCTGAGATTGTTTTATTTTTTTATCTGCTCCCCTCTCCCCCACCCTAAATCTTTGGTTATAAAATCTGTTTGCATCAGGCTGGAGACCTGAATTTGGTCTACAACTGTTAGTCCACTTCATTGTTAGTCCAATTTTATTGACTTCAGCTGACACAAATCTTGGAATTTAACTTTGTACTTAAATAATAAAGAGAACAATGGGAAGTTTTAACGGGTCTCTGCTTTAAAAGTATATCTAAATTTCATTATTATTACTTTTTTCCTAATTGCAAAATGTAATTCGTTCCTAATGTTTTCTGACTTTGATCTCAAATTTCCATTGCCTTTCCACAAGCTTATCTTGTTTGTTTTTTTTTTTCCATATGATATCTTTTCATTTTGCTCTGAGACTGAAATATTAATGTCACGTGACAAGGTGCTTTCGAACCGTTCATCACCAAGATAGGTGGCTGGAGGGAAATGATGAGGGTCACTCCTGGTGCACCTTGTGATGCAATCTTGCTGCTCTGAATTTCTTCATCACAGGAATCAATAACCTTCACTCTTCCTCTCAGTGCTTCACTGGGGTTCAAAGTCATCCGGAGGTGGGTGTTCATTGATCAGCAAGACAGGGCTCCTTGAAGTCAGGGAGGCTGTGTTGAACACCTATAAATCCTCATCCCCTGACATAGGAGCTGGCGTTGAACATAGTTATCACATAGAATTGGCATCTCTAAGAAAAATCCAAGGAATCTGGGATAGAGTCATGGCTTTGTCCAGAACAGTGGGGCCTTTCTTAGGCTGATGACCTTCTGCCGTGTCATCTGTGTGAGAACCCAGTCTTTCTGTGAAGGACCAGAGAGAGGGATGGGAGAACCCCAGGAAATCAGGCCTGTGGGACTCTTGTTTTAGACTGGGTGCAGTTGTAGGTTTTTTTTGGGGTCCGGTTGTGGGGCCTGAACTCTGGGCCTGGGCGCTGTCCCTCAGCTCTTCAGCTCAAGGCTAGCACTCTACCACTTGAGCCACAACACCACTTCCAGCTTTTTTCTTTTTACTTATGTGGTGCTGAGGAATCGAACCCAGGGCCTCATGCATGCAAGGCAAGCGCTCTACCACTGAGGCACCTTCCCAGCCCTGCAGTTGTAGTTTTTAACTGAATATCTACCCATTTTTGGGTTTTGTGTGAATAATCAAAATAAAGAGGCTCTTAGTGACCTAATTGTCGATTCATATTTTTTATTACTATGTCAGTTTTAAACAAATTCCTATAACCCTTCAATTTCTGTTTTTTTTTTTCCTCTCCCTTAATTCACATTCCATTTTGGTCATCCTACTGTTGAAATAGGATTGAACAATCTGAAGATCAGTTGAGAAACACTTTGTTAAAATCTGGAATCATAAATCTCAACAGGAAGTCTGGAGCCAAGCAACGCAGATCGTTGTGAAATCAGTTAAATTAGATTGCTGGAATATATGAGCAATCTGCCACTTTAAAATACAAGGCAGAATGTCCAGAAAGAGAACTTCACTGAGTTCAGTGTGCAAGGAAGCCATTGGAAGCTAGGTGACCTAGCGTTTGTCAGTGAAAACGAGTCTGTACTTGCTAAGAAAGTTGGAAACTTGCAAAGGAACAGTTTTGTCTTGTCAGTGGTTCACAAACCTGAAGTCATAGGTGGTTGGGTATGACCTTCAGAGTTTCGGATTATGTAAGTCTAGGGTGGGGTAGGTTCCAAGAATTTGCCACCAGTAGCCCTGATGGCACTAATGCTATGTTAATGGTATGTGTATAATGGTATATATATATATATATATATATATATATATATATATATATATATATCCTTAATGTTACGTGTAAAATGGCATATATATATATATATATATATATATATATATATATCCTTAATGGTATTGTAATGGCAGGCATACATATATATATATATATTAATAATGGTATGGGGATCATATCTTGAGAACACAGAGCTACTGGTTTTTCTTGGGATTGCCAGGATTGGCAAAATACATACTCCACAGACGGCTGCTCTCCTCTGAAATGGGATTTACATAAGCCATCAATAGCACAAACCACAGGCAGACCTCTGTGAGTCAGAGTGTTTGTATAGAACTACAATGAACACTAGAAAAAGAAAGAATTGGGTGTTTTGTTTTTGTTTTGTCAGCCTGAGAGATTGAGCTCGAGGCTGTGCATCAGCTAGGCCTCCAGACCTGTTGGTTTTGGTTATTGGTTTTGTTTTTAGATACTCTCAGGTTTTTTCATGGAGTAGCTTTGGGTTGAAATCTTCCTGCCTCTGCCTCTCAAGAAGCTGGGATTATGAATGCTCACCACCATGCCCAGCCCCTTTGGTTTTGTTTTAAATTAAACTTTTCAGCTTTTTCATGGCTTTATAGAATGACTTTATTTCAATCTCATTCTTTTTTCTCCCCCACATTTTAAATATTTTTATATTTAATTTTTATATTTTTACATATTAATTTTACAATATGGAGGGGCATCATAGTGCTATCTCCATGCACGCATATGATATACTGGGATCATGTTCACCCTCTATCTTACGATTTATTGAGTCCTCTGAAAGCATATCTCATGAGTCCTAAAACTAAAAAGAAACATGACTCCAATTTCTCTGAGGTCGTCAACCTAGGTTGCCGGGCCTTTCCCAACAAATGGCATCTACCCGGGGGTGCCACCGCTGCCTGGTGTGGGTTAGGAGAAACCTGGAAGATGGGAATGTTCTTCTAGAGGAGAGGGATGGACTGATGCGTTAAGAAGGATCAGGAGAATTTCTTAAGCCATTTTCCTGGGCCAGCACGTGGCAATGGTTTCCGGTGAGGGTGTGGAGGTTGGGCTTCAGGGAGGAGGTGGGCTGTTTTCTTTCTTAGCCCCAGGGCCTCCTGGAGGCTGACATCAGGGTGAGCGGTAAGAGCCTGCGTAGAATCTCTTTTCAACCCTTCCTGGGAACAATATTTCCTGACATTGCTAAAGTTGCTCAAAAGGAAAGAAGGCCCAAGTCTATGCCTCTACAAATATTTACTCAAAAAATAAAATGGGGCCAAACATAATATAAGAAGTATGCCATAAATGTTCCATTTTAGATTTTTTTTAACCTAAATGAACCAATTGACTGAGACGTTTGAACAGGGATCTCACATCTTCTCCACAGAGAGTGCGTCTTTCCCTGGTACTCAGTTCTCGGTCAAGCATGCACATTCTTCTCACTCCACGAACCTATATGGTAGTTCAGACTTAGGAGTACTTGCATAGAAAGTTTCTCTTGTCCAGATCTAGGTGTGTGAGAGTTGTTAGCCCTCTGTGGATCTTAAATGGGAGGAATTTCCATCAGAAAAGCTCCACAATTCCTTGCTCTTTGGTTCAAAATGGCGGCTCTACCATTTCTGTCAGTGTTACTCAGCTGGCACTTTGGAGGCATTGGCTGCAGTTCTTAAAGAGATATACACAAGAGTTTCGACGATGAGTTCATAAACTTAACTCAGGACCTACCTATATGTTTTAAAAGAGAGATAATGGACCCCCTCATTTAATTATCTCTTCCCTGGCATTAAACAAAAAGAAACATGTATTTTCTGGAGTATGGAACTGTATTTTAGTGTTGTGTTTGAAAAAACTTATAAAACGTAACTTGAGAAGGAGAAGTGTAGAAGCTTTGTGGTGGCCATTGTCTTCATTGGTGCTGCTACGACTCGATGGCTCATACACTACAGAAGCTCATTTCTTACAGTTCTGGAGTCTAGGAGTCAAGACTGGTGGATTTGCCTAGAGCTGGAGGCCCCTTCCAGGTCACACAACACCAAATTCTCCTTGTGTGCATTCATGCTAGAAAGAGGGTGAAAGAAGTTCCTGCCCCCCACCTCTTGTTGCCAGTTCTGGGGCTTGAACTCTGGCCTGGGCGCTGTCCCTGAGCTTTTTTGCTCAAGGCTAGCACTCTACCACTTGAGCCACACAGTGCTACATGCAGATTTTCTGAGTAGTTTATTGGAGATAAGAGCCTCACGTACTTTCCTGTCCTGGCTGGCTTCAAACCACAATCCTTAGATCTCAACCTCCTGAGTCACTGGAATTGCAGGTGTGAGTCTCTGGCGCCCAGCTCCTGGATCTGCTTTTTTGAAGGCAATAATCCCATCTGTGGACACTCAACCTTCACGATCTAACACTTTTCCAGAGTCCTCTTCCCAATAGCATCAAGTTGGAATCGAGCTGCCAGCCTTGAGGCTTAGAGGGATACTTGTGATACACATTTTAACAATAAAACCTATTACATAAGACAGAAGTTTTAACAATACTTACTGGTGTTCTTTCACACTGACCGTCAGTTCAGTGTAAAGCAAAACAGAACTGGCCCCCCTGCTGAACTGCAGGGTTGTGGGACAGAGAAATGACGGCATCTATGCAAAATACTCATTACTATGCATGGCCACAATAAGTTCCGATAAACGATTACAATAGGTGTAGGGTGAAGGTCCCTAGGGAAAGAGCCAATAATATTATCAACATTGGGAGACTGTTTCTCCATTAGTTATACTTACGTTGGAGGGGAGAGTAAATCAGAAAAGTTACTATAGCCAACATGACTTTACTGAGAGCCCAGATTTAGCAGGACACAATGTGAGAGCCAGGTAGACAAGAAACATTTTCTGTGCAGCACATAATAATAGGCATCTTATATACACATTTTATCTAATCCTATGTTAGTCTTGTACTGTAAGTTCGAATTAACCCAATTGTATAGAGAAGAAATTGAGTTAAATGCTACAGTGAGAAAGCTCTGTGCAAATTGTTAAGTAAATTAAAAGACTGCCCCATCTACTAAGTGGTGCATAAAAGAGCAAAATCCTCACCCAGGTCACGATGAGATTTGCTTCCTAAGCCCGTGGTCTTCTTTGAACTCTGCCAAGTTATTGAATTGCTCATCTAAATCCAAGCCAGACTCAAATGCACATGATTGGTTTGGTTAGAATCACAGAGTCCTGTTTATTTTGCTGTTGGCTGTGGGATTTTGTTCAGGCTTCTGCACAGACGGGTACCACTCTTTGGTACGGATAAAAGTTGAGGAGCGAAGAAAAATCCTTGCAGAAGTCTATAGAGTTTCTTTAGTACCTGACTGTTTCACATGCAAGAGAAAAGGAAAGAGGAGGGGCAGGAGGTGCTCATTCAGCTGTTTTCTTTCCTTCTGTTTTTAAACCATTGCTGCATTTATATAGTAGCAGCAATCATTCCTTTACTTCATCAAACATCTAGCCAATTTACAATGGAAAAAACGGACTCTAAAGGTACAGAAGGGCTACAGGAACGTAAGTCAGGCAATGAGTGCATATCTTTGTGGACAGTGTCACCCTGGCCGTGTTTTTCCCCTCCTGTTCCCCTTCCCCCCAATTTACAAGTTGTGTTGGTTGTGACAGTAAAGTTTTTTTTTCCAAAAATTATTATTTACTTTACGGTTATTATAATATATAATGTGTAGAGGGATTGCCATTACATGAGTCGGGTGATGAGTGCATTTCCGTTCACACAGTGTCTTCCCTCCCCTTGCTCTCCTCCTCCCTCCCTCCCGTCTCCACCATGAGGTCACTTTCATTAGTCTAGTGAGCAGCTACTGCTGCACCTTCCACGCTTTTACTCTTGAGTTCTGTCCCCTCCCTCCCACCCTCCTGAAGATAAATATGTGAGTCTACCCTAAAGAAAAGAAGACAGAGTCATCAAAAAGTAAAACGGAAAGACACAATACCTATGTGCCCCTTTAATTTATAGAAAATTATGTATATCTATCTATCTATCTATCTATATATATATATATATACGGACTCTAAGATATGGAAACACACGATCGCTCTTGTTTTGTCTTTTCTATGCAGCACAAGAATATTAACTAGAGCAATACTTTTTATTATTTCCCCTTGGGGAAACAAGGGGAAAACTAAGTTGTAGTAACTTGGTTCTGATAGCTTTTTGGAGAAATGAAACCCTACCCCACCCCGTTCATTCACGATAATCACCCGCTGAACACCAAAACAGCTTCATTTATGAATAAAGAGCGAGGTGGCTGGCAGAATGACTTACAGACACACTGTTTCACACCTCCGTGTATTTTAGAACGACAGCAACCATCCCAAAAATCAATGTAAGAATTTTGAAACGCTAATGGAGAAATGACAAATGTTCATTTCTTAATGGGTTTTATTTTTTAAAAATTGTATTGCGTTTTAATTTTCCTCAAGGTACGGAAGAGCCAAGTCCTCCTTCAGTCTGTAGAAGGGGTGATGGTACAGCATCCCGGGGCTTTTCCCGGGGTGCGTGAGGCCTCCCCTTTCTGGAAGGGGGCAGAGAATGGACTGGACTTCCCTTATGTGATTGGTGGAAAGTAACGGCATGCAACGATATGAAGCATGAACTGCTCATCCTGCTTTTCCACGGTGAAAACAAACGTCCACCCATGTCCACAAAGCCCAGTTTAGGAGGACAGACATTTAGGAGGACAGACAGACATTTAGGGCTGTGTGAGCACAGAGTGTGGTGGCTGAGAGTTCAGCTAAAGATCGCAGTTACTAAGGAGGTGTGATTTTTTCCTCTCCCCTTCCCCAAAGACTGTTAAAACCTGGAGTATCCAGGGTGGATGACGGAGCTGTGTCTCAGGCCCAGGGGCAGCTGTGAGCGCCCAGCCCACCAGCGGCCCCCCACCTCCCCGTCTCCCGGCTTGTATAAAGAGTGTCTGCGCGTGCTACTTGATGCTACAAGTGAATGTGAACTTTGACTTGTTCCCCAATTTCCTGTGGCCGGGTGTCCGGCTCGGCTGTTCCCCTTGGCTTCTGGCGGAAGAGCTGAAATCTCTTGAGAGACTGAGGGACACCACCATAAAGGAGGCAGCACCTCTGCCTGGCTCTCTCCAGCCTGGGACAACGTTATCTGCTGCACCAGTGGGTGCTTCCTGGCTTCCCTCCCCCCAAACACATTCACCAACCCACAGCCCCTCCGCCGGCCACCCCGCAACAATTCACTACTGGACATTTGCTTTTGTGGTCCAGTCTTGTTCTGGGACGGTTTTATGAGGGTTCTTTCAACAAAGGCACTGAGGTCCCAGTACCCTTTGGAGGAGAGACCTCAAATCAGGCTCAGAGCTCGTGGTCTTCCGTAGACTTCCTCCCTTACTCTCTCTTTTTTTTCCCTCTTTCCATTCTTTCTTTTTCTTAAATCCTCCCCAATTTTTTTTTCCCTACAGGCTCATCTTTGGAAAGACTAAGGAGGGCAAGGTGACTCCCTGATTTCTGCTCCTCCGGTGAGTATAATTCCATTTCTACCGGTTATGCGAGGGTCACGGGTAAAGGGGTTTCTTCTGGCTTGCCTCGTGGGCCCTTTGAGACTCGGTACTCTGTTACGGTGAACTATGGCAAGGTCTGGTCACTCTCCCAGCCTTCTTGCGAGCATCCGTCTCTGGGGGTGATGTCACGGTGAGTCTCTTCCCCTTGAATCGTCATGTAGAGAGCCGTGTTTCCGCCTTCCTGCAGCACGTGCTAGCAGCTGCGTCTCATTTTGCCTTTGCAAGGGCCTTTGAGGAAAATTGCTATTTTGGAAGCTGCTTAACATATGGGACAATTGTTTGAAAGCACTTTACAGTTTACCTAGTGCTTTCCCATTATGTTACCAGTTGTTAATCAGAGATACCACGATGATTGATTATTTTCCTCTTCCAGAAAGGGGAAATAGAGAGATGCTTGAAGACGATAGTAATATTCTGCAGAAAATAGGAGCGACAGCTTGGCATGCAATGCATCTCACTCCTGAGTCCATCAACAGATTCAGGTGTCTTCCTTGTGAGGCCTGCTCCAGCAAAGAATTGCATAGATCCTGGGACGTTGACCTCTTGGACGGGGCACCATTGAACTGTTTGTTTGTTTTTAATTAAAAGTAGTATGTTGGGTGGCTAAAAGTACTGGATTTAGAGTCCAGCTGCCTGAGTTAACATCCAAACTTCAATCCTTCTCATCTGTGAGCAGCTCATGGATCGCCTTCACTCGCGTTTTTCTCACCTGCAAAACGGGGATGATGGTGCGCGCTCTGTTGAATTATAACTGGCAGGCCTGATTGACCCAATCCAGGCAAGGTTCTAAAATGGCGGCCCCCCAGCTCACGGTGGGCCTGCGGTGTGGTTCAAACGGTGACCAACTGGTCATTTTTCCTGAGCTCTGTTTAAACTTGTTTCGTAAGATTATATGCGTCAAGACCCACTGGGGACAGCTCGTGATCTTCAGAGGTACATGGCAGGCGAGATTGAAGAACACTGGTGTCTCCTCTGCCGTGGAGAGAGCTGTGCTCATTGTAACTTCTCAGTCAGCACAGTCTTGGGGCAATGTCTCCCCTCCAGAATTCTGTGTAACGTAGACAAAGGCCCCAGTCACTCGGGCCCCTGGTCCTTCAAGCCCGCACGTGGGGAATCACAGTACACACAGGCAAAAGATGACACGGGTTTTCTTAAAGTTCAAGGTGAAAGTAAGATAGGAGAAGTGGCAGGAGTCTGGCGAGTTGTCAATGCCTGCTTGCTGGGCACACTCGAGGACTGGTCCCCACACCTCTCCTGGGTCTGCGGGGAGTGAGGGTCCTGAGAAGCCAAGTGCGTGGCCCAGGTTCCCCAGCAAGAGCTCCTCCATTCCCTTGGCTCTCCTAGGCTAGAAATACACGTGCCAGTGACAGCGGCTCTTCTTAGTGCAATACACAACCTGCAGGATGAGTAACACGCTCTCTGTTTCCGTGGGACATTCCCCATGGCAAATGTTACACATGGGGAAGCTGGAAATCCAAGGGAAGGAAGGAGGAAAGGAAAGAGGAAAGAGAGAACAGGAAAGGAAAGGAAAGGGAAGGAGGAAAATAAATACTTAAAAGGAAAACAAGATGGACTTGGAAAGGTGGCATTATTGACTGTTTAGCATCATGATAATGCTAACTACACAGCAAATCATAATACTAACACACTCCTGGGATTTGAAGTTACATTGGTATATTTCAGAGGTATGTAAAACTTATCGACCATCTTACTGCAATTCTTAAGTGGGACCAAGTTTTAAGTGGAATTAAGTTTCCAAAAATTGGGTCATCCAGAGATTGTGGTGGGGTATAATTTTGGAAAGGAGCGAGCATGCCTTTGTCTGAGAATTCAGAAGTTTCTTGATTGACTTATTTGTTTTTTTTTACAATCAGAACTGAAGCCGAAGTATACCTATACAGGCTAAACTGAAGCTTCCCATACATTTGCAGGCAAAGATCAAGACATAAGTAGAGGTTTGGGAGTGAGCAGAAATGCAAGCAAATTTGGTCAAACTCATTTATGTTAATGGAACTAATCTTCATTAAAACAAAAAACACCAAACAGACCTTTAAAATGTATAATGGCTTATTTTGTATTTAGCTTTGAAAAAAGGGAGCATATGAATGTCCAGGGAAAAGTGGTAGACCCTCTGAAAATGTCCCTTACTTGCTGTGAGTTCTGCAGGCTCTGCTGCAGGCCTGGGACCACGGTAACTACTTAGCAAAGTCTTCACTGACGGAATGTTCTTTGTGTGAATCATACTGCAGTGTAACACAGTGAGACTGAAGTGAACGGGCCACATTCAACTTTTCCCCCAGGAATGAACTACTTTACCTCTCCGACAGAAGCAAAGAACTCATTCACAACCAGAGCTGAGGGCGGTTGGATTTATTGTTGTTTATATTTCTCTGGACAGAGGAGTTATTATGTTGGCTTCAAAGGCCTTTTCTTCTACCTTCTATCTTGGCCTGCCGCGGCAGGAAGAATCTTTCCTCCTATTCCTACTTCGAACAAGTGGAAACCCAGAGGAGGGAGTGGTTTGCCGGTGGCCACAGTCAGACCTTCTCACGTGTTTGTTAATCCTAATTTAATTTAGGAGATAGACTCTCCCCTCTCCCCTCCGTGATGCTCACAGCTGTCTCCATCCACAGCGGTCCACTCCCACTCTGCTTCCCTGCGTACCTTCCAAATGCCACGTTCTTTCCTTTCAGCCAACACACTTGTATCTTGATTCTAGGGGGTTAAGCTAAGGAATCTTCTAGACGTCCCAAAGTGTAGTATACATAGGAGGCCAGGCCTCCATTTCTCCCTAGGCTGGCCATCCATGTGTGGGCCGGGCATGGACCGACTCCTCTCTGGCTTCAGTAATGTGAGTCAAGCCTCTGTTTTGTGGTGAATTCAGCTGGTGATGAAAGTGAGCCAAAGCTTGGGAAGAGACATATAAACTAGAGCAAAGCCGAGGTCGTGGCTGGAACAGAACCTCCCGGAAGACAGATTGCCTGTGGCTCTCAGGGCACCGCTCGCCCGACAGTAATGATGCAGACAGAATGTAGAAAAATGAGTGTCTCCAGCGAGGGGCATGTGAGGGCACAGAGATTTCTCAGAACTCCACCCCGCAGAGAAGAAATCTGCTTGATACTTACTCGGGCCCCTTCCTTTCGATTCTTGATTACCCTTGGCTCTGCACCAGCGACAGGTGACTCTTACATAAGAATGGAATCTCGGGTGTGATGAATTTGGTCCTGAGAGACCTCAGCTCAGTCGCTGCAGATGGCGGGGTCATGATCACAGCGTCAGAAGCGGCGGCTTGCCGGGCTGCATGCCGCCGTCTGCGGAAGGACTATTCAGTTCACAGCCGTCTGCGCCAGTTTCCGGAGACTCAAGGTCGTGACCAAGATGCACTCAAGGTCATGACCAAGATGCACAGCCCAACTGGGGGGGGGGGGGCTGATGTTCATGCTAGCAACGTCCTTTGCTGCTCCCGCAGCTACGGCCGCTGACTCTCTCACAGGTCCTACGAGAGTCAGGCCGTAGCCTACGTTCTCTTTGAAGTTCACCTTTATCATCCGGGGTCTCTATCTATCAGGGCCGGGCCTGTGAAGGGTCAAGGCCATGTTTGCCAAGAACTTTACAGCATTCCATCAGCTGGGGTGGGCTGGCCAGAGAGACGTCGCTGTTCACGCATCCCAGGGATGCCTGGGTTCAAATAACTGGTCACAGGTTCTCAGCTTTAATTTTGAGGGATTTGGAAATTCCTTTGTTCACACACACACACACACACACACCACATTCTTTCAGACAGAGGGTCTACAGCTTTCATAAAATTGTTCCCCAAACCTAGGGGAGTCAACAAATGGTCACAATTGCTATGGCAGGTACGGAACGCATTCAGGTGTTTTCCTACCACGAGGTTCTCACCCCTGAATTTTAGCTTGAATCTGATTGGAGATCAGCCACCTGGGGAAAGCCCAGGCTTGCCCAGGTTCTGCGCTTTCTGACAGTGTGAACTAAGCCCTCGCACTTTCCTCTGCCTTCTATTCTGACCTAGAAAGTGGGTACAATGGGTTGTAGGTCACCCGTCTCTTTATGCTCTTGTGGGAGCTTCAGGGCGGATCTGGATCTTGTGATGTGCCTGGTGTTTGGGAAGCATTTAATCCATCGTGGGAGGGGCCTCCCGGGGAGGAGTCACATGGCCTGCACAACTAGGGAGCACGTGGGCAGATGCCCAACACCAAGCGACTTCTCCCTTTCTCCATCTTTAGTCCTCCCTGCCTTCGCCTATTCCTTCAGTCACTGGCTGCCGCTTCATAAACAGCAATAATGAACACTCCCCAGAGATTCCATAGTCCTATCCTTTAACCTACCTCCCACGGGCACAAAGCGTGACGTCCCATTTTAGGACTTGTACTGTCTATTCCGAACAAAGAGAGTTGTGCTCTATTTCGTAAGGTTCATCCAGCAGCATAACGTTTGCCTTGTTTTAATTGTTTTTAAAATTTCAGTTGGAAGCATTTTTTCTTCCTGCGTTTGCCAGGACCTGTTTCATCTCCTCACTTCTATTAGTAGGGGACACTTGTCGAATGAACAAAAAAGAAACGTTTAATGAGGCACGCATGCACAAGGCCGCTAGGTATCTCCCTGGCCATCCTCTTGTCCATTCTGGTTCAATTCCCTGTTCATCTTTTTCAAAAACAACAAAACGAAACAAAACTACAAACGTGACTCGCCTTGGAAACTACGAAAAAGAACTTTGTCTGAAAGCAGCCATCACCACAGCGTGAATGTACTTCTTGTTTAAGTGGAGTTGGAGGCCTAGCACATAATCCCGGACTCTCCTTTGGAATCAGCATCTCCACAGCAATTGTGAAATCAGCCTAAAATGGAGTCCTATATTTTTAGGCTAGATGGGACAATTTAGTCAGGTTTGAATATTTTTTTTTAAAGTGAGAATGCATTAAGTATGAACATACAGGGCTGGCTATGATAGTACACACGTGTAACCTCTCCCATCGACTTGGGTGGCAGAGCTGGGAGGATTCTGGTTCAAGGCCAGACTGGACAAAAGTTAGTGAGGCCCTGCCTCAAAAACAAGTTGGATAGAGTAGTGCAGATCTGTATTTCTCGGGAGGCAGAGGAGGAGGATCAATGTCTGAAGCCAGTCCAGGCAAAGTTAGCACAAAATTCTATCTGAAACAAACAATAACAAAACCAAAGTAAAAAGCAAAAGGACTGAGAACTTGCCTAGCAAGTACAAGGCCTTGCATTCAAAGCCCAGAACCAAAACAAAATAAACAAAAACCCCAAGAGGCAACGTGATTTTAATCTTTAAAAATGTGGTATGCGAGCAGATTGTACTGTCGGGTTACCCACAAAATCTACCTCTTCGTTGGATCAGTGGATAATATTAGGGAGGGAAAACCCTTTCGTGTGTCCCTTTCTATTGGTCTAGGTCCTCATCCTGCGAGGGGTGTTTATTGGATGAATGGACTCATATTTGTACCAGAATCAAGTTATGACTTACCCTGTGTTGATATTACACTGGTAAGAGAAGTGTAGCAGTGCCCCACAGAACGTATTTGTGAGCGTCATTCTGAGGATCCGTTGGCTGACACACAGCCCGATCCTAAGCTCCTTCTGCGACTGTTTTAGGACAGAAGAGATATTTTAGAGAGCGCCCTGGGTGTGCAGTGGTTGGAGTGAGTCTTCATGAGTGAGCGTCCGTTGGCGGAGGTGTTTTGGAATTGACCCATTGGTGTAGAACCCTCCTCTCAATTCCTGTAAGTCTCCTATGGATGTGTGCTCTTCCTAAGGGAGCAAAACCAGAGCGGCCCCGGACAGCCTGCCCCAGGCAGGACAAGCAGCTTCCGGAAGTCTCCAGAGTCTCTTTCCCCTTGGGAAGGGCTCGGTTCTAACACACAGCAGCATGCTGGAGAAGCTGTCTGCAGCAGGCAGCCTGTTCCTAGATCATCCTTGAATGTTCCACACTGGCGTCCAGGTGCCGGAGATGACGTGGAAGGATGTTCACAAGAACAGGAGCATGAAACAGAGATGACCGCCCCCCAAGAAGTTCCTCCCTCCCTCCCTCCCTCCCTCCCTCCCTCCCTCCCTGCCTCTTTCTCCCTCCCTCCTTCCTTCCTCCCTCTCTTCCTCCCTCCCTCCCTCTCTTTCTTCCTTCCTCCCTCCCTTCCTCCCTCCCTCCCTCCCTTCCTTCCTCCCTCCCTTCCTTCCTCCCTTCCTTCCTTCCTCCCTTCCTACCTCCCTCTTTCTCCCTTCCTCCCTCCCTCTCTCTCCCTTCCTTCCTCCCTCCCTCTCCCTTCCTTCCTCCCTCCCTCTCCCTTCCTTCCTCCCTTCCTCCCTCCCTCCCTCTCCCTTCCTTCCTCCCTCTCTCTCCCTTCCTTCCTCCCTCCCTCTCCCTTCCTTCCTCCCTTCCTCCCTCCCTTCCTTCCTTCCTGCCTTCCTCCCTCCCTCTTTCTCCCTTCCTCCCTCCCTCTTTCTCCCTTCCTTCCTCCCTCCCTCTCCCTTCCTTCCTCCCTCCCTCTCTCCCTTTCTTCCTTCCCACAGCTGTGTATCCCCCTCGCTTCTTGGGTAGCACATCTCAGCTGTGCTCCTCCCAATTTCTGTTAACGCCACTCTAATCCCCGCCGTTTAGCAAAGGCACTGCACCGAACCCACACGATATTGTTCTTTCTCGCCTTGCATTTCCATTAAGAAGTAGAAAAAAAAAGTCCACGTTTGAGAAGTTACCCAGATAGAAGCAAACGATCACAAACACTCAGTGAAAGCACTTGACAAAGGGACCCAGAAATGAGTTATAATATTGACCTGGAATAAATCCAGGCCCAAGTCCAATTTCTATAAGCATCAAGATGGGTAAGAAGAAAAGCCAAGGGGTTCTAGTATTTGGCCGTATACAACCCTTGGGTGTGACTCTGTCATCCGCATTTGGTGGCCAGCTCTAGGGCACGGGTAACTTCAATGGCTTAACAATGAACGTTATTGTCCATGAGGTAAACAGACTCTGTGGAAGTGAAGTAACTTAAGGAGGAATTGAAGGACTGTCCTCGGAGAGCTAGGATTCGGTTCAAAACCCTTGGCGGCGGCCTCTGTGTCTGCCTGGCGACCTCTCTGTACGGACTGGGTGTAAGGACCTGCTCACAGATGCACGCTCCTGTTCGTGCAATTTCTTTTCTTGCTTCCTTTGGTATATAGACCAGCACAAAGAGCTCCTCGTGTGTATGTGTGTCACATGTGGGCTGAAAGGCGCTCCACAGCAGCAATCCTTCTCCAAGGTTCCATCTCCCAGGCAGGGCTGGGGGGGGGGGGCGCAGAGCAGGTGTAAGAGCGGGCACACCTCCGCTCCTTTCTAAGCCACGCTGGAGCTCACGGCGGTCGCGCTTGAGCTTGAATTTATTCTAAGTCAATGGCGTCATCTTTTTCTGACTCCCGTTCTCAAGGGCTTTCCCTCCGTGCTTGGGTTTCCTGTGCTCCTGGCCTGGTAATTTTTCAAATGCCTGTCTTCTGTCTCTCGGCTTGCTCTTCCCGGCTGAGCTGGACTCCCTCATGAGGTGCATGGAATGCCAGGTGCCTGGCAGTAGGAGCTCTGAAAACTCCGGAGACAAAAGATCACCAAGCTCCCGCTTGTTAGAAGCTATTGAAACACCTGGCGTGTGGTGCGGAGGGCAGAGAGGTCAGCAGCGCTGGAGCGCAGGCGTCTGAGCCAGGCACGTGACACAGCCGAATGGGAAGAGCGGGGGACGGGGGGCTGATGGGGGTCAACAGCACTTCGCATGCAAGCACGCCTGTAAGCTACATGAAAATATGCCGGGACAGGAAACCATCGGTTCAGAGTGACGAATGCCCCGAGTCCATTGGTAAGATGCTCCCTGCTGCAGGAGGACTGTGCTGGAGGTCCTTTGGTGTCTGCGTTCCCTCTCTAGTTAACTGCCAGCATGTTCCTCTGCTGTAAGAGCTGGCACTCGCACTTTGCCTGTTGGCCATCGGGTCTTTCTCTACCTTCCCATCGGAGTAAGAATGTCATGCCGACGTCTTTGCTCGTTCACAGGGAATTCATCCACAAACCGCGAGCTGGCCCAGACTCGGCGTTCAAACAGATACTTGCTGAGTGGATTGCAGGCTAGAATGAATAGGAAAAGCAAGTTCATTTTGTTGTTCCCCCCACCCCCAGGATCATTCATTCATAGTGCTTCTCCCCTTTCTCAGTCAATATTTATCGAGAGTCTCAAAGGACCAGACACCGCTGTAGAGTGCAGTGTGAGTGGCGCAGGACCCTTCCGACCCGGGGAGAGCGTGTATGGTGCTGGCTCTGGTCTGTCAGCCATGTCTGGTGAGTCACATCCACTGTGTCCCCACAGCCTTCAAGCAGCTCTTTGTCCAGAGAGCCATTCCCCTCATCCTCCAAGCTCTCCAAGCCCATCGAGAAGCAAACAAACAAGCACATAAACACGTAATCATGTAACGGAGTCCTAGCCAAAGGAAAGAGTTGGAGACATAGAAGTGGCTGGACTTTCTTGCACAGGTCAAACATGGTTTTTCTCTCTCCTATGAAATTTCCTTGGTTCTCCGAGACAAAATATAATTTACTTAATGATATTTTCTCCCTGTATTTCTGAATGCCCAACCTTGCTGGGGGCTGGCACTTACCAGTGAGCAAGAACTATGTGAGAAGGGGAAGGGGAGCCAGGGCATGACTTCTCATGCTTCTGTGGGGGAAGGGAAGGGCGGAGGAGAGGGAGAGGCCGGGACGTGGGGAAGGAGCTTGAATCCCGAACTCCCGGCCAGCTTGGCTGCTAGGCTGAAGGAGCCCAAAGAGGGGGCCGCAGTTTCAGGAATTGATCTTTTCTTTAGATACATTTGCGAGATAGATTTCGAGATAGTTGCGGTGACCGAGTGTGAATGCCTTAGTCTGTGTCAGCTGCTGTCACAGAATGACATGCGTTGGACAGATGATAATGAGCCGAGGTTTATTTCTCACTGTTCTAGAGTCTGGGAAATTCAAGGCCAAGGTGCCCACAGGTCTGGTTGTGGGGTGAGGGCTGGAATCCAGCACCCCTACATGGCAGGGAGCAACAGGGCAAGAGCTGTGGGAAGCTTCTAGAAGGCCTGGAACCCATTCAGGAGCCTGCCTCCTCATACCATCTCTACCATCTATAGTCTATCAAACCTCCTCATTGAAAACATAATATCTGCTCCCGCTTTTCCAATGGCTAGAAGCATCTGAGTTTGGGTTCTCTCGGTGGGAACGTGTGTGGCACCGTGGGCCACGCTCATTGATGCCGAACTGCTGACCTTCTCTTCAGCTTTCTCTTGACAATTTCAAGGTGTCTTTGAGACAATCTTTAGACGCCTATGTTTGACAAAAATCCTCATGTTTGTGGTTTCATCTTAATTACCGAAGGGAACATGGGGCCCAGAAGCAGAACGCAGAAACTCTAGAACGTAAAGCTGGAGACTTCCCCCAAAAGCAAGGCCCTCTGGAGAGGTTCTGAATCACCATCGCCTCTTATCAGGCTCACAAGGAAGACTAAACAAGGCTCGAAGGACAGGCACCTGCTGCCCCGTCGTGAAAGGAAGACTTTTCTTCTAAATAGTGACCCAATGCTTCCTGAGCCTCTGGCAGAAAGCTAGACACAGGCCACAAAGCGTTTCCCACTTGGCCAAGTGAGATGGACCTCGGTAATAGTCCAACTTTATAGGCCAGAAAATCAGACCTCTGAGTAACCGAGAAAGCCACCCCAAACCACACACTTCATCAAGCGGGTAGAGGAGACAAACCAGATTGACTGGCTCCAAAATACTTTCCCTTGGTAGAGATCTCTTTTTGAGAGCATCCTTATGAAGACCTCGAGCCTTTTATTCATGACTCTAAGAAGTTTTCACTGTGTGTATGTGAGATTGGAAGGGATGAGTGGGGTTGGGCTAGATAGGGGTTAAGAACCACAAAAGCGGTGATGGATGCGTTGTACTCAGAAATTGTCATGTTGAGCCTCTTCGAAGAACTACTAAAAGATCATTTTTAAAAGGAGAAAAAGGAAGCCCGGTGCTGGTGGCTCATACCTGTAATCCTAGCTACTCAGGAGGCTGAGATCTGAGGATCGCGGTTCAAAGCCAGCCTGGGCAGGAAAGTCCTTGAGACTCTTATCTCCAATAAATCCCCAGAAAACTGGAAGTGGCGCTGTGGCTCAAGTGGTAGAGCACTCGTCTTGAGCTGAAGAGCTGAAGGACAGCGCCCAGGGCCAGAGTTCAAGCCCCACGATCGATCAGCAAAAATAAAAGAGGGTGGGGAGGAGAAATTCTTCTCCACCCAAAGACTAGAGGAGGCTTAATCCGTTCTGGATTTTGCCTTCCTAAGACCTTCGGAACCCATTAGAGGTTACTGTCATTTGCCATTTTTTGTTTTGGTCCTGCTGCACTTTAAATATGCTAGGGAGGCCCTCTTCAACTCAGCCATCTGTGTACTTGGCTGTCAGTTCCATGAAAACAACCGCACGCATTCCTTTATTCCATCCATACCCAAGGCTCTGGTGCAACGCTTTATTGCTGTGCTTTGGTCATCTTTGTCTAACACTGTATCTGTTTCAAAGTCTTTAAGTGTGTGTGTGTGTGTGTGTGTGTGTGTGTGTGTGTGTGTGTGTGTGTATGTGTGTGTGAGAGAGATATACACAAGAGAGAGGAGAAAATGTATTTCCTGGGCTATTTATTAGTTATTATGTTAATATAGTTATTACAATTCGAGTATAAATGCATTAAAATCAAATTGTACATTTTAATCGTTTAGAACCATGGCTTAGGATGTGCCATTACTGGTAGGCTTCAGTAATCATTTAGAACCATGGCTTAGGATGTGCCATTACTGGTAGGCTTCAGTAATCAAGGAATGAAGGAGCGAGTGATCAACAGCAAAGGGCAGCTCCAGCCCACACAGGCCCACATGGCCCATCGTACGTGGCGTCTGTGCAGGCCTGCCTGGAGTCTGGGAACTGGACTCACCATGGCTATAGACTCTTACAACTTAAAGAACATCGAAGATCTAACCCTGTATTGCAGTGAAGGAACAGAGTCTGGAAGTATTATGATTTGAACATAGCCAAACAGGAAGTCAGAACCAGACCCAAGCCAGCGATGCGAAAACTTCCCTCTGTGGGTAAAAAGGGAGCAGCCCCCCATCTGAGATGCGGTTTGAAATTTTTTCCCTACCATTCTGTACACTGCCTTCCTCTGCTTTTGATTGTTTGGATGGACATAATCCCATTTTTCAATTTTCCCTTTTGTTGTGTATGCCTTCAGTGTTGTTTCCAAAATGTGCTGCTCAGATCAATGTCAGGGAGCTTTTCTTGAGTGTTTCCTCCTAGAACTCGTACAGTTTCAGGGATTACATTCAGGTCTTTGCTATGTTTTGAGGGGATTTTATTTTTGCATACATATGTGAACAGTTGGGGATACAAGTTCAATTTCATTCTCCTGCATGTCGATATGCAGTTAGTTTCTAATATCATTTATTAGTAAAACTGGGTTTCCCCATGGTACGTTCTTGCCACAGTTGTGGACTATTGGGTGACAATAAGACATGGATTTGGGGGTTTTCTATTGTTCCCTTGGCTATACCTATACATTTTATGACAGTACTGTGCTGGTTTGATTCCTGTAGTTTTGTAGTGTATTTTGAAATCGGAAGATGTATGGTCTCTGACATTTTTCTTGCTCAAATTGTCTTTTTTTTTTTTTGGTCAGTCATGGGGCCTGAACTCTGGGCCTGGGCACTGTCCCTCAGCTCTTCAGCTCAAGGCTAGCACTCTACCACTTGAGCCACAGCGCCACTTCCGGCTTTTTTCTTTTTGTTTATGTGGTGCTGAGGAATCGAACCCAGGGCCTCTGGCTTGCAAGGCAAGCACTCTACCTCTGAGCCACCTTCCCAGCCCACTCAAATTGTCTTTGAGGGTTATTTCTTTTTTCCTTTTCTGTGAAGAGTGGCATTGGGGTTTTGATAGAGGTTTCATTGAATCTACTTGGGGTAGCATGGGTATTTTTAACAATTTTGTCTTCCAATCCATCTGTTTGTATCTTCTCTCATTTTTTAAGAGGGAAACTGAGAATTCTCACCATCCCAAAGGGGCAGGAGAAGGAGAGTGGGAGAGAGGAGAAGAGAGGGCAGAAGGAAGAAAGGAAAGAGGGGGGAAAGGAAGGATAAAGGGGCAGCTAAGGCAACAGATGGATAAATCTGCTTTACTTCGTCCACCATTTCACAATGAATGCATCTATCGAAACATCCTGCTACGGCAATTCTCAACTGTTACGTGTGCTTCAGTAGAACTGAAAGAAAAGGAGAGCTTATGCACAGCCGAGTTCCTGGATCGCACCCGGATCTAAAGAAGCTGTTGAAGACCTGGGCCAGTCCCGGGAGTCTTCAGGACAGGGAGCTGCCGGGAGATCTGGCAGGGGCTGGGGCTGCGTTGGGAAGCACTCATCTGGAACCTGGCCCCTCCCCCTTCCAGCCTAGCTTCTTCCTGAAGGACACCCCCCCCCCCTGTGATTCACTTCAAGCTTCTTGTTTCCTGACTCAACAATGAGTTCTCGGTTAGGTCAGTCATTGAGTCATAGTCTTTCCGTCTATCCATCCATCAACCTGTCCAGTGATTGGAGCCATGGATATAAAGATGAACCCACGGCCATCCCCAAGGAAGCCATGCCAGAGCGACAGTAGTAACTACAATCTCCCAGTACTTCATTGCTGCATGATTCATCCTGCTGTCTCACCCCTAACTCTTGCAGAAGAAGGACACAGTCTGGGAGTGTTTCGTGCCTACAGAATCCTATTCCGGAAGCACACCTGGAACGCCGGCTACAGAGGAGGTAGAGGTAGCGGATGACAAGTGCTGTCATGCATTTGCCTGATGTCATGGGAGGAGTGACATGTTGTTCTATTGTCTTCTGCTTGAAATACTGCTCCAGTAAACTCAAAGCCAATGTCCCATTGGCTTTCCGATTGGCTAATTGCCTCATCCAAGGTCTTCTGATGGGAGAGTAGGCCTGCCATGGGGTCCCACGGGATCCCATGTGTCCGCCCCCCCCCACCCCCCAACAGCCAAGTTCTTTCCTCTTCACTCTGCAACCTGTAATCATCGCCAGAGGAGACGTGCCGGGCGGGGTGGAGACAGGAGAGCGCCAGCCGGTCTGGATCCCCACAGGACCTCCGGCTTGCCCTGGGAAGTGATAATTGAGCAGACTGGAGGAGACATCTGGAAAAAGGGGGAGAAAACTGCACCAGAAGATGCACTAGTTGAATGCAACGTAGCCAATCACACTTACTGATCATCTACTAGAGGAAACATATACACGTAGGGAGATCTGCAATGTTTGTACATGAGGACTCGTACTCTGTGTGTGTGTGTGTGTATGTGTGTGTAAAACACTAGAAAGATCTGCTAGTGGGCACAGAATGCATAAATCCCCATCTCACTTGGCAGCTTAAGCAAAGCCCTGGAAGGAACCAAGTGGGTGACAGGTCCTGTCTGGGTGACAAGCAAGGAAGCTTGCTTAATAGCTCAGTTTCTTCCTCTTAAACCGGGCAAGTAAGATCTGGTATCTGCCCACTCTGACGTGGTTAATTTCTGTAAATGTTTTGAGCTCCTCGAGGTGTGTGTTCTGTAAATAGGAGGTATTAATAGCGTCGTTAGGAGGGAAACAAAACCAAATTGAGCTACAAGCCATGTTCTGGGAAAGAAACACAAACATCCTTTAGGAACGAAAGCCGGTCCTGAATCCCTGGCATGGCCCATCTTCAAAAGGCAGCCGGAGTCACCCAGAGGAAGACGTGGTGATGGCTCCGGCTCTAATCTCAAGTGGGAAAATTCTGGAAACTACCTGGATTCACTAACATTTAATTTCCCAGCTGATTACTATGATTGAGAGCCCATCTGGTGCAGCCCATTTGTGAGGTGCGAAGTGGGAATCTGGTAGAGACAGAGATCTGATGGAAAAGGAAACAGAGATGCAGAGACAGTGTCTTTCTGAGCCTTTGCTGAGACGGTTACGTGGGAATGACTTGGTTGTATCTGTGAGGACAATCGGCTGTGTGTCCTAAGGAAGCCAGTGAGACAGCGTCTTCTCTTTCTCGGGGCTTGGTGAGGATCTGGTGACACCCGTGTCTGCCTTGGTCTAGAGAGGCCCTGAACAACTCAGAAGAAAACCCAGCTCCGGGTTTTCACAGCAATCTAGTACCATCCTTCAGCTCCAAACGTTGAGTCGAAGAAGCAGTCGCTGGAGAGGCACAATTGCCTAAGCATGGGCAGATAGTGGGGGTTCGTTGAGGGTGGGGGTCCCCTGGATCTCAGAACCCACTTGTTCTTGTTTCCCCCTGACAAGGGAAGCTCTGAACGGGAAGCATGGCCCCTCCATGGGCACCATGTTCAAGGCAACGGCTGCTCCCCGTGTGCCCGCGCCGAGTGGAGCCCACAGGGGACACAAAGGATCTCAGTGTGCAGGAAGTGAGGCGCGCACGCCAGCGGAACCCCGGCACCCCCTTCTCATACTCTTCTGCAGCGCAGGGATCTTCTGTGAACTTGTTCAGACCGAGATTTTGTTGTGTTTGATTTCTCCTCTCTGACCAGCTTCCCCCTTGCTGGTCAGGCCTGGAAATCTCCTTGAAAATGGCTTCCTTGGAGGCAGGGCGGGCTGGTGAACGGCTGTGGTCCTTCCCCGTGCCAAGGATGAGCCAGCGGCTATGCAGCTCCGTGAGCCTGGACTCCTCCAACTCACAGAAGGAAGGTTGGCACAAGTTCACGGGCTGGAAAGTCACAACCCTCTTTCTGCAGGGCCAAGGCTGGTAGCGCCTGCCCCCTTTCTCATGGGAGAAATGTAAAGAAATGTAAATGGGTGGCGCTCAGCCTCTAATTCCCCACCATGACTCCTGGAAGGTAGATTTCACCGCCTGTCACTGGAGGATATTATAGAAATCTAGATTAACGGGACCAAACGAATCTCTGATGGGATCCTGCCAGTTTTGCGTGCACATAGGCTTTCCTTCCCTATGGGCCGCATGGCAAGATTTCGCGTGCAATGCAAACCTTCTTCCGGTCCTCTGCCCCTTCCACCTGTGCCAAGTGCTCTGAGTAGAGGGCAAGTCTGCCGCCCTCCCCTCCCAGCCCGGCCTGTGCCGTCCAGTCCCGGCCTGCGCAACCATCGCTGTGTGGGATCCCAGCAGGAGGTGTCTGGCTGTATCAGCACTGCAAGATGGAAACCATCCATGCTTCATTTCAGGGTCTACTCTCTGCCCCTGCCCCCCACGCCCACACCAGCCAGCACCCGTCCAGCCTTCCCAGGGGACACAGCCATACCATCTGCTCTGGACCTTGTCATAAACTGTCTTCTTGTGTGGACTTTGAAGAGTTTCAGCGGTAGGAAAAGTGGATTTGGGGGTTCTGGCTGCACAGGAATTTCTCTCTTACAGAGGCCGGCTGGGAGTTAGCAGTCCTCTCTCAGATTGGGAGCAGGGGATGGGAATGGCTTCGTTCGACTTTCTTGCCTTTCTCCAGTTACAAAGGAAAAGAGAAAAAAAGTGAGAATAACAAGTTCATGCAAGACAGAAATCAACCTGGATTCTCTTATTAGCTAAGGTGCCCAAAGATGTCAATAATAGCCATAAGAAAAAATAATATTTTGGGGAGCCGACAATGTGTCACCTTAGGAGCTGCCGACGTTGATCCTCCTCTTGTGAGAGAGACATGGCCGTGAGGAGACAGGAGAACTCGGGCTCCATCAGGAACGGCCAATGGTAGTCACATTTGTCATTGTCCGCCTTCTTCCTCTGAAGCAGGGGTGACTTTCCAAGTGTTGATAAGCTCCTTCCGACTCAGGGTGAGGCTCCGTTTCAGAATCCTTTGTTTATATTCCAGCTAGCTGCTACCAATCAGCATGAATTGGCATGAGTGGCTTAATTGTTTAAAAAAAATTTTAAAGAGGTGACATCGGAGGTCTTTATGGCATAAGGAAGTTGTTTGGGGCTGTATCTGTGGCTTTCCCAATCTTTTCTGTTTGTAAATCAGTTAGACGAGACTTGAGACTCAACTTTCCACATACCCCACCCATCCTTGTCTTCCACTCCCAAAATACCACACCAGAAGAAATGGGGATGATGAGCCATCCACGGTGATGTCTGGCCCATATTAAATGTTAGAAGTAAATCGTTTCTGTGTGAGGGAATAGAGATATGATTTTTATTAGAGAGTCATTCCACCCAAGTATAGCCTCTTAACCATTTGAAGGCCCCTTGTGGGAATAGCCATTTGACTCTGCCGAAAACAAGGCGCGATGTTCACAGGATACTTGATAACTTGATGTCCTTCTCTGCTCCCCACCGAATCCTGAATTTGCCTTACGTCCTGTCAACCAAGTGGAAACGAGGGGAAACTCAGCCAGCATAGTAGACTATTAATTCAGGCACTGGATGGATGGGTTTTCCTCTGGCCCGAGATGGACGAGAGTATTTTGTAGAGTTGGGAGCTTGTGATCTGTATTTGTGTGGCTCAGGATCAGAATTACAGGACTAGACCACTGGATTAGTTTGACTCGAATCCATAATCGGGGACTACTTTCTACTCGAATTGATCTGTTGTTTAGTCTACC
The DNA here is from genome assembly GCF_019054845.1 of Dipodomys spectabilis. Lineage (NCBI taxonomy): Eukaryota > Metazoa > Chordata > Mammalia > Rodentia > Heteromyidae > Dipodomys > Dipodomys spectabilis. The sequence continues at coordinate 8,848,908 of NW_024870753.1, read as the reverse complement.
TAAGATGGCGGCTGTTGGAGTACTGGTGTCTGGTGTGTCCCACCACCTGGGATTCCATGGGACGTAACATGGCTGGTCAATGGGGGACGCAGGGAGAGAGAGGCACCTGCTGATTCCCTCAGCCAGCTGTGGCGAGGGTGGAGATCCGAGTGCTACTATGACTTTTGCAAAGAAGCCTGACTTACCTCTATGTCCCCGCTCTATGCCAGGACAGACGAATGCTAACCAGACCAAGGAGAGAGTTACTGAATGCCCTGTGAGGTATTCTGCAACCTGAAGTATTAGCTCACATAACTTGGGGAAGTGGAGCATTCTGGTCTTTAGCCTGTATACACAGCCTAAGGCTGGATGTTAGGGTGGCGTTAAGAAAGACCAGTTTATAGAATATGGAAGAAATAGGGTCTCTGACCACAGGCAAGAGGTGAAGAGTTCCGCTGGTGAGCACGGAAGCCCGTTTCCCTAGACCCATCTTCACGGAAGTTGGGTCACTTTATTCCTTGACAGCTATTTGGGCTGCCTTTATCTGGGGAAATATGGCCTTTTGTGTTTTCCTTTTTACGCCTAAAGAGCAGGTTTCCTTCAGGATTTTCCACTATGAGGTGGAAAGCTACCATTTTTTTAAGATAAAAATTTTTAGATAATTATTAGGTAATTAGATACTTTTTTAAGATAATATTTTTTAGATTACTTTTAAAAAAATCCAGATTCACTCTGTGTAAACACCGTGGTCTCCCCGCGGGAGCCGCAGCCATGCTGATTACTCACAGTCACCTTCTCTCTTCCCACAAGGCCCCGGCCAGGTTGTGGGGAGGACGGCGTAAGGAAAGCCATCACGTCTGCGCTCTGTGCTTGGTGGAACTCTGGAAAGGAATAAGCAGATCATGCAGGAGCATGCTTTCGGGCCGTGCAGAGGGGAAGGGGCCTTCACTCCAGGACCAGGCCTTTTGTCGATCGCGTAAATTAATGCTTCCTCTTCTCAACATGCAATTCTTCTCAGGAGTGTGAAAAGCACCCTACTCACACTCCCAGCCCCAAAGACAGGAAAATCGCCCCATAAGCAAAGTGTCAGACGTGGTGGAGTTCCGGCTCCTGAGGAGGAGTGCAGGTGTCCCTCCCCTGCCTGCAGGCCACGCAGGCCACGGGGGATTGCCTGTCCCCTGCTGTCCCCAGCTCAGCTTCCACCAGGTTCACTGGTCATGTTGATAGTCATCCTGGCTGAAGGCCGGGGACAGGTAAAGATAGGCCAAGAGCTCAAGGAACTGCAAGGATTCCCCCTTCCCCACACTCAAGGGTCCTGTGTCATGGAGTCCCGTGTGGAAACCGTGGGCAAGGTGGCGGTTTGCAGGACTCTGTCTTTCTCTACAAAGGGTAGGAGCTAATTCTCTGTCTCACTCGCTGAGTTGCCTGGCAGCCTGATTTCAGTGGAGGCAGCCCAGCTTGCTTCAGCCTTGAAGTGTGAAAATGAAATAAAGTTTGGCAGGGTGAAGAGAGGGAAGCTGCAGAGATTTCTTGGAGCATGAAGACACACCAGCTCTGCGCGCCGAACGCAGACACCTTCCCGTCCACCACCAGACCTCAGAGTGCAGCGACTCCATCCATCACCGGAGCTTTTCTGGTATGGCTGGTGGGAAATTGGCATTGTGAACTTGGGAAGGGACCAAGCAGGTGCTCACCTCCCAGCTGTCTTGGTGTGTGTCTTATTGATCCTACTACCATGGCAAGGCACACACACACACACACACACGACCTAAAAACAGAAGCACACACAAACACAAATCCATAAAACTATATGCCTGCAAGAACAACACTCATGCACACATCACCTGTGTGTATATGTGTGTATACATATGACAGCATGTGGGAATGTACATGTGTATGTGAACATATAACCACACATGTGCAACACACATAAAACACACACATCTATACAGACCAGACTTTGGGACATATAGTTTCCCTCTGCATCTCAGAGAAATGATTTGAATTACTTTTTTTTTGTCTCCCTTCTCCCTGCACTAGGGAAAATTATAGAAATTTGAATACAGGAAGCCGAGAAAGGGAAATATTAGCTTCTACAGTGCAAACATCACTGTCCTGAAAGAAAATGTTAATTTTCTCCTAAATCAAATGTTGACATATATGGGCTGCTACTGAAAATGTGTCACTATGGGAGAAGTTCTCTGCTTCAGAGAATGGCGACTGGGCTGGGATTTCTCCTCTGAGTAGCTACCGGGCTTAGAATCTTAACAGGCTGGAGTTGGACGTTGGAGAATTGTCCCAGTTTGTTTCAAAGAGCTGGTCTGTCTAGAACAAACGCCAAGCTGGGACAGAGGAGCTGGCTTCCGCTTTGTGGGATGCCTTGTTTTCTGCAGAAACCTGGGTCCCTGGACGGCGGTGTGCAGCGATTCAGTCTCTGCTTACATCTGTCAGGGGGCAGGATTTTAGTTTGACGTGTTGCTGGGGGGGAGGGGGGGAGGGGGAGGGGACGAAGTCTATGGACACAAAGAACGGACAGAATTCACAGGCAGGGGGAAATTCCCAGAGCTGAGTGCTTTGCCTCCTCTTCTCCACGCTTGCCTCCCAAATATGCACTGTAAATATCCTTTGTTCTGCACCTATATTTAAAAAATTCCAAATTCACATTCTGATTCTCCCTACAAACAGTCCCTCTTTCCCCTCCTCCTCCTCCTCTTCCTCCTCCTCTCCCTCTCTCCCTCTCTCTCTCCCTCTCCCTCTCTCTCTGATGCACACACACACACACACACACACACACACACCCTTTTAGCTTAAGTTTGAAGGATGATGAGATCTACACCCAGCATGCTTTGCCAGTCTGCATGGTTGAGGCGAAGATTAATGCAGAAGGCTGGTACAAGGCCGCCTGCCCGCCCGCCTGCCCGCCCGCCTGCCTGCCGCAGCCCTGCGTGATCGGCATGTAAGATGGAGCGCAGGGGGAAAGGGGAAGAAAAGATGTCTGTGCTTGGAGTTTACACAAGTCTCCTTAGCAACTTGTCTGAATTCATTTTTCCCTTCGTGTGTGAGCTTCTTCCAGGTCCTGAAAGAAATGGGAGTGGAGCCTCTAACCGGCCCCGACCACCCTTCTGCTGGGGACTAAATGGTGTGTTGATGCCTGTGGATTGCTCTCTCTGGCACCGGCTCCTTCTCTTCCCTGCCCCCCCCCCCCCCCCATGGAGGGAGCTGGGAATCTGGGCTTTGTGACGGCTGGGAGCTTTCCAGAAAGCCTCATCTCGTGGAGGGTGTGTGTAGGGGGGCGACGGAGCCACTGCCCATGGCCACAGCTGTGTGGGTTAACTAGTGTGTGCCCTGCGTGGGCACGTGTGCAAACATGCCTGCTGGTACAAAGAAGGGGGAAATGGCAGCAGAGCTCCCTTCCTCTTTGCTCTCCTTGCCTTTTGCCTTCTTTTACTCCCTTCTTCCCTCATCAGCCTTTCCTCCCCCAACGCCAAAGACCCAGTGATTCTAGTCCCACGTCGAGCCCGTAGCTACGCAACACAAATGGACTTGTAGGGGTTTGCTACGTCGTTGGGTTTTATGCGACTGGACTCCAACCCCGAATACTGCGGTGGTTTCGTCTAAAATTGCTCTACCTTCCGACAGCCCTTGGGGAGTAGCCATACTGCCTGGGCAGCTGCTGGCGCCCTGGCTGGATGGAGGTCTTCGTGTTTCTCTACTTTACCCCAACCCCATCCGGAGTCTGGGGGAAAAGAAAGGAGAAATGTAGCCAAACAGCATCAAGGTTCGATTCTGGCTGTTTTCAAACAGATGTTGCTTGTTGTGCTGCTGTTGTTAGGCAGGTACCACATTGTACAAAGAAGGTGTGTGTGTGTGTGTGTGTGTGTGTGTGTGTGTGTGTGAGAGAGAGAGAGAGAGAGAGAGAGAGAGAGAGAGAGAGAGGGAGAAACAGAGAGACAGAAACAGAGGAAGAAAAATAGAGAAACCGAGACAGAGAGAAACTAATACAGGCTAGTACTTTTCTTTCTGAACTTCGGTTTGGAAGAGGCGAGGCCAAGTTGTATTCTATTTGATTCTTTGCTGTGCCAAAAGAAAAGAGAAATGTGGAGATCAGAAGGCCCCAGGAGGCCTGAGTTGGGCGAAGCTAAGCTGGAAAAATGCAGAGAGTTGAGCTTTGTGCCAGTCCCTCTGAGTACTCTGTGCCCTGGAGTTAGCTGAGGGCCTTCTGCTCCAGAAACGATGTAGTCTCTTGGGTTTGGTGGTTGCTATTTTTTCTAAGTGTCATGTGGAGGTTCTAGGCTCTTCTATACCTTTCTTGGAGCAAGAATCCATGGTTATGTAGAACCCTAAGGAAGCATCTGATGCTTTCCATGTGGCATGTTTCCTTCTTTGCAGAGTTCAAGAGATTTCCTGTATTCTTGCACCTCTAATCCTGGTCTGCTTTCTCAAGAGCAAAACATAGCTCTGAGTAGAGCAGCAAGTGTTCAAGCTGGCCAGCCCACAGAGAGGGCCACGGCTCGCTTTATATTCAAGAGATGACGGATGCCCAATGTTTTAAAATACATGTTACGTGTCTCTGTGTCAGAATCGGGCATTATTGTTACAATATTTTCCTGTGCATTATTAGCAGCAGAGCTAGAGGGGAAGTTGTAGTCTGGTAGTCTGGCATCGCTGCGTTTGTAAAAAGAAGAGAAATTGCCATTGTGAGCAAACTCGTTTCCTTCCAAAGTGAAAATCGACTCCTTCAGCCAGCTGGACCGGAAGCGCTTTGCGACTGGCTCTCTCTCTCCTTTGTTTTGTCCGGTGGGTCCAAAGAGAATTCGCCTCTCATTTCTCATTCTTCAATTGTTGAGTCTGTTATATATCCCCTGGCAGCGAGTGTATTAAATAGGGTTAGACACTTTTAATTACAAATACATACGTATGTATATCATGATCATCGTCATGGAATCTTACTTTTTTCTGTCAAGACATTGTCCATGTCTCTGTTCTTCCATCGCTTGCCATTTTTCAGCTCAGTATCTTTTAAATGTGAGCTGTCTATATGGAAAGATTATAGACCAGTCCCTCGCTCCCATTCTCCCGTCCGGTCATGTTCCTGGCCAAAGTGTTCATTGCACTACCCTAGCTCGCTTCCCTTCCGTCTGTCCTCCATCCCCAAGAGATGCTCCTGCAGCACGGAGGCCTGTGGCAGGCCTTGGGTAAGCAGAGCCGGTGACTCATGACACAGCAAATTACCAGGGGATTGGCCATTGCTAGGCGTGCCTCTTGTGTTGAGGCAATTGGAATGTTCAGCAAAAAGCAGAGGGTGAGAGAAAAGGCTTCAGGATCATGGAAAAGCCATGGACGAGGGGAATCGAAAACTAGCTGTGAGGCTGCTTTATGATGGCAGGTGTCTGAGCGAGTGTCAACAGACTCGAGCAAGGCAAGCCTCCTCCTTCTCTCCCTCCTTTTCCTTCCTCCTCCTCTTCCGCCGACACCTCCTCCTCCTCCCTCCCTCCCTCCCTCCCTTCCTCCCTCTGTCTTTCCTATTTTGGCTGTTGCTGCCATTTCTTTCTTCTTTCTCTTTCTTCTGTGGTCTTCTCTTTCTTTCTTTCGACTTTTCCTTTTGCTCTCCTTTCCTTCCTTCATCAATAATTGTCCAATCAAATTGTCCCATCTTCCAGGACTAAGGAGGTTCAGGGAGATTGATTGGTGCAGGATGCACATCTGAAAAAAAAGAATGTGTGTGCGCACACGCGTGTGCATGTGGGTGTGGAGGTCAGAATACCTCTCCGTTCGTGTCATTCTGCTGATAGCACGTGGATTTGGTATTCACGATCATCACCAGGTTATAAAAGTAGGTTTTCGTTTTTGATGCAAGTGTGCAGTGAGATTGCTTTCATTTGTGAGAGGGGTCGATGCGGGAAAGGCAAAAGCTGTGTTTAAAAGATAGCCAAGGAAAGGACCTGGGACTGGAAGCCAAGACCTCTGTGTGGTGGAAGGGGGCAGACTCTCAGATCCACCGGGGCCAAATGGTCCTTCACAGCCCAATCAGCAGCCCCATTCCGAATCCTCAGGCAGAAACTCAGGGCTGTGTCCCTCAGACAAGCATCAGGTCAGGTAATTGGCACCTCATTCGCCTATTTAACCATTCTTACTTGTCGATGGCGTATCTTGTATTCATGTTTAGGAGGGAGTAGTTTGGGATAAGGCACTGAACTTTGGGGGTGTTCTGAGACTACATAGCCTGTTTGTTCTTTCGCTTTGTTTTTGTTTTTTTCTTTTCTGGTGAGAATCTTTCTCCAGGCCTGTCAGGGACCAGGAAAATCCCAGCTCACAGGACACAGACACCAGCTCACAGGACCATTTTTATTAGAGGCAGTTCTAGAAATGGAGTGTACAGAATGCTTCCCAATATTTTTCTGGAAGTAGTTTCATTTCGGGGTTTTAACATTCCTTTTGAAAAATGTCTTGTTCTAGTGTTTCACTTTTACTGTCAATTTACAAACTGAAATTCAGTGACAAAAATATCCAACCAAAAAAAAAAATCCAACCAAAAAAGATGCAAAGAAATCTGATCCACTTAAAACTTATTTTAAATGTCTTATTTTCTAGACAAGGGTGAATGACCTGAAGAAACTGACCGGTCACATGGATGCAGCTTTGAAAATAAGTTTCATAAGACGTTAATTTTTTTCAGGTAATGGCATTTTCCTGTAATTTCTCTCAAATTTCTTCTGTTTTTCTCAAGAATTGAAAGTTTTCAGGGCATACTTGAATAGGCTAATTGCAAGTAACAGCTTCCTTTTTAACTTAATTTTTTTTTTAAAAGTCAGTTTTATAGTGGTCAAAATCAGTGAGTTGAACAGTTGTGACATTCAAGTCGGTGGCGTTTGGGACTGTTTTTTAAATTAATTCAATAATTCTGTTTGCTTCTTTTGACAATGATTTTAGGCAGAATTTGTTAGAAACTAGCAGGTACTGGCCTTCAACTCTGGCTAGCTTGGAGATGTGAATTTTACAAAATGTGGTGATTATAGAATTGGCTTTAGACACTATCAAGTGCTCCGAATAACATGGCGTATATACATTTCAGAATGACATTATTGGTATTTTAGCTTTAGTCTTCGTTCGGTAATATGATGTGGCACTTTCTAAAGCTCTTGAAATGCTCATTCCGTGGACAGGATTTGAACTTAGTTCTCATAAGATAGAGTTACCAAAGTGCTTTGTGCCGTCTGACGATGTTTAATAATGTAAGTGATATATTTGCTTGGCAAATTCCCTTATCCCGCGATTGCATTTGTTTGTGAGAATTCAGCTCATATTTTCCAACTTAAGTATTATGATTTAAAAAAACATGAAATCTTGTTTAACGAAGTGAGCCAAATTTTCTTCTGTAAAGAATTCTATTTGCCTACTCAATACAGAGAAGGTTCTTCAAGTGGATATTCAATTAGTATTTCAGGGAAAACAGCTACCCCTAGGCAAATCCTCCTGCTACCAGCTTTCCCTCTCCTCCTTTCCTTTTTCTCTTTCCCTTCCTCTTCCCCTTCCCTTCCCTTCCCCTTTTCTTCCCTCCACTTCACTTTCTTCCCCTTCTTCTCCTTTCTGTTTTTCATGCAACTATTGCATGAGGTCAAGTGTGGAATTTTCCACTGTGGCATGATGTTGGAGTTCAAAAAGGTTGGGTATCTGATGCAGTTCTCATTTAGATTTCTGGATTAGGACAGTCCACCTATAATAACAACCAGTTCTCATTATCTCGAGAGCCTGGACCTGCTCATGCCCAGATTGTAACATGTTTCTGTGCCTCTAGTATCTCAGCAGTGCCAGTGTTGAAGGTGACCATGCTGAAATTCTTCTCATCCCATTTCTTTGCAGAGTAATCAGTGGAAATTAAGAGGTCCACGGCTTATTTTTAAGTCCTTTATTTTATAAAGATAATCTACAATTTTACACAAAATTAAGTAAAGATTGCTTGGACTTTTCTGGCTTGGATGTTTCCCGTTTCCATGTGCTGTTATGTTTTTGGATCTGAAAGCCAAGCCTCACAGAGCTACAAGTGAGTTTTTGGTTTAGCACCAGTAGGCTGCAGGCAACTATACTCATACCTAGCTCACTGGGGATGAAAGGTGAACAATGAAATACTCTATGCGCTTACACCTCAGGCCCTGTTCTAACTACTCTGAGTTTTCCGCTCTCTTGACTTCATCTCTTAGGACATGAAAATATATGTAGGACTTGATCTTCTCTCTGAATGTAGCTTTTTTTCCTTTGTTATTGATAGAGCTTCAGTCCATCTCCCAGATTCTTAAAGAAGTAGTGACTACCTATTTGTTTTAGGGGAAGGAGATTATTTTGAGAGCCGGGCTTACAATCACACTTGACCTAGGTTTATACACTGACTGTGTTTCTATCAATATAGAGGAAGGGGGACTATTTGGCTTTTCCAACACGTGTCTCTGAAGTTCTATGTTTAAGACCATGCCTCTAATAAAATTCACAAAAAGAATGAATCATTCACAAGAGTTCATTGTCTTCAATGTCCTATTCTTCCTTCTTGCAACATTTAGCTTTGTTCAAAGGATGGGATGTTTGCAAATGAAATGCTTTGGGAAGATGAAAACACATTTATCCCATACTCTTGAACTGAACAGTTTTAGTGGTAGCAGTTGCATAATTTCCTTTATGGTTGAAAATTTACAAAACACATCAAGGTTTTGCCCATGGTTGGCGCTGCGCGCAGTCACGGGGGTGGGGGTCAGGGTGTTTGAGAAGAGCACAGCTCTAACTCTTCCAGTTCCAGGTGGAAATCTCCTTTCGCATTCGGGTTGGTAGTGTTTGTTGCATTATTTCTATTTTCTAGCATACAATTAGGAAATGTCACCACCTTTCCCCAGGGAAGGAGATGTTTATTTCAAAGGGTGACCTCACACATGGGCACTGGGGTTTCTTTCTCTCCCCTCACCGCTCCACAATTTAAAGAATTTCCTTTATTCCACTGATTGCTCACATGGTTACTCGTTTGCCCAGATTGTGTGTTAAGGGCTGAGTACATAAGGACTCTATTCATTACACTGTAAAATGGCAACACTTCCCTAAAACACGTTCTAGAGTGAGTCAGACATCACAGAAGGTGTGGGGAAAAATTGGAGAAGCAGAATGACATCCTTTCCTACCTCTAACACCGAACAATCAAATGGCAGACACTTTTGTTGGACTAATCATTCTAACATTTTGTTTTCAGACACGTTAAACCCCCAAATGAAAGAAGAGACTGAGGCCTGTTGCCACAAACCCGTAGATCCGAACTTGTGTTGATAGAACACACAAGCTGGTGTCTATAGGTATGTGTCTGATAGGCAATGTCACAGCCCCCGGGCGGTGCCTGTGCCCTGTCAATGCCCCCGGCTGCCCTTGTATTCTCCCTCTGTGCCCACAGTTCCTTTTCAGAGTGCTAGAAACGGGAGTGGGCCTGAAGTGGAGGAAGGAGATCTTTTTCGGGGGGAATGGATGAGGTTCATAGGAGGCTCACCTCACTTCTCCTGTCTTATTCCATCTGGTCTCAGCTGTCAGAGAAGGCTAGCCGCAGGTGAGGCAGAAAGCATCTCCAAGATTCAGATGACTGACTTGGGAGTGCGGGGTTGATAGACCGGTAAACAGAGGTTTGTTTCGTTTGTTAGAATCCCGACCAATCGTTGTCAGAGTTACCACAGTCATTCTGGAAAGTGGCAGAGACTTGTTGACAGCAGCCAGTCTCACTCTAGTTTGAGTTATACCTCGCAGCAAGCCTTCCTCTCCTCCCATTCCCCAGGACAGTGAGAGCAATCTGTCCTTCTCCCAGCCCCATGCTTACCACAGCTGTTTCTCAACCTGCCCAACGACACACACCTCTGCACATACCTAGCAGGGTAAGAAAAAGGATTTACTTTATTTTATGGTTTTAAAGATATGCCCTGTTTAGGTTCAAATTCATTTTTGGCAGGAACTGTTTTTGTCAAGTCTCTATCGTGTTTAAAGGGCTGGAATGAAAATAATTTTATCCCCTGGCCTCTTAAATGTCATGATTGTGCCAGGATTGGAAAGCCAAGCTAACCACACATCAAAGCAAAACTGGCTATATTTGTCTCATTCCAGCAGTGTGAGCTGAAGAATCTGTAAACAGAGCCCAGAGTGAAAAGCTTGCGTTCCCTGTAGGTCACATGTAGTACCAGGAATTCCCTTCGGATTTTTTTTTTTTTTTTGTGAAACCTCTTCTAGCAGCAACAACAAAAGAGTTGATATGAAATAGTTGTTGAGTTGGTATCAGAAATGAACTTTACATTCAAATGGACATACTGTGTTTCCTCTTAAGAGCCATACTATCCAGAGATAGCTAGAACTCTAGGTCACCTGTATGGATGTAAGATGCTACGTTGGGAAGACACAGGTCTGAAGAGCAGCGTACAGACAGGACTCTCTAGAAATGCCACACTCTGTGTGTATGGTTTCTACGCATTTCCTTTGTGTGTGTGTTTTCTATAGCATTGAGGGTGTTGTCTGCAGGTCTCAACTTGTAACTTTCCAAGTTATCATTCTTTTCTATGGAATGATGGAATGTGATGGGCAGAGGAGGAAGACTGTCTGCACTGGGGTCCAAGCCTTTAATCACCCTGTAAGCAAGCAGTCCACTTGGTGGGTTTGATGCATCTCTTTGAAGTACTTGACTTGGAATGAGTTAACTGCCAACAAATGAAGCCTGCACCATCCCTAGGTTAAACATCGGTTTGATGCAAGCAGCAAGCCACTTCCACTCGCCTTCCCTTTTGCCTATTGTGATGTGTTCTACTGATGAGTTAAAGAGTTGGTCATGGATCCAGGCAGATTCTGAGGCCCCAACATTTCCTGCTCAGGAACAGTAGAGGATGGTAGGAAGATGCGGAGAGCCTGGTGGTTTTGGTAAACCCATTATCCCAATGGGGAAAAAATTATGCAGAGCATCTACCCTTTCAAAGACATTGTTTGTTTCATCTGGTTAGAAAATATTCTTGAAAAAGCCCACAGCTTTGGATCTGAGCCACAATAAACAGGATATGAAATATTTTACATGATGATGAAATCCAGTATTTTCCCGTCTTCCATGTGTCGTGAATGAATGATTCTCTAGATATTAATTGTCTCTCCGGGGGCTCTCTCAGAGTATACCACTTCTATAGGGATAAGTGGAAAGGAAAATAATCTCAGAAGATCTTTGAAAATACATTTCAATAGGCAAATTAGGATGGACGTATAGCGAGAAGGAATGTAAAACAAGCCCATTAAAATCCACAAAACATCACTATGAAAACATATTTGGGCCAGGCTTCAGTGGCTCACGCCTATAATCCTAGCGACTCAGGAGGCTGAGCTCTGAGGATCACAGTTCGAAACCAGCCCAGGCAGGAAAGTTCATGAGATTCGTATCTCCACTTAACTACCAGAAAACCAGAAATGGAGCTGTAGAGTGGTAGAGTGCTAGCCTTGAGTGGAAAAAGCCCAGGGATATGCTCAAGCCCTGAGTTCAAGCCCCAGGACTGGCAAAAAAACAAACAAACCACACACACAAAAACCACCTAAACATATTTACAATACCAAGATGCCATTTATATTAGTTTTTTTCCCCCTCAAAAACAGAAACACATAATTCATATACTAAGGATTCCATTTGATTAAGCAACTCACTCTGCATGATCTGGGTTTGGTGGGAGGGAAGCTCATATTCAGCTTCGAAGGGTTTCTTGTTTGTACTTCAGGATTAATAAATACATTTATTACATAGGAATGTTAGTATGCGTCTTGGAGAACTAACTTTAAATTTTAAATTCATATGATTTTGTATTTCTCTAAGGTGCTTCATTTGTTAAGGTTCCTTAATATTTGTTAGGTCATGTGAATTCTTGTCTTCTTACCATATTTTATTTCCTCAAATGTCACCTATGCTCTATAGTTAAGATTTTAAAAGCTTCTTGCTAAAATTTTACAGAGAACATGGTGTGAGTGGTTCTTCAAAGATTTTTCAGAGGTTTATTGGCATCTAAAGGGGGTTAGTAAGTATGAGATAGAAAAGGCCACTTTTTACTTTTAACTAGAAAAAGTCATTTGCTTACTCACTTTCTCACTCAATAAACCTCAAAGAATTCTGATTTGCATTCATCAGCTTGCAGGATGACAAAGTTATGACTCCTACTTAAAAAAAAAGATGATCTAATCAGGGGCCCCTTTTTTGGACTGCAGGTTAGCCCACACAGACAGGTGGTATAAGGAATCCCATGTTTTAATTATAATGTATCTCTATCTCTATATCTATCTATCTATCTATCTATCTATCTATCTATCTATCTATCTATCTATCTATCTATCTATCTACCTATCTACCTACCTACCTACCTATCTGACTTCCATACACCTAAGCAAACACAGAATGTACTCCCTAATTGTTTCTGTGCTCCAAATCCCTGGGCTCACAGCATTGGGTCAGATTTAGCCTCACTCCCCTCAAAACCCCAGTCTTTCAAGTTAAATGATACAAAAGATTCTGTCCAGCTGAAAATGTAGAGCGGCTGTCATCCTGTAAATAGGACTTGTTATTTTATTTTTACTTTCCCTTTTCGAGAAGAATTTTTATGACATCATCCCATATCATAATTGCATGTTGTTATTACATGCCTACAAATATTTACACTAATTATGTAATGAGCCATAATTGCACTAATACAGGATAATGGGCTAAAATCAGGGTAAATAAAGAAGGAAATTCACACAACCCAAAGAGCAGAGTATTGAAAACCATTAGCATTCTAGCAGCGGTATCTTTGTATCTATGAACTTCCCCCCACCCCCAAAAAAATCCCCTGGAAGAAGGTTGTATAGGAAGAACAATCAATTTTCCTCTTCCCAAGTATTTAAACACAGCCTAAGCTCTTGAGTTAGGTGATATGCCAGCATTCCAGTGCATCGGATTTGTGCTGTCTTTGTCACATTATCTTTTGCTAACTTTTTGCCCCCTGCCCCCTGCTTTATTTCCTGTTATGTGTTTGCAGAATTAGGCAAATAGAAAAGACGTTGTATTTTCCTTTTGTGATCCAGTGCCTGCTAAGAGGGGCATCCACAGACAGAGCACTCAGAAATACTCCATGACTTTCCAGAGGAGAGCCAGGAAAAAAATCCAGCCCGGCTGAATTCACCCTCTCCATTATTGTCTCTCATTGGAATCTGGAGAGCAAATCCACCTTCCCGGGAGTAATGTTCCCACAGAAGGGAAGAACAAGGGACTAGACCTAGACATCATGATAGGATTAACTTTGGGCTCATGTATACTTCTATCCATTCATAATATATTCTTGTTTTCATTTAACAAGTTTTTTAAAAAAAGCATATTCTGCAGCATGCCCATGCCCTGCCAGTGGTCATAGATTTGCAGAAAAAACAGACTGCATCGGTCTTCTCATTGCTTAGGGTCTGAAGACTGACATACACGGATAAAGGCCAATGCAAGGTGTAGGGATCCAATAGGAGAGGTGTACATGACAGGAGGAGGAACACAGAGGAAGAACTCTCTGAGTTGAGACCTGAAGGATACATGGGAATTTTCTTGGTAGAACTAACTTCCCAGACTCTCCCCTGCCCTGAACTAGGTGAGCTGTCCAAGAGAGCAAGGCTAGAAAAACTGGAGAACGCATCCTTCTCTAGGTTGGTGGAATGGCATGCACACCAGCTCTGCAGCACTGGGAGCCAGCTGCTGCTACACAACCCGTTTGAGAGAGTTATCTGGGTCTGGTGTGATCAGACTGTCCTCCATCTGAGTTTGCCTGGGCCCAGCCCTTCCCAGACACATGCTGCATCAACCCAAACAGGATTCCCCCTAAGCAGGGAGGAGAGAGGTCTAGACAGGCAAGCACCCATCCTTTACAGAAAGTATAGCCCTGCACAAGTATGAGCTGACACGATGTGGGAAGTTGTCAACCTTGGAATAGACTCCTGGTCTAGCATCTTACTAGGCCTGAAGAGAAAGGAAAGATCCAGATCTATCTATCTATATACATGTATACATACATGTGTGTGTATGTATCAGCATGGAAGTTTACCATAATATGTTGTAAAGAAAAAAACAGGGCATATTTTTGTAGGCTCCCAAGCAAATTCCTGATAAAGTATGGAAACAGTCAACTCTGGAGAAAAGGAATTGTATGAATTTGAGAGTTATCTAATACAGGCGATAAACTCCATTGGGTGAATGTTGAACCCGCCTTCTGCAGTGTTTGCTTATCTCTGCTTTGTTCCAGATTCAATTTTCTTTATCTTTTCAATGCTTTTTTGCTTAAGCCTACCTGCCCCTCCCCTGCCCCGCCCCTCCCCTGCCCCCCCCCCCTGCCCCGCCCCGCCATGTTCACTGGTCCTTTGCAGATTTCAGCTTTGGCTGGGTGTGGTGGCTCACACCTATAATTCCAGCTCTTCCAGAGGTGGGCATCTAGAGAATCAGTCCAGCCTGGAAGGAAATGTTAGCGAAACCCTATCTCAAGAAATAAGCCAGGTATGATGGTTCGAGTTTATAATCCCAACTCTGTGGGAGACAGAAGTCAGGAAATTTGGGGCTGAGAAGGTGGTTCAGTGGTAGAGTGCTTGCCTGGCATGCATGAGGCCCTGGGGTCGATTCCTCAGCTACTACAAAAGCAGAAAAAGCCGGGAGTGGCACTGTGGCTCAAGTGGTAGAGTGCTAGCCTTGAGCTGAAGAGCTGAGGGACAGCGCCCAGGCCCAGGGTTCAGGCCCCATGACCAGCAAAAAAGAAATAAAAAAAGAAGTCAGAAAATTTTTATCTGAGGCTGGCCCTGCACGAAAACAGGATTCTATTTTAAAAATAACAAAACAAAAAAAGAAAGAAGCTGTGGTGTGGTCCAAATGGTAGAACACCTGCCTAGCTTACTGCCAAAAAAAAAAAAAAAGAGAAGAAAAATTCCACTATTTAGTTTACAGGGAAACATTTATTTTCCTAATGCTTTTGCCCTCACCCCGTTGTCCAAGATGTTAGATTGGTAGAACTATACCGCCCTAAGTTTATGCACAAACAAAATTCAAGAAGACCAGTCCCCAAAACATGCTCCTTTCCCATCGGCTCAGTAATTCAAGCAGCTTTCTTATGTTGTTTTCTCTATTGTCAGATCCTTTGATGGGTTGGTTGTCCCTAATGACTGGCCCAAGTAGATGATAGCCTGGAGAGTTACTCTAAAACAACCGGTAATGGCATGGCTTATGAAACGGTAGCTCTCCGGCCAGTGTGACTGCATGCACCCAGGTTGAGGTAGTAGGTTGTATAGTTTAGAATTACATCAAGGGAGATAACTGTACAGCCTCCTAGCTTTCCTTGGGTCTTGCACAAAGCAACATGGTGAAAATGATCATGATTCCTCCAGGGTTTTATTGTCCCCACCCTCATCCCCACCCCCAAGAAAACCTTTGAAAGGTAAGATTGGGCACTGTTATTTCTACCGCTATTTTAGAATCCAGTTTGTGTCTAATTCTTGCACCCATGCCATCTATGCTTTCTTGTTTGATTTCTTTGGGCTGGATTCTGTGTTAGCCAAAAAGGTGAGGTGTGGATGTCTCTCATTGATCCATTGTCACAGCAGCACTGTTTAACAGACAATATGGAACCCCAGTGACACCTCACAGTCAGCAGGTCTGTAGGCCAGGAGTGTGTGCATGGGTGGTGTGGGCTGTGCACTTTCCCTAACCTGTGTGGGCCCGCTGATCTTGCCTCCAGAGTAGAGCTAGGACGGCCCGAGTGTTTTGTAGGGTTCAGCTGGTTTGGGGTTTGCAAATATCTCAGTGGTTAAGGGAAGCCACATAGCTAATCCTAGCATTACAATGGGAGATATGGCAAAGATTCCTGCAAAAGACATGAACTCAAAAAGACATTGTAACTGGGCACTGGTGGCTCACGCCTGTTTTCTTAGCTACTCAGGAGGTTGAGATCTGAGGATCGTGGTTCAAGCCAGTCAGGGTAGGAAATTCCATGAGACTTTCGTCTCCAATTAAGCAAAGACAGTTTTTAAAAAGGAAGGGCTGGGAATGTGGCTCAGTGGTAGAGTGCTTGCCTAGCATGCATGAAGTCCTGGGTTCGATATCTCAGCACCACATAAATAGACAAAGCCAGAAGTGGCTCAAGTGGTAAAGACAGCACTCGCCTTGAGCAAAAGAAGCTCAGGGACAGAGCCCAGACCCTGAGACTAAGCCCCAAGACTAGCCAAAAACAATAAAGGCAGAAGGGGAGCTGTGGCTCAAGTGGTAGAGTTAGCCTTGAGCAAAAAAGTTCAGAGAAACCCAAGTTCAAGCCTTGGAATTATCCCCCCTCCCGGCAAACACAGAGGCTTTGAAAATTTTCTTGGATATCATCAAATTGAAAAGAACATTGTGTTCTTTTTTTAAAAAAAAATAAGTTTTTTATTGTGAAAACACTGTACAGAGGGATTACAATCACATGAGCAAGGTGATGAGTACATTTCTTATCAAGCATTGTTGCCAGAACATGGTGTTCTTTTGTTTGTGTTATTTCTCATTTTGGATTTTAGGCTAAACTGGTCTTTTAATGCTGTTTGATAGCGTTGTTGCTGAGATATATCGCAGTGCTCTATGGAAATGACCGCAGACTGGCATGGTAGTCAGTGCTGCCTATGTCAAAATCTAAGCTAGGTCCCTCCATGGTAATAGCTAAGGACGGGTGATAGATGTGTTGTGTGTCTAGACTAGCCTCAATCTACCATGAGCTTATGAACAACCAAACTAGTACTAGATTCCAACTTTCAGAATTGGGTTACTCCATGTGCTGATGTTTTTCAGTAGAAAATGCAGATAGAAGGTACTTAATGAGGTAATTTGACCCCTATTTTCTGATAGCTTAACATACTACATAATGTACATAAAAGAGAATGGCACTGTAGCTTGCAATTATGGTGTGTCTCCCCCCCCCCCCCCCCCCCACACACACACGCCTTTTACAAAGCTTTTTTATATCAAGTTATCTTCCTGTTTAAGACAATAATATCCTCTTCCTTTCTGTGGCACTAACCTGGATGGGTTCACAGTACCACTTCCAATAATAGCATGCTAATGTTTGCATACTTTGCTTCTAAAAGCAAAGTAAGTTGAACAGGATGTGCTTCTCCTAACTTTGGCAATAGGGTTGTAGCTATCAGAACTTAAATGATGCTTTATTTGCTCCCAGAATGCCACCCTGTCTAGGAACTTACACTGTTGTTCTTTTGAGCCCAAAGCCTATTGTAGGACAAAGAGTTTAAGGACTACAAGGAAAGTAAATTATGCTGGCAATCATTTTAGTCATATCTTAGTATCAATTTCAGCAGTAATGGATGGGTAAAGTATCTCCCCAAATGATTCATTCCTTTTCTTCATTTTTGGTGAGTAGGTGTTCTGTCTCTTTAGGGGAACTCTTCACTGAATTTTATGTAACTGACAATCATTCTTCAGCCCAGAAATGCAAAATACACCATTAATACAAATCGCCACCATGTGTTCTGGGAATTAATTTTAGGATTTAAGAGGGAAAAGCTAAGTTCCATCAAGCTTGCTTTTCAAACATCATGAAGTTATTATACCTATACTGGCAGTGGAAAAGTTGTTTTGCTTTGTCTGAATCTGTGCATTTTGCCCCAGTGTGCTCTGGTGCATTAAGAAGCTTCCAAACATATAAGCTGTGGCTGGCCCCTGGGCCTTCACTGAACAAGGAATCTGTTCCTAATGCAATGTAAGGAAATGGACCAGTTAGAAAAGCAATTTTATAAAATGTCTTGAAGACAGGTCATCTGTGCTTTTTAAATTTCAGGCATCAGATTTCTTGTTACTAGGTTTATTAGTAGAGATGTTAATAGCAAATCTCCACGTACTGCATTTTCAAGGACTTTTTGTTGTTGTTGTTGTTGTTATAAGTACTAGGGTTTTGAACTCAGCTCTTCATGCTTGCTGGGCAGGTGTACAACCCAGCCCTCTTTTTTGCATAGGTAATTTTTTTTTTGGTCGGTTGTGGGGCCTGAACTCTGGGCCTGGGCACTGTCTATCAGCTCTTCAGCTCAAGGCTAGTGCTCTACCATTTGAGCCACAGTGCCACTTCCAGCCTTTTCTGCTTATGTAGTGCTGAGGAATTGACCCCAGGGCCTCATACATGCAAGGCAAGCACTCTACCACCACTGAGCCACCTTCCCAGCCCCTGCACTGGTTATTTCTGAGATGGGATCTCACTTCAGGCCTAGACACATACCTGGACATGACCCTCCTATGTGAAGCTTCCTGCCTGGAGGAGGCTTGCAACTTTTATACTTGGGCTGGTAATCCTCCCAATCCCATCCTGCCACGAAGCTAGGCTAACTGGAGCACCACACCCAGCTGTTAGCTGAGAAGGGGTCTTGATGCCAGCCCAGGCTAGCCTTCACACTGCAGGTCTCCTATCTTAGCCTTCCAAGTAGTAGGCTTACAGGTGTGAGCCGCTGGTGTTCCGACCTGAAAGTCATTCTCGTAAGGATAAAGCAGGAGCTTTCTTATAGTCAACTTACTCTCACTGCCTTCTCTGAGCTTTTCAGAACCTCAAGGAGACAGGAGGAAAGCAGGGACTAAACAAATTCAATCACCAAGTATTTTCTATTAACTATAAGTTCTGGCTGCAATTAGGGTATCACTCTATCTGTGTTATCAGTGAATGCAACGTATTTATCGACAGCAATGTGTCATACAAGCAAACATTTCTTAATTTCAAGTGTAGGGTACTTTAGGCTGAAGGTTACATGTTTGGGGATTGCTTTTCCTTTTTTTCACTAAATACATCTGGGTGCAGCTGCAAAAATCTATCTTTTAAATGTGTAGTCTTCTTCACTAAGCTGAATCCTAAGCTACAGCCCATGAGGGTGACTTTTAGATGTGGAGAAACTGCGAAAACAGGAAGTTCTTCATCCACCCAATGCAGGGTCCTTCCATAGCACACCGAGGAAAGTCTGCCTGGGAGCCGGGACACTGGTCCCCAGCCTGGTTCTGAGATGCTCAGGACATTGGAACTTCCCCAACTTGGGTGTTCTGAGATGCAAATTCACGGGATGGGACCGGATGGCGCCTGAGGGGCTGGCAATACCGAGTAGTCTGTAATTCAGGGACTCCCGGGGGACACGTTTGCAGACATGGGTCCCACATCAAGCTACTCACCTGGAAGGCCCTGGAAAAATCAGCCTAGGAAATGGTAACCGGGACCCCTCACCCTCCAACTCCCCAGGCCCTTCCCTCGGTCTCCGCAGAGCTCTCTGGGCTAATAAAGTAGATTTGTTTCTGCCAAGTTAACGTCTGCGATCAGGCACTGTGTATCACTTTCCAGGGTGGATTATCTCCATAGTAAACATGGAGGGGCTCTGTGAAGCTCACCGCCTCTTTCCCTGGCTTCCCTTTTGTGCTCTTTTTTAACAAAAATTATGTGCTTCGTGCTCCAGTGCCAACTGCAGTATGGAGCACATGAGAGCTTCCCTGGCCCTTCTCAACCCCTCTCCGTCAGTGACAGAACTCCCACTGTTTGGTGCTAATGCAAAATGCAATAACGTTTAGCATCGGAACATCTCTGAGTCAAGAGGTTAAGGGAAAACACATCTCCCTTTGTGTCCCTGCAGCTCTGATACTGTTAATGGCAAAAACACCATGGAGACAAATAGATCTCTCTTTATTCAGCAAGCTTTGAGTGAAGGGAAAATATATATGACATCTTTACAGCCCTGTGCATTAGGGTGGGTGGAGGAGGGGAGGAGGTCACATGGTATCGTGTTTGATAAGGCTTCGTCTCCTCCATTTTCTTCCTGTTGCTTTAATAAATGGCTTCCCAGTTCCAATGTAGGGGTGAGGGGCGGGGAGAGATAACCTTCTCAGGTACAAACTCAGAGAAAGAGGACTCTGGATAAATATACGTAGAAAGCTTTATGGTTTTTCTTGTTCTTTTTTTTTCTTCTCTAAAATAATACACAAAGCGATGGCACAGTTGCATTTTGGCTTCCTTTCTCTCCTTACAATGCATCTTGCCTTTCTATGCTATCTATTTTAGATACAAGGAACGTGAGTTCATATATTTGTGGAAGAAAACCAAAGTGGAAAATCAATAAATGACCATTATATTGAGACTTAACTTAGAAATTACTCGGAAGGGGAGGATCTCCATTTGAGGCAGGCCAGGGGCAAATGTGAAAAAGAATTGAAGCAAAGGGGGCTGGGAAGGTGGCTCAGTGGTAGAGCGCTTGCCTTGCAAGCCTGAGGCCCTGGGTTCGATTCCTCAGCACCATATAAGAAAAAAGAAAAAAAAAGCCGGAAGTGGCGCTGTGGCTCAGGTGGTAGAGTGCTAGCCTTGAGCTGAAGAGCTGAGGGACAGCGCCCAGGCCCAGAGTTCAGGCCCCATGCATGACCGGACACCCCCAAAAAAAAAGAATTGAAGGAAAAAAGATCTGAGGGTGTGACACAGTTGGTACAAGACCTGCCTAGCAAGCATGAAACCCTGAGTTCAAACCATGGTATCACCAAAGGAAAGAAAGAAAAGATGTTTTGTAAAATTGTATTATCCACATACTTCAGAATATTCCCAAGGAGGGGAAATACCTTAGATTTGATCATATCTTTTTTTTATGAAACAGCACTGACCAAAAACTAAAATTATTTTATGGTATTTCCTTAAATCCTAATTAATGGTTTTTCTCTGTGGTAAAATAGTTCTAAATCAAGAATTGATTTCCCATGTTAACTGTCTAGCCTACTACCTCTACCAAATAATGAAGGGAGTTTCTGGGGTCTACATCATCTCTGAAGCGCTGGAGGACATTCGTTTAGATGGTGGCTCTGTCCTGTCATGCGATGGCCATGCTGGCTTTGAGAAGGGGCAGGGGATTGTCCAGGAGTGGGCATTCAGCTCTGGCATCGACCTAGAAACGTCCCAAGCCGGCAGATCCACCGTGATACCAGGGCTCTCAATCTCGGTCCAGGCCTTCCAGATCTCCTGTATCAATGTCCATCCACCCAGAAAGAGAGGCAGGGATTTCAGATGACTCATTGTTCCAGGAATGAGGCCCCAAGTGTCTGTGGCTGCCATTTTAATATCTGAATGAAATGTATAGAATTCACATCATAACTCAAATTCCACACTGGGACCAGTCGGGCTCCACGGCCAGCCCAGGGTAGCACAGAAGTAGGTAGCCTCTAACCAGCAGCCTAACCAGTGGCCAGCAACTTCACCCCTTACATGGTGCCCTCAAGTTTTATGGTGGAAGTCCTACAGCAAGCACCCTACCCCCACCCTTATTCAAGGATTTATTATACTCAGTTCTGACCAAACATGAAGAAATAATGAGTTTTAAACATCAGGAGAAATTTCCAGAGCGGCAACCCAACAGTGAAGCTTCTGTGCTCATCGGGCAGCTGGGTGGGTTCGGAGAGGCCCTGTTAGCACCCGGTGCTTGTCAGTTGTGTTTAACTTGTGTGATCTGCCGAGTGTTTCTCCGACCTTCATTTCGTGAAAATCATCTTCCCCCAAGGCAAACTGCACCCCAAACTGAGGTAAAAAGGGACTGTGTTTAATTGAAGTGATGAAAAGAGAGTGAGAGATTTGTTGGGAGGCGCCCTGTCTCTGGCTGGAAGTTGGGTGGCCTTCTGGGAAAAGAGAATCAAACATCCACACTACACATAGCACTGAACTCTGCACCCTGAGCATGTGTGGATTTTCTTCCACAGCAGCCTTCTTGGAACCAAAGCCCATAGGTATTTGTAGCTTAGGAACCAAATACCCATCCTGTATTTGTAGCTTTTAATTACCGAGTAAACAACCGCTGCCAACATACTAGAACCGCTATGTAAAGCACATACTAAATCAAGTGTAATTAAAGGAGAACATGTCCCTCACAGTTCGGAGAGGTACAAAGTAGATTTATGAGACGTAAACTTTTTATATTACCTGCCACCAAGAAGGAATCATTTCTGGTTAATCATTTTAATAGTATTGCTCCATATGGAGATATACAGACAGATGGCCGGTTATCAAAGTAAGATTGCATTCTGCTTCACACCGACACTGTTCTAAACAGGTGCTCATATTTCTTCAGGTTTGTAAGTTATTCCGAATCTTGTATGCGTCAAGGTCATCCTTGTAAAACGAAGCTTCTCCCGCGCACTTGCCTGCTATGTGCAAGAGCCAGTGAAGGCTCTCCGCTTGCCACATGAGTGGCTGCACGGGATTTCACCGTTTAGGTTCCATGGCTTGAGTTGGAACTCATGTTGATACAACTCTGATCCTCTCTAATGGAAAAGGGCCAGGATGGGATGTGATAAATTAAATGCTGCTCTTATCCCAGGTACCCAACTGTTTAGGTCTGCATAATGCATCCACATCATCCCGTGACCTTGTGTGGGTCTAAATTTAGCCCGCTGCCTTGGCTGCCCTGCGGGCGCTCCCCTCCATTTCTCCACTTTGCTGGATGTTCTCTGAGGTATCGGAGGCTGACATTCTTGTACAGCCTCGACCATCCGTGGGCCTCCATCCTCTGCCCCACAGAAGTCACCAGCAAGAGGCTGGAGGGGACATGGAGAGGGGAGGGGGGCTCCCAAGTCCTGCCCGTCTCCCGGAAGACGGCAGTGTGGACCTGGCTGCGTTCCTCTCGGCCTTTTGATAACCACTCCCTGCCTTGCTGTTTGGGGCGTAAGGATGCAAACACTTCCTGTGGCTGTTCAGCCAGGGGCATTTCACCATCTTGGTTAGTCACCGTCTTTGTGAGAGCTTTTAAGTAATCCTTATTAAATGTCCCTCAGTCCCCCTGTCTCAGTGTGCTGCTTATACCAGATTCTTTTTTTTAATTTATTGTAAAGGTGATGTGCAGGGGGCTACAGTTACCGGAGTCAGGTAACGAGTACATTTTTTTAACCATGTCACCCTCTTCCCATTCTCTCTATGTATCCCCTCCCTATTTTTCCCTCTCCAAGTTGTTTGGTTCGTTCCCAATACAGTGACTAGTGAGTGTCCCTGCTGAATTGGTTCACCTTTGTCCTACCGTTCCTGGGCTCCCCTCTTCCCTTCCCCAAATCAGATAAACTTACATTCAAGACAAAGGATTCAGAAATTAAAAACAGCCACAGAGGAGAGGAGACTAAACCAACAGAGGAGAATAAACCAAAGGGGGGAAAAAAGGAAAGAAGAAAGAGCCTCAAACAGTACAATAAAAAACCTCTTTCTTCCATTTCTTGGAGTTCATTAAGATAGACATTATTTTATTTGATCTTTGCACATAGCTATTGAGCCCTTTTGATTCTCTCCTAAGAAGATCCTCCTTCGTTCTCACTGTGTGAATGGTTAGACTGCTGTTTGGTTCATCATGTCCAGGTGTGATTATTTGTCTTTTACTACCCATTGGGTTTACTTGTAGATTTACAGGCACATTCTAATGATTACAAATGAGGGAAAACATGCCACCTGTGTTTTTTTTGGTCTGGCTTACTTCACTTAGTGTAAGTTTTCCCAAGTGCTTCCATTTCCTTACGAATGTGGGCAATGTCATTCTCATCTGAAGTCAGCACAGACAAGGTAACAGAAGTCACAGCACCTTTCCATCCTCTGTGGGTGTGAGGAATGAGGAAGCAGATCTTCCTCTTTCCAATAACACCATGAGCTCTAAAGCCTCCTGGATAATTCCTCACAAAATCTGGTGAAGGCCCACGGGGTGTGCTCAGTGCGTGTGGAGGGCCGATGGAGGGAGCCCCCTCTGAAATCCTTGAATTTGTTATAGGCTTAAATGGAATGTAAACTCTCAACTTGAGCTGTAAACTTCAAGGAATCGAGGTCCACATTTCTAAACAGCATTTTGAATGTAATATAATCTCACTTGATATGAATATCATCATACTGACACCAGACATTCTAACCAAGTAAAAATAGAAGGCTCTTTTTATGAGTAATGTTGACTTGTGTTTGGTAGACGAGGAATCATTCTATTTAAGATGCTTTTGTCTAATTCTTTGCATTTTTCTTTCATGGTGCCAATGCATCGTGTACTATCTGATAGTATTTTCCTATGTGTGAAGAGCCTCTCTTAGTATCAGGTGCTAATGCCTGCGGCCATTTTTTTTAATGCAGGAGATTTGACTTAATTGTTGTTTTAAATTCAGCTTAATATGGAATGGGGGGGGGGGTTGTGTGTGCATGCATGCATGCATGGTCCTTCCTTCTTGAGTAGCAGTGACAATTTCCTGAATATCAGCTGGGTGGGAAGAACACATAGAATACAACTAAAGTAGGATATAAGATTCGTAGAATGAAGGGCACACTTAGCAGAACAGGTACCTTCTATTTCTTCAGCATTTTCATGGCTTCTTCATACCAATCTTTATTACAATGTCTAGACTTTAGCTTTCCAAAATGATATTTATGAAAAACAAAAGTGGAGAAGACTTGGATTTGCAGTGAGTTGCACTGCATTTGATGGTCTCCACTTGCACCTCTTTGTATAAATCGGAGTTTTAAGATCTAATTTCTCTGCAACTAATGAAAACAGTTGGGAAGAGCTTGCCTTTTGACTTTCTTTGTGGGAAGAAGACTGCTGGGAAGTTCAAAGAGCTGATCCTTCACTATCCATATTTTGCCCACGAGATCATCCCTCTAACAAATGGAGGAACATTATCCACTCTGATAAGTGAAATGTTGCATCTCCCTGATAAGCAAAACTTTAATGATAACTTTTCCAGCTCCCTTGGGAAGTGACTGAAGCATTATTAGATAAGCTAAAACCAAAAGAGCATGGAAAATATTTTTGCCAACTGTTTCTTCTTGGCCTCTTAGCAAAGACCAACAGTTAACATTGCCTATCTAGGGACTATCTCTTGCAGGCCAGACCGGATGATCTAATAGGTCTTTATAATCTCCAAATACTGTGACTTTTATCCCCAAGTGAACTGCACAGTTTATTTACATAGAAACACACTCAGAGGCTTAAGGAAATGCAGTATGACTAATGCTAAGGAAAGTAAGCCAAGATGACTCAAATGACTCTTTTTTCTTTCTTTTCTTTTCTTTTTTTTTTTTTTTTCCAAAATAGGATAAGTAAATTAAAAGCACAGACATTCTCTCTAGTTCTCCAGCATCTCAACATGGAGCTACTGGATATCAGAATTTCCCAGTAGCAAATTTGTTTTCTGCCACTAACAAAAAGTAAGTGTGTTGTCCGGCAGAGTCAGTAAACTTTGGCTGTACTTACAAAGAGCGTCTTTGAGGGACATTTGACTTAATTGTCGTTTTAACTTCAAGTTCTGTCCCAGGCACATGGAAATTTAAAAATGTTGGGAATGAAGGAAAAACAAAAATTTCTAAAAAAAAAACAAAAAACACAGTAAATAGACCATAATCACTGTGCATTTCAACTCCATTAAGATTTGGTTTTCTGTGCCTTGGGCTACATTTAGCTAGACAAATGAAGCACTGGAAGGAATCTCGCTATTTTTTCAATAGTATCTTTTCCGTGATTATGTTGGCGCACAGCATGTTTAAGGACTCTTTGTTTCTTCTATGTTTCTATGGTGTATAAACAGTTTATGGCTTCCCTATCAGGTAATAATTTGAATAGTCCATCTGGGCTAAAAATCCATTTTATAATGTATACATATTTTTTGTTTTGCGGCAGGTGGGGGGGGGGGGGCGGGGGCCGAGCAGGCACGGTGCTGGGATTTGATCCCAGGAGATCCTTGTTGCCCGTCAGGCACTCTGTGTTTGTCTCTGAGGTAGGCCCTTGCTTCTAGCCCAGGCAGGTGCTTGTGCCTCTACCCGCCGAGTTTAGGCTTCCCATTGTAGCTGGAATAACGGATGTGAGCTACCCCAGACAGCTCTCAGTATAGAAAGAGCCTTGCGAACTCATCTGCCTAGGCTGACCAGGGACTCTCCTCCTAAGTACGATGGATTTCCAGTGGCTGGCTCAAAGCTGGCTTATTTATTTATTTTTAATGTTTTTACTGTTTCATTTGTTTTTCTTTTCTTTTTCTTAAAAATTAAAGATCTCCACAACTACATTAAAGCCCTGCAAATGAATATCTGGATAGTCAAGCGATCTCCCTGTGGGCCTGCTTCTCTGTTGATCGTTTTGATTACTTGCCTAACTTACTGTAGGAAACCATGGGTAAAGAATGTGGTGAAGTTACACCACTAAGAAGGACGATGAGGCTGGGTGCTGGTGGCTCCTAGGTACCCGAGAGGCTCAGATATGAAGATCACAGTTCACACCCAGCCCAAACAGGAAAGTCTGTGAGACTCCTATCTACAATTAATCACCAAAAAAGCTGCAAATGGAGCTGTGGCTCAAGTGGTGGAGCACTAGCCTTGAGCAAAATAGCTCAGGGACAGTGCCCAGGTACTGAGTTCAAGTACCAGGAAAGACACACACAAAGAAGGCAGATGAAAACATTCCCCGATGACCCCCAGATTCTGTTCTTGGGATAGTTGAGTGAAGCTTTATCTTCAGGTGTCCGGAGGCCGGTCCTTTTGGATGAAGGTGGTCACAGTAAGGAATTCTGTCTCTGGGCCTCAAGATTGGTCCCCATGGCTGCGTCCTCTGCTTCCGGAGCCCTCATTTTGCTTCCTTGCTGAAGAGGAAGGCCATCTAAACACAGAGCATTGCTGCTGTTCCTTCCTTGACTGTCTTAGGTAACGCATTGCTTTTTGACATCACATAGCCTATGCAATTGGCGGCATTGCTCTTTGTCGTGTGCAAGGGTTTATTTCTGAAGAACAGCCATTTCTCTCCTGGCTCTGTGTAGTCAGTGTGCAAGGCCCTACCGTTTTTCCCAGTTCTTCTGATCAGGGCAGGTCACGTCCAGCAGCCAGGCCAGGCTACTGTGGCGTCCGGTTCTCACATGCTGCCAATTGAGGACACTGCCACCCGCCTGACCACAGCTCATTCCACTTCCATCCAAGCCCACCCCACCCGTGACAGCTCCAGGGCCGGTCACCTGCAGACTTGGAAGTTTCTCCACACTGAACCGGTGGTAAGGGCGTGGCTGGCGGTGAGCGAGTGATGGCGTGGGCCGTGTGCGTTTTCTGAAGCTCCTCACGAAGGCCACACTCTCGGTGTCCCTCTTGCTCCTCTCAGGAAGGACTTTCTTTATCTGCACATGATGCCACACAGCCTGTGACACTGCATCATGCTGTGTGTGACACGCTTTATGATGGGACAGAGACACCCTTCCGGTCCCAAGCTGATACCCACTAGGTGCTCAATAAATGTTTGTTCACGGGAACCATTTTTCCATCTTTTTTTTTAAGTAAACATATTTGGACGGGCCACTGATTTAGGAAATGTGATTCCGGCAACATGTGAAAGTTCTTTTTTAATTTTTTTAAGGATCTTTGGAATTTTTACCTTTGGTTCTGCTATGCCTTCAGTGCCCAAGATCCGATCGGGAATAGGAAGGTGGGAACAGTGGAGGGACTGAGCAAGTTTAACATGCTGGAAGTTGCCAGAAGTTAAAGGAATCATTCAGTAATGAATGTTTCTACAGGGTTCCCCCAAGGAGAAATAGGTGAATACTTTTTGATACAGAGCTGGTTTGTTTGCATTACTTAATTTAAAGAAAAATGCTTTTTGGTGTCATCCTATGCAATTTTTCTACAGTTCCATAAAGCCTTCTGGGGAAGGACTCTCCCTGGTTAAGCATCCAGGGCTGGATGTGTGGTTTTCTGCATTGTTTGTTGCTGTAAATAAAACCCTCGTGGTCGCGAAGATGATGAGAGGCTGCACTTCAATGTTGCTTAGCTGCCACGGTTGCTGTAGTTTCCTACCAACCTATATTTCTCAGTGGAGTTTTTAAAGTTCTTTATTTGACTAAGGAATATGTTTCATGACAGTGGTGCTGGAAATGGTGATGAGGGTGATTTATTTTATTAGCACCCATTGTGCAAATGGGATAGAGTATAAATACCAAGTAGAAGATTCCTTTTTTTTTTTTTTTTAGTTAGGTCTTCAGTTTATGCAATGTTCCATGATAGCACTGACTGCTGGCAATGTCTATTCCAATTATGAATTCATGGGGTACGTTTACTCTTCTTTATTCTTTTATGTTGAGGGTCCAGATCTGAAGCATATAAATCTCTTTAGATGGAAGGACTTTAGTACAGCCCTTTCCCCCAAATTAATATTATAACAGGTACCAGTTACAGTGCGATACTGCCAATCAATTTCATTTTACCTTATCAAACAAATAAATGATCACTGTGGCTTCTTCCTATAATCTCTGCCACGGTGGAGGCAGAGATACAAGGATCATGGTCTGAGGCTGGCACAGGCAACAGGGAGGAGACCTTCCTGAAAAATAATCACAGCAAAAGCTACTGGCTTGGCATGTGGCTCAAGTTAGTACAATACTTACCTACCGATCATCAGGCCTGATTTCAAATCCCAATACTGCCAAAAAAAAAAGAGATGAAGTATTATTTACTACTCCTAATTATAATTACCAGTCATTGTTAATTTAAATATGAATTTACGACTTTTTTCTATGCCTATTTCCTATTTTAATTAACCAATCATGCCGTCCATTAGAAGGCGTTGTATCTTTTTAGCCTTTTCTGTTTCACCTAGATTATACATGCATGTATACATTATATATACATACACAAATGTGTTATACATGTTTATTATCCAACTATTCACTGTACCTTTATACGAGGGTCTGTAGGGAATGCAAGATAGATTTGACATTTCCTGCCTTTGGAGGTCCCTAAATGTAGAGGGGAGGACAAAATAATGACTTCCGTCAACTCTGATGTATTGACTACAGTTCTTGAGTACTGAGAGACACAGTTATGAGCCAAAGACATCTTTCTGAAAAAGATGCTTGGGGAACTGGGGTGTGGTGGGTGGGTAAAGATACGGAAGGACAGAGATTTAGGGCCAAAATATTCCTGCTGAAGGGAAACAGAAGACTTGATTAGGAAGAAAGCTAGAATGTCTTTCGCAATGCAAGTAGTCCATTGGGTCTAGATGTAGTCTGCAAATAGGTTTGGGAGGAGCAAAGCCTTCACAAATAATCTGAAGTCACCTCATAGAGGGGCTTGAGTACCGTGTAAACGTGTTTGGAATTCTGCCAGGTAGCCATGGGGAGCATCCAGGTTGATTAACTGTCTACTTTAGATGATTAATTAGCTTATTAAGTGGACAGGACAGGATTCGGGAGGCTGGTTAAGAACGCATTAACGTGTGCTCCGGCGATCTATGTGCCAGTCTGCGCTCCAGTGTTGGCGTGGTGGGGAGAAGGAGGGATGTTGGCAGATCTCACCTGAGCTCCTGGATCACAACAGAATAACACGCAAGACTCGATCATGTCTGATTAGGTCAATTAATTTACTTTGGATTTATGTAGTATGATTTTAGGAACTCAGAGCCCAGCACTCCCGTTTTGTTTCCCCTCAGCTCAAGGCTGGTGCTCTTACCACTCAAGCCACAGCTCCACTTCCAGCTTTTTTTTGGGAAGGGGGTGGTTAATTGGAATTAAGATTGTCACAGACTTTCCTGCCCCTGGGCTGGCTCCAAAATGCCATCCTCAGATCTCAGCCTCCTGAGAAGCTAGGATTGCAGGTTTGAGCTACCTTTAATATCCACTCTTTTCGAGTAAAATATGAGTTCTAGGTTCTTCATAGTCTCTCAGGTATTTGTCCTTTGATGTGGCAATGGAAATTGAATATATTCTTCAGCTGTCCAACCAGTGAACACTATGGGACTAGCCCCTATCTTGTTCTAGACAGCATAATTTTGTTCATACAACCCCAGTGTAGTGTGGCTATTTGGGAAGCAGAACTGTGGACTTTGTCTTTTCCTTATAAACAATTCGCACACAACTCCCCCCCCCCCCCGCCCTCATCCTGACCGCCTCTCTTAGAATAGTAATGCTACGGAGTCTCCCTATCAGCTCAGCTGGAGTTCTGAACCCAGCGTTACAGACATTGATTTCTGCCCCTCCGTGCTTCTCCTTCTGACCCGTTATCGGAGCTGTCCATCAGCTGTGATCTTGTCATCTGACTTGCTTTCAGCCCCCACCCTCCATTCCACCTCTGCAGGTTTGATGAGAATAGAATCTATTTTCATTGAACACTTTTAATAATGTGTGTGAGGGGGAGGAGGAGTCAACAACAAAGATCTTTGGCCAACCATGTTGTCTGGTCATTTTGTGGCCCAGCGAAGCTCTTTCCTGTGCTTTCTGGAGCATTCCATGCCTTGCTCTAGCAGGGAGATGGCGGGTGGGAAGAACATAGCACACTCTTTGAATCGATGAGGCTGACTTTAGTAGACTCCAAGACGGCATGAGCCAGAACTTGGAATCAGGTTATCCTGTAGGATATTATGTCACATTAGGCCACATCCAGGAAGAGTTGTTTCGGGGAATGATAGCAATTCTGTAATGTTTTTACTGGGTTCGGGGTCTCGTTGATAGGAAATATGAGTCTTTGCAAAGCAAGCTTTTGTGTGAGGGGGTGACAAGGGAGCCGCACAATTTAAGGCAGAGTATTTTGTTGCTAAAATTCTGGAAGGATGAGTGCAAAGTGACTAAAGAGAGGGTAGGAATGTGTTGGAATTCTCCAGCAGGTGGAGAGGAGGGGACAGATAGAAGACACGATGCTCGTAAACAGAAACGGGGTTGAAGGAGGCAGGAGGGGGCGGAAATCAACTCCCACCTTTTAAATCTGGAAGAGCCTTGGCACCGTAGGTGGATGCCAGGAGACTGGCAAATGGATCAGTGTCGGTGTGAGGTTCGCTTTATTGCGTGTGCTTGACTTAGGCATGAGGAGAGGCAAGAGTAACTACTCAACAAGAGCCTAGTGCTGAAGAGGCCCTACTGTGTGTCTAGACCAGGGTTTTCAGTGGGGTGACGCTCAGGCAGGCCGGTAGGGTCACGGCTGCTGCCAGCCCCTCTTCCTTTTTTTATTTTTATTTTTAAAGCACACAGGTACATTACTGCAAAAGTGCCATTCTTCCAATGAACCAAGGACTGCTTTGCTTTGCAGATCTGTACCAGGCATTGCAGATGCTGAATGTGGCCAGAGAAATCTTGGAAGGGGAAACCAGCTATGACAAAATAGGCCTAGATCATAGTTCTGTCTTGGATACCCCATCCCCTCCCTCCCCCTCACCCCCGTTTAACCACCTGCAAATACTTCTGATGAATCTGCCTCCCCACCCATAAACGGAACGGACTTTCTGTGTGTTCTGTCAGCAGGTGCTCAGTTCACATTTCCTCTCAAAAATGAATGCAAAGTCAGAATGAAAACATATTCACTTGAAGCCCCATTAGTCAGCATTAGGAGAAGACCCTATTAATAAGTGTTTGATGGCCATCGCCAGATATTCATTAGGCACCTAATTGTGCTGACACACGAACACATTCGCGGGCGGCCGTCCCCGGAGCCTGGCCTCTCCGGGCTTACAGACCAGCATGCAAGAGAGAAAGTGAGGTACAAGTGGCCCAGGTGTTAAAATGAGCCCTTTCCAGGTCCTTTGGCTACCCTAGTTTATCAAGAAACACAACCTCCCTTGGGCATCAACAAAAAACAAACAAAAATGAACCAAGTTTGCTTCTTCAAACATCGTGACCACGTCTTTGTTTCCATCTCTCTAGATGGTTTTCAGCACTAACGGGGTGCTGGGGAATTTTATTTTATTGCCTCCATTTGTGCTTTGGGGCTTTTGGTCATGTTGTTCTGCAGCTCTCTCTCTCTCTCTCTTTTTTTTTTTGTCCGTTGTGGGGCCTGACCTCTGGGCCTGGGCGCTGTCCCTCAGCTCTTCAGCTCAAGGCTAGCACTCTACCGCTTGAGCCACAGCGCCACTTCCAGCTTTTTCTGCTTATGTGGTGCTGAGGAATTGAACCCAGGGCCTCATGCCTGCAAGGCAAACGCTCTACCACTGAGCCACCTTCCCAGCTCGTTTGTTTGTTTTTTAAGTCTCGCACTCACCTCTCAGCCGTTTTGCTGTTTCTCTTGTCATTAATTTCTCCAAAATATTGTAAGGTCTGGGGAAAACTTAGCCAGGATTGTCATAACTTCTAAGTGCAACGGGCCAGGGAACAGTCCTGACGTGGGACTATCAAGAGGAAGTCTTTACTAGAGTGTGCAGCCACTGAAATGGCTACTTTGTTTGAAAGTATTTGATTTGAGACTGGGGGCTTAGCTCAAGTGGTCAGAGCACTTGACCAACATGCATAAAGCCCCGGGGTCAATTCGCAGTGCTTCAAAAGGAAAGTCAATCTGGAGTGGGGAGTGATGATACATGCCTGTACTCCCGGCTACTTGGGCTGCAGTCGAGAAGCTGGTATTTTTTAATATAAATGTTAGATTGAGGTGATTGATTTCTGCAACACCAAACAAAGCATGCTGGAATTTTAATCAGGGCTGTTTTGAAGCTGTGTTCCCTCAGAACAGAGTTGAGGTCATGGCAGTTTTTGAACTTGGTAAGCTCTGCACTTCCTTGGGTCTTTCTGAACTTCTCACCGCAGTATTTGGCACAAGGTCATCTTGTATCAGTGT
Source organism: Dipodomys spectabilis (assembly GCF_019054845.1). NCBI lineage: Eukaryota > Metazoa > Chordata > Mammalia > Rodentia > Heteromyidae > Dipodomys > Dipodomys spectabilis. The sequence continues at coordinate 8,816,374 of NW_024870753.1, read as the reverse complement.
CTTAGGGCTGATATAACAAATTGCCACCACGTGAATGGTTTGAATGAAGAGGGAATTTATCCTTACAGTTCAAGAAGTCAAAAGTCCAAGATCAAGATGCTGATAGGGTTGATTTGTTCTTTTCTTTCTGGAAGCTCTGTGGAGAAATCCATTCCATGCCCTGCTCCTTGCTTCTAGGGTCTGCCAACAGCCCCTGGCATTCCTTGGCTTGTGGCCATGTCCCTGAGATCTCTGGCTCTGCGAGGTCCCGTGACGGCTAGGCACTGTTGATTGAGAATCTCACCAGAATTATACCTGCATAGCACCCCCTCCCCAAAAAAGTCCATAATATGTGGCTACGGGAAGACATATAGTTTAGGGGCTGGGATTCAAACCCACTGTATTTATATTTTGAAAATTTATTTCAAGGTGTTTTGTGTTGATGTGACTACTGGATTCCTGCCGCCCCTCCCCCGCTGTGTCATTTCTTATTATTTGCTGGTAGTAGTTGAAAATAGAATTGATTTTCCTATGTTAATTTTATGACTTTTGATTAGACTAAATGAAATTCTTAGTCTCTGCTCTCTAGATTCCTTTAAGTTTTTCTGTTTATATAAATATGTGTGCTGTTTCTAAGTAGAAACTGTTTTATTTCCTTTTCCGCTTACACCTTTTATTTATACTGCTTTATTACAATGCCTTGACATGGAAGGCTGGGTCTTCCCTATGTAGGACATTTCCTTTGTGTATGTTACCTACTGGTGCTGTTTGGGAAGATGAATGACTGATGAATGACTTGGGACCCGGGCGGTGTACAATGCAATCACACCGCCTCTACTGTGGCTCAGAAAACTTCCAGCATTAGTCTCTTCTCATTCAGCAGAACAGCGGGCTGTTAGCTTTGGACTAAGCATGGTCCATATAAGAGTTGTGTAATAGAAACTTGATGAATGAATGGATGGACAAATGGCTGGATTGTATAGATGTTAATTCTGGACTTCCTCACATAACAGCTTCAAATTATGCTGAAGTTCTTGTTCCATGAGTGTTCGGTAGGCCAGGAAAGACCTTCCCATTGGTCCCTAAGAAGCTGGGTAAGTAGTGTGCATGCCTGGAGAGAGGGTGAATACTGGCTAATTCCATTTGCCCAGTGGCAAGTGGATGCTAGCAGCCCGGGCACTGTCCTACGGGCTGACAAAGGACTGCTAGTCTCTGCTAGGCAGGGGCTTTCCTGAAACCGGGTTGCAAAGCCCTTCTTATGTAGTCAAACTACAAATTACTCTGCTGCATAATTCCCCTATGGAGACCCTATGAATAGACAGGGTTGGGACAGATATAGTAAGATATTAGGATGGATTTCCATTCTCCCCACAATACAGGAAGGAACTGGCTTTCAACAAGATGAGTCAATTCTTAACATGCCTTTCTAGCCACTTTTATCCACAATTCTTCTGAACCGCTGCCTTTTGTTTCAGGCAAAAACAAAACAACACAAAAATGAACTGAAAGAAAAAGAGAGCCTGGCTAGTTAAATGACAATTAATTGAAACTAAACCTGCAAGTTCACGAAAAAGGAAAACTGCGATTTTGCACTAAGAAAACATATTGAGTCACTGTCCTTTTGCAGTGTGGAATGGATTTCATGTGTATACTAGAAATAGATACATCCTACACTGTTAGTAAATGCTATACTAAATGGTGGGCTCAGCACAGAAAGCGTCGCAACCTTGGCTGGTGGCAAGGTTTTATTTCTTTCTTCAGCTTATTTCTAGGTGGCAGTTCACGTAACTTTTCTGTTTTAAATAACACAATCCATTTATTGTACTCCACAAAGGATTTGCATGTCATTAGTTACATATTGCAATTCAGTTATAAATAGGTCAGTCCTTTCCTTCTCTTTACAGAAAACAAAATCAAACAAACCTGTGGGTGCTAAAAAAAGAAACTGTAAGGAAATAGACATTCCAGGAGTCTTTTCTGAACTCATAAAAGTTATGAACTCAATTGGTCTCCTTTCTCCTCTTCTTTCCTCTCTTCCCTTCCCTTCTCCTCCTCCTCCTCCTTTCCTCTCCTCTCTTTTTCCCTTTCTCACTGTTAGATCACTTCCCTGCCAACAGTCAGGACCAAAGATCTATGGGGCAGCTCAGAGAGGAAGGAGAAAGAATGAGACTCTTAGCAATTCCCCTGTAGTCATGAAAGTTCAGATGGGATACATTGCCAGAGAACCTTTGTTTTGCATTCCCGAAATTGCATCAGAGAGTTAGAGGTGTGGCTCAGCGGTAGAGCATGCACAAGGCAGTTAGTCCCAGCACCACACCACATCATACAAACAAACAAAAACATAACAAACAAACAAGACATCTTCCAGAGAAACTCAAGTAACACCAATGGTCACGAAACCTTTGTAAGTAAAGAGTTTCCTACATCCAAATACAACAAAACCCAACCACCACCATCAAAATCTCCAATATTGCTCAGCATCTTGGGTGTGGGGTCTGTTCCTGGAAGTGTGAGGGGCCACAGTCTCCAAGCAGACTTGGAAGTTTCCGTTCCTCAGAGAATGAAGACTCACGTGGCCCCTGAGGTGTGCAAAGCATACATTTCCATGTAAAGAACTCTGTTGCCAGAAAACCCTCAAAAAACACATCCCTTCTCTTCTTTACATAAATACACCTCAGGAGAACTCTCTCCTTCCTCCTCCTCCTCCCCCTCCTCCTCCTCCTTCTCTGCTGCCTCCTTCTCCTCCTCTTCTACAAAATAAGAAAAAATATAAATAAATCCATTGGACCCTGTAGAAGAAGAGACTCTGGTTCCTATTCTCATTTCCCTTTGCTTTTATATTTAAGAGTTCAGACAACACAGCAGCAGGGATATGTAGAGAAGGGTAAAGGGAAATAATGAAGTCATTCCCTGACTTTTCCTGGGAGGGAGCTGTGTTCGCCTGCTCAGTTACATGTCAGGTCCAAGGAAGAGCAGTGACTGTTCTCCAAACAGATCAACACAGACATTTATTATATGCATACATATTTATACACACAGGTATGCACACTCATGCACACACAACATAAGCACATGCATGCAATTTTACAATATGATACAAGTATATTTATATATGCACATTTTAATGTATAAATATATTTTATGCATGCAAATGAATGCATGCATATGTATTTGTACAGATTATAAAATTAGACAAGAGTAATTTCTTTAGCTAATTAGTAATGCCAGATAAAATATCTGATGAGTTTTCCTAGATATTGATCTGGGGTTATTTGACATTTTGTAAATTTCAGAAGCTTTTGAATTTCTGGGGAAGAAAGTTAATGTGGGAAAGGCTGACGTACTAGCCAAAATGGCGTGGGAACTTGGGCATGCACTCCCACACCAGGCCATGTTCAGTTTATGAATCTGAATTCCATGTATATCCTAACCATGATGAAAACACACTCACCGCCATGTGTGAAGATAAAGGTGGAGCATACCTATCGTCCCAGTACTTCAGAGACGGAGACAGGAGGCGCCCGAGTTCCAGGCCAGTCTGGATTATGCAGAGACTCTGCCTCCAAAAAATAAAAATAATCTGGAGAGAAAGAGAGGAGGAGAGGGGGAAAAAGAGGGGGAGAGGGAGAGGAAAGGAAATGAGAAGAAGGGGGTAGGAAGCGGGGGTGGGGGGGAGTTCTGGAATCTTCATGTTTTCGTTTCAAAAGGAAGTAGGAAGTAGACAAGGACCAGAATGGTACAATTCTACCATTTGCTTGTCAGGGCCTCCACAGCCACCCAGACTGATCTCTCATCTTGTTGGGAGGGAGCTGGTGGTGTAAGAGTTGTGATGACTGATTTAGAGGTACCAGGGGGGGTAGCTAGGTGGAGAACTCCAGTCTTTTCTGCTTCAGCTCCGTCCTCCTTCCTTGGATTGGATCCCGTGGCTTGGGACAGCTGGAAACAGAACTGGACCTGCCATTCAAGTAACCAGCCCAGACCAGGAGATGTCTGTCTGCCTTTGGTTTTCCTAGGGCCAGATCCCACCTCCACCTGAATCAGTGAGACCGAACAACTTCAGCCTCTCCACAGAGGACAGAAGGCAAATCCAAGTTCCTGAACCTCTTCTTTGCCTCTTCATGTCCCCTACGATTCAGCCCAGAACTGGGAGGTAATAGAACTCCCTCTTTTCCAGGTTTATTTAGAGGTTATACTTTGTCTGAGAGCTCTTAATTGACCTTTAAGATGACTCATTTGGTAAACAGCATTTCCTGCCAGTTGAGTATGTGGTGGTGTATCTTGTGGTGTTTTAATTACAATTCCAGCTCCTCATTCCTCCATGAGGCACACGGTGCACGATCTATAACCTATAACCCAATAGGTTATATAACTTATAACCCAAACTGGGGTAGGTAGTTGAACTATAAATGAATCTTTTAAAACTTAAGAATATGCCTCCCTCCCCACCCCCCACACCAAAGAGTTTACCTTATTCTCGCAGGTGGCGTAGCTGATGGGTGGTGGCCTCTCCTTGGCCCTCCCTGTCTGGGGCAGAATTGGGCATGCAGTCCCACATTCATCCAGGTCAACGTCTCAGACCCCAGAAGATGAGGCCAGCTGCTCATCTGACACAGTTCTCTTTGGTATTCATGTGCTGCTGTTTGTAGCAGGGAGAGCCTCCTTGAGAAGTGTCGAATGTGCCAAAATGGCAATCTCCTTGGTAGCGTTTCCCCCTTACTATATCCCGGGGCTTCTCCCTGGAGTGCCATCCACTCACCGCCCTGTTTGCATCTCAGCAAGAGTTCAGGTTCTGCTGCAGCACCTTGAACCCAACCATGTCTCATCCCGTGTTTCTGTATTCCGTTAATTCTGTGAATTCTACATGCTCAGCGCTTTTGAGAGTTACCTGTCTGACAACTGCTTGAGTTGAATTTAATCAAATCTTGTGGAAGCTCTTCTTTACTGTTCTGTCATCCGTTAATCATGCAGAGGGTATGATTATTATTAATGACACTTGCGTTTTCCTGAGCCCGTTGTTTGAATGAATTGGAGGCAATGCCTACATAGGAGCTCATTTCTTGCTCCTAAGAGCCGGGTTGAGACCTGGGTTCAGTGCTCAGTGCTCGCAACCTTTCTGAGAAAAGCCCTGCATCACCACTTCAGTTCCCGCTAGTGGAAATCGAATCGTGGAGGAGATGAACCGTCTCTCCCACATTATCCTAAACCTTCCCAACCTAAACAGATGAAGAAATAAAGAACAGCAACAAAAAGAAAAAACAAAGCAACCCCCATACGAAAAACACGCTGACAACACTAAAAAGTGAAGAAGGAGGGGGTGTTGACTTTTTAACACAAATGAACAAGTAAGAGAGTGCATGAGGAGTTTGGCTGGGAACCCTGAAATCCAAGTCCTAGTCCAGCCTTTGCGCAGTGATGGATCACTGCTGTGTCTCCCACTCTACCTGTAGACTGGAAAGTGCTTTGAAATCCAGGGACGGGGGGTACTTGAAAAGGAGGGTCTAGCTGATCTTCTAAAGAGCAGCCCAACAATTGCCAAGAACTGTGAGCGTCAGAAGAGTGGATTTGAGTTCTCGGATCTTAGCTCTGCCTCAAACCCTCAGCCTTTGGGTAATATATACGTGTGTATATCCACTTGACTCCAGACCAACTCCCGTCTTCTATCCTTAGTTGACTCTTATCTTGACCCAACAATGTCAATCTTCCTTAGACTCAGGGGCAGCACTATGAAGCCCTACTTGCCAGCCTGACCTAATGCCAGAGTGAATGGCAGGGAACCTAGGTGGAAATAGAACTTGGCTCTTACATGACGCCTTTCTGCCAAGAATAATGATCTTTAGAATGTCAGACTCAGGCTGTTACTGCATGGCCAATAGGCCTCTCTCTCTCTCTTTCTCTCATCTTGCTATGAAGAATGGGCAAGTACGGAGGGGCTCTTGCTGAGGTGGTCTGGATTTGCCTTTTTCTTAGGTACACTTGGTATAGAATAACCATGGTATCCCATCTAGGGTGGCCTTGAGAAATGTCACCAAGGTTTCATCGTTCCAAACTATGCACTGCACTGATACCACCAAAATCGTCATAGCCAGCCAAGGTAGTAACATATTTGTAACCAAATTCAGAGCCGTCCAAACGCCACATGTAACAGTGAAGGACAGAAAGAACACCACATTCCACGTCTCCCACCCACCCCTCGGGCAGAGACGGAGACTGAGGAGACGAAGAACAGTGTGTTTCCCTCACCCTAGCAGCCTCTTCTCTGTGCTGCCCGCTGCCTCCCATCCTCTGCTGGGCGGCGGCCCGTGCGCTCTCTTCCCTCCTCACCGTGTCTTCTCCAAGGACTTTCAGGACCAAGGGGATTCCTGGCAGAGAAGTGAAAAGCAAAATAGTCCCATTCTCTAATTGATTCAGATGAAAACTGGTAATAAAACCAGGTGCAAGCCAGGCACGGGTGGCTCACGCCTGTAATCCCAGCTACTCAGGAAGCCGACATCTGAGGAAAGTCCATGAGGTTCTTATCTCCAATGAACCACCAGAAAACCAGAAGTGGCACTATGCCTCAAAGTGGTAGAGCACTAGCCTTGAGCTGAAGAGCTCAGGGACAGCAACCAGCCCTTGAGTTCAAGCCCCGTGACCGACAAAAACAACAACCACAAAAATGCGGGTCCAAGCCCAAGAGCGCTGTAGGTAGGTGATCTATCCGAGCAAAGGGAGAGTCGGGATGGAGGGCTGTGCTCTCGCGAATGAGCCAACAGCAGAAAGCGTCACCTACATGGAGACAGGGCAGAGTACTACAATGCAGAGGAACAAAACCACATTTGGGAATGTGGACTTGGGCTCTAATCCGGACAGTGCTGCACACAAGCTGGCATTCCTGCCTAGTCAGCGCCTTGTTCTCTGTGTCTGTCACACACCGACGATGCCTTCAGAGCTGATCGTCCAGGGCTCACTGGGATGCGCGTTTGCAGTGGACACAAGGAAGCCCCCCAAGGCCGAGCACAGATGAAGCACAGAGAATGGCAACATTAAAGTCGTAATGCCTAAATAGGAAGGACGCAGGCACAAATACTGTCAGGGACAGACAGAAGGCAGGGATAGGCTTCCCACCCGGTTGAAAAAAGTGGAGATGGGGTGATGGCCCAGTTAGGGGTGGGAAGGCAGACTCAGGACTGTGTCCTCTGGTCCAGTTCCCCCCCCCCCCCCCACCCCATGCTTCTGTGTTCACCCTTCAGCTGCAGACGCTGGCCCCGCCCACTGCCCACAGTGGGGTAAACACGGCCTCAGCATAGAGGCTCACCTTCGCGTGTCATGCTGTAACTGCTTGGTGTGGATATTTGGTATGGACTCATGTGTGTGTGTGTGTGTGTGTGTGTGATATTTTCCCTATAAACTCCCATTGCTTTTTTCCCCCAATCCAAAATGACACCAGATTCCTTTCTCCAGTTCTTCCTTTTGCTTGTGCACGAGGACCTTTCCTAATGCATTCACACAAGCATGTGCACACACGCACACACACACACACACCTGTTCTCTGCCGGCTCCAGCTCTTGTTTAGGTGAGCTGGGAGGAAATGCCCTGAGATGAATTGGATTGTCAAATATGCTAATGCACTGCAGAGGGAAAACGGGAAAGGTTAGCAGCTGACTTCTGAGTTTATCCATAACTCGAGACAGAACAATGACAAAAAAAAAAATGTCGAGAGAGGGTGAAGAAAGGAGGCGGTGGAGGCCAGACATGGAAGGAACTGCAAGACATAAAAACATGTTCGTTTGCAAGGGGAGTTCTGGGGAAGCAGGCACCCGGGTGTGGCAGAGGAGGGTGACAGAGGAAAGAGAGCCGTGGATGAGACTTTGAATCCATGCCAGGGGTCCACAGCCAGGGCCAGTGGCAGGGGGGAGACGGCCAGGTAGGACAATTGAATCGGAAATCTGGCTCCTTGCCGCGCAGCATGGAGCCGGCTGTGGAATCTGCAGCCGGGAGAGGCGGGGCCGGCCGGGCATAGTCGGTGGGTTTCAAAGGAGCTGGGAGGCTTGGAGAATGCCAGTTAGCCTTTGTAGTTCCGAGCTCAGGGAGGGGGGTCTGGCCAGGCCACCGGCCTGGCCTGGGTGGCTTTTGGAAAGACTTTCTTTCTTGCTCAGCTCCCAAACTCTTCCAATGTGTTCATCCCACTGTGGCCTCCAATCACAGCCAATGCACGTGTGTCCTGCCTGGAGCGCCCCCCCTTTAGCCCCCTCCCCCGCCAGCAGAGCTGGCTACGGTGGTACCTGTTGGTCCCCATTTTCTAGAGGCATTAGCTGCCTGTGTTCCTTCGCCCTTCCCACATGCTCACATCTCCCAGAACCCCTAGGCTGGATCCCAAGACAACCTTGCTTTGAAAGAGAAAACATGGTGAGCCCACTGGACGCTTTGGCCCCCAGAGGCCTCTGCCCGGCCTGCCACTACCAGACCCCGACAAGCGGCTCCGACAGATGGACATTCCCAGGCAAAGCAGTAAGTTCTATTTGTGTTGTGTTTTCGTCTGCTCCTTTCAAGTCCTGATTCCTCTCCAGAATTAGGGTCCCCCAAAATGTGGTAGGATTATTCCCCCACCCCCCATCGCTCCCCTGTGTGTTTCCTATTTTTCCTTTCCTTCTCAGCAAAAATAAATAATACTCCCCCCCCCTTCTCCTAGGAGAGATTCAGAAAAGCGTTTGAATTAGAATTGCTGTTCATATTCTGAGTTGAAGACGGCTGGGCTTGGCCTGTGTGCACCTATTCTCAACACTGTCATATTTTCAAGTGTCTCTGCATTTGCTACATTTGTATTGAAGGTTCTTCTTCAGAAATAAATACTCATTTCCTGGTGGATGGCCCCTATGCTGACTGTATCCTAGGGCTTGTACAAGCATTTTTTTTGGGGGGGGGGCGGGGGTTTATACTTCTTTGCTGCTATAGTCGGAGAAGAGACTTTGGAAAGAGGGTGTAGCCTGCCTAATCTAGACCCCTTCTCAGCCCCTCACCAGCCCTTTCCTTCTGCTCCTCCCTCTTCCCACCTCTTGCCCCAAGCCCTGGGATCCAGCCTGAGTCAGCCATCAGGTGGGAGGCCACTCCCCAGGGAGACCGCACCCCCCCTCCCCGTGACCTATGTAAGCTGTGTTCCAAGACAGAGGCCGGCCCAGACCAGAGCGTCAACTCCCTCAGCTTCCCCTGGCTGTCTGGAGAGTATGAACCAGCCGGAGAGTGACAATAGTACTACTGTGTTTAGCAGCTTCCTGGCACACCTCATTTTCTGAAAGTCTCAGAGATGGGAGCCAATTCATCTTTCCCATACTGCACAGGACAGGCAAATGCTCTTTCTTAATGGTGATGGAAGGTAGGTGTATACGTGCTAAGGACAGCAAAATAGTTCACTTATTTATCATGGTTCGCCTGACATCATAACTGGTATTTTTAAAACACCGATCATAGATATAATAATTAGAGATGTGCTTTTTTGTTAACAAAGCCACTACCCACTTCTAGCATACCCTTGGGTACTAAATAATTACCCAGTTTGTGTGGTTATCTAGCTCACTAATTACCCACAGAAATTGGGGTCAGGTGTTAACTGCTTGAAATAAGTATCCTCCAAAGACATCACTGAGTTGTACAGAGAAAATGATGTGTTCATAGCAAAACTTTCCTAAGTCATATATTTGTAGGTCTTTGTATAAGCAGAGTGGGTGCAAACAAGGGAAGATTAGTGTAGTGTGTGGAATGCATGCTGAACCATGGTCGTAAATATAGAGGAGTCCAGGAACACGTCAGGAAATCTGACTCCGCGTTCACCTGTGCCTGGTGAACAATGGCAGGCCTCTAGGACACCAGTCCTCAAAGACATCCGAGTCTCTTCGGGCATGATTCATTTTGGCATTGCAGGGAGGCACCCAATGAGTCAAAGATTTTTTTTGACAGCCCCGCCCTTTCTGATTATTCTAGCATGTTTCTTTTTTCTCCATCAGTCTTGCTGAAAACACCCTGGTAGCCAAATGTGAAAAAGATGATCACCAGCCCTTAGCAACCATCTTTATCTCCTTCCCAATAACGACCAGACGAAGGGTGGGGGAAAGAGCGTTAGAGAAAACCCCACGCGCCTCAAGTTGCTCTCCTTCTGCCTCTTTCCCCTCCCCACCCTTCCTCTCATCCCCTCTCCCTTCTTCCCTGTGTTTCTCCATCTCATTTCTGCTTTTTCTTCCCTCTCCTTGGCATCCAGCCGTGCTTCCGCTAGTCTCACCATAGAGACAAAGCGTAGCGAATGTCTGAAATGAGCACAAAGGAGCTACCTTCTAAAACGTGGACTTGGGGGGAAATCTACATCCTCAGACACCTCCCTCCCCTTCCTTGCTATTTACATGATCCAACTCTCTATTTAGCACAGCCACTGCCTAGTGTCTGCAGGAGTCTCGCCAGGAAAACCCGGTTAAGATGGTAATATACCCACTGTGTGTATAGAAAGGTAGAGACCTTAATTTTTTTTGTTGGGAGGGGGAGAGACACCTGCTTCGAAGGGGCCATTGTGTAGGCAGCGGGTAGCAATAGGAATGAGGTGGGATGCTTCCTTAGTTGGCTGGATGCATCCCTTTTCTTTCTGCCTTCATTAGAAAGAGTATCATTCTTGAGAGACTTTAGGCTGAGGGGAGAAATTGCCGTCTTGATGTACATGCAAAGCGAATTTAAAAAAAAGTATATGTCTCAGGAACCAGCAAAGTGCTTGCAGTTGGAAGCGAATGGCTGGGCCGGGCTGGAAGGGCTGCTGAACACATCTCACAACCCAAGGCGATGCAAGAGGGAAATGAGTATGGCTTGTGATCAGAACCAAGAAGTAAAACCCCACCATTGAAAGAAAAGAGATCTTTAGCATCATAGTCATTGTATGCCCAAAGAACGCCTCAGTGACTTAAATAGAGACTTGAGTCATTGCTCTTTTTCATCTTTCCATGTGCTGATTTCAAAGAAATGTTTGGGCATTGTTGACTTCCTGTCCATAAAGAAAACCTGCGAAGATTCACCAGTGTATCCCCTGTGCTCATACATGCATGTGTGTTTCCAGTGCCTGGAGAGGCAAAACAATCAGGCAGAGCATTGCATGAGGACTGTCTTCTTCGCCACACACACACACACACACACACACACACACACACACACACACCCCTTTATTCTGTTCTAGAATATGTGATACCTGATCTCTGGGTCTAGTAGGCTGAGATTTGTTTTCTGTTTGTGATTTTGCATAACACCATGTCTGGCTTCCCCCTGACCTGCTGATGTATTTTGGGGGGGATAGGGCATGGGGAGGGGGCCTCACTAGCAGTTGGGGAGATGCCTCCACGTATCCAGTAGTGTGAGCCCAGAGTGAGAAACGCTGGACTCTGTTGTAGAACGCATGCGAGAGAATAGCCGAAGATAGGCTTGCCTCCAAGATCTGGAAGGAGGTGAGGAGCGGCAGGCTGCGAGGGAGCTTTGTGTGCGGGAGCCTGGCGGGCGGGAGCCTCCTGGAGAGCCTGGTGGATGGATTGTCAGCAAAGGGGGGAGCTGTGGAAGAGCCAAAGGTGAGAGGGGGATATTGATTCCTTATTCCGCCGGAGACTTAAGCAGGCATGCGAGGAATCTGTGCCATGGTTGCCTCCTGTAACCAGACACTCGGCTTTCCAGGAGCCTCGGGAGAGAGAGAAGAAAGGGGGCAGTGTGGTCTAGGGAAATTCAACTTGTCGCTGATTTGTGCCTGATGCTTGCTGTCCGTCAGCAGCCTCCCTCACAATCTTTTTTTCCTCCCCCCCACCCTGCTTTTTTTTTTCCCTCCCTTCTTCACCGAAGCCTAGGGGAACCAGTGGAGATGAAATGTGCTTTCTCAAAGCAGCTACTTCATGCGGCTATGTCAAAAGGACCATTATTATTATTTTTTGAGACAGACAGAGAGACAGACAGACAGACAGACAGCAGACAGACAGAGAGACTGGTGATGATGGACTAGTTTTTTAGTTTTTTTGTTTTTGTTTTTTTTTCTGAAAGCAAGAGGATCTGGGAAGGGAGAAAAGAAGAGACATCGAGTCGGATGCAGGGTTGTGTCTGAGAAGAGCCCACAGGAGGTGAGGGGGAAAGTTGTCTTGAGTGTGGCGGGGGTGGGGGTGAGCAGAAAGGACACCGTCTGGCTGTCTTGTTGGCATGGTGCTGTTTTCGGGGGGAGGGGCTCCTCGCTGCCTGTGGAAATGGATTAAAAACATTTCACATTTTTTTGCTATGTGTGGGAGCCTCCACCCCCTCCCCACCGCTCCCCTCCCCGGTGCCTTTCTTCCCATGGCTGCTTTGTCATTCTCTTACTAGCCAGCCCTCGACTCTGCTCAGGCCTGGGATAAAAGAAGGGAGGGGTGCCAAAAAAGAAAGAAAGAAAAGAAAAGGAAAGAGGAAGAAGAAATTTAAAAAGAAAGTCTCCCCATCGCGTCTCCTCCCTTTGGCTTCCTTTTTGGAGATGGCCGGGGACCCGGCGGCGCGGAAGGCAGAGGCACGAATCAGGTTAGAGCCAGGAGCCGTCTGGGAAGATGGAGGGGGAATTACGTTCCGGATTCCTCTGAAATATTGGTGGAAGGCTCGGCCGCGGGCGGGGGAGGGGGAGAGGGAGGGATGCATCGAGGAGTTGCACCCAACCCTTCCCACTTAGCCTCCACCAAATGACAGGCTGGTGCTTGCTGCTCTGGCGATCTGGCCTTAGTTCCAGACAAGCAGCTGATGCAGAGGAGGGCCTGGTTTGCAGGGCTGGCAAAACGCACGCTAAAGAAAGAAAGGGGGGGGGGGAGAAAGAAAGAAAATAAATCAGCTAGGCAGGGGGAGGTTTGTCTCTCTTGCTCTCCTCTCTCTCTCTTCTTTATGTCATTTTACTTTTTCATTTTAACTGCATATTTCCCAAATCTGATCAGCTCGAGCCCCTCCCTAAAAACTCCCACCCAACTGCCTCCACCCCCCCCCCCTTCTTCTTCTTCTTCTCTCATCAAAAGCATAAACTACAGAGTTACAGTGTCTAGATTTGGTGTATGGCTTCCTGCCCCCGCCTCCCCCTCCCCGCCCCGGCCTCTATTGAGACACCTCGCCCAGCTCACATTCCCTGCCTGCTCCGTCAGAACGGTGCACCTGGACGCAGCAGCTCAGCCCGAGCGGCTCCTCTTCGAATGGGGTGAGTTGGGACAGCTGGGCAGGAGGACGCCTTCCTCTCCTGGGGTGCTAGTCAGGATGGTCTTTCGGAGCCTTTGGTTTTTGCATGGGGCATGTTCCTCGTGGGGGAAGAGGGAAGCCAAGTGCACGCGCACATCTCCACCGTCATCTGTGCTCCTTACAAATGAGCGCTATCGGAGACCCCTTGACTCTGCATGGCAGCTCCGGGTCCCCGGCCTCTTATTTTCCGTTTTCAGTAAACGGGGTTATTTTGTGTGTTGTTGTGGTTTGCTTGCGGTCCCCCTCTGAGAGCCTGGCGGTTGTCTGCTCAGGTATGTATATGCGCGGCTGGCTCTGCGTGATGCTCTGTGGGGTGTGAACGGGGTGGAGGTGAGCCCAGGACCTGCCCAGACCACCTGTTTGTGGCATTTTCCCGGGGACCTTCGGACAGATGGCCTGACCTTCCTGTTGAGCTTTGTTTTGTCTCAAGAAAGGGGGGGGAGCCAAAAACACCCCACAAAAAACTCCCAAAAAACCACCACCCAAACAAACAAAACCCGTGCCGCGCTCCTCTCTGTCCCTGAGACCCTAACTTGTGATGTTTACCGTTCAAATCCACGGGTTAGGCTCTTGGGAGCTGCGAGTGGTGCCTCCGCACCCCGGGACGCCCCTGGCCCGCCTTCTTTCTCTTAAGGAAAAGGAAAAAAAGAAAAGAAAAGAAAGTTGGGCCGGATGATTGAGTACACCTCCGAGAGGTTTTGTTTTCTTCTTCTTCTTCTTCTTTCATTGTTAGCTGGAATCAGGTGACCAGGAGACTGGCAGCCCCTGTAAAAGCATATGTGTGTATATATATGATGCATGCATATATATATGATGTGTGTGTATACATGCATATACGTGTTGTACGCCTGTGTGTTCCACTGGCGCCGAGGCTGCCGGAGCTGCACTCCACTCCCAGCCCTTCCCTGCTAGAAGCACGCAGTACTGTGGGCGTATGGAGAGAACAGCCCGGTACCTGGTGCTTGACCTCAGACATCTCAGCTGAGATCCCAGCATGCTCCAGCCTCTAACTTTCAAACTCCACGGTTCATCCCCCCAATCCTGCCAATTAAAATGAGCATGCGAACATATTATATTCGCAGTGTCTACACACGGATGCTGTCTCTGGGCAGGCGGTGGAAGCTTTTATACAGGAAGGAGCTAGCCAATCATCTGGGCTAAGATATTAGGGGGTTAAAAATTCTATTATTGATAATCTACACAAAGGCTGGCTTGTAGAGTACCAATAAAGGTGACATTTATATTGCTTTGCAGGATTTTTTTTTTCTTTTTAGAAAATCAAAGGAGAAATTTCATCTCTTTGGTTGCTACTTCTTTTAAAATGTCATTATACTTGATAAATTGCAAGGTGATCGTGGTTGGGAATATATTTTCTAAATACGTGAGTTGAAAAAGAGCAGTAGTGAACAGATAATTATTGTATTTTTTCAGGTTTAAATATCACCTATTACTCTTCATAGAAAAATGGGAAATGTTTTTGTTATCAGGATTTAAATTCAATCTAACCAAGTGATTTATCACACTGTAGATTTATAACAAACTGTAGATTTTAAATTCATCCTCTTGGACGGCAATTGTTAGCATTACCTAGCTGGTATTTTCTGGAGCTGTAACGTTTTAATATAACAGAACAATTTCATGAATTTTGGTCTGCCTCATAGTTGGGAAAGAGAAATAGTAACTACTCTTTCCTTTGTTGTACAAAATTCCAGTGTACAATTTCCTTCAGTGTTCTCAGACCAATCTTTTTCTTCTATTTTTGGAAACTACCTAAATCAACCCTGCCTTTACATGCTTTCTTCTTCTAAAGACTTTACATTGGTTGGTACCCTCTTTTTTTGTCTGGGCTTGGAGGATATAGAAACTGTTCTATTTTCTGATTTATTTTATCTTATTTCAGAGTTTATTGCAATTGTAGTCACTGATTCTTTTTTGAATTACAACTAAGAACCATTTTGTATCAGAAAACTGATTTGAGAGCTAGGTAATATTTATACCAGGTCTTTTGTTGAGCCCTCTTGGATGGTTGTAATATTTCACGATTGCCTTCCAGCCTTTGCTAGTTGTTAGCATGTGCTCCGAAGGAGAGTTTATTTTGAAAATATTTCAGAGTCATTTTCAGTTGACATAGCATGAGTGATCTCCCCTCATCTGAGGTGCTGTGACTGCATAGGTATCTGGAAATGATAGGAAACATCTATTTATTTGACGCATCTGTTGTTTCTGTGATTCCCAGGAAACCCTGGTAAAGCATTTGGTACTTTCTGAAGCCCAGGTATGTCTGTAGTTTGTTCTGTGGACATGTGTGCAGGCTCCATGGACATACTCGAGCTGCAGTGCTCCTGGGTGGGAAGTCCTGGAACACGCGTGTTTCAGATCACATTCCAGGCACTCCTGGGGTTTCTTCCGTGGTTTTAGTGGATGTTCCTGCCCTGAGGCCGAGGTTGTCTGCTGGATCACGCAGGCGTTCAGGAGTGCATACAACCCCCAGATTTTACATTTCAGCAGGCAACTGCTTGGTGCCAGGGCAGGTTTCTCCGTCTTCCCTCTTCCTCCCGGAGCCCAGCAGTGAAATGAATAACATAATTGGTGGTTGGTTCAAGCACTACCCGTCTAGACTCGCCCAGACGCATCAATTAGAAGGAGCTGCCTTTTAAAGGGAGAGTGTGACCGAAACAAGCCCGGCATTATTGATACTGATCTTTGAAAGTGCAAATCCAGCTTGGCAGATTTTAAAAAAAATATAAGGTAGGGAATTGGGGTTGGGAGTGCATTGGAGGAAGAAAAGAGAACGGGGTGAGCTGGAGCCTTGGACACAGGACAGGAAGCTGGAGAGAAAGAGATGGATAATGAGTGGATTCCGTGTCAGACCTCCTTGGGACACAGTTACAATTCGGTTCACAGGGTTTGCTGGCTTACCATATTTTTAACTAGATTCCCTCTTCCCCTCACTTCCTTAAAAAAAAAAAAATCCTTTTCCACCTCCTCTGTTTCCAACGAAATGCCAGCTCCAAGACACTGCAGTTAGAAATTTAACGGCTCGAGTTTAGCCCCTGGACTAGAAAGCCAAGTAATTCAAATCAGTCTTTTGCAACATATCCCTCCCTTGCCTCCCCCTCCCCCCCATCACCAAAGAAACAAATAACAGGAGGCATTTATTTTCACGTCTGCAATTCTACCTTTTGCAAAAATAAATAAATACATAAAGATTTTTTAAAAATCAGGCATGCTAGTGAGCAGCAGCATTCATTTTAAATCTAACACCTGGGAACAAATTATATAAGCAAAACACCTTTAGGCAAAGAGCGTATAGCTTTCTGCAGAGTATAGTAAAATGCCGAACAATGTAACAAAAGGCTTTGGTGATTTGGTAGGATATATATTCTTTTTCCTGGAAAAAAGGAGACAGATGATTTAGACAGTGTTAGGAACACATCAAGCCCTAGGGAAAGAAAATGTTTGATTGGTATTAATTAAAACACTGCTAATATATTCTAATAAAATCAAATTTACCGTTCTAAACTAATCCACCACGTATGTCAAAGGAAAAGTATTATCTTATTTGCATCTGTGTAGCCCAAATGCATTCGCTCATTCAGCAGAAACAATTTTTTTTAAATCACCAGCCTTTCTAATCTCCTCACAGAAATAGTAAAACTTGATTTTTCAAACTCAAAAGGATCAGGGTGGAGAATCGCTGGAAACTAGTGGCCGTATTGAAAATCGGCTTTATGTTTTATGACGTTCTTTTCTCTCCGTTTGTATGATGGGGTGTGGAAGAAAACCTCAAGACTGTATCAAGAATGACAAGGGTCTAATTTCTCCTCTTTCTCCTCTACCTGCTGGGTTATTTAAGAAGTTCAGCTGACAGATCACGGGGGGGGGGGGGGGGGGGGGGGTCGTATGTGGCTGGTGTTGGTTTGTTGATTAACAGCGTTTATTTCTTTTTTCAATGTCGAATTTCAGATTCTATGTTAGTGCAAATTCTTAATTGGGGGGGGGGGGACTCTTAAGGTGGAAGGAAACAGATTGCCTTGGCTGTTATTTTTAACCATATTTCTTTCTTCCAAGAGAAAGTGGGAGAATGAATGTAAAATTTTACTCACAAAGAACTGAGTGCTTTGTTTCATTCTTGTAAGTCACAAATTGCTCCAGGAAAAAAAGATATATATATATATATATATATATATATATATATATAAAATTCTACTTCTTATATACATAATATATATATAATTCTACTCATTAGTCTACTGTAACTCTGATATCCTATGCCTATATATGTGCCCATGTGCCTAGTACATGTAACACACACACACACACACACACACACACACACACACAAACACACACACACACACAGACATACAAATGGGCCACGGATGGGAGTTTGCTGAGTGAAAGATCCTGTGTATTCTGAGGGAAGTGACAACCATTAGCTAAAGTAGCCGCTGCCTTTGCCTTTCTAGCCCCTTTGCCTTTTCAAGTCTTCAGGTAAAAGAGCAATCGCAGATCCCTTGCCCATGTTTTGTTCTATAATCCAAGCAATAAATGCTAATTAGTAATGCTCAAGGATCCAATCATTCAGAGTAATTATCATAATTTACTTCTTCCTTATTGAAGACATTCCTTGCTGATCTGGAAAAATTAAAAAAACAAAAGAAGTCCCTGTGCCGTTCCCCTGCAGTCACTGGAGACCTGCAAGGTGTGGCGGAGGCCTGGTGGCTGGCCCGAAGTTACCGGCACGCGCCTCTTAGCTAATTCCAAATGAAATTACCACTTAATGCCTACGACGAAATTCGTGGAAATGCATCAACTTCTGCATGTGCGCCAGGACTGTATGATTTTTATTTTACAACCCCCCGAGGCTCCTCCTCCCCGCCCACCCCACCCCCTCCTCTAAAACCACTTACTGAGCAGAACAAAGGAAACGGCTAACCAGAGAGACATCATTAAGTGCGAACACCAACAGCATGATAAAGTATGTGATATGACAACATATTTCACTGCACAAAAGTACAGATAATTAAATAATTCAAGAGGAATCCTGACTAATTAGCAGAAAGATCTTTTCAAGAGAAATCATGAAACTGGGTCCAATCAACCTGAATAATATGCTTCATTCTGCAAGGTCATAAATACATATCGGGTGATGTGGATGATTGGATTCATCCAAAAATTTAAGGGCAAAAGCTCACTCTTCTAAGTGAGGCTTTGAGACAAATTAACCGGAGATTTCTAAAGAGCTGCATTTATTGCAGTGTTTGCTGCCTTCAATCAAAGGTCTAGCATTCTCTTCTATTGCACATTTCTCTTTTATCCATTGATGGAAAAAAAGGTCATCAGCTCTTAGCTTTTCCTACCAGTGCCTCTGACGGTATTGTGGCCTCCTCCGTGTTTCCTAATGAGACATGGGACAATTCCTTATTCGCTCAAGAAACAGAAGGAACAGAATAAATACCGGAGCTCCATATTGTGCAGGGTGGAACCCTCCCCGGTCCCTCCAACAAGGTGAGATAGTCTCCACGTCCATTGTTCATTGGTCTTTTAAGAGGAAGCCCCAGCCTTCACTTGAGGGCTGTAAGTGCATTAGAGGAACGATTCCCTCTGGATACACCGGGAAGGAGCCACCTGCAACGCGTTGATGCTGTGATTGAGGCCTCAAGTGGAGTCAGCTTTCAAAAAATGAGAGATTAGAGACATCCGATATAATTTGCAATGTGTAATTATACTAATGTGCGCAGAGTTGTGTGTGGCTTTCTGAGTTGTCTACTTGAGCTTGTCTCGCTCCTCATCACACGCACGCTGGGGTATTTACATCATGTATCACTCTCCAGTAGAAGTGTGTATGTGTGTGTGTGTGTGTGTGTTAAGTCAGCTTACTTTTAAAATCCCTTGTTAATTAGTGTAAGAACAAAAGGATTTCACAGTCTATGTTCCTGTTCTTGTGTAAGAATGAATGTGCATGACCTAAATGTTGGAAAGGAATGATTTCTGAAAGGGTGTTCACCACGGCTGTCTGCATTGTTGGGTAGGAATCGTAGCTGTGAACGATTTGCTGCTCTTTACCAATGGGGACCCCATTGGTACTTTGGGCAACAGGACATGTGGAGGCTATGAGAATGGTATATTCTTATTCAGATGAAATCCATTTCTTTTTGTTGGAATAGGAGACAAACTGCCAAGGGAAATGGCCTTCAGCAGAGATAATGATTTTAATTTTGTTCAGTAAATCAAAACAATAACAGGCAATTCCTTTGCTTCCCCCACTCCCTCCATTTTGCCCAGCCCTTGACGAATAACTCAGACTCTGTCCTGGGTCATTCATGCACTGACCTCAACTTCTCTTTTGGAGTCTCGACATGACGCCAGAGGTCTCCTCCTAGCTCCAGTGGAGAGCCGCTCCGGGGAGCTCCCAATTAAGGAAAAACCCAGACAGAACCATAGAGAGTTGCTCAGTCAGCCCCGCACTGGGCGCTTCCCATGTGCTCAGTGGGGAAAGATGTTCTCCACGTACGTCTGAAGAGTCCCTGCCATGGGGTCCCGTAGAGACAAAGCCCCAGTCTGTGCATCTGCACCCGGGAGACTCAGAGGGTCCCAAGGGAGGCCTCGAGGAGCGGTCCACACCATGACTTGATCCAATTAAGGAAGCCGAGATCCGAAGAAAGCTGACTTAGAAAACAGTGGGCTCATCACAGCCACCTGGAATGTGGCCATTCACATATTTACATTATTTATTCCTCAAAGTGAATTTTGAGCCTTAGTCATGACACATCAGCGTCATGTATTGGCTTACATACATGCTTACACGTTTAAGGACTTTCCTTCATTAAGGATCCAAATCAATCACAGCTATGTTTGGGGGGGTGGGGAGTTGCCCTCTTTGAACACGATAGCATTTTATTTATCCAGCAATGCATCTTCTCCATGTGTAACAGAAGCTCAGCACCTGCTCCTTCACCCATTTTAACAAATCAATTCCAGCACGGCCCGAGAGGTCTACTGAACTACAAGTCCAGCATCAGTTACTGGGTTCTCTGTTAGTACAGAAAGAGACCTATTCACCATATTTATTTCAGAGCGTTTTAGAACATCATAACCTGGCATCACGGGAAACCACAGCGGTGACACGCCGTGGTGCTGTCCTTATAGGGTGCTCCGCGCCTCTCTTTGTGTGAATGGAACGAAGACTGACAATAAAGGCTTCAGGTCAATGAGAGTCCACCTGCAAAGCGTGCTTCATTCACAACAGCCTTTCTAGAATAAAAGAGAGAAGACAACTCTCCTCAAGAATATTCACGAGTAAAAAAACAATCTGCTAGGGTTGGTTGGGGGGGGGTCTGAATTCTTTGCCAGTTCTCGGAATTGTTGGAGCTATTTAAAAAGCCTTCGTCATATGGACAACCAGCCCTGGGTTCCGTGAGTCCATAGTTTATTTAGGACAACAATTGTTCTTGTAGCTATATTTGAGCCTGCCTCCAGATTCCATATTTACTATCATATTTTTCCCTGATGCTAAAATAGTCAAGACTGGAGTTCCTTTTCAGGAAGGGGTGGTGACAGAAAAAAGCAACCGCTGAGGAGTGACAAAAGCCAGAGAATTGTCGATCTGACTTCTGAGCCCACTCTCCCTCTAACCTGTGTGTGGAAGAAACGCAGCCAAACACCCACCTCTCTGTTTTAAAGGAAACCCCAGACCCCAGGACTTCTGCCTTCGTGTAAGTTTTTATAGCCTGCTTTCTTCTCCCCTCTGGGTTGACACCTTTGAGTCTCACATTTCCCCCTTGCTCTTGATTCATTTGAAGCATGGTAACACTCGCCTCACACACTTACAATGGTTGCACTGCACACACACACACTTCCCAAATTAACGCCCCCCCCCCAGGGAGTGACTCACCCCATTTTCTAAAACTATTCAGTGTGTAGAATCTCAAACTGAGCCAGCAGGTTGCCGATATGTCTGATATGCTCACCTGTCTGATTCTTTATACATGTTTCTTTGTCCCCAACACTTTAGAGACCTACCTTTTCTCCCCTGTCCCTCCCTCCTTTGCTGCCTGCCTTCCTCCCTTCCTCCCTTAATCCCTTCCTCCCTTAATCCCTTCCTTCCTTCCTCCCTTCCTCCCTTCTTTATTCTCTCCCTCTTTTCCTTCCTCTCCCCCTTCTTTCCTTCCTCTCCCCTCCTTCCCTCTTTCCTTCTTTCTTTTCTCCCTTTCTTCCTTCCTCCCACCCTTCCTTCTTTCTTCCCTCCCTCCCTTACTTCTTCCCTTCTTTCTTTCTTTTTCTTCCTTTCTTCTTCTCTCTATCTCTCTCCTCCTCCTTCCCTTCATTGATCTTGCTTCCTCCCTCCTCCTCCTCCCTCCTCCTCCTCCCTCCTCCTCCTCCTCCTTCTCTTCCCTAATGCCAAATTCTCTATCTGGCACTGGAAATACCAAGCTCAATGCAAGAGACTGATGACTGGCTCCCAGCAGGCTCCTCCACTCAGGTCCACGCCGCTGGGCAGCGAGGCGCCCACAGCTATTGTTTGGGTTTATTAGAATGATCCTCCATGCCCTGTGCTCTTTTGTCCCTTCCCGGTATGTCTACTTCAGTCAGCTTCCCATCAGATAAACCTGTAGCTTCCCTCAGCCTGTGCACGCACATGTGTGCACACACAGCTATCTGGTGGCGCTCTCTCACACACTCGGGCAAGGCCCCTGCTCGGCTGATTATTGAGCTAGCTGACCAGTGGAATAAAGCTTCATTTTTTTCTAACGCTGCAGCATTTCAGCTGTAGTTAGACATAGCATGGTCGCTGAAGTATCATCCATTTATTTCTGTCCGTGGGTCAGCTTTGTGTGACGTGCTCTCTGATTTTGCAGTTGTGTCGATGATGTTCCTTTCAGCTCGCCCCAGAGCCCCCTCCTCAGGAATGTCTCCCCAGGGAATGGAGGAAGGTGCAGACACCGGCTACACTGGGAACCTCACACCCACACGAAGTGGAAACAGAGCAAGTGGCTGACGGAGGACATCCTGCAAGGTGACAGGAAGATGGCACCGCGCTAGCCAATACAGCGCTCAGACTAGAGCTGTCTGCATGGAAACAGGACAGCCCGCATCCTGACATCTAGATCTTTGAAGAACCATCGACTGGCCCTTCCTGGCGGGCAGTCCTCTCCTCGCACTTCCATTCATGTGGCATTCACTGCTTTCCCACTGGCTTATTCATGCACTAGTTTAAAATCTGAATTTGCACAGATGTGTTAATGTGTTAAGGAACAAAGCTCCTGCTGTGAGAATGATTTTTAGCCACACACACAGCTTGTTCTTAAGAATGACCTTGAGTGTTACCAATACTTTTGGATAGCAAAGTAGTCAGAGGAAATTCAAAGGATAAAATAACAGCAAAAACTCACACAGCAGCATAAAAATACTCATTACTCCACCCAGGCCAATCCACGGGTATTTTTGCCAAGCACCCTTGGCTCCGTGAGGTGCAGCTGCTACTTCTAAAGAGCTTCCATTTAGGTGTAGGAACTTTTGAAAAGATGAGCAACAGATTGAGTCGGTAGATGAGAAGAGCAAAAGCAAAGCAAAATACGTGAGTGAGGAGCTCTAAGGTCACAGCTGTGAGGGGGGTAAAGCTGGCTGTTTAGAGAAGGAATTTCCCAAAAGAGGAGGCTGAGGGATGAAACTTGAAGGATAGGGAGAGAGGCAGAAGCCCATCGGGTCCGTTAGTAGACACAAGCCATAGAAAAGGAGAGCCACAGGGTGAGACGTGGAGATCATGCTCACAATCTCGCCTCCCAGACATGCTGCATCTAGGTAAAGACCACACAGACACCTCCTCCCCCACCCCCACCCCACCCCAGTGCTTGTCTGGGATTCTAACACTGTTATTTTTGTCACTAAACCAGGTGAGGCTGGTTGGTGGTAACAGGAAGATGTATGCTTTCTCTATCAGCTTCGCAGTCACGGTGTGGGCTGTGCCCTCACTGTCTGTGAAGCGCGAGGCAGAGCAGGCCCCAAGGCCCCCATTTTACAGACGATAAAACGGAGGTTTCTGAAGGCCCAGTGACCTCCTGCACACACACCTTTAGGACTCCGAGGGTGAAGCTCTAGGTCTGCAGCAGCACCAGCTCCCGGGGCTGCTGCCGGCGTCTGGGGCACTCGACGCCAACCACATTTTTCTATCTCTAGAGTTACCAAAGAGGTGGTGTACCTCCTCCTCACCCCGACTTTTTTTTCTTTCACTTTTCTGCTTAACAACACTAGAGTGAAAGAATGCATTTTCATAACTGAAAACTTAAATTTGCAGGGCAGAGCTTTGTTGGCCTCTTAGACATTTTTTTAAAAACTCACTCAGACTCTCTGCTGAGGTTTTCCTCTTTGTTCTATTTTTACTCACAAATATTGAAGAATAAAAAAAGGGAGGGGCTTAGGCTGCCTATCACAATGTCCACCCTCCTCCCCCTCCCCCGCTTGCTTTTTTTTTTTTTTGGCAGACAAGATAAACCTACAGCTCATCAGTTGAGCATGACGTACAGAAGATCATATATTTGGACCTGGCAGGGAAAGCACCAGAAACTGGGCTCATCATGCCCAAGGGACGCATGAGCTTGGATTTGACTAGGTCACCCAAGGAGGATCTACCTCATAGATTGCAGCAATTCTGCTCCCCTGGCCACCCCACCTCATCGTGAACCACAGCTAGCTGTGGACTGACACCCTCAGTTCCAGAAGGATCATGTTTAGCTACTTAGTTTATAGTTCTAAAGGACACAAAGTTTTCAGCACTTTATGTGAAAAGTATCTTTAAGGATACTTTCAAATGTTGGGGGACATTTTTTGTTGTTCATCTACACAGAACAAATCTCCCAGTGTACTACTTCTTGTCTAATTTTATGCTCACTCTACATCTGTAAGTGCTTCTGTATCGCTGTTTATTTCAGTGGGAGCCATTGTTTAAAAATTATCAGCTCACTGGCTGATAATTAAATCCTCACGTGTCCATAGAGTGAACAGAAGAATATGTCAGCCATGAAGAGCTAGAGCCAAGAAGTCTCAGTCTTCCTTTGCAGCTCCTTTGCCTTTGGTTGATATTTAGGAATGATTAATTAAGTGATTGATTAATTAATTAATTAATGATTAATTAAGCTGGGTAGCTTCCAGGTTCAAAAAAGCAACGGTGCCCTGGAGGACTCAGTTAACCTGGACCCACTAAAGGAAGATCGCTCCACGTTTGACGGCTGAGTATCTGGCCGTTGTACATTTCCTCCCAACGTGGCATTGCCACATTTTGTTCCTATGGCGGTCACCATCTGTGTTCAAGCTGCTAATGACCTAGAGACATCCCTTCCCTTTCTCCTGAAGCCAGCATATACATAAACAGCACATTTTTGTTTTTCAAGGATAGTCAAGCACAAAGTGTGACTTCGTTGACATTTAAATGGGACTGTCATGTGTCCCTAACTCCCAATAAAAGAAATGCTGCACCAGTGGTGAATGTGTGTTTATTGCGTGGAAAAGCAAGCTCTCCACAATTGTGTCCACTGGTCTGTATGCACATATCAAGGGTAGGGTGAGGGTCTCCGAAGCATACGTAATCTAACATGGTCAGGAAGTTTAGATTGGGAGAGAATTTCTAAGTGATCCCATGGGATGTCTACATTAATGACACTGTCACCACCTCCCGTGAGAAGCCCAGCGTGAGCCTTCCTTCCCACCGGCCGTGGCCAGCTAGTTGGGTAATTCCTTCTGGCTTCTTCCTTCTTTCGGTCACTCAGATGTGTTCTTCCCATTTCTTGTGCAAGGGCAGTGGGGACTGTTCTCATTTCTCACTTGAATCACTGCGTGCGATTGCTCCTTCTGTCTTTCCCTCGGCGCTGCCCACTGGTCTCCAGGGACCGCTCTAGGCCCTGCCATTTCACAGTTTCAAACTCTCTCCTGCCTTCCCTGGTGGCTGGGAGACGCTGGTGCCTGGGGTCCTGCAGGTCTTGGGTGCCGGGCCTGGGAGTCCTGTCCTGGCTCCTCGAGTTCCTCATCTCCTCCTCTAGCACACCAGCCGTCCCCTCTACATTTCCTCTAGCATCTCCTTGGCTTTCTCACACCTGTAACCTTCCACCCAGCACTCTCTCTGGCCCTCCTCCCTAATTCCACCACTTTGTCTCTGGGGTGTCATGGTGGCAGCCATTCCCCCTCAAGAGGCTGTGCCCCCCACCCTACTCCCCTGACTAGCTTCCTCTCGGTGGTGACCCCCCAGGAGGCAGTTCCCCGACTCTGGTGAGCTGCGTGCCATCTCTTCTACGTGAATATGAACTTCAGAAAGCTGCCCCGTTAGGCCTGGCAGCTGTTCGCCCAGTGTGGTCACGAAAACTCGAATTCGTTTTAGAAGATGAGGTGCAGTTCCTCAGATTCACCCGCCCCCCTTCCCAAGGCCCAGGAGTGACACACGTCTAGTGACTACCGAGGAGAGCGGCACCAACAGCCCGTCACCTGCGGAGTCCTGGCGGTCAGTCAGTGCTGCTCCAGTCCAGGCCTTGGCTGGTCATTTCATCCTCCAGAGTCAGCCTTTTAAACGAGGGGTTTTCACCTGAACTGCAGAGCATCAACCCAAGATTTGGTGACAATCTTATCAATGATCCTATAGATGATGACCTAGCGAATGCTGTACCTCGTGAGAAAGGGATCCAGGGCACTCGGGTTTCACTCTAGCTAAAACTCCGGTTGAGCAATCATAGTCACGGTGTTTGGTACAAGGCAAATGCTTCCCAAATATCGTCTAGATACATCGCCGTGTTTGGTTTTATTCGTGTTCACCTGGATGTGTGGGGTGGTGCACAGGGTGTGGCGTGAGATCGGGAGGGCCCCCTCTCTAGAGGCCACGGCGGTGGAGATGTTTGCTTGCGTTTGTGGCAAAGGCAGGCGCGCAGCCTCACTGAACGGCCTGCCGTTTCGCTTTCCCTTGATGTTGACACAGGCAAACAAAAGAAGAAAACTGAGCTCCAAGTGAAATGAGGTCAACGTGAAAACGATCCAAGTGGACAGCAGATTTGACAAACCCTTGGTTTAAGGACCCACCAGACGTCGTCTAAAATATTAACCATTTGCTGAGCAATCTAAGGATTGTCATTCTGGTGGATCCTGGGGATGCACTGGGGAACAGAATGGACTGCATTCTCCGTTCCACATGAGGAGCACTAAGCACTAGCGATTTCAGTCCCTCCTGAGTTGTGCTCAAAGCACGATTTCTAACCCTTGGTGGATACATAACATAGTAACCACTCAGGGAGTTGGAGAATGACTGATACTTGGGTCTCTTCTGGAATTGAGGTGGAAGATTGAAGCCTTCCATGGAGAATGGCAGCGTGCAGCCAACGCTGAAAACTATTGATCCATGGAGGTACGGATTAAGGTGAGTTTTCAAAACTAAGAGTGTTTGGTATTGACAGTTGATAGCAGTTGAAGGTCAAACTCAAAAGCATTAAACATCTGCCTAACATAATTTTTTTTTTTTTACTTTGTATTCTTCAGACTATACATCAATACATAGCCAGAGTTATTCAGATCAAATAACCCAGTTCAGGCTTGAGATAATACCTAACCATACCTCTGACCGGAAAACAATACTCTTCTTGCTACATTAAGAAGGAAATGGACAGTGTATTTATCTTTAAATTCAGAGAAAACCAGCACCCACTATGCTTATAATGTTAAAAACAAGGATCAAATTTGGACCAGTTTGACTTCCATACAGTCAAATATTTCTTCTAACCAAATGTGAGTACTGTAGATTCATTTTTGATGAAGATACAACTCTATCATCCATCTCTCTACGTATCTGTGTGTGTGTGTGTATCTATCATCTCCTTTATTAATCATCTGTCTGTTAATCATCTGTGTGTTTTTCAAGAAGGAACCCCATTCCCAGGAGACCTAATAACATTATTACAAATCCAGGAATCAATGTACATATATCAAAGTCCACATGTTAAACGTTGCTTGTGAACTTGAATTCCTCAGTAGCAGAAATGACAGCGGGAAGGGGGAATAAAAGAGGGCATTGTATTCCTACCTTCTGTTCTCTGTCCTCACCTCCCTGATTCCATGGCCTTCCATGCAGTTTTACATTTCACAGTACAAGAAGAAATGGTCATCTGTCCCATGTCAGAAGCTGACACTGCTGAACCAGATAGCTCCCGCTTTTAGTTACCAGCACCCACTTTTACATCCTGCTCACAGATGAAGAGACCAAATAGCTCACACATCCCTTCTTTTTCATCCGTATAAGACTGCATAGCAGCCAGGCTCCGGTGGCTCACGCCTGTAATCCTAGCTACTCAGGAGGCTGAGATCTGAGGATCTAGGTTCAAAGCCAGCCTGGGCAGGAAACTCTTATCTCCAATTGGAGATTGGATATTGGAGATTGGTGGTTATTGGAGACTCTTTATCTCCAATAACCACCAGAAAACCGGAAATGGCGCTGTGGCTTAAGTGGTAGAGCACTGGCCCTCAGCTGAAGAGCTCAGGGACAGCGCCCAGGCCCAGAGTTCAAGCCCCACAACTGAAAAAAAAACAAAAACAAATACTGCATAGAGAAAGACATATCTCTCCATTTCTTGAAGGCAACAAAATAAAATGAATGTCCATATCCCTCCTTGTAAGTAAACACATTTTAGTGTTTGAGAGTCTACACCATTGGAAAATTTCTTATTTAGACTCCAAGTCCCTCCTGCTCTCATCCCATTTTCTCTTATTCCCTGTGGAGCGAAAGCAAGCTGGCTTCCGCCCCTCTCACCTCAGTCCCGTGTCCTCCATGGTGTCTCCCTCCCAGCCTCCTCTCTCCTCCCTGGAATGGAATGCTAAGTTCCCATCAGGGAAACGTCTCTCCCAAACCGAGTACACCCACTGCCTCCTCTGCCGTTCCACGCATCCTCATGCTCATCACATAACGCTCACAACTAACACAAGCCAAGGCCCGGCACAGAAACAGCAACGGCACCCGTGTTCCCATGAATGAAGCTACAGATCCAATCCTGGACTCTGAATAAATAGTTGGGAATGACCATCTTCCAATCATTGCATGCTCACATTATCATCATGTCTCCTGGAAAGTATTGATGAGCTGTTGCTTTTAGAGAGGTGAATGAAAAATGAAGTGATCGGATTGCAGTTTCTTTTATGTGCCAGCTCCCGGTGCCCTGCGGTAGAATATCCCATTCAGCATTCCACAGCCCGAGCCGCCATTGCTCTGACACAAATAGATACAGTATTGGGACAGTCAGTCAATGGAGTAATCCAATTGTCTGAACATTCTTTTCTGCTTTGTCATTTACATTTTAATAAATCCCAGAACATGTCACACTGCACCAAGTCATAGCTCACCACATCTAGTCACCAGATGCAACGAGGAAATAGGATGCAACGCCTACTGGACACCAACATTTGGTTTGGATATATTTTTAGGTTCCTACATGTTAAACAGGCATACCCTTCAACATTAAAAATGACTAGCTTGCAAAAAAATGTGTGTGTGATAACCAACGTTCTGTTAGTGTACTCGGCTCTCGTAACGGAAGCTGTAGGGAAGGAGAGCTCTACTTCAGTGATCTTTTAAAATGCTCACATCTGTTGACCCCAGATAGAAACATATAGAGCCAGCAAAAATGTGGACTGTGTGCCTACTTCATGGCTGCTTTATTGCTTCCATTTAGGAGACTCAGCTAATCACATCTGAAAGTTATTAGACATCGCATAATGCCAAGATTTCAGATAAGCCAGCACTAATAGAAGTGTGTGTGTGTGTGTGTGTGTGTGTGTGTGTGTGTATGTATATATGTGTGTATGTGTGCAGTGCCCAGGGGACATGGTGATTAACTGCTGTACGTACCTCAGTCCACGCATACATTGGCCACCAATGAGTTCAGTGCTTTGATAGGTTATCCTGGCTTCAAAGACCCCACTGGGTTGTGTTTTGTTGACAGATCTGGAGTGACGGCATGAGCCTCGGTGCGCAATCACCAAGAAGCAGCTGTGTGCTGGAGAGAGGGGCTGTCCGAAGCTGAGATTCTTCAGATCAGCAGCAGTAAAGGTCACATCGGCACGAGACCCACACTGAATTCTGGCTTTGTAGTTAGTTACCTAGGTTATTTAAATGATTCCATCAGTAAACTCTGACCAAATCTGCTCCTGTTCTTTCTCTCTCTCTATCCTTTGGGATAGTAACTCAGAAGAACAAGAGTTAGCAAGGACATCAGGTAAATCTGATTAGTGTTAAACGTATGATAAACTCAAGAACTTGTTTCTTTTCCCTGGTGCCCACAGCAGTGTAAATGCTTGCTGTGGGGATTGTGAGCCGCCTGCCGTTGTTTCTACATGGAGTTGGGGTTTGTGTCAAAGGGCTGTTTCAGTTCTGTCCAAATGCACCATTCATCAGATAATTCAGAATTGCTGCACAAGGAATGAAGATTTCTGCGTACATGCTTCTGAAAAGGAAAAACTGAAAGCAAGAAAGGGGGATTAGAGGCCAAGGGGGTTCCCAATAAAGCAGTTTTATTATTTCCACGATCTTCAAGTCATTCAGCTCCTTAGGCTGCAGAGTCCTCTCTCGGCTCTTCTTCTATCCTGTCTTGTCTTCTCTCTTGACAAAGAAAATGAAGAGTCTGACAGCTTATGAAACCATAAAGCTGGATTAGATAGGTTTTTCAGAGTCTTATTGTTTGTCCCTGAGCCTTTGTTGGGGAAGTGAAAGGCTTCGACTGTTCGGCTGACACACAAATTGCCATCAGCAAGGTATTAGCGGGAATCTCATTTATTACCACCAAGGAAATAAATAACACCCAAGGACTGGGTGTCTT
Organism: Dipodomys spectabilis; assembly: GCF_019054845.1. NCBI lineage: Eukaryota > Metazoa > Chordata > Mammalia > Rodentia > Heteromyidae > Dipodomys > Dipodomys spectabilis. The sequence goes on along the minus strand of NW_024870753.1, from coordinate 8,786,342 downwards.
TCATCCAAATTGGACTAACCACATCAGTTTGAATCATTAGAATACATTATATCCAATTATATATAAATCTGCCTTGTAAAATAGCTACCTACCTGTGTGGACCCCTCCCCCCCAAGCAATGTAATGCTCCATGCTAAACCAACAGGTTCAAAACACTGTGGAATTGACTAGAAACATATTTTAATGAGTTGTTACATCTTTTGTGCTTAATTCACCTGGTACACATTAGTTGAGGGCCTACTACACCCCAGAAATACAAAGTCGAATCGTATATAATCTTGCTCATCCAAGTACTCACCTACTAGAAATGGAAGTATGGATATGCTATTACTACAGAATATTCAATCCCAGGAAAATTAATGGTACCTCCAAAAGAGGGAGGAGAAAGATAAAGACACAGGGGAGAATACCTGGAGGAAGGTAGAACGTTGATTTTGAGAGAGACCCCACGAAGTAGCAAATCGTCTCTAGTAAATTCAGACTTTCAGGCAAACTAAACTTCATGAAGATAGTGAGCCATTTAGCAATGGCGAATGTTGTATTTCAAAGTTAAATAAAATGGCTCTCAGATAATCTAGAAGGTTGAGTGGCCTTTGACTCCATTCCATCTGTTCTTGGGGATAATTATACCAAGGACATCTACAGCAGAATCATTAGCAAAGAGAAAACATGCACCATCTTTGAGCTGGGTTTCTATCCCCAAGACAATCTATCCACTTGGGGTTGGGCTAACCACCGTTGGCTGAGCACAGACATGAAAGGCACGTGTTTGCTAGGCGCTAGCCGGGTTCAGCGGTGCGTACGGGCAGGTTTTCTGGGAAGGAGAAACGATCTGGTTCACACAGGGCTTGAACTCCTGAGCACTGCACTCAGGCCAGCTGATTGTAGCTCCTAACAGAGAGTGAGAGGATGTGTATGGGACTTGAGGGTTTTTAAAGCCCCGCTCGTCACAAAACCTGATGAGTCATTGTCAGAAAAAGCATTGAGGAGTAAATGAGCATAGTGGGGACGGTGAGATTGGGGTGCATTTTGTGTGTGTAAGGAAATGCCACAGTGAACCCCCTTTGTGCGACTAACTAGTATCCGGTGAATAAAAAGGTTTAAAATGAATAAATAAGTAAATAAACCAATAAATAAAAGACACAACTCCAAACCAGCATGGCAATAAGTGAAAAGCCTTCTTCATGCCACGGCCCTTGATGCTTTAGTTTTTCTCCAGACTGGATCTCAGGCTTCCGCCCAGGACTGGCCTCAGTCCGTGATATCTCTGCCACTTGGATTATATGCATACACCACCATACCCAGCCCTTCAGGATGTTTTGCAATGATTACAGTCATAGCTGAGCTAACAACTCACCTTTTAAAGTGCTTTTTTTTAAGTGATAAAGTTGCATCTCAATAAGTTTAAATTTCCTATTGGGTTCTGAACATGGCCATGGGTGCGTCTCGCCAGCCTGGAGTTCTGATTGGTTCCTTGGCTTGTGGTCCACTGGGGTCAGCAGGGCCCAGGCACACAGCCCTGTCTGCAGCCAGCAGGGCTCCCATCTCCCGCGCCCTCTGATCTGGTACCTGGCCGAGTGTTTGACCCCGCGAAGCTCTTTGAATACTAACGAGTGCCGAGCGGGTGAGTGGGTGGCTGGGTGCTCTTCGCTGGAAGCCAGCAGACGCTGTCACACACAACCCAGCCCCAGGCTGGGCCTGGCTTGGGAACCTGGGTGGAATTCTCTCCAGCATTCCCCAATTCAGTCTCACCGTCTCCTCCCCAGCTCACCCTCTGTACCTTCTAGAGAACCGCTGATAGGGGAACCCTTCTTTCCGGCATTATCTAATAAGGTGGGTTCCTCTCCTGGGTATTAGTGCTTTAATAAAGGAACCTTGTAGACTGAAAAGACTTAACAGCTCAGAGGAGGATTCTCCTGAGATAGGCTTTTTTTTTGACACGATGGCAGACATACCAGAGTGAAGGAAAGAATCCAGGTGAAATCATTTTTTTTTTTTATTAATGTTTCTCAACACCATTTATCTGGGGAAAACTGTTACGCGGCTGAAGCTGATCGTTCATGTTTCCACTGTCTCCTCTCTCTGCTCGCAGGAATCTGGACAGTCTTCGCCTCCTTGTCTCTCAGGCCAAACCAAGGCTGCTCAGATGCACCTGAACCTGGAAACAGTTCTCTTTGGAAAGGAAATCGCCAGTGCCGTTTTTTCTAGGTTCTGGTGTGTGTGTGTGTGTGTGTGTGTGTGTGTGTGTGTGTGTGTGTGTATGTGTGTGTGTGTGTGTGTGTTGGCACTAGGGCACCTCACACTTTTACTTTGCTTTTTTTCACTCTACCACGTGGGCCACATCTCCACTTCCGGCATTTTGGTGGTGAATGGGTAATAAGAGTCTCTCAGATTTGTCTACCAAGCCACCATCTTCAGATCACAGCCTCTTGAGTGGACACCCAGCTCCGTGTTCTTGACCTTTTTTTCTTTGTCTCCTTTCCAGCTCTTCAGATATTCACCACTGAAAGTGATTCTACCTGTCTTCTCCAAAAGCAGCCTTCAGCCATTCCAATGATTTCCATCAGCTCAACTCTTTCATGTTTACAAATCTAGCCAAAGCAAAAGACATTCCTCCTGTTTAATTCTACCCACCCCCTGCCATGCTTTATACCTGTCACCTTAAACAGCCAACAGGCACTAGCCCCTTTAGTTCATTCGTGGTGCAGTGAGTATTGGTAAGTGCTAATCCACACTCTATGCTGACCTGGAAACAGACGTGTGCATTCTTATGTACAACGAAGTGAGTGTTTCTGTGGTGGCGCTCTCCATAACTCAAAATTCTTCCCTCCGAGCCAGGCACCGGTGACTCACGCCTGTGATCTCAGCCGTTCAGCAGGCTGAGATCTGAGTATCCCAGTTTTGAAGCCAGGCCGGGCAGGCTTTTCTCCACTTAACCAGCAGAAGTTGGAACTGTAGGTATGGCTCAACCAGCCTTGAGCAGAAAAGCTAGGCAAGAGCATGATATATAGAGGTTAAATGTGCCGTGGATTAATTTGCCACATCAAATAAATACACAACGTTCCCCTCTTCTTTTGCCTTGTGCTTATTCTCTACCCAGGCTGGTTACTTATTCCTGGCAGCCTTGTCTGTTTCCTCCTTTGTTCTGGCCCATCCTTCTTTCTGTCTTCCTGCGGGTGCTGGACTACTTCCATAGAGCTCCTGTCATTCTGATCGCAGGGAAGGGATCCCGTTCATCCCTCTCCCATCCCACGGCCGCCGCTCTGCCCCCCGAGCAGCTACGGCTGTGATTCCACGTGTCAATAGCATCTTCCGTTCCTCAAGGAAGCCTCCAGCCCCCTTCCCCCAGTTAGGTCTTGCCCCTCCGTCTGTGTTAGTGGAACTTGCTAGAATGTTTTTCTCTGTACCGTTCAAGGTTTCAAATGGTTTGACAAATGCATGCCCCACCCGCAGGGCTGTGAGCCCAGGGAGGGACAATGGCTGAGTTCAATTTGTCTCCGTCTCTGTTTCCTCCTGGGTCATCATAGGTCAGGGTTCACTCATACTCAGGATGCTCAACTTCTCCGATGAGCTTGGACTTTATTATAAAGCCAAACCTGCCTATTGGCAAAACGATATACATTTATCTCCTTTCTGATATACAGATTTTCTTTCTTCCCTCCTCCTTTCCCCCTTTTCTCCCTGCTTCCCTCCCTTCTTTCCTCCCTCATTCATGCATTTATCCCACACAGCTGCCCAACAAATGCCAAATATACGTTGCATCGCTGCAACTTAAGCTCCACTTTTTAAGCAAGCAACGGTGACACCATTCTCTTGTCTCTGTTTGGGTAGACAATGCAGATAGGTACATCCATTAGGTACGTGAATGCAATTCAATGCAGAATGTGTTCCCTGTTCAGGAGAGCGAGTGGTCCCTGACAACCTGGAGGGCAGAGGAAGCTTCATGGAGATTGTAGCCTGTGGCTGAGACTTTGGGGTTACCAGACAGGATATACAGGAATCTATTAGCCGGAGGGAAAGTCAGGCCGAAAGTTGACATCTCTCTCCCTCGAGTGCTGTGTGCACACACTACCAGGAGCCAGGAAAGGGAGGCAGGGAGGCAAGGGAAAGCTGGACGCGGGGTCTGGGAGAACGCGGACCCTGTGCTGACCTTGCTGACCCCTGCAGGTGCGTGCGACCCCACCTCTCCTCAGGGCTCTCCCAGCTTCCCGGCCGCCCCCATTCTCCTTGCCTGCAGCTGGAGACATCGCTGTGAAAGCTTGGCGTTTGCACAATCCCTCCCGACGCTTAATCCTGGACTCTTTGAATAAGGGGACAGTTCACCACACGTCTTTCCAGCCGGGTCTCTCGACTCCCATTTTGAGATGGCGAGAGGACTAACTCTCCAGCCTCGCCCCTTTCTCTCAGAAGGCTTGCCACCGCTCTTTACTTCATAAAGAGTGACTGAGGACAGAGCGAACCTCCACAGTTAAAACCAGACCCATCTCACGCTACACGTTCAAGGGCCTTTAATGCACGCGATCTTTTTAAAAATATACTTTTATTGTAAAGATGCTGTACAGAGGGGTTACAGTTGCATGAGTATGGTCATGGGTACATTTCCTATTGAGTATTGTTACCCCCTCCTTTGCTTTTCCCCTACCATCTCTTCCCACCCCACCTCCCCAACTCCTCCCCACCCACAAGCTGTGAAGTTCGTTTTCAACATAGTGTGTTGCACATCTCATTGTTACAATGGGTCATCCTGTATCCTTATTTCAGCATTTTGTTATTTCCTTTCCCCTCCCCAAACTAGAAAAAAATGTATAGAAAAGATGCAGGACACTGGAATCAAATACAGTGACAACAGGGGAAAAAAATCACATAGCACATTAAGAACAACAGTGACAAAGAAAAAAAAACCTCATTTCCCTATCTTGGGGTTAATTTTGCTTAGCATCATCTTATGTGGTCATATGCACATAGCTTTTGACCTTTCCTGCTTGTCTGGTAAGATTATCCTGAACGTATACTAGTTACTGCAAATAAGGGAAACCATGGGACCTGTGTTTCTTCCTGTGTTTCTTTGGGTCTGGCTTACTTCATGTAATATGATTTGTTTCCAAGTCTTTCCATTTCCTGACAAATGGAGCTGTGGAATTCTATGCCTCCTGGAATCTTTTTTTTTGGTGGGGGTCTCAGGTCATAGGGCCTGAACTCTGGGCCTGGGCGCTGTCCCTCAGCTCTTCAGCTCAAGGCTAGCGCTCTACCACTTGAGCCACAGCATCACTTCTGGCTTTTTTCTTTTTGCTTATGTGGTGCTGAGGAATTGAACCCAGGGCCTCATGCATAAAGGCAAGCGCTCTACCACTGAGCCACCTTCCCAGCCCCTCCTGGAATCTATGGTCTATGAGGCAGGATGGGTATCATTTCCCTACTACTCTTACCAGAGAGAACAAGAGGGTTTAAATCATGTGCCCCGTTTCACAGCCATCAGACAGCCTGGACAGAAACACTGACTGTCAGACGCAAGCCTGGGCTATTCCATTCTGCTGCCCCTCTAAGAGACCACCACAGAGGCCGCACCTGTTTGCTCTCCCCTGGCAGGGGGTACTCCACAGGTCCCCATGATGGAGGCCCACCTTTGATCTTAGTGCCTTCTGTGATTTGCTAAATACAGGTGAGCATCCTTAAGCTGCACACTTGTAGTAGATTCCCTCACTGTCTGCAACTTCTGGGGTTCTATAGTCCACACTGGGCTTTCCAATTGCACTCAGCCTCCCCCCACCTCCCATTCTAGCTGCGTAGACTCAGCATTTGGGCCTCTGTGCCTGCAGCGGGTATGGTCTTTAGAAGGGGTCCAGTGCTCATTCTCTGGGACAGGAGGCTTTAAGAAACATAATCTTCTGCCATCATTACACAGGCTGCTTCAAAGGCTATCAGGGGAAGAAATGGTTTGGAGTGGTGAGCTGGTAGCTACAGTGGGCCTGTTGTTCCACTCCAGGCACGCGGCATTTTATTTTTCACACTTGGGTCATCTTCAGGAGCCCCAAGAGTCAAGTGGAGAATTCTCCTCCTGTCTCACCGGGGAGTTGTCAGGCTCAGCCAAGAGCAGTTGCTCATGATCATGACTGGTGCACAGTAAGACCACAGCACCAACGCAACATGCCTGCCCTGCAAGTGCGTCTCCCTGATTTATTAAACACTTTGACTTATTAGACACTTACTCTGAGCGGGGCAGGCTGCCGACCTCTGCGGATGGGCTAAGGGAGTAGAATAGCCAGGGCCCAGGGCCCCTGTCTGGAAAGAATTCACAATGTAGTCAGGAGTTCTTGGCTCACTCCTCAGAAAGTTGAGATCTAGAGGCTCACAGTTCAAGGCCAGACCGGAAAGGAAAGTATACACGATGCCCCCTCCCATTCAGGAACAGACCTTTGCCGCCGGGAGTGAGACTGTCAGGTGTGGAAAGTACTGAGCTGCTGTGCCCCGCCCCCACCCAGTCCCAGAGGGGCACAAAGTCAAAAGCGCAGCTTTTTAAAGAAGTACATATCGCGTGTAACAAACGAGAGATGTCTAGCCTTCTCATTGTTTCACTCTTAGTTACAACCACTTTATTTGACCAATGGAGGGTCTAAAGGGTATGAAAAAACACCGTGGTGTCTACAGATCTTGATTGGAAGCCAGCAGACACTTAGACAGAAGGAACAGGGCGACTTGCAATCTATGTGCTAAAAACTCTCAGAGGTCGGTGGTGAGCGGGGCGCTAAGTCTTGCATGAGTGCCCAGGAGCCTGGAGCTCTGGGCCGGGGGGCCTTCGGCGGTGCCGGGTGGGCTGTGGGCTGGGGAGGACTCGGAGCTCCGTCTTGTTTACAATTTGTCTGAGGCTTCTTGAGCTCAGCCCGGCCAGATGGACTCTCCTCTCAAATATCAGACCTGATCTTTTCAAATAAAACAGTACAAAGCACATTAAAAGCTTTGATCCCACTGTTTACTTTGCATTTGTGTGTGTTGGGGGAAATGGAGACAAAGGAAGGATTTATGAGGCCCTGCTGTGGGTGGCCGGGGCAAGCGCTGGGCATGCTGGCGGGGGAATTGGGCGACTGCTCGGACACCAGTGGACCCTGCTCAGCATGCAGCCGCCCTGTGCTCCTGCTGGCTTCCAGGAGCTGCTCCCAGGGCCTCCTCTCTGCATGTCCATGTTTCTATCCTCTCGTTCACCGGGGAAGGAGGCAGGGGGTGGGGTGTTCTTGAGTTGGACAGCCCTTAGCTGTTCAGACCCTGGGCAGGTATAGGAGCCAGATATTTCTCTTTAGGATTCACCTGTGAAGAAGTTCTCAAGGAGGCATGGAGATTTACAAGGCCCTGGATTTGATTTCCAAGCATGGAAGAAAAAAACAAACAAACGAACAAACAAACACCCCTTTTGGTGATACCCTCTTTCTTGTGTCATGAGCAACATCTTACTTTCAAAGCACGCCACACAGAGCAATATATCTGGCCCATGCTCTTCTCAGACTGTGGTCATGTATACATAGACTGCCTCCATTCTCCATTCTCTCTCTCTCTCACACACAAATACATATACAGACATTCATTCCTACTGCACAGATAGAAAAGAGAGCATTTGGATTATTATACACTAGACTCTTTCAGTGCATGGTCATTCTATAGCCTGTCCCTTCCCGTGAAGGAAGGAAGATAGACCCATTTTCCAGATTCATATACATTTGGGGAGGCTAGCCATTGCGGCTGGTTTACCACAGGTGCTGGTGTCTGCTATCAGGCCACCAAGGGCCCACGGCTGAGACACGGTGGAGCATCTGCTCTCCACAGCCTTCTCCTGTGCTCACTCACCAGCCTGAAGGGGCAAAGCTGAGCTCCTGACAGCGCCTTCGGCCCAGGCTCCATCCAGAGCAGGCGTGATTGCTCCTCTACGTCTGCCTTCTTTTCTCAAAGCTGCAAGCAAACGGGCAGCATGTAGACCATTCTCTATGGGGATGCAGGAGCCATCATTGGCTTAGAATTGATGTGGGGGGGGGGGGGGGAAGGTGCCTTTCTTTTAGTTCAACAGAAGAGCAACCCTGGTCATTTAGTCAACGCAGCACATGCTGGCTACAGAATCTCTGTGTGCTAATATTGAATTGCCCTCTTCTTGCTCAGCTCCAGGTCCAAGTCCAGCTTTCCCCCTCTTCCCGTCCTGTCTCAGCCGCTTCCCTCCCCCTGCCCCAGGAAAAAAACATAACTGTTGCACACACATTAAGCCCTTAGTCTCTGGAGAGTTCAGGGAAGGGCATCGGAGAGGAAAGGAATTTTAAAATTCCAGCACCAGCACCATGTATAAAGTTCTATAAATTGCAGTGTTTAATAAAATTAAATGCCTCCTTTAAAGACAAAAAACAAAAAACAGGAAAAAAAAAAACCCTAGTTCTTTCTAGGTTTTAAAGAGAAATGAGGCCTTTTGGAAACTAGAGAAAAGCCTGATTGTTTGATGATTATCAAATAGTATATATAAAAATATTTAGTTGACCTTGGTGTGTGTCTGTGTGTGTAAGAGAGAGAGAGAGAGAGAGAGAGACAGACAGACAGACAGACAGACAGACAGAGACAGAGACAAACAGAGAGAGAGACTAGGTACTGTAATTTTAATTGCTTGTAATCTAACTTGCCTTTTTGTTCCTTTTTTCTTCCTCTCCTCTTCTTTTCTTTTCTTTTTTTGTATCAGTTAATCTGTTGGTTACATTTTCAGCTTTTCTTTGCTTCTGGTTTCATTTTCAGATGAAAAAATGCGAGGCACACAGTGCTGCTGTCTGGTTGCTATGGTAACCACAGCCTATTATCCTGCCTTGTCATTCATCAAGAAAGAATTGCACTTGACAGAGGCAGGGGAAAATGCCTGCAGTCTGCAGCATAGGAGGAAGGAGAGGAGGAGGAGGAAGAAGAAAAGCTTTTCTTGTCTCCTATGTATGTGAAGGGCCATTAATGCCCTTTTAGTTACATGTTTTATTTAGCATTATTTATTACTTGTAATGACAATAATTGATACCTGCAAAAAATGCATAGACCCTCCCTTTAAACTATTTAACTTGCAATTTGTCTGTTTGCTTCACTCTCCCAGACCTATACCTAGTGCCTCAGCCCCCTCCCTCAGCGACCACAAACACCACCTCCACTTTAGTGATAGAAACAGCCAGAATACTGCACAGAGTGTGATCCCCAGCCCCCTGGCTCACCGAGCCTGTTTTCCTCTGAAAACAGGGGTTTATCATCAACAGTTCTGTTGCCTGGCTATTTGTAAAACTAATGACTGCGATACATAATCAATGAATCATGGAATCTAACATTTGATTATGTGATTTCTCCAAGTGTGCAATGTCTATGAAATACGGTGTTAGTAAACTCAGTCAAAAATGAAGGCTATCTTTCTATTAGATAATTGGATATAAAATCATGATTGCTTTTTTACACATTTGGATCCATCCCAAATCCATTGCTCTTCAAAGGCAGGAAAAGGTAATTACTTGTTATTTGACTATTCCTCATTATGGCCATTTCAATTAACCCAAAGTATTTCCAAAAATAAATGGTCTAATAACTTTTGCATGTTGAAACACCTAGACTTTTGTTTTTTTTTTTTTAAGTCTGATATTTTTCCACCTCATTATTCAACTCTTAAAATGTCTGTATCCGGCGGGCCATTTTAAACAAGTTTGCTGATGGCTTTTCTTTGCTCTCCTGGAATTGTTTGATTTCCTCGTTAAGGTGGAGAATGTAGTGGTTGTAAAACAGGCAGCATTTTAAGTTGATATCCTCGGAGAATGGCTTTTGAGTATCTGATCTTTTCATCTTTGCAATCAGAGAGACAGTAGACAATGAAAATATTTCATCCCAAGCTGTTAATATGTCAGCAGTTAACACCCTGGATGTTCGTGGCCACAGTACCTCAAGTGTATGTGAGCAACCAGGATGAGAAGCAATGAACTTCAGAAGTTCAAGTTCATACGCTGTCTGAAGACAGACTGTCAAAGGTCAAACTTAGAGCATGCACGCAAAGGCGCCTTACATGTGGAGCAGAGTCCTCCACCATGATCTGGACAGTGTTGGCTTTGAGATGGTTCGTGTTCTAGCCTTCCCACTACTTCCTTAATTATCTTAATCATTTTGGCAGGAGGAGGTTTGGCCGTAGAAAGGGATAATTCTAGAATTAAATCATGGTAACGGTCAGGAAATCTATCCTGGATGTTATAAATTCCTGTGGTGGGATTCCAAATCTGTTCGTTTTTCTTTTTTTGTTGCTTCGGAGGTAAGTCCTTTAATACATACCCTTGTGTAAAAATGTAGACCCCACGGAATGTTTGTCTTTAACCTTGACATTTAGGAAAGCAAAAAGAAACAGTAAGAAGTTGAGTTTAGAATTAGAAGTATGCCTACTCCTCCCCCCATGCCCCAGCCCAGTTCTAAACTTTTACTTTTAATATTGCAGTAACACCACTGTTCATTTCCTGTTAAACTTCAAACCCACCTTTTGATTTTCAAATGTCCCTTAGGCTAATGTTTTTGCTGAAGAACGAAATGAACAGGCAGAAACAATTAAGGGAGCAGATACAGCGAAAAGAAACCCCCACACCTTACTCTCACAGACGTGGACGTGTAGGAAGGAATTCTGCTTCGAATCAGCACAGCCTTTTCATCTGGTGGATTTTCCTTTCCAGCTCCCCCTCCCAGCCTCCAATGCACACCACTTGCCCTTTAAGGGAGAAAATGATCTAGACACACAAAGAAACTCCTGAACACTCACAGGCATGGGAAATACTTTCTCTGCCTGTTACTGGTATGGGATAACAGCCAAGAAAGAAAATCTACCTAGATATTCTCAATTGCAAACATCTTCCAGAACCCGTTAAACGTTCACATATGTCTCTACGAAATTTGTAATATGGATTGTTTATAGAGTCCTGATTAAGGACACGAAAGCCATTAAAAAGGATCAAATTGGTTTCAGGATGGAAAATTATTTTTTCTTTTTTCTTTTTTTAAATCAGGACTGTGGCCTCCTAGGAAAAGTATAGTAACTTAGTAATCTATGGCTCTTTCTATAAAAGATACATGAACAGCTAAAAGTAAGCTGTTCACGAGCCTGGAAAGTTCTATCAGGAATCACCAAGGAAGTCATTAACTCTATCCCAAATGAACCTGCCCTCCCATGCCCATGGCACCTCTGTGACTTTATGGGAGCAGTATCTTCACATTACTGCCACGCTGAGAGATCGTACGTGGAGGGGGCTCAGTGTTACCATCTGGGGATTACTTTGTTAGCATAGTATGTGGAGATGCAGCTTCACAAGAATGAATACTGATAGGAGGCTGTCCTGTACATATCTCCCAAGACTCGGGCCCATTAACAGAGGTAAGATCTGCAGATTCAGCCCAGCTTGGCCTGCCTTCACACTTGATTTCTGGACACCATGGACAATGGGAACTGGCCCACTCCAACACAGACAATGGGAAGTTTAGACCTTGTGGATGCCTTTCTGCACAGCCAAACAGCTCTAGCCCTGGGAATCGGGAGGATGGAAGGCACCCATAGGATTATACTGAGCGGAAGGCCTGGTTTCCTTTTTTATTGAATCCATCCCTCCGCATTTTCCCAATAAAACACCTCTCATAAACCGAGGTCCTTTGTATTTTTTGTTGTTGTAGTTATGGGAATATATTTTTTTAATACCAGCATAATAGTTTTACTCCGCAATAGTGAAGAGTTGAAGACAGCTGCTAGTAAACATAAAACCAGCTATATAATGGCATTACAATGGATTTTTTATTTGAGATTCCAGGATGGGGTAGATTTGTTACTCTACCAAATGGCTGGTTCCATGGAAATTGACTTCACACAATAGAGGACATTTCCCTGGAAAAGAGGCCGTTTATATCAGTTAAAAGACCACACTCCCTTTTCTTTGTTGTTTATTTAAAAAGCAAAAAAAAAAAAAAAAAAAAAAAGCAAACCTAATAACTAAAACAAAGAAAAGCAGCTCTGTGGTGTCTAGACGTGAGAGCTCTCTGGTAAGCCATGCTTTCAGGATTTTTGACACCAGTCCCAGGCACTGTAACAAGCAGGTGTACAGCTATGCATGCAGGGCACAACTAAGATCATTCTATCATCACGTCTACCTTCCTAACCCCAAACGGGGGCATCGCAAGGATTTGTGGGTGTCATGTTCCTACACAAGGCTTATCTTTCTAATATAGTGCTATATTTATTAGATGTCAGAGTGACCTTACAGAAATTCTTTACGTGGATAATGGAACCCGGAGGGAAAGAGCAATTACATATATAAAAGCATCTGTCAACATAGGCCTGGCTAAACCTTGGAAAGTGACATCGCTGCTACTGTGTGCGATCCTTTTTTCACCTCAGATCCAGGCTGACTCCCCCAAAGACCCACCAAGAACCTGTCAATGTGACCTTGGGGTGAGGGGTGGGGAGAGGCTTTGCATAGTTAATTATGCTAATCACCTCTCAAGAAATGATCCTCCTTGCTAAAAGTCCAATAACAAGCTTCCTCCTGAGCAAACAGGCGCAGGCAGACTGGGCAGGAGAAGGCAAGGAGAACTCAGGCCGGCAGGAAGGCCAGTCCTCCCTCAAACCAGGAATTAGCAAGGATTGATGGGCAGCCGCCAAACAGGCTGGGAGAGACACACAGAGAATGGATTTTCTTTCAGAACCTTGCCCATCGTCTTCCTCTTGGATTTTGAGTCCCCTCAAAAGTCTGAGAACACACTCTCCTCTTTTCAAACCATCCATTGTTTGTATTAGCCCTAGAAAATGACAACGTGCTGGCTCAGTGGGAGGTACTCTGTGGAGACTCTGTTTGGGGCAGGGAAGGGCGGGGCAGGGGAGGGTGGGGCAGGTGGAAGGACTCCTGTGTGTTTCAGGACTGCATGCCTGACCAAATCTCAGGGGCTGAGTTCTTCTAGAAACTTCCCTTTTCCCTTTTGGCTTCACCACCCCTCCCTGAAAGCTGGCTTTCCTCTCTTGACAAGAGACAGTACCATTTTATGGATTCAGCCACCTCAGAAAGACCCATTACTACTTCTTTTTAATTTGTATTTTATTGTCAAGGCGATGTACAAAAGGGTTACATAAGAAAGTTACATAAGAAAGGCACTAAATACATTTCTTGTTAAACTTGTTACCTCTTCCCTCATTTTTCTCCTACTTTCCCTCCCCCCCACCCCAAGTAGTACAGATCATTTCCAACATGTAGTCTTGTGAATATCGCTTGATTCCTCCTTGTCCTTTGTCTCACCATTCTGTGGTTCCAAATAAACATATAGACAACACCAGGTTACCAGAATAAAATCCCCCCCCCCCCAAAAAAAAAAGAGTCTCACAGAATAAAATACAGTGACCACAGTGGGAAGGCTTTGCTTTCCAAAAGCGAGTCATTGCTACCCAAGCCAGTCAGCGAGTGTCAGATGAGGCCATGGCTAAAAGAACATTCTGGATGGTTGACATATTAGACACCAGGGCTCTGTCTTCCGGTACCTCCTTGGTGTTTTCCTGAAGGACAACAGGTAGCATTTACAAAGACGTTTGTCTGGAGGAAAAGGTCTGCAAGTGAGTCTGAGCTCTGCCATTTGTGAGATGTCTGACATTAGCAAGTCACTTGACCTTTCTGGGCTTCCTTCCCTTCTTCCATAAGATGAAGGTAAATTCACTGTGCCGTGAGTCACTCGCATCTAGAAGGGTCCCAGTCATATTAGTTCATGGTGATCACGGAATCTGAATGACTTTGGAAAGGTCAATCACCTTATTTCTGCAGATTTCAGAATCTAAGTTGAGAGGAAAAGCAGGGCACGAATTCCAGCTGCCTCTCAGAGGAGTATGCTTCGTTACTTCCTAGGCCCTGTCCCCATTCCTGGGGACAGACAGTAAGGTCTCCTCCGAAAGGCATGATGCAATGAAACAAAAAGTCATCTCCCTCATTAGAGAGTATTCTAGAGATCAAGATGTCAACAAAGTTCAAAGAAACGCGTCGAGCACTTAAGATACAAAGGACCTAGCCAGGTGCATACACAACCTTCAGTCTGCAGAACGCAATTATATTAAAAAAGCATCCAGAGGAAAAAAATGGACAAAGAAACCGTAGTAAGTTCGGAATCCTCTACGTTTTCACCCCTCAGGTTTACACTCCTTACCCTCTGTTTGTATTTCCTTTTCTACCTTTTATTATACATACTGATTCAGGGAGTTCTTGGGAACTCCCTGAACTTTGTTTTCCAATGAAGAAATTAACAGAAAGGTTTGTTTTTTTTTTTTGTGGCCACAGCAGAAGAGTTATCAGTGCACCCCAAGACGACAGTTCAGGCCATTGTGTAACTTTATGCCTGGTCAATGCGTGCTTTTGTGCGCTTTGTTGTTGTTGTTGTTGTTGCGGGACAGGGGTGAGGTTCACTTGGCTCTTGCAGGAATGGAAGGGGTCACGTACGCATGGAGGGTGGTGCATACGCAGGGCTCGGGCGTGGAGCTGTCTGACTTCGTGTCGGGGATGTGCAGGTCTAGGGATTCTGATTCCCCAAAAAGATACTTCTCTAGGCTGGAGAAGTCTTCTTCCTCAGACGTGGTGTAGATGTGGACAAGCTCTTCTGTGCTGCAGGGGAGGGGATCTGTCCAGGGCACCTCCAAAGCCTCGAGGGACTGAGATGGTGGCGAGACAGGGAGTCCGGGGACGGCAGGCACTGCAGACTCCTGGGGCCTTTGTGGGCCTTGGTGGTCCCCACTTTCGGAAGGCAGCTGGGGGCTGAGGGCGGTGGCCCCAGGGACCCAGGCCTCGGTGGTGGCCTGGCCAGGGGAGGCTGCTGGAGATGACATGGGCGAAGATCCGGCTTGCTGCTGCTTCTTCAACTTGACCACCTGGTTCTTAAACCAAGCCCTCACCACAGACGAGTCCAGCTGCAGCCTGGAGGCCAGCTCCTGAAGCTCCTTCCACTTGGGGCAATGGGTGATGGTGAAGTACGCGGTCAGCTCGCACAGCTGGTACTCGGTGAACCTCGTGCGCCTCCGGCGAGAGGCTCGCGCCTGGTCTGCCATGGAGCCTCAGGGCACCTGCTCTGCCAGCCAGGTGAGTTCTGCGGGAGCTCAGAGTTCGAATGCCCCGGTGCCTGGGAAGGCCGAATTTAAGCAAGATGGTGGACTCCACCCTTCCGGACCCTCCCCAATCTCTTACCCACCCTTCAGCTCCCTCCCAGCTATTTGTCTAGACTGCGTGGCTCCTCCATTCTTCTTTATTCACTTGTCGGACTTATTTGTTCCTGTAGAAATGGGAGGAGAAATATATATATATATATGTATGTATGTATATATATATATATATATGCATATATTTTTTTCCTTGCTGGTCCTCAGGTTTGAACTCAGGGCCAGGGCGCTGGCCCTGAGCTGTTTTGCTCAAGGTTAGCACTCTACCACTTCAGCCACAGCACCACTTCCGGCTTTTTGGTCATTCCTAAGAGATAAGAGTCTCAAGGCCTTTCCTGCCCTGGCTGGCATTGAACCCTGATACTCAGGTCTCAGTCTCCTGTGTAGCTAGGATAATAAGGTGTGAGTCCCAACACAGGACGGGGTCATACTTTATCCCTACACCCTTAAATCAAACCTCTCCAACTGGGCTACAGGCCGCCTGTGATTGGTATTGGTCCCTGGCTCCCAAGGCTGGCCAAGGAGGATGCCAGTGGCCTTCAAGGCCTCTCCCCTGCAGCCCCGACCTGCAGCCGCTGCCCCGCCCTGCCCTTCCCTGGCTACAGAGAGCTAAGGCCTCCCAGGCAGGTGAGCTGGAATCTGTACACAGCCTGGCCTTGTGCCTTGTGGTGGTTGTGGAAGAGCCCAGGGTCAGACATTGGATTGACGTGTGTGTGTGTGTGTGTGTGTGTGTGTGTGTGTGTGTGTGTGTGTGTGTGTGTGTGTCGGTTATGAATCTTGAACTCAGGGCTTTGGCGCTGTCCTTGTGCTTATTTTCACTCAAGCCTAGCTCTCCACCATGAACCATTGTTCTGCTTGTGGCTTTTTGCTGGTTCATCGGAGATAAGTTTCATGGACGTTCTTACGTGGGCAGGCTTGGAACCTCGACTCTCAAATCTCAGCCTCCCGAGTAGTAGGCTCTTGTTGGCTGGCATAGATTCATGCTTTTTTTTTTAAACCTGTGCCAGCCTTGATCCATCCTCCTCCTGGTCTCTGATTCCCAAACAGCAGGGATTATAGTTTAGGCAGGGGAGGGGGAGAGGGCCCCTTCTTTGTGTCTGTGCTGAATGGTCTACAGAGCTCCCCTGTGGAATTCTGGGCCAGGACGTAGTCCCCTCGCCGGGGACTGTGGGATTGTGGGCGGACCGGGTCAGGGGTTTTGGGTGGAGGTGGGAGGCCTGTGGGGCAGTCAGCAGTCTGCTGGTGGGCAGCCCACAGGCCCTGGACAGTGGAGACTTCACAAGCCTCAGGCTCCTAGTTCTGTGACCTTAGGCCATGGAGACTTTGGAGGCTGCCAGCCTCCATGAATCTTCCTGAAGGGGGCTGCTCTCCTTTGCTTGTGGCCCCGCTAGAAAGGGTGGGATTTTCCTTCTTACTTTCTCTCTATTATTTTTAAAGGGTGCATATGCTGGTACCAGGACCTGAATTAAGGACTTGGTACTTTTGTTGTTCTCTCTCTCTCTCTCTGTCTGTCTGTCTGTCTGTCTCTTTCTCTCACTAAAATCTGCATTATTTTTAAACCTACAGAAATATTCTTACGTTTATGCTTTATGTTTTGTTAAGATCCACCTTGCCTTCCATTTTCTTCGACCAGAAAGGTCTAGTTTCTGTAAAATACCATGACTAAAACCAATGTAACCTGTTCATACTGTTACAAATGTGTGCACAAAACAGCACTGGTGCCGTTGTCGCCCTACACACTTCCCGAGAGCAGGGCCGCCATCAGCGCTGGGGATAAAAGGGCCTGGCCTTTCCGAGTTCCTGCCTGGCGCTCGGGGCTCCCGATGGCTGGAGCTCCGTCGCTCTCAGCCCTGTTCGAGTTCTCCCACTGCTTTATTCACTCACAACTTCCCACCGTTTTTCTTTTCCTAGTGATGGATCGTTGTTGTTCTTTTGCTGTTTGGAGCAAAGGCTCATGGGTTCTGGTTCTACACATGTGAAGGTGGGTGTCCAGTCAAAGAACCGGGGACCCCCAGTATAGACTCCGAACCTCCTCTGTACAGTGCTCCTCCCTTACGGGACACCCTGACCTAGATTCTAGCGAATGCATCAGCTCCAAGCTCCACCCCTCCTTCCCTTTTTCTGCCTCTCTCTGTCTCTCTCTCCCCCCTACCTTCTACTTTTAGCTTCCTCTTCATGCCCTCAGTTTAGAAAGTACCTCCAGGAAGATTAGGGAACCGACCTCCTTTAGTTTCTTTCCCAGTAATCACCATTCGGTGTTGCTTGGTGTTCAACATCTTCAACTGGTTTCAAATTGGTCTCCAGTTCCTGGCTCTTCCTGGCAAGAAGGCTGTTTGAATCTAAGCATGCAACTATGACTATTTGTGTGTCAGAAAGAACTAGGCCTTTCAGTTAACAATCATTTACCTTTATTTTCCTTTACACAACTTCATTATTAATCGCATTTTAAAAATCAATTCTGTTACCGTAGATCTTACTTAGTTTTTGTTCCTGTGAGAATTACAGCTATGAGAACCAGAATGAAAGCGGGTTTTTTTTTTTTCTTTTATTTTTTGTCCCCAATTTTCTTTAGTAGAGAACTTTATTTCTTTTCAGAGTGCTATTCACCTACGATGGAGAATGCTTCTGTGGATGGGAGGGCTAATTAGAGTCAATTATACCCTAATAGGCCTGGCAGGCTTGGCTTGAAGAGCGTTGTGAGGTGGGTTGCTCTTTGTGCTCCTATGAGGGGGACCGCTGTGGAGAGCATTGGTGAAGCACTGGAGACAGTGTCTGTGTTAACGGGACAAAGTGAATCTGTCGGACACCCTTGTATTCTTGTCATGTGAGAGAATGAAAATCCACGAGTGTCAACTTTGAGGCAACCAGGACCAAAATGTGCTCATTGTGTCCAGCTGCATATTACCCAGCAAATCAGACTTTGAGAATGCTGGCCTGTTCAGCAGTGCGGTGGCTTCTCTTAGGATGAGTTGAGGGCTTGGAAGCGTTGAGTTCCTGCAAGACTCTAAGCATTACTCAGGCCTGCGTTCAAAACCAAGCTTCCAAATGCACAGCCTTTGTTGATAATGAAATTCTGACTCTTTTCAGGTGTCAATCATTGAGCTGTAGTCCTTTAACAAATGCATTGTAGTACTAGGTACAGGATGTCAGGTGTTAACCAAATCAAGCTCTGTTAATGTCGTTACATGAAAAAAGACCTTCAAAAGAAAAATCTGTGTCTAGTTGAGATGCAAACCATTTTCACTGTCTACAGAGGGGGAAGATTAATATTGTGGAAACCTATCTTCCCAACTTCCCATTGTGGAATCATGGAAGCTGTTACACGCACCCCCAAAAAGGAATCACCTGGTCAATGAGATTTTTTTAAAGCAAAGTTTGGGCTGAGGATATCCTAGCCGCTCTGTGGCAGAGCACTTGCCTGGCATCATCCAGGCTCTGGGGTCCATTCCCTACAGGGAAGAAGAGAAAAGGCCAGCCAAGGAAAGCTTCGGCGCCAGTACCATTATACAGTTTACACCGTTAACTTTCATCTTGGCCACTGTGAGTTGCCTCTCTTTTCCCTCTCCTCCCCTCCCCTCCCTTTCCCTCCCCTCCCCTCCTTTTCCCTCACCTCCCTTTCCCTCCCCTCCCCTCCCTTGCCCTCCCCTCCCCTCTCCTCCCCTCCCCTCCCCACCCCTCTCCTTCCCTTCCCTCCTGTCCGGTCCACTTCCCTCCCCTCCCCTTCCCTTTCTATGATCTTTTCTTCTCTCTCTCTCTCTCTCTTTCTTTCTTTCTTTTCTTTCTTCCTTCCTTCCTTTACTTTCTTTCCTTCATTCTCTTCCTCTTTCCTTCTTTCTTTCCTTCATTCTCTTCCTCTTTCCTTCTTTCTTCTAATCCATTTCTCTCCTTCCTTATGCTCCCCTCCCCTTTCTTCCTCTCTTTCATTCTGTTTCTTCTCCCCTTCCTATTCCTTCTCCTCTCCTCATCTCTTCCCTCAACCACCTTTCTCCTTTCTCACTTCCTTATTCTTTTCTTCTTTCTTTCTTTCTTGTTTTGTTGGGTGTAGGGCTTGAACTCTGGGCCTAGGTACTGTTTCTCAGCCCTTCAGCTCAAGGCTAGCACTCTACCACTTGAGCCATGGCACCACTTCTGCTTTTCTGGTGATTTATTGGATATCAGAGCCCCATGGACTTTCCTGTCTGGGCTGGTTTTGAATGTGGTCCTCAGATCTCAGCCTCCTGAGTAGCTAGGATTACAGGCGTGAGCCACCCACCCACACCTCCTCCTTTCAGTTTTGAAATGATGATGTCCTTATGCTAAGTGATGGAAGGGAGGAGTCGTTTGAGGAGTCTTTTATTAAGAAATATTTTCTCTTAATGCTACATGGCATAAACCTGTTCCTTTGTGTGCCTAAGAATCATTGTTGAGCGCTAGGTTAAATTTTCCTTGTGGGTATACAGTGTCATATACAGTCGCGTCTGTGAGTGACAGGACCAAGGTTAGTGTAGACTTGTCATCACGTCGATGTGTTAAGTTCGTGTTTTTGTTTGAAGGCACTGGCAACACTACAGAAGGGAGATTATTCATTTTCATTAACATTGGGGTTTCTTCATGGAGAGGGGAGCCGTCACCCATTGTATTATGTCCATAGCTCTCGCGGTAGCTAGCACTCAAAGTCTGTATGAGGACAAATGCTGGCCAGTTCCTGTGATTCCCCTCCAAAAACGCACAAAGCTCAAGCTGTGTGCTGGGGACTCGCTGGAATTGTCAGTAGCCAGTGTCCTCCTCCACCTGAGGTAAGCAAGTGTTGAGATCTGGCCCAGCTACTTCCGTATGTTCTGCAGGAAATTTTCAACCGATGGCACATTCCAGAAAAAAAATGCAGATATGTTTTTGGTATTTAACATTTTCATTGTGGGAAGTTATACCCAGACCTTTTCAATGTAAGTGTAGGTGTATTAAATACAGCAACTATAGATGGAATATATATTCTACATTCTTTCCTTCCTTCTGAAATAGGTGGTTAACATCTGAAGATGTGTACATCATTAACAATGGATGCACACATATACAAATATAAATGTATACATTATTAAATTATGTTAAATATTGATTTGCCCTTGAAGCTCCAGATAGACCATAACAACATGAAATAAATACAATTAATCAAAAGTGTAAACTTCAGTAGTGAATTTCATCTGTGTGATTTCATTTGGCTGACTTTTATTTCATAGACTCGACCGATTGTTTTGACATCATATAGACATCTTGAAAAAATGTGTTTGCTTATAATTGTTAGATGATTAACATTGTATGTAACATATGTTAATTTTATATTAAAAATCCCAGATTCTTAAAAGACAACTTGATAAGTTATTCATCCAGCTCCCGCAGAAGGGCTTTATGGAAATCAGCTAAGGCAGAAGGCTAGCACTACCCTCTCATACTTTAGTCTTCAAAGGACAACAAAGGACTTGAAATGTGCTGGACATCTCAGAGATCTAGAGGGCTCCATGGAGACTCTCAGTGGTAAGGTCTCCCGAGACATTCTAACTTAAAAATAACAGAAGGAATGCTTTCTTTTCTGAGATGCTTCATTTTGCCGTTCAGCACAATGGATAGAAATAAAGCCAATGACTGTGAAACTCAAGGAAGACACAGGCATCCTCGTACGTTTTACTCAGAAACTCACCTGAGCCATTGAGCCACCCTTAACCAGTCTCAGAGACACTGAATTGTCCCCACTCATTTTTATCTTTTCATTTTCAGCAGTGCTACAGAGAGTAATGGCTGTCACCAGGATGTGTGGGTTTTCATGTCGGATGTAGGGTGAAACCACTGTCTTGATTTGCCAGGGGTGAGGGGTCAAGTTCCCAGGGAGGCCAGGGGTAACCTGGGTGAACTGACACCACTCAACACATAGGCCAAAGCTCGATGGTGCCACTTCTAAGAGCCGCTCCGAGTGGACACGTTCACAGAGACGGGGGGGGGGGGGGGGGGTGGGGGCAGGAGGCTGGTGGCCAGCAGCTGGGGAAGGGAAGCCCTGTGAGTTGTTTGCTGGGGACCGGGTTTCAGCTGTGGGAGATGGAAAGCATGCTGGGGATGGAGGGGGTGGTGGGCACGGGAAGATGGTGGTGCACTGTGCTCTGTGCACTGGAACGCGGTCAAGATGCGAAACTGCACGTTACCTGTCCTCCTCCGCAGTTTCCAAGAGAGAAAAAGACGGGCGGAGGCCTGGGCCTTTCTGGCTGCACAGTTTCCACTGAAGAGCCTCTGGAGGTCTTTGTCTTTGTTCTGATGCTGGTGGCATCTCCCCGGGGCGTTTACATAGACCCAGGATTTGCTATTTCGGAGGTTTCTCACCCGTAAAATGCGGGGAATCTTTCTCATTCTGCAAGTTCTTCGTTTGCGGTACGATGAGGATTGTCCTTAAAGGCCGAAGAGTAAGACTCACTTCATCTGCTACCTCAGTCTTGAAGCTAAAGAAGGAAAGTTTGCTTCCGAAGCAGAATCCACATTGTTGTGATATATCCGGACTTCCCCGTGGGCCTCAGGGGCAGTGGAAAAGTGACTACAGGGTGGGGTTGGAAATGACTGGGAAACTCTTGAGTTCCTAGCCCACCAATGGCCGGTGTTCTCCCAAGGGGCTGCGATGCCCAGTGGAAAGCTGAGGAACGTTGGGCTTCTCTCAGAACTACTGATGTTGTTTCTCTGATCTTCTGAGTACAAAACATAAGTAAAAATCCCACGTAGGCTGAAGTCTTTGCATCCAGTCTCACCCCAAACTGGTTTGAGAGTCAGCCACGGAGGCAGGAGATGAACGCTGTGGGATTAGTCTCCTTCTGATGAAGACCTCAGAGCTGGAAGTCGGGCTTGAGTTTCTGTCCCGCCCTTCAGTAGCAGGGGATTCTTGCCAGTGACTCAATGCTTTCTCACCATATTTTTATCTGTACGTTGGAGATAACAATCAATAATGTGATTTATGTTGCCTTCTTGAGAGGTTGTGAAGGGTAGTGTTATTAATGCTTAAGTGCAGATAGATTTTTAGGAAGCATTCAATACATGTTTCCATTTACTAATTAAGATTTCTGCCAGAAGAGGAATGAGTGTTCAGGAAAGATTTTTTTTTATTAATGATTACCATCTCCAAATAAAAAAAAATATTCCTCTTTTGATAGGGAAGTAAATAAGTGTAGCCATTGTGGAAAACAGTACGGAGGTGCCTTGAAAAATTAAGAGTAGATCTATCAGATGATCTGCGCATCTAACTACTGAATGTAAATTCAAAGGAAATGAAATCAGTATGTCAAAGCAAAAAGTCCTCCCCTTGGTCCATCTATCCCTTCAATATGTTCCTAAGAATGAGCACGTGGACTGCTTCGTGCTCAGAACAAAGCATCTACATGGAGTCCTATTATCTTTTATGTGAAGAGTGGGAACTTTTTATCTTTTGAGCCTCTCTATTCCTGTAGCCATATAATTTATTTCAGGTCTGAGTGGTGTGTTCGCAGACGTATGTTTACTGGAAAATTCTCTTCTCGTTATTTTCAAACTCTTAGGGGCTGTGGAAAGCACGATCCTGCAGACCACATTTAAACCACACATCGAGCTCAGCCACATCATTCAACAACAAATGAACCCCAAATGAAAGTGAGGAAGAAAAGGACTCTATGCACCATTCAAAGCCCAAGGAAACATCATTGTTTTATGTGAATGGAAGTGGAAGTTGACAGGAAATTTGGGGTAGTGTTAGTGAAAGGGGGAAAGAAAGCTCCTTGGTTTCTTTTCTCCACAGAGAAAGCCAGATTGGCTAGAAACAGGGTCCGTCCGGACGATAGACGGATACACACGCAGAAATAATTAAGAACAGAATGCACAATTGCAGCGGTGTGTTGTTATTTTCCCGGTAACTTATCGAGTGTTACTCACGTCTGTCCATATAGGCTCGGCCGGAATGGTTTTCATGACATGAACTGTAGCAGAAAACAGATGGACATCTGATCTTAATAACCGTTTAAACAGAGCCAAGCTGCCATTAGTGATCCCATCGCCAACAATTTATTTGAGAAGCACGGGGAAGGGGCTTTCACCCCCCCTAGAATAGATTTTCTTCTTCTTTCTCTTTCTGTAATTACGATTGTCTGCTCCCAGTGCTGAATACATCCGGGTATCAGCCGAAGCTCCCAGCATATCCCCCGCAAAGCAAGGACAGGCAAGACACTAACCAACTGAAAAAATACAACTGGCTAAATGACTTAGAGCTCTGCAGTTTGCCAGGTTGGAGTAATGACTCACAGGGCTTTCTGCACACCTCTTGGGGGCAACATAGAAGCCTAATCCCAGTCACTCTTTGTGGGGAAAATCACCTGCTTCCTTTGTTGTCGACAAGGGTACCATGCACATGCACAGCCTGGCAGCCAACTCCTCGGCTGCAGCTCTGATCAGACCCACAACCCAACTGAACGAACTACGCACCGTGGAAGAGCGTCCGATGCAGTTTGCGTGTCCCCAGGCATGTCTCCGCTCTGTGCATTCTACCTGACATGTTTTTGGAGCCTCCCGTCCGGTTTTGGAGACCATGCTCAGATCACATGTCCTCGGGGACATGTCTTTGCTCCCTTCTCTGTCCCACATCAGCTGCATCCCCATCGCACCCCCAAAAATCCCCTCAGAGCACAGCGCCCTCCAACATGCCCTGTCTCCATCGCTCCTCCACTGGGGTATGAGCAGGGAAAAAGGCACGCCTTGCTAACCGTTGACTTTCTTGTTCCTAAAATAGCCTTTGGCTCATAGTCCGGGTCCTTTGACACTGGAATAAGTGGATCCCAGTGTAAACTTTTCAGTGAGAGGGTTGCTATCTGAAGATACGGGGTTCTTGGCTCAACAACTCAGTCCAGCCCACACAGATGACACTGAGGTAGCACTTGGATCAGCACCACCTGACTGCATGACTTTCAAGAATGGGCTCCATTGCCCTCATCACTGACCGTGCATTTTGCACGTTCTACTTTCACGCAGCTGCAGAAGGTTCACAGGTTCTTAGCGGGGCTCGAGTTATGACTCACAGCACGCACACGCATCCGTATGTAGGTTGCTGTGGTGTGTGCTTTGTGAGGACTTCTGAGCTCTCTTTGGGAATTCTCCAAATCTCTCCAGCATGCATCACACCGAACATAAACAATAACAGCAAATACTATATGTCCAGTAAACCGTCGGAGAAGTTGTGTGGCCTCACCACACGAAAAGCTAGAAAGGGATTGTGGGATGTCCTCTTCTCCAATGCCGTTCCAGGATTTCTGTGTCCTTTTTGCTATATGTGTCCTTACTTGGTAAGGAAAAAGAAATCCCTTAGAACAATGTGTGAGCAAGTATGAATGTGTGTGTGTGTGTGTGTGTAATAGTAACCACCTATTATATCTGTAGTGGGTATATTTGGATTTGCACGTCTATTTCATCTGCAGGGATCGAGGTATTTATGTACATATTTATGGTGTATTATATATGTGTACATATTATTCATGTGCATAAAAAATATGACATCTTAGATATGACATATATGCACCTATTATGTATACACATAAATAATACATCTTATATATATCATATATGCATATTATTTATGCACATATATTTATATTTAGAGAAACAGAGAAAGCGTGGAAGGAAAATTGCTTCTTCTCCCAACGGCACCCCTCCTCCCCCGTCCTCAAAATGAGCCAGTGTTTTTCACTTCTCCATGAACATTGCCAGTAGAGAGTCAACAGGACGGGAGGACGGGAATCTGTGGAAGGAAGGGACCCGGGCACCGGCTTCCGGGGCTGAGAGAAGGGCCTGCTGGCCCCGGGATAAGCATACTTAGTGGACTTGTTATGTTTCTGATGTAACAAAAGTAGAGGATCTGAAGATCGTCCTGTGTGGTTCACTTCACATCCTTTGATCACAAAATTCCCTTGAATTCAGACGCAGTAGAGCTTAAGTGGCTTCATTGATGTGTTAAGTGTGGAATGATTTTTGTATAAAATTAAAAAAAAAAAAAGAGTCTCCATTATGTGTCCAGAAAAGCCTGTGTGTGCTTGTTTATTGAGACAGGAAGTCTGTTTCCCACACGGAACAAGGGTTCAGCAAGGCGAACGCTTTGTGCTGGGAAGGGGAGCAAAGGAAGCTGGATTTTCTACCTGGCAGAGATCTGTGGGTGGAGGGGGAAGGGCAGGCAATGTGGGAAGCTGAATGAGAGGACTCCATTGATCTGCAGTGAATGTGCTTTGGGTAGGACACGCCAGGAATATTTTTGTTAGGAAAGTGAACATGGTGTCATAGAAACCTAGTCGGTAAGCAGGTGGGTGAGAAGGAAAATGTTCTCTTGGACTTTCTCTCCCGGGCATTATCTCTAGGTTATTTGTTCTGCTTCTTGTGTCTTGTTTTTTTTTTTTTTTTTTTTAATCAGCTACGATTTGCTTTTTCTGCTTTAAAGTTCTTTTATACTAGAAAGTCTGAGACTTTCCAAGGTGATGTTTACAAACCCATCTGCAGTTTAAGCAGATTAAGTTGAAGCGGGTTCCTGTTTGCTAGCAGTGGACCCCAGCCTTGTTCTAAGTTCGTGGCATAACCCGAGGCTATGGTGGGAGCCAGCTGGAATGCAGCTCAGCCTCTCCTCCGAGAGCTGATCCCACCACCCTTTTGATCTCATGTCACCCCGTGGTCCACCTCCCGGGATCCGCACTGCAGCTTCCTCGTTGCCTGTGTGAAAGACATCCATCTTTGGGATGCATGGTTGGGGCATCCGATAAGACACTCAGTGATGGTAGAATCTGAAGCCAACAGCCATGGGAAGAACTAATGGATAATAGCATCGAATGAGCTTAAGAACTGCTTGTCTGCCTCCCATTTCAGAGAGGGTGAGGAGCTTTAGTGATCAGCTGTAGCTGGATCACATCTGAGAAGACCTC
The DNA here is from genome assembly GCF_019054845.1 of Dipodomys spectabilis. Lineage (NCBI taxonomy): Eukaryota > Metazoa > Chordata > Mammalia > Rodentia > Heteromyidae > Dipodomys > Dipodomys spectabilis. The sequence continues at coordinate 8,760,239 of NW_024870753.1, read as the reverse complement.
TGGGTTGTGGGGTCTGTGTGCGGGGTCAGGGGCAGGACTGGCACTCCCGGTTCCTTTAGGCTTGAGGGAGGGGGTGTTATAACCACATCTTCTCAGCTGACCCGAGCATTCTCCCCCCTTATCCTTGGAAACTTTTCTGTTCTGACTCCCCCCCACAACCTATTACCAATACAACTGCTTTATCTTCTCATCAGGTACAGATGAATTGTTTTTACCCTTATAATAAGATGTCATTATATACTTTTTAAATATCATTATTATTATTATTAATACTTGTGCCAGTGATGGGGCTTGAACTCAGGGCCTGGGTATTATTACTTAGCTTTGTTGATCAAGGCTGGGGCTCTACTACTTGAGCCACAATTCCATTTTTAGCATTTTTTTTTTGGTGGTTAATTAGCTAAGAGATAAAAGAGTCTCACAGACTTTCCTGTCTCCTCCTCCCCTCCATCCCTGGGCTGGCTTCCAACCAGAATCCTCAAATCTCGGCCTCCTGATTACAGGCGTGATCCCTGGGTGCCCAATGCCACGCCCTTCAGATCATTACCAATCTGTCTGTGGAATAATTTCACAGTGAAGTGATTCCAGGGGACGCGCATCGGGCAGGACAAGCAGGTCCCAGGCAAATCACCATGCATTTCAGCTAAGTTTCTAGCTCTTCTCCTGGTCTGCAGACGGCCCCTTTCTTAACCTATTCTATTTCATACCCATGCGCCCTGGCTGGTACCATCGAGACGTAACTGGCCTCGGCCCGCACGCCTCACATTCCTTTCGTGCACTGCTCAGGAAGCCTCCTCTCTCGCCTGCCCCCTCCGTCCATTTGTGTAATGCTTGGTATGCGCCATCGCCAACGCCACAAATAACAATGGCGCCTGGCCAAGTCACGTGACTGCGATTTGTCATGTCGGATGCCATTTTTTCTGCCCTCCCACAGAGAGAATTAGCCATCTTCCTGAAGCCAACTCTTTTGTCACAATATGATATGGTTTCTGATAACTGAAGAAGCAAAAATGTAAAAAGCATCTTTCTTTGTCCTTGAATTTGGTCTAAACAATGACACTGAACATTTATCACCCCAAACCAGCAACTCAATGAGAAGATGGCCAACATAGAGGTTTATTGCTTTTCTCCTAGTGTCACTGAGCCAGGGAAAAAGCAGCTAATGTCTCCTTCCTTCCTTCCTTCTTTCCTTCCTTCCTTTCTTTCCCTCTCTCTCTCTCTTTCCTCCCTCCTCTTCCTCCTTCTTCTTCTTCCTTCTCCCCCTCTACTTCCTCCTCCTCTGCCTCTTCCTCTTTCTACTCCTCCTCTTCCTACTTCTTCCTGTCTTCTATCTGTCAAACTCCTATTCATTCTTCACAACCTAGTTCTAATGTCACTTCCTTCCTGGAGCCTTTCTAGGTTGCCTTAATAGACCATTTGGATTTCCTCTCTCTACTCTCCTTACACTCTTAGCAGCAGTAGTGTGTGTTTGTGTTAGAGACAGTAACTGACTCTCTCTCTCTCTCTCTCTCTCTCTCTCTCTGTAACAAATAATAATAATAATTCATTATATTAGACTGAACTGTTTGCAAGCAGGAATTATATTGTATTCATCCTTGTAGTCTGTCACTATTTACTTGTGTCTAGTATACCATAGAAGTAGATACATGAAATTGGATTGCTTGTGCCAAATAGAATTTAGTCATGTCAAGGAGAAAGCAACAGGTCTATATCCTTAAAGAATCCTTTTAAAGCCTGGCTGAAACTGACCTCAGGGCATAGGACCAAAGAAAGAGCTCAACCAGCACTGCCACCCTCCTCTACCTAGGTGATCCTTGGTCCCTTGAAGCCTGGAACTAAAGGTCCCCATTCGCAGTATTTGGACTAGTGCCTAAATGACAGGGACTGGGGGAACAGGAGGAGACGAGCACATTCCACTTAGCGTACTTGTGCCGTGTGCAACGTGGGACCACCGTAGGGCTGGGAGGCGTAGGGCCTGTATTTGGGTAAATGTAGCCAGGAAATCCCTGGCTGAAAGGAAAATATCTCTCCCTCATTTCCTAACTCCTCTTCTTTCTTCCATTCCTCTCTCCCTCCTTTCCTTTTCCTATCCTCATTTCCTTTCTTTCTTCCCTTCCTTCCTCCCTCTCCCCCTTTCTTCTTCCATTCTTCCTTCCCTCCCTCCCTTCCTTGCTTGCTTCTTTCCTTCTTTCTCTCCTTTCCTTTTCCTCTTTCTCTCTCTCATTCTCTTCCTCTTTTTCTTTCTCTTCCTGTATTCTTTCTCTTTCTCTTCTTTCTCTTCCTGTTCCTCTTTCTCTTTCTGTTCCTCTTTCTCTTTCTGTTCCTCTTTCTCTTTCTCTTTCTCTTCCTCTTCCTCTCCCTCTTTCTCTTCCTCTTTCTCTTTCTCTTCCTCTTTCTCTTCCTCTTCCTCTTTCTCTTCCTGTTCCTCTTTCTCTTTCTCTTCCTCTTTCTCTTTCTGTTCCTCTTTCTCTTCCTTTCTCTTCCCCTTTCTCTTCCTCTTTCTCTTTCTCTTCCTGTTCCTCTTTCTCTTTCTCTTCCTCTTTCTCTTTCTGTTTCTCTTTCTCTTCCTCTTTCTCTTTCTGTTCCTCTTTCTCTTTCTCTTCTTCTTTCTTTCTCTTCCTGTTCCACTTTCTCTTTCTGTTCCTCTTTCTCTTTCTGTTCCTCTTTCTCTTCCTTTCTCTTCCCCTTTCTCATCCTCTTTCTCTTTCTCTTCCTTTCTCTTTCTGTTCCGCTTTCTCTCTCTCTTCCTTTCTCTTTCTGTTCCGCTTTCTCTTTCTCTTCCTTTCTCTTTCTGTTCCTCTTTCTCTTTCTCTTCCTCTTTCTCTTTCTGTTCCTCTTTCTCTTCCTCTATTCTTTCTCTTTCTGTTCCTCTTTCTCTTCCTTTCTCTTCCCCTTTCTCATCCTCTTTCTCTTTCTCTTCCTCTTTTTCATCCTCTTTCTCTTTTTCTTTCTTCTCTCTCTCTTTCTCTCTCCCTTCTCTCTTTCTGCCTTCTTTCTTTTCTCCCTTCCTTTTAAGCCTACATGAGCTGATCTAAAAAAACATTCCTTGCAATGCCAGGTAGGGTTTCCTTTGCCTCTGGTTTTGGAGGCTTTATCTGATTTTAATCAACATTGGCCTGATAGGATTCAAAACAGCTGAGGGTAAATAGTTTGGGAGGGGATCTGAATCTTGAATTGAAACTATTGGAAATTTCTACCTATTCCACTGCCTTTCTCCAAGGCACGTGGACAACCAAGCGAAAAACTGGGGCCTAGGAATTTTACCCTTAAAACACTCCATGCCCCGCAGGGCTTTCTCGGCATTTTTAAAGTCCTGTTAACCATAACACAGCCAGTTCTTGATATCTACACAAGAGGAAATGAATGGTGGCACAGATAATCCAAAACAGAAAGACAATCAAAACCGTTTCTTATACTTTACTCTGGAATGCTTTGTGTGGCTTTGGGGAGTCAGACTTCCCTGTGCAGCGATGCTGGGCTCAGGAAAAAGCTAGAATGACCTTGCATTCCCGCAGCCCACACCACAGAGCTGAGCGGGGATGCGGCCCGCCACACTCTGGGTGGCAGAGAGAAGGCGGCCTGAAATCTGAGGAGAGGAATTCCACCGACGATCTGGAAGTGGAAAATGTCTGTAGGAATGCAATTTGGCCTTGGAAATCAGCGAGGACAATTTTCTACCCCACACTTTTTGTTTAAGTTGGGTTGTTTTCTTTAGGAATGTTACCTTGTTAAGAAAAACAAACCAACAAACAACTGATGCCCAGGTTTTTTGATTTCTCAGCATCTCTACTGCTGCTCACACTGTGTGAGGAGCGAGACCTGGCTGGGCCAGAGTCAGCCAGCCAGCCTCCAGCCTTCTGCTCGAACACAGGGAGACTTATCAAAGCACACATGTGCCATTGGTGTGTGTATTGATTGTTCCGCTGACACATGAGAAAACTATAAGACAGGTTCCTTACTAACTTAGGGCAAACAAGCTAGTCCCTGGGGCATGTTAATTTTGAGTTTAGACCATCTTACCTGTTTGAGTAACTAAGTTTAGAATCAAAAGTGAAGAGGGAGGTTTCATTGCTTTGAACAGAATCAAACTTGAATGAGAAATTTTGTTTGGTATTTATCTGGTTCCTTCTCATGTTCTTGGAAAGTGAATCCACTTAAACAAAATGTTATGAGCTCTTCATGCTTGGTTTCCCAGATAGACAGACAGACAGAGAAGTGTGTAGGTAGATAGGTGGATAGATGGAATGGTGGATGGCTGGACAGAGAGAACTGGGGGGTGGGATGGGGTGGATAATAGACAGATAGCCAGGTGGGTAGGGAGATGAAAAGGAAGGTAGGAAGGAAGGAAGGAAGGAGGGAAGGAAGGAAGGAAGGAAGGAAGGAAGGAAGGAAGGAAGGAAGGAAGGAAGGAAGGAAGGAAGGAAGGAGAAAGAAAGAAAGAAAGAAAGAAAGAAAGAAAGAAAGAAAGAAAGAAAGAAAGAAAGAAAGAAAGAAAGAAAGAAAGAAAGGAAGGAAGGAAGGAAGGAAGGAAGGAAGAAAGAAAGGAAGAAAGAAAGAAAGGTAGAAGGTAGATAGCAAGTCTCATTAAAATGAAGGCCAAAAACAAACGAGCAGGTGAGGAAATGAACGAATGCAAGTTAGGTCACGACAGCGTTGTGTGTGAGGTTCCTAGCTACCAGGTGAACACCACAATTGAAGTGGACCTGACCAAGTGGACGGCACGCGGTCATGAGTGCGGTCCAGGCTCTGAGCGACGGGAAACCTTGGTAGGTACAGGTCAGAGAGCCCCATGGGTTCAGAGGGCACCATCTGAAGAAAGAACTGGAAAACGGGAGACAAGTAAAAGTAACAACAACAAGGAGTGTCTAAACTGCATAATCATCTTGACGTTAAAAATCAGGTTGGAAAAACACGAATGACGGAGGTAACAAGGTTAGGGAAAGCCTTTCTAACAAAACCTCGGTGAAAACCAAGCAAAAGAAAACCCTTCACGCCACCCTACCCCTTGCTGTGGGCTGCATCTTTCTGCAGCTTTCATGAGAAAGAACCTGTTAGGTCAAGGTGGCCCAATTAGAAGTGGTCTCCAGAGTAACTTAGCAATCTGACACTAGCCCGGCTGCTCATACCAAGGCTAAGATCTTGGGGGGGGCGGGGGAAGCTAGAAATGTTCATACGACATAGCTTAAGGCTTACAAATTGCCAATCAGTTCAGGAAATTTCCACCATCATCTCTGATAAATTGCAGTCTTCAATGTACTCATTACCTTACTCATGTAATTGTAACCTTTCTGTACACTAATTTTACAATAAAAAACAAAATTGCGGTCTCCCCCCCTCCCCGCCCCCGTGCCGAATGTGTGTGTGTGTGAATGTGTGTGTGTGTGTGTTTAAAGTTTTATTATCGTTAAGCAGTTGTACAAGGGAGTCGCCACGGAACGAAGACGTTCAGGAACACAATGCATCTTGATCCACATCACCCCTTTCCACGTTCTCAGGCAGAATTGTTGTTGTTTTGTTTTTTTCATCCTGACTGCCTCCGTGACATCTTCTCTTTCATCTGCCCCATTGCTTTTATCCCCTGTGAAAAACAACTGCCGAAGCCCGGAGTGACCTGTCCCCGCACACCCACACCGTCTTCCTTGGTCATACGGATGGTTTCTCAGGACTCTGGGCATGACCTCTGTGAAGCTGGCCAGAGTCCTGCGGTTCTCAGCACGTCATCCTGTTCTCTCTGAAGTGGATTTGTGGCCCATCACATCCTTCAGAGCCAGGTGTATTGACTGCCCGGCCCTCAGAGAGCCTTGCTGGGACATCGCTCAGTGCCAGAGGGGAAACTCCTGGCATGAGGCCACATCCACTTCCCAGAGAGGCCCTCCTCCTGGTGACTGTCCACCCTCTGAGCCACCCGCCAGAGAGCTCGGCAAGGCTCGCAGGGCTCAGAGGCTCCACAGAGATCCACTTAGCCCTCTCCTACACATGCCTTTACTCAGCTTCCCTGGCCAGTCCTCCCTCCATTTCCTCAAGAGCAGGGTTCCTCAGACCATTCCTCTTGGAGGCCTACAAGCAGATCTCCACCTTGGCATCGGCGTCCATTTTCTAAGGCAAACCCACCGGCCCTCATCTGTGGTCGCTGCTATCTTGCTGCTGTAGCAGAACAAAACCTTGTAAGCAGAAGGCACCAGAGGTCTTGATTCCGGTAGACTCTGGATAACAGAGTCTGCCCAGTCCCAACGTTCCGGTACTTCTTGATCTTAAGTGAGTCATGAGTCTTCCCTGTCTCCTATTCTCCTTTGCTTCCAATCTCAAAGAACCTTCATGGTGGAATGATGGGGGAAGGAAAATGAGCAGAAGTTGGGCATCCTTCAAAGGCCACGGGGCACTGGAGGGACTCGTAATTGTGTGGTGACAGCTCGGAGATCCAGAGTTCCGGAGAAGGCGTTCCAGCCCTCTTCCCTGGAGGGAGCTTTGAACATATCCTTTGCTTCATTTTCTATGGATTATGCAACCACAGAACTCTGCTGGGAAATCAACCCTGCCCCGGGTCTCAGCCTAAATCACGGACTTGGACACAGGTCCATAGGAATTTGGCAGGGCTCACCCGATGTTTCCATCGGATCACAGCCAAACGCTGCCTAGGTTGGCTGAGAGTTCAGTCAAGAGAGAAGAAGTCCAGGCAGCCCTCTGCGCTGCCATGATACTTCAGACTCTGACGAGACTGGCTTTGCCTTTAGCACTGGGAAGAAAGTTCTGGACCATACCACATGACACAAACCTGAGTGAGTTCAAAACAATTCCTGCTTTTCTGGGTGGCCGTTTCAGGGCTGCGTCTGACCTGGCTCGTGTCCATAGGACACTGTGGTGATTCCAGAGGCCAACTCTAGTTGGGGAGACCCTGGGTCGGAGGCCCGCGGGAGAGCCAGTCCTCACTGCCTGTGGTTTTAATCCAGTCTGGAGAGACACAGAGGCCGAGAGACTGAGGTATTTGACCGGCACCTGAGGAGCCACAGCTCCCGGCCCCTGTGGAGAACAAAGCAAGTAAGTGCGCTTGGTGCTGCTTTCTTCACTTTCTCCATGGGAGTACACAAAGCTTTGGTCTTTTTCTCGTGGAACTGCAGTGGTGACTAATGTGCGTGCAGCACTGGCTTAGGAATAATAATAAAACCAAGTTAGGCTCTGCAGCTCATGTTAAATTTTCTCTCACGTTCCTCGAAGAGTTATTAGTTCTTCCTATGCCACCCTCTCCCCTCCTCTCACTGTTATGGCCTGAGTCTTGGAAGTCCCTCAGGTTCTCGCCCTGAAATGCTATTGGGAAGTAGGAAAGCCTTCAGGGGGTGGAGCCTGGTGGGAGGAAGTGAGGTCATTGGAGGGAGGGTTTATTAGTAGCTCAGCCCCTCCCTCCCTCTCTCTACTTCCTGGCTACCGTGAAGCCTGTAGCTTCCCCGATGCTTTTGCTGCTCAACACCACAACAGGGCGAAAGCTTGAAACTGTGAGTAGATTGGCTGCCCTCCTTTACACGGATTCTCTCAGGTACAGGCACAGCGACAGAAAACATGCCAACACTCTCCCACCTTCCTCCCTCTGCCTTTCTTCTTCCTTGTCCCCCCTGGGAACCTCTAGTACAGTCCTCATCATCTCTAGCTTCATCTCCTCCTGAATCCCCTTTACCCTAGTAACTCACCTCTGGCTGGCCTTTCCCAATCAACGTTCAGTGCATTGGGTCTCTCTCTTTCCTTCAACCATACGGACTAGCTCCCTTCACACTCCACCTCCCACCACAATGAGGATTTGCTTCTTATAGATCCTGCCTCAATGGCCCTACTTGCTTAAATAGGCCAGATATCTATCTGTCTATCTATCTATCTATCTATCTGTCTGTCTGTCTGTCTGTCTGTCTGTCTGTCTATCTAGCTATCAATCATCTTTCTATCTGTCCATCTGTCTATCTGTCAATCATCTGTCTATTTAACAATCTATCTATCTATCTATCTATGGGAAAACCCACTAGAAAACTGACATCAAAATACGTTTGAACCTTGGCTCTGTTGTTTACAGCCCATATAACATTGAAGAAGGCTCTTTAACATTGAAGAAGGCTCTTTAAGCTTGACTTTCTTCACCTTTAAAGTACAGGTGAGAATGTTTAGCTTACTGGTTCTTAGCATAACTTTAACTTCTGTTACAAACATCCTCTGATCTCCCCAAGTCGGTGGACTGCCCCTTGCTCTGCTCTGCTCCACAGCCCTATCCTCCTTCATCATAAATCTCACCACTGTGGATTTCAGTCGCCTGTGTCCCCTCTGATTCTCCCAGGAGACGCCTAAGAGCAAAGCTGTGACTGATCGCCTTCAATGCACAGTGACAAACACAACACATGCACTTGGTATTCAAACCATGTGTATTGAACGGATGGAGCTCCATCCAGAGCATTTATAAATAGCAGGGTGGCCTCTCCAAGTTAGTCTGTTTATACTGGAACAAAGTCTTTTCTAGATTGGGCCTCCATTGGAGGAGAGCCCACAATGAGAATGATAGGTGCAGGAAATGTTCAGCTGTCCTTCAAGTAGTGCCAATCCATGGCCTCCAGCCCCTTCTAGACTCCCAGCCGTCCCCCTCCCCCCGCACTGGGGAGACCAAGGCTCCACCCTCCCCCCTCTTCATTTCAGTCACCCCCCGGTTTGGTTGAATTTTCACCTCCAAGCTTGGATCAAACTTTCCCCACGGGTAGGGAACTGAAGAGTAAGTGCTTCATCTTCAGCCTCGACCTTCTCGCACCTCACATCCCTTCTTCACACTTTCCACGCAAGCTTCAAGTACATTTTTCTCAGAGCCTGGCCCTGTCCTGTGGTCAGTCAGCACGCTCTGGGCCATGATCCACCTCTAACTTGATCAAAGTAAGGACAGAATGTTTCTGATGAAGTCAGGGGCCAGTGCCTCACACCTGTCATCCTAGCTACTCAGGAGGCTGAGAGCTGAGGATTGTGGTTCAAAGCCAGCCCAGGCAGCAAAGACCATGAGACTCTTACCTCCAATGAACCACCAGACAACTGGAAGTGGCACTGTGGCTTAAAGTAGTAGGGCCCTCTCCTTAAGCAAAAATTGCTCAAGGACAGTGCCCAGGCCCTGTTCAAGCTCCACAATCAGCCACAAGAACAACAAAAAAGGAAAGTCTCTGAAGGTGCTTGAGCACCTTAAAATGCACACATGCATTTATGTAATCCATGTAGTCACCTTTCTGGTTAACTTCCATGATGGCTTATTTGCAAGGTTGTCCCTTTCCTTTTAAGAACAAGTGAGCCATATTACATTTCGTGTGTGTGTGTGTGTGTGTGTGCATGCGTGGGGGGGTGCGTGCGCGTGTCTGTGCATGTGTGTGCGCGTGTGTGTGAGTGTGTGCGTGCATGTGTGTGTGTATGTGTGTCTTTTAACTAGGTAGATCACAAGTGTTTAAACCAGAGGTTAGTGTATAATGGCCCAATCTGCCTGACCACTTTTTTGCATCTGACCTGCAAGCTAAGAATGGTTATTTCCAATTTTAAGTGGTGGAGGAAAATTAGGAGTATCTAGACACACATTCAAATGGTAGTGTTCAAATGCTAGTGTCCATGAAGAGTTCTATCACAACACAAAAACCTCCACTCCTTTCATGTATAATTATCTAAACCTTATTCATCTTTCAAGAGTAAAAATTGGATACTGGTGAGAGGAAACATAAAGCCTAAAATATTTACTCTATGACCCTTTATAGAAAAAAAATGTTGCCAGTCCCCTGATATAACCAATTTTTTTTTTTTTTTTTTTGGCAAATGGAAGAGAAGGGACTTAAGAGCTTGCATTTCTCAGGAAATTCTTCATCCCTCCCCACGCACGAATTCTCTAAGCCACACACCCCCTGCCCCCCACCACAGGCCTTTGGAGGATGGGTGGGGGTGGGGGGTGTCTCTGGCAGAGCCTCAGCTGTTAGTTCTTGGGTGGAAAAAGGAGGCAGAACGAGGCAAGCTGGGAGGGTGGGGGGAGGGGAGGAGCACGGGCATGCGCAGTAGCCAGCAGAGGAGGCCACTGCGGGCAGCGTCCTGGCACAGGTGTCCCTTCCCTGGTCAGTGGTCAGCACAGCGACCTGTCCAACTCCTCCCCTAGTCCGCTCTGCTAGCTCTCCCAGGACCACCCGAGCAACTCAGCTGGGATGGGTTCCCCCGAGTTCTGTGCTGGGCCTGTCTGCCAACCTCCAGCATGCTGCTGGTGAGTTGACTCTTCCCCTCCTGATTCACCAATTCATTAGCGCGCACTCCTCAGAGCTGCAGTGCGTTCCCGCCTCCAGATGATAGACAATGAACAAGCAACAGGAACACAACCGGAACGAGGAGTCACCACTAATTTTCTCTTTCCTAGAAGGGTACTGGTGGCTCAAAACTGTAACCCTAGCCGCTCAGGAAGCTAAAACTGGATGGGGGACTGTGGTTTGAGGCCAGTCTAGCAGAAAAGTTCCATAGACTTTATCATAAAACTAACCAGTGAAAAACACAGGCTGGAGGCATGGTTCAAGCCACACAAGTATGAGGCTTTGCTAACCCCAGTACCACAAAGAAAAAAATTCTAAAATTGTGGTAAAACGTAGCTTAAAATGGACCATTTTAACCCCTGATTAGTGCCCAGTACCGTGGTGTTAAGGGCATTCACCTTGTCACAGACTCACCCTACTGTCTGTCGCTCACATTTTTCCATCTTATAAAACAGAAACTCTGTACCCATTGAACAAATAGCTCTTCCTTTCCCTACTCCTCACGGCCCCTGGAAATTAGCCTTGTACTTGTCAGTCCTTGTAAATTTAACTACGCTATGTGCTTCATGCAAGTGAAATCCTGTAGCATCTGTCCTTTGCTGACTGTTGGCTTTGATGTTTCATCCATGTTGTAGCCTTCATTTTTTTTTAAGGCTGAGTAATATTCTACTCTGTGTGTGCGCGCATGTGTGCGCATGTGCATGTGTGCGCGCATGTGCGTGTGTGTGCACATGTGCATGTGTGTGGCACATGTGCGTGTGTGTGCATGCATGTGCATATGTGTGTGGCACATGTGCGTGTGTGCGTGCGCATGTGCATGTGCGCGTATGTGCATGTGTGTGCACGCATGTGCATGTGCATGCACGTGTGCATGTGTGTGCACACATGTGCGTGTGTGCACGCATGTGCGTGTGTGCGTGTATGTGCATGTGCGTGTGCATGTGCATGTGTGTGTGGCACATGTGCATGTGTGTGCATGCATGTGCATATGTGTGGCACATGTGCGTGTGTGCACGCGCATGTGCATGTGTGTGCGTGCATGTGCATGCATGTGCATGTGTGTGGCCCATGTGCATGTGTGTGCATGTGCGTGCGTGCGTGTGCATGTGTGCGCACGTGCATGCGTGTGCACGCATGTGCATGTGCGTGCACATGTGCATGTGCGTGTGTGCATGTGTGTGCGTGTGCATGTGTGCACGCGTGTGCATGTGTGTGCGTGCGTGTGCATGTGTGTGCGTGCATGTGCATGTGTGTGTGTGTGGCACATGTGCATGTGTGCATCATAGTCTGTCCATCCATCTGTTCACCGGCACACTTGCCTGGCCATTCTCAATAATGCATCTGTGAATATGGCACACCAATGCCCACACCTCCACCTTCAGTCACCCTGGGCATATGCCCAGAAGTGAGTGAAATGGTTGCGTCATATGATAATTCTATTTTAAATCTTTTTGAGGAAGCACCATACTATTTTCTATAGAGCTGGCGCCTTTATAGGAACTGGAGCATGTACTGCAAAGAAGATCTGACACAGAGCTTGTGTGACAAAGCCAGGGCAGAGGCCTAGAAGAGCCCAACACAAGCCAGACCCTGGAACCTGAGCTTCATGTACGATGAGATGCTTTCTCCATCAGTCCTCTGACTAGCCCTCAGCCCTGTAATTGTTTCTTTAATTGATTTTACTCAAGTAGGACGATGGGTTCTATTTCTTTTTCTGCTCAAATTTTGTCTCCTCTCTTCACATTTCTGTCCCCTCCCCCGTTTCTAATAAGATTTACTTCCCCGAGTTCTTTCTTTTTGATTTTTATTCCTCCAGTTCTTTCAAATATGAAGTTGACAACTTTCCTTCCCCTCCTCACCCCCCCACCCCACCCCAAGCTATATCTCCAATACCAAAAGAACACAAACAACACAGGAGCACAAATTTAGACCCAAAGTAGAACAAAACAGTGAACTCATCCAGGAAAATATTGAAGCTAGTTACTTAGGTTAGACCCCCGTGTGCTGCAAATGTGCTTTAAATTAGGTCATCTCAGCGATGACTACAAGTTCAAAACATGCAAGGCCACCTTCCTGGAACGGGAACAAGGTGTATCGGGTTACCTCTGCAGGAGATTGTTCTGTTCTAAGTGTAGTTAAGAGCAGAGCTCTGCCATGTACCATACGGAAAGAAAAAGCCTGTAAGCAAATCACTGCCTTGGCAAATGGCATTATAACCCTCAAAGCTTCAAACATTGTATCCCCTGGTGACACCTCCCTTGCAGAAATGGTGCGTCTGCCGGGACCTGTGGAATTCAGGAGCCCCGCGCATACACAGGGCCCCGGTGACCTTCACACATTCAGCCGTGTCCTGCCTTGATTTTGCACAAAACGCCCAGGAATGTGTCTGGCTGCCTACCCCGAGGACAGGGAACGGGGCCGGGAGTCACCAGGGCACAAAGTGAGAGTTGGCTGAAAGCAGACAAGGAGTCTCCTGAGGAGGAGATGCTGCGGCCCCCGGTGTGGGCGAGGGAGAGGGTCGACCCACAGACTCTGGGAAGAAATCTCAGGCATGGACTGACCTTGGATGATTTCACAAGGAGGTGGCTACTCGGCCTCTCTGAAGAGAGGCCCAGACTCCACTGGGATGCGCCTAAAGATCACTCCCACTGGATCAGTGATGCTTTTATTTCACACTTGGGCTGTGAGGCAGTCAACACGAGCCGCTCTGTAAAATGCTCTCCTGCAGAAATAACCGTGGCTGCTTCTTACGAGAGGCCTGAGAACGGAGGCATCAGACCGCATCCTCTAGACTTCCCACGGCTTCAGTACGTGTTACAGTGCTGGCAGATCGTGATCGCCGAAGAGCTGACACAGTCATCCTACATCCAATATCATCTTACCTGAAAATCTAAGTGTGTCTTCGATTTACTTGTGAGGTCGGTGATGGGATCATAGGTGGACAGCAAGTACACTGCAGGCCTTGAGTGCCACACCCACCGTTACCATGGTGACCGGGGCCCCGCCCACATCCCCGCCCAGGACAGCACAGACAGACCTGGTTCTCCATCCCAGCTCCCCTGTTACTATCTACAGTTCCATGAGAAAGATACTTCACTTCTTTCTGCCTCTGCTTCCTCATCAGACACAAACAAAAACCCAGTGCCATATAATACCCCTCGCCAGTCTACATGGGCTCATAATGAAGAGCACATAAATCATGGACGAGCCCAGGGTACACAGGTGAGTTTTGTTAGCTATAGTTGTGTTGTTGTTGTTGTTGTTGCTGGTCCTGGGCTTGAACTTGGCCCGAGTGCTGTCCCTGAACCTCTTTGAACTCAAGGCTAGGGCTCTACCACTTAAGCCTTAACACCACTTCTGGCTTTTTCCGAGTAGTTTACTGGAGAGAAGAGTCTCACAGACTTTCCTGCCCAGGCTGGCTTTGAACCCTCAGATCTCAGCTTCCTGAGTACCTAGGTTTGCAGGTATGAGCCACCGGCGCCCTCCTGTCATTCTTATTTTTAATTAACACATGATAATTACACATGTGTTCAAGCTGTAGTATGACGTGTTGGCCCATGAACACGCTGTAGAGTGATCAGCTTAGCATATGCGACTTACTCATTAGTGTCAGGCTCTGATCCTGTCTTCCAGGCAGGCCCTCCTCTTCTAAGGACAGTAGTTCTCAAAGGGTGGTGTGGGGACCCCTGGTGGTCCCTTTTTCAGGCAGTGGGTGAGGTGAAAACCATTTCCACAGGGAGAGGAAGCTAGGAGTCTTCCCCACCCATTTCTCTGAAGTGGGTAGTGGGTGGAGCCTTGGCGTGCGCGGTCTACCAACGGAGCCTGTGCCGTCTCCGCTGCCTTCTTCCCACCACCAAACACATTTCATGGCCGTGAAGCAATCCTCCCCTCTATATTTTTTTGCAAGATGTGATTTTCTTTTTTATTCAAAGAAAATCCGTTCCCTATAAGCTTGTGGTGAGCTTGCGGACATTCTTCCTTAATAAGTAACTTTTTAAATATCCAGTTTTAATTTCGGATGTGGTAATAGCCACGGAGGCAGTCCACAGAAGCAAGCATTCTTTGGGCTCTTCCATAATCTTAAGGGCGTAGAAGGATCTGGAGAGAGGAAGGCTGGCTCACGACGGTTCTAGCACAGAGGGGCTGTCATCCTCCAGGTGACTCGCTTGGGAGCGGATACAGACCGCGTCACGTTTACAACCAATGACAATGATAATGAACCTACCGGTCCCTGGCGTAGACAATCCTCAGAGAGCTATGGGGAGGCCAGGCAGCGCGCAGCATCCCTCCTACAACCTAGAACTGGGCTCGGGATCTAAAGTATCCTTAGGATAGCCAGCGCATGGCTTTCAAAGATCACAGGCACTCGCCACCATCTTACCTTGTTCTTTGCATGTTGTGTTTATTGTTTTATTATTTATTATTTATCGGTTTACGAGTGCCATGCCTCTGGATCCCGCATGCCGCTTCCTCCCATCGGTCCCCCCACTCTTCTACCTCTTCCCATCTCCTCATCATCCTGGCTTCATTTTCACCTGTACATTCCCCCATGCCAGCGCCTCCCTTGTACCCAACACCGCCCCTCACCACAGTGCTACACTCACAGGCAGTTTTCACAGGGTTGGGGGGGGAGGGGGGGAGGGGGGCGGGGGGGAGGGGGCAGGGGGGGCCCGAGAGGAGGGGCTGCATGTGGACACTCCTAAGTTCTGGTTTTTCTTATCAAACCTTTTCAACCTCCCATGTCAAACAAGAAATCTCTCTCATTTAATAGCCATTTTAAATATGCTTCCCAGAAGTTGGAGAACTAGGCCCCCCTACTCTTTCCCGGCTCCATAGCTAAGTTTCAGAAGTGTTCAGGAAATACTTTGGGGGACACAAGGCCATACTTTAAAATAAATTATATATATATATGTACATATGTATATATTACACAGACACAGACACAGACACACACACACACACACACACACACACACACACTTGCATGTGGTCTTTCTCTGAATAAGCATTTGGTATGTGAGTGTATCACTGGAACAAATGGGGTTTAAGCATGCCACATTCAGACCTCTGGTTCCCACCATTACTTCCAGAGCCACGTTGACACCTGCTCTGTCATTTAAGACCCTGTATCTCAGAGGCTTCAGATTTCCACACACAAATACACCCCCATGTATAATGAACTGGGTTGGGGTTTGACGCGTTCAGTAGCCATTCCGAGTGTGGCTGATGAGGCAATGGTACAGGTTTGCATGCTTTATGCAGAGTCTTTTTTTGCTAAATGCCATGGACTTGGGGGAATTAAATGCAGTTTATTTCAACCTGTGTTTGTTTGATGTCAATGTACCGCTTATGTAGAATAACTATCATACTTCTTTATCTGCTCCAATAAAGTTAATCCTTAAAATGTTACCCTAGATAGTCCTTGACCACATAGTCGCCAGTGCTCATCTTGATACAACAAAACTGTGTTCTCCTCCTGATATTAGCAAATCCAATATGTGACAAGATAGAGTCAAATTATCCGACTATTACACTATTTTCATTTATACTAAGATGATATGGCGTGGTAGGGAGAAAAAAAATCCCACAGACATAAACATGAAATGAAAATCATTTCAACCTGATTGCATAGCACTACAGAACTGCACGGCTCTGTTGCGATATGTTTTTTTTTTTTTTTAACTAAATTTAGGAATTTCAAACAAATGTCATCAGATCTCTTTGCATGAGCAGCACAACGTGCCAAACAAAGTAAATGGATAACTTTCCTACTGCTACAATATGGGAAGAAGATGGAAGGAAAAGACCTCCTGGCTCCTAGGAAGGCTGCCGGTCTCCATCCATGAGCAGGGACCCGGACCGCTTTGCCCCACACTGCGATTCTGAGAAGGAAAGGAGGCGGGAAAGAAGGAGGCTAAGCCAGAAGAGGACTTATGTACAGCTAAGGCTCCCCCTCTGACCTCCCAGCCCAGAGGTTTGCTTCAGACTAGACACCTACCAGTACTGTGGGTCCATTTGCCATTCCAAATCACAAACTGAAGCCTTGGAAAGGTAGGCTGCAGAGCACCTCAGCAACCTCTACTCCTGGGTGTTGATTTCATCTGCACTGTATTCGTAAACTGCTCCGTTAAATAGCCAAAAAAAAGAGAGAGAAAACCTAATACCTATCCCACAAAGCTAAGTGAAGGGAGACATGATTTGGGAAGGGTGGGTGTGAACAGGGGTGACATTGCTCACGACATGCTGTGTCATTAATTGTTTCGCTGAACAGTAACTTCTTTGCACAACTACTTAGAGATAATGAAAAAAATTAAGTCCTTAATTCACTTATGTCTTGAGACATATCAGAATTGACCGGCCATTGTGAGAACAATGTAACATCTAGCCAGTATGGAGATGGAACCTCAAAGTCGTTTAACTATCGTTATTGTTTTTGTCCTGCTTAGAGTTTGACTTCACTCATCACTTTCTCGAAGCAGGCCGACAATATTCAAAAGGAGGCTCAACATGAGCCATTTTCTGACAAACTGATAAAATGTGAAACTGTATCACATTCCCCAGCGTTACTTTTCTCTCACATGAACCACGATGTGGGTTTGGCTTAATGAGCCATCTAAATAATTCACATCTGTGTATCTCATTTTTTTTTTGTCTCAAATGTGTGAAAATAGAAATCCAAAGGAAGCTTTTAAGATAAACAGTGCGGATACATTGCAAAAGAAGAAAAAAAGAAGAATGACCACATTTCCTTAACCCCTTTAATGTAACTGAAAGGAGTTACATGTAGGCACTTCTGGAGTTTGGTTCAGCAAATAAGCCATTTCGTGTCTATTGACTGAGTGTTCACTTGGTGCTGGTCGGGGAATAGGAGAGCTCTGGGAAAATAGGTCCATCTTAAAGAACTCACATTCTGAGAAGAGATGCAAGGCAAGCGTAATATCCTGCCAGGGAGGTATGTACCGCAGACACAGTGTGCGTGGGGTGCTTTGTGAACTGAGCACCCTGATCTTTCCACTAGGATTGCCTGCTGTCTATATCCGTATCTATATACTTACATGTCTATACATACACGCATTATAGGACATATTCAACACATATATGTGTAGACATGTGTATGTGTCTATGGGTCCTATGTCTATACATCATATAATATGTTGCACCCTGTGCCGAGTCCCTAGTAGAAATAGCCTACAAGTTCTGGGTGCTGCTTCGTTCCTTCCCGCCTGTGGCCAAGGCCGCAGTGATCCATCTTCCCACGAGCCACAGTTTAGCACCTGTTGAGCGATATTAGAGGAACTCATCTGGGTTGTGAATGGAGAATATGCTCAGGAGGCTGGACTCAGACGGATCCAGGCTTTGCTAGTATTCTCCTTCTGTTTTAGCAGACAAATAATCTGTTGCAACTTTGCTGCTTCTCTTTCCCTCGCTTGGCTCCGTTCCCCGTGCACCATTTTGTTCAGGGGGTGCCTAAACTGATTCTTCCGTGTTAGCCAAAACAAATGAGGAGCTTGGCTCTCGGTCTGGTGGCAGCAGCTGCCGTGATTGAAGTTCTCCACACCTAAGGCAGTGGGGCAGCTTTCCGGTTGACAGATGAACACATTTTCATTACCAGGGAAACAGGAAGCCTTGCATGCTGGGAGAGAGAGAGAAAAAGAGAGAGACAGACAGACAGACAGACAGAGACAGGGAGGGAGAGAAAGAGACAGGGAGGGAGGGAGGGAGAGAGACAGAGGGAGAGAGGGAGGGAGAGAGACAGGGAGGGAGGGAGGGAGGGAGGGAGGGAGGGAGGGAAGGAGGAAGGGAGGGAGGGAGGGAGGAAGGGAGGGAGGGAGGAAGGGAGGGAGGGAGGGAGAGATCTGGGAAGTTGCTTTGTTCTTTCTTCTATCAATCACAGTTATTGTTTGGCTGAAATGGAGAGGAGGTTGGCCGGGGAGCCCCAGCCCCACATGGCAGGCCTCTCTTCCCTTCCAACTGCAGCTCTGAGCTGACAGCCCCATGGTTTCCTGACCTCTGCCTGCCTCAGCCATGGAAGTCCTGTGCAGAGCTGTTCAGGGTGGTGGTTTTTCTTCATGCATGCAACGAAGGGCAGGCAGAGGCTGGGAGGTCTAGGGGAACCCACCAGGAAGGAAAGGAAAGACCCATTTGATTGTTTCCACGTATTTAGTCATATAATGAAGCAAAACCACAAAGCGGGCGTTTGAAGGCTTTCAGAGACTTCCTGGCTGCTTTGGGAGTTGGCACCACACTGGGACTGGACACAGGGACCAGAAGCCCTCTTTGGCAAGAAGATGCCTCTCCACATGCACAACTTCTTCCTACATTCCTTCACCATCGTCGTCCCCAGGATCTTCTCACATCAGGAGGTCAGCGGTGTGGCATCCCAGTCCCCAGGTTTCTGTGGTGAGTTCCCAGTGCCCCTGACTGCTGCAGGAAACCCAAGCAAGCAGAGCAAAGTGGGGGGAGGAGGAGGGAAGGATAATGATAAGACCACGGGAAGTGGCGCGTGGAACACGGGGCATTCGGTGTAAGCACTGTGGGTGTCTCCAGGGACAGGCCTCAGATGTACAACTTCCAGATGCTCCTTCCCGTTGGTCACTTTGACAAGAGCCTCCTGGCCACCACAAAATGGACAGAAGGAGAAAGCTGGCTGGCCGGTCAAGGAAGCTCATGCCCCGGTCACGCACTGCTTGCTCGCCGGCTCAGGCGTATTCTCAGAAATGTGTTGTTAGGTGGTTTTATTGGTGAGTATTCCTACAGCATACATCCACAAACATCATCACTGTGAGGATAACTACCATGTGTAGGATACCAACTCTACAAATGGACATAACTACAACAACAATATGTGTGTGTGTGTGTGTGTGTACACACATGTGCATGTATATATGCTATCTTTGCTACACACATACCTACACATATCACACACATATAGTATATGTATATGTATACATGTATGCCATATTCATATACACTCAGATGTATATGCATGTATATTCATATAACTATGCATATACTATATTCATATACATATGTGTATGTATATATATATGTATATATATGGAAATTAAGCTAAACTAGCCACTCAGTTCATGGTAACGTCCAAGAACTTGGTGAGTTTGAGACAATTGTCCCTCCCACCTGCCTCTGCCCTTTCTCTCCAGTGTCCATCTTAGCTCTCTCTGTAATAACTCACCCCTCGCTTTCCTGTTTGGCTTGTACTGGGGTGGCCCCCCAATATTGGGGTCCGTGATCAAAGGAACAAAACTGAAACAAAGCGAAAGTCAGACAAAGCTATGTTTTGCGCCAAGCATCTAGAAACAGACTGACCGATCAGGGCCGCCTCAGCAGAGAGCAAACCCCGCTCAGCTGCACAGGCTAACTTTTAGAGGGAACAGGCCATGCAGTTAGGCTAGCCACACACAGGTGACCAATAAGGTTACAACTTATCCCTAAGCAGCTGTTTAAACTAGCCTACCACTTTGGTCAGTTTTGGCGTGGGGGTTTGGGTGGGGGGAGGTGGGGTTTGCATTCCGTGGGGGGGGGGGGGAGGTCTTACATACATGGTCATTACAGACGTGTCCAGCTGGCCTCTAGGCTCTGTTATCAGAGACTTGCAATCCACATTTTTCCTAAACTTGTAAACAACAAGATGGATCTTTAACCAGGGTGGAGTCACATGGACTCACTGGGTCCTGACATTAAGATTGGGTCCCACCAGCTTGCACAAAGTAAGTCCGGGGCCTCTCCGCACTGGACACTAGACCACCACCGACTGATGGCACACAGATGACTCCGGTTTGCAAACCCGGTGCCCGTATCCATGAGCAAGGTGGGGAGAAGAACAGGTGTCTCTCCCCTGTGTGCCAACCTCCACAATGCTGATTCCCGAGCTCGTTGAGATGCGCTGCGTCTCTGCTGCATCTGGGTGTATCAAGATATCTCTGCTTACATGCAAGATGTTGATTCGCCTCAGGATCTTAAGTCCCTTCCTATCTAGCAGCCCACATTTATACGAGCAGGGGAGGAAGTCTTTGGTGGTAGAGATTGTGATGAGAAAGGAGACTTGTTCTAGGTCCTGCAGTCCCCAAATTACAAATCCAAGTTAAAAAATGGAAGCTTCTCTGCTGATGAACTGCTTCCTCTTACAGACCCAGGGGCCCCTGCCAGCCTACACTTCAGATCATGCTTTCTAGCGTCCCGCAAGATTTTTCTTTACAAAACCAAGCAAGTTTTTTTTTTTAAATGCTCCATCTCTGATAAGCTTCTGATAGGCATATTGCAGAACTTTTTTTTTTCTTTATCTCTGCTTTGTTCAAATGAATATGTTCCCATGCACAGGCCAGGTATTTCATAAGGAAGGCATTATCTACAGATGTGGCTGCCCATGAATTGAGTAGCTAAACTTTTCATAGTTCCTGTTTCTCATATGTCTTATGAAATATCAATATTCACCTTCAATAGTAGCACCTTAAATTACTCAGTTAATAAAGTATATCTGGCAACATGCCTAACGTAGCAGACACATAACAAAATACTCTTTTTCTTGTTCCTGTTTCTTGTTCATGTTTAAGGAATGACCTCAGTTTAAGGGATGGCATTAGCACCATCATCTCCACCTTGTATGATTACTTTCGTACTTAGCGATGCTCTCATGTCATAGATTGCTGACTGTAAGACACTTTTGCTTTGAAGTCTATTGACAAGTCGGTCAGCTATTGGTAGCTGTGGCTACCATCTTTTCTTGGGGAAGCCATTTTGCACGCAGCGCTTTCCAAAGGACTAAAGAAACATCCTTTAGTGTGTGAGACACACATATTCCCAGGACAGCGGTCCTCCTCCTACCATCACCGAATCAAGCCATAGGTGAGGAACTGACTGGAGGGTAGCCATTTGTAGGCTAGCCAGTGGCCTGGGGATTCTCTAGCAAGAAGCCCAAGCTGGTAAGATCTTCTCAATTCTGCAACTACACTTTTGACCCCTAGAGACAAGCAGGAGTGTTAGCTACCTTCCCATCTCCATGACAGAATCTGAGGTGCTAAACACAGAGGGAGGAGAGAGTTGTTTGGCTCATGGCTACCAGGCAGGATTGGCTGGCTCCATCGTACTTGGACCTATGCAAGTCAGGATATCACCGTTGGTGCGGGGGAGGGGGGGCCGGGGGGGGCAACAGGCAAGATAAGGCTATTCTCTTCCTGGTAGGCAAGGTGCTCAGCCATTAGGCCACACCCCTAGACATTATGCTTTCAGTGTTCATTTCCTCAAATAGGACTTGGTATTTTTGCCCCGTCCAGCCTCTGTCTGTCATTAACTTGGGAAAATGCATAGCTAGCACTACTTCAAGCATTTCCTTTAATCCTTTTCTTCTTTCCTCCCTCCCTCCCTTCCCTCCTCTTGCTTCCCTTCCTTCCTTCCTTCCTTCCCTCCTTCCTTCCCTCCTTCCTTCCTTGCTTCCTTCCTTCCTTCCTTCCTTCCTTCCTTCCCTCCTCTTGCTTGCCTTCCTTCCTTCCTTCCTTCCTTCCCTCCTTCCTTCCTTCCTTCCTTCCCTCCTTCCTTCCTTCCCTCCTTCCTTCCTTCCTTCCTTCCTTCCTTCCCTCCTTCCTTCCTTCCTTCCTTCCCTCCTTCCTTCCTTCCTTCCCTCCTTCCTTCCTTCCTTCCTTCCTTCCTTCCTTCCTTCCTTCCCTCCTTCCCTCCTTCCTTCCTTCCTTCCTTCCTTCCTTCCTTCCTTCCTTCCCTCCTTCCTTCCTTCCTTCCCTCCTTCCTTCCTTCCTTCCTTCCTTCCTTCCTTCCTTCCCTCCTTCCTTCCTTCCTTCCCTCCTTCCTTCCTTCCTTCCCTCCTTCCTTCCTTCCTTCCTTCCTTCCCTCCTTCCTTCCTTCCTTCCTTCCTTCCTTCCTTCCTTCCTTCCTTCCTTCCCTCCTTCCTTCCTTCCTTCCTTCCTTCCTTCCTTCCTTCCTTCCTTCCTTCCCTCCTTCCTTCCTTCCTTCCCTCCTTCCTTCCTTCCTTCCTTCCTTCCCTCCCTCCTTCCTTCCTTCCTTTCTTCTTGGATAGTCACAATACACCTATGTCTTTCTGACCGTATTCTGTTCCATCTTTTTCCTTAGTTTTTCTCATTGCCTCTTCACTTGTAGATGTTTCTGTGACCTATCTTCAAGTTCACTGATTCCTTCCCTGGTCTGAGCCCATCCATGTCCTTCTTTATTCCAGTTACAATGCCTTTGTTTTCTAGTATTTCATTTCACTTATTTTCTCTTTCCAGCTTTGCTTGCCCTTTGTATCTCTTCTCGCTATACTATGTGTTTGTGTGTGTGTGGCTATGGATCATTTAAATTCAGGAAATGAAGGTTTTCTTTCTTTCTTTTTCTTCTATTTCAAGTAGTCAGTCCTCACAATGAAAAGCACTGCTTTTCAGATGGTTTTCCCAGCTCTAGATCTGCCCAAAACAACATGTAAATGACACCACATGGTTGTCAGCACACTCACAGGGGGAAAGGAATACTAAATTCTCTCTCTCCTTAAACATGTTCTTCTCCTGTGATGGTGGGGATTGGATCTCCATCCTCATGCACGCTAAGTACCTGCTCTGCCTCTGAGCTGCAGCCCCAGGCAGCAAGGTTCAGATGCTAAGTTACTAGAGGACCAGCAACATAAGATTAATATTGAAGTATTTCCCTCCTGTGTTTTCCCCAAGGATCATGTAAAAACCTTGAACATAAAACCTGTGACACTCCACCTACCCAGCCAAGGAAGACAATGACCTCCCTCTACACCATGTTCCTAAGACAATAGAAGTACCCTTCCTACCCCAATATTCACAGGCCTATTACCTATTTATTTCTCTACTTATTTCTTATAGGCTGATGGTCATAATGAATAGAAGGAAACCCAGGTAAACCCCTAACTTCTCTTCCCAGGACAGAAATTTGATATCATACTTGGGGGGTGAGGAAAACCATTTGTGTAGAGAGTTAATTAAAAACTCCAAAGGGCAGACTGGAGGCATGGCTCACTGGTAGAATGCATGCTTGTGTGAGGCCCTGGGTCCAATTCCCTAGCACCAAATGCAACAAAAACAAACAAGAAATTCTGGAGGGAAGAAACACCAACAGAGAGCAAAATCATCTAGCCTGAGATTCTGTATGCTGTTCTGCAGATGATGTTGACTGTGTAGCATTTAATTCATCTCTTTTGGATGGGCATGCTACCAACTCTAGTGTTTTCTGTTGCTGTTTCAAAAAGATTCTAATCTCATCTCGGTAATAGCTTCTGTCATTCCTACCAACAATATGCTATAAGATCCGTGGCTCCATTGACAGAAATATTAATGTGTCCAGCTCTTTGGTCATTTGGACCCCTGGCTAGCTCTTACTGGGCATCCAGCCACCTTTGCTGACCGACTGCACAGTGTCAGGTCTGGGCTTTCTAAACCCAGTCCCCTGGTGCAGCTCACTTCCCCAGAAGGCAGTCTCGGTACAGGACTGCAAGTCCATCTACTCCCTTCTACTTCATACTCTCCCATCTTCTGTGACCCGGAAGAACTGGGCTACTTGGCCTTGCAGCTTATCTTCATTACATTCTGTTAGAATCAGGGTTGGGAGGGTCTAATGACCCTCACCTCAATCTGATGTTTGGAACTCTCCCCCGCTTCCCCTGCCAGGTTCTGAGTCTGTCCTTCAGCTCCTTTGCTGTTTTCCAAAGACGTTTTGATATGTGTCAGATTCCTCCCTCCCTCCCCAGCATACTGGTACAAAGCCATGGGATCGCTAGGGAGGGCAAGGAGAATTCACGTCGAAGAGTCAATGATCATTGCATAGTATCTGCAGTGGGGATGAGTATGTTTGTGTTAAAAAGACACGCTAGAGCCAGGTAGGCATTGGTGGCTCACCCCTGCAATCCGGATAGCCACCAAGAGGCAGACATCTGAGGATTATGGTTTGAAGCCAACCTGGGCAGGAGAGTCGGTGAGACCCTTATCTCCAATGAACCACTACAAAAGCCAGAAGTGGAGCCATGGCTCAAGTGGTAGAGTGCTAGCCTTGAGCCAAACAGCTCAAGGACAGTGCCCAGGCCCTGAGTTTAATCCCACAAGGACAGGCACACGCACGCACACAGAAACTCCAGGATTTATCCAGTACTTGCGTGGCACATAGTCCTTTGTATCACCCATCAGTCAACATAGTGAGGTTTCCCAGATGGGCTTTTTTACTTACGTATCACCTAAGGAACAAACTACCCACCGTCCACATCGGAGGATGTTACTTCTATTTAAATGAGCTTTGGAAGATGAGGGAGACCCTGGCAGGCTGAGACTCTTCTCAAACCAAAACACCCGTTGGAACCACTGTCACTGGGATTTCCCGTAGGTTATTGTTTGGGTTCCTAAGTCAGCTCTGCACTGGGCATGCAGTTTACAGACTACAGAAATGTGAGAAAATCTCTCGGCCCTGCGATGCAACTGCATGGCACCAGCCCAGTGAAGAGGCTATCCGTCCCTGGTGGTTACGGGGAACGACTTGCTCTAACACATGCTGTGTGTGATGTCACCTTTAACTGTGACAATGGCTTCTTCCCCACTAAATCTGACAGTGCTTTGCTGTCTCTCCATCTTCCAGTCGCTCACCCAGGTGCCTGTTTTATCCGTGTGGTGCTCTCAGAGGGGAAGAATATTTTCTTCATTGAAGACCAGAACTGGTCATTTTCAGGCTAAAAGAAAAAAAAAATGCTTCCATCAGAGTCATTTATCTAAAACACTTTATAACATTCTTCCAGCCACGGCTGCTCCACATTTCACCCTCTTTTCATTCCCATTAACCCTAAAACCACATATGTGACATTTTAAAAGTACGGAATCTAGAACAGACAAACAGCGTAGGTGAGATCCGATCCCAGCTTTCCCTCAGCTTGAAAGGCATGTAAATTCCATTTGGGGGGATATTTTAGGCTTGAAAAACTGATGACAGATTGTCTTTATTAGATATCCTCTGGGGGGAAAAAAAGAACATTATGTTCAGCTTTGGGGGACCAGCAGACTTCCAGGCAGAAGATGGAGCCTCTTCCCTTACAAACATCAAGTGAGTAGAGCCGAAAACCAAACCAGCACCACCTGCTAACTAGAAAGGCTTTGCCAGGTGAATCCTCCTCCTGGTGTTGGTGTAGCCACCCAGACACGAGAGACTTAGGTTTATAAGGGCAAGCTTACCTTACAATACATAGTGGGTACAAAGAAAGTGGGTCTCAAAGAAAGACTGAGAGCGTGTATTTTAATAACTCACCAGGCCGGAATGAACACTGAGCTGTTTCACCCCAAAGCACATAGTTTTGCTGCCAAATATTTCCCAGAGGCAACCTGTAGATGAAGTGGAAGTGGTTCTAGGTAGACAATTTGAGAACAATTACATGCATGCTCTCACAACCTAAAAAACAAAACAAAATACTTCACAATTCTTAGTTATCGCAATGATTCAAAATTGAAAAGCATTGGTACTTACCATATTACTACCAAACCAACATCAACACATTTGCGTAGATAAATATCACTAGCTTGTGGATCTTGGCACACTGTGTTTGCTGTCTGTCTGTCAAAAACTTTTGGTGGTCAAACAGACAGTACAGAACCATTAATCCATGTAAATTCACCAGCCATTTTTCTTACCATTCCTTTTCCTCTTGAAATTATTCCTTCTGCCATTTCAGAGTTGACACATTTCTGGGGCAGAATCTTTGTCGTAAAAGACTTTGAAAGCAGATAGCAAACACTGATGCGTGAGAGGCATGGTAGATATTAGATCCAGAAAGAATTTCTCAATGCCTTTTTCTCAAGCATCTCATGTTTTGTTTTTTTTAAATCAGTGAGGGAACCAAGACTCGGGAAGGCTCTGAACAGATTGTAAAAATAAGGCCTTCTACCATGCACCATGCTATGATACATATTAAATCCACTTTTGACTTGCAGTGTTTTTAGGGTGCAAACCCATTGTAAGTTGAGAAGCATATGTAGTAAAGTCTTTCACTGCTCTAGTATACACGGCTGACTAGAGCCACCAATTAATAAAATTAAATTTAGTAAAAATGTTTTCGTTTTAGAAAAGCACCAAGGAGGAATATAAAGCTCACATACTCAGGAGACAGCAGTTCTACACTTGCTTCCGTCCTTGTTAGACTGTGTGACCTTGGCAGTCATTTAACTTCTGTGTCTGGCTTTCTCACTTCTGTACCATTAGATGATGGCTGGACTTATGCAGCCACTCTCCAACTTGGTCACCACTGCCTAGAGGACTTGCCTGTATTTCTGGACCCTTCCCAGAATTGCTGATTCAGTGAATCTTGAGTGGAGATGCCATTTGTAGCTCTAACAAATAAATTGCAGGTGTTGTTAGTGGCCAATGACACACAATGGCTTCCAAGTTTGTTGCAAGCTTAGACATATTATGTATTTGTGATTCTGCCAGACTGCTTTATAATTATCATTGCTAAGATTATTTCTATCTCTACCTTCTTTGTTACAGGCCAATGTAAACGTCGCCTTTATTATTCTCTCTCTAATACCTGTACCATGTGACACACATGGTTCTAAATCTTTAAGAGACTAACCGAAGAGACAGCATTGCTGTCACCATCACCACCACCACCACCACCACCACCATCATCATCATCATCATCATCATCACTGTCACATTCATTACCATGATGATCAAAATGGTTAATGTCTGTTGAACATACAATGTCCCAGATGCTCTGCTCACTCTTTTCATTCTTATTTCACAAGGATGAGGATGCGATTACACATTAGGATGTGAGTAAACTGAAGGAACAAGAAGCTTGAAGTGGAGAGCAATTTGGCAAAGTCTTGGCAAAGACTACGGTATACCAGAGGCAAACGGAACGCTATTTGTATGGGTCAGAGAAAGAGGAAGAAGAGACGAGGGTGTATGGTTTAATTCTGTGAGTCAGACACCTTTGACCACCGTGGCTTCAAGGAGTCCATGCTGAGCCCCAGTGGGCCAGGAAAGGTTGATGGTGTCATCAAAGGGAAAATAACCAGACGGTGGAGAGTGTCAGCCCTGCCTCGGCCCGGCCCAGGTCTGCCTGGAAGAAGCTGCTGTTCTCAGCATCACACTGTCACCCATGCTCCTTAAAGGCTCAGAGTGATCCGGAGCTGGGCGCCGGCAGCTCACACCGGCCACCCCAGCCACTCGGGAGGCTGAGATCTGAGGATCGCAGTTCAAAACCAGCCCAGGCAAGAAAGTCCATGAGACTGTTCTCTCCAGTGAACCAGCAAAAAGCTGGAGGTGGAGGTGTGGCTGCCGTGGTAGAGTGCCGGCCTTAACCCTGGTAACCACCAAAGGAGATAAAACCACAGTCAAGAGCATCGAGCGTGAGCAGTTTGCTAACTGCGTTGCTGCGCGGGTCGGTTCCACTCTAGGAAGAAGGCTTCCTTCTATGTGGACCACATTTTCAGGTTCATTTTCATTTAACAACTTCCCCAGGCATCTTGATTCATAGCTGATTTCAGGAACTCCTTGGAAGTCCGGGGCTCCCTGGAGAAAGGTCTGGCACCCACCGGGCCCTGCCCTGGCTTGCAGCAGCAAACTCTCGCCCGAAAGCACGACATTGCAGGACCCGCCTCCCATAACATAAAGTTGAGTGGCGGCGCTGGTCTCCCCTCACAGCGGCAAATAGGAAACTCGTAGGGAGTCGGTCCACCAGATGTTTCGTGGTAGAGAACAATACAACGATGACATGAACATAATGGAAAACCAAGACACCGTTGGCCAAAACATGCCGTAATCAATACATCCCAGGAGCTCAATTGGCTTCTTTCTCTGGTTGGAGCCTAAAGGAACAAAAGAAGAGGAGGGAAATCTGATCCAATTAGAGAAAATGTGGCTCAGGCTAAGGTGAGGGCTGAACCCTAGGGACCTTCAGGGCCCACTTGACGGCAGTTTCACGATGGGTTAATAAAAACCTTGACCCCTGGCATTAGAAATGTATTGTCAAGGGAAAACTGGGGTTTTAGAACAGAGAAAAAGGTAAGAAACATTGTCTACAATTCAATGCAGAGAGTCAGATAGACCTGACTAGAATTTAGAAAATGGAGTCTATCTACAGTAAGAAGGGAGGTGCAGAAATTGGGTTCAGTGGAGATGCCTTGGTTTTATGGGTTATCATCCCTTTTAGGAGCATGGCTACATTGAATCCGAAGGCACACAAACCTTGGACATAATTTAAAATTCAGAAGGGAATATTCTCAGAGCTGATCAGATCAAATCATTTATATTTTGACTTTCCTAACTCTTAGTTTTCAGCTGAGAATCTGCCTCTAACCTATTGTCAGGCCCAGGCGAATATTAACATGGAGTGGCGGTCTCCTGATCCTCAACAGCGAGAAAGACAGGACATGAGTGAGGGGCCTGTTTGGGACACGTGGGAAGGCTAGCTGGCCTCCAGGCAGAAGCGTGGGCCACAGGGATAACCCCCAAAGCCCTCTGGATGTTCTCTCCATTCTCTGCCGAGTAGGTATTGCCCGTCTCCCTGGATGAGCCGGCAGTACAGCAAACGCGGCGTCTCTAAAACACAACTCCTATTTCCCAAGAAGCTCTTAAGCCACACTGACAGCCCAGGTCCACCCTCCACGTCCTTTTTATCACAGCTTTGTAACAGCCATTCCGTAGCTCTCCTTCTGTCCCCTACTCTTACCTGGTCCAGCCTCCTAAGAATCCATTGACATCTTGAAACCATGTATCTTGACTCCAGAGCCTCCAGTTCTGTGAGTTGTATTACCTCCATGTTTCTTATACAATGACCGTCTTTGCTCCGGGTCTCCTTGCAAGTTGGAACTGTTGGGCTCACGGTCAGTGGTCGATGACTCAGTGTTCGGTGAAAGAGCTACTTTCTATGCATAGTGAAAGAAATGTGGACAGCCTGCTTAGCTGAGAAGACCACCATTCCCAGGCTCCTTTGCAGTTTACCCAGTGATCAAGCACTGGCCAAGGAAAGATAAGCCATCGTTGCTTGGCTTCAAAGAAAAGGGCAGTTGCTTCATCCTCTTCCTCCTTCCAGAGCTGGAATCTGACCAGCTTGTGGGAGCTCTAGCATCTGTCTTGAGGATGGGAATCCGCAGTTAGATGACAGAGCCAAATGGAGATACCTCGTCCAGACACGAACCTCCCTCCCTCTCCCAGTGACTTCACTGGGAAGTCCCACTAACCCCGCACCACTTTCCTTTGTATAGAAAAGTAAACTTCCACATACTTACGCCATTATCCCGAGGGTTTATCACTTCAGACAAAGTCGAATCTCGTTTGATATACCATTTCTCCCAGGATGTTGTCTGAAGTTCTCAATCGGATGTTCACAGTGGAAATGATGACGGCCTTTAAGCCTATTTCTACACCACGTCTACCAGCAACGCTGCTTTAATCAAGTTAATAGTCCCCACATGTGCTGTGCGCAGAATGACAGCTTCACGTGTTGAAGATACAGTTCCAAATGCAGCAGCATTCAGAGGTGATCGGATCGTCAGGGCCCAAACCTCACCAAGGTATGGATCTATTGATAGATTCTTAGCGGAATAACTATTGGCAGGTGGTGAACACTGTAGAAGGTGAGACCTAATGGAGGAAGTCAGTGGGCGGGGGAAATCTTGTCTTCAAGGTAATCTGGTTGGCTTCTCTCCTCTCCTCCCCTCCCCTCCACTTCCCCTCCTCTCTCTTCCTTTTCCCTCCTCTCTTCTCCTCTCCTCTCCTCTTCTCTCTCCTCTCCTCTCTTCTCTTCTCCTCTCCTCTCCTCTTCTCTTCCCTTCCATTCCCTTCCCTTCCCTTCCCTTCTCCTCTCCTCTTCCTTTCCCATCCCTTCTTCCCTTCTCCTTCCTTTCCACCCTCCTCTCTCTGGTTGCCACGAGGTGAGCTGTTCTGCGCCGCACTCTTCTACCAGGATGAACTGCTTCACACTAGTGCCCAAGGCAACAGAGCCAAAGGACTATGGAAACAACCGACCACCGCAGCCAACCAAAACATCACCTTTCCTTTCCTTAAATCTTTTTCCCCCTTCTGTTATTTTGTCACCACAATGAAAAGCTGATTGATGCACAGCGCCGCCACAATTAATTGCAGGTAGCTATTCTGGTCCTAAGCCTTCTCTTTTCAAAGAGGAATGACCCACTTGAGTTGGTATTCCTCACATAACCTTGATTTTTAGACACCTCATCTCTTTTAATGCAAGTTCTGTCATTAGTGTTTCTAATTAGAATATAAAACCAGAGCTTCACATTGTATTTCCTAAGTAAACAAGACTAGATGACACACACACAAAAAAATACTGGGCTGTAATCCCTTCATCTGCAACTTATTACCTTCAAGGCTTGATTAATTAGTAGGGTTTTGATGTTATGCTCATCATTGACACATTGTTTTCTTATATAAATATTATGAGAGGCGACTTTAACTGTGACTTTAAAACACTAGAAATCTGTGTTCACATATTCGATGAACACTATTTTTAATTATCTTGTATTATCTTTAAGTAGTTGTACAAAGGAGATGCCATTCAACAGGTTGGTCTGTGAGTATAATGCATCTTGATCAGCATTACCCCTTTGATCATTTCTCCTTCATCCCACCCCAACTCTACCCATCCCCTCAATTTTCCTGGCTCAATAGGATATGCTTTCTCATTACGCTACACCAGTCTAGTGTCAACTTCTGAGATCAAGTGATTGTCCTGTCTCAGACTCCTCAGTAGCTGGGCCTACAGGTACCTGCCACCATTCTTGGCTTCACTCACTGGAATCACAGGAGAAGCAGTGTGTACAAGCCTTACCTTTTCTGAAAAGAGAACTTCATCCACTGCCAGTGAAAACTTGGAAACCACTGAAGGCCATGGCAAGTCTCAGATTCTACCTGCCTGGGGGACGCTTTCTCCTGGATCACGGGCCTGCGTATTAGCAGCCTGAGACCTGACCGGCATTCAGCTCCTTCCTCTGTCCACACATTTCCTATAATATCCAGTGCAAGGAAGAACTTGGGAGTCTAAGCATTAAATAAATGTGTGTGTGTGTTCATGAACAAGCCTGTGTGTTCACGGGCACACAGGACATCGCTAGATTTGATTTCATCAGGATGAGTTGGGATGGATAAACTGGGGGGGGGGGGAGAGAGAATTCTTCTTGCTATCTTTAGGTGAAATGCATAGCTCCCACTGGGATTGTCCCAACAAAGGAACTGACCTAGTTTAATCGAGTATAAATATAGTGTATTCCCTGAAGGCCCCCCAACACGGGATACACCAAACTGTATCTTCTGTGTTTCAAGTAGTGCAACTAATAGACTGACCCAATTAAAAGGAGCCTTTCACAGCAGTGGGGTCCACCGAAACCAGGACCATCCTAAGAGTTCTTGCTATCTGTTGTCCTGCAAGACCACATTCCTTCACTCTGCATGGCTTTTGAAGGAGCTCTTCACAGAATAAATCAGCATCATCATCATCATCACTAAGCAAACAGACCAGAAACCATAAGCCATCAACAACAAATTTGGCCAAAACCACGTAATTTTTTAAAAAAAGAAAGTACTGGTAAATGTGGGCATGAAGAACATCTAGATTTAGCCTTCTCCATCATTTTATAGACTCCATTCACACAGCACAGGCAGGGCACTCCGTCTTCCAGATCTTTCCTCTGAAGTGACATAGTAGTCAGTGGGCAAGTATTGTAGTTTTGCTTGCGGTCTCTCAGGATGCCCCCAAAGATTAATAGATGGGGGGTGAATATCATCTTGATGATGCAGTTTGGGCGAAAAAGGGACTCTTTGCAAGAACAGGCCAGGGTATATGTTAATCAGCCACATTCGTATCTGTCCTAATTAAAATAGAAGTGAAATGAGTGGTGGATCTTCTCCATTAAACACTACCTTCTTTCCTCTTCTCCATATTCTCCGGTGTGCCTGTGATCAGCTTGGGGAGGACTTCTTTTGCATGGCTCTGTCTTTCTGTCCAGCCCAGTCATGAGCTCACAGGCCATTGCTCTGTGGGAGGGAGCCAGCTGTGGAGGTGTAGAGGGAAGGCTCAGGGGAGGGAGGGCTTAGATGTCATAGTCCAGCTCAGCTCACAAACCTCGGCTTATAGTTTACTCTCCATAGGGAAGCCATATAAGCAAGCGCAATGGAAACTCAGCCTCCTTCTGATGGAAGATTTGGATTGCCTCCAATCTTGGATATTCACAAGGATCATTTTGTCTGTGTCCTAACACAACTCCAAGATCCATTTCTAGAATTGGAATACTTGGATCAAGGCATAAGTATATTTGTAATTTAATATAGATGACCTATTTGCCCGACATAGGGATGGTAAAAAATGTGTTTCCACCAACAATTTACACAAATGACTCTTCAAGAAAGGAATCACCAACAAATTGTATCATACTTATTTTGGACACTCTGACAGGTGAGAAAATAGCAAATTCCACTTCATTTATGTTTTTGAAAATAGTTTGGTAATCTTAGCTATTCAGAAGGTTGAAAACTGAAGGACTGTAGTTCAAAGCCAGCCTAGGTAGCAAAGTCTATGTGACTCCATCTCCAAAATAACCAGCAAAATGCTAGACTGGGAGTGTGGCTCAAGTACTAGCGGTCCAATGAAATAAGAAAGCCAAGCCCACAAGACCCCTGAGTTCAAACCCCAGTACCAGGAAAATAATGAATTTCTTTGTGTATTCTCTGCCTAACTTCATGCTGCATTTTATACAAATTAAAGTGTTTTACATTTTAGGGAGATGAGCTCCTTTCCTTGATATTTATTGCAAATACTTGAGCTCAATTTAAAACTCACATTTTCTTTGTGTAATGGAATGCTGTCACGATGGGGTTTTCTTCTTCATTGAAGGCAAGTCAAGTATAATAATTAAACTGAATTTTGAATTCTATTTGCATAGGCTTTTTCCTATTCAAGCCTATAATGAATCTTCAGTATTTTTATAGGCTCATGTTTTACCCTTTAGTTTTGACCCTTTCAGGAAGTTTTCCTAGTTTGAGGTGTGGTTTGTGGAGCTAACACTTCCAGTAACCTTTGCTCAGTTCCCGATGGTTCCTACTCTGGTTTGAGACCTGGGTTTCATGGCAGAGTTTGATGCTATTCCTGACTTTAATTTCTATGTTCACCTGAGTATGGAAAGATATCCCATGTTCATGAACTGGCAGAATTAACATTATGAAAAGGGACTCTACTACCAAAAGCAGTCTCTAGATTCAATGCAGTTTCTACCAAAACCCCAGTATCATTGATACCAAAATGGAAAATTAAGTTCTAAAATTCACATGGAAATATAAAAGATCACAAACAGCAAACACAATCCTGAGCAAAAAGAGCAATGCTGGAGGTATCACAATTCTTCTTCATAATTCCAATTTTTATACTACTGAGACACAGGAACAAAAGCAGCTTGGTACTGGCACATAAACAGACACAAAGACCAATGGACTAGAATAGAAAGCCATCTGATTTTTATAAAAGAGCCATAAGCATATGTGAGAGAGAAAGGGCAGTCTCTTCAACAAACGGCGCTAGACCACATGCAGAGGACTGAGACTAGGCTTCTACCTCTCACCCTGCACAAAAATCATTTCAAACTGGATCAAAGATCTTCATACAGGAAAAACTCGGGAAGGCATAGGCACAGGCATTTCTTTTCTGAGTAGGACTCCAGTTTCCCAGGAAATTAGACCAAGAAATGGGATTGCATCAACTTATAAAGCTTCTGCACATCAAAGGAATCAAGAGGCAACCCACAGAGCAGGAGATCTGTGCCAGCCATTCAATGGAGAAAGGAGTAATATCCAGAATATACAAAGAGCTCAAAAAATTAAATAGCAAAAAGAACAAAGAATCCAGTTAATAAATGGGCAAATGGATTGAACTGACAGTTCTCACAAGAAAAAAACAATACAAATGGGTAATAGATACATGAAGAAATGTTCACCGTCCTTAGCTATAAAGGAAATTCAAATCCAGACTACCCTGGGTTTACTGTTCTCAACTGTATCCACTGATCTTCATGTTTATTTCTATGCCAGGCCACACAGTTTTGATTGGTGTAGTTGAAGAGTGTGTTTTCGAATCGCCAGATGTTGGGCTGAGGATGTAGTTCAAGACCCACTGGGTTGTACCCTTCACACTTGTAATAATACCAATAATAGTAACCAGTTAAAAATGTAAATAAAATCAAGGAGCACGAGTCTTCTGATGTGGTTCTGATTTTCAGTTCTTTTGGAGATTCTGCCTTACTTCCATTTCCAGAGGAATTTTGAACAATGAGGTTAGGCGTGGCAGTTTGTGACTTTATCCAACTTAGAATCTGTTTAATTTCTTGGTGTAGATTCGGGTTCATCACCAAATTTGAGGCTTTTTTTTTATCTGTTTGCTTTATTTATTTCTCCTAAGTACTCTCCTCTTATATTGTTCTTTCTTCTTTTCTATTTCTTCTCTCATTCTGATACTTCCATTATACATATGCTGGCCCACTTGGTATCCTGCAAGTTCCTAAGGCTCTGGGTATTTTTCTGTATTTTTTTTTCTTCCATTTTTTCCAGCCCAGGTAATTTTAGCTGGTTTGTATTCTCTGGAATAGTTTAAGTAGCATTAGAATTACATATTTTGTGACATTTTGATCATGTTCAGATATAAAATATCCAGGACTTCGTATTTTTTTTAATGAGTATGTCTTTTCAATTTTTCCCCCTCATTTGTATTTTTATTTCTTATAGAGTCGGTACAGGTAAACCATAGTTTTCTAAAATAAAATTTCTTTTCACTCATGAGGACATAAGTATGCAAGGCATTAGAAGTTACCCGACCATACGTGGTCCTGAGGGAGCAGAAAGAATGTCTCTGCAGAGAAGGTTTTGCTCAGAGAGAGGTTTACGCTTTGAGGTTTCTCTTTCCTACTTTTCTGTTTGCCCTCATCTCCTGGTCACTTTTCTCCGAGAGTACTTTTCACAGAGAGTACTTGAAAACTGGGACCGAAGGACATAAGGCAAAATAAGACACATGGTAAGGGCGGGGCAGGAGAAAGGAAGACCTATAAAGTCTGCAGCCAAGGGACCTGCAGAGTGGGCGTGAATCCTGGGCCAGGAAGGAGATCAAGGATCCATCAGTCAAACCAGCAAACACAGCAGCCTCTGAGAGGCAAGCGAGGTAGCTCAGGATTTCCAGGGGATGTTGGCTTGGTGGCCGTGGTGACGGAGCCACCATTTGGCACAAGGCTTGGAGTACCGTTTTGTTTGGGGGGCGGGAGGTTATATTTTCTATGCATTGTGAAGAGCGGGTCAGTGCCAGCAGGAAGTTGGCTAGCTTCTTTAAAAGGTCAAAGGTGACAGACAGATAAGACACACGTCTCACTTGGGGACTTGGATCAAACACGCTCAGGGGAAAAGTACTGAGTACTAGGCACAAACATTTTGGCTTTCCCAGGGACGTTTCATGTTCATGTAAAGGAATGCAGTGAAGTGAAGGGTTCTGGGGGGCGGGGCGGCTCCCTTCCTGTGGGGGAGATGTTGTGAGAAGGGGTGATTTGGAAGAATTTCTGGGCTCTCTGACCCCCTCCTCCCCGGCCCAGTGTTTAATGTTAACGTCTGCCCACCCAGGAGTCCAGAGCCCACGCCTGGCAATTACCCACCGTTCAATATGCACGCTTTTCACCTGGTGTTTTTAAATTCAGCTCCGAGACTGTCCGGGCGAGTTTTTCCCTCTCTCCTTTCACACTGCCCACCTTGTTCCCTTTCTGCCCGGAACAGAGCGGAGCGGTGTGCATTGAGAGCCAGCCTCCTTTGTGCTGCTGGGGAAATCTGACGCTGACATCTCTGCGCCTTTTTGTCTCCCTCTCTCCTTTCCCCTGCCCGCGACCTGCCAACTCCTTTTGGCTCTCCTGGGCTTTTGTCGTGTCCCGTATCGATTGCTGCCCCTTTCTTTATGTGTGGTACGCTAAGGACGGGCAGGCGGCGCGGTGATGCCGGCTGGGGCCTCAGCCTGGGCGGACGCTGACCCTGGGCGCACAGGTCGAGGCTGCTTCACCAGGCCAGGTTGGAGTAACGTCAGCAGCTCATAAAGAACCGATTGATTCCCTCTCACCCAGACTGTTATTCTAAACTCCCAAGGTCTTTTCTGAGATGTTCGTCTGCTTCTTTGAATGCGCTTTTTATTTTTCTCTTTTCGATCCCTTCTCCATACCAGACCTTGAGATGCTCAGGTACCCAGTTTTCTAATTACACCCCCCCCCCCACGCTGGCACCTGACAGCAGGTGGCCACAGTTGTGTTAATTATGTCCCCAAGCTTAGGAAGTCTCTTCTAATGACATCCAATCATCTACCTCTGACTCTTGGGCTGAAGGCAGGTTGCAGGCATAAATCTCTTCCTTGAGTTCTTACAAAAAAAAAAAAAAATTCTTCTGGCCTAGCATCTCTGGCTCCTGTGCTACGCCTTTGGGATACATGACAGAATTCCAGGACTCAACGTCTTCCAAAGGGGCAGGCCGAGTCAGGGGTAGAGCAGCCTCAGTCAAAGTGGATTTGAGACCAGCCAGCACAGCCCTGATTTAGGAAAGTATCAAAGACCCACTGTAGATGAAGGCCCTTCTGTTATCTTCCCTCAACTCCCAGGGCTCTGCATAGTGATTTCAACAACTCACAGAAGAGAGTAGAAGGGGCCAAGGTTAATTCTTTCGCTTGAAGGTCAGAGGGGCTGCGATGGAAGTCTGGGGGTGGCAGGAGGCGCTGAGTCCACCGGAGATGAGGTCTCTGCTTTTCATCCATAGCATTGCGGGGGGGGGGGGGGGGGAAGGGGGATATCCATTTTGTCTTTGTTTGAGCTGTGGCCAAGAGAATTAATTGTGCAATACTTCCAGAAGGCTCTCTAGTCTGTCTTGGGGGGGGAGCAGCTCGGAGCGTAGTATGTGCACAAAGGCTGGTAGACGCACAGATAATCCCCCCATCGACTGCTTTGACGGACCCAAAGAAGTGAATTATGGGTAAGGGAAACGGAGGTGAAGGGCGTTTTGGTCAATTTGTAGATAGTTTAAAGCAGTTGTGACGGAGGTGGGAAAAGAGATCAATGGAGAAACATCAATAGGGATTTTGCTGTAAATACCATGGTAACAGGCTAGGCATCAAAAACACCGCGTATCTGTAAGATGTGTAAATTGAACGGGCAATGAAATATCTGCATAGAGGTAACGAACACAAAGCATGCAAGCATCTCACGGGGGATGAGGTGCCGCAGGAGCACGGGGTAGATATAATTGGCTCTGGTCAAGCTCAACAGTCACCAGCGCAACCCTCCCGTGGGTGCGCCTGCGGCTGAGCCTCCCTGCGGCCCTCAGAGTCGGCGCGGGCTCCCTCTCAGTGTGAGATGTGCTTCCCAATGCCACGCCAGGCTCACACCACGGCCCCAGCCTTTCTC
This sequence comes from Dipodomys spectabilis, assembly GCF_019054845.1. Classification (NCBI taxonomy): domain Eukaryota; kingdom Metazoa; phylum Chordata; class Mammalia; order Rodentia; family Heteromyidae; genus Dipodomys; species Dipodomys spectabilis. The sequence goes on along the minus strand of NW_024870753.1, from coordinate 8,722,525 downwards.
CGAGAGCTAAGCCCCAATGATCACTCCACACTTGGTCCAGGACTCGCTTTTTTTTTTGGGGGGGGGGGAAGTTTGTCTGTCGTGTGGCTTGAAATCGAGGCCTGCGTGCTGTCTCTGGGCTCTTCAGCTCAAGGTGAACGCTCTACCACTTGAGCCACAGCTGCACTTCCAGTTCTCTGGTGGTTCATTGGAGAGAAGAGTCTCACGGACTTTCCTGCCCGGGCTGGCTTTGAACCATGATCCTCAGATCTCAGTCTCCTGAGTAGCTAGGATGACAGGCGTGAGCTTCACGATTAGCTATGTTTATAATGGGGGCCTCATTTAGGGTCTCCTGATCTGTCTTGGCTCTTCAGAGAACCCTTTATTTTGATTGGCTCCTTTTCTTGGTGGCCTGGGCCTAGAGTGCCTGGTCTCTGTAACACGGAGCATGATTTGGCTCCCACAGTTCTCCAAACCCCGTCTTCACCAGACTCTACCCCAGCGGCTCCCAGCCTGATTTTTTTTTGTCATTGTCCAATCAAAGGGGAGGGATGGAGGTGATGAGAAGGAAATGATGTGGGAGCTGCCCAGACAGACGTACGTCAACATTGCAAGCCCTTGTGCGGTTCTCTTCTCAGATGTGGGCACTCCTGGTTAACGATAACTTAGACTTTCTTGCTGAGCTCATTGAGTTTTAGGGAGGTCTCTGTTGAGTTTTTTTTTTTTTTTTTTTTTGGTTTACTATTCATTCTAGCACTGATCGAATAACTCTCAAGAGGGATTTTTAATTTGTACTTGATTTTGCTGGGTCTTCTCTTCCAGGCTTCCCCTCGTTAATTATTGAGCACCGTGTGCTTGCTCTCTTTCTCGGGTTGTTTGGAATCTTCTCGATTGATGAACTCCCTCTCTCTTACTTCTGGTATATCTGGGCACTTTGACACGGATCAGGGTGCCATGCCAAGGGACCCGTCAGAGAGGCCGGACCTATTGTGTACTGGGTTTAGACCCTGGGAAAAATTATCTTAAGGCCCTTCCGGCCCCATCCCCCGTTGTGCAGCTTTTCTTGACCTTTTGGGAGGGAGAAAGGGTAGCCAGGGTAAGGGTTTCCTGCCCTTCCTTGTTCTGGGTGAATATATGGCATCCTTGCAATGAGGTCCGGACTTGTACAGTACTCTCCCTGCCGGCTTGGCTCTGTTCTCTGCTCGGCAGACAACAAAAGATGACAGGTTGCAAGTTCCAGCCTCAGAAGAGAGCAACTGGCTTCCGTTGGCAACCTTACTTGTCAACTGGCAGCTCCAAGATACGGAGCTTGGGGGGGGTCATCTGAGGACAGGCTGCAAGTGGCAACAGCGCAGAGAGGGCTGGCTTGAGCACACAACACCGACTTCAGCAGCGCATGCCCCGCACCTGACCCTCCTTCCCCTCCCTCACCTTCCTCCGGCCCCGGCCCCGGGGCCCAGCTTGGAACTCAGAAATATATCAAAAAGCACAGCCATTTCTGGAATCTGCTTCCCAGTGAGCAGTCCAGAAGGTGACCTTCTGGCAGATTCCTGCTGCCCTCAGCAGCTGGACGTCCACTCACACAAGCGGGAAAAACCAGCACCTCTTAGATCTCTTTCCAATGCCAGGCTCACTTTAAATCTAGTATTCTAAATCCAGGGAGAGATCAGATCTGACCTGGAGGCCGACCCCCCCCCCCCCCGCCCCGCTCTGTATGTGTGTGTGTGTGTGTGTGTGTGTGTGTGTCTGTCTGTCTGTCTGTCTGTCTGTGTCTCAAATAAGCACGTCATCTTGGAACAATTTCGATTTACAGAAAAGCTGCACAAAGACAGGACAGGTTTCTCATCTCCCCGTCCCTCCATTCCTAGAAGACTGGTTGATTTTTTATTTTTGACGAATGCTTCTCCTGGGAGCACACCAGACATTTGGAAAGTCCTGGCACCGCCCATCCCCCTGGGCTGGGCTGGCACGTCTGCCCAGCTCAAGGCCTGCCCCCCTCCCCTTGAGCGCTAGGGTGAGTCTGACCAGTGTGGGGAGAACTTCAGCAGACCCAGCGCTGGATTCCAGCTGGCATCGGTGGGCCTCATGCGGTGGTGGAGGCGGTCCCCACGCGGCACCGTTGGGACACCGGGGCCAGGACCCAGAGGGGTGCCTCCTGGCTTAGGGAGCAACTGGGGCCCTTGGCCTGGACTGTGGCTGGTCCGCTGGGCTCCCAGGACCTCTGCCTGGCTCCTGTGCCCTCCCGGAGAGCATTTCCCATCCCGCCTGTGGACCGGGATCTGACACCTTACCCCTTGCCCCAGCCCACCTCACCCCGGCCCCCACCACCTGCTCCACCACCCTCTCCAGAGGGAGCATGCTCCTTTGTGAACTGAACCTTGCTCTGACCGCAAGCCTGCCGCTGCCCTGCATCTCAGCAGGCGCCACAGCAATGCTCCACTTCATGGAGTCATTTTTTTAATGTAAACATTTCCTGCTGGTGACGCTCGAGGTTCCATTATTGAGGCCCATGGATATGAATAACGAACACTTGCTTTTTAAAGAGCTCCTTTTCCAACAGAAGAGGCCGGCTCCCATAAGTGAGGATGGTCAGGAGCAAGATGGGTGTTTGGAGGACAAGACATGTAGGGAAGTGGCAAGACAGAGCCTTCTCCCCTGGGAAAGGATGCCAGGAAGGCTTGAGAACAATCAGCAGAGTCATTTTCAACATGTTCCATTTGACGTACCTACCGGGCCTCCAGAGGGAGACCTGTGTTATACGCCACATACAGACAGAAATGTACAAACGTGGGCTGAGCTCTGGAAGTGATCAAGACGCAGAGGCAGATTGAACCCTAAAGTCTCGCCAGAGACCAAGAATCAGCACCCAGAGAATGAGACAATACGGTGATTTCGGAGTCCCCCTCCCCCTGGCCCGGCAGGCTTGCCGATGAGATGTCTGTCCATTCCTCGTCTGGTCCGAGTCTCCCTGGCTCCCTGGCGTGTGATCTGCCCAGACTGGCAGCAACTCCATCTTGCTTCTTGCTAGAAACAAACCAAGCAACCAAGCAACAACCAACAAGAACTCAGGAAAAGGCATTAGGAAACTCACTCTCCTGCAGGTAGTTTCAAATGAGCTGAAGGCTCTGGGCACATCCACGGTCCCTGGACAGGCTTCACCGGCTTCACCATGCTGTTCATCGCGTGGCATGCTGAGAAGAGTGTTCAGGGAGCTCACAAAGACCGAGAGAGTGAGCCAGAGCAGGTAAGCGCCCAGGCCCCCCGTGCACCTCTGATACTATGATGATTCACGATTCCCAAGTGCAGCCTAATTAGGAAAAGATCAACTCCAGAACATGGGAGAAATAAGTATGTGACCTACATCCAGCAAGAAAAAAAAGGCCTCAAGACAAAAATGTGTAATTGCAATAATAGTGCCTAGAAATACAAAGGGCTCATTGACACTTCCAAATTATTCACGGGGTTGAATTAACCAAGTGATGATTAAGCTGATTGATTAATGTTGAACGTTGCTTTGAAGCTCCAGAACACATGTAAGAAGTCGTATGCTAATTGCACAGATTCCTGTGTTCAAGGCTAATCTACAGTATATGTGTTTCATTAGGGAAAACAATACAGGCTGCCTTCATATCTCCTGTTTATGGGGAAACTCTTGAGCGATCGGCTGGACACTCTGACGGGACTCTCCAGACCCTTGAATTGGAGGAAGCTCCTCGTGAAGTATTCGTTTGAGAAAGGGTTTTGCTCCGTAGCCTGGGCTGACCCAAAGTCAAAATCATCTCGCTTCCGCGTCCGGAGTCCTGGGGTTACAGCAAGCGCCGCCAGGCCCGGTTCCCAGAGAGGTATTTCTGAGTAACACAGACCAGTGATTGTCTGAAACCGAGGTATCTGAAGGCTACCCTTGTCCTGTTAACTGAGAAGCCCAGAACCCCGATAAGTCTCCCTGTATCGGTGAGACTAGATCTCCTGGACCCGTTTCACACAGGGAGCAAACACAACCTCCTGTGAGGACCGTGGCGCCCACTGAGGGGCTGCAGACGGCAGGAATCCCCGAGAACATTCAGGAACATTCTTTCTGTAGTACAAGCTTGCTGTCTCACCAGTGTGGAAAGCTCTTTACACGGTAGACCCTAAAAAAAAAAAAAAAAATGTCTGCAGTCTCCTCCCCTAGGAATAAAGATCTTTCCTTCTCATCTCGTTCTTGAGCAATTACAGTTGTGTGCATGTATGGGGTACAGAGTAATGGAATGGATTGTTTTTAATACAATGTGGAGCGATTAAACCAAGCTCATTGATATTTGATCTCCTCCTCGGCATTCCTGCACATAACAGATGTTAACACTCCCGGTTTCCAAAGGGAAAAGCAGAGGCTTCATTTCCTTGTGAAATACCTGCAGAGTCCTCATTATGTACCAAAGGGACTCGGTGATAAACCCAAGAAGGGATCTTCGCCCAGACAGAGCTGTGTGGGGATGGTACCAGCACGGTGAGCCCTCCCCCATCCAACTCAGACAGAAGACTGGCTTCCACCAACGAATGGACTGCACGGGGCCCTTATCCAGGCCGCTCTCTGTCCCTTGCCTTGTGAGCAGAGTGGCCGTCGAGGGATGCTGTCTCCTCTACCTGCATCCTACCTGCACCCAGTGGGGCCTCCACCCCTCAGGGGCCCAGGGGAAGCTGCTTGTTGCTATAAGACACAAAGGCTTGAGTGTGGCTTATGGCAGCACACCCTGGGACACCTCATTGGTGCAGTGAGTGTGTGTGGGTAGAGCGGGACATCACAGGGGTAGGTTTTCCATAGTTTTTGAGAGACGACGCGTAGGGCCTTTGTGTGCCGTGTGTTCCCCTTCACCGTCAACTCTGCTCACAAGAGATCTCAGCTCTGGGTGAACTTGACAGAGCACTTAACAGGGAGAGGAAGGCGGGGAGCGTAACTGGACCTCTGGGCAGATTCTTAGAAATGTCAAACCACTCCTCCAACAATTCACATGTGGATTCAGTCCAGAGCAGGGTTTGCCCCCAGCTCTGTGCTCCCGCGTGTTTCTCATTTATGAGTACTTACCTCATCGCAATATGGTTTGAATAAATCAGTTGGTGTCTCAGGCTCCTGAGATCACATTTTCCTTCCCCACTTGGGAGGAGACTAGTCTCCTTCCCTGTGAGCTGGGCTTCAAAGGAAGAAGTGTGTTCGCCCTCAGAGATGTGGTCAGAGGCCGCTAGCTCAGACTTCTTCTCACCCTAGACCTCAACTAAGAGACCTCCAAGGGCAGCCTCCACTTGTTTCAGCCCTCTGCCAGGTGAAACCACATGCCTGGCCACTTGAACAAGCCCTATTTTCTTCAAGAAAATGGGGAAATCCAAAGCCACAGAGTCGAACACTTCCTCCTGCACTTCCTCCTCCCAGGGCACTTAATTTTTCTTTTCCCTAGCCTTCATATCAACTTCAGTGTTTTACATTTCTTTTCTAGCTGGAAGGAAACCATGCGACATGTTTAGCCCTGTCTCCCTTACCCTTGCTTATGATTCCCCCCTCTCTCATTCTCTCTCTCTCTCTCTCTCTCTCTCTCTCTCTCTCTCTCTCTCTCTCAATACCCAAACATGGGCAACTCCCCAGAAATGAGGGGTTGCTGCTCCTTGTGTTTCTTTCTTGCCAGCGCTGTCTGTCCTCACTTTGGGATGGCTCCCTTCCCAGAGTCCTTCGGGAAGTTTCTGCTCAAAGCTGTCCAGCCTTCTACTCACGTACAGTTCTGTGCTTCACTGGCCATGTTCCTACGTAGCCGCATACCTGCTTCTGTGAATGCTATTCCCTTGCATGGTGATTATGTACCTCCAGGGTAATCGCCTCCAATAATTCTCATCCCGAGGAAGGGCAGTAACCAGGTCTGATGCGTCCTTATTCCTGAGATAGATAGATAGATAGATATTCTGGGACGGGAAGTGAGCGTTAATGTTTTATGCATAATAAAAATGTCAGAATTGGCATTGTCCCAAATTAGTTAGAAGAAGAAAAAGAGAAAGGATAATAATGCAAAGTTAGAAGGGGAGAGATGCCAGTTAGCCAGAAACTTCCAAAGCGGTAGATTTGCCTGCAGTGTGGGCAGCAGCTCCCTAAGTCTGCACATTAATTACACTTTCAGGGCTTTCCCAGAGTTTCTTTCTTTCCCCCATCCCCTCCGTACATACACACTGTTCTAGATACTGTGGCTAACCCAGCTGAAGTCTGAGAAGCGCCAAAGTTTAGATACTGAACTGAAGACAGTTTCCTGGAGAAGTCCGAGATGGAAAACAGTGAATTGTCACGACTTTTCGCATACAGATGTGGTGTGTGAGTGTGTATGTGTATATTTAGTTTGTGTGAGGATGTATATGATGATGTGTTGCATTTGTGTGTGTGTGTATGTGTGTGCTTGTGTTCATTTAACTTGTATGTGAATGTACTTTTGGGATAATTTAAACTCAACCTCTTAATTACCCTGTTGCCCTAAAAGAAAATGTGAAAGAAAGAAGAAAAGAGAGAGAAAGAGAAAGAGAGAGAATTTAATGGATTACCCATCCATTATTGCAATAAGAAGTACTACCAAGGTTGAGTTGGTTCTGGCCTTTGTACTTTGAGTAGGAGAAAGAGGAAATTGATGATTAAAAAAAAGAAAGAAATGAGAAACAAAGGAAATTCACATGAAATGCATGTTTCCCTCTTGAACCAAAGACACAACAATTCACCTCCCCACTCATCCCCACCTCAGAGTTTTGAGGGCCTCTGGCAGAATTCGGGGGTCTGTTTTGCTAAGATTGTGGGCTGGGGAGCGAGGCAGAGGCCCTGGTGGTGGGGTGGGGGGTGGGGGGGATATTATACTTCACTGGGTCTTTCAGCATAAAAAAAGTCTTGCTCAGGTGAGAACTGAGCTCTGGGAATGATGAAACAGAGATGTTATCTCCTAAAGAGTTCTTCAGTCCTCAGCGCCCGGCGTGAGCTGGCAAGCTGGGCGTGGGTGACCTTAATAGATATAACTGTGTGTGGGCTCATTGTACCATGAAATTAAATTTTATATCTGAATTGATGAACAAAAATGCCCGTCCGATATGTTGGAACCATAGTTTTAATCGTTTTTGTAACTCTTGCTTTTCCACGAGCAGTGGTCTGCATGGGGGCTGGTACAAGAAGGCTCTCCCTCCCAAACAGACCCTTCCCCGAGGGTTCCCCCCAACACCCTTCCCCGAGGGTTCCCGCTGGCTCAGTTCTGGGATCGCCAGGCTAAGCCCCACAGGTAGAAGGGAGGGGGAGCTGTCACCATATCTTTGTCCCAAGGGACAGTGCCCCCTCCTGCCTCTTGTGGCGGTGATCCCTTCCATCAGATCCACATGTCCCCTGCCCCAGCTCGGGCTTAGTCCCGTTCCTTCCACCCTCCACACCTCGGATGCGTGTTCTACTCTCTTTCTCTCTTTTTCTTTTTTGGTCAGTCCTGGGGCTTGAACTCGGGGCCTGACCGCAGTCTCTGAGCTCTTTTACTCAAGGTGAGCACTCTACCACTTTGAGCCACAGCGCCACTTCCTGTTTTCTGGTGGTTTATTGGAGAAAAGAGTCTCTGGACTTTTCTGCCTGGGCTGGCTTCAAACTCTAATCCTCAGATCTCAACCTCCTGAGTAGCTAGGATGACAGGCGTGAGCCACATGCCTTACTTCCTCCTTTCTCAAGAAAGCTAACCGTGTGTGTGTGTGTGTGTGTGTGTGTGTGTGTGTGTGTGTGTGTGTGTGTGTGTGTGTGTGTTGGGACTAGGGCTTGAACTTAGGGCTTGGACCTTGCCCTTTAGCTCTCGCTGTGCTACCTATCCTATAATAGGAGTCATCAAAATAATATTTTGAAGGAGTTAGCTGGTAGCGTTGGGTACAGTAAGTTCAATATATCTCCAGAATAGAGATGTACAACACACAGGGCACACACGGGCCCCTGCGATGCTGCACAGACAAAGGCACTGGGGTCCGACGCAGCACAGCGCGCCCGCTGAGCCGAGGGTGGAGACGCTGAGATTCACCCTAGGGAGGAGGACGGGGCAGGTGGAGGACAGGGCTGGTGGGAGGATGTCCAGCCGGTCATCCTTGGCCAGGTCCTGAGGGCTTGGGGTCGAGGGCTTCACCCAGGGCACAGAGCTCGTTTCCTAGAGCTGCCGGGGATGAAGAGTCATAAACTGGGTGCCTTTGAACAACAGGGAAACTCTCTCACAGTATTTGGGGGGGGGGTCAGAGGTCAAAGCCAACGGCCCTGCTGGTTTGCCAACCTTTAGGGAGGATTCTTCTTGGCCTCTTCCTGGCCCTGGCTGCCAGGTGTCCTTGGCTCGTGGCAGGCCCCAAGGCCAAGCTGCCTCTGCTGCGGCAGCTCCTTCCCTCTCTGTCTCCAGACAACTTATTCTCGCTCGCTGTGTCTGGGTTTCTTCACCTATCAGCAACCTAATGAACGCAAAGGCCCTGCTTAGATGTAAGGTCACCGCACAGGAATAAGTGGGGTGAAGATTGCAGCCTGTCTTCCCATCCACGTCAGGGAGATGGGCTTCCGTCTGCTCTCTGGGCCTCCGCTGCCTCCAGCCTGCCTAATTCTAGCACCTTCTGGTCTGGCTTTGGGCGGGCAAGAGCAGAGCTTCCTCTCCTTGCCAATTGCAGCATCTGGAATCGTCTTCCGGCTTCAAATAAAGCTTTATTAAACACTAAAGGGGGAGTGGAGGGAAATGTCATCTGTGTAGCAATAATCCGGTTCCCCAAACACAGAGGCACTGTCTGTTTTCCCACGCAAAAGCGCAACGAGATTCACACTCCACCCATCACCGTGACTCCTGGTGCTGATATGGACGCAGCAGCATTGCTAGCGGCCGACACGGATTCAGGCCATGTGTGTGACTTAGGCCAGGCACCGAGCTGGACGCTTGGCTTCCCCATCAAAATAAACGGACGAGGTCGATCTGCCAGGACACCCGGAGTCCTTGTGGCCTCTCTCTCCAAAGCTGACACTAAAGGCTAACCCAGCACACACAGCCTCTTGTTCTTCCTGCTGCTATGAGTCTTTGCTTTTTTTAAATTTTGATTCTTATCTTCTTTGCCTGATAAAGCACTTTGGTGGAAGGAGAGAGGAGCTTTTTTGACCCCCAAGCATTTCCCCTGGAGTCCAGACTCATAGAATTCTCTGGAACAGAACCATCTGTAGGGCCACCAAACTCGGGGCTAAAGAAAAATGAGCAGGGGTGGGTCAAATGGGTTTTACTCTCTGGAGAGGTCTTGGGCTGAGAGCATCGGTGGAGAGGGAAGAAGACAAGTGTTCGCTTTTCTCTCGGGTGATTTATTTTTGAAGGGATTCTCCATGCATTGACTAGGCTTTTGTTGAGTGCATTTGCAATCTTTGGATCAATCAAATCATCTTTGGGTTTAAAATAAGAGAATCATCCGTTCTGAACTGAGTGCAAACATTGCTAATGGAAGTTATTTCCACAGGCTTAAAGGACCAGTTTATCACTTACTAACTTGGGTCTGTCTCCGGAACCCACCCAGGATGACACACCCTGTTCTACCATTTCCCAGAGAAATGATATCCAGCACTGAAGACAGGCCTTTACTCAGATGACAAAGGCTGGGATGCTAGCTCAATGTCATCTGCCACGTCCACGGAGCATGACCCACGTCCCAGGCATCTCTGCTGATGATTTATGTCCTGTACAGAAGGGAGCCCTTCTGTACAGGAATTATGGTCCATTCTCAGATGAACCCCATTGAGATTTTTTGTCAGACGGGTGATGTGCCCCACATCACATGATGAGTTAAGCAGCACAGCTGCTTAACAGATCGAACTTGCTCATCTGTCTAGCTTAGCTCTGCAAGCTGGTATGTGGGGATGTGTGGCCTTCCCTTCTATTCAAAACCTGTCGATAAATCGATCTTCCTCTTCCACTCCTCCGTGTACCAAGTCCTCACCTACCCTGGGCACTGTCCACAGCCTCTGTCTCTTCTGCTTCATGCAATCTAGAGTCTCCCAGCTCTGATGTCATTCCATTCACAGCCCGCCGCAATTAGCCTCTGCTCTTTGTGTGTCTCCCGTGTGATCCGAAGTTGAGCACGTTCGCTCCAGCCTCCTCTCCGGACTCACAGAATCCCACGCAACGCCTCACACCCTCCAGACTCCCAGACAGACACGTCCCGTGTTCTGCGTGCACTCATCACGTGCCCTCTGCTGGCCCAGACAGAAAAGGTGCGTGTCCTTCACAGCATGGATGCAGGCTCTGGAGTCAGGAGTGTTCAAGAAAAGCCTCATGGCCGTGCCCGCCCGACGCGTCATTACAGGTGGTAACTTCACATGCAAGGATCTTGGCCACCCAAGTTTTGCATCTTCTTCTTTTCTCTCCTCGTCTTTTCCTTCCTTCCTTCCTTCCTTCCTTTTTGTGACAGTAGTAGGGCTTGAACTCAAGGCCTGAAAACAACAAGGAAATACACAGAGAGTGGGGGCGTGGGGAGGGAAGAAGGGGGGCATAAGAAATTGGGCTTAGAACATCAGAAGGTCTTTGAAGAAGCAGAATGCAAGACAGAGTTCAAGCTTCCAGAGATCAAATGGGGAAAACAAACACAACCTTGTGAATGACTGAGGGAAGGGGGGAGGGTATTAATGTCTGAGGGTCTTCCCCCCACCCCATGCCACCATGTTGATCAGGGGTCTCCGAAGGGAGGAACGAACAAGAGGCTGAGCAGGCAGATTCTCCAGTGCTCAGATGCTCTGAGAAGAGGCTGGGCCGGGTTCGTGGGGAGCGTGTAGAAAGGACTTGTCAAAACAGCATCGTGGTGGGGCTGGGAAGGTGGCTCAGTGGTAGAGCGCTTGCCTTGCATGCATGAGGCCCTGGGTTCAATTCCTCAGCACCACATAAGGAGAAAAAGCCAGAAGGGGCGCTGTGGCTCAAGCAGTAGGGCGCTGGCCTTGAGCTGAAGAGCTGAGGGACAGTGCCCAGGCCCAGAGTTCAGGCCCCACGACCGACGACGACGACAACAACAACAACAAAACAACAACAAAAAGAGCATCATGAGCCTGGCAAACAGCAGCCCTGCTTCAGCACTGTGTAGAGAACGTGGGCTCAGCTCAGACCCGGCCAGGAAGCCCAGCCAGGCCCTGGACGCCCACTGGGCAGCAGCTCTCTGTGTGGTCCATGTGGAATTGTGCCCGCGAGGCACCTTGTGACCACGGCAGAAACTCGAAGGCATCCGGACGAGAACCAGTTCCAACCCTGACGGATGGAAGCGCGCGATGGTGAGAGCTGAGGACCTGCCCACGTGGCCGTGCCGACCGGTGGGCTCACGCACCAGCCTCTGCGCTGGAGGAGACCCCTCCACACACCGCCGATGCGTCTGCAGGTGACCCATCCTCCAAGACTGAGTCTCCCACCTGATCAAGGAGGTCGGTGATTTGAGGCCATCGGCTCTGCCCGTAGCTCCCCGTCCCCCAGAATGCTGTTCCCGAGATTCCAGCGCAACTCCCCTGCCGCATCTGGAGTCAAGGACTAAGACAGGAGGGTGTGCGCTGAACACAGGCGAACACTGTTCACTTCCACGCATCAGCAGCCTTGCTCGCAGCTCCTGCTCAGACATGGCTTCCCGGGGCCGGAAGCCAGGCCAGAAGGAGAGCTACGCCTCTCCTCAGGACCTAGCCTTCCTCCTCCTCCTCCTCCTCTTCCTCCTCTTCTCCGACTCCCTCAGAAACTTGAGAAGACTCACTCTTATTCCAAACTGAGGATTCCTGAAGCTGGGTTTTACCCAAAACATGGAGACCGGCAGGGTTGGCAGACAATCGTACAGTTTGGGGAAAGGAAATCTAAGTCACTAGATGTTGTGTATGTTTTTTTTTCCTTCAAAGATCAATACTAATAGAGTTAGCACTATGGGGCTTCATTAAATATGGATGGGTTCTTTTTATTCTCAACTTAAAAATCATTCTGAGTGTATTCTGCAGGAGAGTCAGACCTCACTCAGGACCGGCCGCTGAGGACACAGCGGCCCAGCATGGACCTCCTTCCTGTCCCCTGGACTCAGCCTGGCCGTGGGTGGACCTCCTGCCGCACTGTCCCCCTAGTCCCCTGATGCGGGGGACACTGAGGACAGGCCCTGAGCCAGCACAGGCAGCCCAGAGCTGATTCATGGCCTAGATGCAGGACCTGGTGTACGACGTCTCCAAGGGAGGTGTGACAGAAAACATGGCAGCCCTCCTACACACACACACACACACACACACACACACACACAGCCCTCCACACACACACACACAGCCCTCCACACACACACACACACACACACACACACACACAGAGCCCTCCACACACACACACACACACACACACACACACACACAGCCCTCCACACTCCTCTACCCCGCGGCCGGCAGAGGGGATCCCTGAGATGGCTCCCCGGGCCAGCGGTGAGGACTCCAGCTCTGCCTCTCGAGGGGGGACGGGAAAGGCACACACGCTCCCGTCTGCCACACCGCCATGCACCATGGGAGGAAGAATCCAGCCGAAGAAGCCACGGGCCTCGTGCGGGGAGTCCAGGCCCCAGGAGGAAGAGGAGACACTGGACCTCAAGGGACTCGCATTGTCCATCCTAAGAACCCTGTGAGAACTCTGTCCAGACGCAGGGCCTCGGGCTTGCCACTCGAGCCACGCGCCCAGTGCCTTTTGAGTCATGGCTCTCTCTGCGGGGGGTTCCAGCCTTCGGCCCAGCGGGGCTGGGCTGCCAGGCTCCCACCTGTGTCTCTGAAGGGGTGAGGTGTGAGGGGGCATCACTGAGCCCAACCCGTGTGCTTCGCCCGTAACTGAGAATACGGCCATGTGCTGCTGCACCCAGCCTCTGGTTGAGATGGAGTTTCTTACGTTCATGTTCAAACCGGCCTAAACTGAACGTTTATGGCCAGGATTACAGACTAGCTAGACTACAGAACCACCAACCGTGGCCCTGTTTCTTTTGCTTTAGGGACATGGGTTATATTTCTCAGTGTCCTTTGTAGGTATCTAGGACTCCAGGGTATTTCTAACCAGCCACACAGAGGCACAGAAGAGCAAACGTTACTAGTCGGGTTCTATAACTTGGCTTTCATAGCTTTCCCCCTCTACTAAATGAAAAGCTAAGATGGAAAAGACTCAACAACAACAACAAAAAAACCAACAACAACAACAAAAGCTGGAGCCATAAAGGAAAGGCGCTCCATTTTCTAAATGAGCAACTGGAGAATTGTCAGATCAGCACCATCAGCACCATCAATCCACACAAGCAAACAAGATGGCACTGCTTAGACTACCGGCGTGGGGGGAGGGATTTTTGTTACAGCAGCTACCGTAACTTATTCTAACTCATTTACTACCTGTGTACCAAGGTAGTTAAAAAGACATCTTTCCAATAATACAATGAAATACTGAAATAATTAACTTATGAAGAGAAGCATTCAAAAGAACTAAGCCTAGACGCTCTTACAAATGAATTCAAGTAAACTTTTTTTATTTTTTTGTTTTTTTTTTCTGGTCAGTCATGGTGCCTGAACTCTGGGCCTGGGCGCTGTCCCTCAGCTCTTCAGTTCAAGGCTAGCGCTCTACCACTTGAGCCACAGCGCCACTTCCGGCTTTTCCTGCTTATGTAGCACTGAGGAATTGAACCCAGGGCCTCATGCATGCGAGGCAAGCGCTCGACCATGGAGCCACCTTCCCAGCCCTCAAATAAGCTTTTAAAAATATGACAGTGCCATGTGCACTTGGTACTCCCCGGGGGACAGGGGACCACTAGGGCCTGGGCTGTCCTGGGAACTAATGGGAAATACAGCCTTGGGCTTCACCTCCTGGAGGAAAGTCTGCTGTTAACAAGATTCTCAGGAGAACGTATAGGCGAGGAAGTTTGAAAAAGCTGATTTATGTCAGGGCTCAGCAAACTGTGCACCACGGGCCAAATCCAACCTGCTTCTTCTTTACAGAAAAAAACTTTTATTGGGCTACAGCTATGTTCATTTGTTTTTTGGGACATTATTTACAGTTTGCGTCTTCCTATGTCAGCAGACCTGGGCTATCAGGACAATGACCATAGAAACCCACGTAGCCTAAAATAGTTACTATCTAGACATTGAAGAAAAGAGTTTGTTCACTTTATGTGGGTCCAAGATGCGGGGGTTTGGGGGGAGAAATCATCAAATAGGTCACAAACACTTCCGTTGTGGCCAAGATTTTTAGCAAGTGGAAATAATTTTCAGGGATGAGTGTGGTGGTGCATGCCTGTAACGCTGGCTACTTGGGAGGTGGACATTGGGAGGATTGTGGTTTGAGGCCAGGTCATGCAATCAAGTTAGCAAGATCCTTGTGTCAAGAAACAAACTTGGTGTAGGGCCATGACCCCAGCCACACTAGAGGCACCAGTAGAAGGATTGCAGGGCAAGGCTGGCCCTGGGTAAAACCCGGAGGCCATGGCGAGAAAAACAACGGAAGCACAAAGGGCCAGAGGTGTGTCTAACGTAATTTCAGAAATGCCAAGGGATTTTGCACACACTGCGTGTGGGGAGAGGAAAGAAAAGCAGCGAGGGAGAAGAGGCAGGTGGCGGCTTCAAATGCGTGGGGGAAGTCTTATTCCAGCAAAGTTTTATTATACTTTACACCTTTCCAATGCCATTTCACAACAGACCCATCATACAAGAAACTGGAAGACGGAGTCCTGGGAAAGATACCAGTTAAACTTGCAGCCAGGGGAGGGGCCACAGTGGGGACGGGGCACACTTCACCATGTTTCTGGCACGGCGAATTCAAAACCAATAAAACCTACAGGCCAATGAGACCTGGGAGAGCAGTTCCTTATTCCAGCAGAGCGGCGGCTCTGGCGCGTGCAGAGTTCGGGTCAGGTGACAGAGGCCCAGCCCCTCGCAGGCTAAAATCACGGCTGGACGAGACAGAGACGCAACCGGTGTCCACGCATTTGAGTGCACGCCGCCCTGCGCGCACCAGCTAAGACCTCAAAGGTATATTTTTTGCCGCACCACCGACACACAAGCCGTCTCAACAGGTGGAGTCGTCTGAGCATCTCCGCCATCGCTCAGGAAGATGGAACGAAGGTGTGCGTCTTGACCATGAGTTTGACTACATAATTTTATAATTGCCCAAGTTTGAAATAAATAACTTATCCCTGGGGAGGGGTTGGGAGAATATAGTGTGCTCGGCCCACTGACTCACTAAGTCATGAGTGGTACTGGAAGTGCTTACCTCGTGCTTACCTGAGTCCTTTCTGAGGAGACGCAATGCCAGCCAGCCGGCGGCCCCGTGAGGCTGGGGAGGGAGGGACACGTCGGGCCGGGTGGACGGCGATTCAGTGCACGTTGAACCTTTCACTTTTCCTTCCTTGGCGCATTTATAGCCATTAGGGAGAGACAGGGGCGCAAGCCAGCCCAGGCGGAGGAGACTGAAGACAGATCGCCTGTGGGCAGACCTGGGGGCTGGAGAAATAAGGCCATCCCGGGAACAAATGCCGCTGCTTGTGTGGACTCGGGGTAGCCCTGGGGGAGAAGGGCAGGGGGGGCAGTGAGAGAGGACAGAGCCCCCCCAAACCCCGTGCAGGCTGCGTGTTGGGGGAGGGGATGATGGAGCAGGGGGAAGGCCATCCGCAGACATTCTGCGGCTCAGGAAACTCAGGCAGAGAATTCGGCTCCAGCCGTGGTCAGCAGAAAGGCTCCTGCGGAAGCATTAAGTCAGCAATGGGCATTTCTTCAACAGCTAGGAGGGGTCTGGCCTGGGTCTTGGGGATGAATCAGAAAAGAAATAAAATCTCTCTGCGGCACGGGTGCTCTGGGTTAGGAACCCTGGGAGGTGCGGGAGGAGATAATAGATATGCACAAAAATGTAAATAAAGCCCCAGGTGAAATGTTGGATTCTGATCTCAGGGAGTCCCTTTGCATGATAAAGGAAGAGAGGGACCAGGTGTAATTATGCAAATAGGGCTGTTCTAGATAAGCTGGGGATGTTAGAGAGTAGGTGAGTAGTTACTGTGCAAAGGCCCTGGGGTCAAAACCAGATTTCCCACAAACAGACTAAGAAAAACTGTTCAGACAATGAAGCACGGAAAGCGCATCCCTTCTGATTGCTTATGCATAGGAAATGTGGCAGAAAGGGCTATAGGATGGAATGGATAAAGAGCAGCAGTAGCTTTCGAGGTGAGTCAGCCTCTTCTCCCCTTACGTTGGACCTCACCCAAAATCCCTCCCGGCAAGATCTAAACAATACCCAGTGACTAACCAGAAGAACGGGGCAGTGCAGTGGAATGTTTTATTCACCCTTTAAAAAAATAAAATGGCTTCTTAAAAATAATTCAGGGCTGGGAAGGTGGCTCAGTGGTAGAGCGCTTGCCTTGCATGCCTGAGGCCCTGGGTTCGATTCCTCAGCACCACATAAGCAAAAAAGAAAAAAGCCAGAAGTGGCGCTGTGGCTCAAGTGGTAGAGCGCTAGCCTTGAGCTGAAGAGCTGAGGGACAGCGCCCAGGCCCAGAGTTCAGGCCCCACGACTGACAATAAATAAATAAATGTTTCCGGTAGCCCGTTCTTTACACACTGGGTTATTCCAGGAGAGCACAAGTTTGGGGCCAGACTTCAGGAAGGGCTGATGCGGCGTGCCGTCTCTGGCCACGGCACCCAACAGCCCAACAGCTCCCGTTGGACCATTTGGTTCTGCCCAAGGCTAGGGAGGGCCAGGCGGGGAGGGCCTCAGCCTCTGTCCGCAGACACGGGCTGCTCACCGGGAGACTGAAGACAGATCTAACACCAAGTGTGCAGAGCGGCTGGGCCCCACTCCACCGTGCCCAGAGCCCGCGGCGAACCCCCTGGACGGGCTCCCCACCGGCTCATTGCTACTCTTCCGTGAAAGAACTGGCTCCCAAACAGGTCTGAGGGAGACACACCTGCAATCCAGCCCTCAGGAGGCTAAAGAGGGAGGATCGTAAGTGGAGGACAGCCTGGGCTAATCAGTATGACCCTGTCAAAAACAAAATAAATATTGGATTGGAAGCTCACATTCACTGTCTTAGTAACCGTATGTGTGCATATTTATAGGGTGTAATGTTATGCTATATGTGAATATATAACATGTATTCATAATCTATGTAATCTTGAAATAACTATGCATCCCTAGTTATATCACATTTTAAGATATAATACACGTAAATACTCATAGTTATGTAATAACTCTAGTTCATAGGTAAGCTGCGCTGCATGTACGTGCTGCGTGTACCAGCATCTCAAAGCACCTGTTTGGGGGCTGTGCGTTCGGTGAGGAGGTGGGTGGGGGCACAGGGAAATCCCAGGCTGAATGAAGGGAGCTAGGACAGGTCATTAATGGATCTCTCCGTACGTGGCTAACGGCTCCGACGGCAGACACCAGCATCAAGGAATAGACCTTGAATTATGTAGTCTGTCCTTAACCGCACAATACCTCCGCTGCATTTGAATTGCATATATGATCCGCCTGTGTTTACATCAAATGTCATTTTCCACTGTAGTAGTTCTCAACCTTTCTTTCCCATTGGGAGCACACACGCATTACCATAAATTAACATATGTGGCACTTTCTGGTGGGCTATTCAGAGACTTTCCTAATTCTTCATAGGCATTCTCTGCTCCTTTCGCTCTCCCAACCCCCAGAAAGCCGGGCTGGTAAGGAGATGTTCAAAGTGAGACTGCAGAGATGGTTCTTAATTCCTCTGCAGTTAAATGACTTCAGAAGTTTGGCAAATAACCCACCCGTGTGAGGCTGCTCACCTACCTGAAACCTCTTGGTGGTGTAACACTGAGGTCTAGAATCTTCTTCTAAAGGACATTCATATCATAGTCGCTCAGGAAGGAGCAAACGCAGCACTGTGAGCTTCTCAGAGCCACACACCCATCCTGTCACCAACACCTGGTGCTCTGCCCCGAGTGTGAGCACGAGGATCCTGTACTTTCTCTGTACCTTACCCGGAACCAGTGCATCTACGGCCCTGACCGTGTTAGCCTGAGCCACAGCCCTGCAGAGCAAGGCGTGCAGGCCTGAATAAAAGCACCCATTCTGTGCTCACAGCATCTCCTCCCCCTGCAGCGTTGCTGTCTATGGGATGAGTTCCACGCACCCACCGGATCCTCGGCCTGGCGGTGTCCTGGGCAGCGAATCTCCTCTCCCCTCTGGCCACCGCGATGTGTTCTGTGGCCGTCTGTGGCTGTGACCACAGGAGGGGCGCTATATCTTACGGCCTTTGGAACTGCCACAGACATTGTAAGTAACAACCCTTTAAGCCACACCCAAGCCTTCCACAGTGGAAATGCTGATGCATCACCGCTCCCAACTCTTCCGTCCAGGACTCGGGCCAGGTCAAGACAAAGGACACAGTTTGCACTTTGGCGGTGCTCAGGCTCAAGGGCTTGTTCTTGGGACAGGGATGGAGCCCAGGGGCCCAGGCCGGCAGTCATCCTTCCTTCCCCGCCGTGAGGGGCAGCAGACCGCCCTCAGCCCATACCTGACCAGGATCTGTGGGGAGTCCAGGATCTTCCTCACTCCTGGGCCCTCCCGTGTGGCCTTGACCCCTGGGGTCAGGCCTGTCCCCAGGAGCCTGAGGGCAGAGCTTAGGGAACCCCAGTTCCCAGCTGCGACCAGAGCCTGCCCCCCAGGGGTGCCATCGACCTCCTGGACGACGAACGCATGCTCTGCACAATCCAAGAGGGCAAAGTGAAGAGAAGCGGACCCCGCAGTGACATAACGGGAGCACTCACGGCTCACCCTTGTCTTCGAGATGGGGCCGTGCCCTCCTGCGGGCACGGCTGTGGGGCGCGTGCCTCTGTTTCCCCCTGCGGATGCATCTGCTCTGTGACGCCTTCTGGGGGCTCCTCTCTCCCGTGGAAAGCCGGCGGACCTTCAGAAGTGGCCGCACGGTTCCACATGGCTTTCTTGAAGCCCAGCTCTAGACCTCAGTGTTGTACCACAGAGAAGTGTCAGGTTGGTGAGCGGTCCAACACCGGTGGGCGATTTGCTGAACTGCTGAAGTAATCTCACTGCAGAGGAATTCGGAATGCTGTCTGCAATCTCTCGGTGGACATCTCCTCGCCAATGGGCGCCGTTTCCTTCCATACAGGGAAATGTGTGATTTCAGCGCGGGCTTTCCCACCCATTCTGCGCTACCCACGGGGTGTCCACTGCGCTCCGGGATGGATGTACCTTCAGTGCCACCGTTCGTAGCTCTGGACCACACATCCATGCTCCCAGGATGCAGACATCTGAGAGACAAAACCAACCATTTTTTTTTCCCCAAAAAATAACCTGGGCAAAATTTCAGCATAGTGGAAATTAGCCCAGCTCTACCCAGGAGACTAAAGGCAAGAGCCCAAGAGTTCTACACTCTGGCATCTCCTCTGGCCACAGCCAGCCTCCATTCACTGTTGAGTGCACACCAAGAACTCCATTAGGTCACGTTTGTGTGTGTGTCTCCTCCAAGGACTTCAGGCAGCGCTGGCGTGGTAGGGGGCTTCCCACAGGGCAGCCACTGTGGTACTCACTGTGACCCCACTTTACACAGCAGAAACCCAACTGAAGAGAAAAGCCAAGCAAGTTGGGTTTTTGTGGTTCACACCTGTCATCCCAGCTATCCGCAGGAGGCTAAGATCTGAGGATCCCAGTGTGAAGCCAGCTTGTAGCAGGAAAGGCCATGAGACTCTTATTTCTAATCAACCACCAAAAAGCTGGAAGTAGAGCTGTGGTTCAAGTGGTACAGTACCAGCCTTGAGCAAAATACTCAGAGACAGTGCCCAGGCCCCGAGTTCAAGCCATAGTACCAGCACACAATAAAATAAAATAAAATAACTGAGCATCTTGCTGAAGTCAGAAAGTCAGCAAGAGAGGAGCTGAGGTGACCATAAAATGTATCTGATGCTTTCTTAATTACTCTGATTTGTATGTCGTATTGTAAGCTATGATAGCACCCTTAGCCACAGTGACATAACATCCAGATTTCTATTAAAATATTACATGTGTTAACATATACAGACACACCTACATATAAACATACACTTGGACCCTAATGCCTTCCATTCAAACACTGTCTAGTGTTGAGTAACATCACCTGAGAGAGCAAGGCTGCGTCAGGAGACAACCCTGCAGCCGAGACAAAGGAGAAGAGACAGGTACGAACAAGACACTGAAGGGATGGTTCAGCTGTCAAAGCCCCATCCGAAGTCAGCTCCACGGGGGGAGGCCCAGGTGCCCGGCCAGTGCTGAAGCTTCTGTACGGGGGGGGGGGGGGGGGGGGGCGAGATAGGGCGGGAGGGGCTGGGGGCGGGACTAGCTGATGCTCACCCCAGGGAAGGCCTCCACCAGCCCCCCAGGGCCCCCAGCCTCAGTCCTCCACCCAGCGTCGTGAGCGGGCATCTTCATCTTCTTTCTCCAGCCTCCTCTTCTGAATAAAGGCCTGGAGACTCCTCCGTGAGGCTATAAACACACAGAGTCCAATGATCATTAGTGATACAGTTAGCCAGAGAGACATTTGTTATTTCTACTGAATCGGTTTCCCCAGGGAGAGCAGAAACAAAAAGAAAAAATTCCCCCCCCCCCCCCATTGGATATGGTATTAACGTCTTTGCAGCTCTGACCCTCTGGCATTTTCTTGTTGGAGGAAGTTGGACTCCGGGGTGCACCCTTCCCTCCCGGCTGCAGCGTGCACACCGCTGAAGGCCTGCTCCTTCCTCCCAGGTGCGGACGAACCTATGGCTCTCTGCTGGATTCCTGGTATGAGGGCCGAGGCCGCTGGGCTCGGAGACTTGCCCTCTTGCCCAGGTACTCGTAGGCAGCCCTGGCTCATGAATCCGGCCTCACTTCCCCATCCAGTCACCGGGCACGAGGTGATTCCTTTGCTTTCTTTCTTTTTTGCTCTCTTTCCTCGGCAAGGATCCGCCATTGTTCCCCATTGTTCCCAAGCCCTCACCAGCCCGCCAGCCGCAACCGAGGCTGAAAGCCCCTGGTATTTTCAGAGTTTCCAGAAAAAATCCTGCAACACAATTTGGGATTTCCCTGTAATGATCCAGTTCCTCTAAACAAAGCAGAATTGATTTACATGTGAACTTCAGGGAGGACAGGCTTTGTGGAAAATATCCCCCCCCCCTCCTTTAATATATAATAGACACCCTTCAGAAACTACCTTACCCCTCCTTTGACTCTCCCATCCCCGCTCCCCCCGCCCTCCCTCCAGCCCCCCTCCTTCTTCAGAAGACTTTCCCAGGTCTCTCTGGGCTGTGGTTGAGCGGCGCTGGCTCCTGTCCACGCCGCAACAAAGACTCGGCATTCCAGCTGTCTGCGTCTAATCTCCAGTGTCAGCTCTCGTTAATGTGCGAGCGTGAAATCAGAGGGGCAGAGCCGCACAGAATATTAAAACCATGATCAAGAATTCCACTGAACCGCCGAGCGTCTGCGGGCACCATTAGAGGAGTCTGTCAAATCAGGGGCCTCGCATTAAATAAAAAGAAAAGATTTCTATCAGAGCAAAGTACAATCAGTGAATCGCTGAGCTAAATTAGCATTTTTTCCATTGGAGATCGAAGTTGATTTATTGTTCTACACGACATTAATATAACTATGTGCTTGACCTGCTAAGGCAGCTAATTTTTCATTTAAATGGTTTCTTTCCTTCCCTCTGCAAAGGCTGTGATCATATTTCAACGTTACAGAGTGATCAGAAAAGTTGTGGAAGGCTCCAGAAATGTCTTCGGGCAGCCTTCCCTTCCCCTCCCCTCTCCTTCCTTTCCTTTCTCCAGATCCAGTGCCTCCCCCCTCCCCTCCACTCCCCTTCCTTCCCCTCCCCTTCCCCTCCCCTGCCCATACCACCCCCCCCCCCCAACCTCATGGCTGGTGGTCAAGGTCGAGGAAGAGTAATCTCAAAGCCAGGGACTTCAAAGCCCCATCAAAGCAGCCCCTGTGCAGCCGTAGAATTAAAAGGGAATGGGGGAGGGGGGGGTCTGGGTACTGGCCGTGGTATCAACAAGAAAAGACCTTTAAACTGCCCTGCTGGTAGGGCCCCAATCAGGGCGTCCCGGGGTCGGTCTCTCCTGCAGCCCCTGCCTGCCTCTCTCCCCCACATCCCTCCCGCCCCCTTCACCCTCCCCCCCCCTCCCCCCCCCCCCCCCCCCGCACACACAGCGTCTGAAGATAATATACATTTCCAATTAGCAGGGCGCATTGGAGCTATGTTCTCTTTTACGGCCCTAACTATCTTCCTTTTTGCTAAAAAGCAGGGCTGTCATTAATGAAACCCTGCAGCTCTGTTAATCCGAGATACAATGCCTCTTTTCTCTCTTAGACTCCCCTGAACATAAAAACTTACAGTTACTCAAGAGCCCGTCTTCTATTTAGAGTCCTGCCCATTTGTCTTTCATTACATCCCCGATGTATCACAGTAGCAGTGGAAGTTTCTGGACACAGAAGGGAAGGGCGCAATTACATGCGTTCCCCTATGCCCCCGTGTGCACAATGCAGATGGCATTTACCGTGGGTTCTCTTCTTCTTTTCCTTTTTGTGTTTGAAGTGCGGTGGTTTCCATCTCTGGCCATGGGCCAGTCTGTTTTAGGGACTTTGAGGGCCCTCACCTGCAGTAGACTTGCTGGGGTTAGAACTGACTGGAAGTCCCCGGTGAACCTTCCAATCCCTGCTTGGGAGTCTGTCCATTGTCCGGTGCAGAGCCGGGGGCAGGGGGGGGGGGGGGGGGCGGGGGGGAGACTGAGGCAGGGGCCGGTGCGAGGCCCTCAGGGCAGACGCGCCTTCCGCCACAGCACAGCCCTGGGGTCCACCTCCAGGAGCTGTGCGGCCACATCATTCCTCCGGCCCTCTGGTCTTACGTCTTACCTAGAAACTGAAGGTGGGACAAAGGCGCTGTGGTCTCTCAGATCAGGAAAATCCTCGGGTAGAGGAGGATGAAACCCATCACCACCACACACCAGGGCCCAGGGCTGCTTCCCACCCGCCTGCACCTTCCCTAAGCCAGGGCAGTGCCTTCAAGGGTCAGTGAATTGGGGGGGGGGGGTCCCATCTACCTCATCACAATGGGAGCTCACCAGCACACTCCGGCCAGGCCTAAGGCCCAGGGGTGCTGTGGTCCGGTGCTCTGACCCACAGGTGAGCTTTGGACCCAGGGACGCTGTTCGGCTGGATGCCGGAGATGCTGTCCATCCCCAAGTCCTACCTGCCGCCATTTTGTCAGAGTCGCTCATCTTTGATTCCCTTTAGAAAGTAACATACCGTCTTCTCCCTGTGTTGATTTTCAGGGAAACCCAGCCTGCTCCACACAGGTGTGGATTTCGTCCTCCAAAGAGGAGGAGAATATGGCCACTAAATCCAGAAAAGGCTTCCCCGGCTGGCACGCTGGCCCTCCACTGCCCTTTTCACAGCAATTTTTGTACCAACAGCTCGTGGTCACTGATCAGAACCCTATCCAGCCAGGCGTGGCTCCCACCGTGATCTGAGGACCACGGTTCAAAGCCAGCCCCGGCAGGAAAGTTAACCAAATGAGCTCCAATTGCCCAGCCTCAACTCATACGTAGCGCTGTGGCTCAAGTGGTGAAGAGCCAGCCTTGAGCAGAAAGCCCATGGGACAGGCCCCAGGCCCCGAGTTCAAGCTCCAGGAGTGGCACAAAACACCAAGAAAACAAAAACAGAAACAAAATCCACCTCCCTCTGCCCCTCCGGTCCATGCAGCGGCCCAAAGGCGGCCTCCGGTGTGCCAGTCTCCTGTTTTCCATCCAAAGGCAATCGCATCCCAAAGTGTGCCACCCACCCACCCACTCTGGTTGCAAAGTTCAGTTGCTTTCTGCTCTTACCGTTCCAGGTTCACCTGGTCTCCAAGCACAACGCAGGGTTTCTTCACCTGATCGCCTCTTCCGGCGACAGACCACAAGTGTTGCTCGAGCAACACGTAGCACCCAAAGGCGCCCCAGTGGATATCCGGAAGGCAAGTAGAGCACGCCACTCCAGAGGAAAGCTCAGCACACAGCTCCTCTGCAGAGAAAGGAAGGAATGCTCGGATGGATAGGACAGGCCCCGGAGCCTCGTGCCCGCGGGCAGTGGAGACAGCCCAGTTCTCAGAGACAAAGGAATCCATACCAGGACCCGCGAACAAGATCGGAATCAGACCCACACAGCAGCCCTGGCCCGCACAGTCATCCCACGAGAGATCATCATGGACCTCTCAGCGGTCTGTGTGTTTGTCCCGGAGAGCAGGCCCGGTGCTCAGCCAGACGCCGTCCACGGTGCCCTCGGAGCGCCCCGGCCTCCGTCCAGGTGTGCCGCACTCCGTGTTCACTGGATACACGCCTTTTTTGTTTTCTAATGGAAAGGGGGAAGCAAATATTTGTTAAGGCTGTCACACATGATGCTAGACACTTCCATATGTTATTTATTTAATTCAGTCCCATAGCATTCCTTTACTCATGATAGCAGCCCTGTAAGGGAGGCTTGGTGAGTACCTCTCTGCTTTACGTTGACAAATGCAAGATTAGGAAGGCTGATTAAGACATCCCATAATGCCAGGCCCTGGTGGCTGACACCTATAATCCTAGCTACTCAGGAGGCTGAGATCTAGAGAATGAAGGTTTGAAGCCGGCCTGTGCAGAAAGGACTGAGAGACCCCCTCTCTAATCACTAACCAGCAAGAAGCAGGGGTGGAGGCATGGCACAAGTGGTATAGCACCAGCTATCAGCAAGAAAGCCAACCAACAGCACAAGGTCTTGAGTTAAAATCCCAGTATCAAATGCACACACACACACACACACACACACAATAGCCAATAATGTTTTTAAAAACTAATATCAAAGTCCCAGTTCCCAATTCCAAATGGCTCACTCTTCAAAAATGCCATGGGGAGTTTTGAATATCTTCCTCAGTCGTTGCCTTTTTGTAAAACGGAGCTCAATGCATTCTGAATTTAAGTCTTAGTGGAAGGAAGCACCCATACCGAGATGCCGGAATAGATTCTAGGTAGGAATGAAATCACTCGGGGAATACTGACAAGTAATGTCTTTCAATGGGCATAAAGCACGCACCGTCTTCCACACACTGACAGCTTCTGGTCCCCCTACCAATGTCTTAGTGTG
The DNA here is from genome assembly GCF_019054845.1 of Dipodomys spectabilis. Taxonomy (NCBI): domain Eukaryota; kingdom Metazoa; phylum Chordata; class Mammalia; order Rodentia; family Heteromyidae; genus Dipodomys; species Dipodomys spectabilis. The sequence continues at coordinate 8,697,428 of NW_024870753.1, read as the reverse complement.
ATCTCCATCTTAAATAAGGGGAACCAGGTCCCAGCTATGTGTAGTGCCTGCCCCAAAATAACACAACCAACTCCATGCGGGAGCCAGGATTTGAAACCAGTCAAATCTGGAGTTCACACTCTGCCCCAAAGCCAGGCTGCTGGAGAGAAGGACTGCACGGGCTTTGTTGATATCTCAGTTCAGGTTGATCTTTTTCAGAAGACAAAGCAGAGGCCTGACGTTATCAGCATCATCACGGGGCTACTGCTACCCCTGCTTCCCGTGCATGGAGAAGACAAGAGAAAGAATGACTCTTGAGCTGGCCTTTCAGGAATAAGAAATTTCAGGCAGATTGTCAGGCGCCGGTGGCTCACACCTGTCATCCTAGCTCCTGAAGAAGCTGAGATCTGAGGATCTCGGTTCAAAGCCAGCCCAGGCAGAAAAGTCCATGAGATTGTTATCTCCAATGAACCACCAGAAAACCGGAAGTGGCACTGTGGCTCAAGTGGTAGAGCGCTCGCCTTGAGCTGAAGAGCTGAGGGACAGCGCCCAGGCCCAGAGTTCAAGCCCCACGACTGACCAAAAAAAAAAAGAATTATTTCCAGGCAGAACTTCCAGGAGTGAAGTACATTTGGGGTTTAGGGAAGGGAATAATGAACCCCCCGTGGTGGGTGTCTCCCACATCTGTGGCTTTCTTATTGGCTGCCAACTCCTGGATCACAATAGAAGCACCAAAAATGCTGAGCAAACTGAACGCTTTCATGCCGGCCAGAACGACGGACATAAAAATGGCTGCTATGTCTGCTTCATCGCAGGGAACCGCTTGTGGCGGAAGGTTCCGGAACAGACCCCTTGATCCTGGGGAGTGGTTTGGACGATGAGCAGCTCTGGTTCCTGGTGGTCCCTGGCTTTTCTGTCTCTCACCATGCCACGCATCCTTGCAATGTGCGAGAGATTTGTTTGGAGCGGGGAAGCATATTTTTGTTTGCATTTGCTTAGCACGTTGCTGTCGCACATTTTGCTACGAGATGTAAAGTCATCTGCAGGCACCGGGTGTGCAGTTAGGAACAAGTCAAAACAAGCGTCAGGCGGGCTGTCCGCCACATGGCCTAGGCAGATTGTCCCCCTCCTTCACCCATGAGTACAGCCACCTCCCCTGGCCTCCTCCCCGCTCCTGCTTGCCCCAGAGTCCTCACACCTTCACCTAGCACCATCCACGCTCAGAGTTTGGCTTCCCAAAGGCTTCATTAGGGAGGAGATAGCTCAGGCAGTCCCCTGCAATGGTAATCTCCAGGCAGCAGCTGTGACCGCCAGTGGTTTGGGAATCGCAAACCCTCAGGGCCCGGAGTCATAGCATCTCCCCCTGCCAGAAAATGAACTCAGCAATGGGCACGGGCCCAATGAGAACCTTTCTCCAATGACTACAAGTACTCCTGGCCTTTCAACTCCATAGCGTCTACATCAAGGTAATCCATGCTGCCAAGCGCGTGAGCTACACTACCCTAACTGCTGGGCAATCGGGCGCAGAGGTCACGCAACAGCGCTGCTGCTGTGGGAAAGTCTTCCATGTGCTCCCAGAGATGCCCACCACTATTCACAAACCCTCGCGGCGAAACTACAACCTTGTAAATCCCTCACGAAGAACCACTGCCTTTCCAAGAGCCTCCATTCCCCCCCCCCCTCGACCTGGGCTGCAGGCTCTGGCCTGACAAGCCGGGTCCCCATGGGATGCCAGCCCCGATGCCCCTGTTCACACAGGGCAGCACGGTGAGCGTGCCCAAGACGGAAGCGCGGAAGGAACAAGCTCGCCATTCGGAGCCAACAGAGTCTAGAGTCTTCCACATGAGACTCAGGCGAAACAAAAACTACAACAAAAACCAACCCAGTTCATTTAGAAGAGTTTGCATTTGCTGCAAATGGCTAGATTATTACGACCTAACAGTGCTTTTATGGGATGTTATACAAGAGAAAACACACACACACACACACACACACACACACACACACATAATTTTATCAATGGGGCAAGATTTGAATGGTGATCCCTGGAATCTAAGTGCTAGAATAAAGCTGGAAATCTGGACTTTGGCCTGAAGCTCTTATGGAGAACATTACTTACTACCCTGGAGAGTGGGGCAGACAGAGGACCTTTGACAACGTGACCATCGTCCACCCGTCATACTGATGACACTTAAAATCAGAAGCAGCTGCCCCAACGTGGCCCGCTGGGGTTGGGGGTGCCTGACTGACACTGAGACACAGATGAAGAGCTCCTACTTCAGGTTCAGCAAAGGGGTGTGGAGATCCCATGGCTGGTGTTCAGGACAAGGAAGCCGGCGACCCCATCTGGTCTAGATGTGAGTCATTCCCTAAAATGTTGGAACTCAGATCAAGAAACTGGATGCGGGCAACGGAACCAACCAGGTTAGCCGTCGTCTAGTTAGGGTTCCTAACACTGAGAATCTTCCTAGCAGCATGAAACCTCTGGGTAATGGCCTCAGCCGACTAGCATCCTGGGGGATGTATGTCTGTTGGCTATCAGGTATCTGTGCTTGAGACTAACCTTACTCCCCACATCACCTGATTAAGCCAAGAAGACATCTCCGAATGACTCCTGCCTACCTCGAGGTAAGACCGAAACACCAGCGGCTCACCAGCCACCCAGATCCCACAGCAGGTCATTGCACCCAGCTTGTGTGCGCTGAAGATGGCAGGCAGACGTCAGCAGCCCTTCTTGGAAGAAGTGAAAAGAAGGCTTTTCACTTCCGCCGGAAACATACAGTATGCCCTCTTTTAAGAGCCAGTTGGTTGTCTTGACAGATCAGAGTTCTAAACAGAGTTGTCTAGCACATAGTTGTGGATCTCCAGCCACAGCCAATCATCAGTGAACGTGCAGCTCAATTTCAAAAGCGAAGAAACGTCTTAATTCAAACATGCATTGTACAACTGTGAAAACACCTTACACGAAATTAATGGAGGCTCAGAGACTGCAACTTAACAAATCATTTTGGCTGACTGGAACCGAGTGCTAAAAGGAAATGATAGAGGCTTTAGAACAAAGGTGACTTTGCCCAGGCTTCCCATGTTTCTCCCAGTGGCGGCTGTCACTACTGCATTGATGCTGATGGCTCCCGACACAGCCAGATCTCAGCTTACACGGCAGCCACAACCACATTTCACGTTCCTGGTGCTCCAGCAGGTCTTCTGAACAGAATAGTGCTCCTCTGGTTATACCCAACCTCCTCCCGTTTCTTCAGGAAGGGAGACTTGCCATTTATCCAGATGTCCACCATTAGAGAATCTACTACAAGATATGATATATATGATACTTATATATATATCATATATTTATATGGTCTTGGCTTAAAAAGTTGTATGGATGCAAATTACAAAGTCTACTGATTGAGACATTCTTTTTTTTCTTGGTTGGTCGTGGGGCCTGAACTCTGGGCCTGGGCGCTGTCCCTTCAGCTCAAGGCTAGCACTCTACCACTAGAGCCACAGCACCACTTCCAAAGGCTTTTTCTGCTTATGTGGTGCTGTGGAATCAAACCCAGGGCCTCATGCCTGCAAGGCTAACACTCTACCATTGAGCCACCTTCCCAGCCCGATTGAGATATTCTTGAAGCTGCACTCAGATTCACATTTGCATACTTACAGAAATCTACCTATATTATGTTCCAATATAGTTGATCATAAAGCAAAACACCATGCGGAGTGCTCTGAAAACTCTCAGCTGTGAAAACATACAGCCTCACATGGTGGAAAATACTTTCTCTCACCTTATGACTCTGGAACAGGTATGTGTCAGACAATGCTAGCTGTTCACCCAGTCCAAATCATCCTTGTGGGTTTTTTCCCCTACCCACAGAGCTAGAAGATCCTCCTACCCTTTCTTCTTCAGTTGGGTTTGGCCATGTGACTGAATTCTGGCCAGTGGTATTTTAATGTAAATGATGAGCTCATTTCAAATCCTGGACCAAAAATACCTTTCACATAGCATCCTCCGAGCACCTGCCTTCTCTTCTGCTTGATGTGGATGAATAATAAGTTTTTAAAGCCTCGTGCTGAAGATAGAAGAAACCAGGGCTCTTGAGTCACCATTTGGAAGAAAGCTATCCATTGCTCAGGTGCCTCTGTGATATTCTTTTACCTATGATAAAAAGAAAACCTGCTTTCATGTTTGAGCCATTAGTGTAATTTTGGATTTGTTTGTTACAGTTGCAAACATGAATGGAAATAATAGAATATGTCCAAGGATCATAAAGAGAGTGGAAAGTAGTATTTCAAGATTATAGACAGCTTTAGAAATTTTTTATGACAAAATGAGGCTAGAAAAAGCAACATACCATTTTCCTTTGAGACTCAGTTTCTTTTCTACAGGAGGGAAGGGCGGGAGGTGGGGGGGGGAGAGAATGTGTCATGAACCCATATAGTGATACTATTTTTTGCTCATACTATTCAAAATCATCTTTTTTAGAGAAATAATAAGGAAAAACAGAAGACCATATAATGAAAAAAGTTGAGGAGGATGGAGAAAACTCAGGAGGCCAACTTAATTGTGAAAGTAAAATAAATACAAAGCCTGTTAGCATTAAATCAATATGCTAGCTACACTCACTGCTTTAGCATTGGTCAGCATTGGCTTTGAACTTTTGATTTGTACTCTATAATTTATAATAAATGTATATCTTAATTCATAATATATGGAAACATTCATCTGTATTATTAATAAGCTCAAGAGTATCTATCTATTTATCTATCTATACAGAAAGAGAATCAGTACATTATGAAGGATAGAAGAAGGAAGAGAGGAAAAGAAGGAAGACAGCCCGTCCCTCAAGTGGGAAGCAGAATTTAGCATGCATTCCGTGATCCTCTAGCCAGTCAGCTCTGATAGAATACACCCCACCTGTGAATGAGAAAAACTATTGCTTGGTTCGTGCTTGCTCAAAGATCGCTCCTTCAACAACAAAGGGACCTCACATGTTCACACACACACACACACACACACACACAAGCACACCTACAGACAATCGGTTATAATTACCCAGCATTAATCCCAAGAACTGCTTTCTGTTAAATTGTGTCTTCTAAACAAACTTGACCTTCGTGTCTGTATGAGTTAGCATTGTATCTCTATTGAGGAAAAAGAAAGCCTTTCTTTACACCCAGCTTTACTGATTAACTCCCAGTATGGAATGCAGCTTTTTATGAAAAGTTTAAAACCTTTCTGGACACATCTTCATAGCATCTCTAATCAAGAAAGTTCTTACAAAAGCTGACTTCTATTTCACAGCCCAGTGGCATTGAAACCTACCAGCCAGCGTTCCTGGTTGGAGTGGAACCACAGAGTCACCAAGGAATTAAGAACATCCATCTCCATGCAGCTTTTTTTCTGAGTGGGATGTGTGCTTCTATAATACACGTCTTCAGATTTATCACAGTGACCTTACGCCAAGTATTTCATGGACCAATTTTGTCTAAGATTAGTTTAAAAAAAATTATGGAGAAATGCCTCTCTTAAATCCAATTCTATAGTTGAGCTTCAGGGGAAAAAAAATTAGCCAGGCACCTGTGACTCACACCTGTAAACATAGCTACTTAGGAGGTTGATACCTGAGGATCATGGTTGGAAGCCAGCCTGGGCAGACAAATCCAAGAGACTCTTATAACCAATTTACCAGCAAAACCCTAAGTGGAGGGGTGGCCCCAGTAAAGTGGCAGCCTTGAGCAAAAACATTAAGCAAGAGCAAGAGGCCCCAAGTTCAAGCCCCAGTACTGGTACCAAAAAAAGTGTTAAACTCTCATTTAGCTTATTAAATATGAGGCCTGAAGAGGTTCTGCAACAGTGTGGTCAGAGTGGATGTGCACGTGACAGCACTGAGCCTTCATCCATCTGTACCAGCAGCCATGAAGGGAGAGACAGCAAGGCACAGGGGCCCAGTACTTGTCCAGGGCGGAGTCTGCCTCAGGCCACATCCCCATGACCTAGCTTCCTCCCGCCAGGCCCTGTCTCCGGTCCACACCCAACTGCCTCCCTAACTCCACTTCCTGGCCATGCTTCCAATGATCTAACTTCCTCTCACCAGGCTCCACCCCCGTGCCAAGCCCCCAATGATCTAACTTCCTCCCACCAGGCTCCACCCCCGTGCCAAGCCCCCAATGATCTAACTTCCTCCTACCAGGCTCCACCCCCGTGCCAAGCCCCCAATGATCTAACTTCCTCCCACTGGGCTTTGCTTCTTAAAGGCTCCCACCTTTCCTAGGAACAGCACAGGCTGAGAACTAAGCCTTTGGCATGTGAACCTTTTTGGACATTTAAGCTCCAAGCTGTCAGAGACTGCTTAATCAGATCCACCTGGACAGGTCCAACCTCACAGGGGAGTGTGCTATGCCCTTAGGAACTGCACACAGTCTGGGCTCATCTCAAAGAGCACTGAGTATGGAAAATCTTTGTGGCTGCACTCCACATTCCTTCCCATTTGCTTCTTGGCTTCATTTCTGTATCATTCTACAAGTATTGAAGCATATCCTGGTGAAGAAAGGCAGAGAAGGGACTGGATAGCAAGATAAACTTCTTTCAATAGAGGTGAAGGTAGAATGGGAAAGGAAATAACAGGAAACAACAGTAACAGTGATACCATAACAGAGTCACGTTCAGTCTTGGCAAGAGGGGGAAAAAGTCATAATTAGGAATATTTTTCTCTCTATTCATGGTTGGTATTGTTGTTTTTCTGACTGAAATGTCAGGAGATAAAGAGATGTATAAAAATAATTTTTAATCTAAGAATAGAGAGATTTACAACCATTGATATGTTGGTGTGTTTCTTTCTAGTTTTTCTATCATGTTCTTTCTCCCAGGTCATTAACTACTCCACACAAACATGACACAATTCCCCTTAAACATTGTTATTGCATCCTTGGATTGATTCTAGTATTTAGATATTATAAATAAACTGATGATGATAGCTTTATACATAACATTTTTATGAACCTTTCATAATTTCCCCTATACAGAGACTTTTGAGGCCCAACAGTAGAAACCACACAATAGTTACTGAAACCATTGAGCAGCCACTTCCTAAAAGGTGATACTATTTTATTAATAAACTAAGAATATGTGTTATTGTTTTATTATCATTAAGTAGTTGCACACAGGACTTCAATTCTACACATCAGCTGACGAGTACAATGCATCTTGGTCAATACCATTTCTTCTACCATTCTCCCCATCCGTCCCCCAAAGCGGGGATTTCTAATAAATGATCTATAAGAGTAATTTTCCAACTTCCTTTTCTAAACGAAGTATGATTATTTTGAAATTTTTCACTAATCTATTTGGTGGAAAACAGTGCTTTACTATTTTGATTTTCTTTTTTTTTATTTCTAATGAAATGGAGTAAACATTTGATTTCTTCTTTGGAGTAGAGCCCATTTTTTTTCCTGCTTTGCCAATTGTTGCCTAGTTTTGAATATGCTTTGTATTAATGTATTTATTCTGTCTTAATATAGGCTTTCCACATACCTTATTACAGTTACTTGTATTACATTCTGCCGTGTTTTAATTCATTATGTTTGTATCCATTCTATTTTTCATTTTATTTATCCATTGTCTTTTTAAAATATTTATGAAAAAGTAATAGAATATCTTGTATCGTTTGTAATTTGCCCTTTGCCTACATGCTAATCATGCTAAGGTTTCTTTCATTTCATTGTCTAGGGATCTCTAGCAGACAATAAAGTATTATGAAAATTATGATTATTTAGTTTCCTCTTTTCAATTATTCGACTTCTTAATTCTCTTTCATTGTACTAGCATCTCTCCCAAACTGCGCCAGGTTTATTGAGTTCAGTGTTTATAATTGGTTTAAGATACAGACTCTTTCACATTAAGGAAGAATATTGCTTGTGTTACTTCTCCACAATTTTCCTTTTCAATATTAGGTATTAAATTTTATAACATTGACATGTGCTTACTTTGAATTATGAAGAGATAGCATTTTAATAAACATATCCCTTTTGCAGGATATACCCTCCTAGGCCAAAGTGGATTTGTTTGTGATATTTTGCTGTACTATTTTCCTTTCTTCAATAGTGTTTTATTTTACATTTCTGTATCCATACTTATGAATAAGGCAGTACAGTCTTTTTCCTCCCCAAGTACCAGGTTTTGAATTCAGGGCCTCACAGCTACTCAGTTGGCATTCTACCACTTGAGCCATGTCTCCAGCCCTGCTTTTTGCTGGGTAATTGGAGATGGAGTCTCACTGATACTTCTGCCAGACTGTCCTTTAATTGTGATCCTTTGGATCTCAGCCTCTTGAAATGCCCTGATTATGATGGGTACTAAATAAGCATGCCAATGCGTATGTGTGTGTCTACAGTGATTTAATGTATATATGTGTATTTAGAGACATGTATGATGGTGCTAGCGAGACACTAGCACCCAGCTTATTCTTATTATATGTACTATGGTAAGATTTTCATGCTAGTGTTATGCTGACTTACTAAATGAATTAATATATGTCGTTTGTATTTTATAACATCTTAGGATATAGAACTATATATTTAGATACTTTGGGGAATTCATCAGGAAAACCCTTGTCCCTATTTGCATCCAATGGGTAAGCTTTCTTATATTTTCTTCTGAAAAAAATTTCTTATATTATTTCATTTGTTCAGCTTTTCATTTGTGACAAATTAGCCTTGATTATTTGTAAATTTTCTAAAGACTTATCATCTTATAGTGTGTCTTCACAGTAGCGAGCGATTTCACTTAGCATTATTAGTTCAATAATATATATGTATGTAGTATTATGTTGCCTTCTAGTCTTTTGTTGGAACAAGAACTCCACGTCTCTGAATTTCCCTCCATAAGGACCACATTAGTCATTTGACTTCTATTGTCCTCGACTTTCTTCTGTGTTCGTAGAATGAACAGAACCTGGCATCTGTGAAGGTGAACAGAAAGCTATTTGTCCATTTCCCACAATTTCTAGCAAAATGCACTGCATATTATGGGTCCTAAATAAGCATGCCAATGCATATACGTATGTATACAGTGATTTAAGGTATATATGTGTATTTAGAGACATGTATGACGGTGCTTGTGTGTATAAAATCATATGATACATAAAAAACTTTCCTCTTACAATAGGAATCAGAAGAAGGTAAATATGGGGGATTTATGTAGGAAAGGTGAGATAATCCCAACAATTACCTCTAACTTCACCTTTCTACCTTCTGCCCTAATATCTAGAAAAAGAGAGAGTGTCAAGCCGGGTACTGAGGCTCCTACCTGCAATTCTAGCTATTTAGGAGGCTGAGATCTGAGAGAGGAGCATGGTTCAAAACCAGCCTGGACAGGAAAGTCTATAAGACTTGTCTCCAAGTAAACACCATGAAGCTAGAAATGGAGCTATGGCTTTAGAGGCAAAATGCCAGCTTTGTGCAAAAAAATCAACAGGACAGCACCTAGGCCCTGAAGTCAAGCCCCACCCAGTACCACGCATACACACACACACACACACACACACACACACACGACAAACAAAAAAGAAAGTGTCAAAACTGTCTCCCTTCTTCTAGAGAAGATGAGCTTAATCTCTTACTATCCATCAGAGCATTTCTGCCTGACTGACATTAATATTGAGACATTTCTGACTCCTCATGAGAACTTAAAACATTGTTCACCAAGTTAAGTACAAAACCATGATCAACAACCTATAGACATGCCAACCTAAGCATTATGTATGCCTTCCCCTGGATAAACGCATCTGCACAGGCACCATGGATCATTGTCTGAAACTGTAAGATCCGCACCTAAAGCCATGCACATGCGTGGACCCTGGCACATGCCTCTGTGGACACACACACACACTCACACACACACACACACACACACACACACACAGCCCTGCCCCTGGGTTGCGACTGCCCTTCCTGAGTGAACGAGGGTGGAACCAGGGCTGTGAAGCCCAGTTGGCTTCCAGTGCGCTGCTCCAGGGAGGCAGAGGAACCATGTGGCTGCATTTCAAGGTAATTAAGAGTGTGAAGAGGGAGCCCTTGGTGCCACTGGGCACTGGTGCCACTGGGCAGCATGTGCAAAACTCTCCCAGCAGAGAGAGACCCACGCGGGCCCGAAGCCAATGCTGTTACCGCCAACCCCTGCCGCCTTTTGGCAAGTGACGTTGAATCTGCTCTGGGGACACATATCGAAGAGCCCGGAGCGGACAGGGTGAGCTGTCCACGCCCGAGCAGCGGGGCCTGTGCGCTCCTCCTTAATCTGTGAGCTCTCCCGAGCAGCCCACTGGGACGGTTCTCTCACTACTGGGCCGATTGTCCACGTGGACGGTTGTGGAGGTGTTGCCGACAGCCATGCCCTGATTTTCCCTGAGGGGAACCCCACTGGCCGCCATAGCCACATTCGGCCTTCTACTGTTTGGGGAATCTCAATTTCTGGTAGGTTTCCCAGAGATCCGCAAAACGGAAGAAATAAGCAAGTTAGCATTCTCTCCTTCTCTTAACACACCAACACGGTCACGGAGATTCAACAAATACATTAGTGGTGCAGCATTTCAGGCCAGTTGATCACTGGATAGAAGAACTGTTTAAAAACGGGTCTTTAAGCAGTGGAAGAAAGGGGTTTCAATTCGACAAATCATTTTGTAAGTGCGATGTGTGGATCACGTGGCCCCTCCCCTCCCCCCCTCCCCCCCCCCCATCTGTCCCCACCTGATCTTTTCCTCTCTGGAAGATGTAGTCACAGACTTGAAGCCACTTCAACATGTGTGTTCACACAGGTGAACAGCTGGCCGAGATGGCCTTGTTTTTCTTTGGAAAGAACACTGTAAGAGAGGGTAAGAGTGGCGATGCGGAGCTTATCAACAAAGGGCCTTTGGCTAGCAGGTTCCTGACTCCCGCCTAGCTTCAGCCTCAGCCACGGGCAGTACACTGCGGCCCGGTCAGACTCTTCCTCATTTCACCACGGGGATCTGTTTCTGTCGTGCCTAGATGGCTTTCTGCTTGCTACTTGGATCACCCAGCATGGCCTCTGCCTAGTCGCTGTCTGTATTTCTATACCCTGCCCTTGGGGCTTTCCAAACCTTTGCCTTCAGGAAGGGCTGAGCAACCAGCCAAGCAAGTGGGGCTTCAAGACAGAAAGGGCATAAGGAGTGGCAGGAGATGTACAGCATAAAGGCTTGTACAACATGGTTCAGTTTTCTTTCACAATAAAAGTCGGTCCAGGCAGACAACCCAAGGCTAGTCATGGGCTTTTCAAAATGAAGGTGCGTTTTAGAAGCCGGGAGCTAACAATAGAGTTGGCCTGCCTCCTGCCACACAGCTGCTTTCCTCACACACAGCTGCCTCTTACTGGGGTTACGTGTCGGCGACACGTCTGACCCCTCCCGTGTGGCGTGAAGCTGAATCCTCGCACGTACACGCGGTGTGTGCTGCAGCGTCCTCTCCTTTCCAGATGAGGAACGAGTCGCTGTTGTTCTGACTCGTCTCCCGTGAGAACGATACCGTGTCTTCACCTGTGACCTGTGAATACGTCCTTCTTGGGAAACAGGGCTTTTCCAGGCGTAGTCAAGTTCAGAGGACACCATCTGAGTGGATCATAATCCAATGGGACTAGAGTCCTCATCAAAAAGGAGACACGTGGAAGGGCACGGAGGAGAGGTGACACAGACACACCAGAGGTAGTCACGTGATGATGGAGGCTGAGCCTAGAGAGGTCGTCTGCAAGGTCTGCGGGTCAATGGGGGTGGTGGGAGCCGAGGAGAACACGGAGAATCCCTCCTCAGACCCTCTGAGGGAGAAGGGAACCGCTGGCCCCTTGAGCTCAGAATTCCAGCCTCCAGATCTGTGCGGTTTACACCAATTCCTCTTGTCTGAATCTCTAGAACTTTATTACAGCAGCCCAGAGAAATCAAGACAACTGCCCTGCCCCAGATCACAAAATCCGTCATCTTGCTCATCAGGATTGGAACCCACACATGACAGTAATGGCCACATCTGTAACCTCCATGCTTCACAGAGCACTGGGTGCAGGCCCTGTCCAGTTCACAGCCCACTGGGTGCAGGCCCTGTCTGGTTGTAGCCTCCAATGCTTCCTTAGCAGATTTCCCAGAAAGGATGGCACTCTGGTCAGCTTCTGAGGAAGGGGCCGGGTTCTCTGCGTGAGGGAGAGAGAGAAGGGAAATCCCGACGGAAAGACCAGGTCATGCACGGAAGACACGAAAGGGTTGGCTGTGGTTCAGGGACACACATGGCTCGTGCACTGGGCAGGGCTGGGCGATGTAGGCCCCGAAGATGCCAGTCACGGAAAGTGTCTCCTTTCCTGGGAAAGTCCGGAGCTGTCTAAAGCAGAGGGTCTGCTCATCCAGATGGCCCCAGGGGTGCAGGGCATGTGGCTCGTTCCGAGGGAGGTCTTCCCACTGTTGGCTGAAGGGGCATGTGTGTCAGCGCCCCCTTCTACCAGCCACGGTGTTCTGGAAGATTCCATTAACAAAGAAATCCACAAGATAAAGAACAATTCTCCTTGCTTATCCTTAACTACTATCTCTTAATTAAATGGTCTTTTTTTTTGCTTAAAAAAAATCTTAATTAGAAGAGAATGCCAAGAAGTCCTTTTCCAGGAATAAAGCTTATTTCTCCTCTCCTCTTCTCCATACCACCCTCCTCCTACCGCTTCTCCACTTGGTGAAGGGGGATGTACAGAGAGGTAAGGGCAGGGAAGGGCTGTGGAGTGAGCCTGTGATCTCAATGTGTGTGTGTGTGTGTGTATGTGTGTGTGTGTGTGCGCGCGCGCGCGTGCGCACAGGTGTGCACAGGGGTGATCAGGGGCCCGAGCACGCAGGTGGCAAAGGGTGCTGGGAGAATGGGTTTCCGACACAGTGGTACCAGGCTCCACCATCGCAGCAGGCAATCCTTCAGTGGGGCCGACAGAGAGGAGGCCACGCATGCCAAGCTCAGACCTCTAGGCCTTCAGCTCTGCCCTACTTCTGGCAATAGAGACGCTTCCACTGAATACTCCACTCAAGCCAATTCATGAGAACATTCAGGAATGCGGCCCAGGGCCTGTGTGGACAGTGGCCCCAGGCTCTGGAATGTCTTTCCGTGAACAACAGGAGAGTGAGGCCCTCAGAGCCATTGGAGCCTCTGACTTGCCTTTGTCCCCCAACTCCTGGTCAAGGGGTCCCTCAAAGGCCGTCCGTCCATCCCTCCTTCTCCTCCTGCCTTTATCCATCCCTTCCTCTCATTTTCAGGGCACCGCTGACAGGCAGTGACTCACAGAGTTGCAGCTCACGCTCGGCACCTTCCATAAACACTTCCCGACCTCCCACCCCCTCCCATGGGCAGAACCGGGCACTTCCTGCCCTCCGCATCCGTGGTGCAGTGACAGCTCTCTTGTGGTGACACTGAGCCAAGAGGAACTGCAATTATTTATTCACCTTTCTTGGTAGCTGCATAACAAACCCGACCAAAACTGTAGTATGCTCAGACAATATTTATCACAACTATGACATGCCGAGGCTCAGGGTTTAACAGGGCTTGGCTAGTTCTCTCAGTCCCCAGCCCCCAGCCCCAGATCTGGCCAGGGTGCAGCTTGGATTATTACCAAGCTCTGGTGCCCCACAGGTCTGATGGCCAGGCTTCGAACGCACACATTTCTTGGGCTGTTTGGGCATTCCTCCTAAGCTGGTAGTCTGTCCTATCTTCCCTCTTCCATAACAGCTTCGGGTCAATGTGTGTCTTGGCCATTCGAGGTTCTAAAGACAGGTGTCCCAAGAGGTCACGGAAGAGGATGGACCTGCGCATGTGTCAGATGTGGCTCTGTGTGGTTAAGTTATAGAAGACAGTGTGTTGTCTGCCTCTTCCGTGACCTCTTGGGACACCCGTCTTTAGAAAACCCACGGCCAGAGGCCTATGCAGCGGGGTGGCTCGGGAGCTGGGTGGGGAGAGGTGTCACCAAGCGCTCTTGGCCTGGCTTGTGTTTTCCTTCCCCACTTCCTTCTTCTCATGACTCCAAGAGGAAGTGAAGAGGGCAATGCGCTTCAAAATCCAAAACGCTGCACACACTGCGGTCACGTTGCCGGCAGACGTTTCTCCAACCGTGAATGTTTGCGTCATGCACCCAACTGCTCAAACGGTCCTACAAAATTGCCTTTGGCCTAGGTGTCTTCGTGTAAGTACAATACACAAATCGACTTTATGTTTGCATACGGTGTGCCTTCCACAGGTATCTCACTACGTGTATGAAAATAGACCCAAATCCAAAAATGTTCAGAAACCTGGAACACTTGAAGCTCTCAACATTTTAGATGATGGATACTCAACCTGCAATGTAAACACCATTTCAATAGATCCAAAGACTCCTGGAGCTCGCCATAGATCTCGGGCTAAAAATCCTTACCTCAACGTCCTTTTGGAGAAGCAAGTAAACGGTCTGTGGGGCTAGAGCAATGATTAAGTTATTCCAGCCTTGGAAGGGGAAATAGAACGGAGCCTTAGAAATTCAGAGTTGCTTTTTTTTTAAAGTTATAACATCCAATATTTGCTCTCAACATTCATCTGAACTGTCTGTGTTTCAAGGACACAGAGAAGGTTAAAAAACACTGGAAAGCCGGCAGCTTGCTTGCCAAGAGGTTTGCCTCACCCTCCTCCCCAATATTTCCTTGACATGCTTTCTGAGCTCTTTGTAGCAACACCACGCCCTGCACCATTGTGTGGGCAATTCCTGAGAGTTGGAAGGTTAATGATTTTAGGGTTCAGAGTTCCCACATGTCGCAGCTTTCAAAACCTCCATTTCTCCTTTGTGTAGAGGATTTCCCAGTGACTTTTAATCATGTGCATTCTGTATTGGCAGGAATGAGACCATGGGGGTGAGGGGGAGAGGAAGGATGGGCCATTCTTGCCCACAAAGCCAACACTATGTTTTTGTTGTTGATTGATAGGTGGAGCTGGTTAAGTCGGAGTTGCAGAGTGAAACCCACAGTTCGGGACTGCCTAGAAACACAGGCTAGCTCCAGCCCTTCGCGGGTATATTCTAGTCCCCATTTGGACACTCAGCACGTTCTCAGACAATAGATTCTTGTCTCAGATGGGAACATCCGCTCCCCGAACAACTCCACAGACAAGAATCCAGTCTGCTCGACTGGAACGAGGCTGGAAGAGAACTGGACCAGATGTTCGGGGAAGGGGCGAGGTGTGGAGGTGATTTTCCGAACGGGGGCTACGTGGGCATGCCACTGGGAAGAATTTTCCTATTATGCAGGGTGAGATGAGACAAGAAGCAGACCTGGTTTCTCAATGTCAAGTCTTGGGTTTGAAAGGAATTAATCCATCCTTCCGCCCGCAGGCCACACAGCGTCCACGCAGATTGATGAGGGTTATTTTTTGTTCTTCTTCTGCTTGGTATTCCCAGGGAGAGGCATGCTAGCCTTTCTTAACCTTGCATTCCAGAGCCTTGCAGTTCCTGTATGCAGGAAATACTTCCCCAGGTTTAACTAAATTCCTCTCCTCCCGGCAATGTGAGGGCATTGCAGGCCTCCAAGGATGCACGGAACAGCTGCCTGGCTCCGGGCCAGTCACACCATTCCCCCTTCTCACCGCTCTGGGAAGCACACAGCGCTGGGCTGTTGCTGATTGGCTCCCACCGCACAGCAGGGACTCAGGCCCAACTCCAGGCTCCTCTGAGGGGTTGCTTTGCTGTTAAACCAGATACTTCTATGGGACACGAGTCTCCCCGCCTCATCGCCCTGGCGAACACAATTCTCAGGGATGGAACTTGAGATATGGCAAGAAGAGAACGCTCTTTGTCTTTGTAGGGCTTCGAACAAGCCAGCTCATCTGGGTTCCTCTGGAGGGGTTATAACCCTCATTATAAAGGGAAGCAAAGGGGTTCCAAAAGAACGAATCAACCAAAAAGGGCAAAGGTAACGAGGGAAGTCACATTATGACACCTCAGGTTCAATGCTCTTCCCACTACCCCAGAGTTGCTTCCTAGAGATTAAAACAATAAAACTCTCAGACCACTATGTATGTCCTATTTTAACTCTTAATCTAACAAAGAAGAGAAGCAAACACACACACACACACACACACACACACACACACACACTCACACACACACACACACAATGAGTATAAAGATAAGGACCTGTTGACTCACATCTGTAATCCTACCTGTCTGGAGGCTGAGATCAGAGGATTGCATTTGGAAGCTGGCCTAGCAGAGTAGTCTGTGAGATTCTTAATCTCCAGGTAACCACAGAAAGCCCAGAAATGCCAGCCTTGAGCGCAAGTTCCCATACTTCGAAACTTCAGTGTCATCATTTCCGGAAGGAGAACAATAACACCTTTCCAAGAGTTACGCTGAGAAGTAAATGAGATAAATGATGGAAGGTGATCAGCGCAGGGCCTGGCAGATCCAAAGAGCTGAAGAAATGTTTTAACTAGGAACTGTTCCTACCAGGGTGTGAAAACAGCAGGGAGATCGGACCGAGTGAAATCCGGGAAGGTCCGTAAAGGAAGCAAACATGTAAGCAGGGCTTTGGCAGCGGGAATGCAGTTCAGGGAAGAAGACGAGACAGGGTGCTATCTGTTTGCCCTCCACTTCCCACATGGAAGCCATGTTGGTCTTTGCATGTGGGGTCCACCCTGCCTGTCCCCCAGATCTTCGAGCCACAAGGTGGAACAGTGGAGCAGCAGCCGCGGTCAGGAGAGGTGGAGCACGGCGGGTTACAAGCGCATGGGGGTGAAGGAGGGAGGCGTGGTGGTTAAAAATGGATTCCATCCCAGAGTGAAGGATCACCTTGGGACAAGCTGCACCAAGCAACGGGCAGTTCTCCCTCAGTGTGGATAACTTCTTCAAAGCTTAATCCTGATGGCTTGGCTTGCTCGCCACGGCTCTGGTTAGATGGGGTGAGGTGGCCTCTCCGGGACTCCACAAATGATTGGAAATAGGGATATTGCAATTCTTGGAAATCTCCTATTGATTGGTTAAGTAAACCATCTGTTAAGCTGAAACCTAATTTGACAGAATTAATAAAGTTAACTGATAAGAAAAAATGGTAGACATAACCTCCCTCTGCCGCCAAAAAAAAAAAAAAGGCCCATACTTGATTGGAGAGTTATAAAACAGCTCCCCCTCCCCCAAGAGTCAGGAGCCCCAAGAGGGAGATCACGAGATGCACTTAGGGCGTGTGACAACACTGCTTTTGACATCTACCCGATCCGGCTGGATCTGTGGAACACAAGCAGGTAGTCAGGACACACTTCCTGTGGCCACAGAACCAGCTGTCGCAGGCATGCACACTGAAGGATGGTGGGAAATCCAGCCTGCTGCCACCTTGCTCACCACGTGGGCTTCCGAGGCCAGGAACAGGAGGCCAGGGAGTTTCAGGGCTGCCCTACCCTGCATGCTGCTCCCTACCCTGCGTGCTGCTCCCTACCCTGCGTGCTGCTCCCTACCCTGTGTGCTGCTCCCTCAGACTCACTGGCCACACAGAGGGAAGTGAGGGAAGAGGAAAGCTGGCCCAGAGACTGTTTTGAAGAATGTTCCACCTGGCACAATTGTGCATACCTGTAATCCAAGCTGTTTGGGATCACAGTCTGAGGCTGATGTGGGTCAAATGCACAAGAAACAAAAGAAACAAAAACAAAGAAACAAAAAAAACCTTAAAGCAGAAAGGACTGGGGATGGGGATCATGTGGTACAGCAGCACTTGCCTAGCAAGCTAAAGCCCTGAGTTCAAAACCCCACTGCCTTCAAAAATATTTCAAACAAAAAGAAGGAAGGATGCTGCTACCAAAAAAAAAGGTATTTATATTAAGAGGGGAAATAGAGAAAGACAAAGAACCTCTCTCCTTCCCTTCTTTCTTCCCTTTTTCCATCATTTCTTTCTTCCCTCCCTCCCCTCCTCCCCCCCTCCCTCCCTCCCTCCCTCCCTCCCTTCCTTCCTTCCTTCCTTCCAGTGGTAGATACCAAACCAAAGGCCCAATGCCTGGCAGGCAAGCACTGTACCACCAGTCCCACCCCCAAGCCTACCACGAACACTTTCTGGGTTGTTTAAACACGTTCCTTTTCCTGGAGCCGCAGTACCTTACCTTTCTGGGCTATTTTTTTTTTAAAGCATTTGCATTCTTGGAGCATGTGCAAGCCGATGATGCTGGAAGCAGATGGCGCACAGTATGCTGCGAGACGCGGGGATCAAAATTAAAGGGGGAAACTGGCCCGTTTCGGAGCTGGGCGTCCGTATGGAGCAGAGCAGAGGACGCAGGCCGCGTGCGGCCGCCTGCCCTCTTTACCAAGCCTGCAGTCCTCTTTGTTGAAACGGAGTCTTGCGATGTAAGGGGAGACATTTTTGCCTCAGCGTCTTCTCCATTAAATGCAGAGTGTAGAGTTTGTGGTGCACAAATGTAGGGGGTCAGTCGGGGCTCTGACCATCTGCGTTAGAATAGCACCAGAGAAGAGTCCCCTCTCTCCTTTCTTCACGTGATACATCACCTGCAGGGCAACAGGTGAGCCTCAGCCCTTCCGAGTGTGGAGCGTCCACTGCCGGGGGGACAGGGGCGTCCAGGCGCTGTCCACCTTTCCTGCCCCGCCTCTGCACACTGTGACCTTGATCCAGGCCTTTGACCTTGACGACCCGGCCAGCTCCACCAATCGCAAGGCATTTCTTTAGGAGAAGTCGCCAGTCCTTTTGCAAGGCCGAATGTCCTTTCTTGGTTCCCCATCTTCCGGCGGCCGTCACGGATGGCTTTCCTGCACACGCCACATCCCAGACCTCTGCCATGTCACCAGCCCTCGCCGGCAGCCCCACCACGCCATTGCCGGCACTCATCTGTCCAAAACCTACATCTGCCGGCATGAACTTCTTTTCTTTTCTTTTTAAAATTTCTTATGAGTTGATACAAAGATTTCACACATCGATTTTTGTGTAGCTCTGATTTCATGCAAGCTAAGCAAACAGTGACAGGTTGGTACTTGGGGTAATGAATGCTCCGTCAGATTAATACAAATCAATGCCATTGGCAAGTTGTGGATGGCCCGGGGCGGGGGGGGGGGGGCGCAGGGAGGGGGTCTGGCCGGCACGCTCTGCCAGAACAAGACAGATGGCCAGAAAATGACACTCTTACCTCTTTATCTTGATGTGCTCATTAGCAGATTTCTCTCCTTTGGGTCTCATTTGAGTTTCTTGATTTTTAAATGGCACCCCATAGATTGCCCACTGTTCTGGAGAATGACTGATTTAGGCATCTTGTGAGCTGGCACAGGGAATATTCTAATGCCCGGGGGTCATCAAGCAGTGTGTAGGGTTAGAACGTTGGCAAATGGAAGCTGGGACCACTGCCTATCCATGGGCCCAGTGGGGAAAAATGAGCTACTAGTTCCCTGATTAGAAACGACTTTCCCACAACTGTCATTGCAGGCAGCTGGATCACAAGTTCAAGGCCAGCTTAGAATACATCCTACCTTCTATTGTCTCAACCACAACCGAAAAAGGATAGAAAAGAACTTCCTTTTCTTAAAGCTCCCACTTATTGAAAGTCAAGAACTCTTAGATATAGCCTGCACTCTTCTGCCATTGTGCTTTTTTGCTGTAATATTGTTTCATAGGTGAGGAACCGGAGAGGAGGTAACTGTTTCAAGAAGGCAAAGCTGTTGAGTAGAAATCACAGATGCTGTATCGGTCCTTGGCCCCTCAGTCAGCATCCTGCCGTGGGCTACTGGGTTGTCTGGAGGGGTCTGGCCGGGTGCTGGTGACTCACACCTGTAGAGACTTATACCAGGAGATTGAGATCCATGGACGGGGGTTCAAAGCTAGCCTGGGCAGACAAATCTATGAAATTCTTGTCTTCAAGAAGCCAGTATTAGAGTGCCAGCTCTTGAGTAAAAGCTAAGCAACAGTGTGAAACCCTGAGTTCAAGCCCAGCCACAGGCACAAAAAAGAAAGAAAGAGAGAAAGAAAGAGAGAGAGAAAGAAAGAGAGAGAGAGAGAGAGAAAGAGAGAGAGAAAGAGAGAGAGAAAGAGAGAGAGGAAGGAAGGAAGAAGGAAGGAAGGAAGGAAGGAAGGAAGGAAGGAAGGAAAGAAGGAAGGAAGGAAGGAAGGAGAAAGCCAAGTCTGTGGACAGTGTTTTGCATACTGAATACTTCCAATCTTTCCCCCTGTCTCCCTCCCTCCCTTTTTCCTCCCTCCCTCCCTCTCTCTTGCCTCTACCAGAGATTTCCTCTTTAACTGTTTTGAAGCATGCCTGCATCCACGGATTTCCCTCTTGAAGTTCTCCGCAGAGAAGAGGCAGAAGAGGCAGAAGGAAAAGCATGCTACCTAGAGTTAGATCTGAGATGTTCCAATTCTCCAATGCTGCGCTGCTCACCAGCCTGCCTATGCCTTAGTTTACCACAAATGGCAGAGGAGACTCGGCAGGTCCGTGTATGTGGCAGGCACCCGCGTCTTCCATGTGGTCCAGGCTGGTCACGGAAGGGAGGGCGCTGTGTGGCATTCGCCGTCTACCTGAGTCCCAGGCTGGAGTCAGGACCAGAGCTGAGCTCTGGTCTTTCTGTGACATGCCCCCCTCCAGCCAGGGGTAATGTAGACCACGTCATCTTCTACAGTGGTTGTGGGGAGGCAGGGCGGCTTAGATTTAAAGGCTGCAAATCTCTGCATGGATGGCATATTGAGGAAACACGTCTCTTGAAAGTTTAAGAGGCATTGCGGTGCAGATGATAATCCTCAGGGCAATGGCTGACTCATCTGCCTGATGCAGGAAAAGCACTGGCATCAACTTTTAAACAAGATGTAGGAAGCGTTACCTGAAGGGCTTTCCCAACTTGGGTTCCAGAGCACCATGTTCTACTGGTTCTAATCGCAGTTGTCAGTCAGTCTCCCTCAAACCTCCTTCATCAAATCCTCCGAAGAAGAGAAAAACCTATCGACCCAATGACAGGTCCAACACAAACCAACAGCCCAGTAAACAGCTTGACATCTTTTTGTTTATCAGGTGCTAGTCTCCCCAACCATGGTGCAAACACCTTGAAGTCAGGACTCATGACTTTCCTTCCTCTTGTAGGAACTCTTAATACAGTATCATCTTTTTTTGTTGTTTTGTTTTGTGTTGTCAGTCTTGGGGCTTGAACTCTGGGCCTGAGTGCTGTCCCTGTGCTCTTCAGCTCAAGGAAAGCACTCTACCACTTGAGCCACAGCACCACTTCCGGTTTTCTGGTGGGTAATTAGAGATAAGAGTCTCATGGACTTTCCTCCCAGGCTGGCTTGAACCACAATCCTCAGATCTCAGCCTCCTTAATATCTAGGATTACAGGCGTGAGCCACTGGCGCCCGGCCACAGTATCATCTTGATAAATAGTTATAGAGAAGGCTCACCAAGGTTTTTGCCCCACCAAAATTGTTCATATATGCCTGCATTGTATCATTACCAACCAACCAGGGTAAATAAAAATAATTAGCTTTCAATTGGCCTCATAGACTTGTTGACACAGTAAATAATTATTCATGAGTAAATGAATCAGCCTAATTTGTTTAAGGGAAGGTCACAGGTGAAACTCCTTGTGCTCAACCATTTAAAAATATTGATACAAATAAGATGAAATGAAGCACAGGCCATGAATTCAGAGCTGGATGGAAGATGAGTTAATTCACAGGCAGCCAATCGCACTAACTAACACTATGCCAGCTGACAGGAGAGACAAAGAAAGTAGAATGGTTCTGTCCTCAAGGAGCTTTGAGTCAGATAGAAAATTTCAGACATGCACAGCAATTAGGAAATGGCAAGGATTTAGAATAAATAGCGAGGCTATAGAACAAACTGGCCCTTTTTAGTAGGAGAACTTGATTTAAGATGGCAGGTGCTTGTTTAAATTAGGTATACTGATATTCAAATGAAATAAATCCATTTCTCAAGTCAAAAGAAATACAGTGATCAAAACTTTTGTCATAAAATATTGTTCCATCACTCAGATTAAAACTGTTGCCACGTTGTATGTGTTCAGCCGGAATCTCTTTTTGTGTCTAACAAATAAGGATCTTAAGATCCTTATTAGAGTAAGATGACATTACAATTCTGTTTTTACCTATGATTTATACTCAGCATTATATTAGAAACAAAACTGAAAATATTGCAGATGAAACAAAGCTAGGGAGGAGAGCCAGTGAGCAGAATTGGGTCATTTGCAGGAATATAGAAGGAACAGAGTTTTATTAGCCTTATTTTAAAAGTGAAAAACAACACAGTCCATACAGTGTTGCAGAGATTAAATGACACTCCTGTCACATTATCTGGTACACATTCAGTCTTCATACATAGCTTTATCGCATTACTACACAGGCCTTTCCTGTTCTCTCTCATCGCGTTCTGCCCTTTCTCCTATTTCTCCACAGCATTCCTTCTCCTCCTCCAACTGCATCTTTCAAGGTTCTGCCAGCTTATCTCTGTGTCGGCAATATATCTGTCTCCTGTCTTCTGTGATCTTACAAGTGGTATTTAAGGAAGATTATCTTGATGGGGTGTGAAGGGTATCAAATATAAACACCATAAAGGGAGGGTGAAATGAGAAGAAGGAAGTTCAGGGAACACAGTTCTTTCCCACCCCTGATCCTCCACGCCGGCCCCCAGACATGGGAAGGAAGTGCCACCAGAAGATGGTACAGTTAAAACAAAAACAATAATGGTAAGCTTGGATCCAAACAGGATGCCACACTGGAAGGAGCCAGAAGAAAGTAAGAAGCAAGCCAGTGCGATGAAAAGGAGAGAGGGCCTAAAAACACCAACCAAACAACCAAACAAAAAACAAAACAAAATAGCTCATACACGAGTCTCCGGTAGGTTTAATTATCTGGGCCTTGAGAAGCTTTGCCTAAGTTTCAGCTAAATGGAAATATAAATAGCTAAGAAAGAAGCCCGTGGCTAGGAACTGATGTAATAGGCTCTATTGACTCAGTGAGATCTAAGGGAACTTTTTAAAAGCATGATATTTTACACGATCATTTGTCAAGCATCCTCTGGATGAATGATCTCCTTTGGGGGAGATAAGTGGATCGGCTGATCTTAGTGTTTGGTTTAAAGTGCACCCTGCTTTGCACTACAAATCCAATCTGTTAGCTTTACTGAGCAGGTGGGAGGCAGAAAGAACTCAAGCACCCACATCCTGTTTCCTGTCTCCCACCAGTCAATGACCCCCCTGAAGACCCAACACTCACTCTTCTCCACCCACCATGGGTCTCCCCAACCCAGCACTCCTTCCATCCAGTCCCATGGTCGAAGGAACCAAGACATTCTTGTCTTTGGTAACCAGAGATGGAACTAATTCATAGGTCCAGTGGACAGGACCCTTGTTAAATCTCTCACTCTATCCCAGGTACATATATATTCTCAGCTCCATGGATTTACCCTTCTCAGCTTTACACTTAAGGGCTGGGAGCTTCCCTAACTGTCCATTCCTCCACACACAGTGCGGTCTTTACCATCGTTCTCCAGTGGACTTGGAGTATGCTAAAGACCCATATGCAAAGAACGACAGAGAATTTTTAGGAGTAGGGTCTGAGGGTCTGTACTTTCACAAATCCACGTCATTCGGATGCCCAGCATAATTTGAGAACCAACACACTCAGCATGATTTCTTTAGAACTTAATGATACATTACTGTGTGGTATGTGTTCTATTTTCAGGAGTTAGATCTCATCTAGCCACGATCTCTTTCTAGACAGAGACTACCCAGTACTCTTCTTGCTACCCCTACCCTGGCACAGAGACAAGTAGAGATGATGCTGTGTTAATTTTGGTTTTGTCATTTTTGCAGGAGTGGGAAGCTATGGACCTAGAGTTTTACGTGACTCCATCTTAGTAGAGTAACAAAGCCTATTGATATTTCTCTTTGAGACAAGGTCTTACTATGTATCCCAGACTGGCCTCAAACTGGTGTTCCTGGTGCTTCAGCCTCCCTAGTGCTGGGATTAAGCCTGCTAATCTCTGAGCACTTAGCCTTGAAGATTTGCCCTCAGGGTTGGTTTTGAGAACACCTCAGCCAGTTTTCTCTACCAGATCTTCCACACTCAGTGCAATAATGTGAATCCTACCTCTCCCATGGCCTCTTACTCAGCAACTTTTGCTACCTCAGTGAAACAAGTTCTTAGGCACAGAATTACCATATTACAAGGGGTCTTGCCTAAGTCCGACATCCTCAACTATCACTCCATCATCTAAGTGAAGATAATCTAAAGCAGAAGAAGACAATGTGGTTCTTGGATCCACATAAAAGACCCAAGACCCTGTTGAAAAGCTTCCTTTGGTTGAAACTTGTGATGGCTGATTTGCTGGCAAGTGGACTGAGCTGCCTGCACACATTACTTCTCTCTGAGAAGTTTTTGCAGAAAAGGTAAGACTTGAGTGAAGATCACCCTCACCAATGGGCAGACATAATTGAAAGCCTAAGTAGAATAGCCCAAAGTAGAGAAAATGTGAACACACTCTCTCTCTCTCCCTCTCTGTCTCTCTCTCTCTCACACACACACACACACATTCCTGACCTAGAATATCCTTCTTTCTCTTGCTTTCAGGTATCAACATCTATTTCTTGGATCTTCAGACTCCAAAACTTGCACCATCAACTTGTCTCATTCTCCAACTATAGACAGCACAGTGTGGGACTTCTTAAGCGTCCATAAATGTGTGAGCCAAGTTACATAATAAATATCTTATCTGTCTATCATCTATTTATCTGCCATCTATCTCCTATTGGTTCTGTCTCTCTGGAGAACTCTAATACTAAAGCATAACAGATATTTCTGGGAACAAGACTACAAAGATCAATGATCTGAAAGCCACTAAAGAAGGGGAGCATTGGATTGGAAAACAATTCTGAGGTTATATTCACATACGTCTTGATTAGAACGTTGGAGTTGAATGACTTGGGCATTTTGTTTAGCGGCAGTCCCAAGGTCAGAGCTGACTGTGTCCACCATGCTTCTTGTGAGAATGTGGGGTGACTGGCTGTGTAAAAGTGTTTTCTGTTAGACTCACACTTTCACTCAGACCATGGCTCCCTTGTGAGAACCATTCCATCTATGTCAATCTGTATCTAGGAGAGAGCCAAGAGGAAAACAGAAGAGTTGGTTCTCTTTAATACTTCTTATCATTCTCGACAGGCACAGAATGCTGATAGCTATTTACTATGAATATGGTTGCAACACACAAATTCCCACTCGTGGACCAAAGAGGTCCCTTCAGATCCATCTGAGCTGCCACCCACTAAAACACGCCAGCAGCATTCTCCCCAGCTCCTTCTTTGCCACCCCTTCAAGACAGAGTCCCCTGCTTGGGAGTACATGCTTGCAAGCTCACATTCTGTATTCCGAGCCCTCAGACAAGGCACGTCCATTTCCTTCCTCTTTCCCACACTTAATTGATCATTTCTACACCTGGTCCTATCTACATTCTTTCCCCCGCCTCTGTCCCTCTTTAAAGTCCACTGATACTTCAAAGCCCACCTCTGCACATGGCGCTCTGACGGGGATTTCTCCAGCCATTTATCCTCCACTGGATCACACGGCCCTGAGTCAACCGCACAGGCTGAGCCCCTGGCTTTCAGTCCCACAAGTTCGCACAATGTCTCTTCAAGTAGAATGCAAAGGTCTCTGAATTTAAAAACCAGACACATCTGCTCCTTAAAGTCATTTTGGACCAGAAAAGAAGCAAGTTGTGTCTCTCTATAAACTGGAGATAATACTTCATTCAAATGAAGTAATTATTCATTAGATAGGAGGCACTGCTAATGCTAAAGCCCAATGACATTGGCGGCTGGTCCAGTGTCTCTGTGACATGGCCTCAAGGCTTGTGAAATGATGACCTTTCTTCTCCAATACATCTGTGAACTTTCTGTAAACACGTGTGTGTGAGTGTGAGTGTGTGTGTGTGTGTGTGTGTGTGTGTGTGTGCATGCATAACAGCACTGGGGGTGTAACTCAAGGCCAGGGTGCTCTCCTTAGCTTTTTCACTCAAAGCTGGTGCTCTATGATTTGAGCCACACCTCTACTTTCATCTTTTTTGCCAGTTAGAGATAAGAATCCCACCGTGTTTCCTTCCCAAGCTGGATCCTCAGATCTCAACCTCCCGAGTAACCAGGATTATAAAGCATGAACCACAAGTGTCAGGCTTTTGGACACTTGGGAGAGCTCGGGTAAAGGCTAGTTTTCCCACATATACATAACACACACCCATGCACACCTACACACCTATTGATCTATAATGTAGATATCACATATATATCTACTCCCTGGAAATAATTCAGGCAAGTTATCACACTGAAACTGGTTCCTGAGGACCACGGCCCCATTCTTTCAGCATTTCCCAACATCTCCTGAAAGTATCACTGCGGAAGAGCTTGCAGAGTTATATCCAGCCTGACCTTTTAGTATTCAATTTACCCGTCACCCAGAAACAGTTCAGAAATCTTCAGTTGTTCGGGCATAAGCCTATCTGTAGGCAGCCTAAGAGACATAAACAGAAGTCTCTGTCCAAAATCTCCCCCCCTGGTTGCCTGTGGAGATGCCTTACCACTTACTTGCTGGTAGTGTGTTGAAGCCATGGTCCCCGGTGTGGTTTTATTTGGGAGATATGGCCTTTTAAGGAGATAACAGGATCAAACGAGGTCCTAGGTGGGGTCTGTTCCCACCGGGCCCATACGTTTACATGGGGCAGAGCCCAGAGATGTGTACACACAGACGAAGGCCATGAGCACCCAGCCAGGAGGGAGACAACCACCCAGCGGCCAACAGGACACTGCTCGGGGGAAAGTGACCGGGCCACGGACTCCCAGATTTTCAGAACGGTGAGAAAAATATGTTGTTTCATTCACCCAATCTGAAAATCCATTCCCAAAAAAATCACAAATTGTCGGTTATCCGAAAAAATATATCCTTAGATGAGTGACTGAGATCACGACAGTCCCAGGAGCATGGCCTCGGCCCGGCCTCCTGATGGGAGGCTGGGAAAGAGCGTGTGGTGGCGTGCTGGCTGCGGGAGGGGATGGCAGCCTGGGGCCTCCGGCTTCCGCAGTGAAGTGGTCCTGGGCGCAGGCTCCACATCCCCTCCTCCCTGCGTACCTCTGCTGCCGTGGCTGAGGAACGGATCCCTGTCCCTGCTTTCCCCTCGTTCTGTGCCTCTTTCCCCTCAAAGCTTCCATTATCACAGTTTCCAGGAACGGGTTCGGGTCTGATTCAGGCTCTGCACTATGCTGCGTGTGTGAAGTAATGAATGGCTATGGCCAGAAGGGCTGGGTCAGGGTATCTGACCAGTGGGCTCTCTCAATACACGCTGAGCTGGCTACACAGGCTCATTTGATTGCTCTCTCTGTTTCCCTAATTTTTTTTTCCTTTCTGTTATTACCTTTAAGTAGTTGTGCGAAGGAGGTGCGGTTTAACAAAGCAGCTTCCGGATGCAATCTACCTTGACCCGTGTCACCTTCTCCCACTCTACCCACACATCCCTCCCGTACGCACCCAGCCCCTCACTTTTTTAAGACTGTTCTTGTGTAGTTGATACACAGAGAGGTTACCATTATGTGAACCAGATACAGTCAGTTCAAGTCTTGCTGAACCATTTTCCCCTCTGACCCGCTCTCCCGATCTTTCCCTCCTATCCCCACACATAAGATATCCAATTCATTTTCTACATGGTATCTGGTGTCTCTGGCAAAGTTGGCTCTCTACATGCAGAAAACAGATACCCATACATCACCTTGGGCCAGAAGCACCTCTAAATGGATCAAAGACCTCAATGTAAGGTCAGATACTGTGAACACACTACTGGAAGAGGTAGGGGAAAGTCTAAGCCTTCTAGGTATGGGACAAAACTTTCTAAACAAAGACCCAGAATCACAACAGATCAAAGAAAGGCTAATTGCCTAGGATTATATCAAATCGAAGAGCTTCTGCCTAGAAAGGGACATAGCTAGCAAGGTAAATAGAAGGCCCACAGAATGGGAGAAAATCTTTACTACCTATACATCAGACAAATATATACTTAGGACTCCAAAAATTAAACCCCTCCAAAAATAAACCCTCAAAGACACAACAACCCAATCACTAAATGGGCTAAAGACTTTCCCTCATGCTTAACTTGGTAGTGTGGACACTGGATTCTCTTCTTTATGGTCAGCTGTCTCTGGGGGTGGTGGGGTGTGGGGAGTTGAAGGGGTCAAGGCTTGGAGAGGTTCTGCATGATTCCTGCCCTGCCTTTCCAGCTATATACAAATGTCACCCAAGCCTCCCACGCACCCATGGATCCCAACCACAATGCAGACATACAAGTTCAAGATCGGTCTCTGCACATGACCTCACTTTCTAAGTACCAGCCTCGCCAGCCTGCTTTCCTTCTTCAGAATGCACAAGGGCTAAAGGTAGGGAGGTACGCAGCCGGGGCAGAACAGCTTCAACCTGTCAACAAACCACGGAATCAACTTTATCATCTGTAAAGTCCTTGTCAAATCCAGAATTCCAGCATACTGGTTTTTTTTTAATTCTTGAAGGCAAAAAGTATGTGTGTGTGTGTGTATGTATGTGTGTGTATGAGAGAGAGAGAGAGAGAGAGAGAGAGAGAGATGGGCACAATTCTAGCTCTTTAAGAAGTAGAAGGGCTCTCCCTTGCATCGACCATATTTCAGTGAATACATTCCTTCACAGTGGCATACCACCCAGTGTACTTCATACAGTAGATTCGAAAGGGAGAGCTCAAACAGTATATAATGCCTTAGAAAGGAAAAAAAAATCAAAGTTTAGCAAAATAAAGCTCCAGGGAGCAGGCACTCCAAAGGGTGTGGTGAGGTCCAGGGGCAATGGGCTGGACAAACGAAGAGGAGAGGGTGGGGATGAGGAGGGGGGATGGAGGGGGGGAGGATGAGGACAGGGGTGGGGGAATGTTGAAAGGGGTGACACGGGCCAGGATAGATGGTTTTCATAAACTGTGTTGTCAAATGGCAACTCCTTTGCGCAGCTACCTAAAGACAACAACAACAACAACAAAAGTAACTGAGCAAGGCAGATTGTTATAGACACTGTCCCGATGATCCCCGCATTGGGGTGCGTGAGCACCTCCCCACACACTGACAGTGAACACACGGTGGCGTGGAGAAAAGCCCGCAGGGAGCTTACTGGGAAGAGGTTGGCCCCACATTACACACGCCAGGGAAGGAGAGACACCTGGCCGGCTCACCTCTCTGGCTGCACCGAAATGCCAGGGCCCAGCACAGCAAGCCAACGGGAGAACACAGAGCCCCGTGGGGCTGCGTTCACGTCTCCACAGCCACCCACAGCATGCCCGGGCAGTGACACACACACACACACACCCCAACGCCCAGGTCACAGTCACACAGAGACCCCATCTGCCAGAGGGGAAAGAAAAAGTCACCAGGTAAAACTCCAGTGTGATACACTTGCCAACCACAAGAGGATCTGAAAAAAGTATATTAAAAATAAAAAACTAAAGGAGAAGAAAGAAGAAAAACAAAGCAGCCATTGAAGTGTACCAAGTGGCTCCCTTAATTAAGGACAGTCTCCTTAAGTTACATTCATTGCTCTTAGCCTTTTCAAGGGAGTCCAGGGTGAATAATATGTTTGTTTCTGGCTGAAGTGATGCCAAGTTTGAGGGCATTTTTTTTTGGCTAATAAAACTGCCCAATGCCATCAGCCAGACATCCTGCTTCGAAGGACCAGGAAACTAGTTTTACCCTGATGGTCAGGAAAGAGACGACAACTCACCCTGGTACTCCATGTTAAAGTAGATTTCAGGGCAAGTGAAAGACAGGAGTTGGGGACATGACATTTGGACCCATGTTCCAGTTCCTGATGCCTTCTTGTATCTCACTTAACACACAGCATTCCCATCACCCTGCCCTGGCTCACACAGGAGAGGATGGTCCTATCAGGCCAGAAAGCTCCTAAGACCTCCAACTAGCCAGCAAAAACCTGGAAGTGGAGATGTGGCTCAAGGAGTAGAGAATACCAGCCTTGACAGAACAAGAAGAGGAAGAGGAGGAGAAGGAGGAGGAGGAAGAGGAGGAGGAAGAGTAGGAGGAGGAGGAGGAGGAGGAGGAGGAGGAAGAGGAGGAGGAGGAGGTGGAGGAAGAGGAGGAAGAGGAGGAGGAGGAAGAAGAGGAAGAAGAGGAGGAGGAGGAGGAGGAGGAGGAGGAAGAAGAGGAGGAGGAGGAGGAGGAGGAGGAGGAAGAAGAGGAAGAAGAGGAAGAGGAGGAAGAGGAGGAAGAGGAGGAGGAGGAGGAGGAGGAAGAGGAGGAGGAGGAGGAGGAGGAAGAGGAGGAGGAGGAGGAGGAGGAGGAGGAGGAGGAGGAGGAGGAGGAAGAGGAGGAGGAGGAAGAAGAAGGCAAAGTCCTGAGTTCAAGCCCAAGCATTAGTGCATGGGCAGGTGCGCGCATACACATGCACACACACACACACACACACAGAGTAGGAAATAGCTCAGCATTAAATACTTAAGAACTGAAGTGGCTCAATGCTACCATCACCCACAGCTCAGTTTCCCGAACCCACTCCATACATCTCGAAGCTTCCTAATTAGGCAGCGGAAGTCAGAATCTCCTGGCACGGTAGACATTTCTAACAAGCCTGTTTCAGGGGAGTTAAAGCACTGTGTTGATGGAGCATGTGCACTGAGGACTGTTCATCCTCAGGTGCAGGGGCAATACGGCCCGGAGGAGGGGAAGGCTAGGGGGCTGGACGCTTGGGCCCATTAGGAGATGCAAGGCTTCCCCAGAGCCACAGCCTCTGGGACTCATTAGCTCATCTTTACAGTGGCTTGCTTGGGTGGAACGGGGGTCCTCACTCTTGCAGCTTAGCTGGGCTCCTGAGCCTGGGACGGGTGCACCCCGTACAAAGGAGCAGAAAGGTGGAATGGACAGGGCCGGGAGGGAGGGACGGAGGCCTCCCGTGACTGTGTGAGAGCCACGCGAGAACAGCCGTGCTGGTGAAGGCGTCTCCCGTTCTTCTGTCGTGACCCCTCCGTGAAAAATCTCTGGGCTTCACCAGGAAAACATTCCATGATTCTTCTGACACCTTTGAGTGAGACTGGAGAAAGAAGCGGCTGCCTTTCCCTTCTCGTATCCTTAGTCCAGAAAGTTGAGGTTTGCACGTTGTCTGCTTTAGCCAATCCCAATCCTAGGGCCCAGAGATCAAGCCTGCGATGGGCAGATAAACGTAATGCATGGGAATGGGGTTTGTGATACATGCAAGGAGAGAGCAAGGCGGGGGGGGGGGGGGGGGGAGGAGGATAAACGTGAGAAAACTGGACCCATCCTGGCTCCTCATCTGGCCCTGCTGGAGAAACCTCTGGACAGGTGGCGCTGGGGCCCCCGCGGCCAGTGCCGACCCCGGGCTGCAGCGTGCTTCCCCTCAGGGGAGCCGAGTCGGAAGGAAGACACAGAGAAGGACGAGGCGGACGGTGGCTTTCTGAACGCAGTTCCTCCGGGATCCATTTAGGCGACC
Organism: Dipodomys spectabilis; assembly: GCF_019054845.1. NCBI lineage: Eukaryota > Metazoa > Chordata > Mammalia > Rodentia > Heteromyidae > Dipodomys > Dipodomys spectabilis. Next base: position 8,665,935 of record NW_024870753.1, on the reverse strand, counting down.
ATCCCCAGACCCCGTCTCCCACGCCGCACGGTGGGACAACGCTGCCATTCTTCACCTAGTTACTGGTTCCGTGACAAGATGCCAATACTTCACTCATCCTCAAGACAGGTGCACCGGGTTTCAGCCCTCTGTCTGGGTTGCATAGTGACAAGCTGCCAGAAACTTCTTTCCATTCAGGAGGACTTAGTTTGACAGAAAACAAAGTGTTTATTCAAGTAACGGATCAAGGTTTAGGTTTCCAATGATGCTTTTTTTAAATCTAATTTTTATCTACTTAAAAATATTTTGTATACTTAAAACTTCTTATACACCGAGAAATAATTGTGCTTTGAGAAAACTGAACATCAGTTCTGTAGTTTTCTCCCTAGTGCTTATAGTTTTCTCTCAAGGCTTACAGTTACACCTCGCTTCTGACAGCAGAGATGCTTTGTAACCTTCTCTTCCTTGATCATCAACCATCTTCCCCCAAGAGGGTTCGCTGCCAGAGATGGCAACGTGTCCCTTGCCCTGCAGCAAGGGGTCTCTACCCAGAGTGATCTCAGGACACATGAGACATCTTTAGAGACATCTTTAAAGACCCTTCGTGCACATAAATTCAGAACAAATAATAGGGGGGCTGAGCAGGTGGCTCAGTGGTAGAGCGCTTGCCTTGCATGCATGAGGCCCTGGGCTCGATTCCTCAGCACCACATAAGCAGAAAAAGCCAGAAATGGCGCTATGGCTTGAGTGGTAGAGCACTAGCCTTGAGCTGAAGAGCTGAGGGACAGCGCCCAGGCCCAGAGTTCAGGCCCATGACCAGCCAAAACAAACAAACAAAAAGAACAAATAATAGCCAACTCCATAAAATTCATGAGGCCTTGGAGATTATTGCATCCAATTACCAATGAGATAACCCCATCTCTGAGAGGTTGAAGAAACTGTGTAAATGATATTTAACCAGCAATCTCAGAACTAAGTTTAGAATCGAAGTTTCTGGAAAGCCACTTAAGTCTCTGGAAAGCCACTTGGATGCATTTTAGTTCATGATCATTTTATAGATCAATGAATATTCACTAAAGAGGTCAAAGGCATGTGGAAAGGGACACAAAACTGAGGAAGAAATTCAACCCCTCAGCTCAGGACCTGGGAGAAGAGAAACACTTCTGCAAGACATGAGAGCCGTAGACCAGATGCCTGTTCCAGCTTAACCAGGAATCAAAAGGAGAGTAATGATGACTCTTGGAGATCTGGGAACCTCGGAGAAGGTCGGCTTTGAGCGAGGACCTGAAGGACATGTAGGATTTTGATAGGTCACCGAGACCGGGGACTTCCTAGACGCCTGTGGTCTGGCCACCAATGCAGATGGAGGCTGTGCTGTCCCTAGCATCCGTGAAGAGGGTGGACCGCCATCCCTCCTGGCTGCACACACAGTTCCTCACCCTGTGCGGGGCTTGGCTTTCTGGGTTCTCAGCCACATCCAATAACAGCTTAAGGCCACAGGACTTCTACATCCCTGGGGTTTGTATCTTATTTCCCATCACTGACAAGCAGTGAATGGGTGCATGCTCTTTCACTGTCTCCATTTTCTCTGTCTCCGTTTCCTCATCTATAAAGTGGGGTTTATAACAATACCTCATCCAACTGTTGAGAGAGTTAAGTTGGTTACTATAGGCAATGTCTTGGACATGAAGGATACTGTGTGTTTGTTAAAGCAGGGCAAACCTGACTGAAAGCAGACAGTGGTGGTTGGTTTTTTTTTTTTTTTTTTCAACTCAAAGATGCTCTGGAGAGAGACAAGAGATAGTAGGGAAAGGTTCCTGTTCCATGACTCATCCAGAAAAGAGAAACATAGCCTGGCACTCAATTCTGTAATGAGTTCGTGGGGAAAGGCTCTTGGTGGCTGGTCCTGGGTCATTGCCCTAGCCCTGTGCTCACCTCTGCCCGCAAGTGCCTGCCACGGGAGGCAGGGGACCCCCAAGATGCTGCGAGCCCCCCCCTCCATGCTGTAATGCACCGCAGTCACCCAGAGCTCGAGACTCCACCGCTCAGAATCGACTCTGGCCTCGCGGTGGATGCCCTGTCTAATGGCTTCATGCAGCATCCCAGATCACATCACTACCAGGAATCGCTCTTCCAGCTCTTGGAAAAAAAGACACAGAGAGAGAAAAAAAACAGTCTATTTTGGTCATTTCCCCTCACACTCAGAGAGGCACTCATTTCTCAGAATGTTTAGCAACTCTTAGGATAAATTCTGATGACCGAAATGGAAGTGATCTGGTTTACCATCGTCGGGGAAGCTGGAAAGTTTTTCTTGGGACATTCTTCTATAGGTCACAACAAAGGAAATGTATTTCTCCCATGTGCTGGGCCCTAAGTAAAATGATGTCAACTCCAGCTGAAATTTGAGAGCCTCAGCAACACCGTCAAGTGTGCCACGGTGATCCACGTGCAACCCGTGCCCTGGGTTAGCGTGGGTCCACAGACCATGCTGGCCACCAGGCACTTGGGACGTAGCTAATGGGTGCAGGAACTAGAGCTCTAATTTTATTTCATTTTAATTAGCTGATGTGGCTTAGTAGTAGAGGACTTCCCTAGCATGCATGAAGCCTCTGAGTTCCAAGTGCCTTGCTGAAAGTAGATGACAGACAGACAGACAGACAGACATATAGGTACACAGATAACAGAAGTGTTTCCTAGTGCCTAAATTAAGAATAAATTTTAAATTATTTCATTTTGTCTAATTTGAACTATTGGGTATATAACTGAGCTACACCCCAGCCCAAGTTACTGGAAAAAATTTTTAAGCTTGGGAAAAATTATAAATATGAATACACTTAAACAATTATAATTATTAGGTACTCTAAATACATCTCAAGTACTTCTCATGAGAATGTAGCATCCTAAGTGACCAGTGCGGTGTCATACGCATTGAACTTCACAGACTTAATGTGAAAAATGAACATAAAATATCTTCTTAATATTTGAAATGATAATAGGTTGGTTATGGTTGGGTTAAATAAAGTATATCATTAGAATTAGATAGATCATTAGAATATTAATTCTAATACATTAGAATTAAAGCCTGATCTGTTTGTTAAGATATGTTCTCATTTTTTCTTACTTTTATTGAGTGTGGCTTATAGAAATTTAATTTTAATTTAAATGTATGTGGCACACATTACATTTCTGTAAGATAGTGCTACTCCAGAGCAATTCGTCTGCCTTCCTTCCTTCCTTCCTTTCCTCCTCCCCTCCCTCCTTTCTTTCCTTCCTTCCTCCCTCCCTCCCTCCCTCTCTCCCTTCCTCCCTCCCTCCTTCCCTCCCTCCCTCCCTCTCTCCTTTCTTCCTCCCTCCCTCCCTCCCTCCCTCTCTCCCTTCCTTCCTCCCTCCCTCCCTCCCTCCCTCCCTCACTCCTCCCTCACTCCCTCCCTTCCTTCTTCTTTTGCTGTACTGAGGTTTGTACTCAGGGCCTGGTGCTTGGTAGGGATTTTTTTCTACCACTGGAGCTATACCTCTGACCCTTCTCACTTCACTGTTTTGTTGTTTTATTTTTCAGTTAGGATCTTGTTTTTGCCTAGGATGTCATGGAACCACAATCTCCTACCTCTGCCTTCTACATAACCACAATTATAAATGCTTGCTAACATGCCTGGCCTGTTTGTTGAGATGTGCATTTGTTCTTGGCAAACACCACTTTGAGTTGGTCAAAACTGGTACTGTGAAGGTGGGTGCCAGTGGCTCATGGCCTGTATTTCTAGCTCACAAGGCTGAGATCTGAGGATTGTGATTTGAAGCCAGCCAGGGCAGAAAACTGCATGACACTCTTATCTCCAATAATCTATTCAGCAAAAACCAGTCATGGAGCTGTGGTTCAAGTGGTAGAGAGCCAGCCTGGAGCAAAAGCAGCTCAGGGACAGCACCCAGGCCCTGAGTTCAAGCTCCAGAACCAGCACAAAGACAAGCAAACAAACAAACAACAACAACAAAAGCCAGCTGGCATTGTGGTCCTTGTTGTAAAGCTTTGGCAACCAAGCTTTGGGCTCTGATGGCTCACCAAAGCTTGGAAAGAGAATCTGAGCTGACGCCCCATTCTGATGAAAATCAGGGGCGGTGCCGGGCACTGCGCTGGGCACTGCGGGGCAGTACCGGGCACTGCTTTGGCTTACCACTGCAGATGAAACTTGGGAAAAGCCTCTTAGATTCTGAAAAGGAACTTTTAATTCTTACCTAAGCAGCTGGAAGGAGACCGGCAATCTAAAGGAGTCATATAAACTAGCCAGTCAATGACACATAGTCACGGCAGCAGGTGTGTTTGTCTGGCTTCAGTCTGTTCAGGGACCCTGTGTGTGTGTAAGTTGAGTGTGCAATGTATCACACGCCAGGCCTGGATCCTGAAGAGGAAATGGAACACTCATTGCAAGGCCAACAACCAGCTGAATAACCAGACAAAGTTAAAAGGTAGGCGAAACACAACAGCAGGAAAAGTATAAAGCACTAAAGAGTAAAACTACAAACGTCCAGTTGTTAGATGGAAGAGCCCCCAAACTTTGACAATGATAAGCGAAGAACTCACAAAGCTAAGAAGAATGTGTTTATGAATAGGGATGCAAGTAATTGTGAATTCTCTCTTCTCGAACTATTAATTTATAGGGAGCATTTAACAGAGCAACAAACTAAATTACATCATACCAATGCAATCAATAAAAACAAAAATAGGAGACACACTCAAGGCTGAGCTCACTAGTGTGATTCAAGTATTTATAGCTCTCCCAGAAATGGTACTAGTAGTGTATAAATAAATTAATAAAAGTATATGTGCACTGCAATCTCTAAAGTGTAGGCATAATTCCAGTTGATCCTTTTTATTATTATATCGTGTGTATTTGTCTCTGGTCATTTTCTTTGTTCTGAGATCCCCTGTGTCAGATATTAACATAACCACTTCAGTATTCTTTTCTTCTTTATTTTGGGGGTCAGAGGTAAGGTAATACTGGGTTTTAAGTTGGGGCTTTGTGCCAGTTAAGCAAGCATTCTACCACCTCAGCCAAGGCCCCAGGCTGGCAGAAAGGCCTATGAGACTCTTATTTCCAATTAATCACTAAAAGAGCCAGAAGTGAAACTCAAGGGATAGGTAGGGTAATAACCTTGAGCAACAACTCTCAGGGATAGTCCCTAGGCCCTGAGTTCAAGCCTCCAAACCAGCAGAAGAGAAGGAAAGAAAGGAAGGAGGAAGAAAAAAAGGAAGGAAAGAAGGAAGGAAGGAAAAGAGAAAGGAGGAAGGAAGGAAGAAAGGAAGGAAGGAAGGAAGGGAAGGAGGGAGGGAGGGAGGAAGGAAGGAAGGAAGGAAGGAGGGAAGGAGGGAAGGAGGGAAGGAGGGAAGGAAAGGAAGAGAGGGAAGGAGGGAAGGAGGGAAGGAAAGGAAGAGAGGGAAGGAGGGAAGGAGGGAAGGAGGGAAGGAGGGAGGGGAAATCGACCTTTTTTCAGTTTGAAAGGGCACATGTGTGTGTGTGCGTCCACATCTGGAAAGCAAAGGCATGGGGCTCCCGGAGGCAAGGAATTAAGCTGGAATTTGTATTTGTATTATGCCGATTGGCTTCACCTTCTCATTTTGCATAATCTCCGTTTTCAGTGGTGAGGAGTGTAATTTCCCTTCAGTTCATAGAACATACTTGAAGAGGACAGAGAGGAAATGTCTGCATTTTGTGAAAGAGAAAATTACCAGCATGCCTTTTGTTCTCTTAGTCAGGATTTGGGATGGATTACTCATACTTAAAAAGGAAGGCGGCTTTTAACCTTAAGAAAAAAAAGAAGAAGAAAAGTGAAAAGGAAAGAAAGGAAAGAAAACCCCTTGTCTTAACACGGTGCACTGGCATGTTACTAAAGCTAAGAAATTTTGAAGGATAAATTCCCAGACTTTATCCAAAACATAAGACAAATTCTTCAAACACAAGCTGCCAAGCTCCTCCATTTGCTCAGATGCCTGTAACATTGGTCTCCCCAAACTGTTCACTCAACTCTGTGATTGGCTGCTTAAACCCTTCCAGACTGATGGCGGTGGGGAGCAGGGGGCGGGGAGTGGGGGCGGGGAGGGGGGGAGCTGCTCAATAAGCCCAGAGCGTTGGCCCTTCTTGCAATATCAGACTTCTGGAATCGATTTGGGTCTAGAATCGCATTACCAAGGAATGCGGAGTATGTGCCGGGCTCGGTGTCTCGTGAACCACGCTTCCTGAAGCTGGCCGCAAGCCGAGCTGAGGCCTCAGCATCTCAAAAATGAATTCTTTATGAGACGAGAAAACAATCCACCCCATTTCTGGAGTCACTGAAGTGGAAAGCCTGTCTGTAAGGAACCTAAAACTTGGTCGACGTTTAGTTTTTGTATTTTCAGTCTAGGGGGAGATCAAATGTCACCCCCAAATGTGTTTGACTTTCCACAGACAGGCACTGTGAGGAATGGAGGGGGCTGGGAGTATTCTCACGTGGAAACAAAATTACTCTGGTGAGAAGTCTGTTATTCTGTCAGAAAGATCTCCAAAGACCCGACAAATGGGGCCCGAATGTGGTAAAGATAGACAAAGAGTGGCGAGAGTTCTCTCTCTCTCCAAAAACTAAAGTCTGGTGGATGCGATGAGATGTGTACCTGTGAAGGATGTCTAAAATCCCCATGAGGCCCTGGCGTCCAGTGCAGCCCCGCAGAGCTCCCGCAGGAAAGGGGAAGATGCTGACCAGACACAGGGTATTCCAGCCATGGAGCAAAGATGAAGAGGAAGGCTAGGAGGCAGAAGTCGGCCAAGTGATCTGGTAAGCGAGCACCTGGCCCCAGGGAAGAAGCACACAGTAGGGCTGGAAGAGGAGCTATGCCACCACTTCCATTTGCACGTAGATAATCCCCCTATGTTTATGGGATGGTTAGTCTCTGCTTAGGCAAGGTGCAAGTTTTACTCAACAACTTTCAGGTTACAGTCGTTCACTTCTGCCTGTGGTTTATATTCTTTCCTTCAAAGATGAAGTCATATCACATATTAAAAAAAAATGGTATTAGCTCCTAAAAGTCTCATCTGGCTCTCAAATTCTACCCTATTTCATAGGTCACCATGCTAAATAGCTTTGCTTTTTTTTAAGAAGGGAAAGAAGGCTTCCGAATCAAGTAGCGCATGTAGAATCATGAGCCAGCTCCCATCCTAATAACTGAGTGGATTGTCCACGCTCTACAGGGAGAAGTATGCCCTCCCCTCCTCCCCCACCAACCACAGCTCCTCAGATAATAGTGACACTAATTCATGTACCTCAGTATCCACTTGCACATTAATTTCCCACTCAACATCTTTTCTCCTAATGAAAGATTCCGTGAAAAGAAGGAAAAAAAACTACCCCAAAGATAAATACATTGTTTTCCATACTGTCCGCATCACACACCTGTTTGGGCAATTTCTCATGGTTAAAAGTAAGATTTTTAAAGTATATCAAATGAGAGTTGAGTAAGGCCAATGTTTGCAAGTAAGATCAGAATAGCGATCCCAGCAGGAGAAAATAAAACAACTTCATGAGAGACTCAGCACCAGCCTGACTTATAGGCTCAGCCCCAAGCTGAATGCGTTTTGGTCAACTTTTTCTTTTTAATTCTTGCTTTCTAAAATAATTCAAAGGGGCCAAAGACAACTCCAGAAGCAACACTGGCAAGTTTGGACACAAATGGATTGGTTCTAAACAGACTTTAATCAATAAAGTTAGTTTGGGTATAAATTCTTTGAAGGATGAACAAATAAGTAAGGGAATGAATGAATGACATTAAAAGTTCTTATTAATTGGGGATAAAACAATCCATCTAAAAGGCTAGCGGTGACATTAAAGAAACTAGGTAATTCATCTGAGGGTAATTTATCTGAGGTGGCATTAACAAAATGAAGAAAGCAAACTCCCTTGGTCAGAAGACACAGGCATCTGAACTGTTTTCATCATGGACTACTAAAAACTAATTGAACTATTTTTTTTCCACTGAGCATTACATATCAGCGAGTTTGACATTTCACAACACATCTCCCCAGTAGGGGTGTCCTTCAATGACAACTTGATGGTCCATGTGCCTAAAGAGATGCTAGTGTGTGTATGATCTCACCACCTGTGGCCCCAGGTCTCCACGCTCGGAGCTCAGGGGAGAGAAGAAGAGAAGAAGAACCAGACCAAGGGTCCAGAGGAGCCCTGGATGCTGGAGCCAGAAGGGCTGTTTAAGAAAGGCTGAGCAATTGAGTACCTATCAAGGAATATTACATTATGGTCTGAAAGAGCCACACACCCCTGGCTCAGGGCGGCAAGATGCAGGACCGAGGACACACAAAGCTTTATGGGTAAAAGTGTGGAGAGAAGGCATGGCTGAAATCTCAGTCCGCGAGCTCTGCCCACACAAGGCCATGTCCCAGGAAACAGCTCCTTTTGTTTGTGGCTGGGAGAAGAGCAACGTGGCTGGAGGGGCGGTGGCGGTGAAGATCGTTGATGTGAGATGTGATGCCGGCGCCGCTGGTGAGCTCGGAGCGAAGGCACAGCAAGGAAATGGCCAGGGCTCCAATCCAGGCAGCGCAAACTCCCGAGAGCTTCCAGGAGTTGTTCGAGGGAGAACAGTATCTTCCCTCTACCGTCAAGGGTAGGAGTCAGGAATGAGGCAGAGGAAAGAGGCCGCACTAAGATTTCTCTTTGCCTGGTCCTGTGGCAAGAAAGGCAGGCAGCGAAGAGACCAGTGTGCAAGATGACACAGAACAGAAAAAAATATGAGCCTGAAGGAGAACTGCGAGGGCAACCCTTAAAGTCTCAGGCCAGGGTTTAGAATACACCTAGAGAGGGAAAGGCAGAGCCACACTGCAGTACAAAGAAACCCTCTAGACGAAGAGGCCCATCACCAAGATGCTTAGCATTCAGAGCATGTCTACAGGCAGAGCAGCAGAGCACAGCCCGGCGGAGACAAATGAGGCATCTCCACAACCAGCTAAACCAGGCCGAGGACCCCGCCTGCATCAGCCCTGCAGTGGTGCACGTAGAGAAGGTTTTTTTGTTGCTGTTGTTTTTTTTAAAGTGGTCATTCTACATCCGTTCTTAACCAGCTCCTTCTCCTTTGTGGTTTTGCCATGTGATTCCTTGTTTGTTGGGTGACTTACCTTGGCAAATTAATAATAGCTAGGCAAACAGTGAAGGAGATGCGTGACAAGAAGAGGCACTTAGTTATGAACTGGTCATACCTAGAACTTTAGAATCTGAGGGACCCCTAGAGTTCACATCACTCCACGCTCCGTGAGTGGTCACAGCATTGAGGTCAACAAGTGCATAACGCAATTGGAAACTGATCACCCTGCATTGTCTTATTGTGCACACGCGCGCACATACGTGCACATACATACACATACACACAGACACGCACACATAATAATGACTCCCATCCTCAGTGAGATGATGCCTGGTACCCTGTCTAGCGCTTTGCATGCAAGATCTCACTTAAATCACCATCTCCATTTCACAGCGAAGCATACATATATAGTACTGGGACACTGGGGCTTGAACTCGGGGCTTAGGTACTGCCTCTTCGGTTTTTCACTCAAGGCGGGTATTCTACTACTTGAGCCACACTTCTATTTGGGGCTTGTTAACTGAAGATGAAGAGTCTCACAGACTTTCCTGCCTGGCCAGGCTCCAAACCATCATCCTCAGAGCTCAGCCTCCTAAGCTGCTAGGATTACAAGCATGAGCCATCAGCTTCCACAAAACCCATATAAAACCACTGCCTACCTAAACCCCTACCTACCTTAGCTTATCATACCTCTCTTGGCCATTTGAGAGAAGAAATGCCCCTCTTCTGCTTATTTTAATTTACATAGTGTTCTGAAATGCTTCTCTGAATTAGAAAATCAGCAAGTACTAGGAATAAAGTAATGGGCAGGAAAGCTCTGTTTTGCTCATAATTGGAGCACTTAGCACTGCATAGGAGCATTTAAAGTCTTTGCTTGTCCTCTGTGTTAAAGTTACAGTGTTTTGCCCTTCCAGGCCATTTTGTCCCCACAAATTGATGGAGTTTCATAATTCAAAGTACACATTGTCCTGCTTCACTGGAAGGGCCAGGAAGACAAAGCATTATTCCATGTGAGGCTCCAGGATCTGACACTTGCCTTTCTCAACATCTTTGCTTAGGAGAGTTCCCTTTCCACGGCTCAGACCTGCAATGTCTTATCTCCTCAGTCTTCCCCATTGTGTCTGTTTCCAGAGTTCCATCACAAAAGAGCAAGTTGCAAAACAAAGTTCATCTTCCCTGTCTATCCATGGCTGAGGATTCTCCTTAAGATCATGGGTATTGGGGCTGGGAAGGTGGCTCAGTGGTAGAGCGCTTGCCTTGCATGCCTGAGGCCCTGGGTTCAATTCCTCAGCACCACATAAGCAAAAAGAAAAAGGCCGGAAGTGGCGCTGTGGCTCAAGTGGTAGAGTGCTAGCCTTGAGCTGAAGAGCTGAGGGACAGCGCCCAGGCCCAGAGTTCAGGCCCTACGACCGGACCCCTCCCCCCCCAAAAAAAAGATCATGGGTATTATTGAGTTGTTAACTCTTCCATAAGGACATGCCTGATCTTCCTGAGAAACTATCAATCTAGTAATGGTGGCCAAATCACTTGAGATTATGAAGAAGAAAATGAACTCATTTCTAGAGTTGGTCAGGGTCGGTGGAGAAATGTTGTCTTCTTACCCAAGTGTGGATGTTCAATGAAAACGTGCTTTGTTCTTCTTGCCTCGACCTTGAGAGAGTATTTGCTTTGACCTGGGGAGTGGAACCTACTGAGCATTGACACAGAGCTCTCGGCCAAGCAGCATTGTTGATTTTATCCCATTCAGTTCTGCCAGGTGGTGTCTTGTCTGAGAAAGGAGGGACAGTTTTCAAATTCCTCCAGTGGAAAATTCTTTGGCTTTTGATGGTAATTAATGTCACCAGGCTGGGCCTCCTGGTCTTACTGTTGGGTGAGAGTGGATGGGCGGGTGGAAAATGGATGGGCGGGCCACCCCTTCCACTGCCCGTGTAGAAAGGACCAATCCAGTACGATTTTAGTCAAAAAGCCATTTTCTGACTCTGGCGAAGTGAATGAAAAGCACAATGCCAAAAAGATACCACATTTCCCCCTAATTTTGATCATGCTAAATAACCTCCCCCAAAGAGGTGCTGGGGAAAGACAAAAGACAATAGACAGGCCAGAAATACCACATGGAATTGAGTTTGAAAGCCAGTATCCCAACTTCCCATAGCTAAGGGTTTATTCACTTTGTAAAAGGCTGTTATCCATACTTGTATTTTCTATCACTTAAAAAAATCTTTTGTGATAGATTCTAAAAAATATTACTCGTGCTTCAAGGAGGTAAAAATGTCCTCTAGGAGAAGGGTTGGCACGCAGACAATTTTGATTTGGAGCTAAGTGCTTTCCCCACCGCCTCGTATCACATCCCCAACAGAGAGCCGGACAAATTCTAACCAGGAATCAGCTCACGCCATCTCCTTACACCGCTGGATTTACAACTGGAAACCACAAGAACTGGGATGAAGCCCCGTCAGCCATCTCAGTAACAGCCCCTCCGCCTTCACCCTCTCTCAGATGAGCAGGAGCCACGCTGGACGGGCCAGGGCGACGGTGACCCCTTCGGTGTCAACAGCCTGGACCTGGCACCTCCGCGGCGGCCCGGGCCCAGCTCGCGCACATCTTTACATTTGCAGCCAGTCAGATTCTGAGATGGATGTTTGTGTTGCTGACAAGTCATCTAGCTCTCGCCCTTTTGCATCAGCTCATTTACTGGCATGTTTCCCAGCATCCTTCAGTGTGCAGCACAAGGCACTTGAAAAAGGAGACTGGAGTCATTAGTCCATGTATTAATTGCACAGCCATTCTTTGAGGGTTTATTTTTTTAGGGCTCAATTTTTTGAGCTCTAAGAATACTTTGGATATTCAGCCCTGGTCTGATGGATACTAGTAAAAATCTTCTCCCATTCTGTGATCTTTCAATTTAGCTTGTTAGCCATTCCTTTGCCCTGCAGGAGCTTTTAAGTTTGATGCAGTCCTGTTTATTAATTCTTTTCTTTGATTTGTTGTTTCAGGATTGCTGCATAGAAAGTTTCAACCTGTGCCCAGGAGCCCTAGTGTTTCCCTTACTCTTTCTTATTAACGTTCCATGGTTTCTGGGCTTACAGTGAGGTCTTTGGTCCGTTTTGAATTGATGCTGGTGCAAGGTGCTATATAGGAATCTAGTTTCCGTTTTCTGCACATGGATGTCCAGTTTTGCCAGGACCATTTGTTGAAGAGGCCAAATAGACACATGAATCAATGCTCAACATCTCTGGCCATAAAGGGAATTCAAATCAAAACACCACCACAATTTCACGTCACCCCAGTAAGAACGGCCATTATCAAGAAAACAGTAACAAATACTGGCAGGTATGTGGCCAAATGGGAACTCTATTACCCTATTGGTGGGAATGTAAACTTGTTCACCTGCCCTGAAAAACAGTATGGAGGGTCCTAACAAAACTAAACATAGAACTATCCTACGACTCAGCAATCCCATTCCTGGGCATTTATCCAATAGAGCACAAACAAGGACAAACTAAAGCCACCACCACAACCATGTTTATTGCAGTATTATTTACCATGGTGTGAAATCAGCCCAGACACCCTCAATAGATGAATGGATCAAACAAATATGGTGTATGTACACAACAGAATTCTACTCTCCATCAGAAAGGATGACATTGAACCATTCATAAGGAAATGGAAAGACTGGGAGAGGATGATGTTAAGTGAAGAAGCCAGATCCAGAGAAACACAGGTTGCATGGTTTCCCTCATTAGTAGGAACAAGAATGTGCTTATAAATCTAGCTGTAAGCTGGGTGACATCTGGGTTGTTATAAGTTAACTGAAATATAATAGAATCTATAGAGAAAGAAAATAGTATTTTTGTTTTTTGAGTCCGGTCATGGGGCCTGAACTCTGGGCCTGGGTGCTGTCCCTCAGCTCTTCAGCTCAAGGCTAGCACTCTACCACTTGAGTCACAGCACCACTCCCGGCTTTTTTTTCTGCATATGTGGTGCTGAAGAATCGAGCCCAAGGCCTCATGCATGCAAGGCAAGTGCTCTACCACTGAGCCACCTTCCCAGCCCAGTATAGTTTTTTTTTATAAAAACTAAATCAAACCCCAACAAAATGAGTAATAGGAAATGGGTACTTGGGAGTGGGGGATGTTCAAGAGGGGAGGGGTAGATGAATGGGGAAATGAGTAGAATGCAGGCAAGAATGCATTGTCTATGTCACAGAACTGAGAAAAATAAAGGAAGGAAAGGGGGTGAAGATGTTGAAGAGATGGCACAGATCAGGATGCACTGAATACATAAATGGCTTTGTTGAGTGCCAAAATTTCAATACATAACCTACAAATTAAGAAAAGTAAGGGCTGGGAAGGTGGCTCAGTGGTAGAGCGCTTGCCTTGCATGCCTGAGGCCCTGGGTTTGATTCCTCAGCACCACATAAGCAAAAAGAAGAAAACCGTAAGTGGCGCTGTGGCTCAAGTGGTAGAGCGCTAGCCTTGAGCTGAAGAACTGAGGGACAGCGCCCAGGCCCAGAGTTCAGGCCCCACGACCAGACCCCCCCCAAAAAAAAGTAAGGGAAGGGGTGGGGTGGGAGTGGTAGATGAGAATTGATAAAGGGGTGACATCGACCAAGGGCAGTGTATTCACAAACTGCTCTATTGAATGGCAACTCCTTGGTACAGCTACCTAAAGAAAATAAAAATATATTTTAAAAGAGAGTGAGAGAAAGGGGGGGGGGGCTGGAAGTAGTGCCCTAACGTGGTACAGTCCATCCCCAAGAGGTGAGCCATTCATTGAAGGGCAAATGATAGCCATTTGGGAATTGTCATGACATCCTCTCCTGCACTTACGTTTCGGGCCCTTACATCTCTGCACCCTTTGCCTAGAGAAGCTGGACTGGGTGCTCGCCCCAAGGACAATCCAGCCTGGGCCTCAATCTGCCAGTGTCCCCTCAGGAGCAGCCTTTCTTCCTTCTGACTCTCTTGACTTCTTTCTCATCTTGGGGCTATCTAAGGAAGCAGTTACCTCCAACAGACAGGCTAATGTTGTCATGATATGTCATTCTAAGAGGCATAAAACATCACTAGACATCACGTTACTATTGTGCCCTACATCAGCACGAAAGCTGCATGACTCCCTGCTTTCTTGACTCAATTTCTGGCACCTCAGGTCTTCTGTCCTTATTTTTTCCACAAAGAATACATTTTTTAGAAGAATTTCCCTTCAAGAAAGCCAGCTGGTAAGAAACTCCATTTTTTTTGTTTCTTTGAAAATATCTTTGCTTACTTCTATCTTGAAGGCTACTTTCCCTGATTGTGGAATTCTCTGGTTCATTTGACCTCTGGTCCCCAGTTCTGAGGACTTCATTTAGATCTGTTAAACCATTGAGAGAATAGAAGACAATTAAAGCATTTGTAATTGTATACAACTGAAAACCCACAGATGAAGTATGTGTGTGTTATTGTGTGTGAAAGAGAGACTATCAAGTGTTATTTTGTCTTGTAACTTAAATAAAATTCTTTATTTTAATGTTTCCTAGGTATCTCATTGTAGAACCATACTTAACGATCATTTTACCTGTTATTAAACATTACGTTCTCTAGTTTTCCAGTGTTTCACTGTAATAACAGGCTGTTGTATTTGTCAATGTATGAATCTCTGAGATTGTCAGAGGCCTAGCATCTAGTACTACTAACAAGAATTGGAAGCAAAGGAAGCTGGTTGGAACGCTGGGACCATGACTCCTTTCTCTCTACAGCTCTCATACAAAACCAATGTGTAAGTGAGTTTTGTCCTGTGGTGCTAAATGTACAAGTGCTGAGGAAATGATTCTTGCTGACTCTCAGATGAGGTTAGCTGAATTCATTTGAAGTACCAATGGGCCAAGATTCTCTGAAACCCCAAAATTTTATAGAACTACAAAATTCATGAACGTCAAAGGATAGAAAGGGGGAAAAAAGGAAACAATTAAAATCCTTTGCCAACAACGCATGTGTCAGAAACAAGATTGAATTGGGTTTTGTTTGTCAGAGCAGAAAACAAAGGAACCAATCACCTCATTTATTCATTGAGAGAATTCTTAGGGGGGATGCCATCTGCCACCCCCAAGGGTAGAAAGGAAGTGCTGGCTCTGAGGACCAAGCCCCCAGCCAGCACCCCTCAGCCCTGCCATTTGAGAAGAGAACTGGATTTTTTTTTTAATTTTAAAAAGTTGTTTGAGGAATTACAGGGGCTTGTGAAGAGACATGTTTCTGGTCTTGGAAAGCTTTCTTGTCCTATCCCAGAGAATCATTTTGTCCGGCTAAAACACAAATGTCAGCAAGGTGGGGCGGGTAACATTGGATCACATGACCTGCTGTGAGTCAAGATGAGGAGAACCTACCACTTTCCCAGCACTGACAGAACTGGGTAAGAGGCACCTGTGGGAGAAGATCGGGTTGCTACCTCCTAGAGGCCAGGAGGAAGATGTAACCAAATTCTGCACAATGTCATGGCTAACGAGGGATGCTCCTTTGGGGTCAGTTCTTCATTGCTAGGCATGTTAGAGCAGCTGTCAGTATAGTTAGCATTCAGTGGCATTGAGTAAGGGCAGCCCAGGGGCCACCCAAGGGCAAGGCTGAAAGATAGCCTAGCCTGTCACCCAAGAGTTCTCCTTTCTTTTTCTTTTTTTCTTTCTCTTCCTCCTATTCTAAAACCTAAGAAACTACTGCTGGAAAAAAGAATAGAGTCAAATTATTTGGGAACCAAGCCTCATATCCCTCATCCTCTCTCTAAGGGGTAAAACCCAGCACGGGTACTTTGAATATAATTCAGGATGGAGGTTTGAAGATGAAAGTATTGGATCTTAGAAGCTGATATCCAACCAGTTGTGTTAAAAGCTGTATTAGAACAAGGCTGGAAAAGCTAATATTTCATCCTATGACTAGACATAAGTCAAAAAGATTAAAAGAACCAAACCAAGTATCGGTTAGAAAGCCATGTTCCAGGATGAAAAGTTAATCCAAAATGGCACAGGGCATATTCATACAAAAAAAAAAGCCCTTTCAAATATATGTCCCCAACAAAATGCTATATAAACATATAAATTACTAGATATTGCCATACACACACACACACACACACACACACACACACACATATTGGCTAAATACATTAACATGGTATATGTACATAAAAACATTATATTCGTAGCCTTAAAAGATTTTATGTTTTAAACTTCCCGAGCCCCTCTCCAGTTACCTGACTCATGAGCCGAAATGAGCAAGAAGAAAACTACGTCTCCAGAATCCGTACCAATCAGGCTTAACCCTGATTAATCTCATACAAGCCTTTCGTCTTGCTTCCAGTCAAGTGAGTTTTGTACCTTTGACTCATCTTTCCTACAACCTCACTTCGTCATTAGATCCAACAGTTGGCGTAAGTTCCCTGAGGATGACCTTCCGATTCTCTCTTCGATTCTCTTTAGTGCCAGAACCTTCAGTCATCCTGGCTCATCATGTCATGATGGGTCTTGACTTCTGGCTTCATAGGCCTCAGACTACCCAGGCTGCCTGAGGTCCCATTCGTTTCATCTATAACACTCTGGAACAGGAAGCTGGTTATGGTACAAGGGAGGGAGTTGGTTTTCATCTCAGATCCTAAGTTACTAAGTTTGCTTTATCTAGCCAGGCCTAAATATTCTTCCATTACCTGAAGAGTCATGGACTGGAAGTTACCAGTCGGTGCATACCTTATTAGCACCAAACATGATCCAATATGGGTAGTGTAGTGGGGAACTTGTTAAAAAGTACCATGAGTTTTAATGTTAACTGACAATAGAGAGGTGAATTCATTCGCATTGTGATGATAAAGCCACAACTTTCAGTTTCACATAAACCTTCTGATCAGAGCTCTGCTCAATTTCCACTGCATAAGAAATGCTTTCAAGTACCAACTCCAAACTCGAGGGTTTGTTTCTTTAAAGCAAAGCCACATCTTGAGGTCATTTATTAAGAAAGCTAAGTGCAGAATTCCGGTGTCTCAGCCTTTTTCATCAGCTTTTTCTTTTCTTCATTGTCTCACAGCTATAAGATCAACAGCAGGTTTTAAAAGCAATCTTTAAACAATATATGGGTGTGGCTCCAGTGGTACAACTCTTGCCTAACAAGTGTGAGGCCCTGAGTTCAATCCCTAGTAGATATATAGAGGGAGATAGGCAGATGGATGGATGGATGGATGGATAGATGATAGATAGATAGATAGATAGATTTCATTAGGTTTAGAAAACATATTTCAACTTTGTTTTCAGATAAACAGAAAGTGCATTCCATATTCATATATTCTACTACTTTAAGTAAAATGAAATGTTAGTATTGTAATTCCAGATGCAACTGGAATAAACAAGTTTCAGGCTGTTGGTGCGTGCAGTTTTGCTGAGCAGGACTTGTGTAACTGTGGGAAATGTGGCGTTGGTTCTGAGTACTTGTACATCAAGGTAATTAGTCAAAGTGTCTCACAGAGGACTAAAGAGCACCAACAGCCCAACAAGCCAAGGAAGCAGAAGCATGAGAAAGACTCCTAACTTGACACCAGTATACACCCGATGGACATTTATAAAAAGCTTCACAGTTTACAAAATTCTGTCACGCTCATGAATGGCCACACACACAAACCACTCTCTGCCAATGCTTATTGAATATCTAACAAACGACAAGCAAACAGGGCCCCGAGGTTTGTTTTTATAGTTATTTCTCATTCTGTTTGCTTTACTTGAATTGTATAAGAGTTAGAGTATCCTTATACCTTTGATCTCTCTCTGTCTCTCTGTCTCTGTTTCTGTCTGTCTGTCTGTCTCTCTCTCTCTCTTTCTCTCTGTACAACTTCTTTAACATCATCATCAGAGACAGACTTAGGGTCTCCAGGACATACAGGAGAATGAGAAAATTGAAATGGATAGACAAATATTTATTAAGGGTGGAGCTGCATTGGTGATTAAGTAGCTTTTATGCCATCATGTATTGAACATCTGAAAACTGAGAAAAGCTTCATGAATCGACCTTGATTGCAATAAGGGTCATTTGAGTTGGACTTAAGAATGATCATGGAGCCAGGCATCTTTAGCTCACACCTGCAACCCCACGTGCTCAGGAGGCTGAGATCTGAGAAGAAAGTTCAAAGTCAGCCTTGGCAGACAAATGTGTGAGAACTTTATCTTCAGTTAATACCAGCAAAAACTGAAAGTGGGGGTGGGGATCAGGTTGGTAGAGGACTAGGTGAGACAAAGGGCATTTTGTGAGAAGGGAACGTCATGAGCAGAATACAGAAAACTATACAGTGGCTTTCAGAAGAGTGTGCTTGTGCTAGGACAGACCAGAAAGGAAACGCAGAATGAGGGCTTAGAACCACCACTGCAAGGCAAAACTACCAACACTTCAGGAGGGAAGGGAAAGAGAGTTTGAAGGCCCATTCCTGAGAGACCCGTGAGGAACTTTCTCCTGAAGCCACCAACATGGATTTTATGGGGTTTAGAATTTTTGAAGCAAACAGAGAGAGTGAAAGAGAGCGAGAGAAAGAGAGAGAGAGAGAGAGATTTATCTTTTCTGGGTCTGGTGGGTTTAAGTTTTTGAAACCACAGCCTTGAAAACAGAACCACCTCTGACACAGGGCCACCCAGGCTAGCACGTGAGGTCTCTGGGCCGGCCGTTTATTCTGGTCATGTCTTTAGGCACAAGATGATTGTTTAGGGTTAAAAACGTGGTGTTCCACAGCAAGTGTAATCGAATACAGACATATTGTGAAAGAAAGTATGCTTTTACAATGATCAAGTGTGCCAGTAATCAAAAGGGTGATGTGACTGTCAGAATTGTTTGGAGTTTCTCTCGGCACAATCTCCCCATAGACTATGGGTAGGAAATATTTCTCTCTTTCTACGATATTTTAGAACTTCGTTTACCATAAAATATGGACTCTAAAGTTAATAAACATGGTGGCATTCGGTGCCAAGGATTAAATATTTACTGCTAAAATATACAGTGATGAAAAAGATTTTCAAACAGGCAATAAATCATATAGTCTCAGCTCCGTATTAAATATTATTTTTTACCAGGGGAAAATAAAACTTAGCCCAAGGGGGAAAAAAAGTTAACCCATTGTTGTGGCTTCTTGGGATTGAGTTTAGGAAGAATGATCAAAAACTCAATAAGCAGCAGAGAGATCTTATTTAATCTTTGACTTCATTTCTTTAGTAAAAATAGAAGAATTCCACACTTGATCCTTCATGCAGCCATGAATGATTCTTCCACGGCCTTTCCCAGCTCTTATCCTAGCCACACGTCTACCTTGTAGTCCAACCACACAATGGTTCAGGGTACCTGCCCTACAGTCAGTCTAGGCTCAAAGTTAGACTGCCAGTTCCTAGTTATCCAGAAATGGGACTTGAACTCAGCACCTTGAGCTCTTTTGTTCAAACATGACACCCTACCACTTAGCCACAGCTCCACTTTTAACTTTTTGCTGGTTAACTGGAGATAAGAGTTTCACAGACTTTCCTGCCTGGGCTGGCTTCAATCCGCAGTCCTCAGATCTCAGCCTCTTGAATAGCTAGGATTACAAGCACCTGCCACCAGCACCTGGCTCCTAGCTGTGCTTCTTAATTTCCCTGCTCTTCAACTGGCTCATCCACAAAATGAACATATTCATGATACCCTCATCAAAGTTGTCTATAGAGTTTCAATGATTAAATGAGTCAACATATGTATAAAACACTTAGAACAGGATAGAAAATAGTTAATTCTCTGTTATTGCCTTCGGCCTGCTATTTCGTCATCCAAATAACACCCATCTTTCAAAACTCAGCTTAATTCTTTAAGGGCTTCCTTTGATCAGTGAACTCCTTCCCAAATATGTCTAGCCTCTCAGGCCTGCATCTTTGTCGATGCCACGTTGCGTTTTATGCACTTCTCCAAATTGGTTCACGATTTCTCTAATAGATCAGTCTCTTAGAAAGAGGAATTAGCTTAAAAAATCTCCAGTTGGATATGGCATCAGTAGTACTCACAAATATTGCATTTATGAAGGGCCTACTCTGTGCATTCTGCTCAAGAGTAAACACATCTCTCCATCTTTAAACTTGGATAGTGAAAGGGCTGGGTCTAAGATATAAATCAGGCTCCCTGTGTTTTGACTAGTATTTTGTCTGAATAAATCCACTCTTGATAAACTATTACTTTGGATGGATGGATGGATGGATGGATGGATGGATGGATGGATGGATGGATGGATGGATGGATGGATGGATGGATGGATGGGTGGGTGGATAGATGGATGGATGGGTAGATGGATGGATGGGAAGATGGATGGATGGGTAGATGGATGGATGGGTAGATGGATGGGTGGGTAGATGGGTGGGTGGGTGGATGGGTGGGTAGATGGATGGGTGTGTGGATGGATGGATGGATGGATGGATGGATGGATGGATGGATGGATGGGTGGGTGGGTGGGTGGATAGATGAATGGGTGGGTAGATGGGTGGGTGGGTGGATGGGTGGGTAGATGGATGGGTGTGTGGATGGATGGATGGATGAATGGGTGGGTGGGTGGATAGATGGATGGGTGGATAGATGGATGGGTGGGTGGGTGGATAGATGGATGGGTGGGTAGATGGATACATGGATGGAAACTGAATATGTGGGTGAAGATGGATGGATGAATAGACAGATCAATGGAGGACTGAGAGGAAAATCCCACAGAACAAAAGAAAAGGACTTTCTTCTGGAAATAATTTACTACAGAAAATAGAAATAATGTTAGAGGATGTCTGCTTCACATTATCTGAAGGGCAGAGGGAAAGATTATGAAAGAAGAATGAGTTGAGATGAAAATGCAACTGGCAAGATGTCAGGGAGGCATATTGAATCAAGACAGTCACTGCAGTAGGAAAGGGAAGAATAATGAAAGAGAGAGGGGATAGAGAGAGGAAAGGAAGAGCTGGAGGAGGGAGAAACTGATACTATGAGAATGTCTGTTCTGTGCTTCCATTCCCTGTCAGCTTTGCATTCATAGAGAGCAGCTAAGTGACTTTCTGCAGGCTGAGCCTTGTGTTCCTAATTAGAATCATTTAAATCACCACATAAAGAACAGGCAACTGGGGCTGGGAAGGTGGCTCAGTGGTAGAGCGCTTGCCTTGCATGTATGAGGCCCTGGGTTCGATTCCTCAATACCACATAAGCAGAAAAGGCTGGAAGTGGCACTGTGGCTCAAGTGGTAGAGCACTAGCCTTGAGCTGAAGAGCTGAGGGACAGCGCCCAGGCCCAGAGTTCAGGCCCCACAACCGGCAAATAAAAAAAGGAACAGGCAACTGGTGGCATTAATGGATAGAAAAGAGTAAGCAATGGAAAGTCAATGCTGTACCTGAGTCAACAGATATCGTAAGAATTGCTCAAGTAGTAGAATGATTGCCTAGCAAGTACTAGACTCTGAGTCCAAACCCAGTACTGCCCCCTCCCAAACAAAGGCTAAGTTATATTCTCCTGATTTCTTTATCATGGTAAAGACAAGAAACTTTACTTAATAGATTTTCAGGATCATAGGTCATGATAATGATCACTTTAAGCATACCCCTGCTTCTGAGTAGAGAAGCCTTCTTTTAAATTATATCAAAATCTTTTGTAGCCAGGCGCCGGTGGCTCACCCCTGTAATCCTGGATACTAAGGAGGCTGAGATCTGAGTATCACAGTTCAAAGCCAGCCCAGGCAGGGAAGGCCGTGAGACTCTTACCTCCAATAAACCACCAGAGAACTGAAAGTGGCGCTGTGGCTCAAGCAGTAGAGCGCTAGCCTTGAGCTGAAGAGCTGAGGGACAGTGCCCAGGCCCAGAGTTCAAGCCCCATAACTGACAAAAAAAAAAAAGACTTTTGTTATAGGCCTCCAGAGACATAGGGTCTGACATCATAAAGCTCTTCTGCAAATGGAACATTCTGCCAGTCATATTTCTATCCAAAGTTTTATATCCTGCAAAGGGGTTTTCCCAATGGCAGAGAGCAAAATGCAAACAGGTGGGGATTCTATTAAAACTTAGAAGCTAGAATGTCCTGAGACCTGAATTTTAATTCTATCATTTTCTATTATTTCCTTCAATGTCTGTCCAAAGCATCAACTTTGTGAGGCTGAGTCCCCTTTTCCCCTTCAAAAGAAAGAAAGAAAGAAAAGGAAGAGAGAAAGAGAAAGAAAAAGAAAGAGAGAGAAAGAAAGAAAGAAAAGAAAAGAAAGAAAGAAAAGGAAGAGAAACAAGCATAATCTTTATCCCCCAAAACAATAGTAGGGGCCACTATTAACTCACCAGGATTTTATAAGGTACTACCAAGCACTCTAGATGCATGGTACTTATTCTGCAAAGGATGTGCTTGGATGGTAAATACTTCCAAGACAAGTTTAAAAAATAACGGTAGAAGTTTAAATGAGGACAGACATTATGGAGATGTGTTATACTGCTTCACCATTCAGCACCACACCTCTGAGCCCCATCAACGTCTCTTGCCAGTTAATCTCTCATAAATGTCTAACGTGATTTCAGGGTTCCCTGATTTTTTACTATATCCTCCATGTACATCAACCTACTTCTGTTTCGTTTCGTGAATACACTCCCTAAATGATTTCTGCCAGAAAGCACAACTCTGTGGACCCCTCATGACAACGGAAATCTACATCGAGCCCACGGCTGAAAACTATGACATGACAAGAATGATTAATCCTAGGTTGAACATGGAAACCCAGAGCGATGGAGCCCCATGGTGAATTCCAGGGGAGGCAGCTCCAAAGCTGCCTTTGTGACCTGGGTTTCCAGACCCTCCATGAGGTTCCACTTAAACCCACCACAGATGCACACAAAGCCTCCGCAATTGGAAAATTACATTATTGTAACTAGCAAACCAAATCTGAAAGCCTTAGGCAACAGTTTTCACAAAGCACATTGGGGAAAATGCCAGCTTAGATGATGATAGAGGTTCTGATTAGGGGATTGCCCACATCTTAAATAAATAAATAGCAAACCCTCCTTACCACCCAGAATGTTTTCTTCTTGAGTGGAATTATTGCAGCGGAAAGATAAACACTGAAATTCAAAGCAGAGGTTTGCGATGCATTGATATTGTTATGAGAAATGAACCTAGAAAAGAAAGGAGACATACCTCATGGGCTCTGTGACTTTTACTTCCTTCCGGTCTCCACACCCACATTGCTTTCCTAGGCCTAGGGTGGACCCTCCTTCCATCCTAACTCCTCCTGGTAAATCACTTATTAGCCTCCAAATAGCCCCTTCCCTGTGAAGCCCATTCAAGCTCCTTCTGCTACTCCCTGAGCCTGATTCTACCGGTGCCCATCTGCATAGCAGGCCCGGTACAGCCCTGGTGCCAGAACCTTGGCCTGCCAACTGAGGCTTCCTCTTGCTGGGGCAGGCAACTTGGCCCTGGGGGCTTCATTGGTACACACGGAGGTGCTATTCACTGCCCCCCTCCTCTCCCTGCTCCCCTCGCCCCCCCCCCCCCGCCCCATGTTACCATGAAGAATGAAGACAATCCACATGCAGGGTTTTACAATCAAACAACAAATTGCTTGCCTCCCATCCAAAATTTTAATCTTTATATTCAGGATTGATTTGTATGCCCAGCACCTAACACGGTCTGATCTAGTGTAGGCACTAAAAACACAGGCCAGGCAAGCCCAGGATGCCTTTCCTGGGAGAAATGCCTTGCTCTGTGCTCCTGCACATGTGCAGGGCTGCGGGCTGAGACAATCGCAGAGGTTCCTCCCCGTGCCAGGAATCTCATGTGACCAGATTGAGCCAGATGAATTATTTCTGGCAATGTTGCATTTTAAAGAAAGAATCAAAGGACAGAAAACAGCTGGAGCTATTTTAGTCAAATGGTAGCATTGCTGGAAAAATTTACCAACTCCCAGTCCTGCCGCTCCAGCCGCCGTCCTTGTCCAGGCCTTGCGAGGTCTGGTTGTCAGGTCCCTCCTCCGGCTCCGAGAGGCATGCTACCGCCAGCAAATAAATGCCTTCCTTTACAGGCCCAAGAGCAGTTTTTGTTGCTTAGAAGCAAAGAACCCAAATAAATAAAAATCTCCAACGTGCATGAAAACCTAAGCTTTATGTAGAGCTAAAATGGTTCGTGCAGCATCTACAACAGACGGCATTCAGTAATGTATTATTAAAGAATGCACACCTGTGTAATAAAAATACACTACAAAGGAAAGTGAAGCTGGGTGTCTGTAGCTCACACCTCTACTCCTAGCTCCTTGGAAAGCAGAGATCAGAGGATCACGGCTTGCTGCTACCCACACAAAAAGTTAGCAAGACCCTATTTCAACAAGTCAGCTTATTAGAGAGATATTTTGCTTAGAGTTTCAGTTCTTGAGTTGGAACTTCATTCTGTATCCCAGGCTGGCTTTGAACTCCTGATTCTACTGCTTTAGTAGAACCACATCCACAACTCAGTACCTCCAATGCCCTTATGCAAACATTTACTCATTTGTCCATCACCACCAGTGTTGCTTTAATTGTGTTCTCTAGTAAAGACTCTATCATTACCAATTACCTCTTCTACAGGAAAAGTTGCAATAGAATCTAATTACTAGGTTACGAGATCATGATAAATGGTACCATCAGTAGGCAATCACCAAAAATAGGAAATTCTATAGGACAAATACCCTAATTTCCTTAATGAATAAACATAAGACAGGGAAGGAGTAGGGAGGGATCTATAACCGATTAAAAGAGAACTATAGACCCATATCAACCAAACATAGATGTAGTTTGTTCAGATCCTAATTTGAGCACACCAATATTCTCAGACCACCCATAACAGCGATTAGATATTTGGAGATAGTCAGGAGCTAATGCTAATTTTTAGGTATCGTAAAATATTGTGTGGGTGGTTTTTAAAAAGTAAAAAATACAACATATTTTTTAGTCAATCTAAAATTGACTATAGTTCATGTTCTGTTCTTTTAAGAAAATGGAGTCGCATTGCATAATAAGAGAACTTCTTCCAGACTTACTAATTCAATGTTTTTGACCAAACTGATCACCATTGGACCTGAGTTCTAGACTTCCTCATGAATTGGCTTCTCGTTGGAATTCTCCTGAAGCTAAATTATTTGACAATATTTCCAGAGCTCCAGATTTCGAGGAAAATGGGAAGAAGGAAAGAAGGAAGAGAAGGAAGGAGAGAGAAGAGAGGGAGAGAAAAGGAAGGAAGGAAGGAAGGAGGGAGGGAGGGAGGGAGGGAGGGAGGGAGGGAGGGAGGGGAGGGAGGGAAGGAGGAGAGGGAGAGAGAATCCATTTCTTTCTGGTGCCTGGAGCAAATATTTTAATGGCTATTGGGAAAATTCCTTTCACCCCTGCAAAACTCTTTCTCAAAACCTTCTTTGATTTCAAAGCATTTTGCCCCATTCACACTGGGTTCAAAAATGGTGCTTTTAGTCTTGAAAGGCAATCCCAAGAGGCTTGTAGAAGGATAAAAATCACAGAACTCCACGGGGAGTATTCCAAATTGTGGAATGCATGTGTGTGTGTGTGTGTGTGTGCGCGCGCGCGCACACACGCGCGCGTGCATGTGTGTGTGTGTGATGAAATGGTGGAAAGAGGACTCAGTGAAACCTGTTCTGGGTCTTCAGTACTCAGGCATGGTAAGCCCTGTTCACTGGCTGGGGTCGTCACACAAAGGAGAAGGTGCCGGGCAGGCAGCTGAGAAGCAGGGCCTCTGTGCTGCCGGGGCGTCCCGCAGTGGCCTCAGGGCCTGTGAACTGCAGCTCACTTCTCCAAGGATCCCATTTCAGCCCCAGGCCCCCAGCTGTCTGCAGCTGCCTGCCTTCCAGCTCCCACAGCTGGCTTTTCACATAAAAACGGCCCTTCTCTAAGACAGTTTACCAGAAGGGGGTTGCTCTGGCCACACACACGTGCGTGTGCGTGCACACACACACACACACACACACACACACACAATGTTGAAATTCAATTCTAAAAGCAGTGATTGGGCTAAATGAATTACAATGGACTCAACGAAGTCTATCATTAAGTATAATGATGTGCCTGCTACCCACCACCCCCATCCCACAGGGTAGGTGCTCACTCAGTGATTGGTGGATTTTTTTTTCTTTATGTCTTTCTCCCCGTCTACCCTGTATTCATGGACTATGGCAGGACAGTGGTGATACTGGGAATGAGTTTCCCTGGGAAGCTGTAGACCTTCCTTTGGGCATGCTCAGTGATGCTTGCACAGTGCACACACCTGTGGGTTCATGAGTGTGCAAAGGAAGCCAGTCAGGGCATGCAAATGCATCTACACCATACATACAGAGAACATGGTTCAAAGGGTGTGCTCACTCTCGATCCTATGTGATCTCCTTGCCTACTTCTAGACCAGGTAGGAGCAGAAAGGGGTTTAAAGGGCTTCCTCATAAGAGAGAGAAAAGAACAAAGCCGGGGAGTTGTTTCACACTTTGGTGAGGCAGACTGGGCGGGGTGCAGGATCATAACTGCCAACTATGGGGCAAACAATGGTATGTGCCGTCTCCTACTTTCATTGAAATCACTGGCTACTGCTTTTATTTATTTTGGTTGGTCGTGGGGCTTGAACTCTGGGCCCAGCTAATGACCCTCAGCTCTTTAGTTCAAGTCTAAGGCTCTACCACTTGAGCTACAGCGCCACTTCTAGTTTTCTGGTGGTTAATTGGAGATAAGAGTCTCATGGACATTCCTGCCCGGGCTAGCTTTGAACCGTGATCTTCAGATCTCAGCCTCCTGAGCAGCTAGGATTACAGGCATGAGCCACTGGAGCCCGGCATTGGCTACTGCTTTTATCTGTCCGTATTGACATACAGCTTAACTATTGGCGTCTCAGCCTTGCTTTGAGTATGACATTTCCAGGGCATCTCCCTGAATAGACCAAGGAGAAGAGTACCAAGGTTTTGAAAAAATAAAAAGTTTCGATGCTAGTAAGTTTGTCTGTTTTTGAGAAATAAGATCATCTCTACGTTATCCAGAGCTGTCTTTGTAACAGACAGTGCTGGGCAGCGGGGGGAAAATGCATTGATGAGATGAGTTCTTTTTAAACGTCTTTCCCCCATTTTTCTTATTCTCCTAAGAGCTCAGACTATGATCCACTTGCTCTTTCTCCCTGTCCTGTTCTTCCTCCTTGATTTCCTTCCCTTCACCTTCCCCTGCCACCCTGTGCTTACTTCCCACCTCTTTCCTACTTTCTCTCTCTCTCTCTCTCTCTCTCTCTCTTACATTCTTCCTTTCCCACTAACTTTTACCATATAACACCACCTCTCTTTGGCCAGATTGCATTCAAAGCTGGCCGCTTCTTCTCTGGTCCTTGAAATGTTTTCTTCCAAACTGTTTCCTCTCAGACTGACCTCTCTGAAAGGAACAGGCCTCCAAGTGTCTTGGGACCCCAGGTGACCTCTCCCCGCTGGCCCCCACACGGGGTACAGGAAAAGAGCACACCAGATGAAAAGAGGATGTGGAAGAGAGTCAAAACCACAGGGCAAACAATACAACACCTCCAAGTTGGACAGTCCCATCCAGAGCCCAGAAAGGAAATGGTTAAGTTTCTGCCTTGCAGACTTTTTGTCTTTCTGAGCGGGGCTGGCCTGCTCCTGCCCAGCTGTGAGTTCGGTCACCCCTGCTAGAGCCCCAGCCTCTGAGGATTCCACCTACATTCCTGCCTTGCCCTGCTCGTGAGAGGGGGGTACGCCGGGGTGGGAAAGGAAGGGCAGAGGTCCTGGAGACAGTCCAGCACAGCGCTCCGCTCCACCCTGCAGCTAGGGGAGTCTCTGTTCATTGTGAAAATCACCCAGCGTTGCAGAGTTGAAATGCCGGATTTAACTCTGCTCCTCCTCCTCTCGTCATAACTTCTGAGCACACTGAGTCTCCGTGTTTTGTACTTTCTTTTCTTAGCGTTGTTTTTTTCCTTTGAGCTTCAGCCTCTCCTCTGGTGTGAGCTGCCTTCCACTCCGATGCTTCATTGCCTCCTTTTCTTCCTTGTTCCTTGCCTCTCCCACCATTTTGCCGTCTTTGTTTTGGGAGGGCAGTGCGGGAGCACTGAACACGTTCAAGGAGGGAGCCGGGCCCGGGGGCATGTGGACACGTGAGCCAATCCTGTTAGGGAATTCGCTCCATGATTTCTTTTGGCTCCATTTGTGGAAGAATCTCCAGAAAGCCCAAGCGGAGTGCCTGTCCCTAGGGTTGTTCCCACCTTTGGCACCAAACACAGACTTCAAGCAAAAAGGCCTCCTTGTCCTGCGGTCTCCTGGTGAATACTCCTGCGGAGAGGACCTCTCCTCCTGGCTGTTTACCCGGGGCCGGACTCTCTTCCAAGCTCAGTCTGTACTTTTTACATATCCTGGCTTTTGCCTGCAGGAATGCCAGTGGACTTGCTGGAGTTCAGAGTGTTCATAAAGCGCGCCATGACAGAAAACATTTGCGCACGCGTCCCCATGGCACCCTCGTAGACAGGGTCTCACTCAGGACGCTGCGCTGAGATCATGAGCCACCTGCCAGAATCATGAGGCCTCCCTGGACCCTAAAGTTGCTCTCTCCCTTTGCCGCTTTGACTTCTGTGTTCAGAACAATATGACCAAAGAAATGCAGGGTCAAGCCATTCTTGGGTGCTCTGGAGTAGGGTGGTGATCTCATTAGTGTGGTCTCTAGGTTGTATCCGTTCACTGGGAGTTGTTCTGCATTGTGACATCTCACCTTGACTCCAAGCCCCAGGTCAGCCTGGGCACACAAGTTCAGGAGACTCCCTCTTAACCCTCAGGCTTAGTATGGTGGCACACCCCTGTCCTCCTAGCTATAATGAGGAGCCTAAAATATGACTGTGGTCCAGAGACACGTCTGGGCAGGAGGTACGACCCTCTCACAGAAACAGCCAGATGAAAGGGCTGGAGGTGTAGATGAGATACAGGGCCTTCCTAGCAAAGTGTGAGGATCCGAGTTCAAACTTCACTACCAAAAAAAGGGGCAGGGAGGGGGCAGGAAGCTTCTAGCCTGAGAGGCGAGCGTGAGCAGATGCACGATATACCCCTCTAAGCAGCACAGAGAGAAGATCCGACTTGTAAGTGAACAAAATAGCCAACTAGTGGCACAAGTGTCGTCTCTTCTACCTACACAGGAGGAACTCAGACAGAAGTTCAAGTATGAAACCAGAGAGTTGGAGGCAGCGGGAAGACGGCTTCCTCACCGCGCTTGCTACACCTCTGTGGAGTGTTGCGGGTGTTCGTTTCTAACAGGAAGGAAAGTACAATACTGTCTGCCGAGAGTTAAGGCCGGAGCGTCACCGTAGCGATCCAGCGCAGTCTCCTACGCAGGTCCCAGCACCGCAGCGCTGTGTCCCAGATGCCACACCCGTCCTCCCGGGAGCCACCCGCTCTGTCTGCACCATCGTTCCTCCCAGAGGCCATTTCCCCAGGGGTTTGGGCTCTGGGATGCTGAGTGGTCTGAGTCACCTGACGGCTTGGCTCCTTTTCCAGCCTGGGACCTGCTCCGGTCCCTCTTGTGGTCACCCATGGACAGAGGGGAGGCATCAAAGCACGTCCCAAGATGGAAACTCTCCGGGAATAAAAATGAAAGGCTGGGAGGGCGAGACAAAGAGAAGAGCCGGAAGACAGAGAAGGAGGGGAGATGGAAAGTCCCTCCTCCAGGAGCACAAAGACTTCTTTTCAAAGGTCAAAACGGGAGTGTGTGGATCCTGGCTAGGAGGTCAGGGGTGTCAGGGAGGTGGGATTGGGGGAGGGGCTTATGCCCAGCTCTGCCCCACCCCAGCAGAGTGGCCGGAGGCAAGTTGATGAGACGGAGGTCCCGGTCTGTGAGCTGGAGCCAACAAGATTGCCCGCACAGAAACCCAACGCTGACGTTAGCACACTTGTATAACCCCACTGCACGCCCAGAACTGCTCATTGATTATCTGGCATGGGGTCCACAGCAGACATGGCCAAGTGGCGATCTAAACCATGGCAACTTGGCTTATCTACCGTAACTCATCATGACTCAGTCTCCACCCTGGCACAGGAGAAGGAGGTTGGAAATGTCACCTACTGTTTATTTTTTCCTTACACAGAGCATGAGAAAAAAAAAATAGAGGTCTTTTAAATAGAAATTAGGACATGGAGAAAAGAGGTTCAGGAATGCATTACCTGGAGCTGTGCGTACGAGGGGAAAGACAGGTTTCGGGTTGCTCTGGGAAAGGGCTGATCCCACGAGTTTCCTTGGCTTCACACCATCATGTCTTCGGTCTTCGAAGACTGAGCCCGCACCCTGCGTCTCAGTTTATGAGTCATCCCAGCCTCTCTTTTAGATGTCGGCCCATTGGAGATCAGATCAGGGCTGTAGGGTTCAGTTACAGAAGCTTGGAGATGACAGTTACACTAACATCTCTCGGCATCCAGAAATACACTCTGTCTTCTAAATTAGCCCAGATCCATGCACTGGGCTCACTGGGTTTCAAATCTTGCCTCCACTGTCTACCTACATGCAGACAAGTAAGCGATTTAACTACTTTGATCCGGAAAATATAGTTAGCACGGTGATACCATCATGCGGAGGGCAGCTAGGGAGTTTCTCCTGCGTTTGCTTCTAATGGCCTGGTGTTGGGGAGGGGTGGCTTAAAGCGAATCACCCAGTTGCTTACCAGAACCTACACTGGGGGTTTAGGGGGCCTGTTCTTAAGACTGAGAACCACCCCCACCCCTCAATGCTCACGTTGAAGTAGACTGCTAACATGCTCCAGGAAGAAGACCCTGAAGCACCACAATCACGGGCCGTTTCTCCTCCCCTCCCCCCCCCCCCCCCGCCTCCAAAAACACATCCTTTGCCTTTAAGGGCCCTTTGCAAAGTAAGTGAGCCTTCTCTGGTTCTCACAGTAAAACACCCAGGCGGCAGCCACAACACTGCTCCTTCTGAGATCCGTGCAGCCTCGTTCGGTGTGATGTGTCGCCCTGCGGTCTCATTCGGTGTGATGTGTCACCGAGAGCCGGCTGGCTGTGTGAACCCGGCCGTGGGCCCGGCCTGCAGGTGCCGGCTTTACTAAGGATGCCGCTCACTGCTCCTTTCCAAAATGGACGCTGCTCTGGCTTCCTGCTCCACAGATCTGCCCACCACTTCCCCAAGAAAGGAGCGAAGAGCCAGCTCAGCCTTGATTTCACCTTATTAACAGATTTCACCCACAGATTTAACCCTTACCAACAGCCGCTTGAGGGAGAGACGCGAGCCTTCTTACGGCCCCGCTCAAAGGAAGGCAAGAAGAGACGGCTGGCGATGGACACCATGGGTGCCCTGCCATCCAGATCCTCACCCGGATAATGTGCTCTCCTTTGCCCGGGCCAGACATCCACCACTCACCCCGACCACAGTCCCAGGGGCAGAGGCATCCGCTGGGCTGCACGGCCTACCAAACCTAATGGCAGCCCCTGGGGTGTGGGCTCCTGAGGTGGTCCAAGGCCTCCTGTGTGGAGATTGATCTAGAACTACACGCATCGCCTGCCTGGCGAGGGGCACCCGTGGCAGAGGAGAGACCCACGTGGGTGATCTCGAACCCAAGGCCTGCACCAAGCCGCCTGCCCGCAGGAAGAGGGCAGGATGCACCCGGCAGAGGCTGGTGAGGTGCCCGCCTGCAGGACTGCTGTGTGTGCCAGCCACGCCAGCACCACCAGGATGCCCGTGCCAGCCTGGGTCCCGTGTCGCCCAGGTGCCCAGTGTCACCGGGGATGTCCCAGGTCCTGGCTCCCCATTTTGGAAACTGCATCCAGGCAGAAGACCATGCAGGAAAAGAACGGGGTAGGGAGGGGGGGCGGTGATGTACACCCCTCAAACAGCAAGGTCCGCTGGGTGTAGACTTCAGCACAGCCTTCCAGGAAAACATGAAATTACTCCACTGTCAGAGGTCCAGGCTACGAAAACTACACACACACACACACACACACACACACACACACACACACACACACACACACACACACACACACACACACACACACACACACACACACACACACACACACACACACACACACACACACACACGGACCAAGGGAATCTCCATTCTTGTACTCTATAACTTAATGGTCCTGCAGGATTTGATCCAGGCATCTAAAACAGACCTTCTATGTCAGGAAGAAGGAGTTCTACGTGAGCCACAGGCTGACAGCTCCAGTATTTGCATATTAAGTGGAAGATGGTGCCAGCTCCCTGGCACCATATTCTATGTGCAACTCCTGTTCATAGAAGATTCCCCCCCCCCCACCCACTCCTCGAGTCTAAATTTTATTATAGCAATTCATAGAGAAAAAAAAATCCCAGCATGTCTTTCACTCCACAGAGGGGAACCCTCCTCCCCCACCCCAAAATAGGACAGAAATGCTAGCAAGTGTGGTTCTACACCGCATACCTCCTCAGTTCATTTTGATAGGTTTTACCCAAGGTCCCTGCCTCCCCCCACCCCACCCCCGGAGACTCAAAGTATATACAGAGCTTGCTATAAATAGAGTTTTCCTTCCCTCTCTGTCAGAGCAAGTCACTGACAACTCCAATTCACGACGACCCCATCCCTTTTCTTACTAAGAGACTCCGTCAGGGACTCAAGCAGTGGGAAAAGAAACTCTGTAAGGTTTGCCATGCACATCACGTCCAGGAGCAGATGAAGGGAGGGACTTACTGCAGGAGATGCCAGAGCCTCCGGGCTCCACTTCAATGTGCAAGCACCACAGAGACCTGGCTACAGCTTTGGTTCCTTCATTTTAAACGTGCACGGAGGTATGGAGAAACGTAACCCCTGGGTTTGGGGGTTTGTTTTTTTGTTTTTCTTTTTTTCCTGAGAAGCTTTTCCTTTCTAGAACATGTAAGTCCTGTCTTACGAGCACATACAGTATGAGACAGGAGCTAATTATACAGAGGAGATTTTTTTTTTCCTCCTGCCAAACAAGGAAATGACTCCCTGAAGCGCTAGAAGTGAGGCGGTGTGGGGCGGGCGCTTTACATGCAGAACCCACGCGCCCCGCGCATGCCTGATGCCTGACCGGGGCTAGCCACACGGGAAAGGCGCATGCAGGCACTGTGAGCAAAAGAAAGGCAACGCGCGAGCTTCGTACGCATGTGTCAGAACTTCACCTGGGTCCTCCTCGACGCTGGAGCAAGCCTACGAACTCAATGATCTGTTTTTCTCTCCATATGCCTTGTTCTTTCTTTTTCTTTTCCGTGTCTGGATGAGTCTGGTGAAGCCATCAAAAATTCCAGGGCTGATCGGGGACAGCCGATGTCCTTTTCCAGCCACTCTCCTCCCCTACACCTGTTGTCTCCAACTGCAAGAGCCTTTGACACAATGTAGCCAAACACCTCCAAAACCATAGCAAGCAGAAGCAAGAATCGTGCTTCTTAGCTGGGCCATCCTCTTTCTACTATGGCAGAACAACAAACGTTAAGTCCACTTCCAAATCGCCTTCCTACCTGTCAGACTTCTTCAGTGAGACTGGAATTCTCCAGCAACAATGGTCGATAGAACACCACCTGCCATCAGACCTAGGTATACTCTGCAGCAATGATGAGAATAAAGCTGTATGCCTCCGTGGTTTCGACAAATATTTCATCATGCTTATAAGAACACAACGCCTCCAGGCAAGAAGGAAAGAGAAAGGAATCAAGGGAGGGGACAAAAGAGAAAAAGAAAAGATACGTCATACCCGTCCCCTGGCTCTCTAGCCTCTCCCTCGATTACCCGCCTTATACACTAGAAGGATCAGGAACCAAGAAAACATCGTCAAAGCAAAACAGACATGAGCAGCCAATGGATGACAGCTTCAAATCGGCACCGTGAAGGTGCCGGCTCGTCCAAGGCTAGCACAGGTCAGCAACCTTACCTGGCCTCAAACATGGCCTTCCTTGTGTCCTGATACACAGACCTCCAGCCTCACCAGGGCCCACCTGCTTGCCTTCTTCCCAAACTTCCCATCCTGTCAGCCCCAGTAGCATCCCAGGGCAGTTTTCCATCAACCCCCTCATGTCCACACCCCAGACCATCTTCTCCACCGGCCCTTCTAGAGTGTGCGGTGAGGTCCTGCTGTGTCTAATGAAGACATTCCCCATAGCTGCCCCTGCACAGCATTCTCCCCACACACCCAGCTCAACCCAAACGTGGCTGTCCCTTAATTAGACAGTAGCTCTCAACAAACAAAAAAGGAGCTGCCTTTTCTTCCCCAGGTCCAATTCAAGGGCGCCTGCCCTGGCTCTCAGCCTCTCTTATAGAGCCTTGTTCTGCAGCCACGCCTAAGACTCCCCCCACCCCATTCTTTACAGCTCTCTTCCCACCTCTTGATGTACCATGAGGACGCATAAGGCTGGGAGCTCCTGCTCACTTCCTCCTCCATAGGCACCTCCGGCTCACCCCGGTGACCCCTGATGCCCTCTACCCCGGGAACAGCATGGGGTGTGTGCTGGGGCTTCCTGAAGAAGAGCTCATATTGGCCACGTATCGGTGTGTGGGGGGGGGGGGGAAGGGTGGAGGAGGAGGAGTGATGAGACCGACAGACCCCAGAGAAGGAGACTGGAGGAAAGCGGTTTCATCGTGGCCATTTGTAGATGGCTGGTTTTTAGTAGAAAGGTGAGGAGAGAAGAAAGACCACAGGAGGTTGAAGAATGGGGGCCAGGATGGAAAAGGGGGGGGGCGTGTATGGCCCACTAAAGAAATGCAGCTGTGTCATTAACGATGGGAGTAGAATTACGGCGAAAGGGGGGGACTCGCTGTGTGACGGCTCTCGGCCGTCGATGGGGCCTGCGCTTGCTCTGTGTACAGGGAAAAGCATCCAGGTGTGAAAGGGGACAGAGGAAAGACACTGGAAGACGAAACAATTGACAGAGGAAAGAGATGGAGTGGGAAGCAACGGCGCGCAAATCCAGAAGAGCCTGGTCAATAAGACTCGGTTGCAGTTGACGGGACACTTCATCAACGAACTTGGGCATGGGTGGGAATATACTAGCTCCCACAACCAGCTAGAGATAGCTGTGCCCAGACTTACAGCTTCCAGGACCACAGCTCACCTCTGCTGGTTTCTATGTGTCTTCGATTCTCCACGGTTAAGCCAAGCATAGGCCAGACAGTTCCACTCACCCATCCCACCACAAGCTTTTCCAATTTGTCATTGGAAAAGGAAGGGTTTCTCCCCAGCTCTGGATAAACACCACAAGGGCTCTGAGCTTGCAATATGTTTGTGCTCAGCCCTAAGGCTATGAAAAGAGGGAGGAGACAGAATATTATGATTAATAGTCCATATTAGACATGGATGGAGGGAGGGAAGAAGGAAAGAAGGAAGGAAAGAAGGAAGGAGGGAAGGAGGGAGGGAGGGAAGGAGGGAGGGAGAGAAGGAAGGAAGAATAGGTAGACAGATGGACGCATGGATGGAAGGATGGATGGATGGGTGGGCGGGTGGGTAGGTGGGTAGATGAATGGCTGGTTGGCTGGATGATGGATGATTGCCATCAATGAGCACAGTTTAGATCACCTCATCATGACAGTATATCAATTTACAAGAAGGTTAACAAGAGCTGTGCTGATGCAGGTATGTGTGTGCGTGTGCATGTTGTTGTTGTTAATTTACTTGTCTTATTTCCTATTAACAGTTATACTCCATCAGAATAGGAGCTTTTTCTATATTATGCCCTGCTCCACGACCAAGGCTATAAGTACTCAATAGACTGTCTGCTCAATGAATGAACTTAGCTGTCAAACGCCATCCTACAAATCAGTCCTTCCCACATTGGCTCTTGTGCCTGAGAAGCCAACTGATTTTTGTCATTTAAATGGTGCCATATTCCAGAAATCAATCCTTTGAAAGAAAGCTATGAAATTGCTTTTCTGTTGCCTTTGCTTTTTCCTCATGTCTGTGTGTGTGTGTGTATGCAAGTGTGTGCATGTGTGCACGTATGTGTAGGTGAGTGCTCACAGTGGGTTAGGATGATATGGTAGAACTTTTCCTGTCTGCAGGAGCTGGAGAGAAAGCCCAGCTGTGTGCATCCAGTTCTCCATCTGTGAGTTCAAAGTGCAAAGGTCACCTTTCCACCTAGAAGGAAGAAGACCCTGTGACCCTCTGCTTCCACCTCTGCGTTCCATCTCTTCACCAACTCAAAGGGAAATTCAATGAACTATTGTTTCAACCCTTGTAGTATTTTCAGACAGAGAAGAAGAAACCCTACAGCTAGTGTTTGCTTCCTGGCAGGATAAAAGAGATGTAGATCCAGCTCCATCCAGACCTTCCCTGATGATTGCACACAGCTCACGATCGAATATTTTCCTTTAAGAGAAGTGAAAGCCATTCATTCTCTTATATGGGCTTTTTATTTTTATTTTTGTTTTAGATAATCTGTTTGAGAAAGTACTTGCAAGACTGCGTTGAAGCCTAACACTGTAATAATATTCATTGCCATGCAATTTTACCTTTAGGATATTATCTGCGCTGGCACCCAATCTCATTTGCCAATTCTCTAATTATTCGGAGAAACATCCTGACGCCATGAGCTGTGATATGCAAGTGTAGGCCCTGACCGACTGCAGAGCCTGGAGACTTCAAAGAAGCCCCAGGCCGCTGCTCCTAGCCTCCAAGCCGAGACAGTGGCGATGTTCCTTCTGACTTCACGGTTCATCATTTCTTCTCATCACTAGGAATAGGCTGGATATTTATTTTCCCCAAATTGTGGATGGTGGTACGTAAGATTCCAAAGAAGATCAACCATGCTAAAGGTGCCGGAGCCAGAGCAGGTAGAAGTCAAAACCAGAGCCGAGGTGAGGCTCGGAGTTCAATCCCCGAAGCCACACGGGCGTGCACAGGTAACACAGAGTAGGACCACTGCTTATATCATCACTGCTAGTGAGTACTGCTACCCTTGCCTGGGTATTGACAGCAGATAGTCAACCACTCTACGCATGTCTGCCTTAGTTCCCGCCCCTCCCATTTCAGGCTATTCCCCGCACAGAGGGAGTGAACTCTTCCAAACGCTCCAAGGCCCCTACCTCCAGTCTACCTGCCCTGACTGCCTCCCACTCTCTGTCTCTCTCATCTGCCATAGCGCTATCCCCAACCCCTTCTACTCAGTCCACATTATTACAACGTCCTCCACGATGCCACTGAATACACACAGCATATGCCTTCCACAGGGCCTTAGCACCTGCTTTCTTCCATGATGGCCTTCCTCTGTTCTCACCTTGAAGCATGAGTTTCTTGTGCTCTACAGACAGTCACAACCAGGCACAGGTGACTCACACCTATAAAACTAGCTACTCGGGAGGATGAGATCTGAGAATCATGGTTCACAGGCAGCTCAGGCAGCTAAGCCCTCAAGACTCTTACCTACAAAAAGCGGGCAGTGGAAGCATGGTAGAGCAACAGCTGTGAGTGGAGAAAAAAAAAAAAAAGGTGAGTGAGAGCAAGAGGCCCCAAGTGTAAGCCCTAATACAAGCAGAGCAAACAAGCAAACAAAAAGAGTTGCAAGATTATCTTAGCTTTCACCCTGCAGCTATAGCATTATCTAGTTAATCAGAAAATAGGCATGCAGCCAGCAAGTTGTTTTATTGTATTGGGAGCTAAGAAGTCACCTCAAAAGTCTGAGGTCCTGAGCCGGGCGCTGGTGGCTCACGCCTGTAATCCTAGCTACTCAGGAGGCTGAGATCTGAGGATCGCGGTTCAAAGCCAGCCCGGGCAGGAGAGACCGTGAGACTCCTATCTCCAATAAACCACCAGAAAACCGGAAGTGGCGCTGTAGCTCAAGTGGTAGAGCGCTCGCCTTGAGCTGAAGAGCTGAAGGACAGTGCCCAGGCCCAGAGTTCAAGCCCCCACGACCGACAAAAAAAAAAAAAAAAGTCTGAGGTCCTGGTCACCTATCCAGCTCCCCACAAGTACCCCAGGCTCTGGTCAAATGTGAGAATCGGTGAAGAAGGGACAAGGGAGTAAAGTCTACTTTGCACATAGATTCAGCTCTCAACCATCTTCTAGTTCATGCTTGTTAGGTCTTTAAAAAGAGGTGGCCGAGTAAGAACAGCAGCATGCACGTGGTATTCAGGTAAGAGGTAGGTTTATTCATCGTTCCGGCTGGCACCAGGCCATCTTGATCCTCCACGTGGTGGGGAAAGGCCTGGGAAAGAGAGAGAAAAGAGCTAGAAAAAAGAGAAAAGAGCTAGAAAAGAGAACATCTGGGGAAGGTGGGAAAGAGAGAGCTAGGAAAGAGAAGGGAGCTGGGAACGAGAAGAGAAGGAAAGAGCTGAGAAAGAGCTAGAAAAGAGCAGAGAAAGAGCGTCTGGGCCTGGGCTAGGCCTTATCTAGGGTTTGGGCGGAGAAAGGTGTGGCCACATCAAATTCAGATGTGACCTCAGCGGATGCAGATGTGACCTCTTCCAGGTGTCCCAGTTGCCTAGGGAACGCAGGTACTGGGTGGAGACTTTGCTGCGAGGAGGGTGGAGTCTGCTCGCCATCCAGGAGCCGACCTTACAATGCTCACTAGTTGTGTTTGAGAACAAGGCACTTTGAAAAGCTTGATGAAAAGCAACTTCTTCCCTACTCTAGTGGAAAAACATCATCTCCCTGTGCTGTCCACGGCCCCTGCTGACACTTCCACGGGCATCCAGCAAAAGGCCCCTTTCCCTTACAGCCTTTGCCTTGTCCGGATCCTATAATCTTCAGCCACACTGGAGAGCCCAGTGTTGTGTGGGGCTAATTAAACACTGTAATTATCGACGAGCTATAGCCCAGGAGTAGAGAGAATCTAACACTTGTCTGATTTTAATATCAGGTAAATACTCAAGATGTGTGACTGGTGAGATGCAAAATATTCTTTCATTTAATATTCTTGATGAATAGTGAATTAGGCTAACCACATTAGCTATTCTATTCATTTGTTAGGATAGAGTGATTAGAAGTGAAAGCTGCACAAAATCCCTCTCAAGTTGCAAAAATTAGACTTTCATAGTTTTATTATGTTTATTTTCAATGGAGGGTAATTGTCTGTAGATTTCACTGAGACAATTCTATACCCCTCCCCAAGCATTTTCCCCCTGAAAAACCAAATGCCAGCCACGAGCTTAGAGAGGAAAGACAGGACAAGACAAATCTGTCATGTAAAAAAAATCACATACAGTGTATACACTTGTAAAAACGGGGCATGCAAACATTACACAACTTCATTCTTGTCTAGCAGTGTCATTGACATGTAATGAAATAGATAAAATTTAAGTGTGTGGCTCAACAGAACTGGACCAATGTAGACATGCTTGCAACACGAGAGTGCTCAGGATACCTATTGCTTCCTAAAGGGCAGCCAATAGACACCTTCTACCATTGTACCCCGGCTTAGCTCCTTGCTAACTTCATACAAGTGGACTCATGCCATCTAAAAGTAATTCTTCTTAAAAGACCAGCATGGTCCTCTTATGAAGAAAGGAAAAACAAAGAGCAGAGTCCTTATTCCCAGAACCATCCAGCAAGCCCTTGAGAGTAAATCAATTAATAAAAGGAATTCATTCTCATCATGAGAGAGGTCAAACATGGACAGCCTCTCCTTCACCAATAGTTTCCCTCCACGAAGCCACCTCTGCTGTGTGTGTCTGTGTGTGTTTGTGTGTGTGTGGTGTGCTGGATTATGAAGATGGCTATCTCTCTTCCCACCAGTAGGAACAGCCCCTTCCCCTTGCTTCTTCAGGCCTCGGCAATGACCATCCCCACCCTTGGCTCACCTCCTAGTTACCGCAGTACCCCTGGCCAGTTCCCCCATCTCTCCAACGCCTGTGTCAACAGCTCCTTCAATAGACGGCCTCGTTGCCCCATTTAGTAAGCTGTCTGTTTCTGCCCTGAGTGCTTCCATCCTGTAAATGTAAACAGACTTGATAGAAAGCACTTTTGCATCCGTTGTGTGCATTGACTCCAAACGGCTCAATAGGTGAAGAACTCTTTCTAGAGGGCTTCATTTTAAGTCACCTCTTCCAAATCAAAGTGCCCTGGAGTCCCGCCTCTAATGAAAAGTACCCTTCAATCATCCACACACCCAATTTGTCTTTGTTTTTAAACACAATCCCCAGCCATCCAGGGTGGGCAACGTGCCGTCTTGAAGATTTTGTTTTGTTTTGTTTTTATTGGTCGTGGGGCTTGAACTCTGAGCCTGGGCGCTGTCCCTCAGCTCTTCAGCTCAAGGTTAATGCTCTACCACTTGAGCCATAGCCCCACTTCTAGTTTTTTGGTGGTTAATTGGAGATAAGAAACTTGGGAACTTACCTGCCTGGGCTGGCTTTGAACCATGATCCTCAGATCTCAGCCTCCTCAGTAGCTAGGATTACAGTCATGAGGCACTGTTGCCCAGCTTTGAAACTTTTTTTTTAACCATTTGAACTTAACTTTGGGTTTACTGCAAAGTCTCTCCTACTATAAATTCAGATCTTCTTTGGGGAAGTCATTTATGTATCTCAGTAAGCGTGGCATAAGTGAGTATAAACGAGAAGAGCTTTACCTATGCCCCACACAGAGCAAGCCCAAGCTCCGGAGAGCAGACCCACAGCTTGAAAGCAAAAAAAAAAAAAAAAAAAAAATGAGAGAGAAGGACAGAGGGCATCAGCATTGCTAGGAGTCTGCTCACTGGTGCTCACGTAGCCATGTGACAGGACTTCCTGGAGGGGGAAAAATCCCTACAGAATTCAGGATTTAAATCCACCCTCTGAGTTCGAAGCCCCAGACTTGCAGCTGAGAGCCAAGGAGTCTGGTCTGCAGGCCAGGATGGCAGAACCAACATGGCAGCCAAGAACATTGCCAGAAGACAACCAGGTTACCCTAAGAACTGAAATCCTTCCACTGAGACAAACCATACTGCGGAAGGCGAAGAAACACAGACACGTGAACTGTCAGAGAACCACCATCTTATTTTGAGGGAAGAACCAGAGCTGTGGATCAAGCAGGAGCAAAGACCTGGAAGGAAGAGACAGGGTCAGCCTGGGGGAGCTGCAGTGACAGCCCTGGAGCCAGAGGGGGCGCTGTCCCCGGCTTAGAAAGGTTCCCCGTAATTAGTCTTGCAGAATTACAGAACTGCAGACATAGAAGTCTGGCAAAGCGATCAGGGATCATGTCTCAAGTCAAAATAACAAATAAGCAAACACAGCTTCTCAAGGACTGGTTCCCTGTGCCCCCATTTTGCCCCCTCTCTGGGTCCTCCCAGCAAACCTGGCTTTTAACCCACCTGCCACCAGTTTTTCTGGGAACCAGTGAATTCCCCAGACAGTTCTGGGGGTTGTCAGTCAGATGGAAAAGCTAAATTTCGAGTGTTGCAGCAGTACCCCCTTAAAACCAGGGGCTGGCTGGGGAGAGAGTTCCCCTGGGCTTTGCTAGTTGGGAACAATGAGCCCTGCGCAGGCACCAAGATACTCTGTGGTCTGCCTCCCTCCGGCCTGCAGCTTAGCACTGCACCCACCATGTGTGCTGGTATTATGTCTAGCAGCCACTGGGGTGGTTGTGGGTCTCCCACGGGGGAAG
Organism: Dipodomys spectabilis; assembly: GCF_019054845.1. NCBI lineage: Eukaryota > Metazoa > Chordata > Mammalia > Rodentia > Heteromyidae > Dipodomys > Dipodomys spectabilis. Next base: position 8,624,342 of record NW_024870753.1, on the reverse strand, counting down.
ATGAAGGCTTAGGTCCCTAGGTGGGAAGGGGGGAGCATTTACTTTTCCAGAGGAAGAAGGGAGAAGGTGTTGGTTGGCGGGAGGGGAGGGGGGCTTGATTTCCTCAGGCAGGCTGGCAGGCCTGTGTTAAGTTTTAAGAGTCTTGAATAATGACCAGCGTAGCTTCCACACTGTGGACTCATTTATCTGGGTGCCAGTAGGTGAGCCAGGCTTCCCAAGCTTGAAAATTTAGATTTATTGGATGCCAGAAATTAGACTGGACCGCATTTAATAGGCCTAGGCACCATGAAGGTGAGGGCGTGGATGGGGAAGAGGACCCACAGGGAGGTGGAAGGGTGCCGCGAGGAACCAGACAGCAACATCTGATTAGGGCCATAAAATCCCAACCGCAGCAGGCCCCGACACACGACGCTGGAGAAGCTGGTGGTTTATGAACAAACCCCGAGCTGAGATAAATCTACAGGAAGACCGAGGTGGAGGAGAGAAAACAGGAAACAGATTCTCTCCACTGAAGGGAGGGGGGAGCATTTGGGAAGGAGAAAGGGGGGGGGGGGGGAGAGGCAGAGGGACACCCAGAGAGGCACAAAGAGAAAAAGAGACAGAGGGAAACAGACATGGGGGAGAGAGACAGAGGGAGTGGGAGAGGAGAATGGGAACCAGATTCCTGCAGCCTGCATGTAGACAGACCTACAGAGGTAGATCGATAAAAAAGCCATTTGCTAGTTTAAAAAAAAAAAAGTACATATATCTTGTTCAACCTCCTCCTGCACGGAAACCAAAGAAAGGCTGTGGGATTTATGGAATGCAGATTTACAGAGAGGCCTGGAATATATAAATACTCCCAAGAAGCCTGGCTGCAGCCGCGCTCCCTGCACCCCCCCGCCCCCTCCCAGCAAACCTGAGGAATTCATACCCCCTTTTCCTGATGCCTCAAGGTCTCCATTATTTTTATTCACTGTCTCCCTTGAGCTGGGAGACGGTGTCAGAAACGACTTTGCAGGCTTTGAGACATTCAGACAACCACCAAAAAGAAAAAGGGGGGGGGGGAGGAGAAAAAGAGCCATGTAATGCAACACAGCTGATGTGAACTCTCCACTCACACAGCTGTCAATGCTTGCTGTGCTTCCCCTCGTGCAAGGCACCGCCATTCAAGACAAAAAAAAAAACAAATCTGGAGGTGAGGAGATGCAATGGTGCGACCCCTGCCTCCAGGCATTCCCATCCCTGTGGCAGGAGACAGGGGGGCTAGCCCCCGGGCTGACACTCTCCAGAGGTAAAGGCGAGGCACACAGGCACCCGGGAAAACAGCAGAGGCTTTCCCACAAGCATAACCCTCACACTGAGGTTGCGGGCGCCTGGGACTCCCAGGTCGGCTGAAAGAAAAAACACCTCGCTTGGGATTTATGGAACGGGAAATCCATAGAATCAGACGCGTCTTCCCACCTCCAGTGTTTCCCAGACATCTCCCAGTCAACAACTCCGACATTCAGGCTTCATGTGAGGTGTATCCTTGGAACTACCTGGGTTTCTGAAGGTGAATTAGTCAGTTCACCATGGCTGTAACAAAACCCCTGAGCTCGGATGATATATGAAGAGGCTTATGTGACTCACAGTTTTGGAGATTCAGGAGCGAGGCATCGGCTTGGGCTTAGCTCTGGTGAGGCCTCATGGTGGACAGGGTCATAAAAGCAATAATGCTGGAGGGAAGGAGAAGTCACCAGGCAAGACAGGAAGCCAGAGAGCAGGGAGAGACTCCAAGACGCTCTTTCTATAACAACCCGCTTACTCAGCAACTCTTGAAGACCAGCATTATTCCTCTTGGAGGGCCCTAGTCTCAATTGGCTTAATTACCTGGCTACAGGCCAAATCTCTTCAAGGTTCTCTTACCTCTTAAAGGTTCTCCTACCTTTTCGTACTGCCACATTAGGAACCAAGCTTCCACCATAGGAATAACCACACTCAAAACCATACCAAAACCAGAACAATCTACAAACACCCACCAGCTTTTACAGCAACGCATGCATCTGCCTTGTAAATAATGCAAGTGTGTATCACATAATAATTGTTTTTATGGGCTGTTCATCTTCCTCAAGGGCACAGATCATCAAAATTCCTTGCTATTTATTATACATTAGTTTATTACTCTCCCTCAATTAAGTGGTGAAATGCATCTCTTTGCACATGGCCGAGGGGGTAGCCCTGTGGCGTAAGGCAATTGAAGAAGGAGGTCTTCAAAAACATCAGACTGCAAACAAGGCAGGAGATGAGTAAAATCGAAACCCATAGCTCTCAAGCCACTTGAAGCCTGGTGCTCACAAATATGAGGCCAAGTTAAGGCAAGAAGCCTGGTTAACATGGGAGGGAGGACTTTACATCTCATGTTAATAACACACTTTACGATTGTACTGGGGTCTGTGCGCATGTGCGTGGAGGGGTAATAGATGTTCACACACATATGGCAGGTGTGTCTATATTGACCTAGTGGTATCCAAGGCAGAGGAAAGCCCATTGGGAAGGCAATGTTTCTTTGTATTTTCTCTCTCTTTTGAATCTTTCATCTCTCTCGTGCCTTTAAACAAGGATTATTGTTTTCTTATAGTATGCTGGGACTCAAACCCAGGGCCTTTTATGCCCGCTAGATAAGTGCTCTACCACTGAGCTACAGCACCAGCCTCTTGATCACCTTCCCTTTCCACATAAGAGCTTGGAATCTGAGTTCCCTCTCGGCCTCCATGAAGTTTGCCTACTATCCCCTAGCACACCTGAGTGCCTTGAATGGGCCTGATGATGAGGAATCGGATGATGGGGAGAGACCCAGGAATGAAGCAGCACCAGGTCAAGAGCAGAGGCTGGAGATGGAGAAAGGGGAAAGCAATGGGTCCCCATTTCCTGGTGAGGGAAAGGAAGAAGAGGAAGAAGCAGGTGGCTGAACACCCCGAGGGCAGCCTGGGTCTCCTCACGCCACTGGGAGGGTCCCTCTCACCCTCCCTGGCAGTGTGGGGCTAGCTCTTCCTCTGGGCCTTGCTGTCCCTTCAGGTGGCATTGGATTGTGTAATGACCTCTAGTGCCTGTCTCCAGCCATTCCACTCTCTATATGAGAACTGTCTCCCACAGGATCGAGGGTCTGCATGAAGAAGGTGTAGAGTGCTTTCCAGTGAGGTTAATGTAAAGGGGTGTGTGTGTGTGTGTGTGTGTGTGTGTGTGTGTGTGTGATGGAATCCAGGGCCTTGGGTGTAACAGACTTTAACTTAAGCATTCTGTTTCCTCCCCAGGAGATGGGAGTTCCTGTTCCAATTGCTTCTTTGCCGTTCATGGGGCCTAGCTGCTGGATTCAGGGCTAAAGGAGATTCACAAGGCATAAACCTAGCAACTTGCCTCAAGCCAGCGTTCCCTGCCCACCCCACCGACCTTGCCGACTCATAAAGAAAAGCAATAATGGATCAAAAGTCACCTGGAAGTGAGGGGCACGTTTGCTCCCTCTCCTCGCCTGCCATCATGGTCCTGCAAGGGTTACTGTGGCAGAGCCCACCCCCACCGACAGCTCTCGGCAGATGTAATGAGTGTCTTCTTGGAAGTCTTCCAAGTTTCCCCTTCAAGACTCAGAATGTTCAATATCTCCTGCGCGGCAGACTGCGTCGGGCCTGGCAGGGTCCCAAGGACGCTGCTGGGTGCAGCTCCCAAGGATCCTTGCTGTCTGGACGGCAGCCCCAACCGTCCAAGTTCAATGGCGGCGCTGGGGGAAGCAGTGGCAGAGTGAGAGCTTCCCGCCCATTCGCCTTCGCCTGCCGTCCGTCCGTCCATCCGGCTCCCTCCAGAGAAGGGGGGAGGGGCAGTGCTGCCTGTGCCTCTGTTTACCAGCAGCCAGGCTTCTCTCCAGAGAAAAGAGGAGCATCTGAGCTGCCCTGGGCTCTGGCTGGGTTGACTACAGCGTTTGTTGTTTTGTTGTGGTTTTGGGGAGAGATTTCCACAGGAGAATGGAAGCACAGCCGTGGACTGAGCCCCCTGGGTGCTTGCTGGACTCATGTCTTGGGAGGTGACCCCAAGGGGAGGAGGGCTGTCTGGTTTGGCCGTGAGAGTCCTCCCCTCTCCTTCTCCAGCAACTGTGCAAATGGACCCCCCCCCACACACACACTGCCCCTCCCCCACGGGATTGTGGGACATCTTTGGGAGCACTTTTGTAAGAGTCTCCTCTCCCTCCTCTTTTCAAACCCATTTGCAAAATCGCTTGCAAACAGAACGTCAGGGCCAAGTTCTGGCCGCACCTTTGCCTTTCAACAGAAACAGGTGTGGTGCCTGTGCCTCTATTTGGGGAAAATCATTTTTATTAGCCCCTGGGAATTGTACGAAGTAAAGGAGTTCCCTGGTGCCAGCTCCGCCCCTGCTGCTCTGGCCCCTGGCCCTCCTGAGCATTGCTTTCCACGGGATCTTCTCCTGGTGTTTTCTCCATCCTTGGTCCTTCGGCTCCTTTATTCTCCTGCCTTCTCTCACCCTTGCAACCTCCTACCAGCAAATGTCCACCCTCGCCCCCAGCCACCTCAACTTAACTGACAAGTGTATTTTGTCTCAGAAAACAGAGGAATGGAAACTCATTGGGTTTCTCCAGGAGACCCGGCACAGGGAAGCAATTCAGAATACACTCGCTTCCGTACACCCCCAGAGCTCCCCTATGGCCTGAGAACCTGACCTCTGTCATGCACAGACCTAGTAAGGCTGAGTAGACATATTACAAAAGGACGGGGTGAGAAATACAGAGGCCTTTGTACAACCGAAGGGCCAACACCCTGCTCTGCCAGTGAGGATACACTCCCTCCCTCCCTCCCTCCTAGGCCACAGAAACTTGACTGCAGGCCATGTTCAAGTTCAACCTGTAACAAACCCTTGTGACGCTCTAACCTCATCTGACTTTAGTTGCCTTGTTTACAAACCAGGCAAACTGAAACAAATAACTACTAATATCTTCCAGCTCTGAAATTCTTTAACTCTGTGACCCACATAGTGATTTTTAAAAAAAGATATTAAAATGAATTGTAGGTGCAGGTAAAAGTCAGCTGCAAGTCTGCTCACTTTTCCAAGAGCCCAGTCCTTGGATTCTCTTCATATGATCTACCTTTGGGGCTAGATGATCAAACAGTGACTCTAGATATAGAAGCTGCGTCTGATGACCAAAATGCTGTGCTCCTTTAAGGGCCCAAGCCTGCGGCTGTTGGAAGAACAGAGAGTTATTCAGCCAGCAGCTACCCTTCCCGGAATCCGCTCAGATGCAGCCTGGGCCGTTCCCACTAATGAGAGAACCCTGGAGGTCAGCAGAGGCAGGCTTCTTGGGGGAAATTTCATCGTGGCCTTGAAAAGACACTTACCATACACTTTGCTGTTCTGGAAGGTGGCTAGAAGGTGTGCCAGGTGGGTTATTGGTTCTCAGAGACAGAAGGAAAACATGGACGGACACACAGAGGCTGCTACAAATCCTCTTCAAGGATTCTAAACGCTTTCTGCACGAGCACTGCACAGCAAGTGAGAATCAGCAGATTTGGGAAATAGTTTGGCTATTTAATGCAAAATCAAAGGGCTACTATTGATCCATTGGGTTGAAAAATAAACAACGGATCATATCACCCAACACGGTTTGGCTTTTCCCTCCACTCTATGTCCAGCTGCTTCTCTTCCTGCCCCATGCCCTCCCCACACGGAGCTCTGGAACACTTCTGGGAAAGCTCGGAGTCCCCCACCTGCATACCTCCTTTCCTCTGTATGGACGGCCGCAGGTACTCCCTGCCCCACTTCCCTACTGGCCCCGCTCACCTGTGATCTCTTTCTGGGCCCATTCCAGAGATCCCATGGCACCTATTGCTTTTGCCTGCCCATCAGCACTGTTGCTGGGCTCTTTGGACCACATACTCCTACCTACCTGCTTAGAGGAAGGGTCACACGCTATCTGCCCAAAGACACTAATGTTCCCATTCGGTTTAACTCTCTCCACAACAAGAGAAGTGTTTTGCCGCACATCCTCATGCTTCCATTTTGAGAACATAGCCATGACGCTGTGTCCGTCTTCCCTAAATGTCTGCCGGTATCTTCAGGGCAAGATCATAACTAAGTAACTCACATTTCTCTCTCCCAGCACAGAGCCAGGCATGTTCTGAGAGACAATATTTGTTGAATTAAACCAAAGGGAATAAAAAGACACCTGGGCACAGGCAAAACACCAGAATTTGGAAATGTTCACCAAATTTAAACCTCTCAGTGCGAGCTGAAAAGTCAAAAAAAAAATCCCATTTTACACTGGAAAGAGAAATAACAGCAATCTCATTGAAACTCAGATGTCTTACTTTAACAACGATGCATCACTATCTTGTAATCCTTCAGGAATTCGTTGACAGAATCTGCTCTGTCAAGTTGAGTTTTTGCAGCTAGAGATGTAGATTCATTCACACTTTCAACACCAAGTATGGGTGAGGAGAGGTGGGGATTTCACAGCTGTGGAGTAGACCAACACAAGGTTCCTAAGCTCAGGGAGGTTATGTCGTACAGGAGGAAGCCTGAAAAGACAAAGCTAAGAAGTATGGCTTCAGCGACGTAAAGGAATCGGGGTGATGGCTTCAGAAATGGGGAATCAGACCGGTTGAGGAGTCTGTGGGTAGGAGTTGACTTAAAGTAGATGCCCTGTGCAAATACATGACCCTAAACAAGAATTCCAGGCGAAAAGAGCAGTAAAGACGCTGATAGCAGAGGGCTTGGTATGTTTGTGGAAGAGAACATCCAGTAGCCGGAGACGGTGGACCGAAAGGGATGAGACCAGTGACAAACATGAGGCAGGAGCCACAGCAGAGGCCTAGATACAGGAATTACAGGAACAAGATGGCCTTTGGATTTCACTCACGTTAAATGGATCGCTCCGGAGGTGTGACACTAAAATGTGGTGGATCTGGACTGTGACCAGCTCCGGCTTCTCAGCTGGATGGAGGTGCGGGTGCCTTCAGGGAGGTGGCACATTATCCACGATGCTGGTGACATGATCAAAAGTGCTACGTGGTGAGACTGGCAAGAAGCCAGGAGATCCTAGGAATCTATATGAAGGTAGATTCACAGGCTTCGCTGCGGGATTGGGTGTGGACCTGGAAGGAGGAACTCCCTGTCTGGAGGAAAAGACTTTCCACTCATTCAGATGGTGTAAAACGTGGGAGTAAGTTTTGGGAAGAGGGAGAGCAGGATGTTTTGTCTAAAATCTTATTAGTCTCCAAGTATCGTTGCTGAGTTGACAATTCGATGGGATGCTGGAGCTGAGGAGAGATGTTCACCCTGGATACATAAGTACAAGAGTCGCCAACAAGAACTATTGAAAGCCATGAGACTGAAGTCTAGCAAAGCAGAGGAGGAGGAGGAGCGGGGGGAGGGGAGAGGAAGAGAAGGGAGAGGAGAGCAGAAGGTGAGGAGAGATTGGGGGAAATGGTGGGAGAAGGAGAGGCAGAATCGGTACCAATCACACACACACACAAGAACTGGGTATAAGAGGGAAACAGTGTGGCATCCTTGGAGCCACATGTACGGTGTTTCAAAGGAGGCAGACGATCACCTGATAGATGGAGATGGGCATGCAAATTGACCATGCATTTAATAACCGGCAGGTCACGGTGCCCTTGACAAGAGCGATTTTCTGTCAAGTGAAGGGGATAAGTTCTGACTATGGTGGGTTCCGGGGAAATGAAACAGAGAAATTGGAGCAACTAACATTAACGACCCTCTCAAGGCGTTTGGCCATGAAGGAGTGCAGAGGAAGGCACACTCCCTTGCAAAAGCACACACTTGGCCACTCCAGCTGGAGAGAACTTGGAGAGAAAGGTGTCCCCAAGGCCAGCATGGCCCCCTCAGAGGACGCCCCTGCGGTGTAGAACATCTGGAGACTGCAGCCCCATCCACCAGCGAGGAGCACAGGACACCCGGCTGCCCCCGAAGGCTCCCAGTCCGTCGGCCCTGAGCCATTAGAGGGACTTACCAGTCTCCGTGCTCTCTTCCTGCTTCGACTCTCTGTCCACCAACCCCGTGATGACACCATCCCTAGGTTTGCGTGAAAACCTGCAAGAAATCAGGGATATAAGGAAGGAAGTCAGGGAACCAAAAGCAATTGGAAAAAAAAGTGTCTAGCAGCCAACTACTTACACAAAGCAAGCCCCATTACCTATAACCGCCATGTTAAGGTTGAGCTTGAAAGCATTGATATAAATGTAAATGACCAAAAAGAACCCAAGGGGAGCCTACACCGCACGAATGTCAAGGCCGCGCTGTGCCCCTCCTCACCAGCTCTTACTGGTCATCCCAGCACCAGTTAGGGCTCCTGCGTTCCCTAGCAGGAGTCTTCCAGGAAACATTCTGGGCCACTCTCGTCCATGGCTCTGTCAGGGGCACAAGCTGGGCTTTGGCTGGAGATACGCAGCTCTCGGAAAGCGGCGTGCACTCGGTGACATCATCCCCGCATGTTGCTAGGAGCTGTGCTGCCCGTGGATAAAGGGGCAGGGAGCGGAGGGCAGCCTGTCCTGCGGCCCACAGTGGGAAGGGCTTCGGTGGACAGGAGAGAAGGCCGCACGCTTCCGGGAGCACTGTGCAGAACGAGCCTACCGAAGAGCAGCCCAGCCGCGCGGAACTGCTCTCTCATCCTTTCCAACCACAGTTGGACTAATCAGGAACAAACCGGTCCTCTGAGTGCCAACTGACCTTCAGCAGTGTACCATTTGCTGCGCACTGGAGACCCGTGCTCGCTGCTCCAAGCCCGCTGGATGGTTCCAAGCAGATTTCCCATCCGAAAGTGGAAATGGATTTCATGCGATCGCTTCGGTCTGCTTGCCATTATACCTGAAATGGCGGCACGGGGAGCGGGGAAAGCAGCAGCAACCTGGAGCAGGGGAGTGTGACAACGGAGGCTTTCCAGAGCTTTCCAGAGCTGGCGACCTCCAAAGGAAGGGCTCATGATGTGGCAGCTAGCACCGTGGTGTGTTTCTTGTGATATCGCAGATACCTCGGGCCTGGAGAGGCATTTTCTTCTTTCTTTGCTGTTTCCTTAAAACCAGAGGGCTTAAAGCAGAGAAATGCCCTCCAAAGCAACCCCTTCCATCCTTTCACTTCAATGGAGAAACGGAGGTTTCCAGAAGGCTCATGCCCTCACAGAGCCACCCATCTGCTCTTTCCCCCTCGTTCTGAGGTCTTCATCCCTGTCTACTCCCCACTCTCATTCTGAGAAGCCCACCTTCGGCTCTGGACAGAGAGGTCTTGGAGATGACACGTCACGGTATGACCACAGTCGCTAGTTTGAGGGCTGCACCTGCACCACCTGACTTTCCCAGGCTTTGGTTCTATTATCAGTGAAAGGGGACCACAGACCCATCTCCTTCAAGTGCTCCTGCAAGCCGCCACCCCAACGCGCTCTCAAAACTACACAGGAACAGAAGACAGGACTGTCTGACTAGATAGGCCAAAGAGGTCAAAGGTGGAAAGTCAGGGCCAAGAACAAACTTTAAGGCAATGGCTAGGAGAACCCCGGTGCCCTGGGACCCCTCATACACACCTGAAGTCAGAGAAAGCTGAGAGATGAGAAGGCTGAAGGCGTACGGAGTGTTCAGCCCGGCAGCCGCCTTCTGACGTCTGGAAGGAGTGACCTCTACGTGTTTTCGTTTTAACTCGGTTGTCAGCGTGTTACGTGAAGACTTTTAAAATTCAAAAGCTCCGTTTTGCAGGAAGACATCTAATTACTTGTATGAGCAAAGAGGCAAACGTGGCTTTATTTACGGGCCTTTTCTGTCGTGGCAGTGTACAATGGAACACCAAGAGCTGAAAGGTGCTCTGCCCAAACCTTTCGTGAGCGAGCACAGAGAAACGCATGCCTCTGGCACTGTACAGCACAGACACGCAGGGAACGTCTTCGCCCGCCACAGGTGATGCCAGCACGTCCCCGGCCAGCACACCCCAGGTGTCACTTCCTGGTAGCTATGGGACTTGGAGCAGGTCACTTTACCTTTTGAGTTCCTGAGGGATAAACCAAGATGCAAAAAGTGAGCGTGAGGACACCGACCTCAACATTAAATGGGGTCACAACCTCCAGGCAAGGCTCAGCTCCCGTTCAGAGAAGGCAGGGGAGGGGGCGCTCGGACTGGCCGCTCAGATCCCTCCTTAGGGACTGAAGATTCGCTTCTCATCGCCAGGCCTCCTGTAGACCTCGCCCAAGGCCGCCTCCACCTCCAGGCAGCCCTCCCACAGCACCAACCCGCCAAGGAGTCTAAATCTAACCTCAGGATCCTCTGCAGGGTTACCCAAGCTTCCTGGCTCTCTGGGGCTTTGTGGTGACTACGCAATGCCCCAACTTCTTCTGCTCCACCGCAGCCTGCCTTGCTACGCGTCACACAGACCCATTGTTCTGGTCTCCCTCTAACCGTTGCTTATCTGCATGTCTGTGGTCCTCACTGCTAAGCACGCTCCCTGGCAGCGGGGGTTGCTTGCCTTCCGCTGGAGGTCCCAGGGCTCTCTCACTTGTACTTGTTGAACAAAAGGAAAACGGGTGTTAGGAAGTACACCCAACTGTGCAAATGCTAGTTTGTACATGCTTAGAGAATACAATTTCTGCTTCAGGAAAGATCTGAGGTAGTTGATTCAGAGGCTGCAGGATTTTGTCCAGTGAACCACTTGTCACCAACTGAATGGACGCTATGTCAGGTGACACTCCTGGTTGGCAAGTGATGGCATTTTTTTCTTTCACTGTTTGCATATGGACTCCTCAATATAACCAAGGAGTGTTCATGAACACCAAAAAAGTGACTTTAAGAAATTAAATCCCAGTCTATTGATCAGCTCCAGAAAATAATTGCTCGGTTTAATGAAGGGCTCAAGACTAAGAAAACTGCCATCAATAAAATGAAAAGATCATTTGCTTAAAACCAGAGAGAGACTCATGTGCTCATCCTCATACGGTTCTGGGTCACGAAGACTTCAAATCATAAAAACCAACATCTGCCTGAAACCCACCAGTAACCTCAGCCCGTGACCACAGCCCCAGCCTGTCATCGCTCTTAATTCTGAAATTGTATGCATGTAAGCATGCAATTCTATGTGTCCTAAATTGAATGATGTCAAGGAGGGCAATATAGACTATCCTATACTTTCTTCCTCCCTTTCTTTCTTCCTCCCTTTCTTTCTTCCTCCCTTCCTTCCTTGCTTTCTCTCTTATGTTCTTTCTTTCTCTCTCCTTCTCTCCTTTCTTTCCCTTTTTCTTTCTTTCTCTCTTATCTCTCTTTCTCTTTCTTTCCCTTCCTTCTTTCCTCCTTTCCTTTCTCTTTCTTTCTTTCTCTCCCTTTCTTTGTTTGTTTTTATTAAATTTTTTTAATTGTGAAAATACTGTACAGAGAGGTTACAATTACATGAGCAAGGTGATGAGTACATTTCTTACCCAGCATTGTTGCCGCCTCCTTTGTTTCCCCTTCCCATCCCTGCCCTTCCACCCCCACCTCTCTTTCTTTCTTTTCTGTGCCAGTACCAGGGCTTGAACTCAGGCCCTCACACTCTCATTCAGCTTTGTTGATCATCTGGTGCTCTACCACTTGAGCCATGCCTCCACTTCAGCATTTTGCCTATCAATTAAAGATAGAGTCTCACAGGATTTGCTGCCTGGGCTGTCTTCAAACCATGACCCTCCTGATCAAGGCAGCTTCCTGAATAGCTAGGATGGCAGGTCTGAGCCACTGGCATCTGGCTCTGTCCCCTTCCTGTGGTGTCCAGGTTCTTCTGTGTAAAACGAGAGGTGTGAGTGAAATAGTTTCCTGCAAAACAGTTGGATGAGTCTAAGCATAAGGAAAAACAGAGTAAGAATGCGTATGTAGGCCGGGCACTGGTGGCTCACGCCTGTCATCCTAGCTACTCAGGAGGTGAGATCTGAGGATCATGGTTCAAAGCCAACCAGGGCAGGAAAGTCTGTGAGACTCTTATCTCCAATAAACCACTCAGAAAACCAGAAGTGACGCTGTGGCTCAAGTGGTAGAGCGCTCGCCTTGAGCTGAAAAGCGCAGGGACAGCGCCCAGGCCCAGAGTTCAAGACCTATGATGGACAAAAAAAAAAAAAAAAAAAAAAAATGCGTATGTAAGCCCTGAGGGACCTGGGTGAAATGGAGGCACAAGCAGACACGGGCAGGGTTCCTGTCTTACAGCCTTTCCATCCTCCCAAAAGCAGGCCCCTCCTCCCCGTGGCACTTCCCAGACAGCCCTGGCGTCACCAGAGCACTGCTGGAAATGTCTCTGCACAGCCCTGTGTCCAACTCAACTCCCAGGAGACTGGGGGGGGGGGGCAGTTTAAAGCAGGTTTGATATGATCCAGAATCTGATAGAGTTTCAGTGCCTGCTTTCTGGCAACTTGCTGGGAAATTAAAAAGGATTCTTGCAGAAGTTAAACAGCTCAAGTCCTAGGGAGGGCACACTGTTGCTCAGAAAGAAACACAAAGACCAGATTCATCTTGCTCAAGAATTATAAATAGAACGGTCGGATTAGATTCGGCAGAGGAGTGGGGCACGGCAAAGGAGCCAACTCCGCTCTGAAGAAAGCGGCACGCTTCCAAAGGCTCCAAGGGCCCCGAAACTCACATAGCAGGCTTTGAAAGGGAGGGGAAACAGAAAAGAAAAGATAGGAAAGGAGAAAACTGTAAGGAGCAGGCCTGCTCCTTGTACCTACAATGCCTCTCCAAACAAGAAGATGGAACCGCGGGGGTCCTGAAAGAGGGGTTCACTGGAAGCTATCGCCCCGCGAGGAGCCATTGGCTGTAACAGCAATGAAAATCATTTGCTGCTCTATGGAAAATGCAAACTGCTTCCAAACTTTGGGTGAAACACTTGACCAAGGGAGCCGGGCCTCCTGTGTGTCTGTCTCGGAGATGTTTATCCAGCGGATGCAGATACCAGGAGGGGCCTGGTTTCCAGGTTTGCTTTTCGTTCCACACAAGGTTTCCATCACAGACGATCTGAAAACTCGTGCAAGCCAAGAGGTGTTGGAGGGCAAGCCTGGATTTAAAGGCATCAAGCTCTCTAATCAGAACTCTGCCAAGGATGGGAAGGTGGCTCAGGGGTAGAGCACTTGCCTTGCATGCATGAGGCCCTGGGTTCGATTCCTCAGCACCATATAAGCAGAAAAGGCTGGAAGTGGCACTGTGGCTCAAGTGGTAGAGTGCTAGCCTTGAGCTGAAGAGCTGAAGGACGGCGCCCAGGCCCAGAGTTCAAGCCCCACAACTGACCAAAAAAATAAAAACAAAATGACTCTGCTGAGCACCAACAAGGCAACGGTGCGGTGGCGCAGCCGGAGCCGGGGCTGGGAGCTGACTTCCAGGACCTGCTCTCTGCACTGACTGCCATCTGTCTCAAGGAAGTCATTCCACTTCTCTGGCTTGCGGATCCCCATCTGTTCCAGGGAGTCTGGCTTCTACCTATACCTTGAGCTCGCTGGAAGGAAGGAACAGAAACTCTAAGTCTGAAGAAATGACATTAGTAGTCCTGACCAAAAAAAAAAAATAGTAATTCCCCTCAAGAGGCCTCTTCAAAGGCTTTCCGTAAAACCGAAGATCATGGGGTCTCTCCACCTGTAACACATTTCCTGTTCTCTGCCAGACATCGCCTAAACGCTTCCAGGCTTCTCTCCTCTAGCAAGTTCCCAGAGGCCGTGATACACAGGCGAATGGCATCCATTCTGGATTCAGACCAGTGAGGATCTCCATCCCTCTTGTCCCATCCACTGGCATCTAACTTGAAAGTTGTTCATCCGGCTGTATCTCAGGACCTTTCCCTGTAAATGAGGACTGGCACTCCGCTTCTGATACAAATGGAGGGTGTGTACAACCACTCCATACATGTTCAATGAAAAATGGCTCTTCCAGGGGAGGGGTGACCTTGCCCAAAACAAATGCCCTCATTGCCAGACTTATGTCACTTCTCTGTACATCAGAACAATTAAAAAGAAAGGGGAAAAATAAAGAAGGGCTCTTATTGTTAACTATCATGCTTATTTCCTGCACTATCTCCAGATTCAACCAGACAAGGCCCTCTTCATTCATTTCAATTTCAGTCTTGATCTGGGTGTGTGTGGGGTGTGTGTGTGTGTGCGTGTGTGTGCGTGTGTGCGTGTGCGTGTGTGCGTGTGTGTGTGCGCGTGTGTGCATGTGTGTGTGAGGTGTGTGTGTGCGTGTGTGTGTGCATGTGTGTGTGGGGTGCGTGTGTGTGTGCGTGTGTGCGTGCGTGCATGTGTGCGTGTGTGTGTGCGCGTGTGTACGTGTGTGCGCGCGTGTGTACGTGTGTGTGCGCGTGTGTGCATGTGTGTGTGTGTGCGCGCGTGTGTGTGCGTGTGCGTGTGTGCGTGCGCGTGTGCGCGCGCGTGTGTGCGTGTGTGTGTGCGTGTGCGTGTGCATGTGTGTGTGCGTGTGTGTGTGCATGTGTGTGCGTGTGTGTGCGCGTGTGTGTGTGTGCGCGCGCGTGTGTGTGTGTGCGTGCGTGTGCGTGCGCGTGTGCGTGTGTGTGTGCGTGTGTGTATGTGCGTGTGTGTGTGTGTGCGTGTGTGTATGTGCGTGTGTGTGTGTGCGCGTGTGTGTGAGTGCGTGTGTGCGTGTGTGCGTGCGTGTGTGTGTGCGCGCGTGTGTGCGCGCGCGCGTGTGTGTGTGCGTGTGTATGTGTGTGCGTGCGTGTGTGTGTGCGTGTGTGTGCGTGTATGTGTGCGTGTGTGTGCGCGTGCGCGTGTGTGTGCGCGCGTGTGCGTGTGTGTGTGCGTGTGTGTATGTGCGTGTGCGTGTGTGTGCACGCGCGTGTGTATGTGTGTGTGTGTGCGTGTGCGTGTGTGTGTGTGCGTGTGTGTGTGCACACCTGAACGTGCATATGTGTGTTCTGTAGTACTGGGGCTTAAACTCGGGGCCTTATGCTTTCCCTTGACTTCTTCACTCAAGGCTGACACTCTAATATGAGCCACAGCTCCACTTCCAGCATTTTGGTGATTCATTTGAAGACAGAAGTCTCACAGACTTTCCTGCCCAGGCTGGCTTTGAACTGAGACCCTCAGATCTCAGCCATTTGTGTAGCTAGGATTACAAGCATGAGTCAATCGTTTCTTAAAATGTGTATTTTTTTTCTGATAAGTGTAATACCTGGAAATGCTTCTCCCTGTAGAAAGGTGGACTAGATGTAACTTTCTCTGTTTTCCCTACTATGAACAAGGAAAATCCTTGGACATTATATCTAATGCAGATGTAGGCAGAAGGGAGATGGAAAACCATCTGGGGACACTGGGACCCAACAAACAACCTGGTGTGGACTTCCCAGAGTTCTTGAGCTTGCTTTTTCTCTCTTATATCCTAGACTTAGACTGAAAAGGAAACAAGCTAGAAGTAAATGGGCTTAGATTTAAAATAGCTTCTGCAAGGTCCAGTTCCCCACAGCCAAAGGATGAGGAAAGAAATGACCTAGCACCATATGAAACTTTTAGACAGTAACAACTCCACTCTCACCAAAACAGACAAACCAACAAAAACAGAAAGCACTATGGCCCCATCCTACCCTTGACAGCAAAAGCCAGTGCACAACTAGGCTTCTGCCAGCCCACAAGGAGGCACAGGCCCCAACAGGAGGAATCATATGGAGACGAAACCTCCCTCCAGGGCACACTGAGCGGGTCAGTGAGGCTGGATGGAGCGTGCAAACCAAGTGCTCAAAATGCTCACAAACAAGAAGGCATCTGTACCCGAAGGTAAGAGCGGGAGTCAGGGCTCCCCCTACCTTACCCCGCAGTAATGAGAAGCCAGCCCCACTGGGCATGGAGAACTGAACACCCACCTCTGTTAGACGCCAGTATAAAAAGATAACCCTCTCCTTTCATCTTGGAGATGTAGCCACGGAAGTCAGGGAAAGCAAAAAAGTAATTGCAGGATTTTATAACATAACACAAAAATTTCCAGCATCCGATTTAAACGACCTCTTCATACCAGACATGGCAAAAATCTCAAATTGAATGAAGAAGAAAATCTATGAGAATCAACACCAATATCAAAATGACAGAGATGTTAGAATTGCACGGCAAGGATTTTCTAAAGAATGGTGAGAAAAATGCTACAAAGCAAAGACAAAGACACACTTGAGACACCTGGAGGAAGTCTTGAAAAGGACACAAAATATATAAAAGAAACCTAAAGAAAAGTTTTACACCGAAGACAAAAATAATTTAAATAAAATCTCACTAAATGTAAATGGCTTAAACTCTCTTTTCACGTCTTCCATACACGCACATGTTTGTGTGTGGTGCTACAGATCCAACCCAGGGACTTGGGCTAGGCAGCCATTGTATCACTGAGTTGCATCCCCAGCTCTGAATGGGTTAAGCTCTAATCAGAAGACTCAGATTCACAGAGTGCCAAAGGTCCATAACTCAACGATATGCTGCCTACTAGACATTCATTGTTCTTTGTGGGTGGTGGTGCTCGTGCTGGTTGGTTTTGAGATCAGGGTCTCAACTCAAGGCTGGCCTTCTGTTCCTAAGCTCCAGAAATCTTCCTGCCACAGTCTCCCAAGTAGCTGGGACTACAGCAATAGGCCACGACACCAAGATTAGATATTTACATGGGATCCAGAGACACAAAGAGGTTGAAAATGAACAGAAGGAAAAAGCTATGCCACGCGAGCCGCAAGCAAACCAAATATTATTATCAAACCAAGTAGGATTCGTTTAGGTTATGGAGACATGAGATGATTTATTTAACAAAAGATGCAAGATTACACTTGTGAACATTTACATATCTAGTACAGACCATCAAACTTTATGAAGGAAAGACTGAACTGAGGAAAGCAATGGGTCAGCCTATAAGGGTAGTTGAGACTGTAATGGACCGATAATGGATAGAAGGCTCTGTGGCTCCACCTCCACCTTGGAGATGACTCCAAAGCTAACCCCTCTGATTCTGTAGGCCATCAGGGTGAAGCAGACCCATCGCCTCCAAGCCACGAGGAGGGGACCAGACACGTCTCCCCTCCCTCCTGGGATCCAAGTTCAGAACATTATTGACAAAGGGACAGTACTGCTGCTGCCTACAAATAAGTGTGGTCCACCCGCTCTTCTGAGCGCTTCTGTCATTGTCACGGCCCACATGGCACTGCTCTACCTGGTGAGCGGTCAGGAATGGCCAAGTAGAAGGCAGAAGGGTTTTGAGTGTGGAGGGGGCAGGGGAAGTCCCTCCAGATCAACAATGGTCGTGGGTATTTCCAACACCCCAATTCTCTGATGGATGTGACGGGGAAACGCGGCCCCAGGAGTGACTAACTCAACATTTGGCAATGCACTGGAGTACGTGTTACTTGCTATTTTCATAGCTTCGTGATTTAAAGGGCAGCTCATTATGTGCAAAGGAAACAAATAAAACTGTATTTCTGACATTTCTAAAACTGAACCGTGAACTCTCAATAAACCCTCCAGTTTCAAAATAATGATGTAAGCAAAGCCCCGGTGCATTCACTGACCGGGGGTCCTCACGGTGGAGATGCGGTTGCCAACACGGAGCCCAGGGCTTTGGACCCTCCCTGGAGTCTATTAAGTCCTGAGGCTGCAGCCATTGGAGGTAGTCGGGCCTCACAGGCCTCAATCAAATTTGCACAGCAATTAGTTCTGCTCAGAGTTTGATACATTTCTTAATTATAAAGCAACTTTGTACTCTACTGGCCCTTTCAGTTGGGTTACAAGAATGTTAATTACCTCTTCCTGTCAGACATCAAAGAGTTGTTGGGGTCTACATCTAATCTCCACTTTGGGGGCGAACAAGGCAAAATGAAGAGAGGAACCAACCCGTCTGTATGAGGTGCTCAAGTCTATGCGAGTGACTTACAGATGCACAAGGAAGCCTGTGGATAGAGTATTAGACCTGTTAGAAGAAGAAAACAAATTGGAGCCTGGCATGGTGACTCATGCTTGTCATCCCAGACAGACAGAGAAGCGGAAGGGTCCGGCAAGGAAGAGAGCTGGGAGTTTAAGGCCAGGCTGGGTTAAACAACAACAACAACAACAAAATGAAGACCCCCCCCCCCAACCAATAAGCCAGTCGTGGTGATACTCATTCCTGTGAGCCCAGCTACATCGGATGTCTGGGTAGGATGAGTCCAAGGCCAGGGAAAAGACATCTGAAAGACATCTGTGCTATCTGAAAAATAACTAGCACAAAGAGAGCTGGGGCTGAGCCTCAGCTCAGGGGCCTGAGTTCAAACTGCTGTGTACCAAAGAAAAACAGTTTAAGTAGTGCGGGCGCCGGTGGCTCACGCCTGTCATCCTAGCTACTCAGGAGGCTGAGATCTGAGGATCACAATTCAAAGCCAGCCCGGGCAGGAGAGACCGTGAGATGCTCATCTCCAATAAACCACCAGAAAACTGGAAGTGGCGCTATGGCGTAAGTGGTAGAGCGCTCGCCTTGAGCTGAAGAGCTTAGGACAGCGCCCAGGCCCAGAGTTTAAGACACACAACAGGAAAAAAAACAAAAAGTTAAGTAAGTTAGATCCCCTAATGTCAGTCATTCATGTAGCCAAGCTGCCAAAACAAAACAAAAAACCATTGAGTCCATTCTTGGTGGCTTTCGAGCGGGCGATGCCTCCCGCAACCTCCTTGTCCCACGTTTTTCGTTGCTGTTTTTGTGATTTGAACTCAGGGCCTGGCATGTGCTTGGCTTGCTCAGCTATGCTCAACCATTTAAGCCATGTCTCTAGCCTGGTTTTTTGTTTGTTGGCTTTGGGTTTTTTTTGTTTTTGCTACTTAATTTGGAAATGGAGTCTCACCGAGTTTTCTGCCAGGCTGGCCTTGAAGTACCTTCCTCAGGTTCTGGGCCTCCTGAGCAGCTGAAAGTACAGGCGGGAGCCACTGGCATCCAGCCGAGTTCTCATCAGCACATGCTGGCTGTTCAGTGGGAGGGTTTTCACTGTGATATTTCCCCGTGTGCGTAGGGTACTTTGATCCCATTCATGTTCTGTGTTACTGTCCCCCAACATGTTAAAAATAAACGTCAACACCCATCATGAATCTGTGATCAACACCTGTATACCCGACAGCATGCCAGGGGATGAGGATCCTGCAAGGCCGGCTCTGTCCGCAGCCATGGGGAGACAGCCGCTAGGTGTTGGGAGCAGAGAGCAGGTTGCTGGCGCTCCGTAAGATGGAAATCCCATCTAGGTGTCAGGCAGGACTCAGACGTCCATTCTGCTGGGCAGAAGTCAGAAGCCATCACCCAGGGAGCCAGGCATGGGGGCCCGGCAGAATGCCAGCCTCCTCCTCCCCTGCCCTCCACCCCGCCCCCACCAGCCCACCCCATCCCCCCCACCTGCATTCTCTCTGGGGCTTCTTTTCTCTTCTAGAATCTTCCTGAAATGCACATTTCATGAGACCTTCAGGAAAAGGTCAGGAGATGAGAACTAGAGGCAAGAGGGCTGGGGAGGGAGGTGGGGTGGGGAGGGCTGGGGAGGGAGGTGGGGAGGGGTGTGGGGAGGGCTGGGGAGGGCTGGGGAGTGGGTGGGAAAGGTTAGGGAAGGGGGTGGGGAGGGCTGGGGAGGGCTGGGGAGGGAGGACTGGGGAGGGCTGGGGAGGGAGGTGGGGTGGGGAGGGCTGGGGATTGGGTGGGAAAGGTTAGGGAAGGGGGTGGGGAGGGCTGGGGAGGGCTGGGGAGGGAGGACTGGGGAGGGCTGGGGAGGGAGGTGGGGTGGGGAGGGCTGGGGATTGGGTGGGAAAGGTTAGGGAAGGGGGTGGGGAGGGCTGGGGAGGGCTGGGGAGGGAGGACTGGGGAGGGCTGGGGAGGGAGGTGGGGTGGGGAGGGCTGGGGATTGGGTGGGAAAGGTTAGGGAAGGGGGTGGGGAGGGCTGGGGAGGGAGGTGGGGTGGAGAGGGCTGGGGAGGGAGGTGGGGTGGGGAGTGCTGGGGAGGGAGGTGGGGAGGGGTGTGGGGAGGGCTGGGGAGGGCTGGGGAGTGGGTGGGAAAGGTTAGGGAAGGGGGTGGGGAGGGCTGGGGAGGGCTGGGGAGGGAGGTGGGGAGGGCTGGGGAGGGAGGTGGGGAGGGCGGGTGGAGGAGGGAACTCCAGGAATGCCCAGGAATGACCTGCTTCCCTGCACATCTCCCTCTCCGCCTGTCTGTCCCTCTGTCCCTCTGTCCTTCTGTCAGTCCGTCAGTCTGTCTGTCCCCATGCCAGCCATCCAGAGCGCTGACCGGCCCCCGCCGGCCCGGGACGCGGTGACCCCTGGCACGGTCAGGGCCCTGTCCGCGGCCTGCGACCCCGGAGGGGTCACACGGGTCACACGGGTGCCGCCAGCTCTCGGTAGCCTGGGGACCCGCGGCCCCGGGGCGCTGACCGAACCCACAGATCAAGGTGCCCGCAACCTGCACGCGTCCGCCTTCGTCTGGCGCCGGCCACGTGCCCTGCGCTGCGGCGCGGTGCGGTGGTGCGGTGCGGTGCGGTGCGGTGGTGCGGTGCGGTGCGGTGCGGTGGTGCGGCGCGGTGCGGTGCGGTGGTGCGGTGCGGTGCGGTGCGGTGCGGTGGTGCGGTGCGGTGCGGTGGTGCGGTGCGGCGGTGCCCTGCGGTGCGGTGCGGCGGTGCGGCGCTGTGCGGTGCCTTGCTGTGCGGTGCCCTGCGCTGCGGCGCGGTGCGGCGGTGCGGCGGTGCGGCGCTGTGCGGTGCCTTGCTGTGCGGCGCCCTGCGGTGCGGCGCTGTGCGGCGCCCTGCGCTGCGGCGCGGTGCGGCGGTGCGGTGCGGCGGTGCGGTGGTGCGGTGCAGTGCGGTGCCCTGCGGTGCGGTGCGGCGGTGCCGTGCAGTGCGGTGCCCTGCGGTGCCCTGCGGTGCGGTGCCCTGCGGTGCGGCCGCGGCTCCGCGGGAGGAAACCGAGTCCCGGCTGCCGCAAGTTCCGGGGGCACCTGCTCCGGGGACCGGACCGGGGTGCGGGGAGGAGCAGGGAGCCCGGGAGTGGGGTGCAGGGGGGGCACGAGGGACCAGGACCAGGGTGCGGGGAGGGGTGTGGGGGGAAGGGCGTGGGGGGCCGGGACCGGGGTGCGGGGAGGGGTGTGGGGGGCTGGGACTGGGTGTGGGGAGGGGCGGGGGGGGGCTGGGACCGGGGTGCGGGGAGGGGTGTGGGGGGAAGGGCGTGGGGGGCCAGGATTGGGGTGCGGGGAGGGCGCGGTGGGGGGCGGCGCGACGCCATCCCGGACACAGAAGGGGCTGCCGCCCGGGGTGTCCCGCCGCCCGTGGTGTCCCGCCGCCCGTGGTGTCCCGCCGCCCGTGGTGTCCCGCCCGGGGTGTCCCGCCCGTGGTGTCCCGCCCGGGGTGTCCCGCCCGCGGTGTCCCGCCGCCCGGGGTGTCCCGCCCGGGGTGTCCCGCCCGCGGTGTCCCGCCGCCCGGGGTGTCCCGCCCGCGGTGTCCCGCCGCCCGGGGTGTCCCGCCCGCGGTGTCCCGCCGCCCGGGGTGTCCCGCCCGCGGTGTCCCGCCCGGGGTGTCCCACCGCCCGGGGTGTCCCGCCCGGGGTGTCCCGCCCGCGGTGTCCCGCCCGGGGTGTCCCACCGCCCGGGGTGTCCCGCCCGGGGTGTCCCGCCCGCGGTGTCCCGCCGCCCGCGGTGTCCCGCCCGGGGTGTCCCGCCGCCCGCGGTGTGGCCGCAAGCCGGGGCCGTGGGCTCCAGGCGGGGGTCCCAGCGGCTCAGCTCACGGCGCCCTGCCGGGCCTGCCTGCGGGCCGGGCCGTACCAGAGTGATCCCGAGTGACGCAGAGCCTGCGCATGATCACGGCGGGTCACACGCACGCACGCGTGGGCACGGCGCGTCGTACACACGCACTTGTGATCACGGTGAGTCGTACACGCACGCACGGTCACAGTGCATCGTGCACGCCCGTGTGATCACAGTGCATCGTGCACACACACACGGTCACGGAGCATGGAATGCACGCACGTGTGGGCCCACTCACGCGCGGTCACAGCGCATTGCACACACGCGTGTGCAGTGAAAACCCTCCGCTGTACAATTAGAATTAGTATGTGCTGATAAAGAAGCGGCCCACGCCTGTAATTGCAGCTGCTCGGGAGGCTGGGATGCCAAGGACGGTGGTTCAAGGCCAGCCTGGGCACTCCCTTTCCAAATTAACTAGCAAAAAAAACCCCAAACCAAACAAAAACCAGGCTAGAGAAATGGCTTAAGTGGTAGAGCACCAGCTGACCTACCGTGTGGCCTGACCTTGTCGGCTGACCTTGGGGCCTGACCCTGGCCTTGTGGCCTGACTTGCAGCAGGCTCTGTCAGGAAGTTCCAGTCCACTGGGGCAGCATGCCGGAAACAGTGATCATTTGTCTTCCACACATTCCTCCTCCTCCTCCTCTTCCTCCTCTCCCTCTCCCTTCCTCCATCTTGTCCGGACTCCTCCACTCTTCCTCTTTTCCTCCTCTTCCCCTCCTCCTCTTCCCCTTCCTCCTCCCCCTCCTTTCTCCTCACCCCCTCCCTCCTCTTCACCACTTTCTCTCTTCCCCTTCCTCCTCCCTCCTCACCTGCTCCTCCTTCCTCCTCCTCTTCATCCCCCCTCCTCCCATGGATTCTGCACAGCGTGGTCATCTCACGATTGATGCTTTCCTTATGCCATGACCAGTTTTCTCATGCAAGTGTTCCAAGAAACCCAAATGCAGCATCGAAGTCCTGGAGCAGCGCCCCACCATGGCTAAGCATGAAAGCCTTGTTAAACTAGTCCAGGCTCAGTGGAGGAAAGGAGGGGAGGCTCACGCTCCATGGGGCTGCGGGGTGCAGATTTGAGGGCGCTGAAGAAGGCTCGGTGGCAGCCATCTTGAGGAAAGGGCCCACACCTGGTGCCCTAGGAATCTAGATGCTGTCTCTGTTCTCGGGGACAGAACAAGGATCCAACGGAGTAGATGCAGGAGGAGGCGCACTGTGCATGCACTGAGGAGAACCCAACCCAGACCCAAGGTCCAGAAAGCATTGCTGGAGTGGAAAGTCTGTTATGTGTGGCCCAGGGAAAGTACCCGCTGGTCATGGAAAAGGGAGGGCAGACAAGATTGTGCCCCAAGATGAAATGCATAAGCTGTGGGACCAAGAGACAGACAGAAGGAGGATTCACATTCAGAAAGTTGAAATCATTTGGCTCTGTCTAGACAGTAGAATGAAAGGGTGTGGGCACTGAACATCCAAGCTGAGGAGTCTAGAATGGAAACCACTGCTCTTTTCTGTCTGAAAGTAGATGCTACTTTCAAATGTTTATCAAAAATGTGTTGTCTGGCAGACTCATGCCTGTAATCGTAGCTACTCAGGAGGCTGAGATCTGAGGAAGCCAGCCCAGAGCAGTCAAGTCCAGTGAGACTGTCATCTCTAATTAACTACCAAAAGAAGCCAGAAGTGGAGCTGTAGCTCAAGTGGAAGATTATTAGTCTTGAGTTAAAGAAGCTCAGGGACATCCCCAAGGCATTGAGCTCAAGTTCCATAACTAGTCCCAAACAAACAACAACAAAGCGTTGTTGCTTGTTTTCTTTCTTTAAAAAAAAAAAAAAAACTCCACTCTATTATGAAGTGTGGCAACCCACATTTTATCAACAGATTTTCCTTCTTGATAAACACACATCTAAAACCCTGTCAATAAACAAATCCCTGGTTGTAAAACATGAGGGCATTTCTGATTCATTTTTACATTCACTCTCCACAGCTAACATCCTGATTTTGATAATTTCCCATATCCATAATTGCTGGGTTTTGATGCACCTGATCAAATCATTCAGAAATTTGTATCAATGGGAGATAGGAAAGTTTCTTGTTTCCCTACATCTTTTCCATTGATAAGAAAAAGTATTTGGTTTCTATTTTTGCCAGCTTGGTAAAGTTTTAATTTGCATTTCTGTAATCGCTAGAGTAAGTGAACTTTTTGTATCCTGGCATTTCTAGTTTTGCAGCTTTCTGAAGATAATTAGCGTATCAAAAACAGAAGTAACAAGGCTTTCAACTTCAAGATGCTGTAAAAATACAATCCCAGACTTCATTTAATCTATTAGTAAATTTAAACTGCAGTTTGATGGTACTTTGGTCTGCCCTCATTCTCTCTTAAATGCTACCTTTGAACTGCCCAAAATAGTGGCCTCTCCAGAAAGGAAGGGAGGACAGCAAAGGTTGGTGACTGTCAGAGACCTAGACTGAGTTCAATCCCAGTTAATAGGTGAAGTGGGGTGAGTAGGGGCCTTATTTCATTCATGATAGCTGGTTGGCTCCCTCCTTTAATACATTTAATGATCCCATGAGCTTAATGACTGTTGCAATTAAAGTCGCCCTGTTTAAGCATTGTGAATTACATTATGCTTGTTAGTGGCTGCCTTTGATAAAACATTATAGCAAGTCTTCTCTTTTACATCATAACTCATTTTAAATATTGCTTTTCTCTATCTGTCCCTTCCTGGTTGATTTATTACCTGGTACTTCTCAGAAGTGTAATAAAAAGCAACTTGGGACTTGGGAAATCTCCCTAGGTCTGGATAAGCCAGCAGTCTGGGGAAGAGCCCTCTGATTGGTTCATGTGAAAAGGGTTCTGGGATGGGGGTGGCTCCTTCTAATTGAATCAGTAATTGAATTAGACAAGGAAAATATTAGCTTTCTGGGGGTCTTCCTGCCCTCCTTCTCTTTAGCTAGACAATCAACAAAGGCCAGACCTCCACCAGAAAGTGTAGAGGTATTTCCTAACCCAGATGAAAGGGAGGACTGGATCTAAGGACCAGACCTGGGACACATTTGCTTTTGCCGACTTTTATTCCACAAGAAAAGTTTCAACATAGGGCTTAGAAATCAGAACTGACCAGAATGAGTGCAACTGACCAGTGAAGAGTACTTAAAATTCAAAGGAGAAAATACGGGTTGGGAAGGTGGCTTAGGGGTAGAGTGCTTGTCTCACATGCATGAGGCCCTGGGTTCGATTCCTCAGCACCACATAGGCAGAAAAAGCTGGAAGTGGGTGCTGTGGCTCAAGTGGTAGAGTGCTAGCCTTGAGCTGAAGAGCTGAGGAACAGCGCCCAGGCCCAGAGTTCAGGCCCCACAACTGGAGAGAGAGAGAGAGAGAGAGAGAGAACCCCCAAACCTTCAGGTTGAATTTTTTGTTAAGACCCACCCTCAGGCACCACCTTCACCCCCAAATCATACCGATGGTTACTTCCATTTCACTTCATTCAAGCAAATGAAGTCCCAGCTTTGGGTTATGTGGTCCAAATATGTTTGTGCAGACAAGCCTGTCAATGTCCAATGCTATGTGAACCATAAACCCTTTCATCCAAAATCTTTGTCCTTATTCGTAACACTTACACAAGATTCATTTGGAGTGAGGAAGGTACTCAGGGGAGTGGATAGAACAACAGCTCCGTGATTCACGGCGATTTCTCTCTGATGAGTCTCACGGAATTGTGAGTGGAAAATGTCTACAGAAGTAAGCCATCAGTTCCGTGGTTGTGTTGTGTTCTTTACCTCTCTGTCTTAGACTTTACTGATTTGCCTTTTATTGATATGTCATTAGGAAAAGCACAAGTTTTTTAAACATATTCAAGTATAAATAATTCATAATAAAGGAAAATTGGATCTAGCCTAAATGACCAATATAAGATAATGGTTTAGTAAATTCCAGTCTTTCCATATGATGACACAGTATGTCATCACTAAATATATATATATATTGCCAGAATTTTTAACAACATGGACATTGCCTTTGATATTCTATGTGAATAATACCATTAAATTAGTCATTAAAATGTAGTCTTTTAAAAAATCATATACCTAGTAAAAGTAGAATGAAAGCATCTCAATGTTCTATTACTTTTAGTTTCTTCTTTCTTTAAAACTTTTATAGTCTTCAGATTTTCCAGATTGGATCTTTGCTGCTTTTAAAATCTGGAAAGAAAGGCAACCCATAGAAACAAAAAGGTCAAATAGAAGCTTCCTGGTAAGGTGAGGCTGCCAGGGTCCAGAACACTCCCCGGAATATTCTGGAAATGGCTAGGTGGACTTGGTGATGGGGCAGACAAGCTTAATTAGGACTCCCTTTCTGAGCGTTTCCCTGAGGATCAAGCAGTCAGCCCTCAGTCTCAGAGGACCTGCCATTGTTGTCCAGCCCCACCCAGACACCTTGCAAGGATCCCCCAAACCATCACCATCCCGGGAGCACAAACTTGTGCCAGGCAACGGAGGTACCGTGTGAAGCCTCAGTACGTGCTCTGTAGATGCCCCAGCACTGCAGAGCGGAGGCAGGATGATCGTGAGTTCAAGGGTAGCCTGCACTACATTGCATGACCGTGTTTCAAAACACAGCAGGTGGAGCACCGGTGACTCACGCCTGTCATCCTAGCTGCTCAGGAAGCTGAGATCCAGAGAATCACAGTTTGAAAAGTTCATGAGACTATATCTCCAAAATAACTAGCAAAAAGGCTTGGCTGGAGGTGTGGTTCAAATGGTAGGCTGCCAGACTAGCAAGCAAGCAGAGCAAGTGTAAGACCCTGAGTTCAAACCCCATACTGGCAAGAAAGAGAGAGAGGGAGAGGGAGAGGAAGAGAGAAATATTGGTACAAACATTAGGCCAACAAAGGAAAAAAAATCCTGTGACATAATTCTGGAAGGAAATAAGCTATCTCTGGTATAGTCAAGAAAAGTCTCTACAACAGATGTGAGACTGAGGATTGCAGAATACATAAAAAACCCTCCGATGTGTGGTACACATCCCCTACCCTCAACCCTAGCCAGGAAGGAAAAAGATGGCCAGAGGTAGGAAGAAAGATGCCAGGGCAGGTCAAGCTTCTAGATACTTTCCCCCCAGAACAAAGGACATCTTGGGAAATGCTGGGCAGGTTTTCTCAGGGCGATATTTCACTTTCTAAAGCAGTAAATAAAGGTAATTGCTGACTCTTTCTTCCATTAGTATAGGCATTTTGGGTGCCACCGTCATCCACTGAAACACTGAAAACCACATTCTACTTCCATCAATGCCCCAGTCAAAGGTTTGTAGACGTGTCCTAAATAATAACGGGCTTCTCTCCGCATTGCATGACCGCTTTCCACGTACAAAGTGCTCCCCATGGTTGATCTCATGAATCCGTCACAGACCCCTCACAGCCCTCTCCTATCACTGTTCTACCCAAAGGAAACAGACTTCGAGAAGCCCAGTGAACCAAGGCTGGCTACAAGGCGAGTGAGTGAAGCAAGCCTCTCCTTTCCAAGTGCTTTCACTCCTCCCTCATCCTTACAACTTTCCAGGTGAGTGACGGGATTCTGCCGTCTCCTAACTCGCCAGGGCATTTGAAACGGGACAAGGCAGAGGCCACGTAAGAAGCCAGGGGCTTCACCATGTCTTTCTAGCCAAACCTCTTCCCCCAAACCACAAGTCCTCTTGCTCACATCATCAAGGCAAGATTGTGCTGAGATTCAATGAACAAGATAAACCAAGGGTACTTGCTAAGTGCCTCTGGTGTATGGGAAAACATGGCACGTGTAACTCCAGGCGGGGATAGTGTAACTCCAGGCAGATCCTTCAACATTTCTCACTTCTCATCCAAGGAGTCTCAATGCTCAGAATACAGAATACAGAATGATCAATGAAGCAAACTCCAATAATGTAAGTACTCAATGCCAGAGAAATGCAACGTATCATCGCTACACAGTGAGGCTCACTGACCTGTAAGGAGCTCGCCACCTATGCAGGGGAATAAGGCATAAACATCAGGCTTAGGTCACAGAACAGGCATCATGGAAAAGAAATCCCACAGGTGAGCTGATGATTAATTAAATGCAATGACACGTAGCCCAGTGCCAGCGAGAGGCAAGGACAAGATGGATGAACGGCTGATGTCACGGATGACAGAGGCCTTTCCCGAACATCGCTGCCACTCCAGCGCATTCTCCTCTCTCCTCGCTCTTCTCCTCCCTGATCTCTACTGAAAATAGCTCCACATTTGGCCTGATGAATTTTCAGCCATTCTTGAATCCTACTCATGACGTTTCAGAGGTAAACCAGGATTCTATTGACCTGAAACTCCTGAAGATTGTGTCTGTCTGATTCTGGAAGCTGTTTTCAGAACTCTCTCTTTGCCCGTCGGGTCTCCCTTCGAGGCAGGTGGCAGGGTGCTGGGGTGTGAACCCACACACACAACTTGCAATTCAACCTCTGTTGCTCATGGATGGGGGTGACTGCTCCTGATGCATCTCATTTCTAAACCTCAGTTTCATTGGCTATTGTCAATGTGACCAAACAAACAAACAAACGAAAGAAAGCTCTCAGAATAAATAAAAGTTGAGCCAGGTGCTGGTGGCTCACACCTGTCATCCTAGCTACTCAAGAGGCTGAGATCTGAGGATCATGGTTCAAAGCTAGCCAGGCAGGAAAGTCCGTGAGACTCTTAAATCCAATAAGCCACCAGAAAACTGGAAGCAGCGCTGTGGCTCAAGTGGTAGAGCTCTTGCCTTGAGCTAAAGAGCTGAGGGACAGCATCCAGGCCCAGAGTTCAAGCCCCATGACCAACAAAAAAATTAAAATAAATAAATGAAAGTCGCCCCTGTCTTCTACCAGTAAACCCTCTCTAAGGAACCGTTTATCTCTTAATTCCTGCACTCTAGAGTCTCCTATTTCTCATTCCCTGTCGGCTTCTTTCCCTCGGCTCTCCTCCCTTCAACACATACCCACTCCAAGCCCATCATCCACAGCTTTGACATCTTATTAGAGTTTCTTTCATTAGTACCTTTGGGTCTAAACCTCCCACAAAAAAATAGAAGAGTGAATATAAAAGCATTTATTTGCTTTCCAGTGTGTTTTCTCCCTCTTGTCTCTAGTGAAAATGGCCTCCCTGGAGAAGCTGAAATACTTTGGAATTGAATTCACCCCAGTAACATACACAAGGTTTTAATTTGGGGCTCCAAGTCCCTGCGTATGAGAACTGTAAATGAGACGTGCTGCTTCTCCACTGAGAGCAGCTGTAAGGCTGTAATCCAACAAAGTCAGCCTCTGAATTCGATAGGAGTTACTAGTTCAGTCAGGCACTGGTGTATGGCCTTTGGCAGAAATGAAAACACACCCCCTTTCCTTTGCCAGGTTTGGTTAATAATGAGCCTTCCTTCTGCATACCTTTGCTTATGTCTCAACTTCCTTTCTCTTTGTTCTTATTCTGATTTTTTTCCTCAAGGCCTGGGAACCACCACCTGGGCTGTGGAGGCAAACATCTCCTGTGAAACATTTGAAGCCCGTGTAGGCCGAAGCACTGCCCTGGGAATTCAGGCGGATCTTGTACAAATGCTGCCATCCACATTGTACCTCCAGATCAATTAAACTGGAGCCTCTGGGAATGAGATCAAGGCATTGGCATGTTTGTTTGTTTAAGTGCTGCTGTGACTCTATTACTCAGTCAACATTGAAATCACTGTTTTAAAGTCAACTGTTGCTGGGTGCCAGTGGTTCCTACTGTAAACTTAACTATTCAGGAGGCTGTGACTTGGAGGATCAAGGCTCGAAGTTAGTCCAGGCAGAAAAGTTTATTGGACTCCATCTCCAAAATAAACAGCAAAAATATCAAGGCTGGAGGCATAGCTCAAGTGATAGGGCACCTACTTAGCAAGAATAAGAACTTGAGTTCAAATCCCAGCACTGTCAAAAAAAAAAATATATAGTGAATTTTGTCCAGAACATAAATAGCTTCCCCTCCCCCCCATTCTCAAATAATGTCAAAATAATTCCTTCTTGAAACTTAAATTTATAGGCTACACAGGCCCTGAGATCAAGGCCAAGCCAACCCAGAAGCTCCCGTTCTGGCTTTCTGCTGGCTAATTAGAAATAAGAGTCTCTTTGATTTATCTGCCTGTGCTGGCTCTAGACCACCATCCCTGAATCCAAGCATCCTGAGTAGCTAGAATTTTAAGCATGAGCCACCAGCTCCTGGCTTGTGAATGTTTTGCCTTGAACCATGAGCCTCCTACTCTCTCCCTCCCACAGAGCCAGATTTACAGTCATTGAGCCGCCATGCAGGGCTTTATTATTCTATTTTTTAAAACATTTTTTCAAATCTCTCAAACCCACTTCTCCTTTCCCAGCCCCACAGGTGCTGCCAGGATGCAGGGTTTCCAGTCTTTGGAAGAGTTGTACTTCAGAAGAGAAGGCTTGCACAGGACCCAGGTCCATGCTTAGGAGAAGCCAGGACAGGCAGGCAGGAGAGGGAACACCTCTCAGAGGTCCGTCAAGGCAGAGAGCGAGAGGAAACCGGATGCCCTTCCATTGTCCTTCAGCCCTCATCATTTATTCCCTAGAAAAAGAAATGATGAGCCACTCCCATCCTGACCCTTTGTAGAATAAATAACGCCTGCGAAGCATGATGCGTGGTGCTAAAGACAAATCTCCCTGGCCAAGCCTTTGCTGATGGCTCCACATAGCAGACAAGAGCCAGGAAGGAAATGGCTGCTGCAGTTTGGCCAGTCTGGGGCCGCACACTTTCATGGTATGCTCATTAAGCTTCATGTACCCTTCAAAACTCATACTAGTATCTCAGTCTGACCCATGAGGAAACTGGCTCAGCAAAAGGCAGGTGCCCAGAACCACATAGCTAACTGCACAACAGTAGCATGGTGCTCAGATTTCCTGACCCAGCCAAGTGCACTTCCAACTGCACCCCCACTAAGAACCCTTCCGTGTTCTCTTTCTTCTTCCTGCCTGTTGTATGATGGATGGACCATTTGTCCGGGTATCACTGATAGATTATTAGACTTCGTCAGAGAACCACGCAGACATCCAGGTACAGAGATCAAAGAAAGGTTTATGGCTGGGAAAGGGGGCTGGCAAGACCCCTTCTCACAACGGAGAAGTGAGAAGCAGCACCGGCTATTGTCTGGGGTGACCTATATAACCTATATATATATAACATAGGAGGTCTAGGAGGGGCTGGAAGGGGCTAGGAGGTGGAGACCCCGGTGTGGACATGTGGGCCAGGGGCTTCATCATGGCAGACTAGGATTGATGGCTGCTGACCAAATAGTAGATAAGGGGTCCTGTAGCTGCCTGGACCTGAAGGCCATTCTCAGGGGCTCTTGTTGCCTTAGATGGTGGTAGCTGCCCCAGAGAAGTACCATCCCAAGGTAAAGGGGGTTGGAGGCTGATTATTTATTGCCTGTACTACATGGGCCTACTGTTGCCTTAGAAAGGAGCGTGCTAAGCTGTGGAGAGGGGAAGGAGGGTGCTAAGCTATGGGAAGGGAACTCGTTTTGCTAACAATCACTTTGGATCAGAAGGTAGGTATGGCTGAAAGGCTGACTTTGGAGTCTGAGCAACCCAGGTCTGATTTTTGGAAGCAATTATCATGGAGCCTCAACCTCTTCAGCTGCCTCTAGAGGACAGAGATGTCAGTCAACAAGGTTGCTGGAAGGTTGTTTTTTTTTTTTAAAAAGACCCAGATTAGTGCCAGATTCAGGTCGGCTCTCAAGACATGAAGGACATTTTATTCTCCAGAACAGTCAGGCATGAGTTAAACCACATCCAGAATAGATGAGCTACCTGTGACTTAGGCACATACCTGGAGGCATCAAGCAGAAGTTGAAAAAAAGTTCTGCATGGTTTTAAAAATCCCCCATCACCTCTGAGATCCTCCTTCCTACTTCCTTTCCTGTGGCGGAGGTCACTTCCTCTTGTTGTGAGGTCACTTCCTCTTGTTGTGAGGTCACTTCCTTTCCTGTGCCTGAGGTCACTGGGGAGAAGGCCTGCCCTAGCGCCTCTCCAAGTGAGCTCATTTGCCAAGCTCAGAAATCCCTGTGCTCGGCTGCTTTGTCTGGGAGGTTTCTGTTCACTTCTCCCCCTCTCCCTCCCCCTTCTTTCATGCTAGAATTAAGAAATGTGTGAGTTGCTGCTTATCTCATCATCTCCAGCCTTGCATATAAATGTGACGCCTCCAAAAAAGACCTCATTGATATTCTAGTTGTGTACATGTTTGTTTGTCTCTGGGGGGAACTGGCTACCAGTCCTCCAGGTTCAGTACCAGCATCTTCACAGCTCAAGATTGGTTCTCCCCTTTGTGTAAGAAAAAGAAAAAACATTAGGGAATGGTTTGGGTTTTGTTTTTTTTTTTGTTTTTTTTGTTTTTGCTTCCACGGGAGATTGTGAATAGAATCTTTCCAGTGTCTCCATCCAAATGTCTGAGCAAAAAGGCAGGTGACGAGCTGGGGGGGGCGGGGGGGCCTTCCCGTGCATAGCCCGGGAATCATTTGAGCCCAAAGGCTCTTTAAAGGACACAGTTACCTGGTTTCCCAGATAATTAGAGACCCTGACAAAAAGGTTTGAACCTAATTTAATCAGATAATTAACCGGATCATCCAGAAAAAAAAAAGCAAGCTTTTCATTCCACCTAAAGTATCCAGGGTTTCATCATTATTTGGTAACTGACAACCTTCTCCATTATCGACAAACTCTACAGTTTCCATTGTGGAAAGGGTTGAGTCAAGCCTGGAGTTAACAGGTGAAGGGGTGGATAAGGAATGCTCTTACTAAATCAGGTTGCTCTTTTTAAGGATTGCATGGCAATCTCCACACAATGAGTTACCAGGAGACGGGGGGAAAAATAAGTTAAAAAAAAAATAAACTCCTTACTATTAGGAGCTAGGGTAGATATACAATTTTAATGACATTTTGTGAATGTTACACTATTTAAATTATTTAACAGCTTGCTAATCTACTAACACTGAAAGACAGAAGAAGAATCTTTTATGTGTCTGGCCGTGCGACTAGGGTCACAGCTGACAAAGCTTGCTCATTAATTCATCAGCTCCTATTTCCTAACTATTATCCATCGGCATCTATGCGGAATCAGCCATTGCTGTTGGTTAAAAAAAAGAAAATCATATCATTACTAAGTGCCAACTGTTTG
Organism: Dipodomys spectabilis; assembly: GCF_019054845.1. Taxonomy (NCBI): domain Eukaryota; kingdom Metazoa; phylum Chordata; class Mammalia; order Rodentia; family Heteromyidae; genus Dipodomys; species Dipodomys spectabilis. The sequence goes on along the minus strand of NW_024870753.1, from coordinate 8,591,453 downwards.
CTGGGTCTCTAACATTTATCACTTTACTTCAACATGCCCCCTTGGGGTAGATTTTATCCTTCCTGTTTTACTGATAAGGAAGCTGAGACTTTGAACGTTAACTAGACAGCGACAGCAACGGCTGTGCACTCCGGTTATGTTGCGCCCAGAATGTAGGCTAAAGAACTCATATGCTGCACTAAAAATCCACACAAGAGAGTTTCTCAGTGCACACGAACCTGGCTGACTTTTTTTTATATTAATAAGTTTTTTATTGTGAAAATACCATACAGGGGGGCTACAATTACATGAGCAAGGTAAGGAGTACATTTCTCATCAAGCATTGTTGCCTCCTCCTTTGTTTCCCCTTACCATCCCTGCCCTCCCTTCCCCATTGCCTACACCACATGTGTCTAAAGTCTAGGCCAGGACAGTAAGAAGAAATCAGCAAAGGAGGGGAAACCGAATTTATCGTGGCTTCAAAGTCTTCACAGGGAAGAGAGCTTCCTGAGGAAAACCAAGCTCTAAAGAAAGGACCTGGATATCATTCTAGATTGACTATTCATTACTCTTTCAGATCTCTGAGCTCTCCTCTGTAAAGAAGAGGGCCATGTTAATTATCAGAAGAGCTGGGGCACACACATTGGCTGGCACACAGGAAGCCCTGGGTAATTTATGATGATTGAACCCAGAGAAAGGCAGTCATCACCAGGAGTGCAATAATGACATATACAGTTCTTCATCAGCCGCCAACCATCTAGATGGTTCAACCAAGGACAGTTCCCATTTGATAGAACTGGACACAGCATATGGTGATTTGTTTAATCAATATTTGCAATGATCCTCTGAAGTGAGCAGCTGTTAAGCCATTGGCAAATGTCTAGAAAGTTCCTTCAACCTCAAGAACAGGAGAACGTCAACAAAAGCAGCTTAAGATCTCATGGCTAGTACGTGGCAGAGCTGTAGTTCAAATGGAACGTTTCTAAGAATCCACGTTCTCGGGGCCCATCTCCTCAGGTTCCGATGGGCACAGGCCATCCTGTCCCCACGCTGTCCTCTCCGCGTGGTAAGTCTTTGCCTACCATGCTCCTATTTGCCTAGCACTTAGCCTTGGCCCCCCTTCAGATCAACGCTGTAGAAGCCATCTGCCTATCATCATAGGTTACCCAACCTTCTACTGATTGAATCCATCACTAGTAACCCCAGATTCTCCCCATCCTGCGGGTGCTGGAGGAGATGAGCACAGGAGCCGACTTTGCCTTCACAAGAAGTCATGGAAGAGAGCCGGATGTCCCATTTCAAGTCCTCTCTGAGCTCAATGAGTCTGTGATCATGTGAGTTCATAGGGAAGAGGCAGACACACTGTGAATGCTCTTTCTCCTCCAGGGTGAGCTGCTCCCAGAGAATGAGGCATTCCCGGAGGCTAACTGAGCGCTGGGGGTGTCTACTCTGGCAGGGCAGAGCTCTGGAGTCCTCCTGCCCCCCCACACCCCAAACCCTACTCCCACACAGGCAAACGCCATCCAAAAACGCATCCGCGTGAATCAAAAGAAACTTCACTTCTGTAGACAGAACATCTTCGGGAGTGTAGGAGCCTGGACGTGCAGCTGCCCGGCCATTCTGTGTCCTTGTGCAGTGGACACCTCATCTGCACGCTCTTCTCATCCGGCCCTCCACATGAGACTCTACCCACCCCATACCCGGAACTAGCCTTCTGCACCTGAACTCTTCCTGCCTCTGCTCCCGAGCCACGTAATAAATTTCATCCCCAAGAAAATTAGAGGTGAAAAAGAACCTTGTGAAAGGCCCATCCCATAGTTTGTCTAAAGATGTTATTTTTTCCATCGGTTATTTATTAGTGTTGGCCTCTGGGGGGATTAATTATGGCACCGTTTTTATAGGTGGCAGCGGCAACCTGTCACCCAGAATCAAACAGCAGGCCACCCAAGTGCCATGCTTCCTCCCGGCCTGATGTAAACGAGTGTAACTTGCAGGAGAGCATGCCACAGCACCCGAGGGCCGGCCATCCCCGTCACAATCAACACAGTGCCCACAGCAGCCCTCTTCTCACCCCAAAACCCTTCTGAAAGAGGATTTGTCCAGGAATGGGCCAGCCTCACAGTGAGCTGACTTTATAAAGAGGGTGAGGTGAAGTAACACTTTTCTTTTTAATACCCCATGGTGTGGAACTGGAATCTCAGCCTGCTCCTATTTTCTGAGGCCTCCTTGGTAAGAGAATGTTTTTATCTGCAGATACAATGACTCTACCCCGTGCCCTGCCGTTCCCATGAAGCGCTTGCCAAAGCCTATGAATGCGTGCTTTATGCATTGGTCTTGCAGGTGTTCAGGGGGGTATGTAATCACTAATGAATAGTCGAGAAACACAGCGACTCTCGGCAGCCTCTGGCACGGAGGGCTGCTGGGCTTTATAATTCTGTGAGAAAACACACATGCAACAAAAGCTTTCCCCGGGCTCCAGCACTGCCTGAGGCCAAATATTCGTCACAGTCCATCCCTGGGCTGGTGGTATGTTCCAGAAAGGAAGAGAGCTGTAGTGACCCTGTAGGCTGGGAGGATTGTGGCTCTTTCACAACTTCCCTGCCCTGACTTGGTGTAGGCATTAGTCTGGCTGAAAGGTACCATTTTTGTTTTTTGTTTTTTTAATGCGCGGGCTATTTAGGGAACTCAGCAGGCCGGACAAGCTGGGGGTCTTTAGGGGACTCTTACGGACCCAGGCCCAGGTGGGCTGGGTGCCAGACCAAGGGAGGCTCTCAGAGGTCATGACAAAATGATTTGGGTTAACTTACACAGATCCCTAAGCAGGGAGACGAGAACAAGTCGGGACTAAGACTGCAGAGAGTCAAGAAGTCAGTGGACGAGGAGGAGGCATAACGGGAAAGAAGGTGAATTGGCACCAGAATTGGGACAGAGCGGAAGAAGGCCTCCTGAACAAGGGCGGTTAGCCAATAATCAGGATGGAGGAGAAAGAATCCACCCCCCCCCCCCATAGCCAACCTTCCTTCCCAGCTTCTGCAAGACAAAAGCACCCCAGCTGTGGGGGAAATGCGCACCATGGTGCCCCCCCTCCCTGTGCTGCCTCTGAGCTCTTCACTGGGAAAACCTTCATGGAGGAGGAGAACCTGGGGCTTTGAGGAATTTGGGGACTTGAGAAAGCTGGGGGAGGGGGTAGGAGGGGGATGGACAGAGAGGTCTCTTTACCAACACAGACACCACCCTCAGGGAGAACAAACTGAAAACACAATATGAAGGCACTGGAAAAAGATGGCAACCTCCCATGGGGAAAACCCAACACAGGACAGTGGCATTTGACACCTTGCTGCAGCTTCCATAGCAAGGAATGTCTCAAATCCCTTACCCCGCGGGGGCTGGAGGGCCCCATGGGGCTGGGCCTGGGCAGGAGGCTTCCTGTCTCACAAGCATGGCTCTGAGCTCTCCTTCCTATCCTGAGCCAGACAGAATGGCCCCAGAGCCAGGTAGGATGCGCGTTTAGCATCTGAGATGAGCCTTCATTGGGTTGAACCCAAGTCTTGAGCTAAGCTCAACAATTTCTTCAGCAACTATCTACTGAATACCTTTGTGCTATGCCCAGTGCTAGACATTAGACAGATGGGCTAAACAACATGGACAAAATTTCAGCTCTCACGCCCTTACCCCTATCAGTCATTTAAGAATGAGTTTGTTGGGCTGAGGTTATGGCTCAAGTGGTAGAGTGTCTGACTAGCAAGCATAAGGCCTTGAGTTCAACACCCAGTAACATTTTTTAAGGGAGTCTGTCCAACTATTTCCTGAAAGCACATTTTAATAGAAAAGGAGTTGAGTTGGGAATGGGCAGGTAAAAATTTACCTGCTCATTCATTGATTCATTCTTGTGTCCACTCATGAATTCACTCATTCATGTCCACTCAATCTGTATGTTTTAAGAACCACTTTAGAGCTAGCTGCTAAGGACAGATAAATGAACAAGACAGGTTCTTGCCCACCAGAAGCTTCAGATAGTGTGAGAGACAGAAAAGTAACTGGATAATTCCAGTAAAACATTGTCAGGGCATCCGATGCTAAGAGTAAAGCAGACTTGGGGAAATGGAGGGGCAAGAGAAAGCTGCATAAAGAAAGCAAAGTCCGGGGACTTTGAGAAGTTCAGTGTTTCCCAGAACAGCCTGGGAACAGCATAGGAACAATGCCTAGAACAAGAAGACAGTAGCAGCCCTTCTCCCACCCACAATTTCACTCTCCACAACTTCAGTTACATGCAGCTAACCACTGGAAATATCACCAGAATTCCTTTTTTTTTTTTTTTTTGTCAGTTGTGGGGCTTGAACTCTGGGCCTGGACGCTGTCCCTGCACTCTTCAGCTCAAGGCGAGCACTCTACCACTTGAGCCCGCCACTTCTGGTTTTCTAGTGGTTTTTATTGGAGATAAGAGTCTCATGGACTTTCCTGCCCGGGCTGGCTTTGAACCTCGATCCTCAGATCTCAGCGTCCTGAGTAGCTAGGATGACAGGCGTGAGCCACTGGCACCGGGCTATCACCAGAATTTCTTTTTTTTTTTTTTTTTTTTGTCGGTCGTGGGGCTTGAACTCTGGGCCTGGGCGCTGTCCCTCAGCTCTTCAGCTCAAGGCGAGCGCTCTACCACTTGAGCTACAGCGCCACTTCGGGTTTTCTGGTGGTTTATTGGAGATAAGAGTCTCACGGTCTCTCCTGCCCGGGCTGGCTTTGAACCTCGATCCTCAGATCTCAGCCTCCTGAGTAGCTAGGATGACAGGCGTGAGCCACCAGCGCCCGGCTTCACCAGAATTTCTAAAAGCATTCACTTTGCCCGTTTTATAATGTGCATGAGTCCGTGGGAGGTGGGAGGTGGGGAGAGGGCCCACTGCCGGGTCCTCTCCGTCCCGTCGGGGACAGGAATCCTCCCTTTATCCAGTGTTTCCACACCATCCGTGTCCCACGCCTGCCAGACACACTCAGTGGTCTCAGTTAGCAGATCACAGTACTGCAGGGCTGCAAGGCACGGTCCTAGAAGAGGGGTCTTGGAATGCAACTCATTTTTTAAGTGACTATGACTGATTTTGATACAGACAACTCATTCATTCATTCATTCCCAGAGAACCATAAACCCAAAGGCTCTGAAGAAAAGGTATAAACAGCACAGGAAAGGAAGACTATATTCTATCTTGTCTCTGGATGGTTTCATTGCTGGTGTGAATGTCCAACACATATATTGTTTTTCTCCTGTCCTCTCCTGACTTCTGTCCTGGCCCACCGAGTTCTCATAAAACCTGATCCGTGGCCAGCACATCACCCATACTCAATAGCAGCTTACAGAGCCACAAATACGAGTCCACTTGTCACGCCTCCAGCCAGGCGCCATTCTGTCCAGTGACCTAGAGCTGAGGAATGCGATCGGCCGCTCGGTGCAGGTCCGCTCCACAGGCTGCCCAGCCGTTTCTATCCCAACGGCCAGAAACAAGAACAAAAGATGTGAAATGCCAGCAGCCCTCAGTCTCTCCTCATCTAATTCCATGGCCTGTTTTTTATTTTGATCTATTCAGATCTATTCTAGGACCTGGTAATCTGAGGATAGAGTCTCTCAAAACTGCTGCTCTTAACTCTTGGGAAGAAAGTCTTCCATTGCTTTCTCATCGCATCAAGTGAAAGACAAAGAAGAATCCAGCCCCTCTGGGCTCCCAATTGTGAGTGGCAGTCACTACCTCCCAGTAATAATGGCTACCGTTTCTTCTGGCCAAGAACCACATCATCCAAGACGGTTCCTCCACCTTCAAGATTCTCGGAGAGGTTCACAGAGCCTGACTCTCTGTTAACATCCGGCGAGTGTTCCGAAGCTGACTATGGCTCAGTGAGTTACTGGACAGGACAAGTTGTCACCCGGGGGCTAGACGTCGAACTCCTTCATGTCTTCCCAATATTGATGGGTGTTGAGGAGAAATCAGCATTTTGGAGAGAAAAACTTGGAACAGATCCACACTCTGAGTCATGTTTTTATGTCACTATGAAGAACACCCGTCAGGCTTATTTTAAGAGAGGAGAGATTTGCTTCGGCTCTCCACCGTCTCAGAGCATACGTGTGATCAAGCCAAGGTGCTCACTGCCTGGTAGCCAGGAAGCAGGCGAGGAAGGGGCCTGCGATAAGGTACAGCGCTCCAAGGCATCCCCCTTGCCAGTGGCCTACTTCCTCCACTTCCTAATTTCCCTATGGATCGATGGCTGAGTTAATCCACTGATTAGATCAGAGCCGGGATGACGAAATCACCCCAGAGCTCCACCTCTGAGCATTGCTGTATTGGGAAACAAATCTTCATTCAACATATGAGGTTTCTGAAGAGACTCTTCATATTCAAAGCAAAGGAAGCACAGAGATCCTTACGCAATGCAGCCCTGTGAGGTTAAAATCTTCCAAGGAAAGCAGAGCCAATAGAGACAGGTATAATTCATATTTTTTTGTTTAACGATGTTAAAAATCATCTCATCCTGCCATGCTGCCAAACACAGAACTTTTAAATAAGCTGACCTGCCATCTTCAAAGTCTAGTGTGTAGTTTTATACGCAGAGGAGCTGTGCAGTCTGTATGAGCGCCTTGCCGTGTCTGGTGATTACTTTGTAGGGTAGGAACTGCCGGCTTGGACAAAGAGAGTAGAAAGGGATAATAGGTTGCATTGACAAATCAAGGCCAGTTCTCTCCCCCTCCCCCAAAGGGGAAACTACGCTGTACAGAAGATGTGTTTCACCAGAAATGGAGCCAAGAAAGCCAACGTGGACTCTTCTGGCCCCCCAAACTATGGAAGTCAGGGCTGTGACACTGCGCTGCATAGTAAGTCACCCAGAAAAATGACAGGTGGCTGTCATCAGGAGAAGGTTGTAGAGAGCTGGGCATTCCAGGATGGAGCCAGCCTCTGTCAATAAGAAACCAGGCTCCGCGATAATTTGCCACCACAGAGAGCCTGACAGGAAACTGACCTAGTAAACCAGACAAATTACTGCTTCTGCCTGGCGAGCGCGCCTCCCACCCCATCCCCCAGTGAAACCTGAGCTGTCTGGGAGCTGCTGCTGAGCAGGCTGCAAGAGGAGAGAGGTTCACAGCCCAAACCATTAGCCCTAGAGTTCTAGGTCAATGTCACAACCAACTGGGATCCTGAACAAGACAGGCCACAGGAGGGCAACCAATTCTGTCTCACTGGGGGCCTCTGAAGCTTGTGTGGTAGAGAAGACTCTAGTCTTGATAGAGGGTGGCTATGAGGATGCCTCCTCATCCCAGACCTCTTCCAGCAAGGTGAATTCGCTCACACAGCCACGGGCCATTCATTGCCACTTTATTTATGGGGCAGTGGGACCGAGTCATGCATGGCTCAGCTGGGAATCTTTTGGATTGATTTCCGGCAAGGAGGCTAGAGAGAGACTCACACAGAAGAATCCACTGTAAAGCAGAAGTCATGCTATAAAATTCTCAAACCTACCAAAGAGACCCTGTGTGAAAACACACTCCAGCAAGGCCCAAACGAGTCAGAAACCATCTCTGAGGCTGTTTCCTAGGCCCCTGCTTGATGATGCTGAGCCACTAACTGCAAACTTCAACGACGGTGAAGTTTAAAACAAAGCCTATCAAAATCGGTGCCTGGGGTCACTGACAGCGCCCGGCTGGCTAGTCAGCAGACTTCAAGCAGGTCTCAGCAGTGCTGAGAGCCTGCTCGGGTCTCTACCAAGCAAGTAAAGACACCTTCTACTTCTGATGTCATGGGAAACTATTTCCGACACATTCCACACAAGGCAACAAGACACCTCTGCTGTAGTGTTCTCCTGGCTCTCACTAAAAACACCAGGCACTGGATCTAGAAAAGTGAGGCGGGGTCCTGCATTTTTGGGTGATCAAAGGCCTGCCCCCCAACTACCACGCTTCTGTTTCCCCCTATCCCTGGATCCTGCGCTCCAGCACCAGATTCCTTCTCTCTTTGTATCCTCTCCATCTGTGGAATTTCTCAAGTGTTCTAGATTTTTCTGGCTGGCTTAACAGCCTGATGGAGGGCCTCAAAATCTCGAGTTTACACTGTCAAAGTTATTTAAGGTCTAGCGCAGCCTCAACAATTTAGCGGAAACCAGGTTCCTTTCAACAATGGAATGCAAGTAAACACCACAGCCATTTGGGTTTGGCACCTTCCCCCTTTTTGGTAGATGATAGAAAACTCTGGAATGCTCTTAGAATGTAACTACACACACAAGAGAATTAAAGCAGTGCAACTTCCTGGCAATGCCCAATTCAGCCCTGCAAGCTCCCCACGAGGATTTCTGGAGGGAAAGTGTGTGAATGCAACCACCGTACCATGCTTGGCAAGGCGGTTATGACGCCTCTCTTTCTCCTGTGCCTTCACCCTGATTGCTAATGTCTAAAGCTGGGCAATTGCCTTGAATCTTTGTTGTTGGTGGTGGTGGTGGTTGTGGGACTTGAACTCTGGGCCTGGGCACTGTCCCTCAGCTCTTCAGCTCAAGGCTGGTGCTCTACCACTTGAGCCACAGCGCCACTTCCTGTTTTCTAGTGGTTTATCGGAGATAAGAGCCTTATGGACTTTCCTGCCCGGGCTGGCTTTGAACTGCGATCCTCAGCTCTCAGCCTCTTGAATAGCTAGGATGACAGGTGTGAACCACCGGCGCCCAGCAATTGTCTTGAATCTTTGAGCCTCAGTTGTATTTTATCTGTAAAATGGAGACAACAGCCAACTTTCTGCTTAGTCGCCTATCATTCGGCCACATCAAAGGTAACTTGAGCTGAGAGAAAAGTACCCAGTAGCAAGGATGGGAATAGACTTATTCGTCTTTTTTTCCCTCTTCTTTATTTTCCAAGAGCTTTGAAAAATGATTACACTAGTCCATTTAAAGAAGATAATTCATTACAGAATTGAACAAGTAACTTGACAAACACCAGAGAAGAGTAAACCTTAGTCAAATCTTCATTTCTCACATACTACTGCATTCTTGGTATACAGTCAATCTTTCATCCAAATGGACACCCCCCCACCACCGACTCCAGGGCACGAAGGGGGAATACTTCAATCCAGTGTTCCTGTATCTACGTGAACACACCCATTTCTGAACATCACTCTGCACTGCAAGTTAATGAAGAAGGACTGCTGAATCTAACTGGTGCCATCTTGGCTGCATGGAAGATAACAGGGTATTGGGTTTAACTGGCACCATCTTGTCTTCCTGGTGGATGCAGGGAAGTCCCGCATCCCACTTCCCAGGTGTGCCTGAATTCCTAGAGGCAGGGGCAGGGACTTGGAGGACAGGTTACTAGACCTGCCAGTCTTGGGTTGTGAACTCTCAAGCTCCCTGTGACCCCATCCCTTGATCTGACCTTACTTAGCCCCAGACCAGCTCAGGGCCACTATGCCTTCATGTTCATGCCCTGTCTCCTGCAGGCCCACTTCAGCTCTCCATTGCAGCTAATCTGGTGTGCTGGTATTGTTTTTCTGCTTTTGCTTTCCCCTCCAGCTTTCAGGGCCTAGTTTTCTAACAGTTAAGTGTATTTGTGGGGATGCAGATCTTGGGACAGGAGTCCATCTGCAGGCCGCCAGTGCTCTAATGAAGACTCCAGATTCAACCTCTCAAAGTGTGGCTCCTCTGTTATCACCACGTAACATTAGCACTGTGGTTTGTAACCACGGGATAATGCAGCATCTGCCTGGAGTCCCTTTGCTGTCCATGGTCCGCCATCTTTGCTCAGTCCTTAGACCAGCCTTTCCTCCCTCCGCAAGGACTCTACTATCCAACCTGTTTCCCTTGTCTTCTGCCCCCACCCATCGGTCTTAGCTCCTCCATTCCCTTAAAAACCTGTCTCTCTGACTCTCCGATCCTCCAGCACATTCCGCTCATCTCTGTGAGATTAATCCTTCTCAACAACCACTTCCATTGTTAGAGTTCCTTAAGAGCAAAGAACGGTTGCTGCTTTCCTTGGCATGCCCACGTGCTGCACTCTGTTGGTGTTTAAGATCCTGAGAAAATGTTTTCTGAATGTGTCCCATCATTTATGCTCCACCTAAGTGCCCAAGTTCTAAAATCCATTCGGATCCTGTCGACTCCTTGGTCATTCATAACCCTTCAAGGATTCCCCACAAATGATTGAACAAAGGCCACGTGCAAATCAAGAAGTTCTAGAACTCATGCCCCAGCATGACGTGGAACACCCACCTTTGGTATTTCTCTCCTCGTTAGTCATCCTCCTCCTGCTCAGAACAGAAACTCCCCTGCCTGATTCTGCTTATGTGCTACCTTGCTTCCTTGCAATGTCTTCCCTAATACATTTATCCAATGCTATCCACTCTCCAAAGTCCAGATCATGGCCTGCTCCTCCCACACAGACTCTACAAATCCTGCCATACAAAAATGAACATCTCCTGCTCTGTCCACCTTCAGGTCTCACTGTTAGCAGAAAACATTAGCACTCTGTGACATGTATTCATCTACCACATCGTTTACCAGGCCTTTATTATACCTTTGCATACTTGTATTTTCTCTATTGAATTCTATTGTAAGCTCTTTGGAAGAGGAACCAGGATTGTATGCATGCGCTATGCATGGGTAATATATATTTTAAGTTAACAATGGCCGCTTATGTGATGTGTCATGTCTCTCTGTTATTATACATACCATTCCATTCACCTAGAATGCCCTCTCTCTAGCTCTTATTATTTCCATCCATCAGGCAAATTCTTATGCATCTATAAATAAACAAGCCATTCTGATCTGTCCCGCCTTTGAATCCACTCTTTATCCAATGTGCTGCACTTATCTAGCTCTTATCTTCATGACTCTTTTGTCCATCTTACCTGGTAAAAGATTTCATTTTGTAAAAGAAACACTAATAATAGTCTAAGGGAGATTTACATATATGTAAAATATTTAAACGTTTTATGTTCTTCACAAGGTAAGCATCTACTTAAAAATATATGCAGGCTGAAACAAGGACACAGGATGACCCATTGCAACAATGATACTCACAAGACACTGTGTTGGAAATGAACTTTACAACTTCTGGGAGGGGGAAATGGGGGAGGGAAGGGATGGTAGGAGAAAAACAAAGGAGGTGGTAACAATGCTCAACAAGAACATGTACTCATTACCTTACTTGTGTAACTATAACCCCTCTTTACAGCATCTTTACAATAAAATAAAATTAAATATATGTGTGTGTGCGCACCCACGCAGGTGTTGGAGCCACTATGATACCAAGTTCATCCATAAACTTCAGTGAACATGCTCATCACAAGCACCATATGGACCTAACACCCGTTTGCTCCCTTCCTCCCCCACAATGCCCACAGGAGGCTGCTATAGAGCACCCTGCCCCACCTTGCACTTGAACTGGTTCTGTGTCTTTGTGCTTCTGTGGTCATGTCTCACGTTGTTCTATTGGCCAGGAGTGCCCCAGACATAGAAAGAGGTTAAGTAAAGTAATTGATAAGACATAACCATGATACACTACAGGAACCTGCATTGATGCTCATAGTTCACATTCTTTGAGCACCTTAATTGATATTTAGGAAGGAAAAAAGGGAGAGTTAAGATGTTTTTCATAATTCAAATTCTGAAAAATTGTGAAGGTTGAAAATGATGCCAAGGATGGCCCACTGGTTAGATTGGCATTTTCTAATCAAACTGCCTTCACTCAACTTTCTTCTCCAATCTTCCTCCTGGTTGTACACCCTTGAGCATGTTATCTTGCATCTCTAAAACTTACTTTCTTCCTCTATTAAGTGAAGATAATAAACAAAACTAAACTATAAACTAAAAGATGGTGCCCATAAAGTACATGCTAAGTACTAGCACATGCTGAGTGCCTGTAAGTAAATAAATGCTATTGATAAAACACTGTATCGAAATACCAGAAGTGGGAAGTGGTGCTATGGCTCTAGTGGTAGGGTGCTGGCCTTGAGCTGAAGAGCTGAGGGACAGCATCCGGTCCTAGAGTTCAAGCCCTGCGACCAACAAAAAAAAAAAAAGAAATACCAAAAGTGGACAAAATAGTCAAATTCTGAGAGAGGTGCCATTGGCTCACATACCTGTCATCCTAGCTGCATGGGAAGCGAGATCAGGAGGAGAATGTCCCCAGGCAGACACAGGTAAAAGTCAAAAGATCCTATCTCACCAGAAAAGGCTTGGTGTGGTGGTACACAACTGGCATCAGAGCGGTAGCAGGAAAGAGAAAATAGGGGGATCATGGTCTAGGCTAGCCAAGGCACAAAGCAAGATCTTGTCTCAAAAAATATACTAGAGAAAAAAAGGATGAGAGGCATAGCAGTGGTAGAGCACCTGTTGAGCGAGCACAAAGCACCTTGAGTTCAAATCCCACGGCCCACCAAAGGAAAACTATCAATTCAGAAAACGACTTAATGGTGAACATTACATTCTCTCACAGAATCTCCACCTATGTCACTAGGCAACAGAGTTAGGCCGAGAGAGGTGATCCCTACAGGTTAGCATGGGTTCACAATTCCTACATCAGATCCCCTGATCCTATGTCCTATTTGGGAAGGATTTTTAAATAGGTAAATTAATATGTCATGTGTGTTCACCTTTTTGTTAGGTTATATCCTCTTTGCTGATTTCTCCAGAGGAAATGTAGACAAAGTGAGAATTGCCTTATCTGAATTGGTTATTACTGTCTCCCTGTTTATCATGGCATACATCTATAGCCCTGAGACCAGGTCAGCCCTCCTGTGATTAAAAAACAACAACTAGAAAACTGGATTTAAAAAAAAGAATGAAGCTATTGTTTTCAGACATTACAGAAAAAGCAGAATCGACCTGTGAGGCCTAAGAAAGGAGATGCTGCGTGGTCAGCCCCGCAGCTGGCTGTAATGCGGTCCGGAAGTGTCCTCAAGGCCCCGGAATAGGAGAAGGCAGCCCAAGCAAAGAACAGCAATCTCAGGAAACTGACAAGGCAGAAACCAACATCTGAGCAGGCTGGAGCCACTAGAATTGGTAGGACAGAATCCCACAGAGAAGGAATCTACCCAAGAAGGGACTCCAGAAATACTTGGGAAGAAATACAAAATGTGTGTGAGGCCTGCACGCTAACAACGGCAAAGCAAAAGAATTCCTTGGGAGAAATTAGAGAAGACTCAAATAAGTGCCAAGACATGCCATGTTTATGGATCAGAAGACGAAGTCGTTGCTACGGTGTCAACTTTCTCCCAGGTCAATCCCCAGAGCTCACGTAATTTGATTCAAAAATGTGAACTATCTTGGCAGAATTTGGCAAGCGAATTCTAATAACCACACAGAAATACAAAAGATCTGTTTCATCTATCTATCTATAATTTTAGATAAAGATCCATATATATATATAGAGAGAGAGAGAGAGAGAGAGAGAGCGTATGATTTTTGATAAAGAACCAAGTTGTGGGGTTATGCTGTCTCAAAGGCTCTCTGACCCCTGTATGAAATTTCTGCAACACAGAGCTACAAACCAAAAGAGAACACAGTGACCTCACATGGACAACATTTTGGTATCTTGATTCAAACAGTTGAATTTCCAAGATAATTCATTTTAAAAATTCATGTTAGGATTGCTGGATCTTTGTGGGACAATTATTAACCTTGATTTTTCACATATGAAAGTAACTCAAAATAGGTCATCCAGTTTCAACTTCAAACTTACAAATGCTTGCCAGGTGCTGGTGGCTCACAGCTGTGATCTTAGCTACTCAGGGTTTGAAGCGAATCTGGGCAAGGAAAGTCCATGACATTCTTATCTCCAATAAACCACTCAGAAAAAGCCAGATGTAGAGTTGTGGCTGAAGTGGTAGAGCACTAGCCTTGAGCAAAAGAATTCTGAGATTAAGTCCTGAGTTTAAGCCCTGGTACCAGCAAAAAAAGAAAAAAAAATTACAAATGCAACTTTAAATGAACTACTTCTAGGAAGTTGTTTCTAGAAGGAATAAATTCTATCAAGCTTGGAGCAGAAAATGACTTCTTAGTGCAAATAAAGCATTAGTCAGAAAAGGAAAGAGGGAGAGTTAAACTCTACCATACTCTATATCTCTGCTCGGTTCTTCAAAAGACACTATTAATAAAGTAGGAAGGAAAGCTGAAAACTGGATGTAGAAAAAACCAGAAATTCAGGAAAATAGAACCAAAACAGGACAACAAAAACAAACCTTTGTCATCTTGCCAATATGTTGAATATTTTGAATATAGAGAGAGAGGCTCAGCAAACTTTAACTGTCATTTTTTATTACTGACTTATCAAAAAGTCATCTTCCAAGAGACTATAAGTCTCTTCAATCTATTCTAAGATATCTATCAAAATTCTCCAGCAAAAAAAAATCTCTCCTCTGAATTCTTACATATTTAAAGACGTGTGTCTCCTAACTCCCCTCATTTATTGTTGAATAGATCAAAATTATAGAAAGGAAGGTAAGTATTCTGTGGAATGTATGCTCTCAGACCATATCATTTAAATGTAATTTTACGATTGACTGGTATAGTAGGTTGTAAGCTCTAGGTAGATTTGAACACCATAGTGATTTTTAATGTTAAGGGATCTTGTCCCCATTGATGTGGGATATACTTAGCCTGGAAATGCATCTTGGCCTGGAATTAATGTTTTAAGTGTGTGTGTGTGTGTGTGTGTGTGTGTGTGTGTGTGTGTGTGTGTAGCTTTTGCAAGTGTCCAACTTGGACAGTATTTACTTAAGTTAATACAACATTGGGATAATGGTTATCTCAAAAATGATACCTGAATAAGAGGAGATGCTGGAAACAGATGAGGTCGGTGTGGGCAGGCACCAGATCATAAAGAGCCCACAAATCTGCTAAAGAAACGAATTGTATGCTAGCTGAAATTAAAAGTCATTGAGGACTTAATAAAAAGATATTCCTTAAGAAATTAAAAAGATTGGAGGAGACACCTCACAAATGAAGTACTGAATGGCAAGAACGCATATGTGATGCCACTTACCTCCCTAGTGACCACAGAAATGAAGTTACTTGCACGGTGAGATTCACTAAAGACAATAATACCAGGTGTTGACAAGTATACAGAAGCAGCAGAATTCCCCGTCACTGCTGGGGTAAGGGTAAAACAGAACAAGGGTCCTGAAAACTACTCCATGGTTTCTAATAGAGCCATGCCTATCCTTCCATAATGGCCTAGCAATTCCACCGTATGGTGTTGACCCAAGTGAAGTACACATCTTCACGAAGACTCATACGCAAATATTTGAGATCGATACTTAGGGGATGCAACCACAGCACAAAACCAGACATAACCCACCCGTCCATCAACAGGTGAATGAATAAATATGCTAGAAGAAGGCAATACCACAAAATGCTTCTCAGCAATTAGAATGCACCGCTAATATATGTTTTGTCATTTACTACCGCGTGAGTAAACCTAAAACTCTGCTGAGTAAAAATATCCTCATACAAATTACATCCACTGCACGATTCCACTTGCATGAAGTTCTAGAACAGATAATATTGCACTGGGTAAATACACACAGAGTGATGGAGTGGCAGAAAGCCTACTTGTGGCTCCCTGGTTTCCACTGAGGTCCACTGAGGTAAAGATGGCCTGAAAGGGGGCATAGGAGGTTCCCAGGAATGTTCTGTGCCTTCCATTCTGGTGGTGCTCTGTAGGGCTGATGCGCTGTCACCGGTCCTCAGGCTCCTCAGAGTCTGCCCTCAGTGAGTAGACCCCATTGTAAAGGCTGTCCCTTACTTGGAATCCTACCTCAACAGTGTGCATGCTAAGTCACTGTTTTAAATTCCAAGTACAGGACCTAGGACAGAGCTCAGAGGAGACTTAGGCCTTCCTATAGCCACTGGAGGGAAAAAACCTAGAGCTGTACTACTCAAGAAAGGCCAGGGGGTGCAAGGGGTGCGGGTCTTCTAGCTCCAGGCTCCGGGTCCAGGGGGGAGCAGAGGGCATGTTAACCATGTACTTCACAAGCTTCAAACCATCTCCCACCCTGGCTCCCACCAGACCGCTGCGGGAGAAGGGGGCCACCCTGCCCTAGGCCTGGCCGGCCGAGCCCCACCCAGCACCCTTCCTCAGGCCAAGCAGGGCTCTAGGCCTGGAGCACCCCGGGCACCGCGCCTCCGACCTCCCCCTCCCTCGCCCCCCACCTCCGCCCCCTCCCGCGCCCCTCTACCCTGCCCCCCCTCTTGACTAGGGGTCCCTCTCCCTCCTTCCGCAGGCCCAGGGCGGGGTGGAGCTGCGATCCTCCTGCCCGTGCCCTCTGCTCTCCAGGACAGGCGACCTGGCCCAGGGGCGCCCCGGCCCTGCGCCCACTACCATGGGGCCGGCCCTGCGGGCTTGGGGCGTGGGCCCAGCCGGCTTGGGGAGCGGGCTCGGTGGGCTTGGGGGCGCGGGGCCCCGGGGGGCTTGGGGCGCAGGCTCGGGGGGCTTGGGGCACAGACTCGGGGGGCTTGGGGCGCGGGCTCGGGGGGCTTGGGGCACAGACTCGGGGGGCTTGGGGCGCGGGCTCGGGGGGGCTTGGGGCGCGGGCTCGGGGGGCTTGGGGCACAGACTCGGGGGGCTTGGGGCGCAGGCTCGGGGGTCTTGGGGCGCAGGCTCGGGGGGCTTGGGGCGCGGGCCCGGGGGGCTTGGGGCGCGGGCTCGGCGGGCCGGGCGCGCGTGGACCCTCGGCCGGGCAGGTGCCGCCGCCCAGCCCCGCTCACCTCCCCCCTCCCCCACCTCCCACCCCCAGGGCCGCGGCTCTTTGTGTCTGAGTCTCGGGCGTCTGCGCCAGACTGGGGAGCGGAAGCCACAGTCAGCCTGGGGTCGGACGCCTGGAAGGGGGGCGTTTCATGAGAAACCCGCCTGCGGCTCGGGCATCGCCCCTGCCCGGCCCCCGCCCGCCCCCTGCGCCCGCCCCGCCCTCCCCCTGCCCGCCCCGCCCGCCCTCTGCGCCCTGCCCGGCCCGCCCTCCCCCTGCCCGCCCAGCCCGCCCTCCGCGCCCGGCCCGCCCTCCCCCTGCCCGCCCCGCCCGCCCTCTGCGCCCTGCCCTGCCCGCCCTCCCCACCCTCCGCGCCCTCCCCCTGCCCGCCCTTCCCCGCTCCCCTCCGACCGCCCTCCTGCATCTGGAGCTCATCCCACCCTCAGATGGGTCTGCGACCCAGGATCCCCCCGCCTCGCCCCCCTGCCCGGCCTCGCGACCCCCCCCCCCACACCTGGGCGGATCCGCAGGGCGATCGGTCCCTGCGCGGACCCCTCGGAAGAACGGGCCTCGTGCTCCAGTAGTGACCGGCCGAGGCTGCGGCGGCGGCCGGCCGAAGGGCCCTGGAAGACGGGGGGGGGGTGGGGGGCGGGGGGGGGCGGCAGGGCGCGGGGGGGGGGGCGCGGGGGGGGCGGCGGGGCGCGGGGGGGGCGGCGGGGCGCGGGGCAAGGGGCGGTGGGGGCGGCGGGGGGACGCGGGGGGAGGCGGCGGGGCGCGGGGGGGGGCGCGGGGGGGGCGGCGGGGCGCGGGGGGGGGCGCGGGGGGGGCGGCGGGGCGCGGGGGGGGCGGCGGGGCGCGGGGGGGACGCGGGGGGAGGCGGCGGGGCGCGGGGGGGGCGCGGGGGGGGCGGCGGGGCGCGGGGGGGGCGGCGGGGCGCGGGGCGAGGGGCGGCGGGGGCGGCGAGGGGGCGCGGGGGGGGGCGCGGGGGGGGGCGCGGGGGGGCGCAGGGGGGGCGGCGGGGCGCGGGGCGAGGGGCGCGGGGGACGGCGGGGCGAGGGGCGGCGGGGCGCGGGGGACGGGGGGGGCGCGGGGGACGGCGGGGCGCGGGGGGGGCGCGCGGGGGGCGGCGGGGCGCGGCCCGGACGTTTCTGCCCCCTCCCCCCCCCCCCCAGTCTCGGGCGTCTCCGCGAAGACTCTCGGGAGGGCACCCCGTGAACAAAACGGCCCGGCCTCAGTCACCTGAAGGGGTTCGGGCGGGGGGGGGGGGGGAGCACTCAACGCCTGCCGTGCGCTTTACGTGCCAGCCCGCGTGGGACAAGACCGGAAAACCCAACACCGCACACACCGACCAGACGACAACACTGACGGACCTCTGCGGCAGACGGGGGGAGGGAGGGGAGGGCGGGGGAGGGCTCTGCGCCCCCTCCCCCCCCCCCCCCCCCCCCGCTATCCATGATGTCATTTTCAGGTGTTCCTCGGCCCAGAGTGAGATTGGAACCCGGCTTGTTGCTAGGACATGAATGGCAAGGAGGAGCCTCATTGGCTGCCTGAGACTCCACCACAGCCAATCAGAATGAAGAGGACGGGGTGGGGGGGCGGCCACCAGAAAAGAAAGAAAGAGCAGCCCCGACCACGGCTGCGCGCGCAGCCTGACGGGTGGCAGGGGTGACTGGCAGGGTGACTGGCAGGGTGACTGGCAGGGTGACTGGCAGGGTGACTGGCAGGGGTGACTGGCAGGGTGGGTGGCAGGGGTGACTGGCAGGGGTGACTGGCAGGGGTGGCAGGGGTGACTGGCAGGGGTGACTGGCAGGGGTGACTGGCAGGGTGACTGGCAGGGGTGACTGGCAGGGTGGGTGGCAGGGTGACTGGCAGGGGTGACTGGCAGGGTGGGTGGCAGGGGTGACTGGCAGGGTGGGTGGCAGGGTGACTGGCAGGGGTGACTGGCAGGGTGGGTGGCAGGGTGACTGGCAGGGTGGGTGGCAGGGTGGGTGGCAGGGGTGACTGGCAGGGTGACTGGCAGGGGTGACTGGCAGGGTGACTGGCAGGGTGGGTGGCAGGGTGACTGGCAGGGGTGACTGGCAGGGTGACTGGCAGGGTGGGTGGCAGGGTGACTGGCAGGGGTGACTGGCAGGGTGGGTGGCAGGGGTGACTGGCAGGGTGGGTGGCAGGGGTGACTGGCAGGGGTGACTGGCAGGGGTGACTGGCAGGGTGGGTGGCAGGGGTGACTGGCAGGGGTGGCAGGGGTGACTGGCAGGGGTGACTGGCAGGGGTGACTGGCAGGGTGGGTGGCAGGGTGACTGGCAGGGTGGGTGGCAGGGTGGGTGGCAGGGGTGACTGGCAGGGTGACTGGCAGGGGTGACTGGCAGGGTGACTGGCAGGGTGGGTGGCAGGGTGACTGGCAGGGGTGACTGGCAGGGGTGACTGGCAGGGTGGGTGGCAGGGGTGACTGGCAGGGTGGGTGGCAGGGGTGACTGGCAGGGGTGACTGGCAGGGTGGGTGGCAGGGGTGACTGGCAGGGTGGGTGGCAGGGGTGACTGGCAGGGGTGACTGGCAGGGTGGGTGGCAGGGGTGACTGGCAGGGTGGGTGGCAGGGTGACTGGCAGGGTGACTGGCAGGGGTGACTGGCAGGGTGACTGGCAGGGTGGGTGGCAGGGGTGACTGGCAGGGTGGGTGGCAGGAGTGACTGGCAGGGTGGGTGGCAGGGGTGACTGGCAGGGTGGGTGGCAGGGTGACTGGCAGGGTGGGTGGCAGGGTGACTGGCAGGGGTGACTGGCAGGGTGACTGGCAGGGTGGGTGGCAGGGTGACTGGCAGGGGTGACTGGCAGGGTGGGTGGCAGGGGTGACTGGCAGGGTGGGTGGCAGGGGTGACTGGCAGGGTGGGTGGCAGGGGTGACTGGCAGGGTGACTGGCAGGGGTGCGGCCGACGTCGCTTCCTGGCTTCCCGCTGGGAGGGGTGGGTGCGAGGTCTGATGAGCCCCGGCCGCCCTTTCCCGTGCTCGGGACGCGGGTCTCCGGGTGTGCGCCGGGCCCGGCGTAGCTCTTGCTGGGGGGCTCCCCACCGCCCCCTGACCCTGGCCCCGCGGGGTGCCACGGCTGGGCTGGCCCAGGAAAGGCCCACGGGGATGCCCAGAACCGCGGAGCGCACCACGGGGTGCCCAGAGCACCGCGGAGCGCACCACGGGGTCCCCAGAGCACCGTGGAGCGCACCACGGGTCCCCCAACCGGCCCCGGCCAGCAGAGCAGGCAGCCGCGGCCGTCCCGACCATCCCCTCGCAAACGTGGGCGGGAGGAGAAGCCCTGGGCCCGGGCGCCTTTCCTTTTCCTGCCCAGACTAAAGAGACTGCAGAGCCCCGTCCACGGCGCAGTGGGAGCCTGCGCTGCAGCCCACACCCCTCCAGGGAGCGGGCACGCCATCGGTGTACGTCATAGACCTGGCTGGGTCCTTCGCACCCTGGAGGGGGTTCAACGCCCGCCAGGTCCCCACTTCAGAGATTCTGTGG
Organism: Dipodomys spectabilis; assembly: GCF_019054845.1. Classification (NCBI taxonomy): domain Eukaryota; kingdom Metazoa; phylum Chordata; class Mammalia; order Rodentia; family Heteromyidae; genus Dipodomys; species Dipodomys spectabilis. The sequence goes on along the minus strand of NW_024870753.1, from coordinate 8,571,283 downwards.
CTGGAATCCAGCCTCGGACAGGGCTTTCTCCCTGTAATCGGAGCACTGCCCAAAACCACGGGCAGTTTCCATCCCCACCGCGCCCAAAGTGCACAAGTTGTAGGAGACAAAAAGACTGGGAGGGCTGTTGGGTTGTTGGGCTGTTGGGCTGATGGGTTGTTGGGTTGTTGGGCTGTTGGGTTGTTGGGCTGTTGGGTTGTTGGGCTGTTGGGTTGTTGGGTTGTTGGGCTGTTGGGCTGTTGGGCTGTTGGGCTGTTGGGCTGATGGGCTGTTGGGCTGTTGGGTTGTTGGGCTGTTGGGCTGATGGGCTGTTGGGCTGTTGGGCTGTTGGGCTGTTGGGCTGATGGGCTGTTGGGCTGTTGGGCTGTTGGGCTGTTGGGCTGATGGGCTGTTGGGCTGTTGGGCTGTTGGCTGTTGGGCTGTTGGGCTGTTGGGCTGTTGGGTTGTTGGGCTGTTGGGTTGTTGGGCTGTTGGGCTGTTGGGCTGTTGGGCTGTTGGGTTGTTGGGCTGTTGGGCTGTTGGGCTGTTGGGTTGTTGGGCTGTTGGGCTGTTGGGGGGTTGCTTTGTTTTGTTTTTTGGTATTTTTTTTTTTAACCACAAGTCTTTTGGCAACCATCTCAAGAATTGATCCAATTATTGATTTCTTTCTTGCTGGTTTCTGGGACTTCTCAGGTTGTTGAGGATCTGGGGTGTGGTCAGGAAATGGGGACCAGATTAAATGTTGTTATTAAAGATGGTTTTTCTTTTTTCTTTCAGCCAAGTAAATCCCAGGATCTGCTCCTGTCCACCCCTCAGCTCCGATGGAAAACACAGCTCTGATGGAAAACACAGCTCCGAGTGCAGACCCTAAAGACACCATTTAGGTGACAAGTAGTCCTGGCTGAGTAAGTCTGATCTCAGACAGGCAACATTTCAAAATAAAAGCTCTCCACCTGAGCTGTGAAGAGAAACTCTCTGCAGCCTCCCAGTGGGAATCCTCGGAGGAGCGTGCAGGCCAGGGCCACACACACACACACACTGGGTTCTCATAGAACTTCCAGGTACCTGCAGGCCCCATTCCACTCAGGACAGGAGGCTCCAGGGACTGCTGCCAGGCAGGAAAATACACAGGAACCATGTTGCCAGCAGCCTGCACTGACAAATGGGGGACAAGAGGCTAGCAAGGAAACAAAAAGATCACAGAAGAGAGGAAAAAAGGATAGAGAAATGGGCCTTCTCCAGATACACATTATATGCACATACACACGTCAATATATACATTTCACCATACGTAAATTGTAATATATTAACTGGGGATCTTTTATATTTACTGGAGGAAGCGAGCAGAAGAAAAAAAAAAACTCCTAAGATCTGAGCTGTCCTTTTTCATGGAAATACATATCCAAGGCCAGTTGAACAGTCCACGTAGACCTCTGTCATTTAAGCCACACATGGTGCCTTCAAAGCCAGTCTCCAAATATCAAACCTTCGAATATTCATCTTTTGTATGATAAACTGAGTTTGCATTATAAATGGGTGCAAAGACCAACAAAACCCTCAGAAATTACAAGACCTGCTCAGTCACACCTACCCAGCCTGGGACAGGACCAAAAGGGGACACCCCACTCAGACCCAGAAAGGATCCTCTTGCCAACAACCAGCTTTAGAACAGGGTGCATTTCCCTTGCTGCCCCATGAAGTATATGCTGATCATGTTTTCTGGCAAGGGAAGAAAATTAGATTGATCGAACAATACAAGCTATTGTCATTCCCAGTATATTCATCATGGCTTAGAAAGATGAAAAAATATTGACTTGCTCTAACTAACGTTTTCTTGTCTCCAAGCAGCCATTGTGTGTGTGTGTGTGTTTGCTGATACCGGGGCTTGATCTCAGGACCTTAGCTCTCCCTTAGCTTTTTTGCTCAAGTCTGGCACTCTATCACTTGAGCCACATCACCATGTCCAGCTTGTAGTGGTTAATTGGAGGTAAGAGTGTCACAGACTTTTCTGTCGGTCTGGCTTTGAACCTTAATCCTTAGCTCTCAGTCTCCTGAGTAGGTAGGATTACAGGCATGAGCCACCAGTGGCTAGCTTAGGAGGTAATTGTTCTTATGGAGTTGTCCAGGGCACACATAATCAGAGATGGCCTTTGCTAACTGGTCGAAGGGAGAGAATGGAACAGAGGAAATGGAAGTGATGAGCATGGCAGGCCCTGGTCTGGAACCAAGCCCTTTAAGGGACATCATAAGAGACAACCGGTGTTATAACATAGGTGTTTTGTTTTGTCAGTCGTGGGGCCTGAACTCTGGGCCTGGGCGCTGTCCCTCAGCTCTTCTGCTCAAGGCTAGTGCTCTACCACTTGAGCCACAGCGCCACTTGCAGCTTTTTCTGCTTATGTGGTGCTGAGGAATAGAACCCAGGGCCCCATGCATTCAAAGCAAGCACTCTACCACTGAGCCACCTTCCCAGCCCCATAGGTATTAAAAAAAAAATCGTTAAAACTCCTAGCAGTGCCTACAGTAACAAGAAAATAATGAAGGCCACTGACTTCTCTGAGAAGAAGGTGATTAATTAAAATAATTAGGCTGCACTGAATTATTAAAAGATGAAGTTTTCTGTAGGGACCAACAAAAAACAGGCAGAACATTTTTTTTTTCAGTTCAAAAATTAAAACCATATTCTGGTTCATTAGCGGAGAGGGGAATGCACACACATTAGCCTACGATCTTATTCACGGATTTGTAACTGTCTAATATTTCACACCTTTGTAATGGTTCTGATAAAAAGAATAAGAATCAAAGGAGAAAAACAAAAACCTGACTTCAGTGACTTTATTGCTTGTAGAAAGGACATCTTTTTAGTTTTGGGGTTTTGTGTGCTGGTTTTTGGAGGAGGGATAGCAAGAAGGCTTTTGGGATTTGCTTTGAAAGTGCTCCCTGCCTGTGAATGACACTAGAGCCAGACTGGGGACAGTGACATCTCCTTCACATCCCTGCCCGGTGTCTGGATGTCTCTCCTTTCTACCAAATCAAACGCAACTCTGTGGCCTGACTTTCAACACCCTCCCCCAACTCCTGAGTCCCACTCTCCTCCTTCCGTGAGATGCATGTCAACAGGTGGATCTCACTCCGTGCTGAACGCAGCTGGCTCACCCCTGCCTAGATCCCCCTTTATTCCTCTCTGCTCAGAGACTTGGCATGACAGCCAACCGGGCCACTCAGGACCTCTGCCTGCAAGGAAAGGCTCTGGAGAACTAGCCGGTGCTCCCAGCCCTGTGGAGCCTTCGCCTGCTTCCCATGGCCTACCCTGGCTCACAGACTAGGCAAATGAACCAACTTCGTTGAATCCCGGTTCTGACAAGAGACTATGGAGATGCTTAACTGAGTTATTATATGTGAAGCCCTTAGTCCTGGGCCTTGTACACTCCGTGCCCCGCTGAAGGTTATTAATGATCACTGCCGTTAGTATTATTTATCCTTATCCTGTATTCTGCCCCAAAGCGAAACTGCTCATTGTATTTCATTGCCTTTCCACCAACCCGTCCTTGTCCAGAATGTTTAGCAAGACCTTCCAGGCATTCAGGTTGCCTGATAAGGCCAAGTTCTCCACAACCTTGTCTAGAATTCAATCCTGCCAATCTACCCAGTTCCTCCATGTCCTCTCTGTCTCTCTCTTTCTCATAGTGCTTAGCATCAGCTGCCTCACCTCAAGATTCTGAGCAGGAATTAAGGGGAGAAACTACGTTAGCTATCTCTGCATCTCTTAATCCTCAAACCACCATCCTCTGTATCTCAGCCTCCTGGGCAGCTAAAATGACAGGTGTGGACGACTGACACACAGCCCAAACCTACTCTGTTTCACCAACATGTCTAATTGTTTATGTTGCTCAAAACAACTTTTATTGTAACTGCTTACTCATAATTCACACCCCATGGCCCCAAGAACCATGCATGGTGCAGGGCCTGTGCTCAGAAAAACCTACTGGCTAATAGGGAGTCTTCTTCAGTTTTCCAGAAGCCAATACCACGAGAGACTACAGGTCACTAGTGAAGGCGGCAGTGAGTCCGATTCCAGGAGACACTTCTGACTCCATGTGCCAGACAGGTGTACTAAGAGGTGAAGTGGTGCAGATGGGGTGTATGGAGGTGGAGGTGCAGGCAGGTGTATGAGAGGTTGGAGGTGTGGTTCAGGCGGGGTGTATGGAGGTGGAGGTGCAGGCAGGTGTATGAGAGGTTGGAGGTGTGGTTCAGGCGGGGTGTATGGAGGTGGAGGTGCAGGCGCGGTGTGTGAGAGGTTGGAGGTGTGGTGCAGGCGGGTGTGTGAGAGGTTGGAGGTGCAGGCGGGTGTATGAGAGGTTGGGGGTGCAGGCCGGTGTATGAGAGGTTGGAGGTGCAGGCGGGTGTGTGAGAGGTTGGAGGTGTGGTGCAGGCGGGTGTGTGAGAGGTTGGAGGTGCAGGCGGGTGTATGAGAGGTTGGGGGTGCAGGCCGGTGTATGAGAGGTTGGAGGTGCAGGCGGGTGTGTGAGAGGTTGGAGGTGTGGTGCAGGCGGGGTGTATGAGAGGTTGGGGGTGCAGGCCGGTGTATGAGAGGTTGGAGGTACAGGCGGGTGTGTGAGAGGTTGGAGGTGCAGGCGGGTGTATGAGAGGTGGAGGTGTGGTGTCAGCAGAAGGGGTGGATGTATCTGGGAAAGCCTTCTACCGTGTTTGTGCTCTGTACCAGATGCCTAAACCCAAGGCTGCTGACCCTCAGAAAGATGGGGAGATGAAAAGAAGAATACTAAGTCAGGTGCCAGTGGCTTACACCTTTAATCCTAGCTGCTTCAGGAGATTAAGGTTTAAGGATTGTGGTTCAAAACCAGCCTGGGCAGGAAAGTTAGTGAGATACTTACCTCCAATTAATGATCAGAAAACCGGAATTGGAGCTGTGGCTCAAAGTGGTAGAGCACCAGCCTTAAATGAAAAGGCTCAAGGATAGCACCTAGGCTCTGAGTCCAAGCCCCATGACCAACAAGAAAGGAAAGCACTGAGGATCTTTAGTGGAGACAGCTCAAAAACAGGCATCATCTGGGATGAGATGAGCCATTAGAATGGGCTCGTTTCCAAGGTATCATAATTTTATACTGAGCTTTTAGGGACCCAGACAATTGCTATCACCTCCACTTGATGTGACACAGGCCCCAAACATAGCTCAAGTACCCTCGTCATTGTATCCTCTGCCATCTCCTCTCACCAGCTCTGGCTGCCGGCCTGCCCTGTGGGAGCAGCATCGACTCCTCTCTGCCAGGGCCTCCAGGATGTCAATCGGCTCAGAAGGACTCGGTGGGAAAGGCCAGGGCACCCCGGGGCTGGGGAGGGGTGGGGAAGAGCTGGCTGAAGTTGACCAAAAGGAAATCTCAGCCAGGAGAGATGGGCTTTGTTAGATCACCGCTTAAAAATGCAGGAGGGAAGCGAAGCTGGTCTCTGGGACCTGGTGGAATCGGGGCTCAGTAATTAAGAGGTAAGTGACTGGACCCGTGGGCCGGGATCCCGAGAGCAGATGGTGGACGTGGCAGTGTATTCATCCCTCAGCCAAGTTCCCCCGTGCATGAATGGTACCATCGGGATTGCATCCTAACCAGGGCTCCAGACCCTGCTTCCTGCCACAGCACCCCACCATGCCCGCACTGCCCCCCCCCTCCAAAGCCTGGCAGAAATGATGCTCAGGACAGCTAGAGGGGCCTCATTTCGTGGATTTGATTTTCTACTTGGCCATTGATATCTCACCCACACCCATTCATTAGACAAAGAGCAAGCACTGATTACTGACCCTGGCAATTCCAAGACAGACAATAATTCCTCCATGGCAAGCTGAGTCAGTAAGCGGTAAGTCTACACACTAAACTTGCTGGGAGTGAAATTCTGCACAGTTGACCACCACGTTCTCATTTTAACACTGTCATCTCAGCGAGTCCTCCGTCTCAGCCCCTTCTCAATCCACCCGTGGGGGAGATCCTGTGGCTCCATTTTCTGCCCTCTCCGTCCCTGCGTGATCCAACTCGATTGTCCTAAGCACCATCCGTGGAGCAACACCAGCTCCCAGTGCATATTCCCAAACAGCTTTGTGTCTCAGCTTTATTTCAAGTATCCAACTACTCTCTAACATGCATCTTTCTACGCCCGGGAGACAGCTCAAGTTTGCTCACCACTTTCCTACTGGTTTTTCTTTCTCCCGTCTGCTCCCGCCTCTGCCACCAAACCATCTGGGCACAGAGCAAGATATCCGCGGATGGCCCAAACAGGAAATCCGAGAACGTTCTTTGCTTCCGACTCTCCTTTTGGTGGCCTCCATTCAATCAGCAAATTAATCCAAAATGAAATCCGGCCTCTACTGCTTCTCAACATTTCTTTGGCTCCAAGTGATCATGCATCCCATGCCCCGAGTATTCACATGTGCGATGCTTTCCACATCCATGCAGAGGGTTTAGACGCACTCACGGAGCACCAGAGAGGGGGCTGTCAATAGATTCTAGGAGAAGCACCCAGGCCAGGGCTGCTCTGAATGAGTGTTTATATCTGTTTAATAGTTTTAGATGTTAAGCTACTTAGGGACAGGGATCCTCCATGTAATTATCTCTGTAGGGTACCTGGCATAGTGCCTCACACAGCTAATCCCTTAATTAAGTCTTTCTCAATATCATAGGAAGAAGAAAATTAACCATTCACCCATAAATATTTATTGATCACATTCTAGGTGCAGAGCCCCCGGACTGCGGTTACGACAAACACCACGATTTAGATAAAACACAAACAGCAAGTTAGCCATGCACACCAGGAGTGGCGTGGAGAGGAGGGGGCTGCAGGAGCTCTCAGCCAGGGGTGGCATTAACCAAGATGGGGAGATGGAAGAGGACAGGAAACTGAAAACTCAGGCCACCAGCGAGGCCAGAACAGAGGGTTGTAAAAGGGTTCGGGGCCGGTGTGGCCAGGAAGGGAAGAGGAGCAGAAGCAGCCCTGGAGTGGTGCCTTTGAACTTGGCAGGAACCAGAACTTGGCACCACTCGAAATCCATAAATCACCCCATAGGTGCTGTGTTCATGCGGGAAGATGGAGGAAGACTTGGACAAGCCTCGGGACGGTGCCCGGACTCACCCACAGGGGGCGCACAGTCAAGCTCTATGCGTTCCTGGTGCTTCTCAGTGTCACTCTAGATGCTTTAGAGCATCTAGCGACAATATTCCTGGCTCTTATCATTACAACAGAAATTCTTCTGAGGGGATCAAACCCAGAGCTTATGCGCAGGCTAGGCAAACACTCCACCGAGAGACACCTCAGCCCCGCAGTTCAACATGTTAATGTGCATCATCTTACTTAGTTCTTAAAACCGCCCAGTGGAAGGAGCCATTATTAGTCAGTCATACTGAGAGAACCCGGATTCAGAGAAGGAAAGGAAGAGAGGACTCAGGTTGCTGAGTTTCAACTCAGCCACCGAGTCAAATACGTTTCACTGAAAGATCACACGGCCATATGAATATCCTTGATTCACTGGTACGGAAGCCTTAAAGAAATGCTGGTAAGCAAATAAGCAACAAAGACCAGCTCTGAGGATGGACCATTAGCACTAGCAATGAGCCACGGGTCTACACACCCAGCTGACATTCGGTAACACACCTTGAATCTGTGTAACAGTGAACAAACGAACTCTGGAGTCAGGGTGACCCAAGACAGGCCCTTGGCAAGCAAGAACTATAGGAAAGTGGAGCAAAATCACAACCCTATCCATCACTTATCTAAAGGGACCTAAACACACCTAGACAAAGTTGACTAACCTTTCAGCTATTCTGAAGATTTTGCTGTGGACATGTTTGCTGCTCAGTGCTGGGCTTTTACCCGTGGTGAACAGTTTTTAACAGCTGGAGTTCTCTGTGTTGTAGGGGTGGGGTGCTTGCTACCAAAGCTAGTATGAGAAGTCTCCCCAAGTAGGAAGGCAGGCCAGGGCAGCGTCCTGCTCCCCTGTTCTGTGAAGAACAGCCCTAGCAGCTTCGGCTGTTTCCAAAGCCAGGTCATATTTCTAGGATCTGAGGACTTTTAACTGAGATTGCACTGAGGACTTTTAACTCTTCTTTTGCCTGGCAAAGCTCGCCGAAGACAATCGAGTGAACCTCCCTCACTCCACGGAGGCTTCTGTTTCCTGGAGCCTCTCTGCTGTCTCTCCACAGCAAGGAAGTGGTTCTGAGCTTCTTACCACAACATGGAGGTAGAGATGTCCTAGGCAGTCTGGAACACAGGACTCCCATCCACCTAACCAGCTTGGTTTTAAATTGTGAAAGGCACCGGAGACTATTCTCTTCACCTTCAGAAAGAAGGATCATCTGGGTAGGGACAGAGAGAATATTTTGAAGATGGTCATCAAGGAAACATTGCCAGGACTCAACACAGAGCCAAGCCAATTCCCTGCCATCTGCTGTATGGACGGAGCGGTTAGTTAGTGATCAGAGCCGGCCCCATGGTTCCTGGCCTGAGCTCTTTGTAGCAACTGCTCTGTTGGCACACAGTGCCACGGGTGAAATGGCCGTGCCCCCAGAGACGGGGTGGCAATGCCTTTCCGAGAGGTTGGATGGGAATGCGCCGCCAGCAGGGTTTTGATTTAATTAGTGCCTCCTGCCTTTTCTGTGGACCGGCTGGCGAGAAGGGCCAGCTCCAGGAGCCAAGCCCTGCGATGGGTGATGCCACAGCCCTTTCCCAAGGCCATGACAACACATCCCGAAATCCCTCTCAGGGTCAAAGGCTGCCTCGCACCAGGCCCCAGGCGCCGGCTCTCTGGAGGAACCAGTGAAGACACTCGCTGTTTTGGGGAGCCATATTGGAAGTCCAGAGTCACAAGGAAATGCGGATAGGAAACTTCAACCGCGGACCCTCTGCTGTCCATCCTGATGCTGAGTTCTCAACTGGGTCTCAGTTCTTCACTCGGGTGAGGTGAGGCGCACGCAGCCATTCGGATATCAACTGCTATCCATTCATTGGTCCATTCATTACATCAGCCAGTGTTTATTGAATACCTACTAAGTATCAGGCCTTGTACTCAGTCTTAGAGATTGTCAGTTTCTACAAGGCCTTGTGGAAACACACCGTCTAGAAGGGGGAATGGACAAAGAAAATGATCATAGTAGAAGATATAAGGTATATAGGCCAAAAAAAGAGAGCACCCGTGATTATTTGGGGACCAAGAGGAGGAAATGGTCTTATTTCCACGTTGGTAGAGTTGTACTCTAGCTGGTGGGAGTCTCCAGTGTGCGCTAGGCCGGCAGCTGGGAGTCCTGGAGCCAGGAAGCTGGGAGCAGCAAGCCAAGATGAAGAAACCAAAGAGCCCTTTGATCACTGGTTGCTTACTTAGCCTGGCGAAGCAGAGCTTGAGGCCTGCGGAGCAAGGGAGCCAGAGGAAGGGCTAGGAAATCAAAAGGGTAAGAAGAAAGCAGTTGATTGGCCGAAGGATAAAAGAGTCACAAGTGGCCATGGCCGTGATTGGCCTCCTGTGTTCCCAACCAGAAAACAGAAAACAGAAACAATTCCAACAGAGAAACGGGTCTGATGGACCAATTGAGTCTGCAGCCAGAACAGAGAAGAAAACCTTGGAGAGAAATCGCGCATGCTGGTTTTGACGCTGGAGTAGGAGTTCACCACAGATGGTTCACTAAAGGTCACGCAGCAGCTAGCTCTACGGCTCATGTTTCTTCAGAGATGTATTTGTATGCTACTCAAAGCCCCCTGTGCTGTTCATTACTTGTATCTCAGTACAACCCTCTCCACACCTACCGTGGCCCACTACACAGACCGGGCCTCATTCCCCGAACAGTTTCAGGCTCTGTTCTGGAATGTGGCTTCCAGAGTTCTCTAGGCGAAATACCTGCCTTGCCAGCTTGGGATTGAACCTGTGGATTGTTTTTTTTTTTTTAAACCCAACTCGAATACTGGCCCACCTCGGAAGTCTTTTCTTATCACCACCAATGCCTTAGGAAAGCTTAGCCATTCTCTACTGGGGACCCCTGAGATTCCCGTTCACACCTCCAGATCCCACCCCTCTCTTCTGCTTTGGAGTAAACAGCGATTCACGCCTGTGTTTGCCTCAACAAACAGTCAATGGAAGTAACCGCACAGGAGAAGCTCCACCCCCGCCTGCCACCAAATAGGGTGAATAACAGTGGCTAGCTGATGAACTCTTGAAAGCCTGGATCCTTGGCTCACCAATTGCCAGCATTCTGGCCCACCTGACGGCTTGCTCTCCTTTGTCCGAATCATTTGAAGGTGAGCTGCAAAGATGAAGGCACCCAGCCTCCACCCTTCAATACGCCTCACCTGCAACACGGACCTGCTCCTATACAACCTATAAAACCACAAGGCTGTTAATAAATTACAAAAAACAAAAAGGAGCCGTATGTCACGGCGAGATTCCCCACACCGCAGTCGGGATCAGACACTGAATCTCGTTAGGAGGCCTTTTTAATTTCTTAGTTTGTACCTCAGTCCTGGCTGGGACCACAGGGGGTGTGTCCCAGGGGTGGAGGGGAGCCAGGCCATGGTTTCCTGGGCAGGATCAAGTGCCTCTGTGGATGTCAGTCCATCCGTCTGTCTGTTGGCACGCTGGGTCTTCCTCGCATGCCAGAGCAGAGGCTGTCATAACGTCTGTCTGTGGATGTCGGTCCGTCGGTCCGTCTGTCCGTCTGTCTGTCGGCACGCTGGGTCTTCCTCACATGCCAGAGCAGAGGCTGTCAGGACGTCTGTCCCGTCTCCACTTACCTTGCTTCCTCTCTTCTCTTCACCCAGTCCAAACAACTTCTAGGACCCAGGTGGGACCCAGGTGTAAATCCTGCTCAGGCAACCGGTGTTTTTCTCAGCAATCCGAGAGGGCAGCACAGGGTCACGGCCCCCCCTGACTTTTTTTTAAACAAAGACAGAAAAGAGGAATCAGGAAGCCAGGGTGAAACACATAAACACGAACACAACCAGGACAAAACCTATAAACAAGGTAAAGCTGTAACCATTCTGGGTGGGTCTGGTCAGCTGTGGGGCAGGGTTCTGGGGCCTTTCCTATGCCTGGTCCCCACAGCATGCTGACCACACAGCAGGATGACCACAGCAGGCTGACCGTGCAGCAGGCTGACCATGCAGCAGGCTGACCATGCAGCAGGCTGACCATGCAGCAGGCGGACCACACAGCAGGCTGACTGCAGCAGGCTGACCATGCAGCATACTGACCGCAGCAGGTTGACCATGCAGCATACTGACCACAGCAGGCTGACCATGCAGCAGGCTGACCACAGCAGGCTGACCACGCAGCAGGCTGACCGCAGCAGGCTGACCACACACAGCAGGCTGACCATGCAGCAGGCTGACTGCACAGCAGGCTGACCATACACAGCAGGCTGACCACGCAGCAGGTGGACCACACAGCAGGCTGACAGTTCAGCAGGCTGACTATGCAACAGGCTGACCCTGTACCAGGCTGACCGCACAGCAAGCTGACCACAGCAAGCTGACCATGCAGCAGGCTGACCATGCAGCAGGCTGACCGAGCAGCAGGCTAACCATGCAGCAGGCTGACCATGCAGCAGACTGACCGTGCAGCAGGCTGACCACAGCAGGCTGACCACAGCAGGCTGACCATGCAGCAGGCTGGCCGTGTACCAGGCTGACCACACAGCAAGCTGACCGCAGCAAGCTGATCGCAGCAGGTTAACCATGCAGCAGGCTGACCATGCAGCAAGCCGACCACACAGCAGGCTGACCGTGCAGCAGGATGACTGTGCAGCAGGCTGACCTCAGCAGGCTGACCACGCAGCAGGCTGACCGTGTACCAGGCTGACCGCACAGCAATCTGACCGCACAGCAGGCTGACCGTGCAGCAGGCTGACCGTACAGCAGGTTGACCACGCAGCAGGCTGACCACGCAGCAGGCTGACCATGCAGCAGGCTGACCATACAGCAGGCTGACCGTGCAGCAGGCTGACCACTCAGCAGGCTGACCACGCAGCAGGCTGACCGTACAGCGGGCTGACCGCGCAGCGGGTTGACCGTACAGCGGGCTGACCGTGCAGCAGGCTGACCGTGCAGTGGGCTGACCGTGCAGCGGGCTGACCGTGCAGCAGGCTGACCACGCAGCGGGCTGACCGTACAGCGGGCTGACCGTGCAGCAGGCTGACCACGCAGCGGGCTGACCGTGCAGCGGGCTGACCGTGCAGCAGGCTGACCACGCAGCAGGCTGACCGTGCAGCGGGCTGACCGTGCAGCAGGCTGACTGCAGCAGGCTGGCCGTGCAGCAGGCTGACCACACAGCAGGCTGACCACCCAGTAGGCTGACCACGCAGCGGGCTGACCGCAGCAGGCTGACCGCGGAGAGGGATGCCGGGGAGCAGGAGGCCGGCCTGGTCGGCCTGCTCCGCAGATGCCACCGGCTCCCCACACCCAGCATCTGCCAGACAGATGCCCGCTCGACGTGACCCTGGTGGGCCGGAGGCGCCGGGAGGCCAGCCGGGCTCCCTGGCTGCCCTGCCGGGGTCTGCGGGGCCCAGGCGCAAGCCCGGCCCCTCCCGCTCCGCTCGTCTGGCGGTGACCCGGTGACCCGGGGCCCCGGGGTGGGGGGTCCCGTCTCTGCAGGGCTGGCGGCTCTGGGGGCCACGGGTGGACCCGGGCCCGGCGTCCAGCCCCGGAGGGTGACACAGCGGCGAGCCGGACGCCTGGCCACCCGGGCCGGCCACGCAGGGGGCCTGCTGGGGTCTCGGGGGCCCGGCCTGGGGTCCCCGGGGAAGCCCCCGGGCGCGGTGGGACCGGGGACCCCAGGAAGGCTGTCCCTGCCTGGTCCGACCAGGCAGAGGCCCTGGCCGGGCCCGCACAAACCCCCGGCCCGCACCCCCCAGGCCCGCACCCCCCAGGCCCGCACCCCCCCCCCCGGCCCGCACCCCCCAGGCCCGCAACCCCCCAGGCCCGCACCCCCCCAGGCTCGCACCCCCCAGGCCCGCACCCCCCCCGGCCCGCACCCCCCAGGCCCGCACCCCCCAGGCCCGCACCCCCCCCCCGGCCCGCACCCCCCAGGCCCGCACCCCCCTGGCTCGCACCCCCCCCCCGGCCCGCACCCCCCCCCCCGGCCCGCACCCCCCAGGCCCGCACCCCCCAGGCCCGCACCCCCCTGGCTCGCACCCCCCCCCGGCCCGCACCCCCCCAGGCCCGCACCCCCCAGGCCCGCACCCCCCAGGCCCGCACCCCCCCCCCGGCCCGCACCCCCCAGGCCCGCACCCCCCCAGGCTCGCACCCCCCTGGCTCGCACTCCCCTGGCTCGCACCCCCCCCCCGGCCCGCACCCACCCCCAGGCCCGCACCCCCCCAGGCCCGCACCCCCCCAGGCTCGCACCCCCCCCCCCCGGCCCGCACCCACCCCCAGGCCCGCACCCCCCGGCCCGGCCCGCACCCCCCACCCCGGGCCTCGTGTGAACTCCTTCCCAGGCGGGGCCCGCGGACACCCGGACGGGCCTCGGAGGCCGGCGGCCCTCGCGCGCGCTGAGCGGCCGGCCGGCCGGAGCCCGCGGGTCACCCTTGCAGGAACTCATCTGGAACTAATAACCGAGGCCGCCGAAAGTAAAAGGGCCGCGCGCGGGGCGGCGCGGGGCGCGGGGCGGGGGCCGGGCGATGCTGCCACCTGCCGGCCGCGCCGGGAACAGCGCCCGCCCCGCGCCGCCCCGCGCCGCCCTGCGGGCTGCACGGAGCCCCTCGGGCCGCTCGGCCGCGGCGGTGCCCGGGGCCCGACCACCTCCCGACCCGAGCGCAGCACTGGCACCGGCACAGCCACGCACAGCCCCGGGCCGAGCGGCCAGCCTCGCGTCCGGTCCCGAGACGAGACAAACATCTGTTTTTGCTTTGGGCCCCGCCGGGCCCGGCGCGCGGGGGGCGGGGAGGGGGGGGCGAGGCGGGCGCGGGGCGGCTGCCGCTCGCCGGCGCCACCTGCCGGGCCGCGGGGGAAGCGCGGGCCCCGGGCACAAAGCGGCGGCGGCGCTGCGCGGTCCCCGCCCCGCGCCCGGGCGCAGCCACAGGTGGGGGGGAGGGGAGGGGTCGCCGTCCCCCCCCCCCCCGGCCGGGGCGCCCTTGGGGGACGCGGGTCCCGCGTGCACCCTGCGGGCCGTGCGGGGCCGGGTCGTCTCCGAGCGCTGACAACAAAGAGCTTTGTGTCTGGGGACAGGGTTCTGGGCCGAGGAGGAGGGGAGAGGAACCGCGAACCGGTTCCCAGGTTGGGAAGGAAGGAGGTGCTCTGGGGGGGGGGGGGGGGGGAGGAGCTCCCCGCGCTTTGCAGACAGGAACATTTGCTGTTCCTCCTGGCTGAAATCTACCAGAACAAAGGAAATCGTGAGTTCCCTAGCCAGCCCCCCCTCCCGCCTGCTCTGGTGGTTTTTTTCCTTTTTTTGATTTTAAACTCAGCAGGCCTGAGAATGTTCCAGAATTCACAGATTATTCTGGTCAGGCAGGACCAGCCCTTAACCACAGTTCACCTATCCTCAAGAGGCTGGCCCTGGGACTGGGCCTCCACGGACAGCAGGACACCCACTCTTCTGCCTGCCGGCCTTCCCGGGGCCGGCTGCCCACCCCGCACCACTGCTGGCCAGACAGTCACCAAAACAATGAAATGTGTCCGGGGAAAACGTGTGTCGCAGACCCTGACAGGTGTCAGTCAGAGGAGAGAATCACAGGTCGGACCGAACCCTTAAGGTGTTTTGGGGGTGCAGTTTGGAGAAGCCTCGTGCCCACCTGGTCATCAGGTGGACAGTCAATGCCAGGAGCTACCGGTTTCTGTCACCCGGTGGTCACCTGTTGCCAACCCCCCGGGGACTCCAGGCCTTCAGCACTAGATGGAGCCTAGACTGCATCCTCAGGCCTATTCTGTGTGCCCGATGCAAAATCCTGAGCTCACAAAGCACCTCTGCCCACCCCCCACCCCCAGCTTCTGCTCCACCCTCCCCTTCCTTACCTGTAAAGTTCTAAGTTCTGAAGGGAACTGGAGGATGTCTATTTATTTCCTCCCGTTCACCCCCAGGTAGGAAAGGTAAGAATAGAGGGAGGCGTCCTTCATGGGAGCCTGAAGCCTCATTTTACAGCTTGGACTGGTGGAGTCCTCATGGCTAGCTCTACCTCTGACGGCCATGTTTCCATGGTCTGTAGTTGTTGGGGTCCACATGAACTCCCAAAGCCGCCGGAGGTCCTCGGCTCTGGTGTGAGCAGATCACTCCCTGGGGCCCGGTGCTCATCCACACGGTCACTCACCTTCCTTTCTTGTGTCAGGCCTTGGAAGATTAGAACGCCACGCTTGGTGTTAGCGGGCTGGATGGAGAGTTCTAACGAACCTTTGTTTTACACACCTGACCTGCTTCTTTTCTGGATTCTGGACACATTTTCTTATCTCTCCCATATTTTGCAACAGGTCTGCGTGTGGGTACGTGGGGATTGGGGAGGAAGGTTCTCGAACTCCATGTACCTCACTCAGCTCAGGAATTGAGGGTACACCCTTGAAACCCGGAAAATACACTCTAGCTTACTACAGGGGAGGAAAAAGGGGTGCTTGCTTAGATGGGGGACGCTAGCCCTCCAAACCGTTCTGCCAGTCCTCGCCCAGCTTTTTCCTCATTATAAAAGCAATTCCCACCGCCCTGTTCCATTCCATCCATCTTGGCTGCGACTGTTCCTCACGCAGAGCAACAACCCTTGCTCGGAGCTCGGCTCTCCTAAGCGGCGCCGAGTTCTGAGGTCTTGCTCTCCACACACAAGATCAGCGCCTCCTCTCCAGCGCCAAATAAGACCATAATCCCACAGCTGCTCTTTTAAACAGAGGTTCCTTTTATGCTTAAATTCCTAAATAAAAGAAACATCCCTGCTACTGCTAGTCTCTTTGGTTAAATCCGATTTGCAGGAAATGCTGCATGCTCAAAAAAATCTGGGTGTGAGCCGAAGCCTGGGGATTCCGCAGCCATCTTCTATCTGGAGGGCCCTCCAGTGGCGGATCGAGGACCTGGTACTGAACAAAGAGCACCGGAGCCAGAGCCGCCACAAAGCCAGGGCGGGTGCCCGCCGGCCTGTGAAAGGCTGCTGGAGCTCATCCTCCGGTGGGCGCCCCAGGAAGGCCTGGCTGGGTGGCCGCACGGACCGGGACGCTATTTGCACTACAAAAGAACCCTTCATTTGATAACAGGGGGCAAGTTTGAACTCCATTAACCAACTCGCTCTCCTTTAAGATCCCATGGAATTTGAGAAATCAAACCAGACTGCCAGGGCCTGCGAATCTGCGGGATGCGTCTGTGGCTCCTGGAGGGGAGATCTGTACTCAAGCTACTTGGTCCACCCTCCCTGTCTCTGAAAGCCTCATGCACAGAGCCCCTGGGGGAGGGGTCCCTCTGAGCCCAGCGCTGCCTGTGGCCAGGGCTGAGACACGCAGGTGATTGCTGACAAAGCCCCCTTCACTCCGCGTCCAGGGACGCTGCTGAGTTCTAGCCCTGCCATGCATTCCCATGCTGCATCATAGAGACGTGCCTCAGTTTCTTCTGGGGGTAAAGCGAGGCTGAACACACAAGCCAGATGCACAATTCTGGACCCATTCCCCCCCCCCCCCCCCCCGCCCCAGCCACTAGAAGGATCTTTGTTCCCTGGAAGCATTGGAGGAGAGGGGGAGGGAGACTTTCTTCCAGAAAGTTCTTTCCATTCTTCTGACTCTCCCTGAACCACTCCATCTCCTTTGCAACACCAACCAAATTCTGACACCCCGGCACACACCACACCACCCTTACCCCAGGCCCCGCCAGCAAACTCCTACTCAGTCCTTATAGTCCAGGTCAAGTGCCCATTGCATCATCAAATGGGAACCCATTTCCCCTAAGTGGCACGTGCACACATGCACATACACGTACACACATGCATACACTGTGTGTTCCTAGGGTTGCGTGCTCACCCCTGGTAACCCAAGTTCCCTTTGGCCTCACTTACCTGTTGGTGCCTTTCTCCCTGGATGGTGAGCTGGGAAATGACAGTTGAGTGAACGCTCTTAGCTGGGGGGGGGGGGGACGCCCTCTGGAGGAGCCGTGGTGCTGGGGCTAGCCGTCCCCCCCCCGCCCCTCTGGAGGAGCCGTGGTGCTGGGGCTAGCCGTCCCCCCCCGGCCCTCTGGAGGAGCCGTGGTGCTGGTCCCCCCCCCTGCCCCTCTGGAGGAGCCGTGGTGCTGGTCCCCCCCCGCCCCTCTGGAGGAGCCGTGGTGCTGGGGCTAGCCGTCCCCCCCCCCCCGCCCCTCTGGAGGAGCCATGGTGCTGGGGCTAGCCGTCCCCCCCCCCGCCCCTCTGGAGGAGCCGTGGTGCTGGGGCTAGCCGTCCCCCCCCCCCGGACCCCTGGCTGCCCCGGCTGCCCCCAGCAGCCACTGGCCAGGCTGGGACTCTGGCTCTGTAGTGGTGATGACTCTCACCAGCAGTCACCCCCGCCCTGTGCGGTCACTATCTACACGCTCACGTCAACCCCAGCGTGACAGTATTCAAAGTGGGCCTTTCACGGACTTTCCTGCCCGAGCTGACTTCAAACCTCGATCCTAAGATCTCAGCCTCCTGAGCCTCCTGAGTCCTGGGATGATAGGCGTGAACCAGTCAAGCTTCCAGAAGGACAAAAGGAAAAAACGATGAAAATGGGGGCCTTTGGGAGATGATGAGGTCAGAACCTGGAATGGGGCTCTTGCCTGTGAGCCCCACCGTACCCCCTCCCCCAAAGTCTATCCAAAGTAAATCTGCATCAAATGCTCCTGGAGACATCTGGAGTCTCCCTCCTCTGCCACAAGGAGGGGGTAGAGGCCGGGCTTCCCTTCCCCTCCCCTCCCCCCACCATACACACACACACACGCACACACACACACACACATGCACACACACCACATCCACACACGCACACACACAGGTACACACACGCCACATGCACATACACCACAACCACACATGTGCATACACACATCACATCCACACACACACACATACCACATCCACACACACATGCACACACACACCACACACACCACACACACACCACACACACACCACACTCACACACCCCACACACACGCACACACCACTCACACACGCACACACACGCACACACCACACACACACACGCACACACACACACACACCACACACACACACGCACACACACACGCACACATCACACACATGCACATACACATCCACACACGCACACACACACAGGCACACACACGCCACATCCACACACATGCACACACACCACATCCACACACGCATACACCATATCCACACACACACACACACATCCACACACACACGCACACCACTCACATACACACGCACACACCACAACCACACATGTGCACACACACATCACATCCACACACACACACACACACATACCACATCCACACACATGCACACACACCATACACACGCACACACACCACATCCACACACATGCACACACACCATACACACGCACACACACCACACCCACACACAAGCACACACACATGCACACCACTCACACACACACCACACTCACACACATACCACATCCACACACGTGCGTGCACATCCACACATCACATCCACACACACGCACACACACACCACACTCACACACACCACATCCACACACACACACACCACATCCACACACATGCGCACACACACACACACCACACTCACACCACATCCACACACACATCCACACACACGCGCACACACACCACATACACACATGCACACACCACACTCACACACGCACACACACCACACACATGCACACACACACACCACACGCACACACATCCACCCACACGCACACACACCACATCCACACACACACAACACACATGCACACACCACATGCACACACACATGCACACATACCACACTCACACACGCACACTTGGGCTGATCCTTACTCATGACAGAACTGCAGGCAGATGTGCTTGCTCTTCCAGGGTGAGCGATAAAAAGACACAGCAGATGTTCACAGTGCTTATCTCTGGCATTCCCAGGAAATCTGAGTTTCTTCTCGAGGCTTTTATTACCCTTGATTTTCTATCACAGGCAGATAATTCCTGGTTGAGTCTCCCTCTTGAGGGTAACCTGGCTGGTTAAAATAAACTTCGACCTGTACGCCCAAATCTCTGCCACCAGAAGGCTCTGCAGGGATAAGGAAAATGAGCCGGGAGCCGGGAGACCTGGGTCCACGTCTCCATGCTGCTTCCTACCGGCCAATGGCTTCATCCCTCCTCACTTCCATTTTCCTCTCCAGAGTGGCAACACCTTTCTTAGAGGGTTGTTGTAAAGACCGAATGAGCTCTCGAAAGAATGGCTCCCCTGTAGCGACGACGTATTGGGAATTTTTACTTGTTCCAGCATCACTTAGATCTTTGTGGACTACTGTATTTAAGTCTTCTCTTCAGAGTCTTAAACACAGTCCCCTGGATCACCTCTCTGTGAAACCTACCACCCCACAGCCTCCTTCGAAACTGCTGACTTTTGGTAGCAGTCAAACAATCTGGGTTCCAAAATGGGGCGTACTTCCGCCTCCACCAGGAGATGGGAAAATCAGCCTTCATTATGGAACCTCTCCATTCCATGCTTCCTGAAGGCGTTACACATGGGCACAGGACCAAAGGGCAACTTTCATAAAGGGCTGATTCACATTTCAATCCAAGCCTTTATTTCCCTTCCTCAAAGTTTGCCGATGCCAAGTCCTGAGGCTGGAATGTCATCGATCTCACACAGACATTCCCTGCAAAGCCCCATCACGCCAGCTTCCACTAGGGTGTCTGGTCACAGTGCCACGGTGCCATTAGCATTTTTGAAAGCACACCACCACTGTTCTTCTGTAGACGGTCTCAGGCCCACATTACCCCACTCATAAGCTCTGGACATGGATGGGGCACAGTACCAAAGCCAGCGGGGGCTGAAGGCAAGATGGCTGCCATCTCCTGCTAGGCCCCTCACAGGACATGAAGCTTCTTCGTAACATTTTATTGGTTGCTGTGAGGCCAAAGAATCCTGTGTTCCAATTCTGTAATTACTTATGAAGCCATCTACCAATTGTTTTAACAGAAGAATTCATCCATTGCTAAGGATCACCGTGTCCCACATACACAACTCGCAAAGAAACTGAGTATTTCTTCCTGTCGCTAGACATCATTTTTAATCTCTCTAGTGGGAACGCACTTACACTGCATTACCTGTGTCCTAGAGTCCCTAAACAGAGAATCATGACAGTCCTCTAGTACTGGAGTGACAAAACAGTATGACAACAGTGCGTGAGAAGGGAATTCACCGAACTTGACTCCCTTTCTGCGTGACAGCTATGAGAAGTTACTCAACCTAGACTTTCTTCTTTGAGAGCAAACAGTACCTTTGATCAGAAGATTGCTTTCAGGGGTGTGTGCGTGCGTGCGTGCGTGTGTGTGTGTGTGTGAGTGTGAGTGTGTGTGTGTGCGAGTGCTTATGCCTCATGCTCTCACTGGCCTTTCCCTTCACAGCTGGCACTTTACCTCTTGAGACATGCTTCCACTTCCAACTTTTTCCTGGTTAAATGGGAGTAAGAGTCTTGCAGATTTGGGTGGCTTTGAACCTCAATCCTCAGATCTCAGCCTCCTGAGTAGCTAAGAGTAGAGGCGTGAGTCACCGGTCCCTGGCTGAATGCAGTGTTTTTCTAGTTTACCATGGTGACTAGTCATGAATAGGACCCACAGGTCAGGAGCTCACTGCAACTGTTCTGATCAGAAGACAGAAGACCTGCATTAAAACTTTGATCCCAGCAGGCGGTCGGGTGGGCTGCGTTCACTGGAATTCCTGCAGCACAGGTTTCTGGGAAGTCTGACTCTTCAGTTCCTAGCTTCTCTTCTTGTTGTTAGGAGCCATCACCTTTAGCCTCTCTTTCTTGGTTTTCACTTGGACAAGGGGAACCGGCGTTGTAGCTGGCAGCAGTAGTCTGAATCAGGAAGCGACTCAAGGGATGTGCCCCTGCCCCAGAACTCAACTTCAAAGCCAACTCCTGCCTCACAGGCAGGGTCCTCTGACACCCTGAAGGCCTCCGAAGCCAGAGGTTCCAGTCTGAATGCATCGCCATCACCTAGTGGTTAGGGAGAAGGGGTGTGCTCAGCAGCCACACAGAGGTGAGTCAGAGGGGCAGGAGCGAGCAGAGTCCCGGTGGACCTCTTAAGAATAAGAGTGCTTCTTAGTAGAGATGGGGACCAGAAGCTGTTGTCCTGAAGGTGTCAGTCACACAGAGGTGTGAGGAGAGCCAGAGCCTGCCTTCCTTCCCTGCTGTTTGGCCACTTCTGGCCCTGACCCCTCCTACCTCATTCTTTCCCTATGCCCTTAGCTCAGGCTGGCTTTGTGGGTGGAGCGCCCCATGGAGGGGGGGCCAAGGGGAGTCTCCTCCCTGGTCACGGTCATGTGACATTCTGGGTTTTCCCTCAAGGTGAATTACAAATTGAAGGCTGTGATGAGGTGCGTCGGCCTCCGTCTCCAGGGCTTGGTGCAGATGTTTGGCTCAGAGCATTCAGCATGCTATCCTGCGTTAGAAGTTCGGTTGACCTAGGTCTGAAAAATCTAAGGCTGGGCAGTGAACAGGTCAATCCCACCCAGGTGGTGTCCCCTGCGGATTTTGCTTATGGCCATGAGTTGGACTCAGTGTTTCCATTCAGACGCTGAAGAAGTGATACAGAATAAGATCTAGGATCAGACATACTTGAGGTTGAAGGCTTATTTGGCCTCTCCCTCTCTGGTCTCTCCTACACAGATTACTCAGGCAAGGCCTTTTAGCCTCTCCTCATCTGTCCACGCAGCGAGCTGAGAATATTCAGAGTCTTGTTTTGCCCCAACTATCTACACAAAAGCAACATACCAGGAAAAACTGTTTAAATGAAATATGGTTCCCAACCTCGTGCATCGCAAGCAGAGGGCCAGCAGGCTTCAGCGGGGATGTTCTCAGGCCCCATGCTCTTCTGTACAAGGGGGCTTTGATCCCTTAAACTAGGAAACTGCCTTCAAAGCCAACTGTCACCACCCACTTCCAAACAGTCCTTACAAAGAGTCCCTCTCCACGTCCCCCTCAGCCCAACCAACATCCCAGACCAGCTTGTTAATAGTCCAAGGTCATCTCGTCTACCACAGGAACATCCTTTCCTGAGACTGCTGAGGGCGTTCGGAGACCGAGTCCACCATCCTTGTCATGACCCTCAAAAGAACAAACGCAAGAAACACAGAGTCGATATTCAAATAGCTGGGGTTTTATTGGACCCAGTTAGATTTTCATTCGGTGAAAAAGTCGACAAAGAGACAAAAAAATTACCTTCAAATTGTGCAACAATATAGTAAAATCTCCAGCAGGGACCAGTGGCTTGGAAACTTACCAAGGCAATTCAAACGATAAATACCGAATTTCACTTTGGAGAGAAACAAGTGTACAGTGATTCACTTGAAATAAGAGCAGAATAGGCCTCATTTTGCTGCAAATACTTGTGGCTTCGCTTGAAGTTTCTAATAATTCCTAACAAGAGTCTTTACATGAGAAGTAACATGGAATATCTGAAGAAAAATGACCCACTTCAGCATTCATGAAACTAATACCATTCTTGGGTTATTACTTGGCTCTATGATTTAATTCATAATATGGCTGCTTGAAATTAGTGGGCAGAAACATACATCCCGCCAACCCTCCCTCTCAAGCCATGCTAGCCAGTGGAACTCTCTCGAACATGTACTCCTCATCCAACAGCCTGTGTATCTTCCTATCCTTTCTCATACCTCAGTTTTGCATAGAAAGTAGTCATATAAACGTAATGCACTGGCTTTTATTACACACAAAAAATATACCTGAAATGCAGCACACACTCCAGTTAAGGGGGCAGGGGAGGTAATAGGAATGTCAAGAGAGAATCCCAAAGGAAGCAAGAATTCTGCATAGACTTGAAGTCCATCCTAACATCACTGGGGGTGGCGTTCAGTTTGGTGAAAGCCCTGGCTCTCTTCTCTGAGGGAGCGCCCTACCCCCAACTCTCTGTGAAGGAAGAGAATCTTAGAGGACTTACTAAGACTCCCTTGAGAGTGGGAACAAGTGAACTTGACAGGATGGAGTTAGGGCCTTAAGCGAGTTCTGGTGTTCTTGGAAGGGAGCCTTCCCTAAACTGCAGAGAACATGACTGTGTGTCCTCCTGGTGTCACAGCCAGGGTGAACCCAGGAAGCCCCCTTCCTGTCCCCCCCTGGCATGGCACCGGCCCCAGCTGGCCAGGCTGCCGGCTTCAACCAGAGCGCCTCGTCCGCCTGGGAACAGGCCTGCAGAGACCCGGCCTCTCCCGGAGTCCTCGGCGGGCCTGTCACTGCGTCCACTCGGCCCCGTGTGTCACGGAGCCCACGGGACACACACTACAGAAAAGGGCAAATCAGCGTGGCACATGCCACACTGCCCGCCACGTGCCAGAGGCCCGCCCAGTCCACAGGAGCACCAGCGCCTGCCATCCAGTGTCCTCCGGAAGAGAGAAAAACCTGACCCTGTGCAATGGGAACTTTCGCGAAGCCCTTTCTTTGCAGGTAACCGGGGGGATTCAAGCGGTCACAGTGAAGAGTTACCCGGTCACCTTCAAAGGCCGCACCCATTCCTGTTCACACTTCCTCTAGTGGCTTCAGTCTCGGGAGGCCTGCAGATGGGCGGGTGCACCGACTCCCCACGGAGCTATGCAGAAGGAAAGCGGAGTGTGTGCTCCGAAAGTTCATAAAAATATACGATTTACACATCGCTGCATCTATCTGGCTTAGTCTTCGGGACCTTAGCTCTTCTGTTTATACAAAATACTCTAGCACTAAAAGGCTGCACAGTGGCATCTTCCAAGAGAGGGTGCTGGCGGTCTGCGCAGTACTGCGCACTGAGCACTGGAGGCCGTGGGCCTTAGCACTGGATGCTCAGCGATCCCTCAGGTTGCCAGCCTGAGACATTTGCTCATAACTAAAAAAAGGAAGTGGCGCTGTGGCTCAAGCGGTAGAGCGCTCGCCTTGAGCTGAAGAGCGCAGGGACAGCGCCCAGGCCCAGAGTTCAAGCCCCACGACCACACACACACACACACACACACAAAAGCTTTGTTTATGGAATAGTTGAGAAGAATGCCCCAGAACTTTATACTTCCGCATTTACAAATGCCCCTAGGAAGCTAGCAGGAAAAGAAAAGAAGAAAAATGGGCTTCCTAACAGTGTCCGCTAAAATGGCGGGCTTCCCGCTCTCACCCTCTTCAGGAGTTGACTAAAGCAGAGGAGGGCTTGGAGTCTGGACGTAAACTCTCAAATCAGAGAAGGTAAAGCCAAAGAAATGCTGGGCTGGGGAAGAGCTCAACAGCAGGAGAAGGGCAGCGGAGCTGGAAGGAGAGTCCTGGCTCCCGCACGCAGCACTGTGTCAGGAGCTGCAGCCCCGCACACAAGGCATAGGAAACACGGATGGGCCAAAATATCCCTCTCTACAATAGTGAGACAGAAAATAAAGATTTTAAAAAGCCAACACCTTTCTGGGCACTGGCGGCTCACGCCTGTCAT
Source organism: Dipodomys spectabilis (assembly GCF_019054845.1). NCBI lineage: Eukaryota > Metazoa > Chordata > Mammalia > Rodentia > Heteromyidae > Dipodomys > Dipodomys spectabilis. The sequence continues at coordinate 8,546,721 of NW_024870753.1, read as the reverse complement.
CCTAGCAACTAAGGAGGCTGAGATCTGAGAATTGTGGTTCAAAACCACAGGAAAGTCCGTGAGACGCTTATCTCCAATGAACCACCAGAAAACCAGAAGCAGTGCTGTGGCTCAAGTGGTAGAGCGCTTGCCTTGAGTACAAAGAGGCTCAGGGGCAGTATCCAGGCCCTCAGTTCCTCAGTTCAAGCCTCCCAACCAAGGGGGGGAAAAAAAAACAAAGCAAACAAACTTGAACTATTTAGTTGCCTCTAACTTCACTCTTACAGTCTCTAGGGAGAATGAACATATTACCACCCAAGAATGATACTTGCAGTGAAAAGAAACGGACCGCTTGCGAGGATGCGGTGTGGTGCAGGGAAAGGGAGAGAGGCTTTACGAAGCTTGCATATCACAGACACGTGCAGCGGCAGCTCCCAGAACATTCCTGAGCCCCTGAGCTCACTGCTTCCTCGCCGGGAGGAAACTGGACAGTGAGGTTGTTCAGACAGACAGACAGACAGCACAAGTGACAGCCATGCTGGACGCGGCAGCGCCGGCACACGAGGTGGGGAGGAGGGGCAGCGGCCACACGGGGGCGCCTCACCCTCCACCGGGCACAACTGGAATGCAGATGACAGAAAGAAAAAACACAACCCAACAACACGGAGAGAGAAAGGAACAAAAGAGAGACTCGGGCGTTGCTAGTCCCGTAACAGGACGGAGTGCAAATGTTCAGGTGAGTGTGGACAGCACTTCCTCTACAGATTGGGTTAGAGCAAGGAGGAAGAGGAAGTCAGAGGAAGGAGGAGGGAGGAGGGAGGGGGAGGAGGGAGGGAGGGAGGGAGGGAGGGAGGGAGGACAGAAGCATTGACAAAATTCACACGGACTGCGCGTCTCTTCAGTAGGATCTTCAAGGACAATTCAGTGGCCACCTCCACCCAAACATAAAACTTTACAATCGAGATCTCTTTGGTGGTAAATGAAAACAAAAAGAAAAAAACTCAACCACACACTTGAAAACGGAGGGTGCCATGGTGACTTTGCCAGTGTTATCTGTCATGGCACACACCCAGAAGAACTTCTCTCCCACAGGCAGAGTGAGTTTTCTTTTCACAATGACAATGACCCCAGTGGGTAAGAAAGCGGGGGTCTCAATGGGCTGTGTCCAAAGACACCCCCTGTGGCTTGGGAGAGCCCGGGCCTTCCCCTGGCATCCCTGTTTAGCAGAACCCTAGCGCCGACTCAGCTCTTCCGTGCAAGGCCGTGAGGTGACATCGTGGGTTGCCAGGTTGCCACAGGATGAAATGGATTCCTGCCGCAGGGCGACAAAAATGCACTGTCCCCCAGCCCCAACCTCTCTGGCCATGCAGTGTCAGGTGACTATGAGAGCCTGGCCTGGTACACAGTCCCCATAAATTAACAGAACAACAGAGAAGAAGCCCTCCCGGGAAGACAGCCCGGGCGCATGTGCAGCACAGAAACGAAGTCCAAACAGACCGGGGCAGTCCACGCACTCCTGCCAGGAGAGGCCGCCTCGTGAAGCTTCTGATTCAATACATCTCCGTGTCTTAGAAAAATAAAAAGAATGGCCAATTTATTTGGAACCAAAATGATCTCACAGACTGAAAAGCTAAGCCCAGGAGGCTCAGCCCGGAGCCGAGGGCGGTGCGGGCAGGGCAGGGCGGTGCGGGCAGGGCAGGGCCAGGGCAGATCCTCGGGGCTCACCGACCACGCACACGCCACCCGTGCCTTGCCTTCCTTTTTTTTTTTTCTTCTTTTGAAATGTGTTTGTTTTTGTTTTTGGCCCATATAAAAATAACATATTGCAACTCAAAGTGCATCTTTTAAAATAAACCATCGACTATCTTTATCAAATAAAATATTTACACCATTTGGTTTGGAGGGAGGAAAGCGGCTCAGGCAATCACCATGGGAACGTCGTCTGAAAAGCCTGTGATCATGGGGGCGTCCTCGTCATCCTCCCCTAAAGACAGAAGGGCCAGCCTCAGTCAGCGCCAGCGCCCCCGCGCCCCCGACTCTCCCAGCCACCCACCCCACAGCCGGCCGGCACAGCCCCACCCCGCCCCTCAGCGCGGCTCCCCACTGCCACTCTGGTTCATATCCCCTCCCACGCTTCTTTTCAGGGCCTTTTGAGCTAGGCCAAATGGGCAACTGGGGATCCCTAAGTCAAGTTCACGGTGTCTGGCATGGATACACTGAACTCCAATGTCAACTTGGTCATTTGAATCCAAACTGCTCTGATCTACAGATTTTGAAGACAGCTTCCCGGGCTCACGCCTGTCCCGGGACCCCTGACACCGGCCCATGTGACTGAGGGCTGAGCTGCACCCAGCCATGGCTGACCAGCCTCACGGGTGGAAAGCAAAGGAAACACCCCATTCACGCAAAGGCGGTCTGGGTTCTTGCTGACCAAGCAAGAAAGGAAACGAAGAAAAGGAGACAAGGCTCGTAGCACTGGAGCCGTACGGAGGAGTACTGAATGTCTTTAGCATCGAAGAAAAGTAACTGTCACTTGTCCACAGAAAGAGTGAACACAGAAACTGGCTTCCAGCAGTTGGTGTTTGGGGAAGTTGTTAACACACCCTTCTGTTAAGGGTGCCAACCGGCTCCCTTCCAGTTAGCGTAGAGAGATTTCTACCCTGGGATAAAACATTTCCTTCCTGGTCCTACATTAAGGTGTCATCCAGATGTTGGACCTCTAGGTGTTTATGGAATTCTCTTGAAAGAATTTCACGATCCTTTGGGAATCTCTAAGACCCAGGGCCTATCAGCCCCGCCCCCACCCCAGTAGGAACTCCTACCACATCAACCTTGCATCCTGCCAGAGCTACTGGGCACAAGAGAGTGTGGTATTTTAACTTAGGAGCAAGCTAAAAGCTGAGCATTTCCACTGGTCTGGCCCTGGCCTGAGGAAGACTGAGCCAAAGTCAGCTTTTCTGGATCATGTCACTGGCTTTGTGGGTGTCCTCCCCCGTGACTGGCCACCTTCCCTGCCCGCACAGCCACATGCCCGCTTGCTTACCCAGGTCATCCCCGGAGGAGAAGATGGCAGAGCCCAGCCTGGAGCTGTAGTGGCTGTTGGCGAAGGCTGTGAAGCTGCTCTGTAGCCTGCGGTGCTTCGTGTAGAGGACGGCGAAGCCCACGCCCAGGCTCAGCAGGATCAGGAACAAGATGGGGACCACCACTGCCGCCACATCCGTCGGCCTGGCGTCCTGAACCGCTGCCACGGCTCCACCTGTGAGGCCAGACGCTGCCTGTGATTCCCCCGCCGGCACCTGCACAGGGTGCAGCTCTCCAGCCCACCTGCCCCAAAGCCAAGGGCTGGCCACAGCACCCCCGCTGCCCGCCTGCCTGCCTGGGGTGACTGGAATCCCGTGTGCGGGGCCCCGCGTGAAGCCTGCCTTGCCACGAGCAGACAGACCTCGGGCCTCGAGCATTTGCAAATACGGTAATTACATTAGACGCCTAATCACTGCCTTGTTGCTTATTTAGATAATCTCTTGGAAGGGAGATCTTTGTTGGGGTACCAACACTGATTTCATTAGCATTATTACTTAAGACCACTGGCTTGCCTTCTGTAAGAGAATGTGAAATCAGACCACTAATTAACAAGACTGGAATTATTTCCCCCTACTTGGCACCCGAGTCACTCTGAACTGCAATTACCTGAAGCTCCATTAAGTGACACACACCAGATTCCTTTACTACAATGGCGACTTAACAGCTCATGAAGTTTTATGAGGTTGTTGGTTTTTTTAAAATATAGTTAAGTTAAAAAGAGAGAGAAACCACCTTTCCTTATTGGTTTAACGGTGGTTAAAGCTTTCCCCAAAGCCACCGATAGCGTCACAAAGACGCTGCCTTCCCGAGGCATGACACAAACACACGCCGTGTGGCGATTTCCTGACAGACCTGCCGTGTCGCCCTGCTTGCCACTGGGGTGGAGCAGTGACCTTGAAAGGAGAGAGACTTTCCATGGTGAAATCCTGACACAAGGCTGAGGGTGCTGGCGGGCTCACCTAGTCTGCGCACCTACCCTACCCCCCCTCACCCCCTAAAATTCCCAGCGCAGGAGGAGCAAGGGGAGAGAGTAGACTTTCCTCGCTCAGCATCTCCATAAGCTCTGAGGTCATTCCCTCGTATAGAAGAGATGCCGGGGCAAGGTCTCCGCTGTATGCAGCAAGTGCCAGTGCTAGCCAGGGACTATCCTGACGGGATGGGCAGGGCATGGCATTTCTTCCCCTTCTTCTTCCCTGTCCATCTGTCCTTCCTTCCTTCCTTCCTTCCTTCCTTCCTTCCTTCCTTCCTTCCTTCCTCCCCCCTCCTTCCTTCCTGGCCTTGTTTCTCCTTCCTTCCTTCCTTCCTTCCTTCCTTCCTTCCTTCCTTCCTTCCTTCCTTCCTTCCTTCCTTCCTTCTCTTCCTTCTTTCCTTCCTTTCTTTCCTTTCTTTTCTTTTTTCTTTCACTACCTGAGCCATGTCCCAAGTCCTTCTATTTGTGCTTTGGTATGTGTTCAGATAGAATCTTGCAGTTTTGTCCTGTGTCAGCGTGAGACATCATCTTCTTCCCTTTGCCTCCTGAGCGACCGGAATTACAGGCGTGCACCACCACACCCAGCCCCTCAGCCATTTCTTGTGAGCCTAAAGTAGTAATTCAATATTCATGCCTGTATTTAAATATTTTTTCATTATTTTCTGACCAGAAAAATAGCTCTAGCAAAACAAGCAAGCAACCAAACTGTAATTCAAGGTGCCCCAGGCCAGCCCACCCCATGGTGTGAGGTGCAAAGCTAAAGCAAGGCCTGGGCTTGGCTGGAACATGGCGGGATGCCAGGAACAGGTGTGCTCCGAGAACCCTGGTTTCACAAAGGTGCTGGGCCTCCCAACAGCTTTTTCCCACAGTGTATTCCTCTGGGTAGGTACTAGCTGGTTTTGCTTAAAAAACAAGAGCACCATGAGAGAAACAGTGAGTCAGTAAGGGGGTCCGTTGGTTGTTTTAATAGGATCTTTGGAAAGCTTCTAACATGCTAGGACTCTCCTAAGGGAGACAGAAGGAGCTCTTCCCGCCTTTAGCAGGAGAAGCATGCTGTACTTCTCCTGCCCCCCAGGCACGGAGTGAGGGAACACTTCACGCTAGCACACGATGATTCAGGCTTCATCTGGCCCAGGTCCTGGCTGGTAGGGATTGCCACAAAAAAGACCAGTGGAGAAATGCTTTCTAGAAATTGTGTGTGAGCAGACTTGCTGTGCAAATTACCAGTGTGGCTCAAGACTGCAGCCTAATTCATATCGTTATTGGACACTGAGCTGAGAGATGGCCAGGATGGCTGATGACTGAGCTATGTGGCCTGGTGCCGGTGGCTCACGCCTGTCATCCTAGCTACTCAGGAGGCTGAGATCTGGGGATTGCGGTTCAAGCTAGCCCAGACAGGAAAGTCCTTGAGGCTCTTATCTCCAATGAACCTCCAAAAAAACCAGAAGTAATGCTGTGGTTCAAAGTGGTAGAACACTAGACTTGAGCAGAAAAGCTCAGCAACAGCTCCCAGGCCCTGAGTTCAAGTCCCACAACTGACAACAAAAATAAAATAAGAAGATAAGCTACCAAATTGAAGCAGGGGGGTGGGTACATTGCATGTTAAAGGCCCTGAGAAGTCCTATAAAAACAACCCAAACTTCATTAATCTACTCTTTGCCAAACAGAATCTCCTTTTTAAACAAAAATCTCCCCTTTCTTATACTTACGTTCAAAATATGGTCTCGTAAACCCAGCTCCCGACTGAGGATATGTCTGTTAATTAATTCAGTACCTGATCAAATTGACTCGTAAGTGGTTTTCCTTGTGAGCTGCGGGACTGTCTGGAATGTTTTCAGAAGACACGCTCCTCAGCCCGCACCCCGCGCGCGGCCCTGCGGCTGCCACGGCCGCCAGCTACTCACCGGACCCCAACTCATCGTACAACAGCACGGCAGGCTCCCCGCAGAGCTGGCTGCCCACCAGGCACCGCGCTTGGACTGTGAATGTGTAATTGTGACCCATCTTCAGGTTGGAAATTTTAAAGAAGTTGTCAGTAGTATTCCCCAGGTAAGCGGTGAGATTCACGGCGCTGTCGAACATGTGTATCTCATAACCCTGGAAACACACGCGAGAACGCTCAGGGAGCGGACAGCCAGCGGGACTGCCGTGGCCGGCTCTGACTCCACTCGAGCTCAAGGCAGAGTCACAGATGTCCAAGGACCCGGGTTTCTCGCTAATTCTTTTGATGTGACCCTCGGCACACTGGACTTGGGAAATAGGATTGCTCCCCTCGCCTCCTCAAAATGCCCCACACCCGCCTCTGAGCTGCTGAACGCTGGGTCGGGAGAGCAAGGCCCCGAGGACGATGGCCACTGGTGTCCAAAGATCCAGGTAGCGGCCACTTGTCTCAAGCAAACTCAGAACCTCTCGGTAAGAGCTGCTAGTCAGGGCTTTGGCACATAATAATCCTGGTCATGGTGTAGGCAAAGAGGCCCAGGATTCTCAACAGCCACAGTGAGGCCAGAAAATCCTTATCACTGTGAAGATTCCCTTAAGTTTTAAAAACCGACGGAGACCAAATGGTGAAAAAGGTAAAAGGGTCGCAGCGGAGTCACTGAGTCTCAACTTCATCCCCTGGCTGTCCCCAAGGCCATCCCAGCTCTACCCAACAGACGCTTGTCAGCCAGCGCTGGTGGCTCACACCTTTCATCCCAGCTACTCAAGAGGCTGAGATCTGAACACTGTGGTTTGAAGCCAGCCTGGGCAGAAGAGTTTCATGAGATTATTATCTCCAATTAATCACTCAAAAACTGGAAATGGCGCTGTGGCTCAAAGTGGTAGAGAGCTAGCCATAAGCAAAAGAGCTCTGGGACAGCCCCGTGACCAACAAAAAAACAACAGATGCTTGCCCTTGGAAAGTCTCCAAGGTCAAACTCTCCTTCTCTGCCTCCCAGTGTAGCTACAGTATCGGCCTGTGGATAGCAGGTCAAAACAGGACCAAACAAAGGTGTTTCTCTTAAGTCCCTGCGCATCTTCACATACTTCCCGCTCGCTCCCTCTAATTCTCTGGGGAGGAGGTGCTTGAATGTGGCCAAGGCCAGCCCTTGTGGGGCGTGGCCAAGGTGGGGCTCTTGGTTCTTGAGGGAGAGCTCCATCTAGTTCCCTGCCAGTGCCAGGGAACACAGCAAGGCTCTCATCCATCCCTCTTCCTCCCAAGATAGACAAGTGCAGGACTGAAAAATGCTTACTGCAGAGATTCTCATCTTTAATGGGCAGTACGCACATTTCACTAATTAGCAATCCCACCCAAAATGGCCCTTTAATTCTCAAGTTTGCGTTGCCTGACTGCCCCCCTCTCCCGCTCCCCCGCCCCCCCTCCGCCCCCCCCCCCCCCCCCCGCCATTCCTGGCCCTATCATTTCTTTCTTACCCACTGGTATCTGCATGCTGTTAACGAGCTCACCTCCAAAGGAGATTTCAAAGCCATTGCCAAGGAGGGAGGGACTTACCCTGCTTTCATTAAACTGCTTTTCCTTTAAAGCTAGACTTTTCCAAAACAGAAGAACGTGGTCATTTTCTGTTATGATTTTTAAGGCATCAGGTGCTGACAACAAAGCTGGAATGAAAGATGTGAAATGCTGCAGTCAGCAGACAGATACAGGGACCCCAGTGTTGGGGTCTGTCAGAGAGAGAGGGGAGGAGGATATTCTAGCCTTGGAGAGTTGGCTTTAGGACGAGCGAAGCCTAAGAGTTTGGTGCACGGTCGGCGCCCTTTAACCGGCATCGCGACCGGGCGATCACTGCACTGTCAGCCAAGGACTTTAGACGCTATCTGAAGTTACAGCTCCCAGCTGCAAGGATGGCGGGGAGGGGCAGAAGATGGAAGGGACGGGACTGAGCAAGTTGCTCTGTCGGGACAAACAGCACAAGGGCAAGGAAGCGTGGCCCAGGCTGCTATCTCTACGGCCATCCTCAGCACAGCTGGGTCTCCGTGACTGAATCCACAACACGGGCTGCGGCTCGCCGAGGAACGAGCTCATCACCCCCATTCTGACTTGCATGCTGTCTGCTGTTCCCTCACACTCTATTACTGGTCTCCCTCCCTCGCCGCCGACCATGAAGCCTGGTGAGCCATGTCTCCGGTAAATACCTCCACATCCCACCTCTCTCAGGCATTCCTTCCTCCCTCTCCTAGCAGTGTCACAATGAGCTAAGGGAGAAGATGGCTAGAGAGACTCAGGGAGGCAGGGGTTACAATCTACAACTTTTCCGGTCATGCATGAGGCCCTGGGCTCAAGACCCAGGTACTTATGATAATAATATGCCTACTGTTCCCTGACCTCTCCCACTTCCACCCCACACAGGAATCCCGGGCGCTCTGGCAGAGGGCGGTGCACACACGTGCCGTCCACGGGCTGTGGCGTGACCCGAGGGCCCGCCCCGGGAGGGCAGGCGTCTCCTCCCCCCGCCGCTCACCCGTGGTGACTTTGATGCTGGCATCCTTGCTCATGTTCCCCAGCTGGACCACGACATGGTACCTCCCCCCCGGCTCCAGCTTGCTGAGGGTGTACTCCACCGTGCTGTTGCGGGATCTGACCTTGTAGCTCCTGTCCGTCTTCCTTATGAGATCCTTCACTGCAATGGCATAGAACTAGAACCCAAAGCAAAGCAACATGAGAATGTAAGTGGTGATCTTCTTGACTCCTCCTGGCTGGGTGTCAAACCCTGTGCATCTGCAGGGGTTGGCTCTTCACAGGTTGCACTCTTCACAGGTGCAGAATCCCTGATATAAAACGGCATCGCATTTGCATGTACCCACCATACCGCACTCCGTAGAGTTGAAATTGGCTTCGTTGCTTATAATACATGTAAGTTCTACGGAACACCTGGCATGTTGTATATAGTTTAGGGAATAAAAATGACAAGTATTCAGAAGAGCTGCCATTCCTTTTCCCAATGTTTTCTGCCTGCGGTAGACTGAACTCACAGAGACAGAACCCGCAGGGGCAGGGCTGAAGTACAGCGGAGGCCGTGACTGTCAGACCCGACTTTCGGCTAGTCAGAGGGGAAAGAGAGATGTGCTGAGTTCAATCACTAGGCCTGGGTTTCCTGTCCCCGGGGGCCTCTCTTCCCACACCCACGTGCCACCCAGAACAGCCAGGCTAAGCAAGCGGCTCGCACGCCTGCCCGCTCACCAGGTCCTGGTCGGGGGAGTCGTACGGCGATTCCCACTTGATGATGGCCGAGGTTTTGCCCGTGTGGATCAGGTGCAGGTGGCGGGGCGGGAGCCTGCTGTCTGGAATCATCTTCACCACGGCGTAGTCAGAGGACGGCCCTTGGTACGGCACCAGCACTCGGACCTACGGCCCAAGCACACACTCAGGAAAGAGGACACCACGGGGCTCGTGCGCTCCTCATCGGATGCTTGTGTTCACAGAAATGGCAGACATCCACCATTAAAGTTCCACGAATGCAAACTACGTGAACAACAAAGCTCAGAGAATTTGCCACTGGCAATAGCTTTTTGTGCTTCCTTCTATGAATGTCCTCAGCATAGAGGAGCAAGATACCTGTGGGCAAATAAGTGTGCACATGGCAGGTGTGTGAATGTGCACTGACTTCCATGCGTGGCGCGTGACTGAAAACACGGGTGCACAGGGCCTTTCAAGCCTGACAACAGCACAGCTCAGAGATTTTCTTGCCCCCTCCGTACACTCGGTGTTGTTTCTTCCTGTCTCCCTTCCCGTGGAGGATCCAGGGTACTGTGAGCATTCCATTCTTCATGGACATTTAAGCTGCTTCAAATCTTTTGCTATCCTGACAGACCACACATCTTTTTTCCCGTCTATCTTGGCACGTGTGCAAAAATATATAAATTAGATTCCTCAAGGTAAAATCTGAAGAAGGGCAATTCACGCATCGGTCTCTGTGACCCACTGGTCCAAGCCATGGTTCTTCTAGTCTGGAGCTACAGCCGGGCACTGAGGGCATCTGGAGGAGAAGCTTCCTCCTGCCACACACTCCCATCCTGGAATCCAGGTGTCCAGATCCCCAGGCCCTGGGTGAGCTCAGGAGCCCAGGATTGACGACATCCCTGAAAACACCAAGCTCCTCCCTCCTCTCTGGAATAGGGAACTTACCAGAAACAAATACTGCTCATCCCTACCAACAATGACCGTCTTGTTGTGCAGCGAAGTAGTCAAGCCCTTTGGGTTTCGATAGAGGTCAAGAAAAGATGTAGCATAGAAAATGCCATAAACCTAGGAAAAGCAGAGGATGGACAGACATCAGCTCATGGGCCGGTGACCTCAGTGCTCACAATCCCTAGGATGTGTGTGCGTGTGCATGCGTGCATGCGTGTGTGTGCGTGTGCGTGCATGTATGCGTGCGCATGTGCGTGCATGTATGTGTGCACACACACACCAGCCAATACTGAGGCTTAAACTCAGGGTATTAAACTTAAACTTGGCTTTTTTTTTTTAAATTCCTAGCTGGCACTCTACCACATGAGCCATACCACCAGTTTGACATTTTCATGGATTAACTGGAGTTAATCTGCCCAGGCTGGCTTTGAACCACAATCCTCAGATCTGAGTCCCTGGAGTAGCTAGAATTACAGGCGTGAGCCACTGGTGTCCTGCAGAAATCCCCGCTTTAACAGCTTGGGAGCAGTGTGGCAGAGCTTGAGGCAGTGAGTGCTGATCAACACATCGCACCGACCGCAGCTGTGGGGAACAGCAGGTGTACCACAGGCACCTGCCGAGGACACGCCGCACCCACCGTCCTCCGAGAGCTCATTCTTGGAGAGAGGTGAACAGGGAAGAAGCCTGAGTACCAGTCACGAGTGCACATGGGGTGCAGGACACACTAGAAGACGGAGGGGTGGAAAGCCAGTGCCGAGGGGAGCGGGAACAGTGAACTGGGGAGCCGCACAGCAGGATGTGGAGGCCCAGAGTGGTCAGCTGAGAAGCAGGTGGACCTGAGTCCAGCAGGCAGGGCCTGTGGCTCCGGGAGGTAGTGGAGATAAAGAGGAGCAGAGGAGGGGGAGCAGGAGGGAGGCTGCCCGGCTCCCGCTTGCTGCTGTGAGTTGAAAGCGCGTGCGCCCAGTGTGCACATGGACGGACACGAGGCCACTCCTCTGAGCTCGTGTAATGAGACTCTAAAGGCAAGCCAGGCCAGGTGTTCCATACGTGATGCTCTCCTGGAGGAAGGAGAGCACAGTACGCCATGCCTGATGACCCCTGAGGGTCTCCTTGGAGGTCACTGGGAGTCCGGGGAGGGCTCAGGGCTGGCCAGGGCTGGCCCTGACTCAGAAGCGGCTGAGGAAGGTCAAACGGCAGAGGAGCTGGGCGCCGGTGGCTCACGCCTGTAATCCTGGCTCCTCAGAAGGCTGAGATCAGAGGATCTGGGTTCAAAGCCAGCCCGGGCAGAAAAGTCAGTGAGACAACATCTTCAAAATGACCAGCAAAATGCCATGCTGGAGGTGTGCCTCAAAGGGTAGGGCACCAGCCGAACAAGCAAGCCGAGTCAGAACCTGAGGCCCAGTAAAAACTCCTCACCAGACCCAGCCCCCCCCCCCCCCCCGCCAAGTCCAGGGGCCGGGGGGCCTTGTCATCCTCTCCCCGCATGAGACCCGGTCAACCACCACAGCACGGGGCAGGAAGCCGCAAATGCCGGCATGGCTGGGGCAGGTAAGGCAGAGCTGGCTGGGCTGAGGCAAGGCTGTGGGAAGCTGAGCGCGAGGCGAGAGACCACAGTCGCCCCGTGCCGGTCACTCTGCCCCACTTACCACATTCCTGGGGCCAGTCCAGACACACTCCACTGCAGTCTGATTGATGGCCTTGGCTTTGAGGCTGGGCGCAGGTGGGCGAACCCCTCTGGTTGTGACATGTTCAAATGCCAGGGGGCTGTCGCCCACGTCAGTCTTGGCCCAGGCAGAAATCTCATAGGATGTATGAGCCGTCAGATTGCCAACTGCAAGGACAGGGAGAGGGTGGGAGGAAGCTGGGGTCTGAGTTGAGACACCAGTGACACACACGCCCTGTTTCTACAGCAATGTCTCGGGTTAAATAAATGCCACGCGCCGTAGAAGTTGTAGGTGGACAGGCCCAGTGAACATTCATGTTCTGATGACATGTGCATACCATATACCTCATGGGGACTTGTAATTTCTCCTAAAGTTGACCATCTGGGCATAAAATTGGTATAACACTTCTGATATTTGGTCTTTGATTACAAGATCCTGAAATTCACACCGTTGAATCTGACTGTCCCATGCAGTCTGAGAGGGACTCAAATATCTGCGCAAAGTTATCTATCGCAGTGCCTGTTATCGTAGAAAAAAGCTGTGCATAGGCCAGGCACAGTGCTACAGGTCTGTAATCCTACCCACTCAAGGAGCGGCAGACGAGAAGGATCAAACTGGAGATCTAGTTCTCAACAGAATAAGCCAAGGCAATTCACAACCTGACATGGTGAAGTGGAACCCATTTGTACAACTATTTAAAGTTAATAGACCCAGATGCCCCACCACAGATGAATGGATCCAAAAATTGTGGTATCTGAACACAATGGAATATTATGCAGCCATTAGAAATGACGAAATAATGGCATTTGCAGGGAAATGGATGGAGCTAGAAGGAATCATGTTGAGCGAGGTAAGCCAAGAACGAAGAGACAAACGGTACATGGTCTCCCTGATAAGTGGATGCTAAATCCAAAATGTTAGGTGATATGACAAAATTAACAGGACTTAAGAAACAAAGAACTCCTACTCACCTGGTCGAACCACTACTAAATATCCCCATGCTGCTGATCACATGTATGGTGTATAACATGTGTACACCGTTATATGTTATAGACTGTGATAGACAATTTGCTCCAGGAAAGTTAGAATGAACTACTTGTGACTTTAAATGAGCATCATTATTCTACAATACTGTGAAATTTGGGAAATTATGTAATCACTTAATCACAATCAAAAAAAAAAAAAAAAAGAACCTCGGGGAAGGTAGGGAGGGAAGAGATGGTAGGGGGAAAACAATGGAGGGGGTAACAATGCTCAATAGGAAGTGTACTCATTACCTTGCTCATGTAACCGTAACCCTCTGTATAGTATCTTTACAAAAAAAATTAAAAAAAAAAAAAAGAATAGAGATGAGCTGCAGAAGCAAAGAAAAAAAAATAAAGTTAATAGAAAAAAAAGAAAAAGGAGCAGGCACAATGGTCAAGCCTGCAATCTCAGCTCTGTGGGAGGAAGAGGTAGGAGGCCAGCCAGGAGAAAAGATCTACCTGAAAGATAACTAACGCAAAAAGCCAGCTGAGGGCAAGGCTTGGGCCGTATGGAACCTGCCTAGCAAGTTTGAGGCTCTGAGTTTGAACCCCAGCACCACTAAGAAGAAGAAAAAGAAGAGACAAAGGAAAAACAGACAACAACTGTGCAAAGCCCAACTGGCGGCATGACAGTAGTTAATGACGGACACTGCGTGGACGACTATGCAGACACTTACACTTGTTCCTCAAAACCGTAAAATCAGAAACCGTTATGCTAACTGCAAAAGAGAAGGGGGTAATACTACATGTAGTGTTACCTTGATTTTATAAAACCAAACCAAAGCAGACCTGCAGATCACTGCAGAGAATATGTGTGCTATATCTAAAAGGCAAAGGGAGGTGATAAAATCTTTACATTTTCTTCCCCTAGACTGTCCAAAGTGAACAGGTGCTTTCCTTCTCCTGAGGGGACGAACCCAGCAGAGAGGAAGCTGGGTGGGTCAGAAGGGCCAGGGCAGGGTGCCAGGTCTCACTACCTTCGTGGTTTCCCTGACTCTGTTTCCTTGTGGGTGAGCTAGGGAGCAGAGAGCAGAGGCGAGGACCAGGAACCACGCAGACGCCAAAAGCTCACCTTTCCCTCGTGCGATCTCTATGGGCAAAGTTTACCCAGCAGACCTTGTGCTTCAAAACCCAGGTAAAATAACAGGACCCTCACGGCTATTTTGTTAAGACCAGAACAAGGGGTACAAGTATTGCAAACAGAGACAGGGGAAAAGAATGGGAGCAAGCCCCCCATGTTCGCAAATGTTTGCGGGCAGCTTTGCGTCTTGGAGACTTTGTGTTAGAGATAGATTGAAAGCTGCCTGCTGAAACCCATTTTCAGTGAAGAACTTTTGTGGAGGCTTGCTCTTCACACAGATGGGAGACTGGGCCGCTTCCTGCCCTGGCTTCACTATTCACTTGATTAGCAAATACTTTACTACCGCAATGCCAGGCCAGGCCTGGTGCTACCTCTAACTAGCCAAGAGGAAGCAAAGTTAGACTAGACAAGAGACAGGTAACCAAATCCGGGAATTCTTTAGGGAGTGTAAAAATTATCTTTAGCCAGGTGCCAGTGGCTCATGCCTATAATTCTAGCTGAGATCTGAGGATCTAGGTTTGAAGCCAGCCTAGACAGACAAATCTGACAGACTCTTCAATTAACCAGCAAAATTAACCAATTAACCAATTAACCAGCAAAAAACCAGAAGTGGAGGCACGGGTCAAAATGATGGAACTCCAGCGGTCAGCAAACAAGTGAGGGAGCAAGGCCTGGAGTTCAAATCCCAGTACTGGTGTATGTGCACATGTGCATGCGTGTGTGTACACATGTGCTCACACACACACACAGAGGCTGACCCAACCTCTTGTGGCCTTCCTCCTCTCTGCCCTCCGACGTTCACCAAGGACCACTGGATTAGAATGGAGCTTCAGGAACCAGTGAGAGATCCTTCCTACCTGTAGGCAGGGCACACGTGTGGCACCCTCGGTGGATGAGAATCTGCGTGCCAACTCCCTTCTGGAGCATCCCTCTTTGCCACTCTCCTCCCAGCCCGTAGCGCTGCTATCAGGACAGGACGGACCTCCCTCAGCCCGCCCAGTCCCCGCACGGACCAGCTCCTAGGCCTCACCTTTGTGTGACGATGGGCTCCCTGGGAAGTTCAAGGTTTTCTTCTCTTGTTTGTGGGTGTCAAAGGCCCAGAAGAGATTCACCACGTAGCCGGTCACCTGCCAAGGACCAGGAAACACGTGATGCCAACAGCTAGCCCCACCCTTAAAGGACTCAGCGGCGCGGTGACAAGCCCAGAGCGTGCCTCCAGTCTGTTCGTTAGGTGCCTCATTTCTCTTTGCGCTTCTGTAGTTCTATTTGTGCTACTCTTAAATAATTCCTAGTGATAAAACCCAATGTGAGATCATCGGTCATATAAAACACCCTCAGTGGAAAACAAATGCCGCATCAGAGGACAGAAGCTGGTTAACCAAGGTTGAATGTGGAATTGCCGAAGACACTTTGGGCTGCAGCAATGAAATCTCAGCCCGGCTCGTCCTGCAGGCAAGGCACCAGGGCCATGCAAGATCTGGCTGGAGAGGACTTCCAACAGCCAAACCCGCCCAGTTCCCAGCTCAGAGGTTTTGATCTTTACTAGGGGACAGCAAAATAAGCATGAAGTCTTTCCAGGCCGCAGACTATGACAGACATGAACCACACAAAGGCCATTTCTTGTCTCCTTCCATTCTGAACGAAGAACCTGCTAAGTTAGAGTTAAGTAAAAGGCGCAGGAACTCCGAGGACATTTGTCTCACTATGGCGGGCAGACGGGGACGCAGGCAAGGAGGAACGCACATGCAGGAGAGCGCGTCTCAACCGGAGACCACAGGGACACAGGGACTGTGGCAGGGTGGGCTGTGCGGAGGCGGTGGGGGCTCAGGTCAGGGGCTGGCCTCGCCTGGCGGATGGACGCAGCGATGCCGTGGGCACCCAGCTCTCACAAGAAGGTGGCCCTTCCACTGTGGGAAGCTCTGCATTAGCATTAGCAGCAGGGAATCCAATAAAGCTGAAAATTACAGGGCACGCATATTCTGTTAACACCAACTCTTTATTTGCACTGTAGCTGTGAACCATTTAATTACATGGTTACAGGGTGTGTGTGTGTGTTGGGGTGGGGGACTAGGCACCAGGCTGAGGCAGAATAATTAGCTGTGGAGACGCACTTGTTCATCCTGGGGGATGAGCCAACATCGGCCTGCGATCAGAGCTTCTGGAGACAAAGGCTTTGGCTTATCCTAATCTTCTGCACTGGGGTGAATCAGCCCCTGCTTACACACACACACACACACACACACACACACACACACACACACACACATACACACACACACACACATGCCTGTCTGTGCTTACTATGTCCACATTACCTTGGTGTCACCGCCCATGGTCAGGGTGAAGCTTAGAGAATTCTCGCTGTAGCTGTCGATGTGGATGTCTGGCGGCGGGATCACTGGAGACAAGAAAGGAATTGAGAGGGAGAGAATGAAAACACGCGGCGAAAAGCGAGGAAGACAGGGCTTCCTCGTTTTCAACGGGACAAAGCGATCTTTCACTGGAGGAAGGAAGGCCGTGTCTCTGACCATGACTAGCCACCACCCATTGTGGGGGTCCCTGAAGCCCAGACTGGGCCCGTCAGTGCTCGGTGAGCCCACAGCAACCTCAGCTCCAGCTCAGCCTGGCTCTGAAAGGGGCAGGGACACCCTGGCTGTCATCTTCATGAGCGCTCACAACGCCCCGCAGTCTCAAGTCTCTCTACGAGGACGGCAATTCCCTGCCCCCCCCCACCCCCCGGGCTGTAATCATAAGTTATCAATCAATAGGTGGCAGAATGGGAAGAAGATGGTCTCGGAGGCCTGGCTATCCTGAGGTTCCAACTCCTGTTTCCCGCCACTTCCCAACAGTGCAAACCAGAACAAGGAGCAAGCTTCACTGAGCCTAGAGAGAAACAGTTCCACGCGTCACCCAGCTGGAAAGGCAAAGGCAACGGGTGCATGGCCAGTGCCTAACGAACACCTCCTGTTCTCTTCTCTCCCCCTTGCCGATGAAGTTCCACTTGTGGCGAATTCAACGGTCAACAAGGATGAGAGCTCAAGCAGACGGCTTGGGGGCTGGGAGGGTCTGGCCAGGGGGAAGGCCCCTCTGTGCACCCAGCAAGCTCCACACTTGCCACCTTGAAGGTGTGCCCGCAGGAGGGCGGACAGCGCTGAGCCCGGCATATTCCACAAGAAGGGTGCACAGGAGAAGAAGACACACACTACCCCAACACGGACCCGAGAACTAGACTCTTCACACACAAGGCCCTTCAGGAAACACAGGTGTGCACAACACAATCAGAAGACCCAGGGACCCGTGAGATTCAGCGAAATCTAGGGGCATCTCTCCAGCAGGCAAGGGTGCCATACAATGACACTCTAGAATAGCCAGAAGAAAGGCCATGAGAAGCTCCGAGCAGCCAACTCGGAGCCAAAGAGCATTGGCGTTAGTGTTAAACCAACTTGCCTTAGAATCATAGTGACTGGGGCATGTCGCAAGTCCCTCCAAGCCTGCTTCCTCAGCTACAAAACCAGGGTACAAATACTCATAGGATTCACTTTTAACAAGAAGCACCAAGTTTAAGATACAAAAAGGGACTCAATAGATGATGATGGTTTTTCTCCTTGCCGCTACTATGAACCTGGGGAACCCGGTGCTTCTGCCTGCTGCCTCTGTCCCTCAACTTTTCCCATCAGTATATAGCATAGTCCCAGCTCACAGATAGCATAGTCCCAGCTCACAGATAGCATAGTCCCAGCTCACAGATAGCTCATGGCCATATCTTGTTACATGGCTGCCTTCTGTTATACCCGACGAAACACATGTGAGGAAGCAAAACCTCAGAGAAGGTATGGAAAGCAGCAAGCCACTGTGGCTTCTGTATGTACCCGAGACTCGTGCCCACAAAACCCAAGGACACTTGAACGCTGAAGCAACCTTAAATCTCTCTATTCTGATAATACGTTTTGGGGGGATGGTAAAGGAAAATGAGCATTTAGATAATCAGGAATGGATATACCTAAATGAAATCAGGAAAAAAGCAACAGCATGCACTTAACAATTATGACATGATCACGTCAGAGCTGAGAATGGAGCTAATGGCAGACACACCACGGCTCACAGTCCACAAGGGGCTGTGTTCTGACTACGCAGGCCCAGGAGCACCGCAGCTTCCTGGCTCTGCCTTATGTCTGTGCAAAGAAACAAAACAATTCTGGTTATGCACAATAGACCCACAGCCCTGACTTTTGAGGCATTTGTTTTCAAAGCAGGCTTTGTTTTTCAGCTCCATCTGCAGTTCTATGTGAAGAAGGATAAGTCAGTTTTCACTTAGTTTTATTAATAACAACGTGAACTTGGATATCAGTTTTTACTTCCTTTTATTAATAAAATGTTAACTTAGATGTCTTGAATGGAAGGTTTTTGTGATTTAGCTGGCTATCTTGGTCACAGGTAAGTAATTTATAAAGATTGAAAAGCTTACGTCCTGTTTTTCTTTTCTTTCTTGTGTGTTTTGTTTGTTTTTGTTGAGACGGAGACTGGGACTTGCTGGGTGAGGTCCTGCTGACTGAGCGCCAGCCCCTGGACATTCTGTAACTATGTGCCAACTAAACTACGTAAGTTGAGGGCAGGACGGGAGATGCCGGTGGGGGGAGCAAAGGAAGGGGTGACGATCAAGAAGCCCTGGGCTCCTAGCCTGACTCACGAACCTGAAACCTCTTTGTGCAACGACTTGATAACAACAATTTGAAAAAAGACAAAAAAAAAAAACCCTTGCATCCTAAGAAAAGGTAAAAAAAAAACCAAGGAACACTGCAAGTCTCTCCTTGAGGATATGGGCGGTGTGTTTTGACGCAGAGCGCCTAAAAACGCCAGAGTTTTAGTCTTCTCAACTCCAAACACCAAGAGTCCCCCAGTGTGTGCCAGGACCCTTGCTCTGGCTGCTTCAATTCTCTCTCTCTACCTTGCCAACTATTTCTGTAGTCTCCACTAGACACCAGGATTAGAGGGAGCAAAACAGCCGTGGGCCCGAGACGCAGGCAGCACCCGGGAACAGCCATCTACCTGGCAGGCAGGGAGGCCGGAGGGAAGCGGTAGCAGGGTGGTGAGGGGCACAGGCCCTGGAGTCACGCAGGCTGGGTTCCCGTGTCAGCTCTGCCCCTCGCTGACTGTGTGGCTAGGCGCGAGTGACGCATCCTTGTGTGAATTCCCGGGGGTTCGTGTAGGTGATCTGGTGCCAGGGGCAGCGAGCACCGCAGCCACCGCAGATAACTGGCTGGTAACACTGGGGGAATTCCCCCGAGTTTTCCGTGCAATACCCCCCATGAGCCTGCGCAAGCCGCCTCCATCTGTATCTGTTTTATATGGCACCGTAGCTTTGGAAACCCCTTGGATTCTAGAAGGAGGAATCCACCCAGAGTTCACCCTAAAGGACTTCCCATCTAAGGCTCCGTGGGATGCCCAGGAGCGTGCCTGCACTGGGAAGAAGGTGCAGCGTTTTCTAATCCGTGTTTCTCCTTTCCGGTCTGATCCACGGTCATTTCCCACGGGTTTCTATCTCCTCTAAATCTGCAGATGTTGGAATCATTTACCTTTTCCTTTTATGGTGGTAATGGATTTAGAATCGCTCCAGTTTCCTATTCCACGACTGGTCACCGCAGACACCTTTTCAAACCAGAGTGTGAATTAGTATGAAATAAAGGCAATACACCATACAGCAAGAATTCTGAGGGAGGCGCTCAAGGGGGAAAGGGATGCGAGAGGGCATGGAGGGTGGAAAGAAAGAATGACAGCTATACAGAGCGCCCCAGGGTGCTTAGGGGCCCCAGCAACTGAAGTGAGAGGGGGAAGGGCAAGGCAGAGGAGCTCGGGAAACAGGGATTCTGTCCTAAGATTCTAGCACATCTACTGGTTGACAGACCGTGCGGTTCTTCGGAAGGGGAGAGGCATAGATGTGTCCAGACATGTGATCTGGAGAGAGGGAGAGGAGCAAAGGAAAGCAGGGGAGGGAGGGGGAAGGGAGAGTGCAAAGGGTATGGGGGAAATGCTCAGAGCAGGGGGTCTCCGGAGGCTACGTTCACAACAAACACTTTTGCACAAAATCTATCTCCTTTCTGCTAAGGATAGGAATTCTACATGTCCTAAGAACCTCACAACATCCGTTTATAAATGATACATATCGCAGATCTGCGTGGTCTTGCAGCTAGAGATAAGCAGAAGAGAAGTATCTGCAAACGTACAGGGGCTGGCAAGCTGGGGGTCTGCGTCAGAAGCCGGGAGAGCTGCATTCGAAAGTTGTTGGCTATCGGAGGGAATGAGATTCCCCCTTTGGGGCAAGGAGCTGGAAATGCTGTGGAATGTTAAATACGCATCTCTTAAAAATAAGCAGAGCCAGGCGCCAGTGGCTCACGCCTGTAATACTAGCTACTTAGGAGGCTGAGATCTGAGGATCATGGTTTGAAGCCAGTCCAGGCAGGAAACTCTGAGAATCTTATCTCCAATAAACGACTCAAAAATAAAAGCCAGACGTGGCACTGTGGCTCAAAAAAAGCTCAAGGACAGCGGCCCAGGCCCGGAGTTCAAGCCCCAGGACCAGCAAAAAATAAAATAAAATAAGCAGAGAGTTCTCTCATGAAATGGAGCTGTCTAAGTTCTAAAACCACCCGGGTGGCTAGATGAGAGAGGACCACTCACCCTGACGGTGTACAGCATGTGGGGCAGTAAGTCCTTGATTTCTGTAGAGTTACTTCCAGCCCTCTGGGAGGCCCACATCTTAGAACCAGTCCTGCTGTATTCCACCTGAAGTGAAAAGGAAACAAAATAAAAGGTAAACCATAGTTCTGGGGTGTGGAATGTTCTAACAGAAGGTTCCTTATCCACAAAGCCGTACTAAGTCCCAGTCAGCACCCTGACCCCCTGCCAACTTCCAGAAAGTACTTACAATGTACTCACGGATGAAGCCGTGCGGGTGGATGGGAGGGGCCCAGTGGCAGACAATCACCCCCTCTGCTTCGCTGTGAACGGACAGCTGGAGGTTCCCAGGGGCATCCGGCACTAGAAAAGAGTCCACCTGCAAGTCAAGCCATCCTTGCCTACAGACCATAGGACGCTGCACACAGAGACGCCTACACTCTAACACAAACCTGTTGACACCGATAACGGCACGTAGTGAAGTTGCAAGACTTAAGACCTATGTTCAAAGATCAGTAGCATTCCTAGACATTACTGAGAAGGTTAACCGAAATTGAGAAAGCAATCCTAGGGACAATTGTTACAAAAAAAAAAGAGACAGAAAAGCGAAAGGTAGAGATGGAAACTACACACATACACATAAAAACAGCATAAAGCAAGGCAACATGGCGTGTACCTGCAGTGAAGGTACAAGAACATTATCTGCCACGGTGAGAATGTATGTTCACGTGAAATCCTAGAAGTCCTGTAACGTGCGCACATGTAAGGCACACGAAGTGTGTTGGCAAACTCCTGAGCATCCTTGGGAAAACCAAGGTCATGAAAGCAAAGTTTCGCACTCACGTCCTTCCGGCGTCCTGAGGGTCACAAAGTCGTTGGTGTTGTACGCCCTGCTGAGACACTGCACTTGGACCTTCACGTGGTAGGTGGTGTCTGGCTTCAGGACTTTCAGCACCGTGTTTGTCTTATTGCTGTGGGTCTCTAGAGTCTTCCAAATGCTCTCTCCAACCACCCTGGCCAAGGGAATAAAGGCAGTGTGTCAGAGGGGACACCGCAGGGAAGCTACGTCACCTGTGCCACGGGACAGCTAACGGGCTCTGCGATGGCAGCTGGGGCGCAGAAAAGATGGGACCCACCTGTAGTAAACATTATATACGCAAGACGCAGATGGCATTTTCTTGGGCCGCGTCCAGGTCAAAGTTACATCCCCAGAGAAGTCGGCTGTCCACTGAAGATTCTGTACTTTGTACACGGTTAACTCATCTAGGGAGATCAAGGGCATCAGCAACAGGTTGGAAACACGGCACACCTAAAATGAGCATCTTGGTGGCTGGCAGGTGCTGGCTGGAAGCGGGGCCATGCTTCACTTTGCTTGATGCTCCAAGATTGAGCTCAAACACATTTCATTTCCAGATGGAGGAAAAGCGCACAGGGGCCCTAACCAGAAGCCCTCACAACAAATGAGCCCCAGAAGCCCCGCCCTGACCCACCCCACCCCGCCCCGCCCCGCCCCATCAAGCCCTGCCCCACCCCATCAAGCCCCGCCCCATCAAGCCCCGCCCCACCCCATCAAGCCCCACTCCGCCCTGCCCCACCCAGCTGGGAGCAGACAGCAGTTTTGGACCCCAGAGCTCACCACTGCAGGCCTTCTCGTCGCTCTCGTCCAGGCAGTCCAGGAAGCCGTCGCAGCGCTCCGACAGCAGGAGGCAGGCCTCGCCGTCCTCACACCCGAACTCCTGGCTCGTGCAGGTCAACGCGCTGCGCGTGGCTAAAACACGAAGAACCAACTTAGCCGAACACTGGTGGCTCAGCCCTGTGACGCTGGCAACCCCGAAGCTAAGATCTAAGGATCCTGGTTTGAAGCCAGCCTGAGCCGGAAAGTCCGAGAGGTTCTTATCTCCAATGAACCACCAAAAACATCCAAGTGAAGGTGTGGCTCAAGTGGGAGTGCACCAGCCCTGAGCAAAACAGCTCAGGGACAGTCCCAGGCCCTGAGTTCAAGCCCCTTCAGCACGCGCGCGTGCACACGCACACACACCCTTCTTAGACTCAGAAGGGAAGAGAAGGCTACGTCGTCTAAAAGTCTGGACCCAAGTCAACCCATGTTTAGGAGAAGCCATGCTTAGTCTGAATCGTTTGAACTAATTGGCCACGACTCTGCTCTGCCTTCCCAGCAGAAGCGAGACGCGCTCTTCCTGGCAGACAGGGGCCGGCGTGAACGGCCGGCAGGTCCACTGTGGGTGGGCAGCGGGTGGCAGGTGCAGGGCAGATCCCACAACGCAGGTGACCCCATGAGAGCCGTGGCCGCCCTGCAGGCGCAGTGGCAATGGGGCAATTGGCCCCCCGGCCACCCTCCCAGAACACTAGGTCATCCTCTTAGGCATGAGGTGGCCTTGAAGTACAGCCAGGGACCGACGGGCGCCGGCTGGGTGAGGGGCAGGTGCAGAGGATCAGACGTACAATGTCACCTCTGTTTTCCAACCTGCGGGTAGTCTGCTTCCTCCTGTGACTCACGAGTCACTCAGTGGCACACCTAAGGGACACTGCAGGCACCAGCCAGTTCACCAAAGCTGCCCCTCCATTACCAGGCGTGTGAGGGAGCTGGCACTGGCATCCCCGGCGCTGTACGCTGCAGCTCTGGAGATGCACCGGACCCATGCACCCCCCCCCCATGCTCATCGTCTCTGTGCGGTTTCTATCCTGCCAACTAGAGGTACCCTACGGGCTGAGACAGAACTTCTCAACAGGACACTGAAGGCAACATGAGGACCAATGCATTCTCACATCCGCCCAGAAGAATAAATGCACAGGCAGAGGGCAATAGCTATGCGGACGAGAGGGAGAATGGCATCATACTCAAGGTCTGTCTTATGAAATGGGAGGGCGGAGGGATGGGGGCGGGAGGGGCTCGGGGAGAGCAATCAGAGGGGCTGATGATCAGGAGTGCGATGCTCAGGAACGGACGTGCTGAACTGCAACTCCTTCGTGCAACTACCCAAAGATAACGAGAACATCAGCTTGTAAAAATGAGGTTCCAATACGCGTTTTCCAGTTTCAAACGTGTTCAGCAAACATCCTCATTGAGATGCTTTTCTTATTCCATCCAGAAAACCTTCTCATTGGTCATGCTCCCAGGACTTAACACCCAGTCAACTAATTTAATAAAGCCAATCTCAGCGTCCCTCGGGGCGCGGGGTCACTGAAGCAAAGCCCTGGGGAAAAGCTCAGAGAAGCACACGGGCAGATGTGCTGGCATGCATGTCTGGGTCGGCTCCAGACCCACAGTGCAGCCCACAGCCCCGGGGCCTCGAGTCTAAACCATCGGGGAGAGCCACCCGGAGGAGGAGGGGAGCACCACCCGGAGGAGGAGGAGGGGAGCACCACCCGGAGGAGGAGGAGAGCACCACCCGGAGGAGGAGGAGGGGAGCACCACCCGGAGGAGGAGGAGGGGAGCACCACCCGGAGGAGGAGGAGGAGGGGAGCACCACCCGGAGGAGGAGGAGGGGAGCACCACCGCGAGGGCCTGTGAGCACTCACGGCAGTTGGCCTCGTCCTGGCCATGCTCGCAGTCCTGGCGGCCATCGCAACGCTTCCAGTTGGGGATACACTTCTTTGGCTGGTGGCATTCAAACTCGAATCGGTCACATCGCCCATGCTGGGTGAAGGTGGAGGCTGTGGTGACATTGGCTGGAAAACAGGTGAGTTCTCAAGTTCCGTGGCCACTCAGGCCCTGCGCTGGATTCTCTGGGTGAGGAGGGCGTGGTGCTCTGGAGCACGGTGGAGGTGTGGAGACACAGTGAGCTCACTGCATGCCGCACCTCGCTTTGCTCCTCAGAGCAAAGCCCAGCACGGTCGCTGTGCGGGGGAGAGGCGCCGCCCTGCGCCAGCCAAGGGCGGGCGCTCACTGGACAGGGCCTCAGGTCCACCGGCCTCCAGCAGCAGTGCTGCGCAGACCCTGAGCTGCCCGTCCTGAGCCACTAGATGGCAGTGCTCACCCTCCTTTCAGACCGGCAGGCCAGACAGCCATCATGCAAAGCAAAGCAAAAACAAAACAAGAAAGTGGCCCTCCCTCCAGGGAGTTTAACACAAGGAGTGTCCCAGAGCCCGGCCTGTGCAGGCAGACTCACCCACAGTGGGGCAGGCTTCCTCGTCCGAGCCGTCGGCACAGTCCCGGTACCCATCGCACACCCACGTGTCCATCACACAGGCCCCATGGCTGCAGCGGAAATAATTGGGCAGACAGGTGGAGGGCCCCGGCGTGGGGGAGGGCGGGACGTGCAGATCTGAGGGAGACACGAAGCCGGAAACATGTTGGGGGGCGGGAGGAGAGGTTACTGAAGTTACCGCGTCCCCCATGGATCCTGCTGGGGACCTCCCCGAGCCTGCACTGGCCGTGGAGGCCGGGGACGGGGGACGGGGCCACCACGCTGCAGCCCTTGAAAGGGGCTTTGGCCATTTCCCGCGCGTTGGCACGCGTTCTGCGGGAAGCTCGCCCTGGCCGACGGGGGAGCGCCAGCTGGCACTCCTGGGGGCCGCGGAACCCCGGTGCGGGCAAATGTCGCCCTAGTGAGCTCCTCACCACGACCCCACGGCCTGGTTTGCAGGAAGCCCGCACCCCCCGTCGGTGCCCTGGGGCCATCCCAGCCGGCCGCAGCTGCGCCCTGGGTCCAAGCCGAACCCCGGGGCCGCACACCCCGCGGCAAACCCGCAGCGCTGCCCGGCACGCTGGCAAGAGCAAGACTAGAATTCCCCCACAAACGACCCTGGGAACAACAGGGCCACCAGCACTGCAAACGAGAACCAGAGAGACAGAAGAACTCAGCGACTCCCCCCAAAGCACAGGCCCAGGACAGCAGGCGCTCCAGACACCACGGGAGTCCAGGCAGGCACTGGACCGGTCCTGGGGGGCAGGCTGGGGCCAGCCCAGTCCGCCTCACCCTCACAGTCCCCCTCACCTCCACAGTCCCCTCACCTCCACAGTCCCCCTCACCCCCACAGTCCCCTCACCCCCACAGTCCCCCTCACCCTCACAGTCCCCCTCACCTCCACAGTCCCCCCTCGCCTCCACAGTCCCCTCACCCCCACAGTCCCCCTCACCCCTACAGTCCCCCTCACCTCCACAGTCCCCTCACCCCCACAGTCCCCTCACCCCCACAATCCCCCCTCACCCCCACAGTCCCCTCACCCCCACAGTCCCCTCACCCCCACAGTCCCCTCACCCCCACAGTCCCCTCGCCTCCACAGTCCCCCTCACCTCCACAGTCCCCTCACCTCCACAGTCCCCCCTCACCCCCACAGTCCCCTCACCTCCACAATCCCCTCACCCCCACAGTCCCCTCACCCCCACAGTCCCCTCACCCCCACAATCCCCTCACCTCCACAGTCCCCTCACCCCCACAATCCCCTCACCCCCACAGTCCCCCCTCACCTCCACAGTCCCCTCACCCCCACAGTCCCCTCACCCCCACAGTCCCTTCACCCCCACAGTCCCCTCGCCTCCACAGTCCCCCTCACCTCCACAGTCCCCTCACCTCCACAGTCCCCCCTCACCCCCACAGTCCCCTCACCTCCACAGTCCCCCCTCACCTCCACAGTCCCCTCACCCCCACAATCCCCCTCACCTCCACAGTCCCCTCACCTCCACAGTCCCCTCACCCCCACAGTCCCCTCGCCTCCACAGTCCCCCCTCACCCCCACAGTCCCCCTCACCCCCACAGTCCCCCCTCACCCCCACAGTCCCCCCTCACCTCCACAGTCCCCCCTCACCCCCACAGTCCCCCCTCACCCCCACAGTCCCCCTCACCCCCACAGTCCCCCTCACCCCCACAGTCCCCTCACCTCCACAGTCCCCCTCACCTCCACAGTCCCCTCACCCCCACAGTCCCCCCTCACCTCCACAGTCCCCCCTCACCTCCACAGTCCCCCCTCACCCCCACAGTCCCCCCTCACCCCCACAGTCCCCCTCACCTCCACAGTCCCCCTCACCCCCACAGTCCCCTCACCTCCACAGTCCCCCTCACCCCCACAGTCCCCCCTCACCTCCACAGTCCCCCTCACCCCCACAGTCCCCCTCACCCCCACAGTCCCCCCTCACCCCCACAGTCCCCCTCACCCCCACAGTCCCCCTCACCTCCACAGTCCCCCTCACCTCCACAGTCCCCCTCACCCCCACAGTCCCCCCTCACCCCCACAGTCCCCCTCACCCCCACAGTCCCCCTCACCTCCACAGTCCCCTCACCTCCACAGTCCCCCCTCACCTCCACAGTCCCCTCACCCCCACAATCCCCCTCACCCCCACAGTCCCCCCTCACCTCCACAGTCCCCCCTTACCTCCACAGTCCCCCCTCACCCCCACAGTCCCCCCTCACCCCCACAGTCCCCCTCACCTCCACAGTCCCCTCACCCCCACAGTCCCTTCACCTCCACAGTCCCCCCTCACCCCCACAGTCCCCTCACCCCCACAGTCCCCTCACCTCCACAGTCCCCCCTCACCCCCACAGTCCCCTCACCCCCACAGTCCCCCCTCACCTCCACAGTCCCCTCACCCCCACAATCCCCCTCACCTCCACAGTCCCCTCACCTCCACAGTCCCCTCACCTCCACAGTCCCCCCTCACCCCCACAGTCCCCTCACCCCCACAGTCCCCTCGCCTCCACAGTCCCCCCTCACCCCCACAGTCCCCCTCACCCCCACAGTCCCCCCTCACCTCCACAGTCCCCTCACCCCCACAGTCCCCCCTCACCTCCACAGTCCCCCCTCACCTCCACAGTCCCCTCACCTCCACAATCCCCCCTCACCTCCACAGTCCCCCTCACCTCCACAGTCCCCCCTCACCCCCACAGTCCCCCCTCACCCCCACAGTCCCCCCTCACCTCCACAGTCCCCTCACCCCCACAGTCCCCCCTCACCTCCACAGTCCCCCCTCACCTCCACAGTCCCCTCACCTCCACAATCCCCCCTCACCCCCACAGTCCCCCTCACCCCCACAGTCCCCCTCACCCCCACAGTCCCCCTTACCTCCACAGTCCCCTCACCTCCACAGTTCCCTCACCTCCACAGTCCCCTCACCTCCACAGTCCCCCTCACCTCCACAGTCCCCTCACCTCCACAGTCCCCTCACCTCCACAGTCCCCTCACCTCCACAGTCCCCCCTCACCTCCACAGTCCCTCTCGTCCGACCAGTCCCCCTCACCTCCACAGTCCCCTCACCTCCACAGTCCCTCTCGTCCGACCAGTCCCCACAGTCGTCCTCGCGGTCGCACTTCCAGCGGTTGGGGATGCAGTGTCCATTCTCGCAGCGGAACTGGAAGTAGCGGGAACAGCTGGGGGCCTCGGTGGGGTTTTCTGCGGAGATCAAGGACCACATGAGCAAGGCCATACCACGACCATCAGCTCCGGGCCCACATGCAGGCCACGTGCGTGCCCTCCCCCTCCAGAGAGGGAAGTGGGAAGGAAAGAGGAAGGGAGCAGCCTAGCGACCCAAGCCCACAGATCCGCAGACCCACCCCCCCCACTGTCCCCACAGATCCGCAGACTCACCCCCCCACTGTCCCCACAGATCTGCAGACCCCCCCACCATCCCCACAGATCCGCAGACTCACCCCCCCACCGTCCCCACAGATCCGCAGACCCCCCCCCACCATCCCCACAGATCCGCAGACCCCCCCCACCGTCCCCACAGATCCGCAGACTCACCCCCCCACTGTCCCCACAGATCCACAGCCTTACCCCCCCACCGTCCCCACAGATCCGCAGACCCCCCCCACCATCCCCACAGATCCACAGCCTCACCCAACCGTCCCCACAGATCCACAGCCTCACCCAACTGTCCCCACAGATCCGCAGCCTCACCCAACCGTCCCCACAGATCCACAGCCTCACCCAACCGTCCCCACAGATCCGCAGATACCCCCCCACGGCCCCCCCTCCCTGCCCTACATGTTGGTATCTTGCAAAATGAGGACCTGAGTTCTAATGCTGACAGTTTACTAAAATATAATAATATAATATATAATCATAATCGTAACAATAATAACCGATGGTGACGCTTTGTTCTACAGCTGTGGGTGTGGGGGGAGAGAGGATGCTACAATGTGTAAAGTGACAGTGACGCCTGAGGCCGTGCTGACTGCGGGAGGGAGAGGAGGCGGCCTCCAAGTCTCCTGGCACCCGTGAGGGTCAGGGAGGGCTCCCCGGCTCTCTGCGAGCTGGCCCCGGAGCTGCGGGCGGGTGAGGAGCCGTCCCGGGACGGGGCGGGGGTGGACGGCGGCCCGCGGCTCCCTACCACAGTTGGCTTCGTCCGAGTAATCCCCGCAGTCGTCCATCCCGTCGCACTTCCAGATCAAACTGATGCACACGCCGTTCTGACACTGGAACCCGAATTCGTCACACACCTTGTGGAACTCGGGGTCTTGGGCTGCGTAAGGAAAAACACCCACAAAGCCCCAATTACTTCCGCGCCGCAGAGGTGAGCGCGGGAGGCTAGAGGGGACCACAGGTCCCACCGAGCCGCTGCTGAGCAGGACTTCAAGCCACGGCCACGGTTAGCGCAGTCCTACACAGCGCAGCGCTGCATGGAGAATCCATCCCGCCCAGCTTTCCTGGCCACGTGATGGCCTGAGCGGATCTCTCCCATATTCACAGCGTGGAGTCCTAACCGCAAGTTAGGGGGTCAGACTTAAGAACTGTCTGGGGGAGGCTGATGAGGGAGCTGCCTGTGAGCCATGAGTTCAAGGCCAACCTGGACGACGTCACAAGACCCTCTACCTTTCTGAAAAACATGAGGAGCCGAACACCAGCCGCTCCCTCCTGTAATCCTAGCTAATCAGGAGGTTGAGATCTGAGAATTGAGGTTCACAGGCAACCCCAGGAAGAAAAGTAGGAGACTCTTATCTCCAATGAGCCACCAAAATGCCAGAAGTGGAGCTGCAGCTCAAGTGGTACGGCGGCGGCCTTAAGTGAAAAGCTAAGGGAGAGCGCCCAGGTAGTGGCGTGCATGCACAGGGCGGGGGGAGGTGGGGGGAGAAGAAAGAGAGAGAAGAAACTTAGACACAGACACATAAAGATAAACGGAGAAGGCAGCCAGTCCAAGGCTTGGAGAAAACCGGCAGGGCTTGGACTTGGACTTGCATTTCCACCACTGTGAGACTCGCAAGCCTGTTGTTTAAGCGGCCCAGTTGGCCAGCTGCCCGGTCCAGCATGGTGCTGAGGTCTCTCCGAGGGACACGGGCACTGTCTGGGAATGGGGTAACAAACCAAACACCTTCCTCTGGGGATTCTCAGTGTAGGGGAAACAGCGTGGTCCCAGGCAGGTCTGAGAGCTGTGGGGTGCAGTGGCAAGGTGGGGGGGGGGGTGGATCTCGCTGCTCAGGCCGGGCGGCAGGCACAGGTGACAGGAGCCAGGATGGCGGTGTCCACCAGCTTCCAACAAAGCAGGCTGTCTTTTCTGTTTTCTTTCTGTCTTTTGCCTGTTGTTGTTGTTGTGTTTTTGGTCCCGGGGACTGAACTCGGGCTCGAGCATGACCATACTCCACAGTCCTTTTTGCTTGTAGTTTTTTGTTTTTCACAAAGAGTCTCTGACTAACCTTGGGCTACCCGGGAACTGTATTCTCCCATCTTTGCTTTCGTGAGTAGCTGGAATTACAGGAGTACACCGCCATGCTAGGCCAAAGCCTGTCTTCAGGTAACAGAAGCAACCCTGTTTCCCTTTCTAAACATTCACTTCGTCTCAGGTCTTCAGCCCTGCCTCTTGCTGCTTACTGTGGAGGTGGATTCCAGTGAACTCTCTTGCCCTGACTGGTCTATAACGATGATCCTCCGGATCTCAGCTTCCTGGGTAGCTGGGATTATAGGCGTGGACCACCACAACCAGGCCAAAGCAGCGCTCCTTAAGAAAGCCAGCTAACTTGGGACCCACAGACTCGTGCGCTGGGCAAAGATCTTTAACACACACCATGGTCCACTCCAGGGCAGCCAAGCCTCTGTGACCATGAGTGACGCCCCCTCCCCCAAGCCCCCTCCCCCCCTCCACGAGTGCCCTTCCCCCTAAGTGCCCCCCCACGCCTCCTGCCACTCACAGCACCCTGCGAAAGCGGGGTCCTCGTCCGAGCCATCGCGGCACTGAATGACGCCATCACACACCATGGAGTGGAACAGGCACTGCTGACGGTTCTTGCACACGAAGTCCATGAAGCGGGTGCACAGGGGCTCTGGGGCGAAGGGGAAGCGGGAGGGGAATATGAGCTCCAGGGGCAGCAGCTCGCTCTGCAGCCCAGGGCGAATGCCCAGGTCAGACAGTCAGGAGACAGTGCTGACGGCATCCCGGATGGAGTACTTGCTTTGTGCCCAGCCCAGAGCTAAGCACTGGGCAAGGTGCGTCCCTCTGCCCCCAAGGCAGCACAGTGAGCTTTTGCTGCCTCTGTTTATGGAATGAGCACACACGTGGCCCCACCACGCGTGGCTGATAAGGGAGACACCGAAGCTGAAGCCCAGAGCCAGCTGCCATCACCGGGCTGTGACGCCGTCTCTCGGAGGGGCTGGCGCAAGGCACCGGGGCTCTGGAGTGAATCAGGGCCTCTCCTGTTCCTATGCTGAAGCCCCAGACTCTAAAGGGACTGCAAGTAGAGATGGCTTCTGCTTAACATGGCTAACAAGGTGACTCCCGTCAGATGAAGTCATACGGGCACAGGACAGGTGTCTGCACAAGTCGCTGGGCATGCATGCAGACAGGAAAGGCCACATGAGCACAAGGCAGGCCACGGCCTTCGGAGCTCTCTCTTGGGTCTCCAGCCCGACACCTCTTGGACCTGACCCTGCAGATTTGAACCAGCCAGCCTCCATAATCGGGCAGGCCAACTCCCTGCACCCTGCTGCTCATTTCTCTGGAATACCCCAACGAATGCAGAGAACAATGACTGGCAGCTTAGCAGAAGTCACAGCCTGTCGAAGCTCTTCAAGTGTCACCAGTAAGTGATGCTCCATTCAGTAAGTCAGCAAGAAACAAGAGTCACTGTGTTCAAGTGCAGTGTCATTTGAAAGCACCAGGTAGGGGTAGAATCTTGTCCACTGCTGCCCAAAGCCAGCTCAGAACATGGAATGCATTTTAGAATTGCCTGGAACACTTCCCTAGCCTGTGCTCAGGAGTAGGGAACTGTTTTTCTGCCTAGGGCTACCATTGCAACACTCTGTGCCATCACTGCTAAGCCATACAAAAACACTCGACACAGGCAGGCGCTCACTGGCAGCCCACAAGAAGCTTACAAGAAGCACACGTGTGCATCCTGTCACGGGCCAAATGATTCTGAGGGCCTTCGCGGCCTGCAAGGCAGAATGGCCTCACCCCTCAATGATACCATGTCCGGAGGTGGTATCCAGGCACCTGTGACTTCTAAAGCATCTCGGGTGAGTTCAAGATACACTACGCTGAAAAGATCATCCTTGTGGGTCTAAAGAAAATGGGATAGGAATGGGTGCCTGGCCTAGAAATGCTTCCCAAGTGATATCCAGCAAGACCCAGAAACACATCCCAGAAGAAGTGGACTGGCAAAAACAAGCTGTTGATTCACAGAACACACAGAAATGAAACAGGAACATCCCCCAGAGGGGAACTCACCCCACGATCCCCTGCTCCACCCCCGCTTCCCCCACCCCCCCATCCATAAGGCCAAGAAGGTAGTGAAGAAATCCAAGCACTGGGTCCAGGCTCCCACTGGGCCCTGCAAGCCCTGGGGGCTGGCAGTGGGGACAACTTACCACAGTGCTGCTCATCTGAGCCATCCGAGCAGTCACGCAGACCGTCACAATGTTTGCTGGATGGGATGCAAGTTCCGTTCGGACAGTGGAACCCATTGCACTTCTTCTCTGAAATTTAACCCAAGGATGGGGAAGAATGAAGCGGAGGAAACAGCACTCAAGTATGTTTGGGCAGAACACCCACCTGTACCATCCCTAAAGAGACGGCACCCACGGCTAGCAAAATGACCAGTGTCTATATGCTGAGGTCCAGCAATTCCAAACGTAGAAATGTGCTCCGCCTTCAACCCATATTGAATGGAAGAACAGGTATTCCATTGCAACACCTTGTAATAGATGCAAAACCGCCGGCATCTCTGCCAGCAGAGGCTTGTTCCACAAATGGCACGCGATTAAAGAAGGGCTCTGGGCACAGTTCTGTGCCAGAAATACAACTATGTGAATAGCAACAACAGCAGAAATGTGGAGAGCAACATGCACAGCATCTTATTGGTACAAAATAGGACAAGGGTTCATTTCTATTTGTCTATACAGTTGTGTCACTAAGAAATAAGTCGGTGGATCTTGTCACCATGTGAACATCGTGGTGAGCATTGATACTGATGAGGGTGGAATGCTGTGTGTCACTCAGGGGTTCCAAATGCAATCAACAGGCAGGAAGAACAGATGCATGAGGCTGCTACTGGCCTAACACAGCAGAGTCTTTTGCATACTTTCCATACGTTCTCTACTAATGATAAAAAGCACAGTAGGAGCAGGGCACCAGTGGCTCATGTCTATAATCCTAGCTTTTAGGAGGCTGAGATCTGACAATCAAGGTTTGAAGCTGGCCCAGAATATGTACGTTTCTTTGTTTTACTTTTCTGAGTTTTCACTTTATTATTATAAATTATTCACAATATACTTTGCGTTTATGCCAGTACCGGGGCTTGAACTCAGGGTCTTTGCACCATCCCTGAGCTTTTTTTTGCTCAAGGCTAGCATTCTACCAATTTCAGCTTTTTTGACAGTTAATTGGGGTCGAGAGTCTCACAGACTTTCCTACTCAGGCTGGCTTTGAACTGTGGTCCTCAGATCTCAGCCTCCTGGGTAGCTAGGATGACAGGCGAGAGCCACCGGACACCTGACGTGTGTTGTTCTGTGGTGGGGTGAAATGTTGCACGTTTTGTTTGTATACGAGGGAGACTGGCTGCTGGAGAGTTAAGACTGGACGCCACGTCCTGATACACCACAGGGCAGGCAGCACGCCGCGGCGTGGGTGGGCTTGTTCGGCTCATGCGCCCCCTCTGCCGCAGCGGCAGACCCCACCGTGCGGAAGCTCCCGGGGGGGTGGGGGGGGCCAGGCACCGTGCGTACCGCAGTTGGCTGGGTCCTCATCAGAGCCGTCCTGGCAGTCCGCATCGCCGTCACACACCCAGCGCTGGGGGATGCAGTGCCCGTTGCGGCACTGGAAATTGGAGGCCTCGCAGGTGTGGTACATAGCTGCCAACAGAGAGAGGACAGCGTCACGCCCGCCCTCCTCCCCCCTCCAACTGCACAGGGGAGCGCCCAGCCTGAATGGCTGCGGCACCCGAGCTGCTCCTTGGAGGGGAGATAGAGCATCCGAGCCACAGTGGGCAGGGCTCCGTGTCGGCTACACGGTGCTGGCACAGGCCCCCGGGCTCACGCCCAACAGTCACTTCTTCTAAGGGAGCATAGAGTAGGTACCACAATACTCCCCTTCCACAGCTAGGAAAAGGCTGGGAGAGAGTAAGGAACTCACAGCAGGGCTGTCCTCGTCTAAAGCCTGTCCTCTTCCTAACCACGCCTCACGCATTATCCCTCACAGAAGCCCCTCACTCACCCAGCCATGGTGTGGGGCCCCCCAGCTTCACCTCCTGAGGCTGTCAGCTCGGGGCTCCCCTAAGCTCTGAAGGGCCGAGGCTTTATATAATGCTAAAGGAAACCCCCCATTCAAATGTGAAACATTTCAGGCTCCCAAACCATAACAGATTCACCAGAGGTTTCCAAGCAAGCAGGCCTCAGAGCACAGAACGACCTGCCTGGTCTTATGTATAAGGAAAAGCAGCGTCTACTGACCAATGACACATAACAGCCACTACAACTACTTAGAAAAACAAACAAAGAGGCTAGAGGAGCTGTCACTGAAGAATGAACAGGCTCACTTGCACACGTGGGTTAAGGCCACCTGGAAGTCATTTCCTAACGTTCCTAACATCTCAGCTCAAGCGCCTAAATGTTCCTCAAACCCGACCAGCAGTACAAACACCTACTCCCTTGAAAACAGAGAGCTATGTGTCTGCCCACTGTGCATTGTGTACCACCTGCATGGAACCCTGCATGCTAGTCCTGCCTTAGCCACAGGAGATAGTTATTATATTCTAAGAGGGTCCATGGATGCCTCAGACTTTGCATAGTTCTGACCCTCTCCTCATACATACATGCAAACCTATAATGAATTTTCATCATGGATACAACAAGATGATGACGTCAATAGTCAACTAATGCTAAACTACAACTATGGCAATAGGCCATGGCTAAGACCTGGAGGCTGAGATCTGAGGATCGAGGTTCAAAGTCAGCCCGAGTAGGAAAGTCTGTGAGACTCTGATCTCCAGAAAACCAGAGGTGGAACTGTGGTCTAAAGTGGTAGAGTGCTAGCCTTAAGCAAAAGAGCTCAGGGACAGCATCCAGGCTCTGAGTTCAAGCCCCATAACCACCACCATCAACAACAACAAAAAGTGTGCATGGGGAAAGGGTACTGGATGGGCCCCCCATTAATTTAACTGTGTGACTAGGCATCTTTGTAACAGAAGAGCATAAAACAAACCACACTGGGTTGTTGAGAGCAAATGTAGCTTTTTATTCAATTGACTAGAAATGAACTGCTCAGAGGTTGGGGACATTGGCTTACAGTCCTCCAGGACTGAATTTGGGCTTTTTTTTTTTTTTTTTGTCAGAAGGACAGCAAATCTGATTCCTCGCACTATTTTAGAACAAGGAGTGATCCATTATTTGTGTCCCTGCATCTCTCAGAAGACCAAAGCAGTGTTGGGTAGCACATAAATAAATCTGCACACCCACGATCTCTGGCGCTCAGAATCCAATAAACATCTGTAAACAAACATACCTTCTAACGTAGATAAGAGGAATAAATAAAGTATATTACTTGAGCTTCTGCCTAGGAACAACCATTACTTGGAATACTTTTGAGTATAGGCATCTGATAGCATTAAAAGATATATATTCCTCTCGAAAGCCTTCCCTGCTCTCATAACACACAGTTACCTAAACTAATTAGCACACTAATCTTATTATTATTATTCTGGCTATGCATTTCTCTTTTAATTGGAAACAATTTCAAAGCGCTAGAATGGTGTCCAAATGATAATTCTGGGAGGCACATCCGAGATCTCCGGCTTCCATCCCAGACCGAGACCAGAAAGATCCATCACTTCACATCAACCACACTCAAGTGGCCAAGATGGACCAGAATGCAGAACATATTGTCTTTCTTCTGGATTTTTTTTTTGGGGGGGGGGTCCAGTCGTGGGGCCTGAACTCTGGCTGGGCCTGGGCACTGTCCCTTAGCTCTTCAGCTCAAGGCTAGCGCTCTACCACTTGAGTCACAGCGCCACTTCCGGCTTTTTTTCTTTTTGCTTATGTGCTGCTGGGGAATCAAACCCAGTGCCTCATGCATGCAAGGCAAGAGCTCTACCACTGAGCCACTTTCCCAGTCCCCTTCTGGATTTTTCTAATTTAGGAGCTATGTGATTTTTGAGTGCAGGGTAAATCATCGTGTTCAATAAATAGTTTTTTTGGTTGTTTTTTTTTGAAGTCAGCCCAGGCAGACAACTCTGCTGACTTTTTTTTTTTTTTGGGTCTGGTCGTGGGGCCTGAACTCTGGGCCTGGGCGCTGTCCCTCAGCTCTTCAGCTCAAGGTTAACACTCTACCACTTGAGCCACAGCGCCACTTCCGGCTTTTTTCTTTATGTGGTGCTGAGGAATCGAACCCAGGGCCTCAGGCATGCAAGGCAAGCACTCTGCAACTGAGCCACCTTCCCAGCCCCAATAAATAGTTTTAAGATCATCAACATGGAAAGGGTTGATTTTTAATCCAAGCTGAAGTACTAAGGGAAGAAAAGAATTCTGGCTCTCTGATGGACTGGCCACAACTGCAGGAGTGGAAAGGCTCCCACAGCGAGTGGTCTGGAGAGGCAGCTAGAGTTTCTGATAGAGGTCGTTACATAAGCCCTGCCTAATTCTCAGACTTCAACCCTCCCAGAGTCACCAAGACCCACTAGAGCACAGGACCAAAGGCCTTCACCAAGCACTGGTGGGGGAAGAAAGCAATTTAACCTGTGGACTCCAACAAGGAAAGGTGCTAGGCACCCGTGGCTCACATTTGTATTCCTAGCTACTCAGCAGGCTGAAATCTGAGGATCACAGTTCAAAGCCAGCCTGGCAAGAAAACCTCAGCTGAACAGGAAGAGAAGGAGAAACCCATCTTTGCAAGAACAGCCATTGGAACCAGGCTGCAGCTGAATGGCAAAACTCTAAACTTTCCCTGACGAGTCCTGGCAGAAGAAAACCAGAGATAAAAAGCCAGAGTCTGTATGACAGCCCGCCCACAGAACTGGAGCCGTGAATTCATTCTGGAAGACTAGTACTCGCTGCCGGTACACGAGTTGGACCAATGTGGTTGTGCTAACGAGCTGTTCAATCATCCTGCAATCTACAGACTGAGCTGCCCACCAGTACCCTCCCCATTTATCACCCAATTATCCATCCGAACCCAGGCTTCCAGGCGGCACGCACGCGCACCCTGGGATCATGGCAGCTACTCTGCTGCTTTTCTTCGCATTTAGAAAAGCACTTTCCAGAAGCTCTCCCAGAGCAGAGCTGCAGCCCTGGAGACTGCTCGAGAGCCTGGAGCATCCGCAGGATGCCAGAGACCACTGCAGGGGGTTTAGGGCTGCAGACTGAACGGTGCCATCTAGAGACGGGCACAGAGGAATTACTCCTCACATGGGATTTGGGGATCTTCCATTTCCTATTTCATGTTTTGACAAGTTATAATTATCTAGAAGTATAGGACTGAAGTGGTAAGTATTAAGTAGAATATTTGTTTTTATTCTTCCACAACCATCTTAACTTCCGATTCTACTTAATACCCTCCCCCCGACACACGTACATACATACAACATGAGGCAAATGATCACCATCCACTCTTTTTTTTTTTTTTTTCACCATGCACTCTTCATTCATAAAAATAATGCGGTGAGCATGAATGAGCATGTCCCTTAACTTAGGCCATCTAGCATCCCCTGCTATTCATGGTGTTCCCAACTTTTTTTTTGAATGAAATCTTACCTCAAGGAGGTATAAGCACAGTCCATGTTTTACTTATCTAGGTCAATCCTCAGATTTTTCCATTTGAATAAGATCACCTAGCTCATGTTATTCAGATAGTGAAACTCAAAAGGATGGTCTCTAGACCAAGAGTCAGTCTGTGAAGCATTTCTTCCTGGTCCTGAAGAACTGAGAAGACCTGAGTCAGAACATAAAGCAACTAAATCACCCAGAATGCTGGTCGGTCCTCTGCCATTTCTCTTAGTGAGATTTCCTCCAAGCAGGAAGGAAGGGAGTTCATTTGCCTTCCGACTCCAGCTCTCTGAGATGGGCTGAACTAGCTGGCTCCTAAAGTGTAAGCTAATCCCCAGAGTCCACGGCCTGTGATCATGCCGCTAACCGGAACGTGAGCGGGCGGTGCCGCTCGCTGGGTCTGGGCGGTACTGACCGGTACAGTTGGCTTCGTCAGACCAGTCTCTGCAGTCGTTGTCTCCGTCGCACACCCAGGAGGAGCGGATGCACATCCCGGAGCTGCAGTTGTACTCGTCACTCCGGCACTGGTGCATCTCTGTGGGGGGATGACAGACGGAGACGTGAGGGCACGAGCCCGCCTCCCCAACTGGAGTCCAGTTCCACAGGGGCTAGCGGGGGACCCACAGCACCGAGCAGGAGTAGGTAGCACGGACAGAGAGCCTTGCACCCAGGCAGCCACTGCGGAAGGAGAGCGCTTTACCCAGGACAGGAAGCCATCTAGAATAACTCCCACAGACGATGCTGCAAATGGGTCCTTAGCGGCGTTGTGAGACAGGCACTATGGTTGGAACATGTCCCCAAAACTCGAAGATGGAAGCTTAATCACCAGAGTGAGGCCTTCGGAGGAGGACTAAGGGTAAATCCGTGTCGAAGAGAACAGGCTCTTCCTAGGCACTGAGTGTGTGGGCATCGGGACCTTGCACTTCCCAGCCCAGAACTGGAGGAATGAACTTCTGTTGCTCATGAGCTACGCAGTCTAAGACTTTTACTATATCTGAAAAGAACAGAGGCTCAGAACTTTGTAGTAGAACTTTCTCGAGCCTCAAAAAATGGGGGTAGCAAAGCACAGAGCCCAGGGGGCTGACCTAGAAGCAGGTTGCAAGCAGAGGTGGTGAGTGAGCTATTTATGAGAAAAGAGCCTGAGCCATATGAAGAGGGGCTACTCCAGAGAAGGGGCTCGTGGGACCCGGGGATGGATTAGGACCAAGGAGCAGGAATGGGCCAGGAGTGAAGATGGGAGCCGAATGGCCAACCATGTGCCCCAGGGAGGGAGGGAGATGAGTCTGGAAATAAGGAGACACACAGGATTCCCACTCTACTAGACCAAGACTCACCATACACTTTAACCTTTGGAGAAAAGTAGGGAGGAGATGGCAAGAAGGAAGGGCAACTGAACAGGAGCCCCATGGACGTGTTCCGTTATGGAATCAGGAAGCCAGTCCTCCCAGAAGGTGTTCTCAAATGAACTCCACTATCTCTGACTTTCAGCAGAGTTTCCCGAGCCATTAGTTTGTGTGTTAAAACGAATCATGAGCCCCTCCTGCTCCCCCTTTTTTAGTCCCTGTGAGTCCATTTACCTGCTCCTAATAAAGGAAGCAGGCCGTGTGTGTGTGTGTGTGTGTGTGTGTGTGTGTGTGTGTGTGTGTGTGTGTGTGTGTGTGTGTGTGTGGATGGACAGGAAGGAGGGGATGACAGAGACAGAGCCACACCAACCCATCACCACGTCTGGCTCGGTGTCTGGTCTCCATTCTCACTTCTCACTCAGGCTGATGGGTCTCCCATCTGGTGCACTGTGAGCATTGCATAATGTCTCTGTCAATAGCCAACAAAGGAGTTTGGGCCCAGAGCCTGCTAACTAACACAGGGCTCGTGACAGTGACAGCACAGCACTGTGCGACAGGAAGAGCGTGGGCTTGCCAAGCAGGATCCAGGTCCCAGACCCCCCTTAGACACAAGTTCACTGTGTCTCCTTGAACCAGCCCCCTTCCCCCCACCCCCGCCCCGGGGAGATCATGAAGATGGACACAGTCAGTGAATGTGGAAATTAAAAGGACGGGACTAGACAATCCCTATCACTGCTTACACTGCTAACACGTTATTCTCCTAACCTAAAGTTTACCATTCGGAAGGCAGAAGCTCCAATCAATGCTTACATTGCCTGCTGACTTTTAGCAGAATTTACTGAATGATACTCACAGGGGGGAAAAAATCCCAGCTCACAAAGCTGTAGATCCAACCTTCACTAGGCTACTCTCACACCCACTTAGAGAGGGTGGGTCGAGTTCCTGCCTCCCTATCCATTGCTTTGCCAGGCACTGGGAGCTTCTGTCTGTAACCCTAGAAACTCAGGAGGCTGAGATCTGAGGACTGCAGTTCAAAGCAAAGTCTATGAGTTTCACAGGGAAGTCTATGAGACTTATCTTCAATTAGCTACCAAAAAGCTAAATGGTAGAGCTAAGCAAATAGAGCTAAGGTCAAGCCCCACTTCCAGCACAAACATACATGCAAAGTGAAAGAAAACAGAAGCTTACTCTCTGGCTGGCACATTTCCCTTTGATAGAATATCTACATGGCAAAAAGAATTCATTTTCTCCTTTTTCCGATTAGAAAACAAGCACAATCAAAGAGTAAGTGACTGTAATGAGTCCAGGCCCCATCTTTTCCTTCCTTACTTCTGCAGCCCATTAACTCTACATCAAGCATGACCCGAAGAACCAAATGCTCACGAAACAAACAAGCCCTGTAGGAAGGGAAGTGGAAGGAAGGCTCAACCCTGCCTCGTGGATGGTGGAGGCCCTGCAACTGGAAGATGATGAACCCCGAAATGACTATCAGAAATCCCCCTTTTCCAGCCCTCCCTGCCCGTGAGTGCAGCCGGCCGGCAGGCACGGTCACCTCCGGCTCAGAAGGGGCTCCGCGCGCCGCGTCCTCTTACCACAGTGCCTCTCGTCACTGTTGTCTCCACAGTCATCCTCAAGATCACATTTGTAGGAGAGTGGGATGCAGGTCCCCGACTCCTGGCACCGGAACTGGGTGTCCACGTCACAGACAGTGGTAGCTACAATGAGAGAGACAAGACCCTCATGAGGGACAGCTAATTCCCCTCGACACAAACTTCCCTTTAGAAAACCAGTTAACAAGAAAAGACCAAAGAAAACTTGAATGACAAACACAGAAATCAAACGTCAATTTCACCTAAGAAATACACTTCATGAGAACCGGAAGCACACAACCACAGCAGAGCCATCTCCCGGGGGTCCGCGTTGGGTAGGAACAGGGTCTGCAAGGGCCAGACGCTGTGTGGGAGCGAGGGGCTGCCTCCCCTCCTGAGTCCCCTCAGACGTGAAGATGTCCCCCCAGGTCACTGACAGCCATGCCTTTATCTAGAAAACTCCTATTGAGGTAGTTCGATTCCCCACGGAAGCTGGAATTGTGCTGTTTTGAAAACCGCCCAGATACGCAGGGTGCAGGCTTCTTTGTCAGTCCAGACCAAGTGTCAACCCTCATTCTTCCGCTTCCCTAGGCAGATGATTTTCACCTCCCCAAACCTCAGTTTCCTCGGCAGTCAAATGAGGGCAAACTAACACTTGTGACCACAGGCAGAAAGAGTGGGCTTGGACCTGGCTTCCTGCCACCTACTTAACCATCTGTGCCTCTGTCCCCTCTCTCATCAAGTGCAGATAAGGGCTAGCTGGCAGTACCATAGCACAAAGAGAGTATAACCGGAATTAAGTAAGAAAACAGGCTTGGGGCTGAAGTCTATGTAATAAATAGGAGCGAGAGCTAACAGGCTCCAAACACAACACTTTTCTTCCTCAACTTGTGACAGGCGCTTCTGGCACCATGGACGGAGATTGCCTCCCTTTCCTGATCAGAACATGTCTGGCCCAGGGACCCAGGAAAAGCCCTGCAGGAAGGCGGGGGAAGGCAAGGTTGCCCTCCCGGGTAGCAGAGGGGCCACCAGGAAAGGTAACAGCGTGACAGAGCGGAATTCTGGGCGGGAGGCTGGGGGTGGGGCATGGCACCACATGACATGTAACACTGCTGTCAGACAGCCCGGCAGCTCCTGCTGGAGGTTCCATGTCTCCTCTGAAACTGAGCTCACGTGGGAGGCAAGGGATGAATGCAAAATGACAAGGCTGCAGGGGACTCACGTCAAAACCCCCGAGCCTGCCGTCCGCCCAGCTGGAGGAGTCTGTTTAACAGGAAGGGAAATGACTGGCAGCCTCCCTCCTCCCGTGTCCCCCGCACACCCTTCCTCTCTTCCCTGGCGGCTGACGGGTACCGCACCAACTCCTCCAGCGCTCTGCCCAGCACACGGTTGTCCCTGGCCTGCAGTGGGCAGGGTGCCGCAGCATCTCGATCATCCCCTTTCTCTTTATAAGGAGAGGGACCCGAAGGTCCATACACCCCTCTGGGGTGTCCCCATGCGACTGGCTTCAAATCCCCGAGTCCCTCACCACCTCACCCCATCACACATCTGACTTGTGTGAACTCGAGCCGAGTGGTCATGGGAGACAGAGCAAGAGCAGGTCAGGGTGGGATTCCAGAAAAGCCAGCCCCAGATGACACAGGCCAAACCAGGAGGAGGACAGAGCCAGCCACATGCATCCAGAGTGCGGTTTCAGCTGCGGGAAAAGCCCCGGGGCCAGCAACAAAGCCGGCCTGGGCTGGGGGGGGGGGGGGGGGGGGGAACCAGCAGGCTCTTCCTCAAACATGCAGGTTTTGGTTCCTCCTAACACGTGGAACCCGCAGCTTGTCCAGTCCACGGGAAGCAAGCCTGGGGCTCGGGGAGTAGTAGTGAACTGCCTTTTATCCCTGGCTACTGGACTTGGGTTAATCTACCTAACATCTCTCTGCTTCTACCGTAATTATTAAAGTCAGGGCAGTTTTCTTTTTTTTTTTTTTGTCAGTCGTGGGACTTGAACTCTGGGCCTGGGCACTGTCCCTCAGCTCTTCAGCTCAAGGCGAGCGCTCTACCACTTGAGCTACAGCGCCACTTCCGGTTTTCTGGCGGTTTATTGGAGATAGGAGTCTCAAGGTGTCTCCTGCCCGGGCTGGCTTTGAACCGCGATCCTCAGATCTCAGCCTCCTGAGTAGCTAGGATTACAGGCGTGAGCCACCAGCGCCCGGCAGGGCAGTTTTCTTAAACCTGCTAACCGTTGCCCTGCCTTGATTATGTAACAAACCCGTTTTCTACTTCACACTGGTAATGCCATTTGTTCATGTTGTTGGGGAGCTCAGTCTATTCTCCTGCCGATACCACGCTTCCCCGTGAGGCTGCTGGGCAGAGGAGGCTTGATCAACGCTGTCTGTGCAAAGGAGCGGAACAGGCACAGGGGACAGGGGACAGGGTTCCGCAGTCACCTCCCGCAAGCCCACAGGGGCAGGACACAGTCATGTGGGGCCTGGGTGAGCCCAAGGAGGTCGTATCTCTGGACTTTCTTTCGGGGTGAAATGGCATGGAAATGTGGCATCTGCTCCAGGATGAAGGCCTAAACCAACCGAGCATGCAGAGGCCCAGCAACCCGTGCTTACAGCGCCCATGGGAAAGACAGCCTCTGCGCTGCCAAAGGAAGGAAGCAGCTTGAAAAAGCAGGCCGAGTAAGCCAAGCTACTCCAGAGGCTGCGATCCAAGCCTCAACACCGATCCAAGCCTCAACACCGGCCCCAGCAGGAAAGTCTGCGATCCGAGCCTCAACACCGGCCCCAGCAGGAAAGTCTGTGAGATTCTTATCGCCAATTCACCAGCCACAAGCCAGAAGTGGAGGTGTGGCTCACAGATACAGCTCCAGCTGGAGCAAAAAAACAAACAACCAAACCAGAGCTCCCCCCAAAACCGAAAACAAACAAACAGAAAACATTAAGTGAAGAAAGGCTAGCTAAGCTTAAGTAACGCTTATTTATCTATAAACACTGTTAACTAGAGTCACGTGCTTCAGCTGAAGTGTCTAACCTATTCAGTACAGAGACTTGGGTGCTGAGGTACTCCCCGGCCCAGCCCACGTTCATCACTAATCCGTTCTAACTAGCTCTCTGGAGCGTGGCAGGCAGCCAATACCAACTAACTGGAGTAAAGTACGTGTGGACATACCTGCTGCCTGTCTCTATGAAGGCTGAGCACTGAGTTTGAAATCAAACAACGGCACTACTCCAAGTCACCAGTTTCATCACAGTGCTAAAGCCAAGATCAAAAGCCAGATCGCCAAACTGGCTGTGTCAACTGTGGGTGCTTATTAATTGCAAAGGATAGTCGGCTGCATTATGTGAATGGAATGTAGACATGATATCGAATAGATAGAACACCGAT
This sequence comes from Dipodomys spectabilis, assembly GCF_019054845.1. Classification (NCBI taxonomy): domain Eukaryota; kingdom Metazoa; phylum Chordata; class Mammalia; order Rodentia; family Heteromyidae; genus Dipodomys; species Dipodomys spectabilis. The sequence continues at coordinate 8,502,679 of NW_024870753.1, read as the reverse complement.
GGGATATAACGACATATAAAGACGGGACATGATGCGTGGTGTGATGTGCTTTCTGTTTTCCACCCCCTTGAGTCCCCGCAGGCCTCAGCCATGGTAGCGGCCAGCACCTCGGCTCCAGGGCCCGGCCTAGAAGGAGCCACCCTGCCTGCCGCGCCCTGTCCCTCGCGGGTCACCCCTGAGAACTCACGGCAGTTCCGCTCATCGCTCATGTCTCCACAGTCGTTGTCGAAGTCACACCACCAAATGCTGTTGATACAGTTCCCGTTGCTGCAGCGATACTGGTTGCGAAGACAGGTGCTCTCTAAACACGGGGTGAGGAAGAAGAGGAGGAGGGCGAGGATGAGCAGGAGGGGGAGGGGGAGGAGGAGGAGGAAACAGAATCAAGATTATTCACACTGCTGGACCAGGGGACTTTCTCTCTAAACTCCCACTTCTCTTCCTACATCATTCTGCAGTAAAGGTGGGGGAAGGGGGCGTGTCACAAGCACATCAGCAAACAAGGAAAGAAAATCCTTCCCCTGGGAGCTTCCTTCCTTCCTCTTTAAACTACCACTGCAGGGGAGAGGCAGTGTGGCAGTGTTTAGCAGTGTTGATAGCACTGGCAAGGCCCCTTGGATACCAGTACAGTCCATGGGCACAAGAAAATGCTAAGTAACAAAGCAACTCTTCAATGGACTGTCTACATAGCACTAAAACACACACGTCCGTTACATCCATCGCTGTGCTGTGTGCAAAGCCAGATGTCCACACGCATGGGTTTCCTGCTGGCCAACCACACACTAAAAATATCTGGGGAAAATATCTCGATCTATCCTGAACATACACCAGCTTTTTATTCCCTGATCAATACAGTAGGGTACCTCTTTATAATATGTTAGGTATTAGAAGTAATCCAGGAGAGATTTGAAGTACACAGAGATATGTGTGCAGGTCACACATAAATACTATGTCATTTCGTGATAGAGCACTTGCCTTGAGCTGAAGAGCACAGGGACAGCGCCCAGGCCCAGAGTTCAAGACCCATGAACAACAACCCCCCCCCCCAAAAAAAGAACTAATACTATGTCATTTCCTATAAGAGACATGCATATTCATGGAATTCCAGAACCAGTGAAGCTCTGTACCAATCCCCAGAACACTGAAGGATGATGCCATATATTCACAGGTAATCATATGGCATATACATCCAACACAAGAGCAGAGTGAGTTACTAAGGGTTGTTATTTGTTGTTGTTGTTTTGGCCCATAATGTCTTTAAAGCAACACACACACACACACACACACACACACACACACACACACACACACACACACACACACACACACACACACACACACACACACACACGGCATGATTTTGAAAACTCAATCTGACAGAGTACCCTACCCTCCCTCATGGAGCGTGGTGTGAATTTTATTTCTCTCCCAATGGCTTCAGGATGCCATCCAGAGTCTGCAAGGAAGGGCCTTCTAAGGAAGGCAGGCCATCTTTTTCTCATCTGTACTTCCTAAGCAAGATGGATAGAAGGCTCCCATTGTGTGCCTCGCCCCTGGGCCTCGGGAACGGCAGGGCCAAGTGAGGTTAGGGTTACAAAGCAAATATGACCTCAAAGCAGAGAAGACAGCACGTGTGCCACCCACCAGGCCCCTCCCGGCTTCTCGCTGACCGAGGTGTGAGGCTAGGGACCGGGAAGTGGGAACAGGAGGAAAGTATTTTAAATCTACGTATTCCAGATCTAAGGGGCTGGGGAAAGGCTGCTATGGATATTTTGTCATGACTTGGAAATCATGACAAAATGACCATAGAGCATGCACAGAGCCCACCCCCCAAATATAGGTCTAAAAGCTCAGGCTGCTTCAGGCTGTGAGTGGTGGATAGCTGTACACTGGTGAGAAAAATGAGTCCATTCCTCTAGAGTCAACAGATTTCCCAGACAGGCCGGGCCAGCCCATAATCAGCAGAAGTGGAGAACCTGGAAGTCCCAAGGAGTGGGGTAAGGAAAGAAAGATGCAGAAGATGGACCATGAAGACGAGCCAGGTGCTCTGATGACACCATTGTCAAAGGCACATTACTACTTTCACGGACAGCTCAGGCCGGTGCTGAGTGCACGCTGGAGTGTCACGGGCTAGGATGTTGGTAAGTACCCAGTGCAATTCATGTCTAGCTGGGACATTTCCCAATAACCTGACAGGTCAGGGAACATCTAGCCAAGATGAAAAAAGGAGAAAGGAAGACACAGGCAAAAAGAGACCCACCTTCCTTGGTGCAGGTGCTGTTCTTCAGCTGGTAACCCTGAGGACACTCACACACGAGGTCCCCGGACGGGAGCACGCTGCTCGCCACGCCCTCTGGACACCTGCAGCTTTTGCTGTTGTTGGCTTTGGGCAGGCAGAGCAGGCTACACGGCCTGGGCACACAGGCGTTGCTTCCTGGAGAGGAGACAAGAACAACGCAACCGCCCAGTGAAGACGTCCACGAGGGAGCCTCGGAACACGAGGAAGACAGGCTACAACCTCCTGGTCTCGCAGTGACCTCCTGGTCACTGGCAGTGAAAAGCTCAGAAAGGCTATGTGAGCAGCTGAGGGATTTCTTTCTTTTTTTTTGGGGGGGGGGGTCCGGTTGTGGGGCCTGAACTCTGGGCCTGGGCGCTGTCCCTCAGCTCTTCAGCTCAAGGCTAGCACTCTACCACTTGAGCCACAGCACCACTTCCGGCTTTTTTCTCTTTGCTTATGTGGTGCTGAGGAATCGAACCCAGGGCCTCAGGCATGCAAGGCAAGTGCTCTACCAGTGAGCCACCTTCCCAGCCCCTGAGGTATTTCTTATACCCACCCACCTCTGCCCACAGCGCTGGGGAGGGGTCACACCCCTATAGCCATGTTCCCCAACAACACCACTCCTGAGTTTAAGCCCCAGAACTGACTGAACAATAACCACCACCAAACACAGTATTCAAAACTGCTGTCATAGTTACAGGAACACTGCTCTTCGAACAACAGCAAGGCCTGATGGATTTCCTTCAGTTTCTGCAGCCATCATGGCTCTGGTGCTTACTACTTCCTTAGTGTGTGCTCTGGACAAGTGCTGGGCCATTTCTCTTCTTATCTTCAAGCCCAGAGTCCACATGGCCTTGGGGAAGGTGAAGGAAGGTTTTGCCAGCCCAGAGTGCCCGTTGGTGTGGTGTGGATGACAGCCCTCCCTTAATGAATGTACTTACGGCTAGTGTTTACTTGGCTAGCAGAAAGTCACAAATGGACTTAGCACAGATAACAAAATAACAAGAGATGAGGACTAAAGACACCGTCCAGCAGCAGCGTGCACATTTAGCATGTGCAAAACTCTGAGTTTAATTCTTGTCTCCCCATCACCCCCCCAAAAAAAAAACAAGAATGAAAAATAACAAAAATAAATGGCATTGGGGGAACTAACATGCATCGTCAATTGCAATTAGCTCTTAGTACCTAAAAAAAGCAAAGACACTCCTTCTTGTAGCAGCTTTGACCTAACTCAAACTAGCAACCCTGGGGCACTGTTCCCTTGTTTCCTGGCTGTGCGTCTCTCTGGGTAGCCAGGAAGCCTCTGAGAGGGTCCCGCCCCCACCAAATACAGAATGAAAGATCATCCCAAAAGCAAAGGGAGAACGGGAGCCAAGGGATGCATTAACCAATCCTGGGCCAAAGGGAAGTCACAGCCGACCCTGCACAACACAGACTATGTTCTGCCCACCAGCACACATCTCCGGTTCAAATGGGCCTTCCTCTGTGCAGACCTAGAATTTCTCTGGGTAGTCTCAATGAAGGCGATTCTGGGGGACAAGAAAAGCAATGCACACCTAAGCTGAGAGTCTCAGGCCTGTTACCTGGACACGAGCAGATCATGTGCACGTGCGCTCAGAGCATGCTGTCTACCCCATTCTCCACCCCCAGCCCCCTGGTGTGGCCACAAGTTAAGTATACCGCAATAAGAGGCATCCTAGCAAGAATCCCTTGGGAAAGCTACTGAATACCTACAATTTCATTCTCTAATCTGCAAACACTGATCATACCACCAGCCCTCCTTCTTTGCAGGCCAGTGGAAGGGCATAACAATAATACATATGTAAGATACTTTATAGTCTTTGGAAGCTGTTCTCAGGCTATCTTCCTCAGTCCCAAAGGGATTAGAGTGGTATCTCTAACTCTATCACTTTCCTTGTCAATTTTCTCTTCACATCGTGAGCCAAGAACCACAAAACAGCATCAAAATTCTTGTTCAACACAGAGAACTTAGCAGTTTCTCAATAAAGGAGTCAGCTGACCCTGGATACTCTTCAATCCTGTATGATAAAATAGGTGACACTTAAAGGGGCTATTCTTCTTGCCTGAGTTCCCTAGAATCCAGTCAGGCCAGAGATCAGTGAGGAAAAATGGCATCGAAGGAAGAAAGATCAGATTTAGGAGGCTCACATCAAGAGAACTGTAGTTCTCGTCTAGCCAAGTGGTGTATGTTTGTGATCCCGGCTGTGCAAGTGGCAGAGGTAGGAAAGCTGCAGCCTAAGGCTTCTCTGGGCCAAACATAGGGACCCCGGCAGAAAAATAACTGGAGCAAAAAGGGACGGGGGGGGGGGGGGGGGGGGGCAGGACGGATCAAGTGGCGGAAAATCTGAGGTCCCGAGTTCCAACCTCGGGAGCACAAGAGAAAGCGCCACACAGAGAGAAGCATGGAGCCGCATGAGCGCCAGCGTGAGCACCCTCGCTCACCCGCTGCTCCAGCGGGAGCACCCTGGCTCACCCGCTGCTCCAGCGGGAGCACCCTGGCTCACCCGCTGCTCCTCCCCCCGCCACAAGGGGCCGGGCAGGAGGACGCCATCACCCACCCAGCACCACCGCTCCAGGCAGGCAAAGCACGCTGTCTTCCAGCTGTTTGTGTGTCATTAGAAAAGAAATTAAGATGTCATTAGGAAGAAATTAAATAATGCTCATGTTGTCGTGACAACGAAGACGCAGGCTGCCAGAGCCTGCTCAGCGCGGGGCGCTAGCCCGCACACCGCCCCTCGCCTGAGGCCGGAGGAGGGGCCTCTGCCTTACCCGTGTTCTTCCCCTTGTAGAAAATCTTCATGTCCATCAGCCCCGTGAGCTGGCTGCCCAGGGTCTCGATCTGGGAGCCGCTGTATTTGGACGCTCGGAAGATGCTCAGCTGCGACCAGTCATCCCAGTAGATCTCGTTCTGAAACACAAGACAAAGCCTTCGCCCGTGGGTCCAGCCTTTGGCTCCTTTGTCCCACACGGCCCAGGCAGAGGAGGAGACAAGTGGACACATGCTGGCTGAATTCCCCTCAACCCCACGCATCACCACTACCCCCACGCAGCAGCCATCTGGCGAGCATCCGAGTCTGACCACACACAGGACCCCCAGGTTGCAATCGGCCGGTTTTAAAGGGGCAGAACCCTTTAGATGTGTAGCATGGAAAGCACTACAAGGGTCACGCGGAGGGACCCGGCTCCTGTGAGGGGCGAGGAGGCACGGCGAACCTCACAGGAGACGAAGCCTCGGCACTGAGCGCCGCCACAGGCACTTGCGACGTGAGCGAGGCGGGAGCCGTCTGGGGCTCCTGGCATCACCACATCCCTCCCTGATGCTGAACGAATCCATCCACACTCAGAACTCCGCAGGAGTCGAGACAGCAGCGATGTAAAAGCCCCGGCTGGCCCGGCCTGGCCCCTCCGCGTGCCCCTTGCAGTGGGGCGGACAGCGAGGGCTCACCTTGAAGACAGCGATGGCATAGGGGTGCGGGAGGTTGTCCAGGATAAGCGAGCGCCGCTGGCCGCTGAAGGTGGCGCGCTCGATGCAGTCCAGATAGGCGTCGGTCCAGTAGATCCACTGCTCGTCCACCGAGATGCCGTTGGGCCACTTCACATCCTCCGACACGAGCCGACGCACGGCGGAGCCGTCCATGTTGCTCCGATAGATGCCGGGCTTCAGATCACCCCAGTCGGTCCAGAACAGCACGCTGCTCAGAACGAAGACACAACACACATCTCGTCAACAGGAGACACAGGGCTTCACAAAATACAATCCTCCATGATTATTGTGTGTGAAACTACTGCTTCATTGACTCCAGTTAGAGGTGTTAGAACTTACCTGCAATCAAATGATGCAAAGATAGTATATGGAATTATATCATATATAGAAATATAGGTGCATAGATGTATACAATGGTATATGCAACAGACTACTCTAAAACCTACAAACCTGTAGGTGTTCACTGACAGTGGAACCATTTCCAAAGTAGGTCTGTTAGTAAGTGTTCTAGGAGTCTAAGCCACACTTGCATGTGTCCCTGTGGGGCAGGGCATGCCGGAAGGCAATGCTTGTAAGTGGCTCACAGCACTTCCCAATGCAACACAAGAAACTAACAATAAAACTACTCCTTGGGGGTATGGATGAGGCATGGGAAGTTAAGAATCAGAATGGAGATTGGCCAGACACAGTGGCTCATGCCTGTAATGCCAACTACGCAGGAAGTAAACATCTAGATCACGGCTCAAGAACACCAGGTGAAAAGTTAGAGTCCATCTCAAACAAAAGCCAGGCATGTTGGTGGGTGTCGGGGGAGGATTGAAAACCCAGGCCAACCCAGGCAAAAACACAGACCTACATAAAAAAATCTCTACAGCAAAAAGGACTGGGGTATGGCTCACAGGTCCCAGTTTAAACTGCAAAAGCACCAAAAAAAGGGGGGAAGGGGAGAAAACAAACTTCTATTCTCTGTTAATATCTTTAATCGGGTACACAGATTATTTTTAGAATTTTCAGTTGCCGATCATAAATGCAGTGGGAGGAAGGTTAACCCACTATCTCCCGTACAGTGATGTTTCTCTTCGTAAAGGAGTTAGTAAAAAGCACCTCTGCAGTTCCCAAGAAACTCACCGGAGAGCTGGACTGAATCAAATGTGTATGTCCTGCCTGAAACTCAGTCCTGACAAGCCATGAGCGGGTCTGCCTCGTCTGTGAAGACCCTCCTAACCTTCCCCTTCAAGAGAAACATCCCAGGGACACGAGACACCGGCTGCCTGATACACAGCAAACGGGGCGAGCTGGCCACGAGGCTGCCACCCACCCCCCACACTCAGAAAAGGCAGAGGTTTTGTCCAGCGCTTTGTGCTTGCGATTGCCACAACATTTGACACCAAGCTGACTTCCTTTTGGAGACCCACTTACCCCTCTTGGGGCACGAGGACCAGAGCCCTGGGCCGGTCGAGCACAGAGGAATTGATGATTGTGAGTCGAAAGTCACCATCTGGATTGGCTACCTGACAGGAAGAGGGGGAAGCCGGAAGGCCAGGTTGGATCTGATTGCCTTAAAAGGCTCAACGTGTCTGCCTACAGTCCCATGCTCCCCTCCACAGCTCTGCTCCCCGGCCTCGTTTTCCCATCAGAATGCACTGATCCCCCAACCGTCCCACCCCACCCCACCCCACCCCACCCCGTCCCACCCCACCCCACCCCACCCCACCCACCCCACCCCACCCACCCCACCCCAGGTTGGTGTGACAGCTTTTATACAATCTGAAGGGGCAGCAAGAGCAATGTGTCCCCCTCCCCTGGGGATTTCCAGAGCCACCCCCAACAGATGCCATCCTCTAAGGAGGTAGAGGCCCCTTAAATAATATCACATGATTGTTCCGATCAACTTCAGGGCAAGAATTGTGGCCTATTATCAGATACCTATGTTTACATAATAGATTGTGTGTTTCAGCCTTAGGCTTTGAGGAAGAATGAAGCAAAAGCTGCCCTTTGTCCCAAGGTGGAGACGCAATTAGGTGACTTGATTTTGAAATGCCAACAGTATCTAATAAAAAAGGAATAATAATAACACTGTGTAGTGTTTGCCATCTTCCTGTGCCCCTTAAATCATCTCTCGACTGCTTGTAACACCCACCGCAGTGCAAACGCCATGCAAACATTTGCTACACAGTGTTGTTAAGGAAATAACAAGAAAAGAAAGTCTGTACATGTTGAGTACAGTTTTGCTTTGCTTTGCTTTGCAGTTGTGAGTATTTTTAATCCTGGGATGGAAAACTGCAGATCTGAAGGGCTGGCTGGAGGCCATCCTGTGTCTACCACTTAGCTGGCCCAGGTCACCGTGGCCCAAAGCCTCCTGGGCTCTACACTGCACACAAAACAAATTCTCCAGGTCACAGGCCTGCTGCAAGGAGTCCACAGACTGGTCTGACCTTCTCCTTCTCCCACATTGGCTGGATGGCTCATCTCATGATTCTCCAAGCCTGGTGCTCCTCCAGGAGCGCCTCCTCTCTGCTTTCCTGCCATGGCCCATGCCAGCCTGCCCTTCCCACCATTCACCGTAACCCCAGAGGGACATCCCCGCAGCTCCGCGTCTGCCCCCTCTCCTAACTCTCCTGAACCACTCTACATAGCTCACTCACGTCTCTCAGGAACCCTCCCCAACTCCAGTAACGCTCTCCATCTCCAGTCAGCCTCCGCTCGTCCCAGCACGCTCAGCTCAGATGCCAGAGCCCCAGAAGTCTCTCTGCCTCGCTTCCCGCCACCGCCCAGAGCTCCCGGCCACCTCCTGCTTTGAGAACCTCATGGCGCTCAGTGCCAGGAGAACCAGTTCCTGTCTTTCATCTCTTGGCTTTCTCCACTGACACGTCAGGTCTCCCCAAACAGGAGTTTGTATGCCTGGCCCACTGTGCTGTCCTCGAGCCCGAGACAGGCCTGGCACACATCACACACCACAGGCTTTGTGGATAAATGCGTCGCCATCTTCCCCGTAACAAAACCTGAAGCTTAAAGAAGAGAAGCCCCTTGCCCTACGTCCAGCAGTTGGCAGCGCAGCGCCTGAATCTGGGCTGCCTCTCCAGGCTGTCCTGTCTCATTGCCTGCACTGAGCCCTGGGTACCCCAGTTCTGCTGGGCTGACTGCCCCGAGCCACGCCTACCTGCAGGTAGGTACAAGAGTTGCTGGGGCACAGCCCTGGGTCCCAGCAGCAATTTGCATGCTATATACACAATGCTTTTGGGTTGCACAGCACATTTATTACCCTCACGCTGTGGCCTTGGACGAGTCACTGGGTAGTCTGTAACAGCTAGAGATGAGCAACAATGCTGATGGGAATTATTACTCCAGAATAATACTGGAGTATTTCTGCTCTGATATTATCATCACTCTGCTTCTAGTAAGCCAAAGCACAGGCTTTCCTACCAAGCACCTATCCTCAGATGGGACAGCTAGGGCCGGAAGCAGTCATTTCTGTAAGTGACCGTCTATTCTCCCTTCTCCACAAACTCAGCTTATCAATTCCCCAGAAATTCTCAGAACATTTCCAGCTCTGTCCGATACCCTGGATCCTAGCCCTGTGGCAAGCGTGGCTCTGAGCTCAGGTGGTCCTGCTGTTCACTTAGTGTGGAACCACAGGAGCAGGCACATACCTCGATCTTTTTAAAGCCAGCATCCACCCAGTACAGCAACTGGCTGAGGGGCTCAAAGGCCAGGGCCTCCACTGTCTCCAGGCCGGAGTTGATGATCACTTCCTGTCCCGTACTCCCGTTCAAACAGAGGCGCTAAAGACAGAAAAATCATCAGAACACCGAAGGGTTCAGGTGGCTCAGAGCAAGTCAATCCCATGGACAGTAACCCTTTATTTGCCTGGCTGGACGGACAGCAATGAGCTGGTTTATGGAAGTAAGCTCTCCAGATACGTTATTAAAATCTATTTTGAGAACACTACTAAAATCTATTCTGGTTTGCGGTTTTAAACAGAGTAACAGAGTCATCTCTATCACCCTGCATTATCATTATGAACTCAGATTACTGAGCGAGGCCCTGCATTGCAATCCTGAAGCCAGAGATGACTGCCGTGTGTAAGTCTGTTGTTGTTGTTGTTTTTTTTTAACAGAAATGAAACCAGACTGCTGGTAGTTTTGAGCTGTGTCTCCTTTTCTACTCTTTCTTCCCCAGAGAAGCTGTTGGCTATGAGGCACTGGCCTGGCACGATTACACTCCGTGCCACCCCAGCCCCTCCTCCCACATTGGGCAATACAGATAAAACTCATTGGAACTGCTTTTCCAAAAAGACTAAGGAGACAAGAAATAAAGATCAAATAGCTCTCCTTTAAAATGCATGGAGTTCATAAATGCATTTATGGCCCTTTACGGGTGTGTGTTTGTGTGTATGTGTGTGTGTGTTTGTGTGTGTGCATTGCTATGTTTTAAAGCTAGGATCTCACTACACTGCCCAAGATGAACTCCTAGGCTCCCACCTCGGCCTCCTGATGGCGTGGTTCTTATCTGTGTTTAGAATAAGTGGAGTGGATAATTACAGGAACCTTGGATAAGTCAATTGTTACCATGTCATAACTTGAGAAGAAAGAGGCTAGCAGCAACTGGTACAATACACAATGCATCTTACATTGCTAGTTCCAGAATTTTCCTAGCAGAAGTGAGGCCTCAACAGTGCAATTTGGGGCTTCTTGGGGAAGGGAGTGAAGGGGGAGAAGGAAGGAGAATAAGGAGAAAAAGAAGAAATAATAATTATTAAGTCATTGCCTTCTAATATGTACAGAAGGAAGCAAGTGAGGTTTTATGTCACTCCTGATCCTGAGATGCGTTTCTACTCTAAACCTCTTGCTACGGACACCTTTGAAGCGTGTTGGGAGGGGACAGTCACAGGCCCAGGCCCAGGAGGAGGCCAGGGGCCGATGGGCTCACCTGGATTGAGTCCAGGGCCAGGTCAGACCAGTACAGGCAGTTGTGCTCGTAGTCGAAGTCCAGGGCCACAGCCGCACGCAGCCCCGAGAGCGGCAGCTGCTCCGTGGCTCCAGATGCAAGGTCGTAGCGGTAGATGGACTTGCGCATGGCGTACAGGATGAACTCATTCTCTTCTGCCAGACACAAAACAACAGCGTGCCCCAGGATGCTAACATGCCCCCAGAGCTCTGCCTTCTCTTTTCAAACCTCAACCCACTGTCACGCAGAAGGGACGGAGGGAAAGGGTCTAGGAATCCAGGCCAGAAAAACAAGCTCACGGGGTCACATTTCTGTTAACTCGACTCCAGAGCATCTGTTTCTTCATAGGCAAGGTTTTGTCACATTTTAAAATTGTAGTTCCCTCAGTATCTGTCCTTCATCTAGACTTCTGAGCTCAGCCTAAAAGACTTGGTTCACCCTCACCCCCAACATAAAAGAGACCAGGATTCACCAACTTGCCCGTCAGCCCAGCTCCCCGGCACCATCATCCCATGGACTAGAAGCTCTGAGCCCTGGAGACTTTGCTCACTTTCAAATGGTTCACAATGACGAGTGCAATCGGAACAACCTCTCCATCCTCTTGTTCCCACAATAACGCATCATCAACACTTTTTTTAAAAACATAAACACCTTTGTTCCTGCTGCACACAGACACAATGTACTTACCGGGTACCCGGCATGGTTGAAAATGCCCAACCGATGTATGGTGGAAGAACTGACTGGAACTCAGTTCACAAGTGAGAAAACTTGAGACCAGAGAGCCTCGCTGGCTCACGCAAGGCCGCGCCACCACAAGCGGCAGAACTAACGTCTAAGCCACCACACCCTGCGGCCTTAGGAGATGCAGATCCTAAGGATGCCATTCTTTAAGATTTAGAAATAAAGGTCCGAGGTGCTTAGGAGCTTTACGTAATCTCAGACAACCTACAACCAGAAGATTCTGTGCTCTTTTCTTTTCCTTTTGGCAGTACTGGGGTTTGAACTTCGGTCCTTCTGCTTGCCAGGCAAGTAACTCTACCACTTGAGCCATGCCCCCGGCCCTGCTCTTTCTTTTCTACCTGAACTATAGCCTGGAAGACGTCCCGATTCTCCCACAGGCCCGGAGGTAAGACCCACACCAGAATCTCTATCTACAAGTGCCTAGCACACACAATATGCCTACAAGAGCAGAGCATGTTCCAGAAGGACACGAGGACATTGAGGGTCCTTCGGTCACACCCCACCCTGTGCACCCTCCTTTCTGTGGCTGCCCATCTGTAACCACTTTTACCGTAACTGGGGGAAAGAGCACCTAACCCTGAGGAGCTGGAACATAAGTTGCAAAGCCGAAGCCCTCGGGAACTACCATGATGACCCGGCAGAAGGGGAGAGAGAAAGGAAGGAGGAGGAGAGGCCGGGCCTGTGTCATAGGGTTAAAGTTCGGAGGACGTTCATCTGCTGTCTCTTGAATCTGGTGTCCACCCAAATATTTGTTGCCTGTGTCATCTCCCTAGAGAGACTAACAACAAAAAAGCTTTCAAAGTGAAGAATACAGACATCCATGTTCACAGTGTGTTGCATGTGGAACCAAGATGCAAGGCCGAATCCTCTGCAGCGGGCCTGCGTTAGCTCGGCTCCCGCCCCCTCCCCCATCTCGTTCCGTCACCGAGTTCACATACACTACTGCCTTCTTCAGAAAGCCTTTAACATTAATGCACTGAGGGGGAAAATGACTGGACTGGGGATGCAGAGAACATTGCTAGCATGCACGAGGCCCTGGTTTGATCCCCTGGTATTGCAGAAAATAATAAAGAAATCCACCATGAAAAATTTAATAATGTAAGTCTGCCTTCTTGCCCTTTGGCTTTATTTCACTTCAAAAGCACACGATAGCTAAATGTTTCCTTTTGGTTGTCCTTATGATGCCAGCTCGGACATGGGGCACCTGACAAAAGACACAGTCACCATGGCAAGACTTCTGCCCAAGATCTCTCCCTGGCACCTAAACCTTGCTTCTTCCACTACAAAGTACAATGCACCCTGCGCCCACTGCCATTCCTAACCAAGAGAAGGAACAGAGTTCTTGGCTGGCACCAGCCATAACATGACCTAGAAATGGGCATCGTTACAGTAACCATATAAAAGAAAATGTGAGGTGGAGATAGGGAAGATAATGGTCTCAGGCTGAAAAGTAACCTAAAACAAAAAGGGTTAAGGTGCAGTGCACAGGAGGGGAGAGGGGGAGAGGGAGAAAAGGAAGGCAAAGAAGGAGAAAGAAAGGAGGAGGGAAAGAGAAGGAGGAGGAAAAAGAGGAGAAGAAGTAAAAGAAGGAGGAGAAGGAGGAGGGGGAAGAGAAGGAGGAAGAAGAGGAGAAGGAAAAGGAAGAGGAGGAAGAAAAAGAGGAAGAGGGGGAGGAAGAGGAGGAGGAAAAGGAGGAAGAGAAGGGGGAAGGAGGAGGAGGAGGAGGAGGAGGAGGAAGGAGAATTATTATCAAATTATTGCCTTCTAAAAGTCCTTCCAGATGCCTGAATGACCTCATCTTTGCAGACATGACGGTCCCCATTAGCCTGATGAAGCATCTTTTCTCTCTGGGTATTTGCCTGCCCTGCCTGCTGTTTCCTGCCTTTAATTCCTCTGACATTTAGGGGGTGGCCAACACTGAAACCAGACTTTTCTATTTCATCCACTGTTCTATCTTCTCCTAACAGAAGAGAAAAAAGAGCTTTCCTTTCCCGCTGGTTCTGATAGGCGCCCAATAAACTGTTTTTGTCCCTCACTGAATTATCTGCAGAAATATTTATTACAAAAGCATGTACTCCAGGCACTTAAGAGCAATCACTCAAACTCCACTCACCCAAACCCTCATCAAAACCGGCTCTTGCGAGGATGTTATGTGGATATTATCTGCTCATTTGCAGGAATCTGCTGAAGCAGTGGTTCTTACATCTCCACAGTGAGGTATGTTAATTACTCTGGTAATGATGGAAGATTGAATTAAAGGATAATGAACTTAGCATGACAAACAACGGGGGCCAGCAGTGAGTGGAGACACTGCCTGCCCGCCCGCCCGCCCACCTGCCTGCCTGCTGCCTGTGCAGAAGGTAACTGTGTATATTCAGTGACTCATTTGGTGCCGAGGGCAGCTCCACCAGAACCAGCCAGTGCTGGCAGAAATCTGTGCCACCACGGCCCTCCCGGGGTGAGCAGGAAGAATGGCGCAGCAGAACAGCAGACACCGGTGGAAGTCCACAGGAAGCAGCCCGTGTCCTACCTGCCAGGGGGCAGGGAACCAGCTCCCCTTCCAGCCGGGCTTCAACGTCTCCTCCACTGCATGTGTCCCCAGAAATCTTCCGGTAGCTGTAACACCCCAAAGAGAGAAATCAAGAAATATCGAGGAACAATGGCCAGGGTACTCCCACTGGGAACCTATCACCTCCTTCCCCACCCACGGCAAAAGACTCTACCCACGCAATTCCCCATCGATCTAGAGAGAAGGTTCTTGGTGGCTGAGTCTGCTTATGACTGGGCTAGGTAGGTGTGATGTTGTAGTGAAGACAACTCCTCTGAAGATGGCTCCCCTAGCATTACGGAGAAGCTTGCACTACCCCGGTCAACATTGCCGGGCTACTGGGAGAACTCAGGGTGGTCTCGGGGCTCGCTCTTCCCGTGGGCAGGCCCTCAGTGGGTGGCTGGGCGGTGCATACCCTCTCGTTCTCCTGTAAGTGGAGCCCACGGGACAAGGCACGGGAGGGGAGTAGGACCTTCCAGAAAATTCCGGGTCCGGAACACAAACCTCTAAGGACAAATCTTCACTCAGCTTGAAACCAAAATCACTGAAAAGGAAATTGGCATTGGTTCAGTTGTGCACATTTCACCTACGTTGGTGCCAGCCCTGTGATCTTTACCCTGCTATCTGTCCCTTGCCTTTGGTCCCTTTAAAGACATGCATTCGGGCTTGAATCAGGTCCTCATTCTTTCTCTTAGCTTTTTCTCTCAAGGCTGGCACTCTGCCACTTAAGCCACCTCTCTGCTTCGGCTTTTTGTCGGACAAATCCTTGGATTTGTCTGCCCAGATCTGGCTTTATACCATAATCCTCAGACCTCAGCCTCCTGAGTTGCTGCCGGAATTACCAGTGTGAGCCCCCAGCACCTGGCCAAATTCACTGCAGCTACATGGCCTTGGAATGCCCAGTCACATGCCTGATGCTGTCTGAAAGCCCTGACTCCAGCATTGCCAATCCCATCCCTCCCTTTTTTCCAGTGGTCACTGTGAAGGTTTCCTCCTGTAAGGCTCCGCCCCTTTTCATCTCCTACCACAGTGAACTGTGCACACGGATACTTCTCCCCTGGGATACCTGACGGAAAGACATTTACTAGCACCCCTTCGCTTCAGGTAAGAAAGTAAGCCCCCACCAGGACAGGGTCCTAAGGAAGAAGCGTTCCCTACAAAAGAACCTCCAGCATGGTCCCACTGTGGTTCAACCTCCTAGAAATAAACCCCAGAGGTGCAAATCCCTAGAGCAACAGCTATGGCCGCATCACGACGAGAACCACTCCAGTAAGCTGAGAGCCTCAGAGATGTTTAGTAACCGTTCTGTCTATTGAGGGAGCTGCGGGCGCTCTTTGTGGATACAGTGTAACTCAAGTCCCGGCTGCTGAGGAAGAACCAACCATTCGTAGTCCTCCCGCGTGCAGGAGCAGTTGGACAGGACCACGGGCCTGTCAAAGTCTTCTCCATTAAAGCAGGTGGCGTGGGGGGTCCTCCGCTTGAAAACCGTCTTGTGTCCCAGCAGACACTCATTCCCCCGCTCGTCCGACGGGGACCACAGCTTGTAGTCATTCTCTGTGCAGGGAACCCCTGGGGGAAAAGACAGCCTCAAACTTCGGAGCCAGACCCTCGCGGGGCTTCCCGACTCCCCACCCCCACGGTTGAGCCCCCTCTGCCTGTGTACCCCGCACCGCCCGACGAGTGCCATCAGGAGCTGTCTCAAGCCTCCTTTGGGCTAAGGTAGCCACAAGAATGCAACACTAAAGGGCAGGAGGCGTGGCTCACGCGGGTAGAGTGCTCGCTCACTCGGCAAGCATGTAGCCCTGAGTTCAAACCCCAGTACTGCCAAGAAAGAAATAGCTCAGAGAAAGGAAACAGTGCCATGTGAGACACAGAGATTCACCTGAGAAATCAAGGTAGAAGAAAGTCAACTTGTCATGAGTCAAACTTCCAAATGACTGTCTTGCTTGCTTGTGACAAGTTTCAACTAATCAGGCCCGGCTGCCATAGCCTGCTCGATCTTCCGCCTTCGCCTCTGAGTGTGGGGACTATAGGTATATACCACCACACTAGCCAAACTCCTAAACTTGGAGAAGGGTCAACAGTTCCTATTAGGAACCAGTACCCAGAGGCATTTCTCTGCTAGAGACTGAGGGATGGGCTGTCCCAAGTAGGTGCTGTTACCAGGGCTAGGTTATCCGTCGTACACGGAAGAATGTGTGTGCCCTAACTGGACATACGGCAGGCTTGTGGAAAGATGGTGAGCGTGTGGGCACATTCGCCCCAGGTGCCAGGAGAGCGCCCGCTGCGGGGACTGCTGAGGAGGCCTGTGTCTCTGTTGGGATCCTCTACATTTTTTACACGTGCAACTTCAGTCAGAATTAAATATTACCAGAAGTGGACGCACAACTGTCGATTCAACGGCCTTTAGGGAGCAAAGACTTCTGAAAACCCTACCGATGGAGCAGCAGCCGGGCTGCTCCAGGAGATGGAAGAAAGCCGTGCACAGGACAAGTCCTTGACTCTAAGAGACTCACTATCTAGCTGGTGACAATGACGAGTGACAGTCACGAATTCAGAACCCGAGGCGAAGTGAAGGCACGTGGTGCCGGGCACAGAGCAGTAAAGAGATGGCTCCGGGTGGAGAGAGCACAGCAAACGTGTCAGACCCTGACAGGCGAACAGGACTCCACCTCGTAGAGACCCAAGGGGTGGGAGGGAGGACGCAGGGGGCGCCCTGAGCTCCCACAAGTGTCAGCTGAAGCAGAGGAGGAGGGCAGGGTGACAGCGTGGAGCCGTGGGGCATGGGGACGTGGGGACACGGGGGCCTGGGGAGGATCACTGAAGAGCTTCATTCATTCCTCTGGCTTGCTTTCATGTCCTGTCTTGACTAGCGGCATGCACCTTGACCCTGCACAGCTCTGAGCGGACCCCATCACACTGCTTTGGAGATGGTGAGGCATCACTAGTGTGCATGTTGGATGTGCCAAAGGCCTGGGGTCGGCCTGTGGTACCTCGGTGAAGTGGACGAGCCTTTACACACAGAACTGGGGAGGGGCCGGGGAAAGAACTAGTGGTTGTGTCATTGGTACTGTGTGCGTGGGGGGGGGGGGGTGTCCTTTGACGGGGGTGCTGGGATCCAGCCCCTCCCCCACCTCTTTCTCAGCTCCCAGCACAGGTCCAAAGCAACAGGGTCAAACTGTGAACCCAAATCAACCTTTCCTCCTGAGGTGATTTCCTCAGGCTGTCAGAGAGACCCGAAGCAAACCAAGTGACCAAACACGTTCCCTTGGCCTTGCTAATATGGAAAGCTGTATTTCACTCACATGTGTAACAGACACACGCTTACATCCGCTACCTGCCAGGCACTTTGCTAGGAAACCGAGATTCAAGGAATAAGTATTATTAAGAAGGAAGGAGTAGCTCTCCCAGTGTTCTCTGCTCCCCTGTACACGGCCATCCTCCCCCCACCCCACCTCGCCAGCTCCCCTGAGAATGCTCAGCACTCACAAGGAAGTCAGCCATGACCTGGGAGGGAGGGAAGGGCCTGGCGGCCATGGCTCACCCAAGGCGTCCGTGGCATTGACCTGCAGGATGAGCCAGCTGTGCACATTCTCCTTGTTGGAGCCGAAGATGGTGAAGACAGTGCTCTTCTCCCCCGGCTCTGTGAGGAGGCCGTACACAAACACGGGCTGCTCGGAGAAGATGAACGTCTTCCAGGTCTCCCCCTCGTTGGTGCTGTACCTGCCCAAGACAAGGCAAAGGAGCCCTGAAGTTTCCCATCACGTCACCCGTCACGATAACGTCCGCTCCCAGGGGGAAGAGCCGACCGCAGGTCCCACGAGGGACATTTACAGCTGTGTCAGAAAGCAAGGAAGCCCAGGCACCGGTGGCCATCTCCACGGAAGGGCAGGGCCCTGGGTTCAAGCCCCAGCCAGCCGACGGAGCTCCATGAGACCAAATTTAGGAAAATCTGAACACTAGAAATAGAACGACGGAAGCAGGCTGCGCCCCTTGGGTTCTCAAAGAGAGGATTTTTTCCTTATATTAGCAGGCTACCTCATGAACGTGAAAAACAGTCACAGAATGCACAACACCACGGACTCTAATCTCACTTCTAATCGGTGACTCCTGTGCAACCTTAAGCAACTGCTTATGTTCCACAAGATGCTCACACCTTGACTGCAGCACTGAGCTGGTTCTGAAGAAGGTGCGTCAAGGCACAGGGCATTTCTGCTGCAGAAAGTGCCCACTGTGCCCATCCGGTTAATAGATTTGAGCTCTTTCTTACCAAAGAACTGGCAGCAACCTATGTGCACTCATAAATGAGTGGATGGAGCTACGCACCGTCGCTCGCATCAGCAACCCCAGCCACTTGAGGGGTGGGCATCCAGAGGGTCGTAATTCAAAGCCAGACCAGGCCCAAAAGTGATCAAGGCCCCATCTCCATTAAGAAGCTGGGTATGGTAGGGTGCACCTGTGATTCCAGCTACTCAGGGGGCCATGGGTCTGAGGCTGGCCCGTGGGAAAAAGCACAAAGACCCTATCTGGAAAATAACTAAAGCAAAAAGAAGGGCTAGGAACATGGCTCAAATGGTAGTGCCCCTACCTGGTAAATATCAAGGCGCTGAATTTTCATTATTTCAACCTTGTCCCTTAGCTTCTTAATGGTTAAAAGGCTACTAAGGAGCACCTGCTCCCTACACCTTCAGGGACAGAGCCACACAGGGTGAGGCTAGAGCGGCGTGGACTTCTGCAACCACGTCCCAATGTCATGACAGCCCCAGGCATGGAGCTCACGGAGGAGGTAAGCACCACCCCAGCGCTCTGGAAATGAGGGCTGCACGCAGGTCCAGAAAAGTCGGCCACTCTGCTGCACAACATCTCTCAGGGGTTTCCCAGAACTCCCAGAAATCAGAACTCCCCTTGGAGAAAAGATGCTGTGAGCAGGTCCAAAATATTACAAACTATCCATCTTCGCTGACCCTGCCAGGCAGACTGCCGAGATGAAATTGATCTCATCCCTACCATCAAGCTGAGAAAATTGCGTTTGGTTCTTTTGGGGGTCAGGGTGAAAAAACCCAACAGACTTTTCTCTGATGATCTCTGATGACCAGCAAGGAAGAGAAGCCACCCCCACTCATCTGCCGGGCAGGACACTGGGATGGTGACCCTCCGCGGAATAAATGCATAAGCAAAGCCCCAGCCCAGCCTCTGATTTGCTTGTGTCAGATCTGCAGACACAGCCACGAGACACAGCGTTGCACTTCTTGCCCTCAATTTCAATGAACAATAGCCAAGGCAACAGCCTCTGTGGAGAATCACAAACAAACAACTCAGTTACCTGTGCGAACCAGGAAGAGAAAGACAAAAACAATTAAGTGAACCACCTCCAGAGAAAGTCTGTCCCTCTTATTAAAATGACCGCCGCTACTCCAAAATGGGCTTCAGGTCCGCAGATGGCTTTTCTAAACCATCCCTCTCTTTAATTGGCTCAGAAACCGCACGGCGCCCCAGCAGGCAGGGAGGGCGGCGGACGCTGCTCCCGAGCCCTGCAGCTCCCACCCTGCAGCCTCAGTGTCGAGCACAACATCTGGTTCACTGTGGATGTTCAACAAATGTTCGTGTAATTGACCTGAAACGCTTCCTAACAGAAATGGGCTCTGTTCCAGCCTGGCCTCCATCTCCCATTGCTTCCTCACGTGGGAGCGGGGGATGCTTAGACACCGGTGCCGTGGACACTAGCAGGGAGCCCCGTGCTCAGGAGTGGTCATTTACACAAGACACAACAGCAGTGGAGCTCTCTGGAGATGTGCAAATGGCACTCTACCCAGATCCCTTCCGGTTTTATAAATCAGTTTACCAGGTTTTATAAATGGGGGGGGGGGGGGGGAGGGACACAAAACAAAACCAAAAAGCATCTCAGACTAAGTATACATGACCTAGTAGCTCATCAATCAATCAGTAAGATGGATAGGAACTTGTCTACAAAAGCAAGCCTTGCTAATGAGTTGAGGACTTCAGAAATATAATAGAAAAAGGCAACTAAAAAGCAAAGGATTTAGAATAAGATCAATGTCGAATGACAGCCAATACATGCTATGAGGCTCAGGGGACAGAGAGATCACTACAGCAGACTGAGAAGGGTCCCTAAGCTCTAGATGGAGCAACAGAAATGCAGTTGTATCAGAGGTGGCCTGTCACCGGTCTAAATCTGAGGTATCCTCAAAAAAGGGTCAGATATTGGAGGCTTCGAGTCCTGCTGGCAGGGCTCAGTGAGGAGCTGATTTGGAGCAAGAGGGCTCTGTCTTCATCAATGGATGCACCTTCTGAGCTGGGCTCATATTTCGATTCAATCCTTTGGGGAATCCATCAAAGGATTCATAATTTGATGTCGCTAATGAGAAGCAAGTACTGGGAAGTGAGGCCTACAAGGAGGAAGCAGATTACAAACAAAAAGTCTGAATCACACAAGTGTCCACTACCTCCTGGGCATCCTGGAGAGTTGCTACCTCATCTATCTATCGCCTGCTTTTCAGAGCAGCAGGAGAATCAAAACCCTTCTGTGGGAATCACACAATAAATGCCAGGTGGCTACAGAGATCTGGGGAACACTCAGGCTGGTAATTGGGCCACGGAAATACCTGTCAAAAAAGGTACCCTGTCTGTATCTTCATCTTTGTAAATTATTTGAGCCACGCATCGAGCACCTCTAAATGACCTATGCAAATAGAGGAACAGGACTGAGATGATTATCTCCAAAGCTGACAGCCCCAAAGTCATTATGAGATGTCTGGAGTGGAAGGGGGCGGCTTATGAGTTCTGGCAGCCGGCTTCGTTTCCTGTTCCCATGTGTGCCGGCTAGTGTAGCATGGCAAGCCAGCCCGAGCACATGTGTGATGTACCGACAGATGGAGTAAGAGGACTAAGCTCACGCGAGCTCCTGCAAAGGAGCCAGCGTGGAATGCAAATGGAATCTGTGGAGAAGTTAAACAAGGAAAATTGAGAATCGATTTTAAAGTCTGAAACCACACAAAGAATGAAATGTGTGTGCTCCTAGGAATGCAAGTTCTGTGCCTGTGTATCCTCAAGACACACACACACACACACACACACACACACATACACACACACACGCACACATGCACTGTCCCGTGTATCCTCTACACACACATACACACACACAGAGGCTCTGTCCCCTGTGTATCCTCTATATATACACACACACACACACACACACACACACACACGCGGCAAGGAACTAAACACTGCCATTGTATCATTGTATCACTTGTCTGTCCTACATTGTTTCCTTTTCTGTCCTACAACCAGAAGATGGAAAGCTTAAACATCCAGTTCATCTTCAGCTACACAGAACCTGGAACCAGCTTGCTTGCTAAATGTGTGAAATGGAAGTTCAATGGATAGTTCCATATTATTAATTAATACAGACCTAAGCATCAGTTGGGAAGCACTGTGCTTTGACTGTCATTATGTGAGCAAAAGCCAATACAAACATGAACCCAGTGGGTGCCACGGAAGCAGAGCCTCCTCTGTGACTCTTGCTCTAAAGAAACCGCTGACCAGAACAGAGAACAGCCAGGTGGAACGTGAAACACCAGTGCTTTGCTTGAGGCCAGGCTGCTCGGCACACGCCAAATGAACCCCAGCTTCTAAGATCTCTTCATCAAATCGCCCACCTTTCTCTCTCTCTTGCTGCTGGCCCTGATTGAAAAAGGAGCAAAGGCAAAGAAAGCTTTCTTCCTAGCTCTAAACAAGGTGATCACAAAAGCCTTCTGGAAAAATCCATCTAATTGCTTAGCACAAAAGCAGGCAGAACTGAGGGTGCCGGCTGGCCCTGACCCAACATGAACTATCCAATATCTCTAATTCTGATTTAAAAAAATTAGGACTGGAGGAGAAACAAAACTTAACAGTCTTGCTTTATAGAACAATATAAAACGTAGAGGACATAATCCAGAACACTCAAGTGTCAATAACACCTTGTCAAACCCGTGGGGAGATCTAGGGCAAGTTACTTCATCTTTATAAGTCCCAGCCCTGAATTCCCCTTCTAGCCCTATCTGTTAGAACCCCAGGCTCAACGGGATATAGCAAATTGTTACCTGGCTAGCACGTTACATACATTCTGCAACTACCATACAGGCACAATGAATCATTTGTATTAGTCATTATTTAGTCATCCTATGAGTGAATCCGTCTGTGTCACACTGATAGAAAGAAATACAAGTTGAAAGAGTCTCTGGTTAAGGTTTTCCATCAGTATTAAGCCTTTGCATTTATACAGAGTTGTAGTTTTTCAAATCAATTAAAATCACCTCCCTGGTTTCTTAAAGCACCCTCTGAGATGGAAAGGCTGGGTTCAGGTTCTTAGGCCCATTCTGCAGCTAAGAAACGAGTGCATGATTCTGAGAAGTCCCAGCACTGGAGCGAGAAGACGCACCTCGCGTCACATAGGCAAATGTCTTGTTCGAATGTGTGTGTGCACGTGTGATGTCAACAGGCTTACCGAGAGACACTTACTTTAGCTCGTTGGTTTCCATACCCTGGGCTATGGCCATGATAATGCCCCCGTGGTCTCCCCACGTATAGTAGTGAGGTCCAGGAAGTGCCTGAAGAGGAAAAACCAGAGGTGATGGCACTGCTGTAGGAACACATAAACCATGCACATGCACACACGCGCACCCATGTTCACACACACAGACATGCATGCGTACGTTCACACACACCGTGGCCATGCCGACCACTTGAATACCATTTTTCGGTTGACACAACACATTCCCATCCATCATCTCATCCAGTCTTCACACTCCTGGGAGGAGGCAGAGTAAGTTCTCATCCCCATCTCCCCACCCCCCACCCCCCCACCTCCACCCCCGCCAAAGAAACAAGGCAGGCTATATAGTAGAGGTGGGACTCGAACCCAAGACCAGCGATTCAACATTGACCAACTGGGGCTTGGGTTGTAAAGAGAATGCATGAAGTCCTAGCCCATCAAAGAGTAAGTAAGTAAATAGTAACCAACTAGAGTTCTGCTTCCACTACAACCCTACACGCTCTTTCCAGCTCATCCTTCCTATTAAGTACAACTAAGAACTATGAACATAACTCAAGTGAAGAAGTAAGGAACCATGGACACATGAAACGTGGATGAACTTAACATCGCCTGTGGTGAGTGACAGAAAGAAGCCAGGCAAAAGAGTCCGCTCATGTACAATCCAAGCAATGCCCAGTAATAACCTGCAGTGGGGGAATCCCAGGGAGAGAGGACGCTGCACCAGAGACCTTCTGTGAGAGGTATTGGGGGCGCTTGCTCTCTGAAATGTGGGAGGGAAGAGTTCAACTCCTAGATTGAAAGCTTCACACACACACATTGACTGTACTCTCATACTCTTATCCAACGAAGCACACTTCATACACACACAGTGTGCATCCCTGTGCCCCACCGACGTCGCGAGAGACATTCTGAAGAGCAGGGAATTCGCACAACTCATTAGGAGAGGGAGAACCGGGAGGGGTTGTTACCAGGGTCCCTGGGCGTATTCTGTGCGCTCCACCCTGCCTCCTCTTCCTCTGACCCCACCTGGCACAAGCCCCCGACGGAGCCTCTGAAGCCAAGGCTGCCTCTTAGGTACAGTCACGGTTCCAGTTCCTTCCCTGCTAGTTCCCAGGATAAGGTCATCGCACACAAGGCTGCTTCTTGGCAGGCATTAGGGGGCTCACACCTGGAGGGAGGCCCTGACCGCTGCCCTGGCCATGGCCAGCACACACCACCCTTAGTGGATGAGCAGACACAGCTTTCCACCCAGAGGAAATCACTTGCAGAGGCGCAGATCCCAGATTATACCACAAACAGAAGGTACAATCAGACCGCAGCACTCTGCAGAAAGAACACCCAGGCTCCACGGGAGCGCTGTCAGCTCCAGGGCTGGGGAGGCGGCTGCTTCATCTTTTGGAGCAGGACAGCATGACCTGAAATTCCCAACACATGTACTTTTTGGACTGTTCTGGCCTTATTGCTTCTTTCTCTTAAATATGGACTCGTGTTATCTCTCTCTCTCTCTCTCTCTCTCTCTCTCACACACACACACACACACACACACACACACACACACAGAGAGAGGATCTAGGTCCCTCACTCTTCATTTGGATGAATGGTTAAGTCTGACCATACGAAATTAGATGCAGAATCATCTCTATGCCCTGCCAAAAAACGAACAGGTTTTCTTCCTGCGTTATGTATTTCGCATATAAATATTACGTGTGCAGACTGCGCTCCCCAGTAAGGAAGGGGTGGTGTCTGCTGGCTGTTCTCCCCACACTCCTGTCCAGATTTCAGCTCAGTCCTATTCTTCCTGCCCCTCGCATCCTCCAGGGCTCCACAGACAGCAACTTCTACAGAACAAAGCCAGATGGGCTTCCTTTGGCCTTGTAAGCCACACAGGAAGCTGGAGAGAAACACTTTTTTCCCCCAGGTTCGGGATTTCTTAAATGCCCAAGGCTGAAGCTACGCTAGCCTCTTGCGAGGAGGTAACTGGCTGTGCCTTCAGAACTGCCATGGGCAGCTGAGGATCAGAAGGAGCTGTGCCACCTCGAGGCAGAAACAGTCTCCTCTCTCCAAACACAAAGGAGATCAAAGTGCCCATCACAGGAAGGAGATCAAAGAGCCTGTCCAGCCTGAGCACAAGGTCAGGATTACACAGAAAAGCAGAGCCAGTGACCAGCTTCAGACCTGACACCACCACAACCATCCCGCAGCTCCCTGAGACGCCCGGCACACGTTCACTAAGCACTTGCAGCACACCAAGCACTGTCAGGTCCTAGGTAGGTAAAGAAACTAACAAAAAAGACATTTGCCTTTGCCCTCAGGAAACATACTCTTGGAAAATTGGCTCAGGTAAGAAAGAAAGAAAGAGAGAGAGAGAGAGAGAGAAAGGAGAGAGAGGGAGAGAGGGAGAGAGGGAGAAAGAGGAGGAGAGGGAGGGAAGAAAGAGAGGGAGGGAGGGATTGAGAGAAAGAAAAAGAGAAAGAAAAAGAAAGCAAAGGAAGGAAGGAGGGAGGGAGGGAAGGCAGGCAGGCAGGCAAGAAAGGAAGGAGGGAGAGAGGAAGAGGAAGGGAGGGAGGGAGGAAGGAAGGGAAAAAGGAAGGAAGAGAAAGGGAAGGAAGGAAGGAAGGAAGGAAGGAAGGAAGGAAGGAAGGAAGGAAGGAAGGAAGGAAGGAAGGAAGGAAGGAAGGGAGGGAGGGAGGAAGGAAGGGAGGGAAGAAGGGAAGAAAGAGAGGTAAGATGTTTTTTTATTTAAAGTCTTATTTTGGCAAAGTCACGAATCGCTTTCTCAAGTGTGAATACGAATCAGCACCGCTGGCTTTTGCGTGTGGGGCTGGGTCCCCCCTTATTAGGCATCACAGATCTCTACCAGAGTCACCACCACACAGACTGGATCTCACAGAGACAAGCTCCCAGGGCGGGCTGACCTCTCGCCACCTGGCTCCGGCACTGCTGGAGATGTACACGTTGGTCTTGCTGGCCAAGTTCTTTCCCACTGACCCTAAAGCGCAAGAGGGAGAGCTATGTTTAGATGATGCCGGAGGACCTCGTCCAAGCAGGCATTCTGGGTAGTGAGGAGCAGCCGAGACTGAAGAGGGCATGGAGGGCAGAGCGCAATCTCGACTGGCCGTGTGGCTGGCCACCGGTGTGCGGAGGGCGCTGGGAGGACAGGCAGAGCGTGCGCACGTACCGGTGGCGATGATGAGCCCCGGCGCCGACTCCTTGGACAGGATGGGCATCCTGCGCAGCTGGAGGTTGAGCAGCTGACTGAGGCGCTGGGCCAGGTGCAGGGAACAGCCCTGGGAAAGCTACGGGAAGAAAGTTCCAGGCTGGGTCGGCATGTGGCACGTGCCTCGCTCTTCCTCAAACCCAGAAGCCTGTGTGAAGAGCCCGCCAGGGGTCTGTGCCAGACCCACAGCCAGAACCCGGGGCCTGGAGGAAAGCTGAGGTGCAGCCCAGCCACCTCTGCGCCCTCTGAGACAGAAGGGATCGTCGGAACCTACACAGACGTCTGCTGCCGACAAAAAGAGGAAAATAACTTAAAAGTCCCAAGACTCCTGGGAAATAACAACTGTGAGTCGATGTCAAGTACCCCTCACCCCACCGCACACAGACAGCTCCCCAAGTAACTCGCAGGTAAAGAGAAATGAAATGATGTCGTGGTATTCTCTAAATCAGTACAGATGTGTCTCAAATAAGATTCCCGCAATTCTGTCAGGAGAATAAGAAATAAGTCATAAAGTCTCCCGGATAAGCTCCCAGATGACGCTCTATGAGACAGGGACACCAAAGGAGTCACAGTAAATCCTTAAAGGGAGTGTCTACATTTGCAGGGAGATGCAGGTGAACAGGACAAGGCTTCAAGACGTTAAAGCCGGCCACCATCACCTGGGCACAGGTTTTAAATGTTCTGCAAGCCTCCAGCACAAGGCTTCTGCAATTGGAGGTCAGAAAATGACCGTTCAAGTTTATGTGTGTGTGTGTGTTCATAGCTCTCAACAGGGAAACTCTGTCTGTGTAATAACTGTAACAAGAGAGTTAAACCACAGACCTGGCCTCCGTGGCTCACTACTGAAACCCTGGCTATTCAGGAAGCTCAGACCTGGCAGTTCAGAGCCAGCCCGTGCGGGGAAGTCAGTGAGACTCTCATCTCCAATGACCCACCAAAATTCCAGCAGTAAAGCTATGGCTCAAGTGGCACAATGCCCGTCTTGAGAGCTAAAGTTAAGGGGCAGTGTCCCGGCCAAGTTCAAGCCCCCATACCGGCACAAAAATGAAAATAAAAGGCTGACTAGATCAAAGCTTCTGTACCTCACAATCGATTTTCTCTCCATATCCTGTGAAGGCCGGAGCCTGAAGAAACTCCCAGGTTCCCCCTTTGTCAAAGGTAATGACGGACCGCAAGTTCTCCTCATTCATAGAGCCGTTGATGAGCGTGGCGATGTAGACCCCTTGCAGCCCTTCTACGCGGTGAAAGTCAGCAAACGGCTCGTTTGCAAAATACCTGTAATAAAAGAAAACAGATGTCTACAAACCTGTGCTGACATTTGCTTGGTGTTTTGTGTATCAAGCAGAACATGAAATTTATCCTTTATCAAGTGTACCATTCACAGGCAGTAAGGACATTCCCAAAGATCACTGCATGGCTAGCTCCGCTATCTGGTACTTGAGTATTCTCTTCGCTGGCAGACACTGTCTGTCTTTCCTTCCCTTCCTAGCAACACTAGACTGATGTCTGTTCTGTCTCTATGGCTATGCCTAGTCTGAATATTTCACATAAATGGAGTCATGCAAGATGTGGCCTTTTGTATGTGTACTTTCATTTAACGTGTTGGCTAAGGCCTGGGCTCTACTGTTCCTTTGGATGGTCAGATGATGTGCTCTCTTTTTAAAAAGTAAGTGATTTAGTTTCAAGAATCAGGATGAGTATCTGCTCAACAACTCCCATCAGGTTTAGAATGAGGCAGACACTCATTTTCCACATGGACAGAGGAGTCACAGCTATTTCTTCACTATTTAAATGAATGCAAATCCTCTTCAAGAAACCTTGATCAACAGGAAAGAGAGAGTCATACTGGCAGGATAATAGCACTATGCTAGAAATATGGCCGGAGGTTACACAGATACCGTTAGAACACATACGTATGTATACAGCAAATCTCTTGCCACCAGGGGTACTTTCAACACCCGGATGTACAGATGCCAGTAGTTCTCTGCCCAAAAGCCCAACAGCATCTGATGACTGACTTTCCAAAGGTACAACACGTAATTACAATAGGTAATACTGTAGAATTGTTCTAGAAAGCCTGAAGCTTTGCTTGTTAGAAGGAAGGCAGAAAAGAAGGCCCTCCCAGGCTCTGGCTGCTACATTGGGAAACTGATTTCCCTGGAGGAGAGTTTTGGGTGGGAATGGTTCACCCACTACAAACACAAGCGAGCTCTGTCTCCATGGCTCGGTCGCAGCTTTTTAAATTGGAACTGTGCCCTCTATTTCAGAGGTGCTGAGCCAGTGGAGCTACACAATGAAGTAGAAAACCGCTTTTCCCTTCATTGGCCTAAACTAGACGATTGCTTGCCACCAGAGATGGGAGACGCAGGCTACAAGATCTGAGGTAGGAAAGAGAAACAGCACCAACAGAGCCGCTGCAGCAAGATGGCAAAATCCTGAGTAGATGTCAAGTTGAGACCACATTCTCTGATGTAGGCACCCTGGGCTGTCTTTCAGCCATTTTTAGATTCTTCTCTGGGAATCAGCTGAGGGTCCCTGGCCCTCCAGCTCTGTTTGCCTGTCCTTGAACCTGTCACCATGAAATCTGCACGGTGGGGCTCACTGGCTTCCCTCCCACACCTGACAGGCCTGAGTTTCTGTCCAACAAGCCATGTCTCCTCCCTGTGCTCCTAGTCCTAGCGCTTTATCTTTGGCTTCCGAGGAGATGCCTGTCATTCACTCTGTTTTAGTCTGGGTCCATCCTTTCATTCCTCCCCTCGACCTTCCCTGAAGCAACTCAACTCACCCTCAGCTCTCTCTCCCTCTCTCATTCTTGCCCCTGCATTTTCTTCCATCCTAACCTCGCCAGCCCACATCAGAGCACCCCTTCTTCCCGGAAAGCCCTGAGTCGAGACTTGCCAAGCAGCTCACCGTGTACCTTTCAGACATGCTCAGTGAAAACTCCACACATTGCCAGCCATTCCCAGCACCTCAGCCAGTGCCCCTCTGAAAGTCACCCCTACGGACCTGACATGTCATCAGCAAATTGGTTCCTCCAAAGGGTCCTAGGGCTAAGTACAGCTTTCCCTAAGGTTTCTACACAGCACATCCCAGAATGCCGGGAAAGCCCTCTATTAAGAGGTTTGGGGGTTTGGTTTTTCTTTTGGATTTTTGTCATTTCTCTGAGGAAATAAGAGCCAGTCCTTTAGCACCACACTTTCCTGGGTAGTTCAGAGAACAGCTCACTTCAAATACCACACAAGTGGATTTGAAATCAGCCAGCTCATGTCATCTGCTAGTTCACCCATATCCTGTTTCATCTGAGATTGAGGGGCAGATGACCATTTAGCTGACCACATCTGGCCTCCCGCAGTCCTGTGATAAAATCTGAGGGAAAAGCCAAGCAAAATGTTGGCCTATGACTCTTGATGCGAATCTATTTTCAATTTCTTAATGAGAATGCACACTCAGGCAGGGCTGGAAGAAAGGTTGTCACACACAAAGGGTTTTCTATGTGGGTGAACCAGCCCTCCGGTCATAACTCTGAGCTCACTGCTGCCTGGGGGCCTGTCCCCCAGCTCCCGGCTCCTACTGGCCCTCACCATGAGAAACTCGCCTGAATGGTGTCCTGATAAATGGGGAAGACAAAGAAATGTTTGGAGAGCTTCCCCCTCTTCCACCCGCAGCCAGAGGGTTTCCAAGGGGGACAGACAGTCAATGAAAGGCCAGGAGATCCTAAAAATCACTAAACAAGGTAAAGGGAAGATTATTCATCCAGGCAAATGAGGGAGGTGCCAGCCTATGCTGCACATGGATGAACCTTGAAAACACGAACTAAGGGAGTCACGAAGCAGACACAGAAGGTCACCTACTTCTGTTGGTTTCATTTATATAGACTCTCCAGAAAAGGCAAGTCTACAGTGATGGAAAACGGCGGCTGCCAGGGCCTGGAAGGAGGGGAGAGTGGGGAGTCACCGGCCACAGGGTTGGGGTTCTCTCCTGGGGAAAGGACAACGTTCTAGAAGTACACAGAGATGTGGTCCCACCACACCGTCGGCGGACCCAACGCCGACAAATGGCTCCATTTTCAACTGTTACGCTGACTGTTAAGTAACACCTCCAAAGGGGAGGGAAGCAAAACAAGAAGGTGGAAAAGCACCTTCTTCCAAAAGCAGAGTGAACGTCCTCACTGCCATACTTGCCACTCAGGTCTGGAACATATAGATTTCCAGCTGCAAACCACCTGAAACACCTCCTTGTTCTTCCCAAACCCCTGACTCCTCCCCGGCCCATGCTGGTGGGGCTCTCAAAGAGCACTCAGGGCTAGGACCACAAAACAGCTCTATGCAAGTCCTAACAGGTAGATAATGGTGTCGCTGGGGCGTCGTTTCTCTACAAAGCACCATGTTAACTTTAAGAGAGAGAATAATGGTGTCAATTAACCCAAGTCACTTGGAGGCAGTGACTGGCCACACATGCCAGCTGCCTGACAGGCTGCTATCTTCCAAGCTCCTTCCCAGAGCTCAGAGACCACACCAGCAGATGACTCAGTGAAGGTAACCCAGGGAGTGCTTAGCAGAGTAGCCGTGACCCTAAATGTCACGTAGAATAGCCGCTCTTAGTCTTGATTGCACAGAGGAATTGCTGGGGAGCTTTTTTCAGTAATTCCAACCTGATCAGACCCTGGACCAATTCAACTGCAGCCATTTCCAGGCAGTGAGACGGAGGATGTGCTTTAGGTAAGCCCACCCAAGTAGCTGATGGTGGAGAGCTCAGCACAGAGAGACTGTTGCTCTGTGTGTGTGTGTGTGTGTGTGTGAGAGAGAGAGAGAGAGAGAGAGAGAGGGAGGAGGGAGGGAGGAAGGGAGGGAGAATATACTGGGACTTGAACTCAGGGTCTGGATGCTGTCTCTTCGCTTTTTCAGTCAAGACTGTTGCCCTACCATTTGAGCCACAGCTCTACTTCCAGCTTTTGGGGGCTTAATTGGAGATAAGAGTCTCGCAGACATTTCTGACCAGGCTGGCTTCAAACCACGATCCTCAGGTCTCGGCCTCCTGAGTGAGCTCCGAGTGCCAGCCAGCTGACACCCCGTGACCTAAGAAGGCTGTCTCCTTACCTCACCAAGCTGTCGCTGCCAGCCCCTCCCGGGCTGTAATACAGCACGTTCTCCAGGGACAGGGAGAACTTCAGCCCCTCTGCTTCTGAGATGTACAGGTTGGTGCGGTTGTTACTGTGACTGACACACACGAACACCTGGTCCTCAGAGGCATCCGCAATGTAATACTCCTTTGGAATCAAAAGCCAAGAATATGTAAGTCAGAAAACAGTCAAGCCCGGTGAAGCTTTCCTGTGCAACGGAAAGCAACGGCTTCCAAATGTCTCCGTACCGGAAGTGGACAGAAAGGCCTCAGAGAGCCCCAGCCCGGGCAGAGCGGCGCGGGTGGCTTTGCCCTGTGGTGTCTGAGGCCTCTATGCAGCCAGGCCGGGCCCCTTGTGAGCAAACAGAGCACAAAGAAAGAACAGGCCTCCGAACTCCATAAATGACCTAAAAACCTCTTTTAGAGGTAATAGCCTTCCCTTTCTGCTCTTCCTTTCACGAGAGGCCTCTTTTTATGCCTGTGAGGCCTTTTATTTTGATGAGCATGCACTTCCTTTTCCTTTCCTTTCCCCTAAGGTGTCTAAAGGGAGGTAAAACCCACAGAGACTCACTGGCACGAGGGTTCTCCATCACGCGACCTCTCTGAGCTGCTAACCCAACAAATCAGGCCTCCTATGCAACCTCCTTCCTGGTGTCAATCCCTCCCCCCAGCCCCCATCATCACCAGCCCAAGAATCCCATCAAACATTGTGGTCTGTCTAACGTCACACACCCAGGCACGTGACTGTGCATGCTTCCTCTCCTCTGCTCCTGGTGGCTTCAACCTGTTTCTGCAAGGCAGAAGCCAAGTCATTTCAGAACCTACCTAGCTGTGAGAAACAAAGCAAGTGCTCAACAAGGAAGCACTACGTACAAACTTCCCGTGGCGGCAGCAATACCCGGCCAAGCCACGGGCTCCTCCCAGGCTCCAACTTCTCTGCCAATCCTATTCCACTTAAAGCAAATTAAGGCTCCTGTTCAGCACCACTTCAAACGGTGAAGTGGGCAACAAGGAACCAACACACCCCAGTATAATAGCTCTCTCCAGAGTTCTCTCCAGAGAGCGACTTCAGGGAAGCTACCCCAGCAGGCCATCTGCGCGACACCCTGCCCCCAACCTCCGCCCCCCCCCTCCAGCAGATGTCACTCACATTAATAGGATGCCTTGTGACAAACTGGGCGGCTCGCATGGGCTTCCGGCCAAAAGAGACCCAGAGCTGGACAGAAGATGGCTGCTGACTGCCCAGGAGATGCTGCCAAGAAAGAGGGAGAAGGAAAATCAATTGTGCCTTGCGATACCCACTCAAAACACAGCGGAAGAAGCAAAGAGCGGGGCCGCTGCAGACACACAGCAGAGGCTGAGACGGTACATCCCTGCTTCACGGTGTGCCGTCCCTGGACAGCTGAGCTGGGCCACTTCATCCTGAGCAGATACTAAGTACTGCGTGGCAACCGGATGAAGAGAACCTAGGCCTGGGACTGAGCACTGCAGGCTGCTGAGAAGTAAAGAGAAATGGGAGCGAGCCAGGTACTAGTAGCTCTATACCTCTCATCCTAGCTACTTAGGAAGCTGAGATCTAGAAGATCAAGATTTGAAGCCAGTCTGGGCAAGACTCCATCCCCAAAATAACCAACAAAAAGTTTGGCTGGAGGCATGGTTCAAGTGGCAGAGTACCAGCTGTGGGCAAGAAAGCCAAGGGAGCATGAGGTTGTGAGTTCAAGTCCTGGTACCAGCAAGGAATAAACGAAGGAATTTGAAAGAAGCTAGGTACAGAATTATAAAAGCCTGCTTTTCCAAAATGGTACCCCGAAAACTGTGTTAGTAGCTTCTATGAAGCTATAGGAAATGATAACTCTATTACAATAGCACATTTGGTGTATATATAAGTTCCCAAAGCCCTCATTAAAGCAATGAGATTTTAATAACAGATAATTGATTTAAATCATCCTATATGCATATAAATCTTTATGACTATGCAGATATCAATGAAATACATATAGTTCACCTATTTATTTTCACTACCTCTAACTGTATTGCTTAAAAAGGGTACTTCTTGGCCAGGCTCAATGGTTTATACCTATAATTTCAGCTGTTCAGGAGGCAGAGAGCAGAACGATTGCAGTCTGAGAACAATATGGGGAGAAAAAAACTCAAAAAATAAAACACTGGGCATGGTGGCACATGCCTGTAATCTCAGCTATGCAGGAGAAAGAGATAGGAAGATCATGGTTCAAGGCCAGCCCAGGCAAAAAGCTTTAAGACCCGCTCTAAAACAACCAAAATGGCCAGAGGTGCCATGGCTCACCTGGGAAGGTGAGAAGAAGAGAGTTTTTCACCACCACCAAAAAGCCCAACATTAGCTCAAAGTTCTTACTAATTACTTCCGGGAGGGCTGAGAATTAAGAATATGTTCAAGATTTTAAAAAGTAAATAAATAAAACGTAGCACACCCTTTGTAAAGTGTTTCTTTTACTTTAAAACTACCATATATTTGTAGATATTTTGAGAGAATTTAGCTTTTCTTCCTAGTATGGTTTATGTTTTCCTTTAAATATATAATAATGTATATCTATAATTGTATCATATATCTTTTAAATCAGTCTTCAATAAATTTTCAATAAAATAAGCTTAATAATGTCCTTATCCCTTAAAAAAATATATTCAAGACTACTCTGACTCTATAAATACAAAAATCACAAAATACCAAATGAACCAACAAAAAAATAATTCAAAATGCACCTATGTATGTCAATACCTTCCAGAAAAATTCTTCCTAAGCCAGGGCAATTCAGG
The DNA here is from genome assembly GCF_019054845.1 of Dipodomys spectabilis. NCBI lineage: Eukaryota > Metazoa > Chordata > Mammalia > Rodentia > Heteromyidae > Dipodomys > Dipodomys spectabilis. The sequence goes on along the minus strand of NW_024870753.1, from coordinate 8,468,978 downwards.
TTCACTCCTTAAGTAGTTTTAAAGAGTCATCGTATTATTGAATTACCTCCAAGAAAATACTAGCAATGATCAGCAATTAAACGCGGGACTGGCTGCAATTTGCATTAGAAATGTTCGTCAGTGACCCCCAGAGATGTTTTGTGGGTTGGGTTTTCTTTCACTGCTATTATAAAAGCAAACCATGTTCATAAAACAGTACAGATGCCCTCCCAGGGCACCTCTGGGTGATGGCTGCTGTCCGTCACATACACGCCCATCTTCACAGCAACAGTCTGCGCTGTGCCCGGCCTGCCCTCCCCGCACCTGAGGCTCCTTTCCTCTCGGACACCGGGACTCCAACCAGCCTCACAGCTGAGCAGAACAGCAGTCAACTACTGGGCTGGAACTCCCATCAACCGCACTGTTAGGAACCTGCTTGCTCCTTCACCGGTCTGGTAGTTCGTGGCAAAACTCAATCTTCAGGTCTTACCCTCCACCACCAGCCCAGCTCTCCAGTGCTTCCCAGTGTGTTTACACAAAGTAAAGACTGGCAGTTGGCAAATGCTCAACTTCCAGCTTGCCACTGGCAACACCAGCAGTTTGGGCACAAAAGCTTAAAAGAGAAGCACTTGGAGAGAGGAAAGGTGAGAGGATACAGATCATATTCAATGTACCTGTGTGAAAACGCAATCAGGTAACTGGAGGGGAGGGGTGGGGCTGGGAGAGGGGTGGCACTGGTCAAGATGCACTGTAGTCATAAACTCATAGGTTGAGTTGAAACCCCTTGCACGACTACTTAGAGTTTTTTTAAATTAACTTTAAGACTGTAAAAGAAAAACTGGAGGAGATACAACGAAGAGGCTTTGGTTGATACATTCTGAAAGATTCCTGAAGCTACATGGGCAAACACATGCTCAAGAGAGAGGGACTGAGAGAGGGAGAAGAGTCCACTCCTCATCTCCAGCTGACGTGAGGCTCTGCATAAGCAGGAAGTGACACCAGGCCGGCTTGCAGCACTAGAAGTCAACCTCAAGACACCCAAGGCCATCAGGGGAGGCAGAGGGACTTACTGGGTGGAAGCATTTAAGAAACTATCAAATCAGTCAGTGCGCTTCAATGTTGAGACACACCACAATGAATGCAATCTTTACAAAGGCAGGCTTTCTTCACAGGAAATCCACTGAACCAAGGGTGGGAAAAAAATAAAAAAAAACCAGCAACCTACAAAAAGCAGGGAGTAGGTATTTTGATCTAAGGAGCCTCCATACTACTTTAAATGTCTGAGGTAGACAGATCTGGAGAACTGTAGACTGGACTTACCAAAACAAACCGGGGGAAAAAAAGGGGGCTGAGGGCTTGCCTGGTATTGGACAGGACCTGAGTTCTATCCCCAGCACCGCAAAGAGAGAAAGAAGGGATGGAAAGAGAGAGAGAGAGAGAGAGAGAGAAAGAGAAGGAGAGGGAGAGGGAGAGAAGGAGAGGGAGAGGGAGAGAAGGAGGGAGAGGGAGAGAGAAAAGACACCAAGAGCATAAGCAGAAGAAAAATAGGTAAACTGGAAATTCACCCAAATTAAAAACTTTTGTGCCAAAAAAGATATCAAAAAAGAGAAACCATAGTACGCAGAATGGCAGAATAAATTTGCAACTCGTATGTCTTTTATAAAAAGTCGAAATAGCCAGGCACCCGTGGCTCATGCCTATAATCCTGGCTACTCAGGAGGCTGCAATCTGAGGATCTCAGTTCAAAGCCATCCTGGACAGGGAAGTCTATGAGACTCAATCTCCAATAAACTACTCAGAAAAATCTGGAGGTGGTGCTCTGACTCAAGTGATAAGAGTGCTAGCCTTGAGCCTAAGAGCCTCAGGGACGGTGCACAGGCCCTGAGTTCATGCCCCAGGCCCAGCAAGAAAAAAAAAGTATAGATTAAAAATATAAATTAACTATAAAAAGATGAAACCAGCCCTTGTATCTAATCCCAGCTCCTTGGGGGGAGGGGGGATTCAAGGGCATCCAGGTCCAAGTTGGCTTTGTAAGACCATGCAATCCTGCAGGAAAGCAGCCAAAGAACACATGTGAACCAAGCAGGATGGCTATGATCCAATGAAACTTTATTTACAAAAGCAGGTGTCGGGCCATTGTTTGCCAGTTGCCTGTTCTGCAGCACCAGGTCTACATCACACAAAGCCTGTCCTGTAAGGAAAAAGAGGAAGTTTCACAATGCCCACAGGTAAACCTTGCTTACTGATACACGTCAATGCAAGAGATGTCTGCATCTGGCTTGTGCCAAACTCTGTGAGTGGGACCCGGGGGACTAACTAACCCTCGCTCCCCTCAAACGGACTGTCATCCACCAGAAAGACTCTAACAGTTGCAAGTTACCAGATTAGCTGACCACGGAATTTGATGGTGCTATGATTTTGATAGAGGCCACTAAGACAAATGCGTGAACTTCATGTCAAATAACAAGGGAAAGACGTAAACTTGGAATAAGGAAATAAATCAAAGGTCATCAGATACAAAGCTCACATGAGCCCCAGTGCCAGAACAGCAGGGCACAGGCGGTTCTGAAGACTCGGCCACCAGGTGGCCGTCCCTACACGGACTGAGAAATTTGCAAAGGATGCTAATCATTCCTGGCGCTGGAAGGAAACGAAAGGGTTAATCACTCCAAACCAACTTTGTCGGTGGCTTTAAAATTAGTTCCTTCCTTTATTTTCCAAATTTGATTTGGATCTGTTTAATGTGCCATCTAGTGGGAGCTCCCCAAGCCCAGACAGCCTGGGAAGGAAGAAGGCCCCGGAATAAAGGCGACACTCTCTCCTACGGGGAGAGTTAACGGACCAAGGCAAATTTCATTTATTCTTGCGGCTTGGTCGTCTAATGTAATAAAAAGGAGGAAAACACTGTTTTATGACCCGATGCCAGTGGAGTTTCTTCCGCCATCCTTTGGGAACTGCATAATTGCCTCTTAGTGACACTTCCAGAAACCGAAGGCCTCAGGGCAGTTGCTCAGACTCTGGTGTTTCCTCTGTCCCCTGCGAAGCATGGGGACGGGGGCGGGGAGAGCAACCTGCCTGCAACTTGCCTCTGTAACAAGCGCACCTGTGCCATGCCACCAGCCACGCCCGGGGGGCCTTACCCAGAGCCTCGGCTTCACCAGCGACCTGGGGCTGCGGAGTCCGGGACATGTGTAGGAGGGAGAGCCAGCGCGTGACCACAACTCTGCTGCCAAGAGCTGGATGGTGACTGTCAGGTGACCGTGGAGTGTTATACCCTCCCATCAAAATGGTGTCAATCTACTAGGCTGAGCTTTTGAAGTGAGGTCGGCAGAGGTGGCATGGACTCAATCCGACCACACGCCTGCTATGCACACCACATGTTGTGCCAGGTGCCAGGGGCTACATCAGAGAAAACCCAGGTAGACCGTACCCTTGACCAGGAAATCAGCTGCATCTGCACCATAGACAGAGCTGTTACACTGTCAGGGAGGCACTGAACGCTCCAACAAGGACGTGACTTGTAGCCGTGGCTGTGAGATCTGGGAACGGCAGGGTGAGAGAAACGCACCGTCTCCATCCACCTCAGACCCAAACGCAAGCAAAACCAGTCACTGGGTCAGGAAATAAAACTATGGAACTCAGGCCCAAGGGACGCAAACAAACAAACAAAAAAAGGCCTGGGCCCGCTAGAGAGTGGAAGATAACATTTTTAGACAATAGAAGTCAAGGTGACTCAATCTCAAGGTCACAGGTACCAATGCTTCAACCCTATTTCCACCTGTGTTCTCATCTCTGCGTCCTCCACAAGGCAATTCACGTATGCTTGAATTGTGTGTGTGTGTGTGTGTGTGTTCCTAGGCTCTCTGTGTGCGCACACACATGTGTGTGTGCATGTGTGTGTGTTAGAAAATGACAGGCAAAGCAGGAAGGGAGTGAGCTAATATCGACAGTTCAATGCAAACAGCCTGAGAGCTCAGTAGTTTTCGAACACACTTTGGAAAGTAAGTGATGGGAAAAGCCTCTGGCCTTCAGGGAGGCCTGTGTGTGCCTCTCCTCCCGACCCTTCCCTGCTTGGTGGGGAACATGGGAGGGATGTTCCCGTACCCTAACCTCGCATCCTACAACAGGGTTTAGCTGCTTCTGCTTGGCCTGCTTCCAATCACAGAAATAAACAAGAACGGGGAAGATTGCAGCCTCTCAGGTCAGCAGCGAGGGGAAGGGAGGCGGCCTCCTGCTCCTTTCAAAGAAGGCTGACCAGCCCTCAGAAAGCAAGCCTGGAGCTCCCAGGGCCGGGGACCCAGCAGGCTCTAGACGGCGGTGGCTGACACAGGCTGTGTGATAGAGCAGATGAGCGGCTCTGCCTTCACGTGCGCAAGCCCTCCATTTACAACATCTGGCTCCAACACAGCCGCTCAAAGGGATGGCTCTCCTGAAGGCTGAGAGTTGGCTGCCTGACAGCCGGAAGCCTAGTTACTGCTTTGCTTTGCGTATTAATTCCACTGGCCAGGGACTCCATAACCTATTGGCCATAAACACTTGTGCTGAAAAATCCCAAAGAAATCGGTCTAAATTTAAAAGACACCATGCAGTAGGGTTACAAGAAAAAAGCCGCCATGCGGAGATAGCCCACACTTACAATCCTAGCGACTCAGGAGGCGGAGATCTGAGGTTCATGGTTCTAGGACAGACCAGGCAGGACTCTTGTGTCCAGTTAACTAGCAAAAAGCCACAAATGTAAGTGCAGCTCAGGTGGTAGAGCCCCAGCCTTGAGTGAAAAAGTTAAGCAAGAGCATAAAACTCCAAGTTCAAGCCCCAGTACCTGCACACACAAATCATCATCATCATCATCATCCACTCCTTATTATTCTTTATTATTATGTCCATCCTTCCTTTCTGTATTCAGAGTCTACAGGCACTTTGAGTATTTATCCTAAACTTTCTACTCCAGGGACCACCCAGCATCTCCCCAGCCCCTCTGCTTAGACAAATTCACAGGGAGTATGGGGCTGCCAAACCTTCCAACGGCCTGTCCCGTGAGAGCAGTGTGTGTACTCCACTTACCACCACCTTTGTAGCAAACATATACTTGTCCCGAAGCTGGAAGTCTCTCACTCCTTCCAGGACCACTTCCTGGTTTTCCCGGGACTGGAAGAAGTCTGTACTGCGGAGCACAGTGGAGTAGCCCGCAGGCTCGTGCCGTTCAATGTAGATGGTGTTTGGCTTGTCATAGGGGTCGATTCCCCTGAAGGGAAAAAGGTGCCATTACCACCCCCGTATTCAATCATGAGACGCATGGAGGATTGGATGTGGGGACGATTGAAGAGAACTCAGGGGCTCCCTGATGCAAGCTATCCACGGTACCATCCGTGCTTGAGACACCTTCCTTCAGGAGAGGACCGGCCACTGGCAAGGTGTCTTACACGCCTGTGGCTCCCAAAGCACCCTGGGCTCAGCACAAAGCACGCGCTGGCCCTGCCCGTGAGACGCTGCGTGGTAAGGGGCACAGGGTGAGCAGCTTCCTGATGGATACACCATGGACTGCTGCAAGCAGGCGGGGTTTCTGGGCTCAAGTTATGAAGCTCAGCAGAGAGAAGCCCACATGCAGGGCCGCCAAGCCTCCAAGCCTCCTCTGTCCCAAGGGTTCCACTCTGACTGCCCCCTCCACCCAGAAGAGAGGAAGGAAGAAGATGAATGCAGACTGACAGGGGTCACTTTTTCATGACCAGGGAAGGCTTGACTTCTGTCCTCGAATCTGGACTTGAGCACGACAGTGGAGAAGCAGCAGCCTGGGCACCCAATGTGGGAGAAAGCTATTCTGCATCATCAGATGCTCTGTGTGGGTGGGTAGTGGCGTGTGCTCTTCACCACAATTAGAAGCACTGATTAAAGTACTTCCTGTAGCCTAGAGGATATGCAAATTCCAAGTAGGCTGCTAGGTTTTTTTTTTCTTTCTTTAAGGAAGGAACCCTCCTTGAGATATTTTGAGATGAGTTCAGTTCTATTATTCCTTCCTTGAGCCAAAAGAGGAAGCCAGGAACTGTGACTCTCATCCCAGCTCCACTCCCCAGTCCACATGCGTGATCCATTTCCAGGCTCCGCTCCGCCTACAAGGTCTTATTCTTGGCCACCATCTTGTCTCCCAGCTTCCTGGTCTCACCCACAGACACTTCCTGTTCTCTGCCTCAGAGCCCTCCCGGAGCGTGTGCAGGGCAGGCCGAGGCCCTCTGGTAGGTCTTCTCCTGTCCCACCGCCAACCTCCAGCTCTGCACAGCATAAATAAATGCTGAGCTTCCCGACACCCCTGCTGCTTCCAGGTTACCAAGCGGGGTTCGACAACCGTGCTTCTTATTTATTCTCTGCAAGATCAGATTATACTCTCGCTCAGGATGCGGAATTCCCCCTCCAACAACCTAAAATCCCCCCAAACCAGACACACAACCCTCTAACGGACACTTAGCTATCTAATAGACAAAGATAGGCAGTCTCTCTTAAGATACCTACATGTCTGTAAGAGGTAAAGTACACAATTTTCTAAGGCTGAAACGAATAGATCTGTACCGACTCCTTTCTCTCTTTCTCTCTCTCACACACAAATTCTGTGTGTAAGAAGTGATGCGGTCACTTGCTTCACCATATTTAGTTATGTTTAGTCAACTGACAGTTCTGAAAAATAACTATGGGTTATTTTACTAGGTATATCCCATTGCATGGTATATAGCTTAAATATACATAATAAACTTTAAATACGCTTCTCTAGGTAGGCCTCACTGACAAAGAACTACTTGAGCAATGACTTGCTAAGGTGAAGGACCAAAAGCAGGCAGTGTGTTCTGGTGATAAACATTCTGAACGGAGAAAGCAGCAAGTGCAAAGGCCCCATGTCCTGTGGTCAGCACGCACCAGCCACTTTACCCGAGAGTAACCACGATGCATGAAAAAGTTGAAAGGAGAACAATGATATGATCTGACCTGCTTGTAACGGGATCCACCTGTCCCTGCATGGAGAATTAACTGCAGAAGGACTAGAGTTGAAAACAGGAAGACTAGTTGGGCTCAGAGTAAAGAAGTAGCTAGCTGAGCAGGAGACTGACAAGGATACTGAGGCCGGAGCCAGCAGGATTTCCTCATAGGAATGTGGAATCCATGACAGCTCCATTCCATCGGGTATGTGGCTGAGGGTGATAGCAGCTAAATAAATCCACTCACCCCACAGTCCCTCTTGGAAATGAGCTTTCTGCGTACCCTGCACGTGTGCCAACTCTTGCAGTCAAGGTGACAACACTACATTGCCACCAACACACAAGGTCAGACACAACCGCGGCTAACACACCTGTACTCACACTGCAGTCCATCCGCTCCACTCCCTTCCTCAAACACCTGCAGTGACTCTCCATCGCTACCCAGAATTCAGTGCAAATCCCGTTCTGGGTTCTTCGGTCTGGGTCTAGGGGTTTTTTGTTTTTGTGAGACAGGTTCTCACTATGTAGCCCAGGCTGGCCTAGAACTCATTACGTAACTCAGATGTGCCTCTAACTCCCTATTCTCCTGCCTCTTTCTCTTGAGAGCTAGCATTTACAAGAGTGCATGGCCACACCCAGCTACTACTGCATTTTCTTCCCAAACTTCACCCAATCCAATGCCCAAACAGAAGATGCGTGTTCTCACGTACCACAGAGCTCCACTGCCGCTTCCAGCCATCCTGTCCCTTGCGTGGAATCCTTGTCTCCCACAGTCCCATAATGCTGCATCCTACCTGTCACGTGCATCCTCAACCACAGATAATTCCCCACCGGAAGCTGCTCACTCCACCAGCTTGACATCCAGAAGAAAGCCCCAGCCCCGCTCCAGCTTCTGTGCCTGCTGCTTCCCAGTTGTGTCAGGTACAAGCAATGTCTCCTTTAGCTGTTAAACTTCCTTCTCTTTAGCAGCTACATCAATTAAGTGATTCAATTTCTTACACCCTAAAGTACTGAGTAGGTTTTATGTTTACCAGACATTCAAAAAAAAAAAAACTTGCATCATGAATGAACAAATATCTGAATTTTATATGAAGGAAAATTCCACTCCTTGTGCAATGCTTGAAAAATGAGCCTTGAGGAATTCTGTTACATGCGAGGGTCACGGGGAGATTCCCCTGGGCGCCCCGACGGGTTGGAAAACACAAGGCTCTACTCAACTCTCACAAGACCTTCCTTTCTTGGCTGGCCTCGCTTTTCAGAGGAGGGCCACAGACCTGCCCACAAGCAAGGAGCTGGGCCTGGAAATGAGGTGTTGAAGAGTCAGGTTTACAAGAAAACACAACTTACCAAGCAAAGGACTTCACATGCTCCTGAATCATGATCCAGGTCTGACCGAAATCATCCGACTTCCATAGCTGCAAAGACCAAAACAGCAAGAAGCAGGCATGAGGAGAGGTGTGTACGGCCGGCACCTCAGTCCAGCAGGGCTGCAAGCTGCCCGCCAGGGCCGCTATCCATAAGAACAGAGCCAGCTCAGACAGACAGAGCGGGCAGGACAGAGCCGCACCCTAGGGCCCAAGTCACCAAGGCACCCAGGAATAAGGAAGAATGAGCACGATGCCTTCCCCTTAAAGGTTATCAGAAGCTACAGTTTACTTAAAACTGCCCTCCAGGTGATGCACTTTGTGACTGGAAAAACAACACCTTGAAGAGTTTGTAATGAGGGCCAGGGCTCGTGAAGCTTAGTGGGAGAGCCACTGAGCAAAAGGTGTAAAATGTGGCCTCTTCACACAATGGACTATGGCTCAGCCGTAGGAAGGGTGGGGATTCTGAGACTCTTTGGACTCCACATGAGCCTTGGAAACATTATGCTGAGTGAAATAACTCAGACACAGAAAGCCAGGTTAGTATGATCTCACTGATACGAGGACCTAGAGGAGCCAAAATCATGGAGACGGAAAGTAGAATGGACGGCAGTTGCCAGGGGGCTAGAGGTGGCATCCAGTGAGGATAGAGCTTCAAGACAAGAAGGGTTCTGAAAATGGATATGCTGAGATTGCACAGCAATGAATGTAATGACCCATACACTTAGAAATGGCTAAGGGAAGCCAGGACAATGGCTCACACCTGTAATCCCAGCCACTCAGGAGGCTGAGATCTGAGGATCTGCGTGGCTCAATGCTACCTCTTCGAAAAGTTTTGGAGCCCCTGATTTCATCCAATCAAAGCTGGGGACAGTGATATACACCTGTCATCTCCGCTCCACAGTAAGCTGAAATAGGTGAATCACAGTCCAAGATAGCCCAGGCATAAACATACTCAGAAAAATAACTAAAGTGAAGATATGGCTGGAGGCATGGCTCATGTGGTCATTGTCTAGCAAGTGTAAGACCCTCCACTCAAACTCCAGCACTGCAAAAAAATAAAAACTGAATTAAAAAACATGTGTGTGCACATGTGTGTGTGTGTATGTATGTATACTGAAAATAGATGTGTGGCTCAAGTAGTAGAGCATAAGCCTTGAGTGAAAAAGCCAAGCAAGAATGCAAGGCCTCTGCCCATGTAACTGTAACCCCTCTGTACAGTATGTTCACAAATAAAATAAAATTAAATTAAAAAAAAAAAAAAGAATGCGAGGCCTGGGGCTAGGAAGGTGGCTCAGTGGTAGAGTGCTTGCCTTGCATGCCTGAGGCCCTGGGTTCGATTCCTCAGCACCACATAAGAAAAAAGCCGGAAGTGGTGCTGTGGCTCAAGCGGTAGAGCGCTAGCCTTGAGCTGAAGAGCTGAGGGACAGCGCCCAGGCCGAGTTCAGGCCCCACGACCGGACCCCCCCCCCAAAAAAAAAATGCAAGGCCTTCCCTGAGTTCAAGCCCCGCAACATCTTCTCCAAAAAGTAAAAAGATAAGTAGTAAACAGTATGTTATGTATAATTACCACAACCGAAAGAAAAAGATAGAAAAGAAAAATAAAAACCATGAGCTAAGATAGAGAACTTGCATCTGGCATGTAACAAGGCCCTGGGATCAGCTCCCAGCACGGTAACAGGCCTGGTTTGTTGGGGCGGAATGCAGAGGACTCAGGACAGGCAGAGCACCACAGGGAATGGAGTAAACAGTGAACCTGGCCATGGGTCATTCACCTGCTGATCATGGCCAAAGGGCCGCAACTTCCAGAGACACCAGAGGGTTCCTCTGGCACGAGTTAGTGGATACTAAGAAGCCTGAGACCAAAAATAACAAGAACCCACCTCCTCTGGTAAGCCAACCCAGCTGAGGCAAGCTTAGGTTACTCCCTAAGGCAAGCAAACACAAACAGATCTGTGTTTTGGTTAAACAACCGGCAAAGCAAAAGAACTGTTCCAAAGTTCTGAGCAGAAAACACTGGGGAGCATCATAAACCCAATCCTACAGGAGCTACAGGTTTCACAAGTTTATGTCCCACCCCTTTTCTTGTTTCAACCTTGAGATACAAATCCTACCCAGGCGCTCTCCTCACCTGTTAGCTTTCCTTCAGTCCAGGAATCAAGGACACACACACACACACACACACACACGCTGACACACAAAGGGAGAATAATGGTACTTACTCTATTGGAGTCAAGGAACACACACACACACACACACACACACACACACACAGGGAGAATAATGGTACTTACTCTATTGTAAGAAGTTACAAGAACTTCTACAAGTGATTATTCTGTAAGTTAATGGTAGACAATGGCAGGTATGTCTGAGGGGGGCTGTGGACACAGTGGGGTGCCAGGGCACTTGCCTGGGAGATGTGAGACCCTGGGTTTGGCCAAAACCAAACAAAAATAACAAAGGTGGAGGATGGAGACACAGAACAGAAAACGTGACAAGAGGTCCCAAAAGAGCTCACGCTCCAGAAATCTCACGTGACTCTCTCTGATTAAATCTAGGGCCTCAACTGACCACAAAGGCATCAGCCCAGAAAGGCCCAGTGTTAGACTCACAGGGCCTTCCAAGCGCCGGGTGTCAGGTGCTGGCCGGGACCCAGGCAGAGGGTGCCAAGGAGGATATACTTTTCCTTAGCTATGCTAAGGGAAATAGTAGCTACAAAGGCCAGCCCGGGGGAGGAAGGGCTGGAGGGAGGGGAGGAGGGAGGGGCAGGAGGCAAGGTCACTCAGAGGACACTGCAATCCAGCCAGGCGGAGTAGAAATCCACGGCACTGTGCTCCAAAAGCTCTCTTACCTGCTTGTTGGGGTGAGACCGGTCGAAGCCCAGGACAAGGTTGGAGGCCTTGCTATGGAGGAGGAGGTCAGCAGCCCGGAATGGGATAGAAAAGCCATGGATGGTGCTGCAGAAGTCAAATGTGATCCACAGGTACTGGGCATAAGCGTCGGCAAAGATGTACTGCAAAGAAAAAAAAGCAGGTCAACTCAGAGAGGCACTTCCTCCAAACCATGAGCGACTGCCCTGACAGCTGCCTCCAAACCACGTGAGCATAGCATACCCACACTCATGACGCCAGGCTTTCCCGGCATCCCTTGTCAATGGACACACCAAACCAGGCTCAAGGAAGGAAGAGCTGCAGAGACCAGCCAGGGGGAAACCCCAGCGAGCTGGGTTAGGGTTAGGGTTAGAGCGAGCTGTGTGACCAGGTAGTGGAGCTGGGTAAGCCTTTATGTTTTTCCTTCCAACGGGACCTGGCCTAAAATTCTTAGCGTCTATCTACAGGCCGCTCAACACCATGAGGGTGGTGTTGGCAGCCAGGACAAAGATGTCCTGCTCTTCAGATCGGTCATCTCTCCCTGCATCTCCTGAGCACCTCTGAGACAGGCGTGCCTTTCCATGAAAACCGCTGAAATCCCATCCACCCAAGATACTCGGTGACTTCTCACTATGGTGGCAGATGAGCAGGCAGCCCTGGGGTCACGCGAAGCTTGCAGACACGCCCAGGCAGAGCAGCAAGTAGCTCTGGTGAGCAGGGACTGGCCGTATTCGGCTCCTGCACGGGCCAGGCTGGACAGTGCTGCTGTGGCCTCCAGATTCCCCAGGGGGCAGCACCAAGGCAGTTCAACGTAATGTGTACACCAGAGGCCCGGCCAGGCAACACCGGAGAAGTCACAGTGAAAATCCAGCATCCTTCCCCAAGTGTCCTGAGAATGGAAGAGACAGGCCGGGCCACAGCTGCCCATCATCCACAGGTAAACAACAGAAACACAACAATCAAGCCCTGTAGAGTCCCACAGGAACCGATCCAGTCCCAGGTATCTGAAACGGCACCTTCTAAGAGGTGGGTGCTGAAGGACAGGCATGACTTCCGCGAGAAAAGGTGACCCCATGCCTGGGGCCCTTGAGTTTGATGGAGGTCTCAAGGGCTTGGGGGAAGGATTGGAAATGAGGCTGGGGCATAGTTGATGCAGGCCTGGAGTGAACGTAATGAGGCCAGGGGCCAGCTCTGCTCCTGAGCGGCCCAGGGGACCAGGCCTACGAACCAGAAACTAGAGCAAGAGGAACTCGGCTCCACCCACAAGCCAGCCTCCGCACCCGAGAAGTCAGCCAATCTGACAGAATCAGCTCAAGGACACTTTCCCGGTCGGCATCTGACCCGTTCTCCCGCTGAGAGCCTTCCTGCACCACACCGGGTATGGACAGATGCTCTCACCTTGTTTCCAGACTGCATGCTCTCCCTAAATCCAAACCACAAGCTTCCCAGAGATGCAAGCCCCGTGTTCTTCTTCTCTTGTGTTTTCTCCCCAGCATCTAATGTAAATCTTCACACTCTACAGAAGACTAATTAAATCTAACATTTTTTTTTTAAAAAAGTGAATGTTTTGAAAGCAAAAACGACACTAAGCAAATGCAATGCAATAAAAAACAATTATGATCCCGGGATGATTATCATAATTTTCATCACGAAAGTATTCTCTAGAAATAGCACTACCCTTCAGCTCCTAATCGTCTTGGTTCCTGGGGAAGAGAGCAATCTGAGTTGGAGAAGATTTCTCCAGAAATTCATTTCATGGCTTGCAGCAAGATCATATTTGTGAATCTAAACCATCACAGAACTTGTTAACTGTTTATGGATTATAGCTGACAATTGTACAAGTGCATCTTCCTATGCCAAACACCAAGCTAAGAGTTCCCCATCCCTCTCATTCACTATTCTTATTCACAGAGACTGAGACCCTGCAGAGACTCAAGACCCCAGATAGCGGATAGCGTGGTCGCCCCCTTTTGATAATAACACTGAAGCTCACAGCCGTCAACGAGCCCTGAGGACACAAGGCCAAACCCACTTCCAAGCCACATCCAACCGGTGCAGAGCCTGTCCCTTAACCGTTCATCAATCCTTCCCTCTTCCAGTTGAAACTCAGCATTTCCCGGATTCAAATCACAGGTCTTACCCGGTGATCTTAGGAAGTGCCTTGAAGCGGTGGGGACTCACACAGGGTAAACTGATCGTTGGTCGTGACGGGATTCAGTGGTTCTCTCCTCCTACCCTCTGGCTTTCCGGTCTTGCCAGGAATCTCTCCCTCAGTAGCATCCCCGCCATGGTAGAATGAAGCCCAGAGCGTTCCCACCAGAGGTCAGCTTGAGGGGACTATGCTCTCTTGGCTTTTCCGCTTCCAAGAACGACAGGCTAAATATCAATTTTTTTCTTTATGAGAGGAATCTAGCCTTGGTATTCTTTTAAGTCCCTGGTGTCTCTTACAACGCGTGGAGCGTGGAATGCTTAGGGGTTTGGCTGAGGGGATGAGAGGCTGCATTGCTGCTAGCGTCCCATCCCAGACTCTCCTCTTTCCCATCCCACCATGCACACTGCAGACGCTAAAGGACACCCGGCTGCCTTTCCTTACATTGTTATGGCAGGACTCCCCACAGTCATCAAGGCAAGAGACAATCACCTCCACCTGCAGCCCAGGGCTGGTGGGCTCTGAAAAGCAGTGGAGGGCAAGCGCTCTGCCCTTGAGACGCAAACCTCCAGATGCCCTGCGCAGAAACTGCGTGCTGGCACCCCCACGCCTCCACCCAGGCCGTACTCCAGCCCAGCCCTGATGCCACGTGCCCATCCGATCCAGCACCCCGTGGCGACGTCTCCTCTGAGCCAAGTTCACCTCATCCCAGCTCCATGCAAAGGTAGCTCCCTCTCTCCTGGGCATGGGGGGCACCCTGATTCCAGGCCATGCATCCCCTACGCACCCGGCAGGAAAGCAGAGTGCCCCTCCCCGCTGAGAGGTCTCTGCGGTGCCTGTGATGTTCGCTGCCATCCAACTCCACAGGTCTCCAGCAGCACAACCCTACCGACTGCCTCCACAGGTCTCCAGCAGCCCAACCCTACCGACTGCCTCCACAGGTCTCCAGCAGCACAACCCTACCGACTGCCTCCACAGGTCTCCAGCAGCACAACCCTACCGACTGCCTCCACAGGTCTCCAGCAGCACAACCCTACCGACTGCCTCCACAGGTCTCCAGCAGCACAACCCTACCGACTGCCTCCACAGGTCTCCAGCAGCACAACCCTACCGACTGCCTCCACAGGTCTCCAGCAGCACAACCCTACCGACTGCCTCCGGACCGCAGCTCCAGCCAGCCACCTGCTGCGTCCCCAGCCCAGGCTCCCATCACTTAGGATTTCAAAGGAGCCCCGGCCTTTGGCTAAGTTGTGTTCCCTCTGGAAATACAAATTCTTCTGGAAAGATAACAACAGAATGCACCCACATGCTGTTGGGCACAAGGGATTCTCCCTAGCTCTGAGAGCAGACATGAGATGTTAATGAAGAGCACAAGGCAACACAAGAAGGAAGGAAGGAAGGAAGGAAGGAAGGAAGGAAGGAAGGAAGGAAGGAAGGAAGGAAGGAAGGAAGGAAGGAAGGAAGGAAGGAAGGAAGGGAGGAAGGAAGGGAGGGAGGAAGGAAGGCAGGAAGGAAGGCAGGCAGGCAGGCAGGCAGGAAGGAAGGAAGGAAGGAAGGAAGGAAGGCAGGCAGGAAGGAAGGAAGGAAGGCAGGCAGGAAGGAAGGAAGGAAGAAGGGAGGGAGGGAGGGAGGGAGGGAGGGAGGGAGGGGATAGAGAGACTTGCCTACCATTTTACCTGGGATCAGCCTCAGCCTGGAGGAAGGCAGGGCTGCTCCTCACTGCTGCTGAGGTCAAGACTGGGACCCAAGAACACTTCAGAGGCCCTTGTGGAGGAACCCTAGATGTAGCGAGACCCCACCCAGACAGCCTCAGGACCTCTAAGGAGCTGCCAGGTTCTACAGCGGCCCACTGCTCAGGACGCAGCGCAGGGCAGCAGGAAGAAGGCTGAGAGACTAGAGACCAATGTGACAGGAGAGCCTGACATCCACAGCTGGCAGCTCCATCTCCAAGCAGGCCGAGCCTAGGTCGGCGCGGACGGCGGCCTCCCCCTCCCTTTTCTCTCCTCCCACCGCCCACAGCCCCCCCCCCCAGACCTGCATGCTGCCCCCTCCTGTCAGAGCCCCTGCGGCCATCCGCTGTCACCACTGACCACCCACAGGACCTCCTGTGTGCAGGGGACATGTCTGAGCCCAGGCCCTGCCGTTGACGGTGGCACGTGCGATTCTTCCCCGGACGTGGCAGGGAACAAAGGTAAAAGTAATCAGCTCAGTTAAGTCACCTCTTCCTTCCCGAGATGTCAGGGAAGGTAACCGCCTTTCTCAGGGGAACTAGAGACCCTTCCTCCGTGGCCGTTATCATCCTGTTCTCTGGACGCCTCGGCCTCGAGCTCACCCTCAAGAGACAGACGGCGCGCCACTCTGCAAGGCCAAGGACCCTAACTGGGAGCCATGGGACCTCTGCCTTCCCTCTCTCCCTCCCACCGCACACCAGGTCTCCTTGGTCTGTTGCCCCAGAACTGCAGGGCTACTCTTCTGCCGCCCAAAGGCCCCCCAACGCCCGAACTTCTCCCCCTGCTCCCCAGCGGAGCACAGCACCCTTCCTGTCTGCCAGCTCCTCCCACTCGGGGTGTGCACAGACCAGACCGCACCACAACCCACACCACACAGGAAGGAGGACACACTGCCTGCCCAGCTCCAAGCCCTAAGTGCGGAGGGACCTCGATGAAAACCAGAAATCCAGCAGGCCAACAGGACAACACAAGGCCATCCTCGAGTTGGCTCGAGACACTAGGCTCTAAGGGTAACATGACCCTCAGGCTAGAAGTCCCGGATCAAGGGCAGGATGGATGGAGTGTGGCTAGATCCTAGAGGCACTCAGGCCCACTTAGGAAGCCACACGGCCCACACGGAGAGCTTCCCCCCCTCAGGAGCCCAGGACCAGATGGAAAGCACCCCACTACCTCTGTGAGTCCCCAGGACCAGACCCATGGACCACAGGGCAGTGGGCCAGAAACATCACACCCAGCCACAGGTCTACACTGCAAGTTAGTTCTCTCCAACACCGGCTCTTTGCTTGTCAACCCAGAGGAAAAAGACTGCCACCCTCTTTTCAAATAAGAGAGAGAAGTGCATAGCTAACCTACATCACTAGGCAATGCCGATACCAAACTCATCTGTACCAATACGGTTCTGGTGATTCCTGAACCTTCTCTGTAACCCGCTGGTAAGCAGCCCTAGCAGCCTGGAAAAAAAACTCCATAGCACCTCAGCCTCCTCTTAAAGCCCCAGAGTCCAGGCCTCTGCTATCAAGTCCCAGAATCTCCCTACCTTCTCCTCCTCCAACTAAAGGTTAAAACCTAGCCAGGCAGGGGGGGCCTCTCAAACCTAGCTCCTTCCAGACATGGTCTGTTCAGATTGAGCAGAACCTGCCCAAAACAGTTCTAAATACTTTGAATGGATCTCCTGCCAAGAGACCACAGGAAACTGAGTAGCCAGCAAAGGGTTCTGGAAGAAGGCCCTGTGGCCCTGGATCATGCAGTCCCATCTGGATAAGCAGAAAGCTTTTACGACTAGGCAGATCATCTACAAAGGGCCCATCCATAGGAGAAGTCAGGGGCCCTGAAAATAAGGAATCAAACTCAAAGAGAAGAGCTCCAAAACAGGCAGGAAAGTCTTGCACGCTGTGGGTTCCTGTTCTCCTCCTCCACCTGCTTGGAGTGGGAGGGGGAAGGGAAGACAGGATCAAAGCTTCCTTCTACTCTTGGGGGGCAGGGGCCATTGCTAAAGAATCAGAGGCCCCAGGCATGGTAAGAAAACACAACAGAGGGGCTGGGAAGGTGGCTCAGTGGTAGAGCGCTTGCCTTGCATGCCTGAGGCCCTGAGTTTGATTCCTCAGCACCACATAAGCAAAAAGAAAAAAGCCAGAAGTGGCGCTGTGGCTCAAGTGGTAGAGCGCTAGCCTTGAGCTGAAGAGCTGAGGGACGGCGCCCAAGCCCAGAGTTCAGGCCCCACGACCAGACCCCAAAAAAAAAAAAGAAAACACAACAGAGGCTGCTGGCTTGAGAGGCTTTTGTGGGAGGCTGTTTACAGACACATGACACACATACGCACACTCGGATAAGGAAATCAAGAGTTCAGCAGGCCCCATGGGAAGGCAAGGATCATGCAGTGATGTGGATCACAATGCACCTGGGAAACATTTCTGCCACCGGTGAGTCAGTGAGTCACTGCCTGGCAGATTTCCCATGGCTGAACCCGCCGTTGTTTGTCTAGAAATCTTGCCTGGCCAGTATTTGGCCTGCCTGAAATCGCCCAGATCCACCCCGAGAACTGCAGCCCCGCCACCAGCCCGCAGCTTCAGTGAAGCACAGTGGCTAACTCCCACTCACGCTGCAAAGTTCACAGAGGGCTCGGTGACCCCTCAGCCCCTCAGCACAGCAACCAGCGATGGCCCCAGACGCGGTGCTGCGAAGCCAGGCCCGACCATGCAGCGCGGGCCCTCCGTCACCTGCCACCTTACCCTCTTGTTGTCTGCAGGGCTGTGGTAGAACTGGGCGATGACAGCTGCCGTGTTATTTCCCTCGCCAAAGTTGAGTTTCTCCGAAATCTTGTTGAAGGACTTCCCGTAGTCGTAAGACACGTACACCTGCAACACACAGAACGGGAGGCATGAGGAGAGAGCTGGGGAGGGACAGGGAGACCCGGTGCTCTGCCTCTATCCTCACCGCATCCTGCCATGGACCCTGAACGCCGCAGCCCTGTGTCCCTGCATTCATGCACTACGGAAACTACCAGATAACTAGGAGAGCTACAGCCACCTCTGCCTGGAAGACACCAGCCTCTTTACTGAGAGAAAGCGCCAGCTGTGTGCCAGCACTGTCTAGTGTTTAACAAAGTACATCCAGAGATGCAGAGAAAACATGCTCCCTTCTGAAGGGAAAACTTGTTTTACCATCTACACCAATGTCTCTGAAAGGTAATCTAATTTTTCCTGCCTCGGCCATTGGCAAGCTTGTCTCTCAGAGCATTCCAGACACAGGACAGAAAACTCTCAACTCCAGAGAGACGAAAAAAGGAAGAGCTGGAGTGGCTCATTGTGCAAGCATGGGCCCGTTGGCAGGTGGGAGGCGTGGCTCGGGGGTACAGCACTTGCCTAGAATAAGTGAGAACCTGGTTCAACTCCCAGAATCCCTCTCTTGCATTAGTGTTTTCTTCTGTGGCCCACAGCAGCAGCAGGATCAATGCCTGGGCCAACAGATGTCCCTTCTCCATGGCGCCCTGATCTCTGGCGAGAACAGTGACCCCAGGATGAGATGTTAAGAATGAGTGTTGCTCACTGCGGGCTTCCTGCGTGCAGAGACAATACCAACCCGAACGACCCTGCACAGCAGATGCCGTTCTTAAAATCATTTCACAGAAGCTAACAGGGGCTTTTGCCACAGCCACAACACAGAAGCAGCAGGTGCATTCCTGATCCAGGCTTCCCACCCTGGAGCCAGCAGTCACCAAAGCCATCCTCACACCAGTCCAGGAGGCAGGGTGGAAGTTGCGGAGACTGTGGACCCTAGACTTCAGCACCCGTGAGGTGTGAAGCATAAAGAACAGAATCAAGGGGCTTGAACAAACCTGGGAGATAAACGCAACAATGACGGCAAGTTATTGCTCAAGTGGTTTATGGGCAAGAGAGTTGAGGGAAGAGTTCAAGAAAAATGGCTGGCGACTCCTTGGAAGAATGAGAACACTCAGAATAATCCCACAGGGCATTTGCCATCTGTGCACGTGTGACCCAACTGCAAACAGGCGTTGAGGGTCAACCAAGAGCCAGGACCTCTGCTGGACCCCACACATAAAACAGAAAGACTAATAAAAGTCACATGGTCATTAGAGGAGATGGGCGTGCAAACAGGCAAATATTTGTTAACACCGCCCTGTGCAAGCAGGCTGCACACAGAAGCCCAGGAAGCTGCAGATCACTCACACTGAATCCAAGTCAAGGTTAGAGGAAGCAAAGGCAGAGATACTCTCCTTCGCTAGGTCAGGGAGGAGTCAGGGAGGAACAGAGAGGCCCCTAGCCACCAGCTGCTCAGAAAGAGGCTGTCACGAGGTGGCCTGGCAGGTCCGTGGGTTGGGAGCGCCCAGGGCATCTGCGTGTACACCCAACAGGGCACAGTGACCCTTCTCACATCCATTCTGCCCGCCAAAAACTGACACTGAGGCCCCTCCCAGACCCTTGAACCTCTATCTTCATAATCCACTAGGATTTCTTTCTTTCCCCTTTTTTATTTTGTGTCTCTATTGGGGCTTGAACTCGGGGCCAGGGAGTCGGGCCTTTAGCTTTTCTCTCAAGGCTGGCGCTCTACCACTTAAACCACACCTCTGACTTTTCCGTGGTTAACTAGAAATAATAAGGGTCTCCCAGGATTTCCTGCCCAGGCTGGCTTTGAACTGTGATCCTCAGACCTCAGTCTCCCGCAAGGGTCTGGCTAAAATCCCTTCTTCTGTCTGACTGACAGAGTAGACGGAGTTCACGGAACACAGACGTGGGGCCCGGGCACCGCGAGCCACTTGTCACCACCCTGAACTGCACACAGGTTTCTGCAGGTGCTGAACCGGCCTCAGGAAAGCTGATAGCTTTCCGGGTCTCTGTGCGGTAGCCCCAGGTGATTTCACTTGCGGATCCCACCTCCGGGTGGACTGGGGCAGGCACCTGCTTCTACATACACTCTGCTTCTGCCCAGACATGGTTGTCTATGCCAATCAGACCGCTGTGACCTCAATGCCACATTCTCCTCGAAGGAACAAAAGAGGAAGGAACATGAGAGGGAAGAGCCAAATGGCCCCAAGTGGCCAGCTAGATCATTCTCTCACCTACAAGGATAAGCCTTGTAGGTAAGCCTTGTAGTTTAAAATTATTTTCCATGGAGTTCAAAGCTATATAATAATGACCATGGGAAGAGGATGAAGGAGGACTAAAATGTACAGAAAACATCTTCACATCCACCCTGTGCCAAGTCCTGGATAGCGCCGCTTCTCAAATTAAAAAAAAAGAATTGTGCTTGTACTGGGGCTTGAACGCAGAGCCCTGCACTCTTACTTGGCTTTCTCAATCAAATCTAGCACTCCACCACTTGAGCCACCACATCTCCTCTACTTTTAGCTTTCGCTGGTAAATTTCTTGGCCCAAGGTCAGAATGCTAATAAATGGCAAAGCCAGGATTCCAACCTAGGCATTCTGATTTCAGAGCCTGCCAGGCCCAGCCAGCCACCAGCCACACACAAGCTACATAGCTCTGCCTTAGGGCCCTGCAGTCAGTCAGTCCTTGCCCGGTATATGCCCTGCATATCCATGGGCACATACTGAATATTCATGATGCTGACCAGGCTCCACCAATCACATAGGTCTTCATCTGCATAAGTTCTTCCCTACAGACCTCCGCTGGGGGTCTTAGGAACCAGCTTCCCAGCCTCTTCAAAGCACACTTGGTGCCGTTCTGTTTCAGAGCCACCAACCCCCGCTGCTGAGTCATAGTTTATTTTTACATTAACTTTTCATATCAGAACATCTCGGTTTCAGCTGCCAATTCTTTAATGGAGTTTGTATACAGATGGAGAAAACTTCTGCCATTCCTATTTATTAACTCCAGGCATTTAATCGTATCTCATACTTCATTCTGGAAGAGTTCATCATTTCAAATGTTCAATAGGACTCACTCCCGGTAAGATAGACTCAACTATTCAGACAGAGCAAGAACTGGACTGGCTAGACCTATGACAGAACAGGCTGGCCTTCCTGATTCACTCAGAGCTGCAGGAGGTCCAGGATATGAGCTGTGGGTGTTGAGGCTCTGACTAGAGGGTCAGATGACATTTCTCCCACGGAGAACCCAATATTGGGCTTCATTCCCCACCCCCACCTCCAACATCTCCAGTGAAACCTAGGAATCCCTTCTGCCACGAAGACCCTATTTATCCAAACTATCAAACAGTGCTGAAGTTCTACCTAGCTTGCAAAATATGCCTTTTGAACCCAGGCGTTGGTGGCTCACGCCTGTAATCCTAGCTACTCAGCAGGCTGAGATCTGAAGATCACAGTTTGAAGCCAGCCTGAACAGGAGAATTCATGAGACTCTTATCTCCAATTAACCAGCAAAAAGGCAGAGCTGTGGCTCAAGTGGTAGAGCATCAGCATTGAACAAAAAAGGGACAGCACCTACTCCCTGAGTTTGAGGCCAGTACCGGCACAAAAATAAGAAATGAGAGAATCCAGATCAACAGCCCACCCAGTCGTGACAGTTAGAGGACACTAACACTTGGAAACAGACAACCGGGCCCTCTGTGGAGCAACCCTGCAACCTCTGCTTGGAGCCTGGGCTACCTGGCCTGGGGTCAGAAAAGGAAGGCTACATCCGTCATTTCCCACACCCCATCTGGTGCCGAGTTAATGCTGCCCATCCCCTCAGTGCCCGCTGACCATCCCAGACAAGCACAGAGGCCAGCTGCCAGCCCCAAGGGGTACCAGAGCAGCACAAGTACTTACAGAGCAGCACAAGTACTTACAGAGCAGCACAAGTACTTACAGAGCAGCACAAGTACTTACGTCACTGCTCTTGGGCCTCGCCAAGGCCAGGCTGTCTCGGGCCAGTGCCACAATCACGTTGCTTTTCTCTCCAGCCCAGTGCACCACCATCTGATTGTGGGAGTCATTCAGACTGACCTGGAAGAGACCAACAGAGAATCAGGACCATGGCGAACGACAGCCACGCACGTCGGATGCTGCATGGACGCAGGACGCAGTGCACTCAGACTGCATGGCCTACATCCCCACCAGAGAGGGTGTGTATGGGTACAGGGGAGCAGCTGGACATAAGAAATAACTTCTAATGTTCTACAGCGTGACGGAATAACATGGTTGATACAATTAATTGTCTATTTCAAAATAGAAAAGACCACGGGGTGCAGCGGCCCATGCCTGTAATTCCAGCTATTCCAGAGGCTGAGATCAGGCGATCAAGGTTCATGGTCAATGTAGCAAAAAAGTTAGTGACATATAACCCCCAATTCAACCAACAATCAGAGTATGGAAGCATGCTCTACAGTCTCAGCTACTAAGGGCTATATGTAGGAGAATCCAGGTCAGAGTCTAGCCCTGGGCAAAAATACAAGACCCAATCAGAGAAGGGGGGGAGAAAGAAGGAAGGAAGGAAGGAAGGAAGGAAGGAAGGAAGGAAGGAAGGAAGGAAGGAAGGAAGGAAGGAAGGAAAGAAGGAAGGAAGGAAGGAAGGGAGGGAAGGAGGGAGGGAGGGAGGGAAGGAGGGAGGGAAGGAAGGAAAAGAAGGCAGGAAGGAAGGGAGGGAGGGAGGGAAGGAGGGAGGGAAGAAAGAGGTAAGGGCTTGGCTCAAGTGGTAGAGCACCTGCCTAGTAGGATTAATTTAAGTCCCAGTACCTCAAAAATTAATTAATTAATTAAAACAAAGACTCCGAATAGTTCCAACATAGAAAATAATACACATTAAAAGTAATGTGCCAATTACCTGGATATGCCAAGTGTATTTCATTACACAGGTTCTAAAATATCACGCCATTCCCCAGGAATATGGACAATTAG
Organism: Dipodomys spectabilis; assembly: GCF_019054845.1. NCBI lineage: Eukaryota > Metazoa > Chordata > Mammalia > Rodentia > Heteromyidae > Dipodomys > Dipodomys spectabilis. The sequence continues at coordinate 8,446,113 of NW_024870753.1, read as the reverse complement.
TTGTTCATTAAAATTAAACACATGCATGGGGTTCTGAACTTCTGTGCAAAGCAGTGTTTTCTCTGGCCAAGAGGCACCATGATTCAATTTCAGCCCTGGGTGGGGGGAGGCCCAGCATGGTTTCCTTAGCAGTTTTTTTTAGATTTATAACTTAAGTGTCCCAAGTAAGGAAATACCTCTCGATCTCAGCCGAAATGGCCTTTGAATTGCTGCTAGCAACAACTCCCAGACACCGAATTTCATACGCCAGGAAAATAAAAAGGGAGTGAGGACTGGGTGACAACTTCTACTTCACCATTAACTAAAACGGCCGTGGTGTGAGAGCAGCGTGACCAGCCATGGCTTCCTCTTTTGTTGTCTGAGGTCATGGCACACTCTCGCCGGCCCGCGAGGCATCGAGGTTCCAGGCAATGGGCTCTGGGAAGATGTTCCAGGCCTGCAGAAGAGCCGAGCCAAGGCACAGTCCCATCTCATCCCCCCCCCCCCGCCTCTCCCCTCCCCCCTACGGGTTCTGGCAGGCCGGAGGCCGGGGAGCATTTTCTGAGCACCTACAGTCCCAACTTCTCAGTTCCAGTTTAAGTGTACTCCTGGGTTTTCGGCGTCCGTCCATGAACACCGAGGAGAGACATCACCTCAGAATAAGGAACAGTCCTTTCAGATCCTTCTTGCTTTACAGAACACTGGTCGCATGGCTCTGGCTGAGCTTCTTCACCATTTGGGAGGGAGCATGTGCTCTCTCCGGTGCACCAGCCACCCCGGCTGTCCCAGACATCCAGAGCAGCCATGGCTGAGCCGTGGCAGGGTCCCAGCTCGACCCCTGCCCCAGGCGGCCACTCTAGGATTCATCATGAGATCAAATCAGGAGCGGTCTCTCTTCCCAGCTCTGCAGCAGGAAGCCCTCCCTCCACACAGCGCTGTTTCTTCCCCCTTTCCCATCCTCCATGACCACCCCCTCCCCTCTCCCTCCACACACGACGGGAGGGGGGGGAGAGGGAGGGGGAGAGGGAGGGGAGAGGGAGGGGGAGAGGGAGGGGGAGAGGGAGAGGGAAACACTCAGATGGGACCAGGGTGAAACCAAACACCTGGGCCACAAACTTGGCAGCGCTCGACCAGGGAGCTAATCTGTAACGACTCTGCTTTGGGTTTTAAGCACCTGCATCTAATTTGATCCAGGATCTGAACTTATCTCAACAAACATTTCAAATGAGACCGCTTTTGAGAAAAAGGCCTTTGATTTTTTTTTCTTAAAGGAAAACATGTCATTCCAAAACCACTTCGAATTACTGATAGATGAAGTCTCAAGAGTCAACGTCGAGGAAGTACAAATAAAAATCAGAAATGGATTATTTAACCCTAAGTGAAGCCTTCCTCTGACCTTCCTTTACCATTCTCTTCTTCTAGCCCAGGCTTCTAGGAAGAATCTAGAAGGATGTACAGATCAGAAGCCCGCAGGTACAGGCACTTAGGGATCTGAGCTCAAGCCTGCCGTCCTTCAGGGCCACCCTCACCTTGAGAACCGAGGAGGAAGCCACAGAACTATGCAGATCAGGCCAGTAACACAGCAGACCAGGCTCCTGTCAGGGCCACTCAAGTTCCCAGGGGTCTGGGGTGAAAAGCCCCTCCAGAGTTCACTGAGCAATCCTCACAGACACTGGGAAAGCGCTCCTGGGAGACAACCCTGCAACAACCCTTTGAATGGGCTACAGAGCGCTCAGGGATGGGAGGAGGAAAGAAGGATGGAAAGGAGGAAGAAGATGCTTCCAGGCAGAGGACAGGAGGTTCAGGAGACCCTGCCAAGCGAGCCTAAGGAGGAGGAATCAGTTGAACACCAATGACAGCATCACAATGCCGTCAGATGTTCCTGTGAGGAAGGCTTCCAGGAGGCAAGCTGGGCAACACATCTATTTAGAAAGAGAGAGAAAGCAAGCAAGCAAGCTTCATCTGCCCAGCACTTGCAGCTTACTCCTGTACCCTAACAACGCAAGAGGCTAAGGCCTGATCATCACAGTTCACAGCCAGCCTGGACAGGAGAGTCGATGAGACTCTTACCTCCAATTAGCCACCCAAAAGCTGGAAGTACAACTGTGGCCCAAGTGGCAGAGCTCTAGCATTGAGCAGAAAGAGCTTGAGGACAGCGCCCAGGCCCTGAGTTCAAGCCCTAGTCCCAGCATTAAAAATAATATTGAATAATAAAAACCTTTTCTGTTAGATGACCCTTCTGTCCCTAAGAGCGGCCTGAAAAGGGACAGCCAGGAAAGAAAGGATCAAGATCCCGTAAGCAAGCAGCGGCTCGTCCGGAGCCCACGGAGCACGGGCCATGAAGATAACTCCCTGGTGAGTAGCAGCTCACCCATCCCCAACGCAGTGCGTCCGGTGCCCGGCTCTGCCTGGGTCAGTCCCTCAAACTGACACCCTCAGAGGGTAGGGGCTGCCAGAGGAGAGAACCAGCCAGAAGACATGTGGTCTGTTCAGTGTGTCACCCTCTCCCTCTCCATCCCTACCCCTCAGGATGAAGCCCCAAGACCCCAGGCTGGCTTCTCCCGCCAGTTCCCCGTAGAAGGGGCCGAGAGATGTAGACAAAGCAGCCCGGGCAATCACCAGCCCAGAGGTCCCCAGCGGAGGCGGGCGGGGAGGCCAGCCTGGAGCTCCACCTCTTGAGTGCACACCCCCGGCCCAGCTTTTGACTGGTTAATTGGAGATGAAGTCTCCAGGAATTCTCTGCCCAGGCTGACTTCAAACTCCAGTGTTCTAGGACTTCAGGTGTGACCCACCAACGTTCACCTTCGACTCTGCTTTCTGCTCCTTCTTTTTGTAGATGGAGTGTAGTGAACTTATCTGCCTACAATATCTTTGAACTAGGATGGTAGGCATGAACTACTGGTGCCCAGCATACTGGAGAATCTGTGTGTGTGTGTGTGTGTGTGTGTGTGTGTGTGTGTATGCTGGGTGTCACACCAGCCTCTTCCAGCAGAGCCCACACCCACACAGTGGCTCAGATGACACACTGGCCGGGAGGGAGGGCTGGGGAGTGGGAGTGTGACTTCTGGAGTTGGAGTCAGTTATAACCACAACCCCGGGGCACAAACAACCTGCCCTCTCCACCCCTGGCTCGCAGGGCAGACGGGAGGCTGGTGAATGGGATGCAGTGGACTGGAACTATGAAGGCAGCGGGGTGGAGCTGAGGGTCTTCCCGTAGAAGTCCAAGGGAGAAGCTGGCCTACCAGGACATCTCTGAACAAAGCCCGTCTCTGCAAGGACAGGTGGCGTCTGGGAAGTGCACGGGGCCTCTGCCGGCTAGAAAGCCCCACAAATCACTATTCCCTGCCTTCAGATGGAACCTGGGGCTAAGCGGTCAGAAGGTCACTCCTGAGGGGGCTGTGGAGAGATCGTCAGGGGTCTTGGGGTGGTTCTGGGGACTCCACCATACTCATCGGTGCTTTCATGGGCACAAAGCCCCAAACAATATTGACGTGGGGGAAAATAAGCCCCTAAGGTCACTGGTCTCAGGAGTCCATTCCTACAAACTGTCCAGGAGACTTACAGAAAGCAGAAGAGCAGTTGCGGGAGGGATGCGGGGAAGAGGAGAGGAGGGAGAATGGTAAGGGGTTTTCTTTTGCCGTGACAGAAATGTTCTGGAAGTCGACGGAGCAGGTGATGGCACAGCATGGGAAATGCCAGGAACTGTTCTCTTCCCCACAGCTAAGTGACAGGAAGTCGCCCCTAAAGGATCCACAGGGCCACGCGGGGGTCTACGCATTTCAAGTGTGGATCCCACTCCGAGGACGCTCCTCTCAGTTCTCGTCTCCAGCCCTCACGCTACCAAAATAAGGCAGTTCGAGTGAGTCATAGAGGGGGCAGGCTGGGGACTGGGTCTCTGGCCAAAGCAATCCTTCAAAGCACTGTCAGCAGCAGCCTGGCCAGCCCCCCCCCCCCCCCCAGCCCCGGCCACAGCCTCAGCCACAAGCCCGGGCTCCACTCAGAACAATTGTCACCTCCCACACCTCGGCCTGGCTCCTGGTCTTTACCCAACATCACCCCCATCTCCCCCCCCCACATGCACCTGTCCCGCTCCCCCCCCCCACGCCACCAGAGGTGGGGTGATTTGCCTGTATTATTTAGAGGAGGAGGAGGGAGGGCGAGCCTAACTGCTACCCGAACCTCGGGTGGAAAGCGGCTGTTATAAATAGCACGGGGGAAGTGCGCAGGGCGCTGTGCGCAGGTGGTGATTACTCACGCACTCATGCGTGCAGGAGGGAGGCACGCAGGTCCTGGAGAGGTTCTTTAACGCATGTCTTACCGGCAGGGCACCCCTGAGGGGAGGGAGGCAGGTCTAACCAGGAGAACTTTCCGGTAAAGCCACCGGTCTGCATGGTCCCTGAGGTACATATTCCCAAGGGGGGGGGGGGCTGCGCCGGGTCACCAATGACTTCTTGTCTTGCTCAGACCCAAATTCAAGATGGCCCTGACACCTGTTGTCATCACCCCTCCTACTCAGCTTCTTTCCAGAACAGTCTGTGAGGCAGGCATTGCACACAAGACAGTCTGCCACACACACACACACACACACACACACACCGCCCAGGGAAACACAAATAAATATCCTGTCCTTCCCTGTACATCACCCCCACCCGCCACACCCCGACACGGGGGCCTTCCCGAGGCCCCGACCCACGGCCTTTCTCCCACCGTGAGGTGGACGGGCGGGAAGGCGCAGGATCGCCCGGTGAGCCTCCAGACACGCGCTCTCGCTGTCTGTGGGCAGCTCGCTGCCCCCGCGGCCGTCCACCTCCGCTTCAGAGGGCCCGGAGGACGGCCCCGCCACCTGGCCACCCACTCCACTGTAGCGGCCACCCTTCCCCGCACACGACCTGCCACTTGGCTGGCAAATTCACTCATTGTACAGAGCGGGGGACAAAGGAAGAGCGGATGCCCCTGAACTAAGAGTTGACATCTCATTCCTATCTTCTTCACTACTGCCATGAGTTCACCACAGACATGTGTGTGTGTGTGTGTGTGTGTGTGTGTGTGTGTGTGTGTGTTTGCTCAGCCAGGACCTACCTATGCAGCCAGGCTGGTCTCACACTAGTGTGTGTGTGTGTGTGTGTGTGTGTGTGTGTGTGTGTGTGTGTGTGTGTTTAATGTCTTTTCCTTCCTCTGTACCAAAGCACAGCACAGCGTCACTGACTGCTGTGTCGGCTCAGAGAGACCCATCACAGCCGTGGGGGCCTTGGCGTGTGGACCGTGAGCACCCCTGCGCGCCGCTGCCACGCCCCCGCCGTGACCACGCCGCCTGAGGAAACGGTGTGCTGCTTCCCGAAGGCTCCCAAGGACAAGCCTGTCGCGAGCAAGGCTATGTCTGAAAAGATGACTGAGCCAGAAAGAACCCGAGAGGGAACCTCACCCAACCACTCAAGATTCCAGGAGGCGGCTCCCATTCTGCCCTAACACGCAGGCCCGCTACCTACCTAAGCCCGGCGAATGCCCTACAAATACAACGCCACTCCTGGTTCTTGCTCTGTGTGTGTGTGTGTGTGTGTGTGTGTGTGTGTGTGTGTGTGTTTGCTCAGCCAGGACCTACCTATGCAGCCAGGCTGGTCTCACACTAGTGATCCTCCTGCCTCTGCCTCCCCCAGGGTGACTTCCTGTGAGATCAGAGAAGGTTCTAGACCACTCGCTTTCCACACTCGCTTTCCTCTTTGGCTCTGCAGCTTTGCCATAAAAAGCTCTTCACGTTGTTCACTCAATAAATATTTATTGAGCATTTACTATAACCCAGATGCTACTCTAGGTGTTGGGAAAGCAGCAGACTTGGAGAGCCAGCCTCCCGTCTCTCTTACATTAGTGGCCAGAAATCAGCATGCAGTAGCACATTCCAGGACAATCCCAGTTGTTCACACGATGACCTGACTCCACGCGGTGGAGACAAGGTTCTTTGGGGAAAGTCACGGTACCAGTACCGGTACCAGGTGGAAGACAAGGAAGGGATTAAGGAATGGAGAGCTGGAGAGTGTGCAGAGACTAAAGCAAGATTAAAGCGAAGGCCAGGGACAGGAAGCGCCCTGGGAGCTGTTGCTTTTGCAAAGTTTAAAAGCCAGTGTGGCCAGGAAGGGTGGGATTAGAGGGGTCCTCTGGATTGGGGTGCACAGACTCACATACACAGGTCATGAAGAGGAGGACACCAGGACACAGGGGAAACACGTCAGAGGCCCGGTTTGGGTGTTGGACTCTGACTCTGGGATCTTCCTAGCTGTCTAACTTTGGGGGAACAGGGGTGGGGGGGAAGGCGTTCCTCAACTCCGGAGCTGTGAAATAGGCACACAGGAAAAGAGCTGAAGAGAAATTCAGGTCTGCAAGACAATTACAAGCCACGGACAGATAAACCACGAGTGCACGTCATGAATTTCAACACCCATCAACATCTCTTCTTGCCCCAAAGCCAGCCCGGGGAAGGAGGAACATCTGGAGATTCTTCTCTCCAATTAACGCCCCCCCCCCCACACACACACACAGAATCCAGAGTGGAGCTGAGGCTCAGGCGGTAAAGTTTGAGTGGAAAGCTCAGGGACAGCGTGGCACCCCTCACCCCCTTCTCCTCCGGCTAACTCTGTGTTGACAATTCTCACCTTGCGCCCACCTTCCCAGGCACCCCATGCTTCCCTCGGACGCTCAAGGCCTGGCTCCTGCAGCCATCTTCCCGCCACAGCACCGCCACCCCACCCCACCCCACCATCACCACACACCCTGTGTACTGCAAAAACTTTTCATTTTTTTAAACTTCTCGGTGAGAGAATTTCAGGGAATTAACTGTACATCAATGAGGTAAACCTTACATTGAGTCTCAGGTTACTCAATTAATTGGGCACAGATTTAAAACACTCAACTCCTTCCAAACTCCCCCAGGGAACCTAGGGCGATCACCCAGCTCTGATCTGTCCCCATTCCCCCCGCCCCCCACCTGCCCTCCCTTACCACGCCAAAGGCCATTGGCTGAGATCCTTAACCCAGCAGGTCAGGTCACACAGACCCCAGCACCGCCTGTGTGGGGCTTGCAGGGTCCTTGGCTACCTGGGCCCCTTGTCCATACACAGGCCCCTTGTGAGACCCAGAAACCACGTCCGTGAGCCAGGCTCTCGCTGGGGGTCTGCTCACCCAGGCCCTCCCAGCTAAGCCAGATGAGCTCAGACCTTGGACACAGGGGTTCTCCAGAGCCCAATTTCTCATCAAGACTCCATCTCAGCTCACAGCCCACCCAAGTGGGGTAGAGGTCACCCCAGAACCCCTGACACTGTTAAACCCAGGCAGCGGGCTCCTCATTGGCTCTCACCCACTGCCTCTACCTGAGAATTACCCTGGCCAACCTCCTCCCTTCATTCTGCAGTTACTGAGACAAAGGAATCTGCACAGCAGGCTAGACTCCTTCCTAAACAGCTGAAGCCTGACCAATTGCCGCTGCTGCCACCGCCTTCTTCTTCTTCTTCTTCTTCTTCTTCTTCTTCTTCTTCTTCCTCTTCCTCTTCTTCTTCTTCTTTCTTCTCCTCCTCCTCTTCCTCCTCCTCCTCCTTTTTCTTCTTCTCTTCTTCTTCTTCTTCTTCTTCCTCCTCCTCCTCCTCTTCCTCTTCCTCTTCTTCTTCTTCTTTCTTCTCCTCCTCCTCTTCCTCCTCCTCCTCCTTTTTCTTCTTCTCTTCTTCTTCTTCTTCTTCTTCCTCTTCCTCTTCCTCTTCCTCTTCTTCTTCTTCTTCTTCTTCTTCTTCTTCTTCTTCTTCTTCTTCTTCTTCTTCTTCTTCTTCTTCTTCTTCCTCCTCCTCCTCCTCCTCTTCCTCTTCTTCTTCCTTCTCCTCCTCTTCTTCTTCCTCCTCCTCCTCTTTCTTCTTCTCTTCTTCTTCTTCTTCTTCTTCTTCTTCTTCTTCTTCTTCTTCTTCTTCTTCTTCTTCTTCTTCTTCTTCTTCTTCTTCTTCTTCTTCTTTTCCTCCTCCTCCTCCTCCTCCTTCTCTTTCTCCTCCTCCTCCTCTTCCTCCTCCTCCTCTTCTTCTTCTTCTTCTCCTTCTCTTTATTCTCCTTCTCCTCCTTCTCCTCTTTCTCCTCCTCCTCCTCTTCCTCCTCCTCTTCTTCTCCTTCTCCTTCTTCTTCTCCTCTTCCTCCTCCTTCCCCTCCTCTTTACAAAAAGGAGAGGGAGGGGGTAACCATCAGTACTTCAGCCCTCCACAGCAGCACACCCGTTTGATGTATGTACATCTTTTTATTGCCCTTGTCTGCCACTCGGATTTGGGGTATAATCACATCAGCTTGCCTTTCTGAGAATTCGTAGCTGTGTTTTTAATCTAATTCAGGGACTGGAGATAAATCACAGTGAAGGGTCCTGATTTTCCAAGCCAAGAGCCTGCAGCAGCAGCAGCAACGGCGGCGGCGGCGGCATGCTAAGTTAAAGGGCAGCGAGGAGGAGGGGGAGGTTTCCACGCCATGATGAAGACCACACGCTTCTATTGTTTGTCTCTTCGTGCCAGCCTGAAGGGTTGAAAGGATGAAAGACAGGCCCAGCCACATTGAGGTAAGTCAACAAGAGCACAGGAAGTGAAGGGCAGGGGCGGGGAGACGGCCCCACTGTTAAAAGCAGTGTTTACATCTCTCAAAGCTACACAGCGTGCACGCGATCTGCTCAGCGCCCCAGCGTCTCAGCGCTGCCTGGGTACTGGCGGCTGTTTGCACAAGCAAGTCACAAGCAGAGCAGTAGAGGTCTCCAAGACCACTGTGCCCGCCTGCTCGCCATGGTCTCCTGACACACCCCTGCCTAGCAAGGAGCCCCCTGGCCCCCAACTTGACAACCTCCAAGGGTTTGGACAAAGCCCTTACCTGTTGCCTTCACTCTGCACCTCTGCAGTGCACTCAGATGTGGGCCCTGCTCTGACTTTTCTGAGGCAGCATGGTTGCCCGTGGCTGAGTACACGTCTCCTGTGTGGCTGAACAGGAGCCAGGAGTCATGTGTGGCTATGAAACTTCAAATGAATGCAAACTTCAAGTCACAGGAGCCACATTCCACGTGGCCAGTGCCCACATAGGGCTAGTAGACATCTGCACACACAGATAGGCAGACATTGCTGTAGAAGTATTGGTCAAAAAGTGCTTCACTGAAGGCCCATCAAGAGGCCAGGGAAATAGCATCATCCAGTGGTAATATGGGCATGGCTAGAATTAACAATTGCACAGAACTGAGGGTTGTAGAACTGTGTTAGCACATGTGCTTAGCATGCATGCATGAAGCCCTGGATTCAACCCCCAGAACCAAATGATACAGACATAGATGGGCGGGTAGGTAAATAATAGGTAGACCATAGGGTTAATCATAGATAGACAATCAATAATATATATGACGAATCACAGATAAATGGATAACAAATGGTTATTTAACAACTACCCAGCAGGTAATAAGATTTTGTTATTACTTTATTTTTGCTCAAGACTGGGATTGGAACTCTTGATCTGATGCTTTCATTCACTGGCCCACACTCTACCCCCTGAGCCATGCCTCCAACCCCTGCAATTACAGTTTGATTCGCTATTGTGGCTGTGATAGAAGATCCCGTTTTCATGGAGCCCACTCCAGTATGCACAAGGCATTCCTTGTGTCTCCCCATCACACAGGATGAAACCCGAGGCGTGGTCATGACCAGCAGCCCGCCTCACCCAGCCCTGCCTTGCCTCTCCTTTTCTGGGTTTTAGCATCATCAGCCACTTTGATGCTAGAAGGCCGCCCAGGCCACTTCTTCAAAAGGCCCAAGGTTCACAGGTCGATAAACCAATAAATTAGGTCGAAATTAACTGTGGCTCATTTTAAACAGAGGGAAATTGATTTTCACATGTACGTGGCTGGACTGCATATGCCACCCACCAGCAGATCCTAGCGTACCCAGAGACTGCACAGGAAGGCCCCATTCTCATTTACATGTAGCCCAGACCACTTCCAGAGAAATGCTAATCCTCAGGTGTTAAACCAAAGCTCTCCCTTTACCTTCCTCACATTTACTGAAATCGAAATCAACGGAGGGCAAGTCAGTGCCATCCCACAGCTTTAACACATGGCCACACAGTCAACTCTCCATGAGCTGCACCAGAATTATTGTCAAATATTCAGGCTTTCCCTGAACACATTTATGCCAGCCAATTCCAATACCAGAAGCTCAAACTCATTTTAATACTCACTTAAGCAAAATCTAATTAAGAAAGTAAACTGATGCTTTAAAAGAAAAGAAGGGGACTAAAATGCACCACAAAAGCAAATAATAAATTACGTGTCAGATCCATGCTCTCTGGCTGATTAGCACGCCCGCCAGCCCCCACAGTCACAGTAGACAGATGCAGGCCAGCTTCACATAATACTCACCTGGGTTAAACAATGGCACTGCCGAGCTGGCAGTGTTCTCTAAGGAAACAAGAGGAAGATCTGACAAGAAAATATTTTTCCAGCATCCACTCTTGGCTGTGGGATGTTCCCTATCATTTAGGATCGGCCTTGTGGTCCCAGGTCTCAGAGCAATTCATTAAGCACACCACTCACTCCCTTTAACAGGACGCAATGAAAATACTGGCAAAAAGAACACAAGTTAAAACCCAGATCCGTGATCTCTGTATGCTGCTCTTCTCCCAGGGCTGGGCTCTGCCTCTCTGGGGGACAGCCAGACATCATCTCTCCAAGCAAGGAGAAGGAGAAAGCCCCATGGTTCTGCAATCCTGGCTCACGCAACCCTCCGAGGAAAATGAGAAAGGAGTTATCACCTTTCCCCCAGCCTGGAGAAAGAAAAGGTTGCTGTCTTTGTGATACTCTGATGCTTCAAGTAACACCCTGATTCCTTAATTATAATGCCACAAATATAGTTCATAGGTAAAGTTAATCTTGTTATTCATGATACCAGAGGCTACGGGTAACGTTCATAATTTTAGGTACGAGCACATTGTAGATAGATGCAGAGGATATACGAAAACCTGGTAGCAGTGGTTTGGCAGCAGAGAAGAGGCTCAGAATAAACAGGGCATAAAAGGGAAGGAAATTTACACTACTCCACACAAACTGTGTGTGGTAACCCTGTATTTCCTCCCAAAAGCTGAGCAAAGCAAGTGAACGATATTCATCTCTTCCCTTTAATTCTCAATATCTTCTTACGATCCTTACCTTCCATCCCTTCCACCTTCCAGGGCTTTCATTCTCCTTTCCAAAACATGCAACCTAGCAGAACACTGGCAACTCAACACTAGAATCCTAGCTACTGAGGAGGCTGAGATCTGAGGACCACAGTTGGAGGCCAGCCTAGGCAGGGAAATCCAGAAGACTCTTATCTCCAATTAACCACCAAAGAGTTGAAAAAGGAGCTGTGGCTCAAGTGGTAGAACATCAACCATGAGCAAAAAAGCTAAGGGACAGTGCCTAGGCCTTGGGCTCAAAAGCTAAGGGACAGTGCCTAGGCCTTGGGCTCAAGCCCCAGTAGCAACACACACACACACACACACACACACACACACACACACACACACACACACACACCCTTGGGCTCAAGCCCCAGTAGCAACACACACACACACACACACACACACACACACACACGACATGCAATCTACTGAGAACCCATACAGAGGCCAGAGACAGCACAGAACTCAACAGGAAGAGGTGCTGAATACCAGCAAGTAGAGTTTTTTAAGGTCACATCCTCTACTGAGCCAACCCAAGCAGCCAAGCGAATCTTCGTCCATGAAGCCACCTTGAAGCAGCAAACAGTGCCTTCTCAGCTGCCCTGAGAACTGCTCAGGTCAAACCTCCTACCTTCAAAACCAACAGCCGATTCTTCGCCAGGCACGTGTATTGTGCAAACATCTGCTCCAAAGAGATCTAAAGCCAAGAAGTGGCATTCTACCTCCAAAGGAGCTTCTTTGTCCCAGGGGCTTGGGTTGTAAAAGACACTTTATTTTCAGACTCAGAATCAGGACACTGAATCCTCTCTGGCCTCTAAAATACAGGAATTATGAAGAGAGAGATTGTTGAAAGCAAAATAAACCTGTAAATCCTGCTAGGGCTTTGCCCTTCATTCCAAAGGATTTTTTTCCCCTCAAAACAATACCATTAGCGTGCGCGCACACACACACACACACACACACACACACACACACCAATATGATAATTTTCAAAGGGAGGATTCTTTAAAATAGAATCCTAGCCCTTCGTTCAAAATAACTCCCAGATAGCAGAAGAAAATCAGGGCTTCAAGACCTAAGGGCTAAACCATTTGCATTCTCAGGACCACAGAGAGCACCAACTCATTTCCACTATCTGTGCACAGGCTCACCAAGGTCCACCTTAGAAATGAGTCCCTTTTTATAGAACTCAAATGTGTTTCCCTGCCCTGCAGGCCTCTTTTCTTTCAGGTTCCCAAAGAAGCCTGAATGGAGAGTTTCACACAGCCAGCAAGCCAAGGAGGACTCCTTGACTTGGAAGTTATTATAGCATAAGGCAAAGCATGCTGGGACCAGGCTCAGAGAGCTGGGAAGAGTTCCTTGTACATTGGAGAAGAGAAGAAAGGTTTGCCACGTAAAGAAAAGAATCGGGGAAGCCCTTACAGGTGGACGGTAAAACAAGCATCATGAGTCACAGGGACCAGAAACAATCACTATGGCAACAACTATGTACCCCTTTTTCTTGGACGTGGCCTGTGTGTGTGTGTGCGCGCGCATGCGTGCATGTGTGTGTGTGCACGTGCATATGCGCTTGAACTCACAGCCTGGGTGCTGTGAGGTTCACTCAAGATGGGTGCTCTACCACTTGAGCCACAGCTTACTTTCTGGCTTTTTGCTGGTTAATTGGAGATAAGAATCTCATGAACTTTCCTACCATGACTAGCTTCAAACAGTGATGCACAGATCTCTGCCAAGTAGCTAGGGTTACAGGCTTGAGCCACCATGGCTTGACTTCTAAACTTTGAACTTAAGCAGGAAAGATCACATAGCTGAGAGGCTGCCGTTTTTCACTGTTACAAACATGCCTTTAAGTAATATGTCAGAAACCAGTCTCTCCACATCTTAGGGCGTGTGATCAAAATAATCCAGCCTGGGCTACTCCACAGGTTAGCAGGATGGGAAGGACCTACTCCCGTGGGACCCCAGAGCAAGCATTCCCTTGCACCTTTTTTCTCTCCTCCCTGAAGCTAGGCCTCTTCCTCTCGCCTCTCAGGCTGCTTTCTTCAGGCAGCTTCCGCTTCTGTCTTGATTAGTGCAACCAGAACACCTGGAACTCCTTCACCTTGCCCACAGCACTCCACCAGCACTCCCCTGTGGAGCGTGTGGTGCCTGTATGTCCACAGGTTCGCATTCAGTTCTGACGGGTCTGCATCTCCTTCTGCATCCCCTTAAATTCAAAGTCTTCTGAGCTGGTGTTGGGGGTGGAGAAGGGCTCCCTCCTGTAACCCTAGCTACTTAAGAGGCTGAGATCTGAGGATCACAGCCAGAGAAGTCCATGAGACCCCGTCTCCAATTAATCAGCTTAAACCAAAAGTGGAGCTGTGGCTCGAGTGATACAGTACTGGCCTTGTGAGAAAAAAAAAAAAAAAAAAGCTCAGGGATCATGCCCAAGTACTGAGTTCAAGCCCCAGAACTGCACATGAACACCCACACAGGAGTTAATGCCAGATTTCATTACGCTTGAGGTACAGACAACAAGTGCATGGGAAGGAAACTCTGCCGTTTGGTAGGAATCCTCATTATGAGTTTGGCCGCTCAGTCTGCATCCCCCAAGCAAACCAAACTCAGTCTGGCTGGCCTAGAAACATGAGAGCCCCAGGCTTTGGAGTCACTCCCAAGGAGAACAGAGTTCACCTCCACTTGCTCCAAATCCCAGGGAGATTTTTTTTTTCTTCACACACCAGTCTCAATGAAGAAATGGCACCTGCGTGCTTATTACTGAGACCAGAAAAGCATCTCCCTCAACCAAAACTAGTGCTTCAGGGGGCCTGAGCTCTGAGAAAGGCTGCTCCTTTCATGAATTCCCCCCACCCACCCCCCGGCCCCTACTAGCACAGGGGAGCTAGGCTGGCTTGGCTGGGGGGGGGGGGGGGAAGTCAGGGAACAAGGGCCAGTTTATTTCCCCCACCTGCCAGCCCGAACAGGCTGTCCCCAGCCTGGTCTCCCAAGGGAGCACAAGTACCTGCTGACTTCTTTAAACACACAAAACTAGTTTCAGGAGGGAGTAAGAAGGACAAGAAGGGACAGAGCACCCTAACTTAGCCTCCCTCTCCCTACCCCAGCAGTCACAGACCCCTGCCCTAGGGGCTGAGGGTAGGTGGAGGTTCAATGCTCCCCACCACACATACACTTTAGAGTCCCATGTATAATGTTTTAGAAAGAAGCTATTTCAGAAGCACCTAGAAGGACAGGTGACTCCAATTTCAGTGAGGCAGAGCAGACCGCCACCCAAAGAGCCAGCAGCCCTCCCCTGTGACTTCCGGTCAGTCACGTCACCAGAAAGACAACAGAGTGGCACCGTTTGCAAGGCTCATCCTCGCTCCAGTAATATATAGGAATATCCACGTACATCCCTATGTAGCACTGGATAAAAGAAGTCACCAAAGAAAAATGAGGAGAACGGCAGAACTGGGGCGGATGCTCTCATTTCCACCTGACGGGGGGCAGTGCGGAAGGCATCTGCCACTCCTGGCAGCACCTTCTCCCGAGCTGACCTTCTGCGCCCGCCGCTGTCCATCTCAACCACGGGCCTCTGAGACAATCCCATTCATTTTCCCGTCTCTGATAGCAACTACCTTGCACACTGGGCTCGCCGTTCCTAGCAGCAACTCCAGCCATCAATGGGAAGAAATGCGTTATTACTTACGATCCGATAAACCCACTGCCTGGATAGAAATAAATCACCCTCTGGATTAAATGCCCACCGAGCGCCTTGCAGCCTCCCTAAGGCTTCTGTGCCCAGAGGGGTCTTTCTGACCAAAATAAACTCATTTACTTGGGGGGGGGTGTGTGGAACCTCACACACCCACAAAGAGGAAAAATCAACCCTACATGCCAGGCAAGGTCAGCGGCCAGCCCCCCGGTTTCCCATCTTTATTGGGGCTCAGCGCAGTGCGCCTGGCCCCCTCCTCCCGTGCGGGGCTCAAGGGCATGGCCCTGGATTGCGGGGTGCTTGCCTGCACCGCCAACTGGCCGTGCCCTAACCGACGAAAGGCGAGGCCTCACCCCCTGCTCTACCTGCCCCAGGAGGCCACACCTGTCCCGGGTGAGCACTGCACCCCGCCAGGGGAGAAGGAGGGAGAGAGGCAGCGCCAGCCCGGAGGTCCCGGGGCGCCCGCACCCCAGAGGCGACCGCAGAGGACGGAGGGCGGGGAGGCAGGGGCTGTGTCGATGAAGGGGTGTGGGGTGCAGGGGGTGCAGGGGTGAAGGTGCAGAGGGTGAGGAGTTGCGGGGTGCAGGGATGATGGGGTGAGGGGTGGCGGAGTAAAACGGGATGGGGTGCAGGGGGCGAGGTGCGGCATGGTGGGGTGCAAGGGACGGAGAGGTGCGGGGTGCAGGGACGAGGGGTGCCGGGGATGCGGGCGAGGGGGTAGCAGGGTGAGGGGTGCAGGTGCGGGGCGCGGAGGCTGGACGCCGGCGCGGCGGGGCTGCTCACCTGGCCGTACACCTGGATGGGCTGGGGCCGCAGGGCCGCGCTCCGCCGCGCCCGGGGCGGCTGCGGGCCCGCGGGGTTCGCCCCCCGGACTCCCCCGGGCGCCCCCAGCCGCGGCTCGCGCGGGTCGCCCCGCGCCACGAGGAAGCCGCGGTCCGGAGGGAAGGGCGCGGGGCCGCCGGGCCAGCCGTGCGCCTGGCCCCGGCCCAGGGCCGCGGGCAGGAGCAGCGCGACCAGGGCGAGCAGCGCCCGGAGCGCCCGGAGCCGCGGCTCCCCGCTGCTGCTCCGCGTCGCCATGTTCGGCCGCGCGGCTGCAGGTGGTGGCGCCGCCGCCAGGAGAGAATGCGCAGCGCGCCGCGGAGCGCGCCGGGCGGCCGGGGGCCGGGCGGGGGCCGGGCGGGGCCGGGCCGAGGGGATCCGCACGCGCGCCACGCCGGGGCTCCGCGCCTCCCGCCGCGCCCGCCGCCGGGGCCGCCGCGCCCCGCTCCGCGCCGCCGTCACGTGCGCGCGGGCCGCGTCCCTTCGCGCACTTTCTCCGCTCGCCGCCCCGCCTCGCCCCGCCCCGCCCCGCCACCCGGGACCGGACGAGAAGTCGAGGCAGCCGCGCGCTCCGGAGCGCGCCGGCCGCTGCGGCGAGCGGGGGCTGCGCGGGGCCGGCGGGAGTTAGCGTCCTCCTCGGGGAGCCCCGGGCCCGCGGTCTCCCCCGGACCCCGCCGTCTCCCCGACGCAGACCCCGTCCAGACCCCATCCAGACCCCGTCCAGATGTGAGGCCCACCCCCACCCCCCCCCCCCCGTCCAGACCCCTCCAGATCCCTCCAGACCCTGTCCAGAGGCGCGGCCACCCCCACCCCCTGTCCTGACCCCGTCCAGACCCTGTCCAGACCCCGTCCAGATGTGAGGCCCACCCCCACCCCCCCACCCCCCGTCCAGACCCCTCCAGACCCTGTCCAGACCCTGTCCAGGTGCGTGGCCACCCCACCCCCGTCCAGACCCTGTCCAGACCCTGTCCAGGTGCGTGGCCACCCCCACCCCCCGTCCAGACCCCATCCAGACCCCGTCCAGACCCTGTCCAGAGGCGCGGCCATCCCCACCCCCCCCCCACCCCCCGTCTAGACCCCTCCAGATCCTGTCCAGACGCGCCGCCACCTCCTCCAGACCCCATCCAGACGACCCGCGTCTAGACCTTGTCCAGACCCTGTCCAGACTCGCAGTCACCCCCCCTCACCCTGTCCAGACCCCGTCCAGACGCGTGGCCGCCCCCACCCCCACCCCATCCAGACCCGCGCCCACCCCCACCCCGCCCTGGACCCTGGCGGGGCAGCTTCCAGGGAAAGCCGGAAGGTGAAGTGTGAGCTTGGCGCGCCACGGGCACAGACAGCATGGCCCCCACACCCAGGCTGCCACACCGGGGCCACTGCACGGCTGGACAGCACGCTCTGTGCGCACCGCCAGAACCCCACAGTGGTTGGGCGCCACCTCTCCAAGGTGACCGGAGCCCGTGCACCCCACTGGGCCCGCCGCGGAGGAAGATGGGTGATGGGCCTGCGTCTGCGGCCCCGGCCCCAGGGCTTACAGGCTGTGGCCCTAGCAGGAAGGGCGGACAAATGACCCCTAAATTCATCCCAACAGTCAGACTCTGAACCACAAAGAAATAAAGCTGCGGTTGCGAGACCCCAAGGAAAATGCTTTGTTTTGTCTTTTCGCTTGGTAGCCCCTCAGGTTTATTATGCACTGGCCGTGTTACTGGTTTCATGATCTCATTTTATCTTTTTCCCATGCACTGGACTGGATCGTAGTTGTCAGCAGATCTGAAGGCACTCCTCTTAAATGCCTTGGCCAGAGGTGGGGCCTGTTCTTTTTGTCCTGCTAAGAGTCACTTGGGTATCTGTCACATCATTCCAGGGCCATCCACAATGGCCAGTGCAGGCTGTGGGGCCAAGGGAAGTTGCAGAGAAACGTACCAGGACCATAGGACCATTTGGAGGGTCCGGCCTTGTACCCCTGTAGAGTTAGGAAGGGAAGAAAAGTTCAGTTCACCTCAAAAACTCCTTCTCTGGGCTGGGAAGGTAACTCATGGGTAGAATGCTTGCCTTGCATGCCTGAGGCCCTGGGTTCGATTCCTCAGCACCACATAAGCAGAAAAAGTCCGAAGTGGCACTGTAGTGGTAGAGCGCTAGCCTTGAGCTGAAGAGCTGAGGAACAGTGCCCAGGCCCAGAGTTCAGGCCCCATGACCAACCAAAAAAAAAAAAAAAGTTCCTTTTCCAACAAGCCACTTGAGTTTGATTGGGTCCCTGATCTCTTGTCCCCCAGAGAACTCTTTCTCCAATCAGCAAATCCTCCCTGCTGATTCAGTTTGACTCTTCCGCAACCAAGTTGAAATTTGGCAGTGTTCGCCAGGGGAGGCTTCCAAAGGTGGTTAGATCATTGAAAGGGATCCGTGCCATTCTCACTGGGAGAGATTAGTTCCCGGAGGACTGTCCTTCCTTCCCACCACCTCTTCCCCTCCAAACCCTCTGTTGTTTCTTCCACAGGCACCTGCTGCCCTTCTACTTTGCAATGTGAGTGGAAGTCCCATAAAACCATCACCGGAAGCCAAGCAGATGGCAGCCTCAAGTTCTTGTACATGCCAGCTTGGAGAACCATTATTTCACATAAGTCATCCAGTCTCTGGTATTTTGTTATAGAGACAGAAACTGAGTGAAAGGGGGGGACCCCTTCCTCACCCCCTAAATCCAGGATTCCACTGCCCCCACCCCACCCCATGTGGAACTTGGTGGGAATCTTAACTTCACCTCTGTCCATTCTCCCATTTTTCATGCCCAATCAGATTATTATTTTCTGTTCATCTTTGTGTATGTGTGTGTATGTGTGTGTTTGTCTATGTCTGTGTATGACAGTATTAGGTTTGAACTTGGGGTCTGGCCTAGCCCTTAGCTTTGTCGACTCAACACTGGTGCTCTACCACTTGAGCCACAGCTCCACTGCCAACTTCTTGGTGGCTCATTGGAGATAAGAGTCTCACAGACTTTCCTGCCCAGGCTGGCTTCAAACCATGATCATTAGATCCCAGATTCCTGAGTAGCTAGGATTTCAGCTGGTAAGTCACTGGACCCAGTTATATTCAACGTGGTATCATCATACAACCACCCAATTCTCCCCACCAAGCCACAGCGCTCCTTCCCTCTGCCCGTGAGACCCGTCCTGTCAGACCCCCTGCAGAAAACAGACGCGTGTTGCCAAGCATAGATTTTGCCCACTCGGCCTGCTGGCTCCAGGTTCTGATGCAATCTACAAGGAAGAACTGGTTGAGCAGGGCTAGATACTTGTCTTGTTCTGATTTTGATTCGCAACTTCAGTACAGGAAGACTGGTGAGAATGATCGAATGTGGATAATTTCCTCCTTGCAAGCCCCAGTCTCCAATCATTAGCCACCTCCAAGCCAGCAGCCCACCAGACTGTGTGCTACCCAAGCAGGGACTACAGTGGATTTTGAGCCAAAGGCCCAAGTTTCTGGCTTTGGGAACTGGGCCAAATGCTCTCCCCTGGGCTCCAGCTCTCTGATCTGTAAAATGAGGATCTTAATTCTCACCTGTCTCAAAGGGCAGCTCAGAGTACCGGTTCTGATCGTGAATATAAAATAGTTATGCAATTGTGAGCCTCCCCTCCCCCAAATCAAAGCATCACTGCATGCATTAGAGACATGCTTCTACAACAAGTTATCAGATGAGTTTTGACTTGGTCACAGAGACTTTACAGTGCTGACCATTCCTTCCCTCTTCAGGACTCTCACCCAAAGCCTGATGGGGCAGGAAGAGGCAGCTATACTCAAGGTCACTAAGCAGAATTGTGTAATGTGAACACAGACTTCTCCCAGCTTCAAAAACAGTTCTGGGTTGTAAACAAGCTGCCACTTCCTTCCTAAGATGAACATCGGAGCCAGGGTGGGGGTTCTCTCTTGTCCCAATATGCATGACTTTGCTAGACCAGGGCAAAAGTCAACATGCATGCTATGTGATGCTGTGATGATAAACTCACAGAGATAAGTTTTGAATCCATCCGTGTATGTGTATGTGTGTGTTTCTGAGAACAGACCCACAGAGCATTGTGCACACTAGACAAGGGTTCTACCACTGAGCCATATTCCTTAAATAGGTATGTCTTCTCTAAGACTGAAGTGTCATATTGCTCTCTCTGTTCTCTGTCCATGCTAGACTAGGGCTGGAAATGAGGAAAGTCACTCAGAGGTAACAATGTGCCGTATTTTTATACAGATGGCATCACTTGGGAGCTAGGCACTGGTGGCTCACACCTGTAATCCAAGCTACTCAGGAGGTTGAGATCTGAGGATCACACTTTGAAGCCAGCCTGGGCAGGAAAGTCCATGAGTCTCATCACCAATTAACCACCAGAAAACTTCAAGTGGCAGAAGTGGTGCTGTGGCTCAAAGTGGTAGAGCACTAGCCTTGAGCAAAAAAGCTCAGGGACAACACCCAGTCCCTGAGTTCAGGCTCCACAATGGACAAAAAAGTAAAAAAAAAGAAAATAATCCAAAGGGCTTAGTGCGACTGTACAGGCCTGTAATCCCAGCACTGGGGAGACTACGGCAGGAGGAGCGTGAGTTTGAGCTCAGCATGGACTATATAGGGAGTCCCTGTCTCAAAAGTTAAACAATAAAGCAAAGCAATAGGGGCTGTGGGTGTTGCTTACATAATATATACCACGTCCTGGGTTCAATACACGCACACATGCTCTCTTCAACACGGCACTAAGGATAGTCACGAAGAGAGGGGGGTAAAATTTCAAAAACATAGTCAGATGTCTTTCAAGAAATGAGAGATAAAGGACCAAAATGGGCTCCAGGCTTTATTGGGGTTCCCAAACCTTGGCTAGCCAGCTGTCCCTGTACCAAGGCAAGCTAGGTTACAGACAGCGCTCACTCTAAGGCACTGCCTCCCGTGAGCAGCTCTGCAGACTTCCCCTCAGGATGCATTTCTTAACTCTATCTTCTAACTGCAAGCAGCTCAGGGGAGGCACCCGTCTGTCCTAATCGCATCCGTGTTCCTAGAGCCCCAGTGATACCTGCAGAACGCTTAGGGAGGAAGGCGTCTTTCTGTCCTTTCAAAGGTCCGTACTCAGCCTTTGAACTAACAATAACAACGGTCAAGTGAACAAGAGAAGGACAAACAAATATTTCGCATGCACCTGCACAGAAACCATACCAAATATGAGATTTAAAGAAGGACCAGACGTTTAAAGTTTATAGAAGGCTCCTAAGTTTCAAAGGGGAAGAGGAGCTTGAGGATTTGGTCTTTGGGGAGATGGCCAGCTCTTTCCTAGGAGCTGGCAGGGAGGAAACAAATGGCTAAGAAGTTGTCTGTTATGCAAATGTAGCCTCTGCCCTAGCTTTCCTCAGAGACCTTGATCTTTAGCCTTCATCTGTTCATCTGACTGGGGCTGTAGGCTCCCCCCGCCCCCCCCCCCCCCCCCCCCCCGTTGCTGGTGGAGAAACTTCCCTCTCTCAGATAAAGGAACTTGGAGAAAGATTTTCTGGGTTTGTGCAGAGAAAGTGGGGGAGCAGAGAGTTTGATTCTCTGGCTGATTCTAGGCCCTTCAAATGCACTCTGAGTGGAGAAGAGGTGACAGCCCCAAATGCACTCTGAGTGGAGAAGAGGTGACAGCCCCTTTGCCCTGGTGGTGGGCACTGGGTAAGGGATCCCTATAGATGATTCACGGTTCCGTCACTTGTTTGTTTTGTTTTACGACTGCCGCATCTGTCACTCAAAGCTGGCTTGTGTAGCCATCATTAAATAGAAAAGGGAGTTGGTGAACTTTATCCCCTCTTCTATATTACTTAGCAATCATTAGCATTTACCTCAAGCCAGAATAAAATAGAAACTGCTTCTTGACACAAAGAAAAAAAAATATTTTCTCCAAAAAACTATTTCAAATAAAGGCAACAAAGTCCATGAGGCTTAAACTATAGATGTGGAATGAGGTAGCTTAGAGCATTCACTTAGCATGCTCAGGGCCCTGCGTTCCACCTCTAGCAATGAAAAACAGAAAACAAACCAAAAACCAAAAACCACAGACCCAGAACACAACACAACTAACTTACATTCTCATCCTTGAATACATTAAATTCAAGTGGGAGGTTACGGAAGTAGCAATAACTTACATTTGCAGAGCAGTGATTTACATTTGCATAGCATTATAATAGCTATTTTATTTTAGCTCAGAGCAGTTCTTTGAAGTGAGCAACAGCAGGCATTACTGCCACTCCCAATTTACCAACTCTAAGAAAGGAAGCTTAGGAGGGATGGTTATTTGATTTGCCCAAAGGTACACAGGCCTGTAAACCCACAAATACTAAGGGATGGATTCAAAGCCACCTTTTCTGTTTTTGGTTTTGTTTTATTTTTCTGCCAAGTTCAATATCTTCACTTCCAAAGAAAAACACTGAGGTTTCAAACCCCGGGACAGCGAATAAGACCAGGACAGAAAGGAGAATGAGCAGTGGTTTATCTCTTCACTACTCAACCCTGGACAATTTCCCACTGCCACCCCTACCAAGAACCACGCCCAGTTACCTAAGATGATTCATGTACCTGACCTTCTCTGCTGGCACTATTACCATAGGTGGACATAAGAAGAAACAAGAAAATACCCTGAGCAGGAAGACGCTCTCCTAACCCGTAAATGGCCTACACCCTGGGCCAACAACAGAGTCCTTCAGTCTTCATTCTTCAAGGCTATATGGAGAATGGACAGGAAGGTACCCCAGGATAGGGCAGCCTCCATTCACCAGCCAGATCACTCAGGGATTTCACAAGGGGAGGGCCCTGATTTCACACCGCCTCAGGGCCTCACCGGATTGGATGAAATGCTACACCCCAGCATTTCCCATGCATTTGGGCCTTATCCAGTCACCCGCCTCACCCTCTGAGGGCTGTGTTTAGGGATGCACCGCCCCTCAACTGCCTGCTTCGCACCTCAGAGTGGACTTGGCTCTGTCAGCCAGTCAGTCTTTTCTATGTTATTCTTCACGAGTGCTTTTTCAGCACTCGGGGCAGGTCCTAATCTTATATATTGGACCCAAGAACCGAAGACCACAGTCTCCAACAGCTCCCGTTACAGAGCGTACCTGTCCAGGCCTGCTCTCCACGCTTTTCTAGAAGCTGCATCCAATGGGGGCTCAAGCCCGGTGAAGAAGGATTCCACACGGGTTTCAGAAGCTATCCTCCAGCTCTGGTTCCATCACGTGTTCTCACCTGCTATGGTTTTCCCAGAAACTCCACCTCTTCAGCCTGTTCCACTAAGAAGCGCTTAGAGCTCGCCACCAGTGTGTAAGATGGAGGAGGCCTGGCTCACCGTTGTAATGCAGACACAAGGCTGACCTGCTCCAAGACCCTGGCTGGCCGAGGGTGGCTGGCAATGGGAGAAGAGGATTGAATCCCCATCATGGGATTGGAATGAATAGGAAGATCTTACACCGAAATTTCCCAGAAGCCCCTTGGATGATGACATTTCCTTCCCCTGAGACCTTTGCAACACGTCAACTGGGTGAGCACAGCCCTGGGCACAGAGGCACTAAGGGAGGCCACTGTCAGCGTAGACGCCACACAATGCAAAGGCACCATGCTTTATGTCAACAGGTGATCCATGTTTTCTCAGGGCCGGGGAGGCATGGGACCTCTCCGGCTGGCTCCCAGGCCCGGCTCTACCAGATGCATTCTACAGAGACCAGGAACCCCCAGATTCCTCCTGCCATTCTGAGCCACTCACAACAGATCAAAATGTTCCTTCATACACTTCAAGAGGTCACTTCTTGACCTCCTCCCAGAAAGAGGCGTGAAACCCTGCTTCCCGCCCTCCTTGAGCAGTTGACACTGCTTTGCCTTGCATTAGAGGGTCTGAATTGATGTTTGCTTCCTTGTCTAAATTGCAGTGATGTCTTTGGACCTATTCCCATGTCTTACAGATAATAAAAGGTGTATAAGTGAGGGCAGGTATCTGGGTACCTAATACCCTTTGCCAGTTGGCTCTACAAAGGTCAGTTTTGAATTAACGCTCTTAGAAGACCAAATTTTCCATCTAGTTTCCATGCTAAAGGATGCCAGAAAGACATCCGAGGGGCTCTCCATACCTAGTGAGTCAGCCAGGCCAAGAAACGCGTCTTCTTGTTGTAAGGTACTTTCATGTATGTCCTACTCGTTATCCACTGTCTAACAGTAAAAGACTTGAAGAAAGAGAAGAATGTACAAAACTAGCCGAAATATATGGATTCAAAAAGAGCTCTGCAGGCTGGACACGGGTGGCTTGCTCTTGTTTTCATCTATTTCCTCAGGAAACCAAGACCTGAGGGTCATGCTTCAAAGCCAGCCCAGGCAGCCAAAGTCAAGACTGTTATCGCTAATTAACCACCAGAAAGCTAAAACTGGAGGTATGGCCCAAGTGGTAGAGCATGAGCCAGGCAAAGGCCCTGAGTTCCATCGGTGGCACTGGGACATGTCTGGTGCAGACTTTCTGGAGAACAAGACCGTGCATCCCCAGTTCCAGGCTTGTGCATGGTGGAGGGAGCAGGGACAAGCCAGGAAGGCCATGGGGCTCATATCCCAGGGGAACAGGAAATTGTTTTCAGTGCCTGGGGGAAAATGGGGAAAGGCTGCAAGGGTAGAGAGCTGGCAGCAAGGAAGAGTGTAGAAGCAAACAGCTAGGGATGCCATGAAGGCCAAGGGTGGGAAAATCAGAGGAGAGCTGCAGGCCAGCATTTCAGCCATTTCTGCACTGTGGTGACAGACGCTGTGCCCCCAGGGGGGCCCGAAAAACACTTCTTCCAGATCCAGGATGACAAAACCTGCAGTGCCACTGTAGTCTGCCTTCGACAAGAGCTCGGAGGAGCACCTGTTTGTCATGCGTCATCTTCCCCTGGGCTCCACAGGCCCAGCCGGCCTCTTGGGGCCTGCGACTCTAAACCCATCACCCTGGAAATCTCCCATGGTGTCATCAGCTGAATTAACACCTGCTCACATCCAACTGCCAGCGCTCCTAATGAGGCCCTGGTAGAAGGAATACATTTTCTCGGAGCCCTTAAACAAATTCTATTAAATCCTCCACACTAAATAAATGATTGAAACAGCGATTAGGATTCAGATGGCGCTGACAGACCTACTCGGAGGCATGTACAACCCCATTTGGCGCTGGATTCCCACACTGCCCAGCCACCTAAAATTAAGACATAAATGAAAACTCCATTCCCTTTCAGTCTGTATTTAAACAAGAACTCGGGTGCTAAATTAGCAGTGGAGAGGGAAGGGGCAGGGAGGGGAGTTGGTGGTTCATGTATGAATTTTCTTTGCCTTCTACCATTATGTAAATGAAAAACCCAGCAAAGTGCAAATTGAGACTATTCTTAATTCAGCTATTCTGTGATAATGATGGCATGAAACACTCCGCTCACATTCTGCCAAGCGGGCCGCTCTTCCCGCTCCCCGTCTAGCTGGTACACCTCCCAGCAGGGGACACCCAGTGTCCTCGATTTCCAACCCTCCTCTCCAGCCTCCCCCCTACTAAAGTCAGATGCATTCCCCCCACCCCTCCCTGCTCACAATTTACTATCTTTCAAAGATCACATGCCCGAGAGGGCAGCATCAAGAAGTAACCGGTTTGTACCCCAAGCTCTGTTTGCATCAACCCCTCCATTCCCGGTGCCTAGTTGTCTTTGTCTGTCAAACAAATTACCTACCTCTTCAGGTTTAAACGATTACATGAGATTATAAAGACAAGGTTTAATTCGAAGCCTGGCACATAAAACCTGGTCCGTAAACACCTATTGTATAGTGTTGGTTCGGCAACACCCACATTAGATATGGTTGCTCGATCAATTCGGCCATTCAGCTGTCATCAAGGCTTTGTTTGTTGGTTGGTTTGTTTTTAAATTCAAGTTTGCACACGTCCCCTCAACCTCAAGTACTACGCTGGTATAAAAACTAGTCTCAGGCAGGGAGGATAGCTCCGTGGTGGAATGTGTCCTGGGGCTCCAGAGGACCTGGCTTCCGTTCCCAGCACCACCCCCACCCCCATCCCAGGATGGAGAACTGTCACGATGACTTGTTTGGGTCATCAAAGGGCAGACTATGACTCAGGAGATTTTTTTGTGTAAGAAACCACATGACTTGGAGGTAGGTTGGAAGGTGCAGTTCAGGGGGAGCAAGCCTGCTGAAGACTGTCGCTCTGTGTTGAGTTGGAGTCTTGCAGCCTCGGAGGGGAGAGAACTGATCTCTGTGGTTCAGGAGCACAGATCTGTGTGGGCGCTTAGACGTGAGGCTTGAAAGAAAAGGATGAATAAAACACAAGGCTAAATGCCAAGGCGAGAATTTACTGAGAGCTTCCTATGGTGCCAGATCCTATTCATGCAAAACGCTTGGTATCCATTAATCTTCTTTAATCCACATTTATAACTCTATTGAGAGGTTAAGCAATGGGGCCCACGATTTCACAGCTAGTGAGTATTAGAACCAGGTCTCATTTCCACATCTGTTTAACTCCCAAGTCTCTGTCCTTCATCATCAGTAGACTCTACTGTGTTCCAGAAAGGAACTTCTAAAGCCATTGGGTCCTGTCTCTTCCAGGTCCTTCAACCAGCCCTTTATGGAAATTCCTTTCCAATTAATTTTAGGTTTGCTGGGAAGCCAAGTCACCTGTGACAGTATCTCTAACATTGTCATTCAGGATGTGCTCTGAGTTTAAGCAGAGCCCTCCCTGGTCTAGTTTCATCATTGGTAGGTGAGCTTTAGGCAGGAGCATATAGAAAGTGCTTCAGTGAGAAGCACTTTCAGAAGCTCAGGTGCAGCTTCTGTGGGTCTGAGGTCTATCAGATCTCAGGCAAAGGTAGTCTGGAGACACATGAAGGGAGATTAATTAGGTGATATAATGGATCAAGAAGCAAAAGTTCATGCACAGGATTGGGAAATGGGCTCTTCCTTACTGCGGTCTCATTGCAACAGACCACAAAACATACTGTACTGCGGAGCTGTGATCTAGCCAGAGGAAGGGCAAGCGGTGACTCTTACGGACAGAGGGGAGCTGGAAACTCTTACAGACACAGAGGGGAGCTGGAAACTCTTACAGGCAGAGGGGAGCTGGAAACCACAGCAATGATATGCTTCAGTTTTGTGATGACCCCTCCCCTCCCCCCACTCGAGTCACTGTGTGGAAATAAATAAAACCATCGCTAGTATATTCAGCGCCTGCCCGGGACTCATGTCTCCTCCCTCTCCTCTTCCTCCTCTGTGCATATGACTGTTTTATTGGACAAAACTTAAGCTCAAAAGCATTAGTATAAGAACTCCAGAACAGGAGCCTTTCTTGCTCAAGAACCGGAGCCTAATACTCAGAATTGCAATGGTGTTACAACCCACAGCGCAGGGGAGTGCGAGAGTTTAAAACTCAGCTCCAAAGGTTGCTAAAGTGCAGACCTCAGACACAAACCCAGGCCATCGAGAGCCAGGGCTCATGCTTCTAACCAGAAAGCTTGACTGTCCCCTGCACACGCCCCCCCCCCCCCCCGGTCCCCCTGCCCCGGCCCACCGGTTCCTGAAGAGGACAGTCCTAATCCCTTGTCTGAAGAGCAATGCCATGGGAGGATGGATCCCAGCAACTAGGGCTCAGGAATCGCCTTGGTCTTCTAAACAGCAGAACTACATTTTTTTTTTTGACAATTAAAGTCTACCGTGTGTATAAACATCCTGGTCGAGGCAAGCTATATGAGATCACATGCAAGTACAGGAGACCAAGACAGGCTATTGGTGCCTAATACCAGCCTCAAGTGTCTTAAGGAAGGATGAAGGGTAGTGCTACGTGGGTGAATGTAAGGGCACGTGGTCCCCCCACTGGACGCCTGAACAAGGACAGAGGCTCCAGCATCCCTTCTTGTTGCCCATGCTGCAACCTCATGCGCTCTGCACAAGGCCACAAACAAAGCCATGGTTTCCGGCCTTACATAGCTTTTGCAAGCATGCCATAAGCAGAGATGCCTATTGAGTAGATGGATTGTGAAGGGGAGAGGGGGACAGGAAGAAGGGGAGGAAGGGAGAGATGGAGAGATGGAGAGATGGAGAGAGAGAGAGAGAGAGAGAGAGAGAGAGAGAGAGAGAGAGAGAGAGAGAGAGGCTGGCTCTTGGCTTATACAACAGAGCCGAAGTTGTGAGCTCAGCTATTTGGGTCACAGGCCTTTTTGAAAGCAATGGATGGAGACAGAGATTGCAAAAGGACTAAACTGTCAGGCTGATCAACTCCTTAAGCTCACACAGAATTCCCACTTGGAGATGCTAACGCCAGAAGCTAAGATCAAGAAGCTGCACTGATTTGGGCCCCGTCTATCCTGTGAATATTGTCCCTTTGCCTGTAGGACTGTTACGATTCCTGATTATCATTGTCTTTGCTTCAAGAGGCTGGCAGTGCCTGGCCCCACTTTCCAGGTTAGTCTGTTCCTCTTCAGAAAGTCCCAGCTCCTCCTGAGCAGTCCTCTGCCACACAGCCACTGTCTCTAGGCTCTGGTGACTACTAAAGAATATGCTGTTTTTTCTTCATATATCCCCTGCGTTTTCTAAATGCCAACCTCACTAATATCTTCTTAAAATAGCTGATCGTATGCGCCATCTCTGAATACTTCTGCCAGTCAATCAACATCTGTCAACCTGATGGCATGGAAATTGAGTAAATTATAATAACCACCCCCCCTGTTTCCCCCACAAAAGCAAGTTTATATACTGTGGCTTTATCCTATGGCTTTCCGTTTGGATTGTTGCTCATAATCTGTTCCTGGGTGTTGTGTCCTCAATTTGAACACATTCCCGTTAGATCAAAGTAATACATAGACAAAACTCTGGATAAATATGTCTAAGTACTGGGTATGCTTGTGTTTTCACTCTATTGCATAAGAATGTAAAATTAATGAAACAGTAAGTTATGAAAAGTTACTAAATATTCATACTATGGTAATTCAGAGCATAAGCTTTAAGGTTAGACAGAGACTCAAACCTTGTGACTGATGTAAAAGAATTTGGCTTCTTGTTAAGTCTTGGTTTTCACTTCCATAAAATGATCACATTCTGAGGATGAGTTGAACAATTGGTCATGGAAATGGATTTCTTCAGGTGATTCCTCTGTTTCATTCTGTCTTCTGCCCTTACTATTTACAGAACCACAGAGAAAGCAGTTACAGCTATTCCTGGGACCTGGCCTAATGCCTGCGGTTGTTAGCTGAAGTCCCTGTTGTGAGGTATACAAGCATCACTGGCACTGTAGCAATACAGTGGTCCACGTCACCACTTGCAAATTCACAAGGTCTGTTTCAGAACTTGATCAGGCTCAAGTTGAACCGATCAACTGCACAGGTCCAGGACCACCACAGCTATTCTCCCCAGAGGGCAACGGCGCTTTCTGTCATCTTAGACATTATCCACCAACACTTGATTACTTGCAAATTGTTCACAACTGTCCTGCCCAATCTTCACTGGCTGTTCTACAACCCACAGTTCAGTCTGACTTCACATTCTCTCTAAGGCAGGTCTATGTGTGATACCCAGCCTCTCTTGGTTTCCAGTGTTCTTAAGTTAACCATAATGTCCCAACGTTCAATTTGTCTCACTTCTTGGCACACATGCTCCCATCATCAAGTCCTTTGGGGAAAGCATGGGAGGAGTGCACCCAGATGCATTTAGCTTAGACTTGGTTGGGTTTACACAGTACAATTGATTTGGAAATATGAACCTAAGTCCCTGCATATACCCAAACAATGTCCTGCCAGCTGATGTGACACTTTGGCTTTGGTGTTAGTACAAATATCTGGGGACAGGTTCTTCACTCGAATGCATCCGAGAGACAGATCATTCCATTGATCCTAGCTGTGTGTGAATTGTGAAGGCAAAGGGAGATTCATAAAGTATACGTACAAAGAGCACTTGAAAAACGCTAGTGGTAATTATTGCTGGCAGTTTTAATTTGCTGTCCCTAATGACAGGATGATAAACATCTGTTCAGGTGCTTATTCGCTAGCTAGCCGTCTATCATTTCTAGTGAGGTGTCTTTTTAGATCTTCTGCCCATTTTTAGTTGTGTTCCTATTTTTCTCATTGTTGGGTGTTGAGTTTGCTTTTTTTTAGCTTTTGGGTAGCAGTCCTTTGTTGGTTATGTCATTTAAAAGTATCTGTTTCTAGTCTGTGGCTTATCTTCTCATTCTTTTGATATTATCACTATTAGCCAAACGTTGTTGAAATAATGATAGGCTCTAAATTATCCCACAGAGTTATTACAGAGATTAAATAAGTCAGTCTCTTTGAAGCTCTTAGAACAGGAGCTGGCACTTTAGTTAAGAGCTTTGTGAGTGTTAATTAATATACAAGAAATACAGAAGTATAAAATACCTACGATAATTTAACCCTTTTCTCCCTCCCTTTTAATTGTTCTCTGTCACTTCGCAAAGCGGCGAAGGACTCTTTAGTTTCACCCAAATTTTATTTTCTTGGAGTCAAACACATCCCTGAGCACATGCATAGTTTTTAAGCAGCATGTGAGCCTATCACCTAAAGAAGCTATTTTAAGTAAGGTTTCCTGAATATTTTATTCTTCATTCTCCTCAATGAGAACTTCTGGGTTATTGATCACAGCAGCAGAACAGCTAAAACTAAAACAGGTAGCTTCCCACCCTAGTGTCCATCTTACACTACCTGGTAACACAGAGGTTAGGTAAAAGCTGGCCTGGAACAGTTTACTCTCTGTTAATTTGGGGACTTCTATCCATTGGGATATAACTCAAGATGGGGAAGGGATAAATGCTTTCTTTAAACAATAAGCCACAATACCAACTCTCCAAGTGTCAAATCCATGGCAGTGTGGCGTATGGATTTCTTCTTTTCATGACTGGGCTAGTCCTTGATTTGTACGGCCTGGGTCTGGTGAGAGAGGAGAAGGTCACCATGGAAAAGTCTTCTTCAGAGAGGAAGACTACGCTCTCAGCATGGCTTCACCAGCCTTGGGACAGATGCTGAAATTGCCTCCTCTCCTGGGAGCCAACAAACAGTTGGCTGTACTACCCGTACTGGGTACAGAGCTTCAGCTCCGAGTGTAAGCAAAGGCACGGACAGCCAGTGAAGCCTGAGGAGTTTACCATGTAAACCCCGGGGGATGGAAAGTTGGCTAGTTCCCTAGGGGAAACAGTGGATTCCAAGGGAGAAGAGAACTGAATGGAAAAGCAGAGCTATGAAGGAGGGTAAAAAGAGGGTACCAATGGACCACGCCTATCATCCTAGCCACAAAGGAGGCTGAGCTATGAGAATAACAGTTCGAAGCCAGCCAGGGCCAACAAATCCTGGAGACGTATCTCCAGTTAATCAGCAAAAAGCTGGAAGCAGAAATGTTGCTCAAGTAGTAGAGTACCAGCCTTGAGCTCAAAAGCCAAAGGAGAGTGCAAGGCCTGAGTTCAAGCCCCAATACCAACACACACACACACACACACCAGAAGATCTGAAACTAGACTGAGTTCAAGCCCCAATACCAACACACACACACACACACACACACACACACACACACACACACACACACACACACACGCGCGCACACACACACACACACACACACACACACACACCAGAAGATCTGAAACTAGACTGAGCTCAAGCCCCAATACCAACAAACACACCAGAAGATCTGAAACTAGAAATTGGGAAACAGCTATCATCAGGGATGCCCTCCAAAATCCCAAGTGGTAAGATCCAAATCCATAAGATGTGTCCTGGCTTCTGTCCCTTTGCCTCTGTGATTACTCAGGAACCTTCTGGATGCAAATAGTAGAGGCAAAAACCAGCTTAAGTGTCAAAGGGAATTTGTTGGTCCAAATAACCTGGAAGTCTAAGAGGTGATTGACTTCAGGCTCCGCTGGATCCAGAGGTTCAACATAGAGACTACATTTACTTTGCCATCTCTTGGTTCTACAGCTAGTGACTCCTGTTGGTTTCAGGAAGCTTCTTTTCCATGTGGCATCAGGAATGATCCCTGGTCATCCCTGGCTCGTGTTACCCCTCAAGGTAAAGAGAAAACAGAGAACCTCCTCTCCCCAGCTTGTCTCCCGCTACAGCCCCAGGGCCTGAAGAGGACCTTCCGGGTGGCCGGCCCAACAGGCTGCATCTGGGATGATGAGCTGTTCTGATTGGTCAGCTGGAAACAGGTACCAGACGTGACCACGTGATTTAGTGAAAGGGCTTTTCCCAGAAGGAAGGTTCAGAGCACAACTCTCCTTAACGGCCTAGACTCTGTGCGGCTAAAATACTTTTTCAGAAACTCAATACAGATCAGTTTCCCCACCCACAGACTTGGATGTGAATATAGTCTGGGAAAGGACTCGATGTGGCCACGAGCTCTGAAGACAGTGAGCGCAGGTCCAGGACACCCTGCTCTTCAAGGGACCACTAGGTGAGGGTAACAACCTACCTGGACATTACTGTCTAGACTCTGAGAACTAAAGGGTGCTCAATTAATGATGCCCTCTCCCCAGCTTACCCTCCTGTCTCCCCAGCTAGTGACCGAGGGCACAACTTTGGGGCAGAGAACATCTCTAAGTGTCCCAGTGACACAGTCAGCATGAACGACATTCTTTCAGCACCCTCCTCCCCCAATCTCTGCTTGGTTATTGAGAGTACTGGAGTTGGAACATGGGCCATGTGCTGTCTCGGCTGGCACTCTACCACTATGAGCCACAGCACCACTTAGGTTTTTCTGGTGGTTAATTGGAGAGAAGAGTGTCACAGTTTCCTGCCCACACTGGATTAGAACCGAGATCCTCAGATCTCAGCCTCCTGAGTAGCTAAGATGATCAGCGTGAGCCACTAGCACCTGACTTCTTGCTGGTTATTTTTGAAATGTGGTCTTGGACACATTTTTCTTCCCTGGACTGACCTGGAACTGTGATCCTCCAGATATAGGCCTCCCAAATAGCTAGGACTATAAGCATGAGTTGCCAACTCCCGTCCCAATATGCTTTTCTGTCTGCCTGGGTTACAGAGTAAAACCAAAAAGAGAGTAAAGAGAGAGAGAGAGAGAGAAACACTGTATTATTCATAAGTCCTCTGCAATAATTCCATAATTGGTCTGCTGTTTCAGAAGGGGGCTGTTTTTGACAGCTGGCTTTTTAAACTAATCTATTAGATAGTTTCAACTTAATGACCAATTTCTTTTTAATAACCTTTGTAGACCCCCTGGAGTTTTCAGTCATTTAAACAGAATTTAAACTGGAATCTTCCCAAGAAAAAAAGGTGATTTCTGTACAGCTTTGCAAAAGAAAAATCTAAACACATTTGCATATTTGGCCCATCTGAAAAGCCAGAAACTAATGAACTTGTGAATGATATTCTCATTTTCCTCTTCTCAGACTCCTTTCCCCCAGCTCCCTCGCAGCTCTCAAAATCCTGCTCGCAAATGATTCCCTCCTGGAAGTCTTCTTTGATTAGTCACTCCCAGATCTTAACTAGAAAGACTTTTTCCCATCCTATAAACAAGAACAGTAGATATAGTTCCAATTACACTCACCTTCCCTTGTTCTAAATGGACTTGAAGTTTCATGGGTTTGGGGGAGCAACTTTGCTCCCGCCCCCTCGCCCCCCTGCCCCGCTGCCCCGACCTCTGGGCAGGGATTGTCTCCCTGTCCTACGGAACCATCCTTTCTCTTCTTCCGCAGCCCCCCGGACGGCTTTAAGGAAAGACCGAGGATGAGCTAGGAGTATAGCCCAGTGGTAGAACACTCGCCTGGCATGTAAGACGGCCTGGGTTGTATCCCCAACACTGTCCCCCCCAAAGCAAAACTTAAACTCTTGGAGAGCGTATGAGGACAGGGAGAAATCCTACAGATTGCCAGAGCTGAGGTGAAGTAACAGCTCAGCTGTTTACTCGCTTGTTTGGGGAAGACAATCAATTTTTAAAACTTTCTTTTCCTTTAAAAATGACCAGTTCTTGCTCGGGGGTGGTGGCACGTGCCTGTAATCCCAGGACTGAGGAGGAGGGGGGAGGCAGGAGGGTTACCACGCCAGCCCGGGCTACATGGTGTGGCCGAGACTCTCCTACAAGTAAATAACACCTAAGTCAATTCTTGAAGGCTGTGTGATCATTAAATACATGGTTCAGAAGCACTTAAGGAGGTTGGGAGATCTTTAACAAGCATTTATTTGCTTTAGTGACGTGATTATAGAAGCAACCAACTCCTTGAAATATCTTTCTCATTTGTGGTTGACATCTGAAGTTCTTTTCCAGAAGGCAAAGGCTTTTATGCCAAGTTAGAAATAAGATTAAAACCGAAACTCATCTTGGGGTAAGCAGCAATGAATTTAAACACACCCTCCCCTGCATGCATGATAACTACCTGGCCCAGCATCCTATCATGGCTCCTGCCTTACCTGTGATTGACAGCTCTAATTGGCCAGACTAGCTCATATTCCTCCAAGCTGTCCCCACAGGGCTGAAGACAGACACTGCCAATCAACTGCCGTGTGGGAGGGGACACAAAACCCATGTTGATCCTCCCATGGAGAGGCATCCATCCCTGAGGCCGGCCACTTTCCAAAGAAGGATTTGAGTAGAGGAGGTAAGGTAGGTATACAAGCAGAGAATGAAGAAGCCATTATTGCTGGGTGTGGAGGTGAGAAAGCACCCCAGGAGAGAGAAGAGCCAAGATCTCTAGCCTGTTTTATTTCCTAAGATATCACCATTACTCAGAGATTAAAATTGGGAGCCCCAGTTTTGCCTGGACAAAGTCATCTGCAGAAATACTAATCAGTGACGTTGGGGTCGACTGAAAAACCACACAGGTGCCTTAACGAGAAACCTTGAATTTGGTGCTTATTCATTCCCCTTTCTCAGTCTTTGTTTTCTAATCAGACCAGTGAGGAGGACTGAACTACTGGGGGTCAAGTCCAAGGCCCCTGATCATTCTTACAGCTTTCTGTTTCCCTGGAGACAGTGGATGGGCTCAGTAGTCCAGACGTGGTGACAGGCAGGAGGCCCTACCTTCAATCTCCAGCACAGTAAAAGTGGAGAAACAAAAATGATCAGGCACCCACAATTCAATAATAAATGAAAGCAGAACAGCATTACTTTGTCAGAGCTTGGGAAATGAAGGTGTGGGTAATGAATTCATGGTTAGAGAGTTTCAGTTTTGCAAGATGAAAAAGTTTCAAAGATTGGTCGCACAGAAATCTGACTCTGCTTATTACTACTAACCTGTACACGTAAAAGCAGTTGTGAGCTGCTTGGGGAGACAGGAAGGCACGCTTCTGACTGACATGCCACACTTCCCTTATTGAATAATAGGAAACAAGATTTTTTTTAAAAAGAAGGATGATGTAAGCACACACACACACACACACACACACACACACACACACACACACACACACACACACGCACACACGCATATATATGTCAAAACTAGCCCCCCAAAACCTGCCTAAACAAAAAAAAATTCTATCTCAAACCCAAGGCAATTCATTATGAGCAACACAGAATGCAACATCTTCCCTTGGCAAATTCTGCTGTGGGAAAGGGGGACATGATTTAGGGAACATGGAGAAACGGCCATTATTCTGCCCGTTTCTCAACTACTGAAAAGCTTATCTTTCCTGCAGTCTATCCATCCATCCAAACTATATTTATTGACACTCTACTTCACTTACAACCACATCCCAGGCATCATAAACATAGACAAATAGATAAATGTGTTATCCTTCCTCTCTTCCGCTCTCTGAACCAGAACATTTTTCCAAAGGAAGAGATTTGTTCTTGACCCAGTTCCCTGTGCCCTGCTTCACGTGAGTTTCTGGGCTCCGTCAGTGTGGAGCCCTGTCTCCGTGGCCACAGAGACACGGACAGACAATACTGGTTGGCTCTTGGTGGAATTGTTTGCTCGGCTGGAGGCTCATTATCGCCAGGCACCATCTCTCCTTGGCAGGAGACCCCCCCACACACACCCCCTTTCCTGTGCCTTTCGACACCACTTCAATCCTGTTATTCCTTGATGATCCTCTAAAGAAACCTAGAGCATCTTCAGGCCACTGTCCAGTCTTAGAGATGCGTTTCCACTCTACTTCTCACAGCTAACGCCACCGCGTTCATGTTCCCTCCTGAGCTATGTCTCAGCCAGCTGAGTCAGGCATTCGTGATAATTAGAAAAGCAGTGACCGACATGGGGATTTGAGGCCTTGGCTCTGTTTTGGCGGAGGTATTTTTTAGTGCTAACTTAGGTGACAAATCTAGGGGGCACTGTTCACTAGCATCATTTGTTTTACTGAGCTAAGAGGCTATGGTTCCCCGTCCCCCCACCCCAATTCTTTAGTTGAGCTTACAGACCTGTATTAAGTCAGCAAAATCCTATACTATTGTCTAAGCATTTTGTAGAGAATCTGTGCTGAACACTACCAAAAATAAGGTCCTAAAGGACCTGCAGGCTATCTTTTTGTTTATTAATTGAACACAATAGTGAGTTTCACTCTGACATTTTCTCACATCTGTATAATATGATTGGATTGAATTCTCCCTCCCTGTTACCCTGCGTGCTCCCGGATCCCTTTTCTTCTAGTCTCTACCTCTCCCTAGAGAGTTCACACTTCTATTTTTGTGTGTTGTTGTTGTTATTGTTTTTAGAGAACTCAGATTTCATATAGGAGAGAAAACACTCAATATTTGTCTTTCTAAGCCTGGCTTAATTCACTTAACAAGATGATTTCCTGTTCTATTTTTTCCCCCTGAAAACAACACAATTTCATTTTGTTTTGTCTAATATTCACTTATATATATATATATATAATATTTTCTTTATCCATTCATTCATGTAGGGACACCTAGACTATTGCTATACTTTTGGCTCTTATGAACAATGTTTTCATAAGCCTGGCTATGCAGGTGTCTCTAGTGTATGCTGGCTTCAATCTTTTTCCAGGAGTGGTATAGCTGGGCCATATGGGAGTTTCACTTTTTAGTGTTTTGAGTAATCTCCACGTTGCTGTCCATAGTGGCCACACTAATCTACACGCCCCCCAATGAACAATCAGTGTCCTCCGTCTTCCCTCTCTCCAACCCTCCCAATAGCTTGATGATCAGCCATCCTGACTGGGGAGAGGTAGAATTTTAAATATAGTTTTGATTTGCATATTCCCAATGGCTAATGACGTCAGATATATTTTTTCGTGTATTTATTGTCCATTTGTAGTTTTTCCTTTGCGAACATTCTGTTCTGCTCATTTGCTCTATCTGCTGACTAACATCAGTGGAACAAACAGCTTTCTCTCACTCTTTCTTTCTCATCTAGGTCTTGCTAGGTCTCCATCTAGTACTCATGCAGTTCATTTCTATCACGTTAAATGCAGCAGCACATTCATAGTCTCTCTGGTTACTTTTCATCCTATTACTTTCAGCCTTAGATTCTAGTACGATAAATGGAAGGTATCACCGAATCTATTGCCTAAGAAACAGTGAGCCACTGAAAGCCAAAATAATGATCAATTCTAGGAAAAACAAAAAGTTGTTCAACAAAGTATAACAATAGTACAGTACTAATTTCGATTCTCTTAAAAGTATGCTATTTGTTATTAGTTGTAATACGACTGAATATACTACTTAAGATATATAACACTAAGCCCGGCGCTGGTGGCTCACGCCTGTAATCCTAGCTACTCAGGAGGCTGAGATCTGAGGATCGCGGTTCAAAGCCAGCCTGGGCAGGAGAGACCGTGAGACTCTTATCTCCAATAAACCACCAGAAAACCAGAAGTGGCGCTGTAGCTCAAGTGGTAGAGTGCTTGCCTTGAGCTGAAGAGCTGAGGGACAGCGCCCAGGCCCAGAGTTCAAGCCCCATGACTGACAAATAAAAAAGATATATGACACTAGTAGTATATTACTAATGTCTTGATGGATAGTAATGAATATTATGTACATGGCAACAAGATTAAAAAAGCAAATTAATAAAAATTGAGATGAAACAGATTAAAGGACCATGAAATTCTCATCTTTCCAATTAGAAAGATTAATAGATATCTAAAGTTGATGAACCAGTATATTATAGTATAAGAAAATGACTTCTAAGCATAGAAGAAACAATAGCAAGGAAATATATCTGGGGGTGGCAGGAGGGAAGAGGGATCTTGCAAGGAGTGACAACAGTGGATGCTTTTTCATCTGTCTCTTCAGCACTGTCTGAATTTTTCTCCCTTTTAAATAAATAAATATATATATATATATGTTGCTTTGTAAACAAAATTAGCATTAGTTTTTATTTTAAACTCAGTTAATTTGAGATGTTCAACAAGCCCTACTTAGGAATCTATTAATTACCTTTTATGTGTCATTATTTAACAGTTTTAAACAGGAAAGGGAAGGATACCGTTTTCTGCACTCTGTAACTCTGAGCAAGCAGCGGAGTTATCACTTGTGTCAGGATGATAAATTTAATCACCCCTCTGGTGTCCCATTGTTATGAAATGACAACACTAATGCAATTTATTCAATTCTCCTGTTCCATTATTAATGTGTCACTCAGAATAAGGCTCTAATTTTGTGAAATGACTTAATTTTTGTTCTTGGCTTTAAAAGAAAAATCATCCTTTCTGCCAGTTGGCTTTTTTTTTTTTAAGGAAGGAATTTGAATGAGAAGTTCAGATTTAATTCCTTAAATTGTCTTAGTTCAGAGGGGAACAGAAAGGTTGCTCTCAGTGAGAAAGTGTGTTGTCATTCATTTCTCCTAGGAAGTGATGCGTTGCATTATAAAATGCAGGCACTAGAGACCTCAGTGAGCACCGTGGAGGTTACCTAGTGGGCCCAAACAAACTGAAGACGGTGAGAAACGGTAGACTTATATCGGTGTTGTACTGATAGCATAGCTAAATAACTAGTTCTCTCCACGGCCTCATTCTAGTGTGTGTGTGTGTGTGTGTGTGTGTGTGTGTGTGTGTGTGTGTGTGTGTGTGTGTGTGTGTGTGTGTGTGTGTGTGTGTTTCTGGGGACTGAATTCAGGACCACCCACTTGTTAGCAGGGCCTCTACCATTTAGGAGACATGAGTTCCAGTTCCACTTGATATACTCAGTTATGTTCAAATGAAACCCAAGGAAGAAAGCTGACTATGTCAGCAGTGGTCTGACCAGGCCTGAGAATGGACTGTAACAGAGCCATAACCTTAAAATTGCTCCATTGAGGTTAATTCCATTCCATCAATCTGTGCGCTCTTCCAGTCCTTTAAGTCATTACTAAACCAACTAATTTTTCTTGGCTTTCACCCATATTTCTCCATCTTCAGCATCTACTATAGTTCTCAAGTGTTCTATTGGTTATAGTTCCTTTGCCTGCCTGAATAATGTAGGAAGTAGGACATAATTCTGTCTGCACAGCTTAAACAAGAGGGAGCTTGGTTCTGCTTTCACGCAAACGTCCAAGCTGCTATGGTGACTTTGCCCCAAGAATGAGCAGGGGACCGTGCTGACCTCATTAGCCAGCCACTAAAAGGCCGACTTCTTAGCAGACAGCCTTTCCTTTCCTTTCAGGATGTGACTCAGAAGGTAATTCTTCATCTGCTCTGCTAACCCACATCACAATAGGAGAGAGATGCTCCCATGATTTAAACCAGTCTGTTTGGGAGTAGCACCGCAATGGGAATTCACTTTCCTTAGTAAACTCTGTGCACGTTCAAGGATACCCATGGAAGGGAAAGTTCCTAAAGAGAAAGTGAAGAGAATTATGTAAGGTATTTCAAACAATAATCCTTACTTCTGGAAATCAATAACAAAGATTACACCAGCCCAAGATTTAATAGGCCACTGTTGGGCAGATGTCTTTGCAGAAATTTGCTTTTGCTTTTGTTTTCTTGTGTGCAAGTTTGTGGCTCTGGCATAGTCTTCTTTGAGCATTTTTCTGTTAACAGGCATACTTGTACAAGACCTCATAGCCTAGCTTTATTTTTAACCTCAGGTAGGACAAATAGGCTGAGTCAGATCTCTCTACAGATACCTAATGTCCCAGTCCTTGGAATCCACAGATATGTCACTTTCTTACGGTAAAGAGATCTTTGTAGATGTGGTTAAATGAAGCATTTTGAGATGCAGAGATTATCCTGGATTATGTGGGTGGTTCCAATACAATCACAAGAGCCCTTCTGAGCAGATACTGGAGAGTCAGAATGAGCGACAGCAGAGGATGAAAGCAGAGGGGAGAGAGAATGAGCCAGAGATGCTGCCTTTGAAGATGGAAGAAGGGACCATGAGCCAAAGAGTGTAGGCGGCCTCTAGAGGCTAGAAAAGCAGAGAAAACAGATGTTCCCTCTAGCAGCCAGGAGAAATGCAGCCCTGATGGTCCATTTTAGATTTGTTGGCCAGTAGAAATATGAAATTATAAATCTGTGTTGATTTAAAACACTAATTTGTGTGATGATTTGTTACAGCAATGATAGGAAACTAATACCAAGCCTTATTATCTATCCATCTGCCTATGTATCTACCTACCTATCACCACCACCACCACCACCACCACCACCACCATCATCATCATCATCATCATCATCATCATCATCATCTTCTATTATCTACCTATTATCTATCCATTTATAGCATTTAGCATCCATCTTCTTATCTATCTATCTACTTACCTATCTAATGATCTTATGTCTATTCCCAAAGGCTACCCTTTTCCCTTTAAGTATTCACATTAAAAAAAAAATCCCATGGTTCCTCTTTCTTAAGCTCATTGTGAACTCAAAGTCTAGAGTGATACCATTCCCTTCTAACCCTAAAAACAACTCAGTCTTCTATCCTTCTCTGATGGTCTCATCAAAAGAAACCAGCATGGTTCAACCGAGATCGTACATGGCCTTGGTTGCCTGCATGGACTTCCGACTTGAAGTCATTAAAGCACTGAGAATACCTCATTGCTCCATTAAGCCTCCCAGAACAGCTATCACACCTGCAAATGCTCATTCACCCTTCTCAGTAGGAAGCTCCTTTTCCTTGAGCCAGAATTCACGCACAAACGCTGAAGAGTACTTCTCACCATTCAGCGATAGTCCATCAACCTTCTGCAACAGCATCTGAAGTCGTGGCTTACATCATCTGACAAGCTATCAGATTACCTCCATTAAGGTTATACAGGCAGGAGCCACGGCGGTCTTTCTTGCCTATCCAGAGAAATGCAAAGGATTCTGATTTCTCCATGGGCTTCTTAGTAATGGCCTGAGTAGTAATGCCTTGTAGGCAGGATCAAATGCCCATATTTCCCAGCCTCCACTCTCACCCCCCCCCCCCACTGCCATGCCGCTTGTCCCCATACTAGCAATAGCTCCGGGACTGCTTGTTCCCCAGATTTGTTGTGTCATCTACAAGCTCCTAGCTCGGAGAAAAACACCCGTGGGATGAAAGCTTGGATTTCTCCATAGAAATGCAATGATTCCAGGGCTTAAAGTTTCCAAGGGATGAGCACATTTTATTTTTTCTCTCTGTTTTCTTCCCCTCACCTGCTCGTGTTTCTCTGCCAGTGCTCCCTCTGCCCCAGATTCGTTGGCAGTCAAGGCAGGAGCCAACTGCCTACCAAGGCGTCCCCATTCAAATGCACTGCTCTTGCTAATTAGGAGCCAAGGTTCCCCCACTGCGGCCTGGCCTGGGTCTCGCCACTATCTTCATAAATAGGCTCTGCACTTTGCAAATGGTACGGTCAGAGCTAGGCATTGTTGACCTGGCACCAGCTCTGGGCATTCTTGAGTGGTGGAGGGAATATGTTAGCAAGAGAGGGCAGAAGGATTCATGCTGAAGCAGGGCGCTGTCCTGAGCTCACCCGGCTTCATCTGGGCAACAGGCAGCTGGCGCCTGGCTCAGCCCGCGTGTACCCACACAGCGCGCAGTAGCATATGGCCCAGATCTTCCAGGAGCTCTTATTTCCTGTCCCCCCCCCCCCCCGTCTTTACAGTAAAGATCACTTGTTTAATACACAAAGCATAACTATTTTTAAATGATCTAATTGTTTCTTCATTTAAAAAAAGCCAAGTGTTCCTAGTAATAAATTTGCAAAACGAGGAGCAAAAAAAAAAAAAAAAAAAAAAAATCAGATGAGTTCGTGTTCTCTCAAATTTGCTTATGTAATCTCATCTCCAAGGAACTGTTTACTTATTTAATTTCCTTTATCTTCCAAA
This sequence comes from Dipodomys spectabilis, assembly GCF_019054845.1. Taxonomy (NCBI): domain Eukaryota; kingdom Metazoa; phylum Chordata; class Mammalia; order Rodentia; family Heteromyidae; genus Dipodomys; species Dipodomys spectabilis. Next base: position 8,404,262 of record NW_024870753.1, on the reverse strand, counting down.
GTCATTCTTTATGGGTCTGTCTGCTTAATGCTCAATTGTAGTTTCTAGCACAAGCTTCTTTTGCAAGTCCAGTCCCGATTACCTCCACTGAATGAAACCACTACCTTTTAGACAATTGGTGGTATGTTTAGTAAACTTTTATACTGATTACTATTATTATTGTTATTATTATTTACCTTTATAGCTGCCGTGGTGCAGTGCAGGCTCTGCATCCAGGCCAAACGCTTTAATCTTTATAACAGTCCTGAAACTTATGCGATCTCCTATTTTATGGAGGCAAAAACTGAGGTTTAAGTAAACTCTGTTGCAAGGGGCAGAGGAAGGCTTAAAATTCTGAGTCCCAGTTCATAGTGGGCTTTTGCTAGACTATAGACTCCTAAGGGAAAAGTTCATGTTCGTCTTTTCTCCTCTCCTCTCTCCTCCCCTCCCCTCCCCTCCCCTCCCCTCTCCTCTCCTCTCCTCTCCTCTCCTCTCCTCTCCTCTCCTCTCCTCTCCTCTCTCCTCTCCTCTCCTCTCCTTCGTTTCTTTCCCCCTGCTTTCCTGCCACCCTCCCTGCTTCCTTTCCTTTTCTGTTTGTTTCTGAGACAGAATCTTGCACCGTAAGGCAGGCTGGCCTCCAACACCCAGTCGTCCTGCCTCCAACCTCCAAGTGGTGTGAGTATGGTTATGTGTCCCACACTTCCTCTCTGTCTGCCTTTCTGCCCTCAGGAGGAATGAAAATCAAAGAAACAGAGCCCTTGATGACATCCAGTTAGTTAGGTAAGTCCTGTTGTCAAGAAAAGGGCAACCTAAAGAGTAGTTGGTACGAAGAGTATGCCTTCTGGTGAGCTCACATTCTGCTCAGGTTCTAGAGCCTGGCTGAGTTGTAGGACAAGGTGCTCCTAGTTCCCCCCCCCCCGCCCCCCCTCCCCACACCCAGCCCCGCCCCTGGGCTATGGAGCACATCTCAAACTCTAATTTGCTTTGGAGCCACCCAGGGGCTTGTTAAAATGCAGATGGGGATGTAGGTCTGGGGCAGGACACAGTCTAACAAGATACAGAAACAGCCCAGAGCTGCACTCAAACACAGCCCGTGCCCTGCGTGCCCCAGAGCGGCACTGAAACACTCTCCAAGGCTCCACACCCCCAGGTCCATGGGCTTGTCCTCGCTGGAGTCTAAACTGAGCTTCTAGGTAACTGGAAGCAAGGCAGCAGTGCAGATAAACATGACTGCATGTAGAAAGCTGGAAGCTGGGATAAGACACGCCAGCCTCTAGATGTGGACACACACAATGTTCCAAGATCTTCCAGCTCAATGCTAACATAGAGAAGGCATTTGAAAGGTTCAAATAGAAGCTCTTGATTTCTGGATGGTCCCTGTCGGGGCTTCTGAAATGGTGGTGTACTGGGAGACACGAAGGTGGTAAGGCAGAGCTGTGCATAGGACCAGCCCATCGCCCCACTTCTACCTCAGTCTAACACGCATGGCTCTTGCTTGGGTGAGCAGCTAAAGACAGGCAGAGATTGCTCCTAGATGACCCTGCCCAGAAAGGGGCAGCTACTTTCTCCAGGAAGTTGTACAGATCAAGATCCTTAGGTAAAAGACAGGGAAAACTCAATACAGTCATCTGGTCCTAACCTCCAAGCCAATTCTCTGAGTTTTGCTTTCCCTGGAGGGGAACTAACCAGGTCTCCTTCCCCTAGAGCTCTAGGGAGCCCGGATGGCCTCGGTCTGGGGCTGTAAATATCCGCACTGGGCCTGGAGCTGGACTGCAGGGGCAGGCTGTATGTGCTCCTTCATAGAGGAGGGATGCAATTTCCTTTGTCGACGTAATCACACTCAAGATTTAATCCAAAGAGGATTCTCGAGAAGCAGGCCGGCACATTTTGCTATTTCAGAACAGAGCCGTGCAAGTAAATTCTATTTTAAAATGCCAGAGGCGGCTCCTCAAAGTCCCGGCGGGGCTTGGCTTGGTGGCAGGGTTGGGGCTCAGCGGATGGGGGAGGGAGGGGGAGGTCACTGCCACAGGCCAGTGGCCACCAGAATAAAAGGATAAAGTAGCATCCCCTATGGAATGGGTGCGGGGCTGTGTTCTTGTCTGAAAAGACACCACCTGGCTGTTCTGAAGGGACATCTGCCCACAGTGCTGTGCGGTAGTTCTTGGTGCTTTGAAAAGGTACTACTTTTGTGAGGGAACAAATGGACAGATTGACACATGCAGGGGGACAAAAGGTGTGTGGCATCCTTCCTGGGACACGGTAAGGGTGGCACCTCACACTTCCGTAACACAAGGTATGTTAACAAGAAGAAGGAGTAGCAGAGGTCTTTAAGGATAACTTCCCGGCACACTTGAGAGACAGGAACTCCCGGGAAGTGTCTAGTAATTGTACCATTTTCCAATGACTGCACCACTTCACAGGGCAGCGTTGCAGTTTCTCCAGGTCCCGGCCAACACTTTTTTTTGTTTGTTTGTTTCCCCTTCCCATCCCTTCCCATCAAACCTTTTTTTCGCCAGTCCTGGGGCTTGAACTCAGGGCCTAGGCACTGTCCCTGAGCTTCTTTTGCTCAAGGCTAACACGCTACCACTTGAGTCACAGCGCCACGTGTGGCTTTTTCTTTGTATGCGGTACTGAGGAATCGAACCCTGGGCTTCATGCATGCTAGGCAAGCACTCTAGCACTAAGCCACCTTCCCAGTCCTAGGCCAACACTTTTTATTTGTAAGGTTGAAAAAAAAATTGTTTTCTTATTAGCCTCTCTTATTTCATTTCAAGATCTTTGTTGTTGTTGTTGGCATAAGATCATCTTTAGGTATGTGATGTTATCTCCTGATTTGACTAATCTTCCTCTAAGGACTACTGATGTTTGATCATCATCACATTACATCTTCTCTATAGGGAGAAAGTTCTTAGGAAGGAGAAAGGCTCCTGGCCTCTGACTTCATGTCCTGTGTCCTCCTTTGTGTTCCTTGAGCCAGAAGAGAAGGACATGTGTTCAGGGCACCCGGCATCCTGACCAGGGAATTCCATGGGACACAAAGTAGAGGAAAACATACAGCGGTTTTTACAGCACTTCAGGTTCAGATCTTCTTCCCCAACCTGCATTCTCCCATTCCTTTCTCTGGGCTGTCGGATAGCTGCTCCGTGTGTGGCTCTTCCTAGTTTTCCTCACCGCACTGAGTGGAGAAGCCAGGGCAATGTGTGTTTATTTCCATCCTCTCCGCTTGTGCCTGTGTCCAGTTGGTGATGGTTGGCCTCAACTTTTATACTTCACAATGATGCAAAAGCCATGGAAAACCACGCTGAGTGCTGCTTCCTTCCTAGGCCAGCAGGGTGTGGACAGTGCTCTCTTGTGGGCAGTGGTGGTAAGCGGCACCAGACAGCCACACAGTCCAGCCTCATGCAATGTCACAAAGCAAAGCTCGCCTGTGTGCTAAGGTGCCCTAAGAGCATTTTCTACTCACAGTATTTTCTGCCTCCAACCAATTTATGGGACCTATTCCCTCTCTAAAAGGAGAGGCATTTTGCTCTGCCAAGCTTTCACCCAACTCTGCAAAATCAGATTGCTAAAGCCGTGGGCTCGAGTTTGGTTTTTTTGTTTGTTTTTTTTTTTACTTTCACATTATTTGATTCTGAGACAAATTCACCAAAGCATTATGGGAACAGTTTATCTCTGAAGGGAAAGTAAAATAGGTCTAGTGTCTTAGCTTGTTAGATTACTTTGCCTCCTTTTTTTATAATTTTTAAAGATCACAGCTCAGAGAAATCAAAGATTGAGCCTGGCGACTGAATACAATACATTACCTTGTGAGAAAATGTTTATGATGCCTTAGTAGCTCAGAGTGCCAAGAAAGGACTCCAGGCAGCTTTATTTCAGCATTGTGGCTCAAGAAAACAAGGTTGCTGCTCAGACAGAGTCTTGTGTGCATACCCTGGGACTTAACCACAACCCACAGGAAAACACAAACCATCTTGTTTTCTCGAAGTTGTTGCAAATCCGCCATGATTTGCCAAGGCCAGGATGTTCTCCCCAGTCAAGGGCTTTGGAAGAGGTAGCATTTCCTTTGCTTTCCTGTCAGTCAGCCTGGTTAGGAAGGGAGGGCTGGGATCCCCAGGGAGGGATGTACACGTTCTATGAAATCAGCAAGCCACTGTCGAACAGAATCTCTGCAGATATTGTCGGCGTGCACATCATGTGGGTCAACGAATCGTCCATTCTATTTTGGTAGGTTGCGGAAGACAATATTGAGAACACAGCTCTCGGAATGGGCAAGTTGCGGTCACGCCGCGCTACACAGCAGGGCAGGCAGGCGGGGGGCAGGCAAGGAAAGCATTCTGCCCAAACAGATCGCAGGCCTCCCTTTAAGGGTGACTGAAGTCACTGTGTAGCTGTGGTTTTCTTTCTCTCTCTATGTCCGGAAGGGACAACCCGTTCGAACATGGCTGCCTCCGTTTAGCTTATTAAGCTGTAAACAATCTAAACCTGTCCCTTCAAACAAACCCACAGACATGAAAGGCAACAGCCTGTGCAGCTCACATTACCCTAATCTGTGTAGGTCACAGAAAATTCTAGATCAGGCACCGGCTTTTATCCTCCCCTGCTTTTGGCTGGTGTTCAGGTGCAGGAGCCGGCAGTGGGGGGGGGGGGGGGGGGCAGGAATGCCAATGAGGATGTCCTGCTCGTTTGCATAGACTTGCTCTGACACCACTGTATCCAGATTCCTAAATGAAAACAACTGACGACAAACTGACCAGCCCACGCCACTATTACTCATTCCAGAGTAAGTCAAAGACCTTCAGCCCAAACGCCCTTCTGGCTAGTCATCGAGCTCCTGTGGGAGAAAGAGAAGAATTTTACCTTAGGGTTGGCTCAAAATCAAGGTCAGACAACTTTGTGTTTGTTCCCTACCACCAGCCTCTTTCCTTGTCCTCAGAGCTTTGTGCAAGCCAGAGCGGCTGTCCTTTGTTTCTGACAAGGACAGACGGCCGGAACAGTGGATTCTCACTATGGGAGGAGAGGGTCTCTGAGATGTGAGAAAACTCTTGGATTCCGAGTACCGTGAGGCCAAGGAATGGATTGCAGGGGGCGGTAGCAGAGCCTTCTTTCTCAAGATTTTAGAGACCGATCTCTTTCCAGGGTGGGCAAAGATAGTCCCTCCACAAGAGCCAAGTACATTACAAAATTCAGCCTTCAGAGTCAAGCATTCCCGGGCTCCTCCTTCTGCCTAAACTCAGACGAGACCTGCCGCCGGCCCTCGGCGCAGGTCTCCACCTTGATCGCTGACACGGACCCTTCTGATCCCAGACAGACAGATCTGGGGTGTCTGCTCCCATGGGACTCCACTCCCTGTCTCATGTGGGAAGGATTACCGCCCCCCCCCCCCCCGCCAGGAAAAGCCTACTGCTGTTTCTCACCAGGAACAGAAAATCACCTTGTAGAGTTTAGAAGACATGCTTTTTTTAGTAGCAGACCAACAGCGGCTGCCTAGAGCTGGGTGCTTAGCGCTTACTGCCCTTTTAGAGTCAGTGAGCGCTCCGGGCCCTATTCCAGTCTAATTAACTCAGTCTGGGGACAGGATGCGGGCATCGGTAGTTCTGCACATCCTTGAAAAGGATTGAGACTCTCACCCTCTCTTCGCTTCCTGACTTATGATGAGGTAAGCAGTTTCATTCTGTCACAAACTCTGACGCTCAAAACAAGGGGCCACGACCCCCAAGAAACAGGCTCTCGATTGTTCATGGACTGAACACTCCGAAGGCGCAGTCCGGAACCCTTTCCTCTGGGTCTCAGATTAGTAATGTGATGCTGGCTAGAGCCGGAGGCCTTGGTTTGCATTGAGCTCCTGCACTGGACCACGTGGAACAAACCCAAGTGAAGCGCTTCCTGCTTAAATTCCGTTCCAGCCAGCCGTGCTGAAATTGGGGGCTCACCTGAGCTTCTGAGAAATCAGGAGGGGGAGAAAAATAGTCAAATCTCCAAGCCACCCACAGCTGACAGGATAAGCAAGACTCCTCAGCTTTAAAGCTTCACAGAAAAGCCATATCGAGTGTCCTGGCTCCCACCAAGTGAAACCTGCTCTTCTGCCGCCATTGCCTACAGGGAGGATTCGTATCATCCGACAGCTCGGGAGGATTCGTAATATTTGATAGCATGGGAGCTCCCACAGCCCCTCAACCACACACACACACACACACACACACACACACACACACACACACAAACAACTCGAGCTATCATGGGACACGTTGTCATTTTGTCTTTGGACACTCAAAAGTGCATCCAGGGCCGGGCACAGTGGGGTATGCCTGGAATTCCACCCACTCAGGAGACATTGGTAAGAGAACCCTGGTCCAAAACTGTTGTCCAGGATAAAAGTAAAAGATGTCATTTGGGAAAAAGAAAACTAAGCAAAAAAACAAGAGTCAAGGGCAGGCTGTGTATGGAAAAGTACTTGCCTAGCAAGCCGAGGCCCTGAGTTCAGTCCTCAGTATGGGGAGAAGGGGCGGGGGAGGCAGGGGCGGGGAGGACCAGAAAGCCGCTTCCAGGACAGAGAAGTGCATCTCGAGCTTCATCATTGCGCAGGACCCTCCTTGTAGGTCCAACTGGCCTACAGCAAGTCGGAAGTAGCAGAGCGAGACTCCTCAGGAGACCCCGAGCCCTTGACCACGCCCCGTCATCCTAGGAGGAGAGCGAATGGCCTTCTGCCTGTCAGTGAGCCCAAAAGGAGCCACCTCAAAAACCCTCCTAGGAGCAGAGAACCTGCAGCTGTCTGAGCCGTGTCCTGCTGTCCCCACAGCAGAGCGGGTGGCGACTCTGCTGGCCTTTCAGCTGCGGATCTGAAGCTGTGGGTCCATCCCTGGCCCTCACGCGCAGACAGTGCGGGATTAACAGCTGTCTGCCTGAGAGGAATGGCGGCACTGGTTCAGGTACCAGTGGCTCACACCTGTAATCCTAGTTACAGATCTAAAATTGTAGTTCGAAGCCCATTTGGGCAGAAAGTCCATGAGACTCTTATTTCCAATTAACCCCCAAAGCTACAAGTGGAGGTGTGGCTCAAAGGGTAGAGCACCACCCTCGAGCAATACAGCTAAGAGACAGTGCCGGGTCCAAGGCGCAAGTCCCTACAAACTTCCACCCAGATAAGAATTCGGAATCTGGGCCAGGAGTGTTGGCACAGCCCACAGTCCCAGTTTCTGGTGATGGGAGGATTACAGTTGCAGGCCAGCTCAGGTAAAAACCACCAAGATCTTATTTCAAAAACAACTGGGTAAGGAGGTCAAACTAAAAGGCAAAATGGATACAGGTATGGATGAAGTAGGAGTGTAAGGGCCCAAGAGCAACACCGAGTACCACTAAACAAACAAAACCTCAAAAACCAAAAGAGAATTAGAGCTGTTGCCGACCAGCCTCCGCCCGCAGCAGGCATACGGCTTAAAGCGTATCAAAAGAGTAGCCCCCTGATTCAGCCAGCAGACAGACCCGCATTGATCGGCCCGGGGGCTGAATTCAGGGGGCGCCTGCCTACATCTGTTTGACTGGGGTGAGGGAGCCTGCTGACTGTGGGATGGCGGACACTCTGGACACGGGAAATGGAGGCCAAAACGGGAGGAGAAAGCACTGGCCGAAACTGGGACTCATGGAATTCTTCCAAAGTCAAGCTGCTCATTCCCTGGGCCTCTGAAGCCCTAGGCTAGGCCTTGATGGGAGAGGAGGCTGCCTCTCAGCCCCAGGCCGCACAGCCACAGATCCACTTGCTCCTTGCTCCATCCTCTCCATCCTCCCTGGAAAGTTTGAGGTAGAGCTAAGAAATCTGTTTTCCGAGAGTTCATGCCTGGATGATTTAGCTGCGTGGACAGCTGTGGGAAGTGTGGTACAATTGGCTCAGGACAAGGACAGGTCATGGAGGAGCCTGAGTTTGCTCGCTCACTTTATGTTTTATTACCATCATCAGCCGGCAACTCTGTGAGTCAGACATTTGTGTCTGGCTTAAAGCACTTGAGATCAAATTCACCAGGTTTGAATTCTAGAGACAGTGGAGTGCAGGAAAGAACTTGAGGACACAGAGTAGGGTGAGCGTGGCAGAGCCGATTGTGGGTCTGGGAGATGGAGATGGGCCAGAGGGAAACACCACTGGGGTGTCTTCTAGTGATTCTGTTGCTAAATTACCAGCCAGCCACACCTACAAGCAAAGCAAGCAGGACTTACTCCACTGAGAACATTTCTTTTTAATTTGGAAACGTCCATCCACTTCTCCAGCCCCTCTTCTAGGATCATAAGCCCCTTCACAAAATTTGAGTCGCTGAGTTTTGGGGAGTCAGATGCAGTTGGAAATGTGAAATGCAGCCATCTGGCAGGCCAGAAAGCCAAGTGGTTTTGAAATATTTATATCTATGAAGCATGAGCCATGATTTGTAACCATGTGTTGCAGATTCTAGGGGAAAAAAAAAAGTCACAATGTTTTGGCTACCTAGCTAGGAGGTTAGGCAAGGATTTTTTTAACCACTTGAAAATATCCAGGTTTTCCTCTAGGAGTCAACAGATAAGAAATCTATTTTTCATGTGTGTGTGTGTGTGTGTGTGTGTGTGTGTGTGTGTGTGTGTGTGTGTGTGCATGTGCGTGTGTGTGTGTGCTGACGCTGAGATGAATAACTCAGGATATTCTCAGAGGTCCCATGAGCTTTAAACATGTTTTATAGAGCTGGGTGATTAAAATGGGGGAGAAGGGCCTCTCTCAAACAACAGTGTGCATTTAAATGCAGGCTCCCTGGTAAAGTATCTGCAAAGGGCCATTGCCTTTCATTAATTACACCATAAACAGTGCTGTGGTACAAAGGAGTCACGGGGCAGGGGAGGCAGGATCGGGAAGACAATTCCGGTGTCCTTGGGTGACGGTGGCATCTGCATAGAAGGGACACGCTCTTGTATGCCGTCCTGCAGCGCAGCTCACTCTGCCTGGGAAAGCTGCACCTGTCCGGGGTGGGAGATGTCTGCCTCCTCCATCATCAATGAATCATTAAGTGCTCTTCGCTCATCAGCTGTGATCAGACAAAACCAAAGCAGCAAAGACAGACAGACAGAAGACTCTTCTCTTGTACACTTGGTGGGGTTGTAGTTTGTTTTTGTTTCTAGGGGAAGCAGTGAGTTATGTTCTCGGGGTGTTTCCAGATTATTTTTAATAAAGCGCTTTCTGCGGGTGAGCACTCTGCTTGGAGGCTTCGTCTTGAAGACTGGCTCTGACTGATTTACTAGAGTGCTAGGGATGTTTTGCTTTCCTCTGTTTCCTTGCCAAAGCATCTTAAACTTCCTCTCCACCCCTTTACCCACAATCAGCGCGGCTGTAGAGGACATCATGACAAGCTGTCCAGCCTCATGGTAATTACAGTTTTATGGGAAGACTAAAGCGAAGCACTACTGAGCATTTACTATAAAAGTTCTCACTTGATCTTTAACAGCTCTGTACAGAAGGTTCTAGAATGACTACATCACAGAGGGGAGACCGGGGTTAGGAAGGTAAGTAACCTGTCCATGTCCTCCAGTTGAGGATTTGAACCCAGCTCATTCTATACAACACTGTGTGACCTTGGATCCTCCTGTCTAGTGGGTACCTAACAATGCACCTACAACATTGTTCTCTGAATGAGAACTATTTCCAACCTGTAACCCAAATTCTTAGCCTGACTTACTTCATCTTCTACCCTCTTGGCATTGTAGAATTGGGTGTTTATAGGAGCTTATTTGCTTAAAGGGCTAGGCCTGAGCCTGAGGGCCAGAGAAGCCAGGAGAGCAATGCCATTCTCAGGATGTCTAGAGCTGGTCGCTGTGCTACCTTCTGTGCCTGAGTCCTACTCAGAGAAGCAGTGTGGATACCTGCTCTGCTCCTGCTCTTCTGTTGTGTGTGGTGGGCTCATTAGAGCAGTTAGCTCACATGGCCTATGGTGTTGGCAGGATTGTTTGCCTGGCTGGTTGTCTCCGCCTGATCCTGCCATCTACAGCTGTATCTCTGACGTGTGCACCTGCCCACTCCAGATCTGTTCCTCCAAACCTTCTGAGGTAGAGCTGGATTCTTGACTAAAACTGGATCAGGCAGACTTGCTTCCCAGGAATTAGGAACGAGCCCTGAGACAAAGTTAATGGCCAGACCTATACAGTGTGAAGTCGGAGGCCATTATTTTTTTTCTGGTCTTGCCAGGCACAGAATGACGAAGAGGGTCAGGTGGAGAGCAAAGATAGAGAGCTTTTCTGCTCTTTCCTCTGGTCATGTACTTTGAACACACCTGATTTTTGTTTTTATAATAAAATCATGTTTACTCCTTAAATGAAGTTGGGCTGGGTTCTACCCTTACAGAAGAGAATTCTCACTTTTCTGTGCTTGATGAGTTGGTGCATCATTGTAATCTGCTCACGGAAGCCCTAGCATTAGGTCTATTTCCTCTGTAGGTGAATTAATTTTGCTCAGTCCTAAAGCAACACTTCCTCCCTTATCTATTTCCACAAGGTGAGGAAGAAGACATGGATCGTCAGTTTTGCTAGATAAACAGCAGAAAAGCCAATGTACGACAGAGAGTGAACATCTATTATCTTGGAAGATGATGGACAGCACATGACCTGAGTGGGATTTGCCTCCCTCTCCTTGCAGCCTACAACCCCCAGGATGCAAAGGGAACAAATTTTGTAGACAGCAGCAATTGCTTTTGTGAACCGGGAAGACTGAAAAGTCTTAGCTGTTGTCCAATCAGCTATGAAAGAAAACCAGCAAGATGAGGAGCCAGGATGCTGAAGGGGCAGGCAAATAGACAAGATGCTGCTGTGAAGTTTATGGCTGCAGGATCACAGTCTCCACCCTCCATCCTTTGCATCCTTCCATGGAATGGTCAGGAGAACAAGATGGCACCCGTAGAAGCTTCCCAGGGCCACGGTAACTAAGTGCCACAAGCAAAGTCGCTTGAAACAGCAGGATTGCACTTCTTTGCTGCTCTGGAGTTGATGTTTGCAGGTCTTCCCTCCCAGTGAAACCAGTAGAAAGGCTCCTTCCTGCATTTCCTGGATCAAACTCCGCCCAGGCGCTCCTTGATTGGCAGACATATGATGGCCCCTTGCTATTCTGGCTGGGTCTGCATAGCATCTTCCATCTGTGCATGTGCCATTGCTTTTCCCTCCTCTTACCATGACACCATGTTGAAATAGGGACCCGCCCTGTCACCATATGACTTCAGCCCAACTAATTATATCTGTGACAACCCTATGTCCAAATAAGGTCACATTCAGAAATACAGAGGGTTAAGCTTTCAGTATGTATTTTCAAGATGAAGGAAGGGCTACATGATTCAAACCATTTGAGCTGGACTCAAAGCAATGAAAGTGCCCCAAGATGGCTGATGCCATGGGTATGTTAAAGGTAGCTCAGAAAGTCTGGTGAATTTATTGGGTAGCTAGTTAAAGATAAATTCTGGTGAGAAGCCAAGATTCGGAGTTTATCATAAGGCAGGAAATAATCAGGTGCAGAACTTTAGGGGAAAGTTGTGCTTTAAAAAAAAAAGGTAGGGAAGGACAATTTTGCAGATAGTATCTCTTTCATTTCTTGGATTGTTAGCATATAGGAGAGAAGAAAAGGTTAAAAATAGCCAGATGCTGGTGGCTAGTGCCTGCAATCCTAGCTACTCAGGAAGCTGAGATCTGAGGATCGAGGTTCAAAGCCAGCCTGGGCAGGAAAGTCTGTGAGACTCTTATCTCCTATTAACCACCAGAAAGCTGAAAGTAGAGTTGTGGTTCAAAGTGGTAGAGTGCTTGCCTTGCACAAAAGAGCTCAGAGACAACACCCAGGCCCTGAGTTCAAGCCCTATGACCAACAAGAAAGGAAAGAAAGAGAAAAGGGAAAGGTTACAAACTCTTCTTTGGTTTGGGTATGGTTGGAGTATGGTTCCCAAGGTGTTCACGGTCTGGGAGCTGGGCTCCCAGTGTGGAATCTGGTGGGATTGTTAGGCCACTGGGTCAGGGGCCTCTGCCCTCAGAAGGGAATAATATGGGTGTTGTAGTTAGTTCTCACCAAAGTGCGCTGTTACAAAGTTAACTACTCCCTTCTTGCACGGTGCCATTTTCATTTTATGATTTTTCCATGATGCTAATACAGCCAAGGGAGTCCCACACCAGATGTCAAACGTTGAGGTTGTCTGCAACTTTCAGCCTCCCAAACACTGAGACAAACAAACCTTCATTCTCCTCTGTAAAGTAGCCAACCTCAAGTACTTTCTTCTAGTCAAGAGAAACCATGCCATGCAGATGCTATAACATAGCACCTACTCCCACAATCATCAACGATGCTGAAAGTGAGTATGGTTGCTATGGTAGCCCTCAGATCCACACCCTCAAACTTCTGAACTCTAGGGAACCCTGCTTCCCTCAAAACCACACAGACAGAAGCATGGTGGGCTTTGGAAGAGAACTGAACAAGAGAACCTCTCAGTTGTATTATCTTAGCCAAGTTTGGCCCCAGAAGCATAAGGAAAGATCTGCCAGTAGCGTTTCAACCAAGGACTCAAGGCAAGTCCACAATCTCAGCATAAATGTTTGGAGCACTATGGAGAAATTGAGGCTGCCCCCACCCTCTGCCCTCCTCCATGACTTGGGCGAGTATAGTTGGGCTTGAGAAAGGTTGGGTACATAATTAGACAATGGGAAGCCTGGTTGCTACCATGGGATCCCTATTGGCCCTCTCTACCTGAAGGAGGAGAGGTTATGCCCTTCACATTTCTATTCCCATCACATAATGAAGGACAGGTTTCAAACCACTGCTCAGTGAGCATTGTTGGTCAGGATGGGCTCAGCAATCGGGCAGGGCAGGATGGAACCTATGTGATTAGATGTGACAGCTGGGAGAGGCAGATTGGCATATTCCATCTCAGACCTTCTGTGATCTGTGACTGGCGTGGTGTGAGGAGGAAGGAAGCAGAAGGTAGAGAGGTGGAAGGAGGGAGCCGGAAAGTGTTGCAACTCCTGCTGGGTTGGTACTCGCTAATTAAATCTCATTATCAGGTTTATCATCCATCAATATGTATTCCATATTCAAATGCAAGAATTTATTATCATCTCAACCAAAAGATGAATTTGAATTACCTTTGTCATTGTTTCTTTCCATTCCTTAATTGGTTTTATTGATTTCTTCTGTCTGGGAAATATGTCAGAACCAATGCATAATCACCATGAGGTTTTATTCCTGTTAAAGCCCTAGGAATATTCCTGAGATAATTAACACTCCAGTGAGTGACTATTAACCGCCCTCCTCCAACACTAGCACCACCCTCTATTTCAGTGCACCGGAGCCAGTGGCAGAGATCTGGGGGAAGAAAGCTCTACCCATCAAAGCAGAGATCCATCGCTTTGGCAGTAGTAGTAGGGAATAACTCTCGATAAAGGAATTTTCGTTGACTGCTGAGAGCTGATCATCTAGCTGTTCCTAGAACCCTGCCAAGGATGGACAGTCATTTGTTTGCTGGCCAATCAGCAAACACCACCAACATGACTGGTTGGAGTGGGGACCAACGCATGATGGATGCATGGTTCCTATGGACTATGTTCTGCTGAGCAGTCGGGCATACACAATGAGACTGAAGTTAAGCTAGATGGTTTAGGTTTTGAATGCCTATGGATTCTGAGGATGATAGACGTGTGTCAGGTTAATTGCAAAGGTCAGGCGGGCATCTATCTGGTGGTCTGGAGGACTATGAGCTCTTCCTGTAAGAAGCCTGATCTCTTGGCATATCAGACCCTTTCCTTGATGACTGAGAGGCTGACCTTCCCCTGCTCTCCGCAGGAATAGCCAGCCCTGACCAGAGCTCATCTCCTGGGCCTCCGAGCTGCCTTGACGTTACAATCATTTCCATCACTGCCCTCAGTCAGGCTGTGCTGATGTGAGGTTTTTCTGGTGTGGCCAAGGGGGCCCCCAAGGGCCATGCCAGGTCTCCCAGTGGGCGGAGGACAGCGGCACACAGGCCCCATCCGCATGCTGAGTGTGTGGCAGAACTTCCCAGCTGGCCTGAGAGTCAGCCAGGGGATCTTTTTTGTGAAACAGGAGAGAAACGTAAGTTGCTGAGGATTTCCTTCTTACTCTGTCCTTCTTCCTCACTTGGGACTTGGAGTTCAACTCGCTTCTTGCCAACTCCTTCCCTTCCTTGTCAACTGACTGCCTCTTTCTTTGCCTCTGAAAGGGAAGGGACTGGGTTCTTGGCTGTGTTTCTGGTAGTTTCTGAAGGGCTCTCAATTCTCAGCTGGCAGGGGCTGCTTCAGTGTGATTTGTGCAAGATGACATGGGGCTGTGTGTGTGTGAGAGAGAGAGAGACAGAGAGAGAGAGAGAGAGAGAGAGAGAGAGAGAGAGAGAGAGAGAGAGAGAGAGAGAGAATGAGAGAGAGAAGACTTGGCCCCAAGGTGCCCTGGTAAACACAGATCCCACAGCAGCCCTTACTGACCCTGGGGGAGGGGTCCCTAGAATGGGAAAACAAGAGGCGGTAGAGTTGAATAACACTTATGCAGGAGGTATATGGCCAATTTGGGTGACTTCCTGTTCCCACAAGGCCTGTCCAATAGGGTGAGGTCTCAGATGCCTGCTCTCAGACCCAGACTGTTTTAGCAAACACTGGTGATGAACCAGTGCCCAGATGTCCTGCGGGTGCGACTCATTTCTGGAAGATTCTGGACTCTTGTTGGTTACGTTTCAACGAGAGCCTCTTTTCTCCTTCTGTCGTGTGGCTGGTTGATAGGGGTGAGGAGATCCTGAATTCTATCAAAGTGCAGATCCTACCAGCCCATCCAAAGAACACATGCTGATCAGGTGGTTGAAATATTTCTGGGCTTTAGATGCAGCATACTACAGAACTTGCACATTTGCACACACACACACACACACACACACACACATGCATGCCACATACATATACATATACACATGCATCCATGCATGCACACATGCACACCATATACATATACAGATATACACATGCATACCACACACCTATACACACATGCATACCACATATACACATACATACACACATGCACATGTGCACACCATATGCATGCATACCATACATGCATGCACAATACATACCACACAGATACACATACATACATGCGCAAATGCACGTGACACACACATACATATACACACACATACACAACCCTCTGAACTTCTATCCACATGGAAGAAGAAACGGTTGAGAGAGGAGACAGGAAGTGGTGAGTGATGTGACGTGGAAAAGGAGTGAGGAACTGATATCCTAGAAAACCCTACCTGTGGCCCTGGGGCCAGGAGAGCAATGGGAAAAGAAGTCTTTCCTAGAGAGTGGTATGAGGCAAGTGCTCAGGTCCTGTTTTAGAGCAGTCAGCGGTTCTTGGATGTTTTAGGAAATGCCGAGTTCACAGCAGCCGGGGAGGCAGGGCTGGCCACCCTCCTCCTCTTCAGACAGACCCAGCCCGACTCACAAGCTGGGAGCACAGGGAGGACTGAGAGCTAGAATATCTGCTCTTGGGCTTCACGCAGGGATCACTGGATATTTAAAGACACTGATGATCCAAGTCAGGAATAAAAATATGCCCCTTGGGGCTGGCTTTTTTTTTTTTTTTTAAGAGGAAGAATGAATCCTCCCTTTTCTTCTCTGCTTGTGATCATGAGCACAGGGCAGCCGATGGAAGGCTGTATCATCCCGACCGCAGGGGGAGTCTTGGCTTTCCTCCACTAGCCCACCCCTGCGGCTTCCTCAGCTGCATTCGCTGCCCTTCTGCCTGCGACATCCTCCCCTGATTGTCCCTCGGCGGCCTCCTCCGGCCTTCAGATTCCCCAGACACTTCTTCCCACAGGCGGAGCTAAACGAATGCACGCCCTGTTTTGTGCTTCTGCTAATAACCTCGCACTCATTGTTCCCGTCCTCACTGGAACTTGTACACCTGCCTCCCTCCCTCCGCCTCCTGTCTCCCAGTCCCCATGCTAAGTGCTCGGCACTCTGCTTGAGGCACAGGCCGCTCAGCCACCTGCAAACAGAGGAAATGGCCCTGTGCTTCTGGCATGCCTCGGTGGGGAGCAGACATTAGTTCGCTTGTCACGTGATTGCTCTCAACAGCCTCGCTTGTCCTGTGTGGTAAGGACAAGAGGTAGCGGAGGCGCTGGAAGACTAATGGCTAGCAAAGGCTTCCTTCCTGCTTAAGTGGGTCGAGTTTTTTTTCTAATATAACCAGGCATTGGCTCCCCCACCTCTACAAGTGTCCATGCACGGGTACCGGCCAGCAGCAGGGCCCTCCCTGGTCCTGGTCCTGCTTATACCCTGTGTACAGCGTAGTCCTTATTCTGCATGCCATCTTCCCTCATTAGAACATCCCGCTGCAGTGCTGTGGGTCGGAGCCTTCCTCTGCTCGGGCACCTGCAGTCCCCCCCCCCCATTCTGTGTAAAAGCCTGCCTTGTCAGGTCGTCTCCCATTTTCCTAGTGCTATTCTTGGTCGCCACACCTCCCCGCCATGGACACCCGGTTCTGCCATCCTCTTCTCACTACAGGGCATCCTTACCGCTTTCCAAAGCACCAGCCGCACCAGCGCACAGGCTGGCATGAGCCATTGGTGAGCCTGGGCCCCTCCTCCACCTGACCGCATTGTTTCTCATTACTTGCTTGTCCTCAGCTCTCTCTCTCTGTGTCTCTGTAAGGCACTCGTGGGCACCTGGACACACTTGGCCAATTCCCACTCCTGCCCTGATGATTCCTCTCCAGCTTCTTCGCTGTATTTTCTACTCGTTGCTCGCTGCTGTCTAGAAAACCACATTTCCTCTACCCATCTTGTCCACGTTCTGCGGATCCGTTGTTTGTTCACTTCTGTGCCCCCACACCAGGCCCACAGGACTCCGGGAGTGTGCACTGATTGAGCTCTGGTTCAAGGCCGACCTTATTTCCAAATTCACAAATGGTTTCGTAAACATTGTTTCTTAAGATACGCTCCTTTCCACAAGGACAGCTCTTCTGCACTCATGAGTGCCAAGTGTTGGCCCTCAGAGCTCAGCGGTGTCTGTCTCTGCACTCGGTTCCCCCTCCTACCTGGTTGGCTGGCCCTTCCCAGACTCTCTCGCCCTCCCCACTCCCTCTCCTGTCCCAGTTGCTTTGTCTCTGGAAGACCTCATCACTTCTGGAGAAATCCTTCCTTCCCAGTGATTCTGTGGGTTTCATCTCTGCTTTTTAATCAGCTGGAAGGAGGAGGGGTGGAAGTGGGAAATGTACTCCGACCATCATTCATCATCTCTGGAAGAAAAGGCTTGACGTTTTCATTGGCAAATCAATCCTAAAGCTCTGGGACTGGAAAGGACCTAGGAGGTCAGCCCATCCGTCTTCACACCTCCAGGCAGTTCTGTATTGGACAAGAGCCTCCCAAACGAGACTGTCTAGCTTTGTTTCTCACTACTGGCTAAGACAGCTACCCTCCTCTTCTGTTAAGCCATGTGTCTTAGTGGCACTGTGAAATTGTTATTAAAGCCACTATATATAGTGGTCTGTGTGTGTGTGTGTGTGTGTATGGTATGTGTATGTGTATAAACATTCATATATGTATATATAGTGGTCTCTATATATAAACAATATTATAGAGAAGTCCTAAGGACTTTATAAGCACATACATATATACCTACATACCTATATAAAATCAATACATGGTCAGGAGCCAGTGGCTCATGCCTGTAATCCTAGCTATTCAGGAGGCTGAGATCTAAGGATCAAGGTTTGAAGCTAACCTGGGCAAAAAAGTATGAGTCTCTTATCTCCAATTAACCACTCAAAAACCTGAAGTGGCACTGTGGCTCAAAGTGGTAGAGCACTAGCCTTGAGCAAAACAGCTCAGGGACAGTCCCCAGGCCCTGAGTTCAAGCCCCACGACCCCCCCCCCACTGCAACCAATACATGTATATACTCAATAAATATCATGTATAAGCATACATTCAGTAACCTGTTATCTTTTTGTGTGCTAGTTCTGGGTCTTGAACTCAGGGCCTTGTGCTCTTGCTTGAACCACACCTCCATTTCTGGCTTTTTGCTGGTTATTGGAGACAAGAGTCTCACAGATTTGCCTGCATGAGCTAACTTTGAGCTAGGACTCTCAGATCAAGCCTACTGGGTAGCTAGGATGACGTGTGACCCGACAACATCTTCCTTTCTCTTATTCCTGCCTCCACCTCAACCCAGATGCAGTTCATGTTTCATAAGCCATTGTACTTAATAGAGCTTCTAGACGGTTCAAGACCAAGAGAAGTTTTCAGCTTAATGATGCATCCCAGTCCTTCAGAAAGATTATCCTTGGGCCACTCTTGCCTGAGGATAAATGGGAGTTGACTCAGAAAATGGACCCACAAGCTGAAGCGGTTGGATCTGAATCTCAGTTCCAAAATGTATGTGATGTGTGCACTCGAGGGCTTGAACTCCTGGGAGTGTCACTTCTGTAAAATGGGCAGCTGATGGGCTGCTGCCTCTTGGGATTCCCACGGTGATTAAATGAGATGACCCATGGAAAGAGATTAGGCCCCCTGCCCTATGACTTAGGTGTGTGGCTTCATGCAAGGTAGGAGGAGAGTAATAATAATGAGACTCAGCAGGCAGGGCCTTGGGCATTGTCAGGGCCTGTGCCCTGAAAAGACTTCCCGACCCAAAGGAGCATGGACCAGAGGGGCTGCAGACACCAGAATGGCCCTGGGCTGACCAGTGGCCCGGGGAATTCATGACACAGCCTCTTCCAGAGCATTAACCCCTAGGGCATGAACCCCACCGTCCTCCCCCACCCTGCGCACACCCAGAGGGGCTCTGCTCCTCTCTTCCTAACCTAAGCTTTGCCATTTGTCTTCCCCTGTGTGCCTGGGCTCACCTGGGGGGACTCGCAGGGCAGCTTTTCTGCCTCAGTGGTACCGATGTGCAAGAGGCATTGTCCATTTCTAGATGTCGAGCACTGCTCTCCAGACGGCAGCCCGGGTTCTTGGAGGCAGATGGCAGAGGATGGCCTCTGGGACAGCTGGGACCCTGACTTCATGAGTGCCCTCTCGGGCCCCTCGGTGCAGGGCCGCGCATGTGCTGAAAACCTGGGCGGGGGAAGGCCGCGGGCGCAGTGGGGAAGCAGTGAAGGAGGCCCGAGGAGCATGGGGGGAGACCGACCAACCGCGGACAGCGGGGGAAGGCCCTGGGCACAGCTGGGAAAGCAGCGGGGGAAGCAGCGGGGAAGGCCCTGGGCGCAGCGGGGGAAGCAGCGGGGAAGCAGCCAGGGAGGCCCTGGGTGCAGCGGGGGAAGCAGCCGGGGAAGCAGCGGGGAAGGCCCTGGGCGCAGAGGGGGAAGCAGCGGGGAAGCAGCGGGGAAGGCCGCGGGTGCAGCGGGGAAGCAGCGGGGAAGGCCGCGGGTGCAGCGGGGAAGCAGCGGGGAAGGCCCCGGGTGCAGCGGGGGAAGCAGCGGGGAAGGCCGCGGGTGCAGCGGGGAAGCAGCGGGGAAGGCCGCGGGTGCAGCGGGGAAGCAGCGGGGAAGGCCCCGGGTGCAGCGGGGAAGCAGCGGGGAAGGCCGCGGGTGCAGCGGGGAAGCAGCGGGGAAGGCCGCGGGTGCAGCGGGGAAGCAGCGGGGAAGGCCGCGGGTGCAGCGGGGGAAGCAGCGGGGAAGGCCGCGGGTGCAGCGGGGAAGCAGCGGGGAAGGCCGCGGGTGCAGCGGGGAAGCAGCGGGGAAGGCCGCGGGTGCAGCGGGGGAAGCAGCGGGGAAGGCCGCGGGTGCAGCGGGGAAGCAGCGGGGAAGGCCGCGGGTGCAGCGGGGAAGCAGCGGGGAAGGCCGCGGGTGCAGCGGGGGAAGCAGCGGGGAAGGCCCCGGGTGCAGCGGGGGAAGGCCCTGGGCAGCGGGGACGGCCCCGGGCACCCGGCCAGACACCGAACAAACCAGAAGCTGTCAGAGAAGGCTCAGAGAAGCCGAGCAGGCTTCGGCAACGGCGGCATACCTGGGCTCCCGAAGCCGGACCCGAACCGGCGCACTGGAGGAGGCGGCGGCGGCCGCGCACCGGGAGCGCCACCCAGGGACGAGGCGATGCCGGGAGGGGCGCAGGAGCCCCGGAGGGTGCGGGACGCCCAGGGGCCTCCTCCCCGGGGAGGGTGTCGGCGGGACCGCTAACGCCAGCCGGGACGCACTCCGCGGGTCTCCACCGCCAGCGCGCAGACCGGGTGGGGGAGATCCCCAAAGACCCGCGGAGCCCTAAAGACCTGCGCATGCGCATCACATCCTAAAGGCCTGCAGGTGCAGCCCCTCAAGACCCGCGCGTGCGCATCGCAGCCCCTAAAGGCCCGCGGGCCCCGGACGCAGCCCCATGCGGGACTCTGCCGCCCCTGCCGTCTGCGGGGCCGTCTGCGCCCAGCCCAGCCCGACAGGGCACCCCGAGACGCCAGCAAAGGCGGTAGCTACACACAGCGGAACTTTGCACAGCCACTAGGAGGACTAAGGCGATGCCACTTGCAGGGCGATGGACGGACCTAGAACAGAGCATGGCACGGGAGTGGCCGAGCTCGGAGCGGCCCAGGGCGCAGCGCCTCCCCGGGGCTCCAGGCCTCCATCCGCTCCGGGGGAACGCAGCGCGCGAGGCCTCCGTGCCTCCGACCGTACGAAGTAATGCTTCTTCCAGGAAGTGGAAACAAGGGGGGATTTTTTTGTCCTGTTTGTGCATTTATCTGTCGTTGGGAGGACCGGGGGGCGGCACGGAAACAGAGAGACCAAGGTTGAACAAATGCAGCAGCGGTGTTCACCAGACTATGTTGAACGTGAACTCTGAACTCGTGGGGGGAAGAGGAGGGGAAAATGGAGAGACAGTGAGGGAAGGGGTGACATTGTCCAAAAAGAAACGTACTCCTTAACTTACTCATGAAACGCTAACCCCTCTGTACATCACTTATAATTTTTAAAAAAAGACAACACATAACCAATGCAAAAAGGGGCTGGAGATGGGGGGCTCAAGAAGCATTTGAGTCCCTGAGTTCAATCCCCAGTACCTCCAAAACAAAAAGTACCCTACCCACACGAACTCATTACCAGTAGATGACTCAAAAGCTCTGTCATTCCTACGATCACAATTTACAGACCAGGAAGGAAGGTGACAAAGAGTTCTTGCCTCCCAGGGGATCAATTATTTTTGTTGTTACAGTATAGCTGAGTCTGTAGGGGTGGCTGGTGGGTAACTGCTGAAGAGATGGGGTGAAGATGGGCTCAGAGAGGAACAAATGGAAACATGAAGTGAAAAATAAAATCCAGCCTGCTACCCTTGAGCTGCCTCGCTGCATCAGGCACTGAAGATCATGTCTTAGGCTTGGAATAGAGTGAGCGGCCTCTCCCCCTGGCCTGGGTGGTAACTGAACGAGGGAAGGGCACAGAGCCTTTGAGGCAGTTTCTGTGGTTTGTGATACACATCTGCCCCAGAAGTGCAGGGAGCAGGTGGGAGGAGTGTGACTCTACTCTGCCAAAAGCTGTAGCAGGTCAACCTGACGGAGCCACATAAGCATCTGTCTTTGACCAGAACAACAGGATCATAATTGGGTCAGTTTGCATTACAGTACCATAACAAATCCCTTTAACGATCAATTTAAAACCAGAGTAGTTTTGGGAGGGCTCACCACCTTGGAGGCTGGGTCGGTTTGGAGGCTGGAGTCCGTGATTGGGTGGACCTGCTGCTTTTGGGCCTGTGGCAAGGCAGTGCATCATGGTGGGGAGTGTAAAACAGAGCAACCTGTTCACCTCACGGTGGCCAGGCAGCAAAGACTGCCAGAGAAGAAGAGACTGGAATCTCACAATCCCTTTTTGAAAAAGGAAGAGCCTCTCCCTTCAGGGACCTTACCTCTGCCTCCTTAAATGACATTTCCTAAAGGTTACACCACTTCCCAACAGTGCCTCAGGTTGAGGTCTGAGCCCCAACCCAATGGCCTTCCAGGAAAAATCGTCCACACCACAGCAGCAGTGTCATCAAGCTGCTGCAAAACATTATCAATAAGTTGTAAGGGATTTACAATAATTATTTCAAAAAATACTTGGAGCTTGGCGCTGGTGGCTCACGCCTATAATCCTAGCTACTCAGGAGGCTGAGCTCTAAGGATCACAGTTCAAAGCCAGCCTGGGCAGGAAAGAGTGAGACTCTTATCTCTAATTAAACACCAAAAAAACCAGAAGTGGAGCCATAGCGCACGCAGTAGAGCCCTAGCACTGAGCAAAGAAGTTCAAGGACAGCAACCAGGCCTTGAATTCAAGCCTCAGAGTAATGTCTGTGCGTGTGGGCGAGTAATGTCTGTGCGTGTGGGCATGCGTGCACACACACAAAGTAATGATAATAACCATGAAAGTAAAGCAAGAGAAGATTTAAAATTCATTGTAAAACAGAAAACTTGCTACCTATTAGTTGCACCCCTGACTGCTGAATATTCTGTGATTCCTAATCAAAGCACTCTGAGAACCAACAGTTTTCTCTACTAAAAGGAGGTGACGGACCATTAAGAAAGAAGAGGACAGTTTAAATTACTTAATGCAGGTTCACCAAACCTGGAATGCCCTTCCTAAGTTGTTGCACCCCAGTGTGACTGAATCATATATCTGTTTCTAAGTTGTGAAACCAATAGGAGAGCTGGCTGCTTGTCCAGAGTAATTTTGAACGAGCTCTTGAAACACTCTGCAACAGGAGAAATAAAACTGTATTTTTCAGGAAGCCCCTTCTCCTCCCTCCCACCTCCCTCCGATTGGCTCTCTTGTATTCATTCCGCTCCACAGCCAGACCCCAGGCTCTCCAACCTCAGAGCCCCTTGCCTCTACGCAGCCGTGTAGATCTGCATTGTCCGCTATCTATCCTCGGAGTTCCTCATGCCTTACAAGAGGCCTTTCTGAACACTCTACCCGAAGCAGGTGAACACACGTGCATTGTGCCGTCCCCTCTTGATGAATTCTCCTGACTACATTCCAGACTAGTCTAAAAACCTCCCCTTGTAAAAGGTGCCTGAGTCTCCTCCAGTCACAAGCAGCCAGTTGTTCAAATTACCTTCAGATAAGACAGACAGGACTTGCAGCCAATCGGTGGGTCTCTGTACACATTACCCCTTTTCTTATTGCCAACATGTAATATGAGTCTCTAATTAAGTTTGGGTTATTGTGTTAATTATCCTTCAGACCTATAAAGTTTATTAAGCCATCTGATTTTAATAAATTCCAACGGCAATTAGTGATTATGTATTCATTCAATTGCTCTGATAAAAAGAAAGCATTAAATCCAGGTACGTCACGTGAATTGTTTTCCATTCACCGAGCCATTAGACTTGATCATAAAATGTTTATTAGAATAAGAGGTAAAGTTTTAGCTTAAATCCACCTTTGGGGTGTACCCCAAACCAACTGTGATAGCCGAACTTTCACAATGAGCATTTTATTTTTGTGCTTGGTCTTTGCGAAGAATTCCACTTCTCTATGTTTGTTTCTAAAAGAACCATAGTTGAAGAACTTTCTGTTTCCCTCTCAACATCTATGTGAAACTTCCTTTCAACAAGGATCCTAAGCTATTAATAACAATGAGCATGAGCTCACAGAGGAAATAAAGGTCACCAGCCAGGAACATTCTCCACCTCTGCCACCAAAACTACAGAGTTCATGCTTCCCTCCCTACTAGAAGAACAGTCTCCTCCAACCCAAAGCCTCTGCTCTGCTTACGCCAGGTCTCAGCCTCTCTCCAGACTTCT
The DNA here is from genome assembly GCF_019054845.1 of Dipodomys spectabilis. Classification (NCBI taxonomy): domain Eukaryota; kingdom Metazoa; phylum Chordata; class Mammalia; order Rodentia; family Heteromyidae; genus Dipodomys; species Dipodomys spectabilis. Next base: position 8,380,555 of record NW_024870753.1, on the reverse strand, counting down.
CAGTGGCCTCCATCTGCCTTCCTCGATGTGTCCCTCCCTTCAGTACTGACATTGTTCTACATACTCCCACGTCCCACCTTGACCCTGCTCCACATTTGGAGATGTCTGGTTACTTACAAAAGAGTCTCCCTTTCCAGAGCTTCCTTTTCTAGACTGCTCTCCCTTCTCTTTCTTGGTGTTTCTTTTCTTCGTCTTCTTCTACTTGGTCTTAACAGATTCTGGAAGGTTCTGCCATTGGCCAGTCCTCACTTAGCACACACTATTGGAGGCATCTCCTCACCGCCTTTGTTCAAATCTATCTGCTAGCTCCCAGGCCCCCATCCCAACACCACGCACACAAGTCACCAGATCTCTTTCCTACGTGGATCAAGTCTGATCACACCACTGACTCCCATCTGCTTTAGGATAAAACCGAGCTCTTTCCCGGGCCATCAGAGGCCTCTCGAATCTAGCCTCACCTGGTCTCCAGCTCCACCTCTTCCCCGTCTCCTAGACTTGCGCCTCCCAGCCACGCTGGGCTCCCCTTCTCATCTTGGATGGCTCATGCTCTCTCAACTCAAAACTGTCCTTCATCTGATTCTTTTTTATCCAGAACCTTCCCTGCTGGCCCTTCAGCCTGCCCCACCCAGCATGCCGTCCTTTCGGAGGCATTTTCCTCAGGCTGTGTCAGGATCCACCGACTTACCTCACATAGCACCTGTGCATGTGTACATTTCCTGCCAAAACACTGGCTATGAGTTTTTGAATTGTCTATTTTTGTTTTGGTGCTAAGCATTAAACTCAGAACTTAGCACATTACTAGGCAAGCACTCTACCACTACATCTAAGCCCTACTGTTTGGTATATTGTTTACTGCTTTATTCTACTTCCTATTTCAGTGCCTGATGAATACTAAGTAATCAGAATTATTTGTTGAATAAATGAATTTACCTAACAGACAAGAACACTCCTCTGAACATTCGTGCTTGACAGTTTTTACCTTTAGGAAGGCAGACCAAGGTCTTCTCCCATTTGTTAATTAACTTCTGCTTCTAAACCAATCTGCTCGTTCATAACAATGAGATGATTTCGTGAAATCACAGAGGAGGCTGTATTACCCAAAGACAGCTGAGTTGCAATTCTGCTGTTTTATGAGCTCAACTGAAAAGGTGTCTAACGTCTGACTCAAATAGCTGCTAGATATTTTTATCTTTAGATCAGCTGGGAGATGTGCAATACGTTGTGAAACCTGCTGTAAATATCATGGTTAATATTTGATTGTGAAAACACTTTCAACATCTAAAGAAATTTACTACACTGCTAAATACAGTGTCATTAACTGTTGGACCTTAGATCTTTCCAAAGGAAGACAACAAATAAGAAACCGGGAGCTCGCTCTGTGGTCGTTTGTGACAGGCCTTGGATTCCATCCCCAGCATACACACACACAAAGTGACAATTTCTAAGGGAAAAATCAAGGTACATGCAAACATTTAACTCCATAGGAACACTTTCAAGAGTAGCTGATAGTATGATTGAAAAAACTGTTGCCTTGTGCATCCTTGTGGGAAGACGGAAGGAGTAAGGAATAGCTCTTGCTGGGGTTGTAGAGCTTTGGGAATCTTTCGTTTGTTGTCTGTTTTGGTTTTTGAGCAAGCTCTCATGTTGTGGCCCACTGGCCTTGAACTCATTGAGTACTCCAAGCTGGCTTCCGACTCAGGCTCTTCCTGCCTCTTTGAGTGCTGGGGTTACAAAAAATGCCCTGGTGACTTCCTTGCCACGTGGAAAGCTGTCTGCTTGGTGATTCTTGCTGGGTATATGGACTTAGAATACAGGGAAATCTCAACTTCAGATTCATGAGCACCAAAGTGAACCTTTTCCACACTGCCAGGATACCTAAGATTCCAGGTGTTTGTGCACCTGGTGGGAAAGGCCTGGGTGTTGATGTACATATTATTTGGACTTTGTTGCTTTGTGCTCTGGTGGCCATTTTTGAGCTTTAATCAAATATAGACACCTATGGAAGGAGTGGAGCTTTAAACTCCGCTAAAAGGAACACAGAAGGGGGTTGGCTGAGGAGCACAATTTTCTAGATAAGAGATGACCTTCACAGACCCCTCCAGTCTGAAAACTGTATGATCCCATGCACATCATCTGTCTAGACAGGAAATGTGGACTCTGCTCATGCTTTTCTGGCTACAAAATGAGAAAGAAGTACACCACCTAAAGGTGGATTCTAGAAACTGCTCAGCATGAGCCAGGAAAAATAACCAAAACCAAAACGAGAGTCCTTCCTTATACAGAACGCTCTTCAAAAATCCGCATTTGCTTTTGTTCTGATCTTCCAAAGCAGTTGCAACTCTAACAGGCAAATGCACAGTCCTCCATCCATTCATCTCTCAGAGAAGCTCATGGGACAAGAAAGCTGAATCCTCCTTTGAGAACTATGGACAGAGACCTGGGAAGGTAAGTCAGCTGCCCATGCCTACACACTAGCTAGGCTCTTACCGCTGTTAGCTGGTAAGAGGGGCTTGAACTTAGTGACTGGATGCTGTCCCTGAGCTCTTTTTTTTTTTTTGGCTCAAGGTTGACACTCTACTACTTGAAGCTCAGCTTTGCTTCGGTTCTTTGGTGGTTACTTGGAGTTAAGTCTCATGTACTTTTCAGCCCGGGGTCACCCTCAACTGTGATCCTCAGATGTCAGCTTCCTGAGAGCTGAGATTACAGACATGAACTGCCAGCACCCCATATGGTCTGATCACTAACAAGCCAGAGGGGTGAAGACTTCCCTGCTTGTCCTCACTGCAGTGTGGTCCTCAGACATAATCAGAACCCATCTGTGCATTCCAAGCCTTTCCTCGGCTGTTCCCCACAGAGCCTGAACCCACCTCGGCCATTCTGGCTCCCTGTATTTCTCACCTTCGGCCTTCTGCCCTCCATTTCTGAAACGTTCCAGCTCCTACTCGGCTGAGGTCCCAGAAGCCTCTGTGTCCTGTCTCAGACATCTAAAGACCCACCCTGAACTCCTGCCAGGAGCCAGCAGCCTGTCCTTCCTCACGTTCTGTAAGCCGCACCCCAGGAGTCCTTCCTGGCTTTCTTGGGTAAAACACAAGTTTGGGAGCTTGACTCCTCATAATGCGCTGCGTGCACAAGGCCTTGCTCAACCTGGCAGAGCTCTGCTCCCCACAGGATGCCTGGCGTCCCCCTCCTCCTGGCTCAGGACGGAAAGGGCAGGGGGAGGAACACATCTACACCGCGATGGAGGGAGCTTTCTTTCCCCATCTCCTTTGGGGCCTCCAGCCCACCCAAGACATTCAATAGAGGCTTATGAACTGAAGAAAAGCAAGTGTGTGGGTCCAAGAGATCAGGCCACACACTGGCATGTGGTGTAGTGTTTGGCACCTAGTAGTGGTTCATGGAACATGTATTGACAGAGGTAACATTTCCATGATCTCATTCAAACTATGAAACCTCAAGTATCTTGGGCAAGAACCCGTGGTTTAGTGCAATAACCATTCAGATAAGTTCTTCCCCAAGCCATCTGTGGCCTAGAATTAATAAGATGCACCTGATGAGGGAAGAGGACAGAAGGCAGGAAGGACAAGAGTTAAGACTTCCAGTCAAGCGAAGTTAGGCAGGCAGAAAAGTTCTTTCCACTTGTCATGTCTTCCAGCTTAAAAAGAAAGTGACTGAGAGCAGGTCCTTTACAAATAGCAATTTCCGTAGAAACAACCTGTCTCGCACTGTACACTGCAACTCAAATTGCATCCAGCAAGAGCTCACAGTTCCTCTCAAATCTACCTGACTTCTAGAAGCTGGGAGGGGAGGAAAAAAAAAATCTGAGGAGCAGAGGAGACTAGGCACTGGGAATCCAAGACGGAGAGGAAGGTGAAGGCTCCCGGTAAATGTGTTCTACACACTTCCACATAACAGTGTAAAATGTGCATTGACTTCCCCTGCTGTCCTCTAAGAGGTCTGAAAAGTTGGGGGTGGGGGGAGTCTGTGACTTGCTCTGGCAGTAGGAAGGGATTTAGATCCTCACACCCATGAATATTCTTTGAATTCCCAACAGGAGGATGTGGTGGAATGGATAATAGGAAGTTGTTAGAACAGGGTAACATAATATGGCCAGACTTATGTAATAATGTATTATGTAACACGTAATAAAGACCAGAATTTAAGAAGGGCAAGAGGAAAGAAGGCTGGTAACAATCTTTGACACTGAATAACACTTCTGAGAGATTTTTCTCTCTGTGTGTGTAAATTACATCCTTTCATCTCTATTAGCAAAACAAGAACCAAAACCCAGAAGAAACATTTCGCATTCACACTGGAATTGTGGACTCAAAAAACACTAAGATAAACTAGTGCATGGTCCACTTAAAAACACTTTGAGCTCATCAAACACTTATACCCCCTTTTCCTTCTCCTCTAGACACCAAGAATTGGGGACATTCAAGTCTTAATCGCACACATGAGTTCATGCAAGTCTGAATAAAGAGTAACTCATACATTTGACTTGTAGATTTTAACAGTAGTCATGATCATCTTTTATTGATTTTTATAAACAGCGAATAGATTACATTTATGCTCCATATTTCTTCCCAATATACTTATAGCACAACTCACCACAGTTCTTCAATAAATATTCATTAAATCATTTTGTGGAGGCATTGGGGCTAAATCTCTTTTGAGTGAGATTTCAAAACAAATATTCAGAGACCTAAATATCTGGCAATTATTTCCTTCATGATAAAGAAAACATCCATCAGGTTTGTCATTTGGAACTATTTTAAAAGTGCAGTCCAAACAATTTAGTTGAAAATAAGTCATGTAAAATATATCTGCACATCACGCTTCCCTATCTAGGCACATTCAGAGTCACATTTTTATGTTTCTTAAATAATTCTTTTTAAATGATAACTATCAATATCAAATATCAAACGGTTGAACTGATACCTTTTACAGATTCCAATTTATTTATTCATTAGTATTCATTGGGAATAATGTCCCTAGAGAATAAGGCGTGTGTGTGTGTGTGTGTGTGTATGTGTGTGTGTGTGTGTGTGTGTGTGTGTGTGTGTGTGTGTAAGATGGTAATCTTATTCTTCCTGCTATTTAGTCCATCACTGCGGATGGAGCAGATTTTTCCCCCCATTTAAACAAAGCCCTATATTATGAGCCAACATTGAAGAATGAGTCACTTGGCAAGCAAGCCACCATCTTTACATTATTGGTATTGCTTGGCTATCCCTTGGTGCTTAGCATCAGCATGTTAAGCTCAGTGGATCTCTCTGAGTGGATAGGGGCACTATGAGACAAAAGGAGTGCGTCCAGGCCCCGACACCGTGTCCCTGGACCAGTGTCTGATATTTCTAGCATGAGGTAAAATGGTGCTACTCATGGCATCTTCCATGCAGCCGCTTCACCAGCAGTACACACCAGGCTGATTTTTAATGCTGATTTTTATGGGGCTGTGTGCAGATTACTTTCCCTTGTTAAAGATCTTCATGAAAACCCGGCCATAGCCTAGTCAGCCTTGGAAGACGCTCCCTGGCGTCCGCCGTCACGCTCACCGCTGCTCTCCACGGAGCTGTTGCACTTCCCTTCTGCCATCTTCTTCACATAATTAAGCGGTCCTGACCCCTCGAAAGCGGATGGATTTTTGAACGAGCCCCCGATCCTATCCCACAGGGTGAAGTACTGTCCATAGTTATAGTCAAAGAACAGGTGGTGGTCGGTGTGATGCGCCGAGCCGTTAATGAATGGCTTCAAGGCCCGGGGCACACGAAAATCCCCATCGTGAATGGAGATCGTCCAGATATTGACCAGGACGTACAGAGTCAGGTAAACCACCTTGTGCAGCGGGAAGACGAAGGGGTAGATGTGGTAAGGCAGGCTCTGGACAAAGCCATCCACAGGGTGGAAGGCATGGCTTGCAAACGGAGTGGGCACCTTCCAAATGTGGTGAGGTTTGTGTATGTTCTGGGGAAGAAAGGAACGCAGCACCATTACTCTCCCCCGCCCTGCCCGTTCACCTTCGCATCCTGCAAACAACCTACCTGGAAAATCCTTCTGACACCGGCGGTCATTTCAGACAAGGCTTCCTTCTTTACCCCCAAATAGTAATTTTTTAATATAATTTTATTGTCATTATTCAGGTGTTGCAGACCCTCTCCTCTGCTGTCCCCTGCGCCCACCTTCCCGCCCCTGCCCGCAAGTTACATAGGTCAATTCCCCTATAGCACGGACTGAATATCATGTCCACATGTGCTCACCCACCCCCCTCCCTTCCTACGCCCCTTACTCCTCCTAAAAGGGGGGAAAAGACAAAAAAACTAAACATGAACACCACCAACAATAACAGAAAAACCCACGTTTCCAGTTCCTGGGGCTCATTTCACCAGATAGTATCTTACGTGTTCAGAGGAGTTATGCCATGTAGGAGAGAAAGCATGGGCCATGTGTCTCTCTGAGCTTGGCCTACCTCACTTAGCATGGTTTGTTCTAGGTCCCTGCAAATGACATCATCTTATTCTTTCTAGCAGATGTATAAACTTCCACTGTGTACATGTACATTTTAGTGACCCACCCATCTGCTCTTGGGCATTTGAGCTGAAATGACCATTTTAAGAACAGCCCCTTGGGACCCACAGAGAACAGCGCGGACTTGATGCCCCCAGGATGAGGATGCCCCTTGAGGATGAGCTACATGAGAGGAAATCTGTGGAGCTAGAGAAAGGACGCTACCTTGTACAGCAGTCTATGGTGCAGGCCGCGGTGGATGAAGTAGATCAGCATGTCGGTGAAGAAGAGGAAGGATACCACGCTACCGGCCAGCTCCACCCAGCCTGGGAGGGCACAGGGACAGAGGAAAGTCAAGGTATGTGTTCACTTTTACATACAAGTGGGTACCTGGGGTCATCCACTGCTCTGGACCCTTCCACCCATTACAAACCATGTTCTGGAATCTGGTCATCTGGCCTTCTTTCTCGTATTAAGAATGGAAAGGTTCTTTTTTTTTTTTTTTGCTGGTCTTGCGGCTTGAACTCAGGGCCTGGGCACTGTCCCTCTGGCTTTTTCTGAGTAGATTATTAGAGATAAAAGTCTCACGAACTTTCCTGTCCGGGAACTTTCCTGTCCGGGCGGGCTTTGAAACGCTATCCTCAGACCTCAGCCTCCTAAGTAGCTAGGATGACAGGTGTAAGCTAGCAGTGCCCGGTGCTGGTTTCTTTTTGAACTTATATACAAGAACATGAAAATCATACATGCTAATGAGAGCTTGTTTCTTAGAATGTAATGATATGTATGAGACAGAAAAGGCTGGCCCCAAGATGACTTTATCTCCCTACTTTGCACCAAATGGTTTAAGATTAGCCTTTACTCCTTTGGATCCTAATATCTTCCTGTACTTCACTGAGTAACACCACCTCAGAGTCGGGAGCCTCCTCTGCACCCTAATCATACTGTTCCCCAAACCACAACTTCCTCCTTTACTCTACAGTCAAAGTATCACCCTAGCGTTTAACTTTTGCTCCCAAACAATCAACCTCTTGCTCTGACAGATACGGCTGGGCTAATGGCTCAGACGCAGTGACCTGCCTAGAATCCCTGCCACACGGGAGGCAGAGACGGGAGGATGGCAGCCTGAGACCAGCCTAAGCAACATGTTCAGGACCCTCTTTGAAAAGCAAGTAGTACAAGGTCCTGAGTTCAAATCCCACTGCTGCCAAAAATGAAACATAAAGGTCTCAGATCTGCTACTTGCAGAGCAAGGGGAATTACCGGAGGTAATCAGATGACGCTCCTCCTTACCATGCGGGGGCTCCCCCAGGTGGTCATAGAGCTTGCTGAACCCTCTGATCTCTAGCAGGAACAGGGAGACCGTGGGGAGGCTCATCCAGGGCAGGGCCCACATGGTGTACTTAATCTCCCGTGACACCTGATTCTGAAAATGAGATCCCCAAGACCAGAGTCACCAAAACGGCTCAGACAGATGAGGGTAGCATCCTTAATCTCTCTGTCTTATTAAGGACTCCCTTCCAACCTGCTCTACAAAAACTATAACACATTTTTCTGTTACATTTAAATGAGAACGGAGTAGGAGAAAAAAACATTCCTTTTGTGCAGAGCAAATACAGGAATATCTTAAATTCTGAAAACTTTTCTCACGAAATCTGCAGTCTAAACCTCTATTTTGGGATATTATTTCTTTCATAATGGACCTCCATTCCATTTATTTACTTTCTCTAACTTCAGTCCTTGGAGAAACTGACAAACAGAGATGGCTAAATGCTGGCCTGATTATAAACAGACTCAAACACGACAGAATTTGAATAGTGTGTCAAAGAAAAACACACATAGTAAAAACATATTTCCAATAATTACACCAATAATTACACAGACTAGTGCATTTATTATCCATTGATCACTATGAGAAAAGTATCTAACCTTTGTTGAGGACTGGTTTTGAAACTACTTAATGGTATCCTATAACTACTTAAATTGAAAATCTCACAAGCATTATATTATTATTTTTGACTCTAACAGCAGTCAGAAATAGGAAAGACTCTTACCTTTAAAAACTGTGGATGTTTCATTAATGAGTGATCAAACACAAAATAGTAGCTCAGTGTGGCAAAGAAAAAGTAGAGGGCATAAGCACCAAGATTTGTTACGATCAGGAGACTGATGGTCTGCCGGAGGATGCTGTCCTCTGGCCAGGAGGCAGGGTAGACGTACGGCGTAAAAAAGTGGTAGTCCGCAACCCCGAGAACAAGGTCCATCTCAGCCCCTAGATGGCAAGCCCGGGCAGCAATTATGAGCACACCTACAGTTTTGTATAAATGATGAATGGGGCTGAGGGGGCGGGGCGGGGGGGGGGGGGGAGGTGGAGAGGGGAGGCGTGGCCTCCATGGTAGAGCACTTGTCCAGAAGGGGGAAGAGGCCCTGGCTTCAAACCCCTGACCCATAACGGAGGACATGTCTGCAGCCACCAGACACTCCTAGATGCTCTAGACCCACCATCCTGTTATAATACGGATCAAAGACACATGGCCAGTTTATAGAGCTGACCCAGGATCCATCATTGATGGCCTGTCTGCTCACCCTTCACTGCTCCAACTACAGAGAAAAATATACTTAGTGTTCTGAAACATCTCCCGTGTAGGACTCGAATTTCGGAGCAAAACTGGAAACTGCCTGGCCACATGAGCTTTCAGGCCTTCAGATAAGCTCAAAAAGGTGAAGAACATCCCGGTATGAACTCAGATGGACCCTGGAAAGGAGCTGGCTCCTTTTCTCCCTTTCACTTCATTAATGTCTACCTTGGAGACCCTCCCATCTCTGAACAGATAACACTCTTCTTTAAAAAAGAAGCAGTAGCACCAAGATAAAAATCACCCGACATGAGCTCTCCATTTAAAAGCAGATGACTCATTAGTGCATTTTGGCATATTGTCAGAGTTCTCATTTCAGAACATTTTCATCACCATGGAAGAAATTCCATCTCCCAGAGGGTGGGCTTCAAATCTGGGTTGCCTGGGACCCAGGACCACTAGTTCTTAAGGTAACTTGCTACCCGTTTCTGTCCTTAAGATCCCCGTAAGGATTTATGGCCCAGCCTCTCCGTTTCTTTTTCCTTCTTCATGCAAACGCTCACTTCAGTAAAGTGGCCGTTCTTCACGATCAACACAGCGATTCCTGGCATCTGTTTACAGATGCGGCCACTTACACATGGTTAGAAGTTTCACTTTCTGTCCCAGGGGCTATCTCCCTGTTTCCCATTGGCTCTTGGTGGAACTGCAATGAGCTGTCACGGGCAGTGTGGTGGTTCCCACACGGTCCGCCCCATTGGCGCCTCAGAGCCACGCCCCAGCCCATCCTACGCCCCAGCGCCGCACTCCCGCCCAGGGCCGCACTCCCGCCGGGCACCCCAGCTGTCTGCCAGGCAGCCCTGAACCACGCGGGACATTTTCACATGCGGTTACATCCCAGGTGACACAACAGCAAGAAAACAAATCAGCCCCAGCCAGTACCTGCAACGTGCACCCCCGCACTCGACGGGCAGCCTGGTTACCTGAAGGCAGGATGAGTCACCAAAGGAGTTCCAGCGCAGACCTGAAACAAAACCACCAAGAACGAAGACTGAGGCTGCGGCGGACCCACGGGGGACTGAAGTTCCGCCTCAAAGGGGCCACCGCGTGTGCAGCTGTGGCACATGCTACCCACGGGCTCTCTGCAGGCATGTTACCCTGAAGCCCCCCAACGGCCACCACGGCCCCTCACCACCACCAACGGAGCATCACACAGGTCCCCATTTAACAGACAGGAGAGGACTTCCTGGCGTGCACCTGACTTACACTAACCTTATGATGAGGAGTCTTCTAGAAGCTCATTCTTTTCCCTCCTCTTCTCTATGAATCTGACACACTACATTGCCCAGACTGATCTCAGTAGGCTCAGCCTTTTGAGTAACTGAGACTGCCAACATGTCTGTCCAGAAGAGCTCACCACTTATAGGGAGGTTAGCTCTTTGCGTATGGTATGAGTTACAAATGTTTTCTCTTACTGTGTCAGGAGCAAATACTTGGGCTCAACACTAAATGGTAGGTACTAACATACGCCCGTCATCTTATATACCGAAAACAACTCACAGAACACGTTATGAGGTGGAAAGCAGCATCGTTAGGGACTTTCTCTTGCAGACAGTGGGGAGGGGGCCTCGCTAAGGACCACGCATTAGAAACAGGAGCTATCCATGCGAAGCGGGAGACGTGAGGGGCTGACTGGGAGCTGATTCCGGGCTAAGCGCAGGTAGAGGCTGGGAGCAGATGCATTTCGCAGCCATGGGGCAGCCTCAGGCCCAGCGAGAGGACCAAGGGTGGCGTCCAGGACGACTGGGGTTTAACCCGCCTGAGTGGAGGGGCAGGGAATCCTGGGAGGGTCTGGTGGTCCCCACTGGATAAGCAGTGATGGCCTCCGTTTCAGTCTTAAATCCAGCTGCCGGTGGTTCACCTGGTCTCTGAGCCTGAGCAGCTAAACCACCTGTAGATATGCACGTCAGGTCCAAAAGTAAGCCTGGTAAACAGGCGAGGAGCTGAAGCTGAAGCGCAAAGGGGCCAGGACCGCCAAGGGCAATGAACAGCACAGCACAGCAGGTGCCCCAGCCACAGGACACCGAGGGGTGAAAAGGGCACCGCTGCGCCTCTGACGTTCACTAAGAGTTGAAGGACTGAGCGTCTCGTTCCCTCTGCCAGCACACCTGTCACACACGGAACACGCATTGAACACACTTGACCTGCTACGGTTCCACCACTGCTGTCCTGCCAGGAGCACTAACCGCTGAACCACCGCCGGCCCCGAAGGCCAATCACACTGCAGACCAGCAGCTGGGGGGCGGGGCAGGGAAGCAACATCCACAGCATGATTTCGATTGTGTACAAACCCCGTTCCCCCAGTGAAGTTAAGATCACCAAGTGCCGGTGCCTCAAACTTGTCAGGCTAAGCCAGGCGCTGGTGGCTCACGCCTGTAATCCTAGCTACTCAGGAGGCTGAGATCTGAGGATCGCGGTTCAAAGCCAGCCCAGGCAGGAAAGACCGTGAGACTCCTACCTCCAATAAACCACTAGAAAACCGGAAGTGGCGCTGTAGCTCAAGTGGTAGAGCGCTCGCCTTGAGCTGAAGAGCTGAGGGACAGCATTCAGGCCCAGAGTTCAAGCCCCACAATCGACCAAAAAAAAAAACAAAAAAAACTTGTCAGGCTAGCTATCAGGAGGCTGGGATCAGGAAGGATCACCGTTTGAGACCAGCACAGACGTACACACAGGAGATCCCTTCCCAACCAATAGTTGGTCACGCTGGTGCACTCTTGTCATCCCAGCTACGTGGGAAGGTGAGGGCAGGAAAATCACAGTTCCAGGTCAGTTCCATCTGGGGGGGGAAAGCTGGGTGTGGTGGCACTTGCCTGTGGTCCCCACTAACACAGGAAGCATGTGGCAGGCAGACAGGGGTTCAGGTGTACACACTTGGACAAAAAACAAGACCCAAGACCTGATCTCAAAAGGAGCCAGTGTAAACAGTGGGGGTGGAAGGACGAGTCAGCCAGTCAGCCGTAGAAAGCCTGCCTAGCAAGCACAAGGACCCGAGTTCAAAGTGCCAGGACTGCAAAACCAAAAAACAAGGCAGTCATTAAGTTGGGGGTGCCAGCTACAGTGCCACACAGCTCCAGTTCAATACACCACAAGGATAGCATGGAAGACCGAAAAGAACTCAAGCGCTAGCTAATAATCTTCTTCCTGTTTTTGTATCACATGTAAGAAAGACCCCCTACCAGCATCTCAGTCCTTCACTTTAAAAAACCCTTTAATTTTGCTTTTACAGAAGTACCACACGGCTGTGTTAATGTGTGTACTCTCTGCACATAACTGCTCTAACAGCAAGCCAGTGCCCAGGGAGGAGAACTGTCCCCTCCTTTAGATTTTGCTGAATTAAACCTGTTTTCAAATAATGCGACTTGCTGAGTGTAGTAAGGAGGGATCCATGAATATATTATTGCCATTTCTGACATTGCCAGTTAAACAGTGGGACTGTGGCTGTGGCTGGGGATGGTGGACTTGCCCAAAGACCAGGTGTAAGCCACAGCATCGCCAAAACAAGTCAGCAAAACACTGGGCTCGCAGACAGTAGTGTAACTGTTTTGCTTAACTTAAAAAAGAATAAATAAGAAGAAAGTGGCACTGTGGCTCAAGTGGTAGAACGTTCGCCTTGAGCTGAAGAGCTGATGGACAGCACCCAGGCCCAGAGTTCAAGCCCCACGACTGACAAAAAGAGAGAGAGAATAAATAAGTTTTTTCTTTGTTGTTGTTTCGTCTTACTTGCTCATTTGTCTGTCTTTGAGAGGAAAAGAGGGAGGCACAGAAATGGAGAAAGTGTGAACCAATGCAGCAGTGGTACTCAGGGAAAGACACCACTTGTGGGTGGGAATGGGAAGGAAAAACCCGGAGAGAGGGAGGGAAGGGGCGGCCTTGTCCAAAAGGAAATGCACTCTTCCCTGGCTTGTGTAAAACTACAACCCTCTGAACAGCGTCTTATTACAACAATTAAAAAGTGAAGATAAAAAATAGGTAATAATGCCAGGATCTATTGAGAGCCAGGTATTATTTCAAACTCCTACTTCTTCCCTCCGTGTCCCCTGTTTTGGAGACTTGGTCTAGTAAATGGCCCAGGTCGGTTTGGGATCTTCCTGCCTCGGCCTCCCGGGTGCCAGGAGTCCACATTCCAGGCCACACCTGGTTTTTAATTTCTTTTTTAACCTCATCTAGTTCTGTCCTATAGGTCGATGTTCGTACAAGGTCCTCTTTATCAATGGGTAACTGAGGCCAGGGATACTAAAACTGGCTCTGTCACTGACGCGGCTGGGATGGAGGGGCACCTCTCAAACACAGGGCGGCGCTGACACGACTCCCTCCCCTGCAGGGCGGGGGGCTCAGTCAGCAGGTCAGAGGTCACCGGCTCACCCCGCCGGATGCCAGCCCTGGGCCCCAGCGGGAGGCGGCCGCTACCCGCCGGTTCCCGGCTCCTCCTGGCATCATCCCACCGTCCTAATCCCGACGGACGCCTCGCCCATCAAACACCCACACCCCAGGCACCTCCAGGCAGGGTGAGGCCCCGGCGCCCTGGGCGGGAGCCCGGAGCGCGACGCCGGCCCCCCATCGCCGGACCTCGGGGCTGTGCGCCCGCGCCGCGCCCCGGCCGGGCCGCCCGCGCCCGGGTCACCTACACAGGGGCCGCCCGCGCCCGGGTCACCCACACAGGGGCCGCCCGCACAGGGGCCGCCCGCGCCCGGGTCACCCGCACAGGGGCCGCCCGCACAGGGGCCGCCCGCGCCCGGGTCACCCGCACAGGGGCCGCCCGCGCCCGGGTCACCCGCACAGGGGTCACCCACACAGGGGCCGCCCGCGCCCGGGTCACCTACACAGGGGCCGCCCGCACAGGGGCCGCCCGCGCCCGGGTCACCCGCACAGGGGCCGCCCGCACAGGGGCCGCCCGCGCCCGGGTCACCCGCACAGGGGCCGCCCGCGCCCGGGTCACCCGCACAGGGGCCGCCCGCACAGGGGTCACCCGCGCCCGGACACCCGCCGGCGTCCCCCGCGCCCGGCCCCTCACCTGCCCCGCAGGCCTCCCCGGCCCGCAGGACGCGGCCCGCCCGCTGCGCGGAGCCCGCGGAGCCCGGCCCTTCCGTGAGCCCCGCGGCGCGGCTGCCCCGGCCCGCCCGCGGCGCGGCTGCCCCGACCCCCGCGCCTACCTGGAGGCCCCGATGCCCTGCGAGGAGACCGCGGGCCTCACCGACCGCCCACGCCGGCGTCCGAGCGCTGGGCCCGAGGACGCGAACCTGAACCTGCGGGCCCGGGCCGGGCCGCCGCGGCCGCCAGCCAATCAGCGGCCAGCGCCATAAGCTGATATGACGGCAGATCGCGCGACCCGGCGGGGAGGGGCTCTGCCCGATCACGTGAGCCCGCCGGCCACGCCCCCGCGCCCGCTCAGCCCGGGGGTGGGGGGAGCAGGAGGAGAGAACTAGAGTACCCGGATGGTGGCGCGCTGAGATGGAGTCTAAGGTTTAGCTGTGGGTGGCTTTGCTTTACTTTGCTCTGCTGTGCTCTCCCCTGCTCTACCCTCCCCTGATCTCCCCTGCTCTCCCCTCCCCTGCCCTCCCCTGCTCCCCCCTCCCCTGCTCTCCCCTCCCCTGCTCTCCCCTCCCCTGCTCCCCCCTGCTCTCCCCTCCCCTGCTCCCCCCTGCTCTCCCCTCCCCTGCTCCCCCCTGCTCTCCCCTCCCCTGCTCCCCCCTCCCCTGCTCCCCCCTGCTCTCCCCTCCCCTGCTCTCCCCTCCCCTGCCCTCCCCTGCTCTCCCCTCCCCTGCTCTCCCCTCCCCTGCTCTCCCCTCCCCTGCTCCCCCCTGCTCTCCCCTCCCCTGCTCCCCCCTGCTCTCCCCTCCCCTGCTCCCCCCTGCTCTCCCCTCCCCTGCTCCCCCCTCCCCTGCTCCCCCCTGCTCTCCCCTCCCCTGCTCTCCCCTCTCCTGCTCTCCCCTCCCCTGCTCCCCCCTCCCCTGCCCTCCCCTGCTCTCCCCTCCCCTGCTCTCCCCTCCCCTGCTCCCCCCTCCCCTGCTCTCCCCTGCTCTCCCCTCCCCTGCTCCCCCCTCCCCTGCTCTCCCCTGCTCTCCCCTCCCCTGCTCTCCCCTCCCCTGCTCCCCCCTGCTCTCCCCTCCCCTGCTCTCCCCTCCCCTGCTCTCCCCTCCCCTGCTCCCCCCTCCCCTGCTCTCCCCTCCCCTGCTCCCCCCTGCTCTCCCCTCCCCTGCTCTCCCCTCCCCTGCTCTCCCCTCCCCTGCTCTCCTCTCCCCTGCTCTCCCCTCCCCTGCTCCCCCCTGCTCTCCCCTCCCCTGCTCTCCCCTCCCCTGCTCTCCCCTCCCCTGCTCTCCCCTCCCCTGCTCTCCTCTCCCCTGCTCCCCCCTCCCCTGCTCTCCCCTGCTCTCCCCTCCCCTGCTCTCCCCTCCCCTGCCCTCCCCTGCTCTCCCCTCCCCTGCTCTCCCCTCCCCTGCTCTCCCCTCCCCTGCTCCCCCCTGCTCTCCCCTCCCCTGCTCTCCCCTCCCCTGCTCTCCCCTCCCCTGCTCTCCCCTCCCCTGCTCTCCTCTCCCCTGCTCCCCCCTCCCCTGCTCTCCCCTGCTCTCCCCTCCCCTGCTCTCCCCTCCCCTGCCCTCCCCTGCTCTCCCCTCCCCTGCTCTCCCCTCCCCTGCTCTCCCCTCCCCTGCTCCCCCCTGCTCTCCCCTCCCCTGCTCTCCCCTCCCCTGCTCCCCCCTGCTCTCCCCTCCCCTGCTCCCCCCTGCTCTCCCCTCCCCTGCTCCCCCCTGCTCTCCCCTCCCCTGCTCCCCCCTCCCCTGCTCCCCCCTGCTCTCCCCTCCCCTGCTCTCCCCTCCCCTGCTCTCCCCTCCCCTGCTCCCCCCTCCCCTGCTCTCCCCTGCTCTCCCCTCCCCTGCTCTCCCCTCCCCTGCTCCCCCCTGCTCTCCCCTCCCCTGCTCTCCCCTCCCCTGCTCTCCCCTCCCCTGCTCCCCCCTCCCCTGCTCTCCCCTCCCCTGCTCCCCCCTCCCCTGCTCTCCCCTCCCCTGCTCCCCCCTGCTCTCCCCTCCCCTGCTCCCCCCTCCCCTGCTCCCCCCTGCTCTCCCCTCCCCTGCTCTCCCCTCCCCTGCTCTCCCCTCCCCTGCTCCCCCCTCCCCTGCTCTCCCCTCCCCTGCTCCCCCCTCCCCTGCTCTCCCCTCCCCTGCTCCCCCCTGCTCTCCCCTCCCCTGCTCCCCCCTCCCCTGCTCCCCCCTGCTCTCCCCTCCCCTGCTCTCCCCTCCCCTGCTCTCCCCTCCCCTGCTCCCCCCTCCCCTGCTCTCCCCTGCTCTCCCCTCCCCTGCTCCCCCCTCCCCTGCTCTCCCCTGCTCTCCCCTCCCCTGCTCCCCCCTCCCCTGCTCTCCCCTGCTCTCCCCTCCCCTGCTCTCCCCTCCCCTGCTCTCTCCTGCTCTCCCCTGCTCTCCCCTCCCCTGCTCTCCCCTCCCCTGCTCTCCCCTCCCCTGCTCCCCCCTGCTCTCCCCTCCCCTGCTCTCCCCTCCCCTGCTCTCCCCTCCCCTGCTCCCCCCTGCTCTCCCCTCCCCTGCTCCCCCCTGCTCTCCCCTCCCCTGCTCCCCCCTGCTCTCCCCTCCCCTGCTCCCCCCTCCCCTGCTCCCCCCTGCTCTCCCCTCCCCTGCTCTCCCCTCCCCTGCTCTCCCCTCCCCTGCTCTCCCCTCCCCTGCTCTCCCCTCCCCTGCTCCCCCCTGCTCTCCCCTCCCCTGCTCTCCCCTCCCCTGCTCTCCCCTCCCCTGCTCTCCCCTCCCCTGCTCTCCCCTCCCCTGCTCCCCCCTGCTCTCCCCTCCCCTGCTCTCCCCTCCCCTGCTCTCCCCTCCCCTGCTCCCCCCTGCTCTCCCCTCCCCTGCTCCCCCCTGCTCTCCCCTCCCCTGCTCCCCCCTGCTCTCCCCTCCCCTGCTCCCCCCTCCCCTGCTCCCCCCTGCTCTCCCCTCCCCTGCTCCCCCCTCCCCTGCTCTCCCCTGCTCTCCCCTCCCCTGCTCTCCCCTCCCCTGCTCCCCCCTGCTCTCCCCTCCCCTGCTCTCCCCTCCCCTGCTCTCCCCTCCCCTGCTCCCCCCTCCCCTGCTCTCCCCTCCCCTGCTCTCCCCTCCCCTGCTCTCCCCTCCCCTGCCCTCCCCTGCTCTCCCCTCCCCTGCTCTCCCCTCCCCTGCTCTCCCCTCCCCTGCTCCCCCCTGCTCTCCCCTCCCCTGCTCTCCCCTCCCCTGCTCTCCCCTCCCCTGCTCCCCCCTCCCCTGCTCTCCCCTCCCCTGCTCTCCCCTCCCCTGCTCTCCCCTCCCCTGCCCTCCCCTGCTCCCCCCTCCCCTGCTCTCCCCTCCCCTGCTCTCCCCTCCCCTGCTCTCCCCTCCCCTGCCCTCCCCTGCTCTCCCCTCCCCTGCTCTCCCCTCCCCTGCTCTCCCCTCCCCTGCCCTCCCCTGCTCCCCCCTCCCCTGCTCTCCCCTCCCCTGCTCTCCCCTCCCCTGCTCTCCCCTCCCCTGCTCTCCCCTCCCCTGCTCCCCCCTCCCCTGCTCTCCCCTCCCCTGCTCTCCCCTCCCCTGCTCTCCCCTCCCCTGCTCTCCCCTGCTCTCCCCTCCCCTGCTCTCCCCTCCCCTGCTCTCCCCTCCCCTGCTCTCCCCTGCTCTCCCCTGCTCTCCCCTGCTCTCCCCTCCCCTGCTCCCCCCTCCCCTGCTCTCCCCTCCCCTGCTCTCCCCTCCCCTGCTCTCCCCTCCCCTGCCCTCCCCTGCTCTCCCCTCCCCTGCTCTCCCCTCCCCTGCTCTCCCCTCCCCTGCTCCCCCCTCCCCTGCTCTCCCCTCCCCTGCTCTCCCCTCCCCTGCTCTCCCCTCCCCTGCCCTCCCCTGCTCTCCCCTCCCCTGCTCTCCCCTCCCCTGCTCTCCCCTCCCCTGCTCTCCCCTCCCCTGCTCTCCCCTCCCCTGCTCCCCCCTCCCCTGCTCTCCCCTCCCCTGCTCTCCCCTGCTCTCCCCTGCTCTCCCCTGCTCTCCCCTCCCCTGCTCTCCCCTGCTCTCCCCTGCTCTCCCCTGCTCTCCCCTCCCCTGCTCCCCCCTCCCCTGCTCTCCCCTCCCCTGCTCTCCCCTCCCCTGCTCTCCCCTCCCCTGCCCTCCCCTGCTCTCCCCTCCCCTGCTCTCCCCTCCCCTGCTCTCCCCTCCCCTGCTCCCCCCTCCCCTGCTCTCCCCTCCCCTGCTCTCCCCTCCCCTGCCCTCCCCTGCTCTCCCCTCCCCTGCTCTCCCCTCCCCTGCTCTCCCCTCCCCTGCCCTCCCCTGCTCTCCCCTCCCCTGCTCTCCCCTCCCCTGCTCTCCCCTCCCCTGCTCTCCCCTCCCCTGCTCTCCCCTGCTCTCCCCTGCTCTCCCCTCCCCTGCTCTCCCCTCCCCTGCTCTCCCCTGCTCTCCCCTCCCCTGCTCTCCCCTGCCCTGCTCTCCCCTGCTCTCCCCTGCTCTCCCCTGCTCTCCCCTCCCCTCCCCTCCCCTGCTCTCCCCTGCTCTCCCCTGCTCTCCCCTCCCCTCCTCCCCCTCCCCTGCTCTCCCCTCCCCTGCTCTCCCCTCCCCTGCTCTCCCCTCCCCTGCTCTCCCCTCCCCTGCTCCCCCCTCCCCTGCTCTCCCCTGCTCTCCTCTCCCCTGCTCTCCCCACCCTCTGCTCCCCTCTGTCTTGACTTCTGAGTCTCATCAGGGAACGTTGCTGGTGTCTGGCCTGTGTGCAGCCCTTCCTGGGCATCCTGCTCCGCCCTAAGGAAGATGGAGGACACTCCTCTGCAGGGGAGTTCCTGCCTGCCTGCCTGCCTGCCAGTGTGGACCACAGCACCACAGCAGTAGGGCCTCTGCTTTTCTAGGAGTCAGGGGAGGGAGGGCGTGGGGTGGCTCTTGGGTCTGGGGTGTTGGATACGCTCACCATCCTGGTTTTTCTAACATGAGCTTGGTGCTGCTATGCATCCATTAATTGAGTAAATTCGTAGGCGATACTATTTCTCTTGCCTAGACAAATCATTTCTCAGTCTGCCCTATGTTCTCCTGGCCAGATGGGGGTTGCTTGCTTGCTGAACAAGATACACATTCATTCTTCCTCAACATTTGCACTCAAAATGGAGCAAACTTTGGTTTTTATAAAGTGAAGACACTCAGGGCAAAGCACAACCTGAATGCCACTGTTACACACGGTATCGAGTACCTTCAGAGTAGGACCGCTATGACATCCAGGCTGGCCTAGAACCTGTGCAGTCCAGGCTTGTCTTGAACTTACCATCTTCCTGCCTCAGTCTCCCAAGCGCTAGGATTACAGGTGTGAGCAATTGTACTTGGCTGATTTCCTGTCTCTTAACTAGAGGAAGAGGAATGCGGTATGGGATGTCTGTAGCCACTGGTACAGCCGGTGCCCTCTCCCCATCCTGTTAGCGGTAGCTCAGTCATGTGGTCACTTCTAACTGCTGGGAAGGTCTTTATTCTCATCGTCTTTGTTCAGCTGCAAACTAGAGTTGTTATTTGTCTCGGAGATGTAACAAAGGAATTGGGAAGACGTTTTATTATAGATAAAAGTACTCAAGATGAAGGGTGACTTGGGAGAGTTTTAGACAAAGTCTGCGGGACGCAATGCAGGATTACACAGGTTATTTTTTGACAAGGGCAGCTTGACTAGGAGTACTCCGTTTCTTTGTTTTCTCCGGGTACAGGTTACAAACTCAGCACATTTACAGAGGAGCTGTTTTGCTTTGAACACAAAACCCAGTTTGATGGCTGTGGATCCCACATGTAGGCACTATACAGTTTATGAAGTCCAGGTTCCTTTTTTATCTTTAATACTCTTTTAATTGCTTGCTGTCCTGAGTGAGGCCATACCACACCTGCCTCCTGTCCCTCAAAGTGCTCTGATGTTGACTTTGACCTTTCAGATTGCACCAACACATGAGGTCATAGTTTGTTTTTCTCTGTCAAAAATAAATTATTTTTGTCAGTCAGGGGGCTGGAACTCTGGTCCTGAGCGCTGTCCCTGAGCTCTTCAGCTCAAGGCAAGCGCTTTACCACTTGAGCCACGGCACCGCCCCCAGTTTTCCGGTGGTTCATCGGAGATAAGAGTCTCACAGACTTTCCTGCCTGGGCTGGCTTTGAACCATGATCCTCAGATCTCAGCCTCCTGAGTAGCCAGGATGACAGGCGTGAGCCACCGGCTCTGTCACCGCTCTGTCACGATTATTCCACCAAGCATAGCCTCTTGGCTCGTAATGTCACCAATGGTGGGATTTCCTTTGCGTAGTTGAATAATGTGCCCTCATAAATTGTATATGTATACACATACACACACACACACACAGGTTTTCTATATCCATTCATCCATCGGCACACACTTAGGTTTGTCTTAAGCTTTTGGCTCCTGTCGACATGCTGTGGTGAATGTGTTAGCACAGGTGTCTTCTCAGGTTCCAAGGTAGAATTGCTAGATCGTATGGCAGTTCCATTTTTGTGCTTTTGTGAAACCTTGATTCTGCTTTCCATAGTGGCTGATCCCATTTCCACAACTGCCCTCTACAGGACACAACGGGCTCCCTGTCCCTGCACCTTCCCCAACATTTACCTGTTATTTCTTGTAGCTATTGGTCGTCCAAACAAGGCCAGGTGGTTTCTAATCCCATTGTGGTTTTGACTTGTGTTTCCCTGACCACAAATCAATATGAATACCTTCTCATACCGATTGGCCGTGTGTGTGTGTGTGTGTGTGTGTGTGTGTGTGTGTGTGTGTGAATTGTAGCAAGGATTTAGTTTAATAGAGCAGGCTTAAAGCAGGGAGAAATGGAAAAAAGAATCATTTCCTTCCCATCTCCTAAAACAAACGAGAGCCCTTGTATGGGGCTGATGGAGACAGGAACAGCCAGTCTGTGACACTGCAGCCATTGCTGGGGATGGCTGCCACGCATCTACAACCATGCAGAGCCTGGGAAGTCTGGGCTCTGAATTCTAACCTGTGCTGACGTCAGACAAGCAAACACACAGCATACTGACTCCCGCCATCTGAGAGAGCAAAGAAACTTCTCAACCCCAGACTTGAAGAACAGGAGTCACTGGGGTCAGGTGATGGATCTAGAAGAGGAAAGAATTGCCTATGCAATGGATGACAGCAGGAGAGACGGAGGGTGTCCACACTGAGGGAATGGAATTATGCAACACCGTATTTGAGGATCAGATCATACGTGAGGAGCAAGGATGGACCCATGCTCTGTTAGGGCCTGGAATGAGTAGCTTGCTACATACTCAGAAAAGAAAAGCTTGGTTCCAGCTTCTCCGTTTCCTTGGTTCTCCTAAACAGGGTGCCGCGAAACCCGAGGTCCTCATGCGATGGCGGTGAAAGGCTGGAATGCAATGCTGGCGCTTTCTTGCTGACGATAGTCAAAGACAAAGAAAGCCGTGGGAGAGAGGAAACAGGAGACAAATGGAGAGGATAGGAAGGGGAGAGGAAAAGAAAGGAGGGGAGAAGAGAGACGTGCACGCACACCACCCACACTCGGCAAGAACACGGAAGACTGGAAGTCTATAGTTGTGTTAAGGAAGACCTTTCTGCTCATAGTCGCGGGTTGGTTTAATGTTAGGACATGCCAAAATGAGCATGTTGGCAAGGCATGGGATAGTATAAACTGGAATGACGTGACTAGGCCTTCTACAAGACACTGCTTTCTCCAACCTCTCTCAGGGACAGGCTTGAAGGATGTGGTCAAAGAAATTCTCCTAGCCACATGCCAGTGGCCCATCCCTATTATCTTCCAGAGACTGAGCTCAGAGGATCTTGGTTCAAAGCTACTTTGGGAAGAAAAGCTTGCAACATTCCCATTTCCAAAAATAACTGGCAAAAAAATCTGGGCTAGTGGCATGGCTCAAGTGGTAGAGCACCAGATGAACAAGTAAGCAAGCCAAGTGGTGATTAGTATCAGTACCAGAAAAAAACAATTCCCCATGGGTAAGACTAGAATGGCCATATCAGGCAAGCAGATAATTCTACTGTCGTAAAGTAAGCCAATACATTGAGGTTTGCAGATTTTTACTGGCCCAATAATTCAACTTCATATCCAGCTATGCTATGGGCTGGGGCGCCCATGTTTTCTGCTGATACTTGGGCATCGATTTATTCTTCTGAAGGACTGGAAGAGGCTATGTGGTGGGTGGAGCAAGAAGACAGGCAGCCTAACTAATGGCCATGACTCCTAGAATCTGGATCCATGGGTTGTTAAGAGGCTTGTGAGGAATTTCATTTCTGCTTTTGAACCCATTGCATAAACGATGACGAGGAAGCCACGGACACTTCCAGGAGCTTTGGCACCGCCCCCTACTTCCATCACTTTAGGTAGCAGCATCACAAGCCTGTCATCCTCCTACCAGAAGCGTCAGCCTAGCCATGGACTTTGGTGTCCAGCAAGAGAAGCATTCCGACCAGAAGGGGCAAAGTTCTCAAACCAGGGCTCCTCCACAGGGGCATCTTTACGAAGGATCTCGGGGTGCTAGCTCCTCCCACTTTGTTTTCAGGAATGACTTCCTTTCTGTGCTTTGAAGGAGTTCTCTGGGCTGTCCTTTCCTACTTTTACTGAAAGCGCAGGAAGGTCGTGTGGCCCCTGCCGCACTGCCCTGCCTCTGCAAGGCCGTTTCCTAATCTGGGAAAGCACAGAGAACTCGGTGTTGATAGTGTCTGTGAACAAACAGTCCTGCTGTGGTTCCGGCCTGAAGAATGCTGCCCATTGTCCTCTGTGAAGGCCTGTGGGTCCAGCCGAGAGCAGGGCGTCATTTCTATAGTTATGATCATCGCGAGAGTCCACAGGCAGCCGCTACAGACTCTTTCAGATGCCACAGGTGTTTCCACACTCATTAGGATACTTTTCTTCCTCTCTCAGGGCTGTTCTGATAGGAAGAAAGCAGGTGTAGCCCTCGACTCTGAAAAGAAGGGCTCTGACACATCTCACGTTTTGATCTAGAGTTTAGTTTTGTTTAATTTAGTGAGAGTTACTTCTTTTCTTGGGGATCTACTGGATCTCAAAAAAATGATCTTATAGCTTTATCATCATGATCATCATTCTTATTCTTCTAAACATGATGTGGCCATATAACCTAGTCTGGCCTTGAAACTCTAGAAAACGTGGCTATGGAAACTAAAACCTCAAAGGGAGCTCGCAGGCCTGTAATCCTAGCTACTGAGGAGGGTGAGATCTAAGGATCACAGTGTGAAGCCAGCTAGGGCAGAGAATGCCCAGTGAGACTCTTATCTCCAAATTAACCACCCAAACACAAGAAGTGGAGCTGTCTGTGCTTGGAGTAGAAGAGAAAGAAGAATTCCCTGAGAATCAGAATCACAAGTCCGCATTCACGTTGGCTTGGGGTTGTGAACGTGTCATTCCTCCCACCGAGGGGCCCCAGGTTGGCATTGCCCCAACTGCACAGCAAAGGCAAAGCCCATCCTACCTGTTGGGCTCCTTTAATACATTGCTTTCAGCTGTTTCTAAGCGCTGACTCACACTCTTAAAGTTGACAGCAGTCTGAATGCACGGGATTCTGGACCAACTGGTTCTTGGCCCATCTGGCTGCTCCCTCTTTCACGCCTTCTGAGGAAGACACCCAAGGGCAAATTCTGGGGGAAGGAGCTAAGCCATCTGGGGGGAAGGGGGGAGGGCGGGGCGGTCCACCTGGACAGCAGGCAGGACCACACAGCACAGCCCCCTTGTATGCAGGCCCTTAGCATCGATTAGAGCAGCCAGAGTTCCACCTGATCTGTAACCTAAGGGTCACCTTGCTGTTCATCAAATTATGCCCAAAGAGCCTACATCTGAGTCTTGAGAAATGAGAAAGACTTGCAGCCACCATCTCGACTGCCATCTTCTGGTTGATCTGGAGCTTGGCCAAAGTCATTGGGCATTTCTTCTGTTCTGGTAACCCATGCATGTGGACTGCCAGTGCTCACCTGGGGCTGGTTATTGTGGTCTTCGGTGGAGTAGAGAGAGACACAGAGACACGGTGGAGCCCGGCGTCAGACTACCTCCATGTGGCTCGCGGTTCTGTTTTGTTTCTAGAAACTGGAGGAGGCTAGACAGAGATTTGTTTCATCCACATTATTTAAATCCATAAGCACTTTTCAGTCATCCATTTGTATAACTGAGCTTTAAGAAAACACGACTCGAATAAGTCTTGTCTGAAGTTTTGTTCTAGCGGTTTGAATTTCTAGAGGGAATGATTCTGCCTGAATAGAAAACGGATCTGTTTTCTGGAAGACAAAAGTAGCAAATGGCTCCCTCTCGTGGTGAATGACAGCTCTCCCGTGCAGGGCCTCCAGCTCCAGACGCAGGACGGAAGGCTTTTGTTCAGAAATACTCCGTGGAGCAAGGCACTGCTGTCTCACGCCTGTCATCCTAGTGACTGAGACCGGAGGATCCCAGTTCAAAGCCAGCCAGGGCAGAAAAGTCCCCGTGAGACTCTTATCTCCAATGAACCGCTCAAAATCCAGAAGTGGCATCATGGCTCAAAGAGGTAAAGCGCTAGCCTGGAGCAAAAGAGCAAAGGGACAGTGCCCTCAGTTCAAGCCCCACAGCTTACAAAAAAAAAAATCCCATTCAAACACAAAAATAGAAAAAATAACTTCATTAATCAAGTGACTTCATTTTCAAAAATGTGATAGAAAATGATAGAATTCTTCCATTTGTCTTTCACCTATGGAACCAATGGAACATAGCTATCGTGATGAAAAGGGAGGAATTTGATTAGCTTCCACAAGTGGTCTGACACCGTCCTGGCCACGTCCACGCTGGAGAGCTGGGAAGCCGTGGCTGTTGAGTCCAGGCAGCTGAAGCCTCGGAGCAGAAGGAACCCAATGGGGCAGCCCCCCACTCGCCCCCCCCCGTCCCCAGGCCCCAGCTGGGGGGAGTCTGCTTTGGAGAGCTGAAGAAGCTCTTCAGAGTCCAAAGTTCAGTGAGAGCCAAAGAAGGAAAAAAAAAATGCACCTGCTTGAGCAGACTTGATTTTCACCCATGAGTGGTCTTCCCCTTTTCCTCTTTTGTTCCACCCAAGCCCCCATCCCATGGGGTGGCACCATGCAAAGACGTGAGGGCTGAGGCTCGAGCCTGAGATTGCTTCCTCAGGGGCAGCGTGCAGTTGCCCTCAGGGCTGCCCCAACCAGGCGGGGCAAAGGGACAAAGTTGGCTTCATTCTTGTGAAAAGGACAACCTTTGGCAGGCATGATGAATGCTGTGGTTTCTAAACCTAACCTGGCCTTCCGACCCGCAGCAGAGGGGGGTCAGTGAAGGAGCTAGCCAATCCAACAGCAGCCAAGGCAACAGCAGCCAATCCAGCAGCAGCCAAGGCAACAACAGCCAACCCAACAGCAGCCAATCCAACAGCAGCCAATCCAACAGCAGCCAATCCAACAGCAGCCAACCCAACAGCAGCCAACCCAACAGCAGCCAATCCAACAGCAGCCAACCCAACAGCAGCCAACCCAACAGCAGCCAATCCAACAGCAGCCAATCCAACAGCAGCCAATCCAATGACAGCTAATGCAGCAGCAGCAAAGCGGCTCACAGTATGGCCTGACTTGGAAAGCTTTGGCACACAGAGGTGAAAGGGACTGTGCAACTTGCCTGTTGTTCTAGTTTGATTTTAGAAATAAAGCCATTCGGGCAGCTGCTGGGAGCCACATCTGGGAAGAGGGGCGGCCAGCGTCAAGGGCATAGTTAGACCGAGATGACAGGCGGCCATCCTGTCTGGCTCATCGCAGGCAGCAGGCCCCAGCGGACCAGGGTACAGGTGCAAATAGAGTGAATGCTCATGTCCCCTTCCTGAGAAGTCACAAACATGAAAACAAGGCTAGACCCGAACATGATAATGATGTCCATTCTCCTTCAGTCTTTGCAGAAAGGTCACAGGTTTCGCTCACCGGACTTGTCCGTTGCTCTCTCTGTCTCTGTTCCTGGCTCACAGTGACATCATGCGGAGACAAGCAGTCTGCCTTTTGTTTGTTGGGTATTTTTGCAGTGTTAGTTATTGCTTTTAAAAATGTCTTATTACAGATTTAATGTGGGCTACTTACTTTAAAGAGTGAAAATATAGGAAAGTAAAAAGAAGGAAATGAAGCTGGGCACCAATGGCTCCCACCTATAATCTTAGCTACCAAGATCTAAGGATCTTGGTTCAAAGCCAGCCCAGGAAGGAAAGTCTGTGAGACTCTTATCTCCAATTAATCACCAGAAAACCGGAAATGGGTCTGTAGCTCAAAGCAATAGAGCACTAGCCTTGAGCTCAAAGAGGCTCAGGGACAGCGCTCAGGCCCATGTCTAGCAAAACAACAGTAACAAAAAAACCATTATTAACCATCAGGTATATTTTTCATCCAGTCTTTTAAAAGTGTTCCTATTAATATATAAACCTCCTGTAGTTCCCACTGGGATTACTGTTCAAATAATAAACTGAACTTGCTGAAGTGATTAAATGTTCTTTAGAAACTCCATTTTGATGAGTACATACTTATTTAGGATACGCATATATTCTTCTTTTCCTGACTGATTATGATAAGTCCTACTGTGGTCAGTCTACAAAGCCATGGGGGCAGAGGGTCAGTACTAGCGCTAAGACGCAGCCTGAAAAGCCACGCCCATGTTGACCTCCTTCTCCAGCGAGGCCCCACCCCCTAAGAACCCAACAAGCTCCCAGCTTCGGATTGAACTCATGGATGCACCAAGCAACAGGGTCACCCATGGGTCCTCCACTCCCATGTCACCAGCAGCAACCAGTTGGAGACCAAGGCTTCAATACATAAGCCTGGTGCGCCATTTTGTCTCCCAACCACAGCTCTATGAAGAAATCCTGACTAACACGAATTGAAGGGGGAATGGGAGCTGAGCAAGCGGAGATGCACAATTCTTTTAAAGATCTTTTGCCCCAAACTCGAGGGACGGGGTGGAACGCCAGATGCATGTGGCAGTCAGACTTTTTTAACTCCTATTATTATGGTATAGCTGTTTGCTGCAACTGGGCATGATCCAGTACAAGTGAGACTGTTTAATATAGTTGAGAGAAAATGATGGAGGTAGGCGGGCATGCCCAGGAAGCACAAGAAGAGCAGCTTACCTCCGCCCTGAGCCGGAGGGCATCGTCCCATTAGCAGAAGAGGAAGAAGAGCGCACAGCTGTGTGATTTTCTCCAGCAATGTCCAGCTTCCGACGGCAGACATGCACCAGATCCCGTCTTAACTACCGTTGATGTATTCCCGGTGGCATGCAAGAAGGGCTGTGCAGAAGGTTCTGGCATGGCTGCAAGGGAGTGGCTCTGTGGAGGTCAGGCCGGCTGTCTTCGGACAGGCCTGCATGCACTGCTTATGCGAGTAGAAATAGGAAGGAGAGCGCTAGGCCATGGCTGGAGGCTGGGAGAGGGCTGGGAGCAGCAGGTGGCTGCTGGGGGACAGGAAGTGGTGGGCGGGCCCTCTGGTCTTCAGCCCGGACTATCCCTCCGAGTGGAGAGACAGAAGCGAAGAATGTCGATTTCACCTCAGTCTCCCTGTGTCCGCGTTTCGCTCTTTCTCTTTCTCCCCCGCCCCCCGCCCCCCCACTGTATCAATTTTCCACCTGGAATCACTTACTCCTGTTTTGCTGGGTGAATGAAGTTTGGAGTGGAGTCCACTGAGGGGATTAGAGGTGTGGGGAAGGATTTTCATGGCGATTGAAAGGCTGACAACATGACGGCTGAAATCACTGCTGAAGGAGTTAGAATGATGTGGACTGTTACATTGCCCATACTGGGTCTTGAACTCATGACCTTGTGCTCTTGCTTGGCTTTTTCTGCTTAAGCCTGTGCTCTACCACTTGATCCACACCTCTACTTCTAGCCTTTTGCTGGTTAATTGAAGATAAGGGTGTCAGGGACTTTTCTCCCTGGGCTGGCTTTGAACCCTTGGAATGTGTCCTTAAATAGGATCATGGACCTGAGGCACGCAGGAACAGTGACGCGGATCCCTGACCGAGAGCCATGGCAAATCTGCTTCAGTTCATAATTTGCTGCTTGCAGGGATTTGTCACAATGGCGCAAAGCTGACCAATGTGAGCTGAGTGGTGAGAAATCTCTACAGCCATTCCTACGTCACCTTGGCTCTTTGCCCCAGCTCTCCATAGAGAATTCAGGGGGAAGAAATCAATCTACAAAATCTTTCTTCCACAAAGGAAAGCCAGGCTGTCACTCCCATAGTCTACTTAGGCTATTTGTCACCAAGTGAAAATAAAAACTAAATTCGGCCCAGGCTCATGCAACACTCCATCCCAGATTTAAAAGATGAATAAAAACCGACATTTAAAAATGTTAAGAGGTTGTCACGTGTGAGAACTCCTGAAATCCTAAGTATTCCAGAAGCTGGGATCCAAGGATTTGAAGCCAGCCTGGGAGAAAAAGGCTACAAGATTCTTACTGCCAATTAGTGACAAAAAGGCCAGAAGTGGAACTAGGGTTCAAGTGGTAGACTGCTAGCCTTCAGAGAAAAAGCTATGTCAGAACACAAGAGCCTAAGTTCAAATTCCAGTACTGGCACACACACACACACACACACACACACACACACCCCTTCTAGAAGAATAGTTTGTGACCCTGGGTGAAGCAATGGCTTCTTAAGAACAGACAGACAGCTACTACAAACTATTGATTGATACGTCAACTACATTAAAATTAAGAACTTGTGTTCTTTAAAAAAAATAGAGGAGTGAAAAGAAGTCTCCGACTGCAGGAATATATTTTCAGTGTATAAACATATGAAGATTAGAAGCCAGAATAGAAAACGAACTCCATGACTCAATAGAAAAGTGACAAATTATTAGAAAAATGAGCAAAAGACACAAACAGATGGTTGCAGAAAAGACAACACAAAAAGCTCATAAATTTGTATTTGGATACTTCACCTCAGTAGGAACTAGACAGATTTAGATTAAAGCCTGGAGAAACTGATTCAGACCCAACAGACTGGTAAAAACTAAGATGCTTTATAAAACTAGAGGAAGGAAGGAGCAGAGCTGTGTTTACAAGCAGATGCGGTGGATGCGTCGATAGAGAAGACATCGCTTTGGGACACTTAGCAACGCCTTTGCCAAACCCCCTTCTTCTGGGTCCTGTGGGTTCGCTCATAGATCTGTATTCAAAACTGCACCAGAAAGCGTGAACACAACTGTGTCAGGAAACCAAGCCAAAGCAATCCCCATGTCCATCTGTAGTGAAACTTTCTTTTCTTCCTTCCTTTCTTTCTCTCTCTTCTTTTGTACCAGTCCTGGGACTTGAACTCAGGGCCTGGGCGCTATCCCTGAGCTTTGTTGTTCAAGGCAGCACTCTATCACTTGAGCCACAGCTCCACTCTCCGTGTTCTGGTAGTTTTAGTCTATCATGAAGGAAGGATGTGGCAGAGCAAAGTTGCTTGTCTCATGATGACCAGAAAGCACAGAGAGAGAGAGAGAGACAGACAGAGACAGAGACAAACAGAGACAGAAAGACAGAGACAAACAGAAAAGAGAGACAGAATCACAGAGATAGGGAGGGTGTGGCAAGAGGTCAGGGGACAAGACATAAAATCTTGTGCACATTTCCCCAGGATCCTCCGGAAGGCCCGGCCTCCTCCATCCCTGCCTCCCTCAACGGGGCCACATTATTCTGTCCATCACTCTCAGTGATTGGAGTCGCACGCAAACCATCAGCCCGTGTTTCTTCCGTTAAAATCTTCTTGAACTACTCGTACACTCTTTCATACTCTTATCTATTTCACAACTAAGTTTTCATTACACATTTACGATTCTGTAAAGTAAATATTTGGGCATTTTCCTTGATCATCTGCAGACATATTTCTCAAAACATTTTAACAAACTAGAAATCACATTCATAAGTAAAAAAAAAAAACTAGAAAACCTTAATAATGGATCGTATTTACCTTATGCTTAAGGAATTTTCTGGTAAGTTTTCACAATAACTTTTCCTCTATTGAGATGTTATAGTAATTACCTACAACTTTATCCTTTAATTTGTTTTTATTATTTGCACATATGCACAGATCCTAATTTGGGATTGTAAAGTCAAACCGCTTTTCTCTGTGCGGTGCCGGTGCTGGGCTTGCACTCAGGACCCCCTGCTCCCACTTGGCTTTTCTTCTTCAAGTCTTGGTGCTCTATCACTTGAGCTTCAGCTTTTTGCTGGTTAATTGGAGATACAAACCTCAAAGACTTTCCACCTAGGCTGGCTTTGAACCCTGATCCTCAGATTTCTCAGCCTCCCGAGCAGCTAGGATTAGAGGCGTGATCACCAGTGCCCAGCTTCAAAAAACTCCTGTGTTCCCAGACTCTGCAGAACAGCTTTTCCTGGTGTACGCATGGGTGCAGCTCCATTGGTGAGGACTGAAGAGTTCCAGAAGGAAGACATTGCCCTGTAACCTTCTGCTGGCGTGGGGCTCCGAGGTGTCCGAGGCGGGGCCAGGTCTTCCCCGGAGACACTGGGAAGGAAGCGAGTTCTTTCTGATCCTCGTGTGGGAAGAGTCGTGCTATTCTGTGTAGTACAGTGACTTACTTATTCTGATTTGCATTCTATTATTCTTGGTTTAAATTGCTGTCAGGGCAGACTAAAGGGACCTTGCACGGAGACGCAGAGCCAACAGGAGCAGCGAGTCCTTGCTTGAGCTTACTGGATAGTTACAGCTGTGTGTTCTCCCATGTTAATTTCCTAAACTTCGCCCCCCACCCCTCAGGCACTCAAATGGAGGACTCAGATTTTTTGTTAAGAATCAAGTTCGTGGTCCAGCCTTGACACTTAAGTAGGATTTCACGGCATGCAAAAACAAAGTCTCAACTGGGCCTTATTTCATATTCCAAACCCCCTATCCTTATCTACATCTATATGAAGTTGTTTTTATTTTAAAATTTCTGAAACCGCATTGAAGAACTGTTTAAATACAATTAAAAGAAGGAGGCAGACGGAATATAAAGGGAATGGAAGGAATAGGAATATAAAAGAAAGGGGGTGAAAAAGTAAACCGAAGGGTTGAAGTGTCTTGGAGAAGCGTGGCTTTTGTACACTATCAAGTAAAACTCAGATCTGGGGCCCATAACCAGTCCACTCTAGACTCCTTCATGAACATTGCTTTATGATCCTTCTTGATTTCTAGCCACAGATTCTATATTCACTGGGTAGATACTGACAGATTAGTAGGATCTTTTGAGAATTGTCCTGTTATTTTTTTTTCTTACAAAACGTTCCTCGTTATTTCATCAAAAGTTTGAGGTAGATCTTTTTAGTGAAAAAAAATCCCTGTTCAATTTAGAGAATGTCAAGGGAGAAACCTTTTCTGACGTCTCTTTTTTACTTCTTGCAAACTTACGAAGTCTATTTTGATCTTCAAACTTCCGTTGGTTGCATTTTCATAGGCGACTGAACTTTCAAGAGGATTGCTATTTTGAAAAGAAGTTCTTGTTTTATTTTTATTTTAATTGTTGTTGGTCGTGGGGCTTGAACTGGGGCCTGGGCACTGTCCCTCGGCTCTTTTGCTTGTCTAGTGCTCTGCCACTGACAGCCACAGTGCCACTTCTGGTTTTCTGGTAGTTGACTTTTCTGCCTGAGCTAGCTTTGAAACAAGATCCTCAGATCTCAGCCTCCTGAGCAGCTATGATTACATGCATGAGCCACCAGCATCTGGCTTTTTTTTAAAAATTTTTGTTATTCTGGTGTGTGTGTGTGTGTGTGTGTGTGTGTGTGTGTGTGTGTGTGTGTGTGTGAGTGTGTGTGTGTACCAATTCTAGGGCTTGAAGTTGGGGCCTGGGCTGCGTCCCTCAGTTTTTTAACTCGAGGCTGTCTAGCACTTGGCCACAGCTCGAGTTCTGGCTTTTTGGTGGTTAATTAATGGTAAGAGTCTCATAGACTTTTCTTCCCAGGCAGACTTTGAACCATGATATCCAGATCTCAGCCTCTTGAGTAGCTAGGATTATAGGCAAGAGTCACCAGTGCCCAGCTTTATTCTTGTTTTTGTTTTTGTGCTAATTGGGAACAGTGTTTCATCTTCTATTTCTACCTGCTGATAATACTCAGCACAAAGAGCTAAGTGCATTCATAATGGATCTGAAATGAG
This sequence comes from Dipodomys spectabilis, assembly GCF_019054845.1. Classification (NCBI taxonomy): domain Eukaryota; kingdom Metazoa; phylum Chordata; class Mammalia; order Rodentia; family Heteromyidae; genus Dipodomys; species Dipodomys spectabilis. The sequence goes on along the minus strand of NW_024870753.1, from coordinate 8,348,354 downwards.
TGTGTTTATATGATTTTTAATAAATGAAATCTGCTCATTTTCCCTCCATTAGTGCGTTACTGTTTTTAGCAGCTTTTCTTTCCTCTGGCCTCTCAGGAAAGCCTGCATGTGGGGTGAAGCTCCTTTTTAAACGGCACTTTGGCATTCAGAAACACCACCAAGGCTTTTGGAAATTATTCCCGCAAGAGATGTCTGTAGCAAAGCTTTTGCAGTAAGTGCCTTCGTGTTTTTAAGACATTAATAACTTCGCTGATTTTGTCCCTCCTTGGGTTGCAGTTAAAATTAATTGAAAAACAACAATAAAACACTCCTACGCTTCACATGGACACCAAAGAGTAACAGGGAAAGAAGGACGAATGAGGCAAATTTCGCAGCAATTAATGAGATGTCCCTTGGACCGACTCTGAAAAGTAATGGCTTGCTGCAAGAAGAAATTGTTCTCATACCTTGTAAATGATGCATGGTATCAATAAGAAAAGCAAAAGCTAGATTCGTTGGCATTCTCGTAGATATAATTCTCTACCTGCCAATCCTCAGTTCATCCACACTGTAGCAGCCATTGAGGCTAGGGAGAGAGCACAAGATTGGTTACTTTTGTTTTTGTTTTGTTTTATATAACTGGGGCTAGCACTCAGAACCTGTGCTCCACCATTTGAGCCACATTCCCAGGTAACACAGGGTTTTAATAATTACTAGGGTGAATATTTTGGTGCATACTTGTAATCCCAGCTACTCAGGAGATGAAGATAGGAGGATTTAGTTCCATGCCTGGTCTGGCCAATATTTCAAGGCTCTATCTGAAAAAAAAAAAAAAAATCCAAACAACAAACTAAAAACCAAAGTCTAGGGGCACAGCTCACGTGGGAGAGAGCTAGCCCGATGTTCGATCCTCAGTACCATAAAGCAAAACAAAGAGCTGCTGGCACAGAGATTCATGGAAACGGACTGAGATTTGTCATGTTATTTCATACTTTGAACAGCCATAGGGATAAACAATATGGATATTTGCATCTGTTTGTGGTTGCTATAGGTTATCAGAAAGGTCCAGTCCCTTGTCTAGATCCCTGTGGAGTTGGATGTGACTCCATGTACCCCTGCTGGAACCTTGGGACAGGCGCAGATGCTTCCGGTTTCTCCTGACTGTCTGGCTACTCTCCAATCTCCCCAGCTCATCTCTGCCTTTCTAATCTCTCTTAAAAAGAGGTGGATTTTTTGGAAACAAGTTCTTGCCATGTCACCCAAGTTGGCCTTGAACTCCTGATTGTCCTGCCCCAGCCTCCTGAGGACACGGACCAGCGGCCTACACTACAAGGCCTGGCTTTTAATCGCTACATTTTGATCTTGTAGATTGCGTCTGAGGCTCCGCCTGTGTTCTCTCTAAATTTGGTCCCAAGTTTTAAAAGCATCTAAATGTACACAATCCCTACAGATGGTTCTCTGAGGTCCCGGGCGGCCCATTGGGCTCCTGTCTGTCTGTCTGTCTGAACACCAGCCCTGATTTTGCCCTCTGAGACGATTCCCCGAGCGCATTCAACCGTAGCATCATCCCGCTGGCTGCACAGATCAAAACCACTTTCAATATGTTTTTCTTCCCCTTTCTTAAAACCCTGGAGGCGACTAAGCCCTAGAGCTTATTTCTCCAAAATGGAGCTCATGGCCCCGATTTCTTTTCCATCTCCTGTGTCCTGGGGCTTCGGCTACCAGAGCCGTCCCTCGGAACTCACTGGAGATGGGCTCCAGACCCCCAGAGATGCCAAACTCTGCAGATACTCCCATCTCCTCTCCACCCCGAGTCTCTTTCCCGGCTCACTCTCTGCTCCCTGGCCACGGTGGGGGGAGCAGCTTCTATCTACCACATGCTGGGACTGGGCCCACATGGCTGAAGAACCTACAGGGCCCAGGGACCACAGGCTGGCATTCACAGGCAGGCTCAAACGTGCACAGTTTAGGCTCAAACTTTCCAATGAGTACGTGCTTGCCAGGTGTTGCAAGACAAGGCTGCAGGCCAGGCTGGGGACATGGTGTTATTCTTGCAATGTGTGTCTGGCTCAAGAATACACATTCACATAACAGCATCACTTCCTTTGATTAAGAGGAATAGACAAGCGCATTTATATGCTTTCTAAATTGCTTTAGAAGAGAAGTTTGACTTAGTTGACTTAGTTCATTGACTCCCTAAACATCAACTACCAAGGCAGACACATTGCTTTTCAGTGTTAAGAATTTCCTGTTTGGTGGTGGTTGTTGTTTGAGGACTTTGTTTGCTGGTATTTGCCATGTGTTAGTGAAAGTGTTGAGACCCATTTTTCTTCTAGATTAGTTTGAGAGGACTGTATTCCTTTCACAAAAACAATACAAAACCTTAGACTTTCTTTTCTGCCTCTCAGGTTTTGGATCTTGTCTGGACAGAACCAGACAAGCGGAACACAGAAGCCACCAGAGTTCCTTGAGAAGCTGCAAGGCAGGAAGTGGGGTGAGCAGAGGGTGAGCAGCAGGCCCCTGGCACGGCCAGCTGGGGAGTGGCACTTCCGCTGCGTGGTTACATGAGTGGAGAACTGCCTAGAGCTGAATACCGGAGGATTTAATATTCATCAGAATGGGTTCCTTGCAGCTCACCTTGATCCTTAAATTCTCTCTGAGTCTGTCTGCCTGTCTCTATCTCTTGTCTTTGTGGCTTGACTTTGGCTCTGGTTCTGTTCCCCCCGCCCCGTTTCGTGTGTGTGTGTGTGTGTGTGTGTGTGTGTGTGTGTGTCTGTCTGTCTGTCTCTCTCTCTCTCTGTCTTGTCTCTTGTCTCTCTAACTCTAGTTCTGGCTCTTTCTCTCTACACAACAGACTGCCCCTTTATAGAAATTTTCAAAAGGAACCTGCCCTGTACAGCTGGAATCTGGACTAAAGAGAATGGTCAAGTTTGACAACATCTCCAGAGGGGGAGAATGTCTTCTGTTTCTTATGTATCCTATAAATCAACTCTAATATTCATTTACTCACTGTTCAGCAGGATCCATTTCGTTTTTTCCATTTGTGAAGTCCTGTGTTCATTTCAAGGCAATAGTATCAAAATGTCTTTTTCTTTCCTTTATATTAGTTTAGCATCTACAAGGAATTGTTTTGTTAGATTCAAGTTTCTTCCTCAGGGAAATCCCATCTTTATATTTCATTTCTTGGCCCTTGGTTCCAGTAGAATTTTTCACTCACTGAATGAATTTGGAGAGACTCAAGGTTCTCATAGCATTTCCAGAGAATAGAGCATTATGACTCCCTTCTCTGCTGCTTAGAGGTTTTAGCAAAAGTGCTGGTGTCCTTCCTTTGGTGGGCATTTCTAGCAGGGGTAAGTCCTCTGGGCATCGGGTTGTCCTCGCTCCCTAGTTCAAGGTCGGGTGGGAAGAAGGGGAGGTGCTGGGCCTCACCCGCACACTCCCTTACCCTCCCTGTGCTTTCTTGCATTTTTGAGTGAAATATTCTTGTCCTGCCTCCACAGAACTAAAAGCTTCTGCTGCTTTCATTTTTCCAACTCCTGTGCATTTATATATTATTTTTCTGCTGAGAAGGAAAAATTACAAATAGAATTGGAATAAATAGCATAGGACTTGCAGAAAAGTCTTACGTCTTTCAGGTGTTTACACAAGTAAAATCACAGGCGTAGACTGCTAGTGGTCATTCGCTCAAGATGTTTTTTTCAAGGGGTGGCATTTAAAAGTCCCACCGCTGAGCTAGTTGCCTGTAGCTCACACGTGTAGTTCCGGCTACTTGGGGGGACTGAGGACAGTCTAGGTTTTCACAGGAGAACAACCCCATCTCAACTAAGATCTGAGTGTGGCACTGTGTGTGTTCTTCTTGGTGGCTGAGGAGCCCACGGTATGGAAGATCACGTTCCAGACAGAGAGCAACACCTGGTCTCAAATAACGTGGAAAAACCAACTAGAAGCATGGCTCAATAGACAGCACCTGCCTAGCAAGTGTGAGGCTTTGAGCTCCCGCTCCAGGACCTCCAGCAACCCAGCAAGCAAGCACACAAAGCAGCACCCAGCTCCCAGCGAGACCCAGGACTGCAGGACCCCATTCTTTTGGTTGCTCCTGTATGTCATGCTTGAGCATCTGAGAATGGAACTTTCTGGTTAAAAGTTATCATATCGCCCTGTGTTAAGTTCTATGCTTTCTTTCTTCCAATGAAACATGGAAAAGGCCAAGAAAGAAGAAATAGCGATTTTTCTTTTTTTTTTCAGACTGGTGCAGCCGAGAGGTTCTTCATCTGGGGCACAGGGTTTGTAGGAGTCAGACACTGGGTTTCTTGGTGTCTGTGGGAAAAGTTGACTTTCACTGGATTTGTGTTTTTTATGCACAGCACCTGGAAATACGACAGAGTTCCATGCGCTGTACCTGAAACTTCCTCATTTACTTATCTTTGGTAGAGCTGTGTGTGGAGCTGTGTGTCCCTGTGACTCACATGGCTTGTGCCTGGAGCAGATGGCCTGCCTGGCCCCAGTCCTGGGTGGAGCCTGTGGTTTAAGTGGAAGACAGGGAGCATCTCCACCCTGGGTGGGCTTCGTTCCTCTCCTGAATTCCACTTGAGGTGAAGGAAAGCAACTTTCTATGAAAATGGCAGGTTAAAAGCAACAATCAGAGCTGGGTGCGGAGGCCTGATTTGTAATCCCAGCTACTCAGGGGGCTAGGATTGAGTTCAAAACCAGTGCAAGTTTGTAAGACTCTTATCTCCAATGAACCAGCAAAGAGCCAGGGGAGAAACGGTGGCTCAAGTGGTAGAGTACTAGCCTTGAACAACAACAACAACAAAAACTAAGGGAGAGAGAGAGCCTTCCCTGAGTTCCAGCTCAAGTACTGGTGTGCACGCATGCGTACACACAGGTGCACGCGCGCACATGCTAACACACAGAAAACGTAAGGTCTGTAGGAGCAGTCATGAGCCTCACTGCACACCTGTCAATGCGGAATTCACACGCACAGCCTCTCATCTTCTCTCTTGGAGGTCCACAGTCAGCCTTTGGAACCTGTTTAAAAGGCAAAAATTGCATTCTGTGCTATTCACGGTTCCTCTTCTCATTCTACATCGTGAATATTCTGATGTGGCACCTAAGGAGCGCTCACATTATGTGCCGAACCATTTTTCTCCCTGTCAAATGACTTTGCCAAATTGCTTTCTGATCAGGGCTCTTCCGCAGGGCAGACTTCCTGCCCCGCTCCGATGCACAGATTCTGTAACAGGCAGTTGCAGCCTTCAATGCAAAGGACTCCCGTGAGCTGTGCATGCACACACACGCGCACACTCGTGGCTCCTGCTTTCCCAGAGATCCATGTGGTTATGGAAAACATATCGAATAGCCAGGATGTCCATGGAATTCAGAACGTCTGTGACATGGGAAAGGAAAACACTAAGAACCACGCTTTAGATTGCTTTAGATTGGCACCTGATGAACTCAGAAGCAATATACACTACACTTTACAGTGTAGTGTTTACGTTTACCAGGACTCTACCAACTCTGGGTAGACCCAATGCAAAGATTTTCCAGTCTTCAGCTAATGAAATACATCACCTCCTTTAGCAAAATATTTTCCCAATGAAGGCAGGGTAACATCAGTGCCCTTTTGTGCTGTAATTTATAAAGATACTTACAAGTTAAGGGGAGAAAAACAAATGGGTTCGTGGGTGCTTTGTTTTTAAAAGACTATTAGTTGTCCCTATATTGTCGTTATTAGAAATGGAGAACTATTGTCTAGCCCCATGTGCAAAAGTGTGTATATGCAAGCGTGTTTGTGTTTTTCACTAGTGCACAATGCTTCATACCAAATATGATAGAATTTCCAGTTGGGCACACCTCTAATTGTTCTGCATGATTCAAAATGTAACAGTATTAATAGAGGAAATAAGACCACTGGCAGTAGAAGATGTTACATTAGCATAAAGTATTGTTATTTCATCTAATGAGAGAATATCTTATTTCAAAAAATAGTTCATTACCCAATGTTGGTGGTTAAACCAGTAATCTCAGAAGATTGAGATCTGAGGTTCAAAGCCAGAACATGCAGAAAAGTCCTTGAGACTCTTATCTCTAAAAAGACCAAAATAGACCACCAGCCTTGAGCCGAAAAACCAAGGGACAACACCCAGGCCAAAAGTTCAAACCCCAGTACTGGCACACACACACACATACACACACACACACACACACTTCACAATGGGTATTATATATTATTGAATAAAGCAATAGCTAAGACAAAGACTCTCTGTAAACAGAAACAAATGCCAAAATGTACAGTGAGTATCTTTCCTCCATTTTTTTTTTTTTAGCAAATAGAATTTGATTGCCAGGTTCTTCATAGAATGATGAGACTTTTGTATTTTATTTCTTTCCCCTCTGTCCTTCTGTTGTGGAGATGTTTTCTGAGAGGAGAGTCGTATTTCAGCAAACATAATTAAACCATCACAAACACAGCCTTCCATTAGTCAGAGTCGAGTTATTGCTCTTGCTGGAAACACAAGGAAGTATTTTACATTCTGCTGTGGGAGGAACAAGAAGAGGGGACACTAAATATTTCATGGGTTTTTCTTGATCAAATTGTTTATTTCCCAGCCTCTTAAAGAGATACTAATTTTTTCGGCAGCTATGTTCTTCATCACATTACAGAAGTAGATATGAAGAGCAAAATTTGTCTAGGATGCCCAAAAGCTGGCTTTTTTTTTTTTTTTTTTTCCGGGAATGAGGCTTACTGTGTGCATAAAAATAAATCTCCTACTGTTCATCATAAAATGTCCTTGGCATTTGATATGTTTTCTAAAGCTATATTCTGGTAATGTTCTGTATCTAAGGTTGGTGGGGGTGGGAAGGGGAGGGGGGCCGTGGGTGGTGGGAACCCTAATTTTATTGGTGTGTTTTGATATGTGAGTTTTATGCACAGATAAAAAAAGGAGACACTAGAGGGTGCTGTTTTTCTTTTTTTCCCACAGATGTCAGTACACACACACACACACACACACACACACACACACACAATGAAAAAATCTGAACAGGGCAAATTGCGATGAAATACGAAGTGTAGACATACCCTGAGCTTCGGGAAAGAGAGCCTTGCAGCAGGTTCCTAACCGAGTAGCTGCTTAATTAATTCAGAATTAGTAAAGAAAGTAAGGCTTTGTTACTCGAGCCCTGTGTGGCTTGTCATCTTCTGATAATTGCTTAATTCCTCGGGTTGAAAGAAATTTTATTATATATCAAGCTCTTGCTAAATGTCAAATGGTTCTAAAAATAGATGAGTCTAAACTAAACAATTAGTGCTTTTAACTTTCACCAAGGATTTCGGGTTGGTAGGCCCCTACCCAGTACTGGTTAAGGAACTAGTTACAGCATCTCGATGGTCACAAATGACCACACACCACCCTAGGTGTGTAAACACCAAGTCAGTAAGACTCTCAATTAACTTCCTTTTCTAATCTTTGCTACGTGCGTGATTTTTCTTTTTTTTCTCTTCCCCCCTGCTTGAGGTAAATCTTTTTTTAAGATTATTTTTTGAGTACAAGGAGAAGGTAATGTTCTAGAATTATCTAAATGCCGCTATGGCATATGCCAGTCTGGCATTATTTTCTAGCAAAAACGACACTTGGTTTTCCTGTCTGTGGTGGTACAGATCCCGAGGTGTGGGGTGGCTTGTGTGTGGGGTGGAGGAAGGCTGGCAGGTGAGGTTCCGTGTGCTCAGGTCTTGGAACATTTCCCTGGCCAGGTGGAAGCCACCGGCCAACGGCAAGGTGAGCGCCCCCTGGGCGCAGAGGACATGCCCGTGTCTGAGCGGCTGAAGGTTAATTTCAGTCAGGAGCCCTGCACTGGCTGGAGTGAGAATGAGCCACCACCTTGGGCAGACGTGAGAAAGGGCTGGGGTCATCTTCTCCAGGTCAAGCCAAGCGCTGAGCTCAATGGCAAGGTACCCAGACCCTGTCAACCACCCCAGGATGTCAGCCAGGAGGAGAACCCACCGCCCGGAGCAAGCAGCAAACCTTCCCTGTTTTAAGTCCCTAAGAGCTTGGGGTTTCTGGTAATAGCTCCATAATGGCGGCTCATTCTGATGGCAGACAAGGGAAGAATGTCCACCGAGTGAGAAAGCCAACTTGCCCAGAGCTAAGCCGCAGCACGAAAGCATCTAAATACAAAGTTCCGAAAAACAGTACTTTCCAACTTAGTTGTTTCGAATGACTTTGATACGAGAATCAATGAAGAGGAGTTAGCAAGTAAGTCATGTGCCGTTGCATGGCTTTGTTTGCGGTTCACCTAAGGAACTCATGTCAACAACTGAGACGTCACTGGGTTAACCGTAGTCTATTTCCTGGGCTTCACTGTAGCTTCTACGGTACAAGTGCTGGCCTGGGTTCTTCTTGCAGGGCAGGGGAGTCAGAAGTTGAAGACAAACGAAGAAGACAATATCGCTTTCTATCGTGGTGAAGATGAATTATGGAGGTTCAGCTTGAATAGACGGTTTTACTCCATCCATCTCTATGCTCCCCAAATAGGCACCCATACACTCACACATACATCTACAAACATACACACATACATACACATACACACATGGACACACACCCTAATAATGCTAGGCGTCGCTGCTCTGTGTTACAGAGATCCCAGAAAAAATACAACCATGCGATCAATCTGAATCCACGCCCACTTCAGAAAGAGACTTGGAGTGTGTTACCTGGTTTTTAACCTTAGAAGAGGAAGCACTCCAGAGATCTAGTTAGCAGGCCTTCCATTTTGCAGTTAATTACAGCTAATGCTGCTTCTATACCACTCACCGCGGAGGACGCGGCCTGCTTCTCTTACAAAGCACCTTTCCGTGCCAGGATGCTCTGTGTGCGTGGGAGCAGGAGCCATCGGGGCAGGGTGGAGCTCCGCCCACGGGGCTGCCCAGTCTGGGGCCGGCTGTTTTTTCAACCTGTGTTTCCATCGTACCTTGCTACTCAGTGCCCAAAGCTTAACAGCTGGAGGAACGAGCTGAGTCACCAGATGATGAGAATATTTGAACACGAGGTTTATTTAAAGATAAAACACATGAAAAATTATGGGGTTGATTTGTCATGAAAGGGGGGGCTTGGGTTGTGGGGTGGGATGAGGGGCAGGGGGTGGGGGGCTCTGCAGGCCCGCCCAGGCAGACGAGGTCAGAGGGTGGGGAAGAATCTCATCATGAAAACAAGAGAGCAATGTGCGCATCAGAGACCGCCCTTCCAAAACACCAGAAAGACATTTTTTTGGGGGGGGGGGGGGGAGGAAGGGAAAGCACACCTTCCAGGCGTTACTCCAAAATCATTCCAATGGCCTTGTCTACAAAACAAAATAACGAAAGAACCACCCCCTCCCGGTGATCCAGAGATCGCAGTGATGTCCAGGCAGACGTCAGGTTAGACTTCCTTTCCGGATTTTTGTTGTGATGACTAGAGATTTCTAGTGAGCACTGTCGGGGGGTGGGGTGGGAATTCACACTCTCCACGCTTGCTTTTCCCACCCCGCTGCAGACACTGACAGAGGCGTGAGGAGGCGGGGGGGGGGGGGGGGGGCGGATCACGGGCCTTGGGCCTGTGACCAGGAGGAAGGGGCTGTACTTAGGGACACACACACGCTACCCTGCGGGGAGTTGCAGTTAGTAAGTTACAGTACTTTATAGAGCCACCTTGAGTGGACTATGAGGTCAGGCCTGATGTGTACACAAAGTGCCATAATGAAATCTGGGTCACGATGAGCAGAATTGTCCAGACTTGAAGCTCGATGGAAGAATTGGAGGCTGCGGACAGAGAGGATAGAGTGAGTGCTTTGGTAGGGGCCGGTGGAGGGGGGGTATCAGTTGCATAGGGTTCAGACATCTTCGCAGCACCCCGCTAGAGATAGGAGACTTCTGATCTCGGGAGCGACTTGGTCTCAACGGCAAAGACATAGAATGGATCCAGTCTTGAAGAGAGTCCTGCTGCCTTTGCTGCAGAGACAGGAAAACCAGGCACCCCCAATGCCAACCAGAGCCCAGCTGCCCTTGGCGGCCAGATTTATGGCCAACTACAGCCCCGAAATGGCTGGATGGCTCCTTTTTAATTGTCTGCATCTTTTAGGAAGAAGGATCAGGGCTGTAAAGGGTAAACTTAACAAATCGATACACAAAGATGAGTGCTAGCGTTCCCTGGGAGTTTCCTCATCTTTCCGTGTGGGTCCCTGACATTTCACCAGGCACACGGCTGGCCGGACGGGCCTCACACGGGACTCACTCCTTCTGGGGCAAGGAGCCTCCTGGGTCCCTAGCTCTCCCCCTGCCCGCCCCCCCCCCCCCCCACCAGCCCCTTACCTCGGCAGCTCCTGCCGTCCTCCTGGAGAGTGCCCGTCACACAGCTGCACAGAGGCCCGTCCACCCGGCTCGTGCAAATCTGCTCACACCCTCCATTGTCCTCACACCAGTCCAGCCCTGAAAACAGGCAGGTGGGCAAATTAATGAGCCGGTGGGCAAACCAACCAGCCACAGGCATGCAAGATGAGCCTTGAAAGAGAAGAAAGGCTAACACGTGAAGCCCAAGGTGGTTTGGCTTGTAAACTAGTGAAAAGATTTCTGGAAGGAAGCTGACTGTCCGCTCACGTCGCCCGCCCCCCCCCCCCCCGCCCCCTCCCCGTCCTCCCCTCCCACCTTCCTCCCAACCCTGCCCCAGGCCACCTCCTCATCCACCAGACCCACGTCGCATGCAGGTGAAGCTGAAGCGGGACTGAGCCTTCCAGGCCCATTGTCTCCATAATTTATAGCGTGTTTCGGAGAGCATACATACTTTTTCTTCTAATAGGTCCCACTGAAATGATCTGTTCCTTGGGCTCCTTTGCGTAATCCTTGGCAATCCTGGAATTTTGTGGGCAGTTCTGAAAGAAAGAACAACCGTCGGGGAATTTTCACACAATTAATTTGATAACTTATTCTTCCCCGTTTCTGCTTCCAGTCGAGGCAGTGACTCTGGCCTCCAGCACTATGGCTGCTCAGATTAATTAGAACCAATGCATTCTTGATCACTGGGCCCGATGGGACTCTAGGCTTTATGTCAAGCGGAATTAAAGACACTCTCCACACTAGAATTAGATGCAAAGAGCCTCTCTGCTCCGAGGGTGAGGGTTGCCGAGTCTCCTCGGGTACGAATGTATGCAGTGCCCGCTGAGAGCCGATCTGACAATGGATGAGCGTAAGCTGGAATATCTAAGGTTAGGAGCCAGGCTTTGGGGCAATCAAATCTCATGGCCGTAACTACACGTGGTGACCACGTCTGTGGTGGGCTGAGGAGACGATGGGTTTGAACCTCACCCTCATCCTGCCAGCCCCTCCAGAGTTTGAGGCCTTGGTGAGGTTTAGAGGAACTATGGGAGTATTTGCATACATTTACAAGGAGTTTGGTTTTACAGTGGAGTGGAGCTCAGCCCAACGGTCATTAGATTCGAATTACCTGGCCCAAGAAAGTAGACCCCCCCCCCCACAGCACCCACAGAAATGTGGTTCCAAGGAGATGGCCACTGAGGGAAAGCAGACACTCCGAGTGCCTGGCATGCAGGTGTCTGGTGTGCAGGGCTGTAGTGCAGATTCTGGATTGGTTTTCCTCATGATCCACCCAACCTCCTCCTTTCTACCAATCTGCAAGGTTCACTTTCTCGCTTGCATTAAGAATATTCACTTTTACCTTGCTTTTTGGCCACCATTTGCTTTTCTGAGGGGGAAGGATGGGGAGAGACCAATTTTCATGAGATTAGAGTGAAGGAAATGCTCTGCAGATCTCAGAGTGGTTTAGACACAAGGGACATGGATGCAGTAGAGATCGAGCACTCCCCCCCATCTGCTGAACTGTGGGATGCACGTGTGCATTCTCTGCAGATCTCAGAGTGGTTTAGACACAAGCGACACGGATACAGTAGAGACCGAGCGGCTCACCCTCCCCGCCCACGGCCCCCCCCTCCCGTGATGCACGTGTGGATTTGTCATATTTTTGTTTTTGAAACGTCTTTTGATTTTTAGGATTAATTATTATTTTTATAGTCACACTGGGTCAAAACCATGTGTCATGAATTTGCAGGACTTGCTGAACACTCCTGGAGATGGCTATAGTGGTCTTTAACCGGGCAGTTCGGTGCCCCCCAGGGGTTACCTGGCAATGTTTGGGGACATTTTGGGGTGCTAAAACTGGAGGGTGGAGATGACTTGGGCCAGATGTGAACTTCTTAGTGAGTTATAGGTGAATCCTCCAGGACAAAAAGTATTTGTTCTCAAACGTCAGTAGTTTAACATGAAGGTGCCCTGGGCTAGTGTAAGGACACGTGACATCTGGCTTAGCGAATGGCCAGTTGACCAGCTGACAGTTCTGAGACAGAGGAGTGAGTGGACCTCACCCCTCCCGGGGCTCCCCATCCAGGGTGGCCCCTTGTGAGTTCCTGGCACCCCTGGCAACCTGCTGGGAGCCCCAGCTGAGCAGCCACACTTACAATTTTACACGAGTATTTTTCTGAGTCACAGAGCGACACAGCACAGTGAAGATGAACCTCGTCGTAATCCCCGATGAACTTAAAGACGGTGACGTGAAAGCGGCAGGTGAGGGAGACGCCGTTTTCCTCGATGCCAATGGTGTTATCTTTAATGTTCTGACACCTGTGCAGAAAAAGAGCCATGGCGGCGCTGCCTCACAAGCGCTCCTCTGAGGGACTCCTCACCTTCAAGCTTCCTCTCAAGCATCCCTGTTTCACATAAAACCCTGCTCAACAGGGAAAGTCATGAGTCCCCGAGGCCTGTCCTTTATGGTCACACCCTCTGATTTCCGTCATTTGTTTCCAACCTCTGAATGCCACTTGGAGCTAGAAACCCAACTGTAACTACACTGGGAACCGTGTTCCATTCCCCCTTGCTCCAAGATCTCAGCAGACGCCCCCTCATGATGCTGTGTTTTTACAGATAGCAATTTGACAAACACAAGACCGGTCTTCCCTTCCTCTGTACTTTGTACAGTTAATTATCAATGTTGGCAGGGGCCCCGGATTCGAGCCCTATGGGAGCTCTTCCCACGCGTGCTATCATCGGTAAACAGGGAAGAGGGGGAGGAACAGAGATGGAGGGATGGAAGCACAGGGGAGAGGGAAGCTGACTGCCTCCTTCTCAGCTCCCTTTCTCCTGGTGATAGGGAACCAATATCCAAGACATCCTCCTGGTGCAGCGATGATGCTTCAGCTGATTACAAATTCCCCAAAGGTCTGGCAAGCTCTCACATTCCAGCATCTTCAAGTAGTGTCCTTCCCAGTGGACGGTCTTTCTGCTCTTCTTCCTGAGCATGCCCCTGCCCTTCCTCCATCGACTCTAGCATGAATATCCCAGAGCAGGCCTTTGCCTGGATTTTCTAACAGCACCCTGTTGAGCATCTTAAGTGCTAGAGTCAAGTCACAGCCTGCACTGAAGTTCCAGTACTGTCAGGGATGTGGCAGGTGTCTGGAAGTCTCTGCTGTGTGGATGAACGCATGCATGTGTGCGTGCATTACGCGTGTGTGGCAGGTGTCTGGAAGTCTCTGCTGCATGGATGAACGCATGCATCTGCCCTGTGCATGTGGCAGGTGTCTGGAAGTCTCTGCTGCGTGGATGAACACATGCATGTGTGCACGCACTGCGCGTGTGGCAGGTGTCTGGAAGTCTCTGCTGCGTGGATGAACGCATGCATTTGTGCGTGCATTACGCGTATGTGGCAGGTGTCTGGAAGTCTCTGCTGCGTGGATGAACACATGCATGTGTGCACACACTGCGCGTGTGGCAGGTGTCTGGAAGTCTCTGCTGCGTGGATGAACGCATGCATCTGCCCTGTGCATGTGGCAGGTGTCTGGAAGTCTCTGCTGCATGGATGAATGCATGCATGTGTGCACGCACTGCGCGTGTGGCAGGTGTCTGGAAGTCTCTGCTGCGTGGATGAACGCATGCATCTGCCCTGTGCATGTGGCAGGTGTCTGGAAGTCTCTGCTGCGTGGATGAACACATGCATGTGTGCACGCACTGCGCGTGTGGCAGGTGTCTGGAAGTCTCTGCTGCGTGGATGAACACATGCATGTGTGCACGCACTGCGCATGTGGCAGGTGTCTGGAAGTCTCTGCTGCATGGATGAACGCATGCATCTGCCCTGCGCATGTGGCAGGTGTCTGGAAGTCTCTGCTGCGTGGATGAATGCATGCATGTGTGCACGCACTGCGCATGTGGCAGGTGTCTGGAAGTCTCTGCTGCGTGGATGAACGCATGCATCTGCCCTGCGCATGTGGCAGGTGTCTGGAAGTCTCTGCTGCGTGGATGAATGCATGCATGTGTGCACGCACTGCGCATGTGGCAGGTGTCTGGAAGTCTCTGCTGCGTGAACACATGCATGTGTGCACACACTGCACGTGTGGCAGGTGTCTGGAAGTCTCTGCTGCATGGATGAACGCATGCATGTGTGCGTGCATTACGTGTGTGTGGCAGGTGTCTGGAAGTCTCTGCTGCGTGGATGAACGCATGCATCTGCCCTGTGCATGTGGCAGGTGTCTGGAAGTCTCTGCTGCGTGGATGAACGCATGCATGTGTGCACGCACTGCGCGTGTGGCAGGTGTCTGGAAGTCTCTGCTGCGTGGATGAACACATGCATCTGCCCTGCGCATGTGGCAGGTGTCTGGAAGTCTCTGCTGCGTGGATGAATGCATGCATGTGTGCACACACTGCGCGTGTGGCAGGTGTCTGGAAGTCTCTGCTGCGTGGATGAACGCATGCATCTGCCCTGCGCATGTGGCAGGTGTCTGGAAGTCTCTGCTGCATGGATGAATGCATGCATGTGTGCACACACTGTGCGTGTGGCAGGTGTCTGGAAGTCTCTGCTGCGTGGATGAACGCATGCATATGTGTGTGCACTGCGCTGCCATGACTGTGGTTGGCCTTCAGGAGCCAGGTGACTCTTGGATCAAGATAAAGGAGAGGGAGGGAAGGAGAGGAGGGAGCTCTCTCTTTTTCTTTCTTATGCATCTTTTCCTCAAGCCCACAGAATTAAATCGCTTAGCAAGGAGGAGAATGAGAAACTGAAGTTACCCGTCCACATTCCCATTGCTTGAAGTTTTGTAATTAGTCTTCTAGGCATAATGCAAGTTGCATTTCAAGGCATTAGTCTCTTAAATGCTTTGAAAGGAGATCTTAGTAGGCTATACTTATCCTTGTCATCATCATCATCATTATTTTTATTTTGGGAAATCTAAGCCTGTTTAAGCCGGTTCATTGTGCTAAGATGATAGCTCCTCTCTATTCTTCAGGCAGAACTTTCCTCTTGGAACATCAACCCTCTCCCTGCCTGGAAGTTTAGGACGTCAGAAAGAGCAGGAGCAGAGCACAGGGTCTTCAGTGCAAACGAGCTGACCAGAACCAAGAGCATCTTCTGGCCACCGGCAAGGAGAAAGCCCGTGTGCGTTCTTCTGTCCAGGCACCAGAATTGCAGAGTGAAGTGGCCAGTGGGTATATCCCCAAACTTCTGACTCATAGATAGAAATTGGGGCTGTCTGTCCTCCTCCCAGCTGAGCAGAAACAAACAATGTACCCCAACCCCGGATCCCCATCACCAAAGACTCCTGTGCAGTGGGCCCATTTTCTACCCAGTTATGAAGCATTGAGCATGTTTTCCCAGAAGTCCAGAGGCAAAACACGGTAACGCATCCCCCAAGAAACCCGAGAAGGACTGATAGGTTCCAATTCTCTCAATGATGAAATAATTTCTCACCTAACAACAGTTTAATTGGAAGGCCTTTGTTCAGACAGACCCTGGGGTAAGCTGAGATTTATGAACATGTTAACTAGCTCTCCGTCCTTGGGTCAAGTCTATTAAATACTATTTTTAAAATGCTAGATGTTACCTTGTCCTTCAGAGGAAGGAGACACAGGCTCTGCAACCTGAGATTGCATTTGTGGAGTGGCTCAGATCTTAGCTCTTAATATGACAAAGGAGGGGAAGAAATGTGGAAGAGAGGAAAGCAATAATACTGACCCAAGCTTTAGGACCACAAGACTCCCAGCTGGTGCCGGAGGACTGGCTATGTCAGAACAACACCTGGGAGAGTCCCTTGTGTGCTCCTTGCTATCTAGGTGGATGAGCCTTGGATGAATCCTGCCTAACTTCTCCATGGCTGCTTAATCTGAAAACAATCATAGATGCCTGTACTTTTCCCACAGCCAATCCCTTTTCTCTTGAGGGTACCTCCCGTCTATCCCAACCACAACATGAATGACAGCCTCCACAGCAGGCTCTACACCACAGGGAGAGGTGTTGACCTTGCCCAGGAAAATCCAATAAGGCATTTCCTCCACAAATGATGAACAAGGGACTCGAGACTGGAAAGTCAGTGTGTGCCCAGGGTGGGCACGAGACCGGCTCTCTTCTCTGTGGTGATGATGGAAGAATGCAAAGCCAGGATGGCTAGTAACTGGCCAGGTCCATGAGAGAGAGGGGGGAGGGGAGAGAGAAAGGTAGGGGGTCAGAGAGAGAGAGAGAGAGACAGAGACAAGAGACAGAACAAGGGTACAGCCAGTCTCGACAGCTCCCTGGACCCAGTCATCTCTGAAACGACATCCACACCTGTGATTTGGTTTCATAACCATTAAATGCCTTGGGAATTAAATGCTAGTTATAGTAGAATAGGGAATAATACAACCACCTGCTTTAACAATTATTATATTGGAATGATGGGAATGGTTCTAAAATTAGATTATGGTGATGTTTTCTATCTCAGTAGATTTGCTAAAATAGATAGGAAGAAAATCTATTGGATTTTTATACAGACCTCAATCCTGCTGCCTCTACTTCCCAAGGAGCTTGGATTATAGTCATGTGTCACCACACCCAGCTCATAGTGTTAAAAAACAAAGATAGCTCTCCTTACTACTGTTTGGCCTGCAGTCTTCTCGTTCATTCACTCAGCACATCTGGTTATTTCAGAAGACATCTGAGGTGGCAGCCCACAGAGTGGTGGGCGAAAAGGACAGGAATCCCCCTTGTGCACAGCTCCAGTCACTGACACCCAACCCCAGCATGAAAACACTGGAGGGAGCGTCTGGAATGGCACGCCATTCCAAGTGTCTGGAGGAAGCATGCGCCCCACCCACCCCATCTGCTCAGGACACAAGTCACCCCTCTGCCAAGAGCGTCTGTGCTGTATAAGGCGCTCGGTCCACGGGTCACTCCACAGCCATCACAGTTACAGTCTCCGTGGGGTCTCTGTGCTTGCGTGCAACTGATCTTACATAGTGGCCCGGGGTTGTAGCACAATGCCTGTTTCATGGCTTAGAAAAGGGAATGCAGCGTGGATGGGGTTTAGTATTATCTAGAGCCACAAGCAATCCACTGGGAGTCTTGGAATTTCTCCTGTCAGATTACTGTCTTCTATTTTTTGTTTGTTTCTGTAAGTTTTGTTGCTGCTGGGGCTTTTGTTTGTTTTTTTTTGGTTCTAGGAATCGAACCCAAAGCTCTGGAGAAGGTGAGGCGGGTCCAGTGCCACGAAGTTAAACCCTCCACCAGGTGGGTCCTACTCATGAGCCTTTCCTTAGCCTCGTGACACACAGCATTCCACAGCCCTCTCAAATCCAAGATCAGCCTAGTGGGAGAGAATGCCCTCTTTGATGCCCCTCTAGGGACGTTGACCTCGGTCAAGTTGCTGAATCTGTTCTGTAAAATGAGGCACATAGAACAGTCTACCTCGTTGGTCAGCCCTTAGGAGAATTCCAGGCTGGTTATGTAGCTGTCCACAAAGCATCATCCCCACCCCTTTCCCCAGTGCAGACGATGCACTCCAGGCTTCGAGGTCACCATCTGTCGGTCCATCTGTCTGTCCATCCATCCGTCCGTCCGTCAGGGGCCACTCACCCTCCTTCAATGATGAAGTATCGGAGCTTGTCATTGCTGTCCCTCGACGGGGTGGCATAGCACTTGTTGAGCGTAAGGATCAGGTGGGTGGAGTCTGCGCCCACCACGAAGACGCCCACGTACAGCACATCCCGCGTGGTGAGCACCACCTCCCCCTGGCGGTAAGGGTGCTTGTAGGAGGCATTCTTGTAGAGCGCCATCTTGGTGGTGAAGCTGCCTTCTTGGGTTGGAACCGTCAGATTAATCACACTGCGAGAAAAAGGGTCATGAGACAGAGAACCCCAGAGAGTCTCATTTATTCCCTCACCTATCACATTTCAAACTGAGACAAAAAATAAAGCAGAAGGAAGAAAAGCACAGAGCAAGGGTGAAAGTCTTGAGCGACACGGGCCTCTCTGTACACTGGGAAATGTAAATTCAAACAGAATAAAATCTCAATTCTCCAGCCCCCTTGAGTCACACTTGGAAGACTCGACGGCTGTCTTTGACTCCTAGACACCGCATGTGGATGGTTTCAGATATGGAACTGTCGCCAGCAGTGCAGAAATTTCTACTGAACAGTGACGCACTGACGTGTTTGAGTTCCGGACGGAGGAACTGTTTTTTCCCTGGTGCTTTAAAGAAAAAAAAGGCTAGCAATCTGATGACAGTGCCCTTCGCTGTCAAAGAAGCAGGGAACGCAGCATGCATTACCTCAGCATGGGCTTCACGACCGAATCCAAGGAGATCTTGATATCGAGCTCGTATGCACATGAGAACTCCACGCTGATTGTGCGGTCCCTGGTGATGATGTTGCCTGTGTTGTTGGCGCTTTCGATCCAGATGGTGTTTTTATACATGATATGAGTGCCATTGGACTGCAGAGAAAGGGAGGTCAGAAATCACTGCACCCGAAAGTGACTGTGCGGTTTGCGTTTCCAATCCCCATTTCTGAGCGTAGCGGAATGGCTTCGTTCCAGTATAACTAACTCAGCATGGAGCTACACCGTTTACCAGGGGAGGGGGGAATCACCACAATAGATATCCGTGGAGGACATGTCCCTGAAGGCCCATGGAAGGGAAGTTTCATATACTACGCATTCTAACTACAGGCAGCCCACAGGCACTGGCGGGAATTCAAGCTCCTGAGAACATGAGCAATTCCCATGGTGAGGGAAGAGCCATTGCGCTAGAACTTTCGCAAGCCTTCATTCAAAAGAAAAATCTCTCCTCCAACTACACTTTTTACCAGACATGGTGACAAGCACCAAACTGAACAGAGAAATGGGATGTTTCGCTAAACTCCACATTGGAAATTCTGCCACTAAAGGCTGGGATCTGCCGTATCTTGGAAGCTAACCGTTACATGCTTGTGTGACACCCTTCACTGAGCCAGGCTATATTTACGTGGCAAGATGGCAAACCATAAGAGAAGTCAACAATGGTTTTTCAGGTCTGCCGAACAAGGGATGACAGCAGGCCTGGGAAATCAGGGAAAGTCACACATCACATACAATGCTCTTTCAGTTCAATCAACCGCTTAGCACTAAGTGACAGTCGCCCTTGCTGTTTTTCATCGTGCGTGCCTTTTGCTGTTCTCCAGAGAGCCTATTCTAAGTGGAACGTCCCAGCGCTGGCTTTAAGGACAATCAATGGGCAGGTACCACACACTGCCACTAGCTCTGGCAGGCGCTCTCTCCCTGTGGCCGCCTCTGCTCACCTGCACAATGTTTCCACAATTCCCTTTGGTGTTGTTGATCTGAAAGGAGATGAAGTCTTCCCCCTCGATTCCGGAGCACTGTCTGTCATTGACTCTCACGCCCTCCCTCTCAAAGCCCAGCTGGAAGAGCTTGCACTTCGATATGGACACTTCCATCTGGGCTGCCTTGCAGGTCACCTCTGCGTCAATGATGTCGTGGGAGTCTGTGGGAACCGCGGTGAGGAGAATCCTTTGAGAGATGCTGCAGGCACCGGGCAAGACCTCCTGCTTCCATCTCTCCTTACAGCAGGCGGATGAGCTCCGCTCAGAGGCTGCACGGCTTCTAATTATGCTTTGATCACCCCAAATGAGTGTGTGGATTCATTTAAGGCAGTAACTCGGGCCTTGGTAGAGCCTTATTAAAAAGATAAAATGCTAACAAAGTGCCTTTTGTCTGCTCTTGATAACCCCAGGCCTTCCTTCCCTGCATGCTGGTGACAGCTACTTCATTGTCAGAGTCTCACAGACTCTGGCTCACTGGTGCCTGGCTAGAAGCAAGACCCAAAAGGAGCTCTGGTGGGGCCTCGACCCTAGGCCCTGGTGAAGCCCGGCTCTGCAGGGCCCCAGCAGGCCCCGGCTGAGCACCCAGGACGGGCTTTCAAGACAGTGGTGCACCAATTGACATTTTCTCTCGGCATATAAACACCCGATAATAAGCACTGTCGAAACAGAAATATTTTCCTCCGCTTTGAAGCACTCTGTCCCCTTCTCGGGAGACTTCTAGTTAATTAGGCTTTCCTTCCGCAATGATGCTAAACTTAGCGCATGCCTCTGAGTTACTTGGTTCAGAAAAGGGCAGGAAGTGGGAGGACGAGGTGGCTCCTTTGGAGCCAAGGCAGCTGAGGACCAGCCGTTCCCCCACCCTAAGGGAACTACAGCAGGGAACAAGGCCCGAGGGCCCAGGTGTTTCTTTCCTGATGGCCACACACATTTCAGTTGTGTCTTCCAGACGCAAAGTGTCTGGGCGGGGGCGGGGCGGGGGAAGCTGGCTTCTAGCCAGTTTTTTAAGGCACCTGGTACTTTGCTAATTCTTTCATGTTGGCATCAAAACCATTTTTACTTCCTTGTGAGTCTGAAAGACCAACTCGGATCTCTCTGATGTGCAACTTGGCCAATTCCACTCACGGGCACGGCTTTGTGTGACGGGGTGTACTGAAGAAGAGGAGGCGGCAGCCACAGGGCACGTTTGCTCCTGGAGTTCCCAATGGAGGGGTGGGTCCTCTCAAGCCCTTCTCCAGTCTCCCCCTCCCCCCGCCACTGGGGCCAGGACCCCCACCCCCACCTCTCCCGGCCTCCCGGAGGGGGCGCTGGCCATGGTCACTCACTGTTCCCATAGGGGGGTGGCTCGATGCACCCGCAGAGCTCCCTGCCGTTCTCCAGCTCACACGTGCGGTTGGGACAATCCGCCCCCACACAGGGATCTTCAACCACTCCTGCTAAAAAGGAAAACACACGGAAACACACACGTGATTTTCACATCCACACTCAGGGGTCTGGATCGGCCGCTTGAAGTCTCTGAATGGCAATGGTTCTGGTGGCAGCTACAGGTCCACGGGCAAAGCGACCTTGCAGAAAACAAAATGGAAATTGCTAGGGACCCAGCGCTTGCTACGGGCCTGGCACAGAGCTCAGGGCTCTAGCTGATTTGACCCTCATGAGTACACCGCAAGCTAAATATTATAACCCCTGCTTCACACACAAGGTCACCAGGGAAAGTAGATGGCAGACGCAGGATGGTCAACTCTTAAGTGCCAGAAGGTACTATAATGATCATACCCACTAGAGCACACAGTAACCACTTGTATTTATATTTATAGTTTAGCGAGTCAGATCCAAAACTCTCAGCTCCACATTTCCAGCACCCAGTTAATGATCAATCAATATTTGTCAGCAATGAAATCTTGAGGGCATAACAAGATCCAAGAGTGGATCACTCTGTCTTTGACTCTTTCTCCATAAATAGCTACTTGATTTCATAAAAACATACAAACCAAAAACTTACACCTAATTCACTGGCACTGACTTATATGAACAGTGCTGTTCTGACGGAAGAGTCAAGTGGTAAGTTAAACAAACTGCAAGTGTATGTAAAGCACCACCATCCATGATGGACAGACACCACCACCACGGAAACCCAACATCTTTACGCCAGAGTCACCAATTTTTTTTTTTTTTGAGAGCTCCTTTTAAGAGACTGATTTCTTTGTTTAAACAGTCTCCTTCCCATCAAGATAGAAGGGTCCTTGCTCATCATCATGGTTGGTGCTAAAGAAACCACTGTTCAGCCAGTGGTGGTGCATGCCTGTAATTCCTTCCATTTGGGAGACAGAGACAGGAAGATCATAGTTGAAGACTGACCTGGATAAAATCTATCTGAATAATAAGGTCTTCAAGACTTTAACCAGCGAAATACTGGGCTAGAGGTGTGGCTCAAGTGGTAGAGCACCAGCCATGAGCAAGAAAGTCAAGTGAGAGCAAAAGGTCCTGAGTCCAAGCCCTGTTTCAGTGCACACCCACCCCCCCCACACGCGCATGCGCGCGCGCGGGCACACACACACACACACACACACACACACACACAAACTCCAGACAATTTTCAAAGTTCAAAACAATTCATTAAACAAATTTCTTAGGAGCCATAGCAGAGTAGAATAATAGTTATAACAATAAAACATTTCTGCTAATTTCCAACAGATTAGGAAGTTCCTTCAGTTTCTGAAATTACTAAATACCTACTTGCATGACATCCATGGTTTTCAGGCTCTGAACTGAGGATATTGTAAATGTGCCACTCTACATGTCTAGTTCTGGGGGGGGGGGTCCTGTGCACACTCTGGCTCTCATGAACCCTCTCGGGGCTGGTTTGTGTGTCTGGGCACAAACATACATTATGTTGGTGACCTCACACCGCACCAATGACAGTGCCACTGATACATATAAACACATACACATATGCTACACACTTATACATGTTTACATATATTTATCCTTGCTCCATGTAATTAATAGAAAGAATTGAATATGGGATGGGTTACACACATTGAAATGGTTTTTTTTGTTTTTGTCAGTCGTGGGGCTTGAACTCTGGGCCTGGGCGCTGTCCCTCAGCTCTTCAGCTCAAGGCTAGCACTCTACCACTTGAGCTACAGTACCACTTCCTGTTTTCGGGTGGTTTATTAGAGATAAGAGTTTCATGGACTTTCTTGCCCGGGCTGACTTTGAACCGCGATACTCAGATCTCAGCCTCCTGAGTAGCTAGGATTACACTGGCGCCCAGCTGAAATGGTTTTCTTACCAAGGGAAAAATAAATCTACAGATCTTAATCTTGCCATCTAGTTCAATCTATGGGATTAAATCTAACTGCAGCTTCCTTTCAAGCCAGGCAGATGGGGACAGCTCAACCCTACAGCTCCCCTTTGAGATTTGAGGCTCTGACCTGCATTACAGGAGCTAAGGGAGAGCTGGGTTTGGAACCACGAGCAATCAGAAGTACCAGACTGCATCCCTCTACAGCATGCATCCCCGAATGTAGATCCTCCCGCCCAAGGACTTCATTGTCCCAACTTTCTTGTTCAAATCCCATCTTTGCCTAAGAGCTGGCAGGAGGGGGCCAGTGTCCCCAGGAATGTACCCCTATTGGACCTCTGCTGCACCCCACAACTCTCCACTCTCCCGCCCCTGAAGGCAAATTGATGAATAAAGATGAAGAGGCCCATCATCCCAGGCTAGATGAAGCAATGCTACCTGCAAGGAACACACACACACACACAATTCTCTTACAGCAATTCTCCTTCTCGATCCACTCAGTGCTGAGGATGCCGAAGGAGCGGCAGGCCTCCCCGTAGGCAGCCAGAGAGCCGCACAGCTGGAACTTCTTGAGGTTGTAGCAGCCGTCCAGGTAGCAGGACTCGTAGAAGGGGAGGGGATCGAGGAGCCCGTAGCAGGGCTGGAAGACGCCCTTCATGTCCGTGAGCTTCAGGCAGTAGCCATCACCCTGCATGGCCTGGATGTGCACATTGTCGCACGTGGCTGCGTACTGCGAGAACTGCAGTTCGTTACAGCTGGGGGCGAGAGGCCTGGTCAGAGCGCGTGAAGCAGACACAGCCACCCGAGCTCTGCCGGGCAAGGCAGCACGCATCTGTTGTGCCTGTCTGGCTGGCTCGAAGCAGTTACCACTACTGGGTATACCACTAGGACAGAGGGAAGGGAAAATACAGCAACAGACCCACAGCCAAAGAGCCCACCAAAGGCAGATACTGACATCAATGCCATTAACACCAATACCATCCATTGGTACCATTAATAACATCAACAGCTACCAATAGAATAACAATAGCAATAAGAACAGTAATGATACTGGACAGGATTAAAGATCTGACAGGAAAACCAAGCGCTTTCTAAGCCAGTTTAGTGATCAAAGACCTGAAGCAAAACCTTCACAAGGAAATCTGCAGCTAGTTGAAGATAGTTTGTAAAAGAAAATAAGTAAACACAGAAGAAGGAAAAAAACAAAGTAACATGGAATCAGAACTTCCCAGACCAGGAAGAACAGAGCTCGGCCTATCATTGCACAGCCCAGAGCGGCTTATGTATCCAAAGCTATCTTCTTTCTCTCTGGGCGGCCATGGAGTTGCACTGGAGGAAAGAGGAGGAGGCCTGAAATCTAATGCTGGCCCACCATCTGCGCGGCCTCCTCATGTAAATAAGAGATTGTGTTTTAGATGGCTTTTCCCAAGGAAAGGAACAGGCTGGACTCCATGCTGTCCGCAGTCCTGCTCTGGGCCCTATAATTCACAGGATGATCTAACATAGGAGACATTATTCAGTTCATGCCTGGGGCATGGTCAGGAAGGGCTTGGGGCTTCATTTCTATAACTGGGTGTTTTAGCTGGAGTCTAGCACGGAGAGTAGGAAAAGATCAAGTCATTTTTACAAAGACATCCCAGGGAAGAGACGTTACCCATAGACCCAAGGCAACAACATAATTCGGCACCCCAGAGGGAATCTACATTAAGAACTCGGGGAATAACTTGTTTATTAGCCCATTTTATCTTGGCTGGTCAATTGGGCTGGAATAATGTAACCCCCATGGTTTCTGTTTTCAAAAAGGCTGTCCTGATGCCCACCGGGCTTTGGCCTGCAGGACCACCACAGTCAAGGCTTGTGGACAGAGTCAGGGTATTCAATCAGGCTCAGAGCTAGAGAGCAAAGGGCGGCCTTTCTTCTTCTCTGTCTACTCTTCATTCCACCCCTAACCGTGGAACCTAGGTCCCCCGTGGGTACCGGGTCACAGCCTCAGATCCTCACTCCTGCATGACACGTGGTTCTGATGAGCCCGGAGCTGAATGAATGACACATGGTTCTGATGAGCCCGGAGCTGAACGAGAGGCTCATTCAGAGTCCTGTCACCACCAGAGCTCAGCAATTCACAGCCTCTGATGCACCCTGCAGGCAGCATCAAAACTGTGTGGGACTTTGGCTTAACTCTGCAGGGGAGCAAGGGAGGTCCAGGGGAGTCCGCCCCTCGCAGTCTGCCCCCTCGCCAACACCTACTGAGGGTGTGGGAAGACCGGAGGTGGAAGCTGCTTGGATGCCCTCACCTTTTCTGCATGCCGTTGGTCTTCCAGCTCTGGGCCAGCACGACGCTGCTCACCACTGGCTTGCCCCGCAAGGTGACGTAGTCGTCGGTCAGGTCACCGTTGAAGTTGCCACACAGGCCGCACACTTTGTTCTGCAGCCTCTCGCTGATGCTGATTTTAATGACATTGTAGCCGTTGTAGTGGATCCGGATGTCAGGGCTGGTGTCGATCACCAGAAAGCCCTCGCTGCTGTAGATTTTGGTGGCCAAGCCCGTGACGAACGGGACATTCACCTGAGTGCCGTTCACCTGTTGGAGTGGGCAGAAAAGAGTCACCAGCCTGACAGCTGCTGGCAGAGGCAATCCGCGAGCCCTCCCCCCCACCCCCCCACCCCCGTGGTCTCTGTGGCCACCACTGGACCCTGTGGCCTGGCAGCAGCCCCAGGCAGTGTGTAACAACATGAGTGAGGCTGTGTTTTACTAAAACTTTATTTACAGAGTCAAGCTGTGCCAACAGGGCACACAGCCCGTGAACTCCTGTCCAAGAGTTGGGGAACACTCACTTATCTTACAGTTCTCCCAAGGGAGGTCAACTATGGAGCACAAGGGGGTTGTGAGGGAGGAGGGAAGGCAGTATTAGAAAGGCAGTACTCTCGGTGAATGGAAGGAATTTTGTCCACAACTTCCCCCAGCAGAAACCAATGACTGAAAATGACATGCTAATCCTGTACAGAGTGGAGTCCAACGTCATTAAAACAAATGTGGGGGTGTTTGCCATGTTTGTTGTTTTCTTGTTTGTAATCTTCGGGCCTGAAGTCCCCCAGGGGTCCTCTAGGCTCAGCCGGTTCAGCATTTGTCATTTTCTTGCTTTATAACGCTTCTTTCCTTGGCCGTTGGGACAGAATATAACATACTTTTCCTGTACTTACAAAATAAATTGCTTTTTTCCCCACAGGTTATTAGTAACTTTAGTTTCATAAAAAAAAAGATTTTAAAATATTGTCCGTCCTATTTTTGGCAAGCCTGGGTATTTACTCATGACAAAGCCGCGTTGCTTTCTCAGGTGAGCGCCTGCGATGTCTTCCTCTCGTATTCTGAGCCAGTGCAGCGGCCTCCACGTGGGCCCATTTCCGAAAGGAATTGGAATGTCAAAACCAGTAGCGGCTTTTATTAAAGTTCAAAACCGGCATTAAAATCCAGATGATTCTAAGCTTGCAAAATCCAGCCAGTCTTTTGCCTAACGCTGGATACTAAACTATTTGATGACTCTTCCAATAAAAGGTCACTCAGTGCCGGAATATCCCGGCCAGGGTGGAAAGCAGATTCACAACCTTCCATTCCAAAATAACGATACTGTGTCTCTCTCCCTGCCTGGGCTCTAGAGATGGAGCTTGGCTCCGTCTTCAGGTTTACCTGCCGAGACCATGGCACAGCTCAGAGTCTAGGGGTCACTGTCAATAGAGCAGATTATCTTCTTAGGCAGAAGGAATGGATCTCTCCAGACAATGGTTATAAGGGGTCAGGGAGGGCTTCATGTTTATTTACAAACAGATCTAAGGTTTGCCAAATAACCCCCCCCCAAAAAAAAAACCAAAAGCAGACAAGTGACCTAGGGAAGTGCCAATCAAAGAGAAATTCACCACTTTCCTCCCCTTGGTATGCCATCCTGGGTCCTCTGATCTCTTGTAGAGGAGGCTTGGATGGGTGGGTGGTTGTTCCAGTCACTGTTTTCATAGGCAAATGTCTTAGTGGGGGAAAGGGCAAGAAGACAGACAGGTGGACAGGGCCAAGGATATAGCACTGTTAAAAACAGAGCAAATGTGTCGTGACAATCAACCCAGAGGGCACCTGGCTGCCATTTTGCTCCCTGAAACTCTGGTAGCTATCCATGCCTTTTATTCTGCTTTATTTATTTATTTATTGTACTGGGGTTTGAACTCAGAGCCTCACACTCTCAGTTGGCTTTTTTTGCTCAAGGGTGATGGTGATCTACCACTTGAACCACTCTGTGGTTTTTTTGGGCTGGGGTTAATATCGAGTCTTAAATTAGGAGTCTGGCCAGGGCTGCTTTGAACTACGATGCTCAAGTCTTAGCCTCCTTATTAGCTAGGATTACAGCGTGAACCTGTCCTGGTACTAGGCTCAGTTGTAGGTTCACAGAAACGTTGCGCATCTAGTCTTTAAAATCGGCTCACCCGAGCGTAGTTAGCGGGTGCCATGGCACTTTGACCCAACAACGAACCTGCTTAGCTGGGCACCACACACGCTCAGCCCACGTTGGCCCCGGGGTCCCTGGCCCATTGGTCCGTCACCCCCAGGCCAGGCCAGGCCAGGTACATTACAGCCAAGGCCCTAGCATCCCCGGCCCATCAGCTCGTCCTGCCCAAGCCAGGCCAGGACAGGCCAGGACAGGCGTGTTACCTTGACGGTATTGCGGTCGCTGATGAGGATCTGCTCCTCGTTGATGTAGAAGTAGACCGGGGAGATGACGGTGAGGTTCGGGGAGGACCACTTGTCGAAGTTGATGATGAGCTGGAAGGAGACGTCGGGCAGCTTCTGGCAGATGGTGGAGAGCACGAAGGCGCAGTTTGCGGGGAAGCGGAGGAAGGCGCCGTCGAAGGTGCGGAAGACGCCACCGCCGGCCGCCAGGCAGAAGGAGGACCTGGTGCTGAAGCAGCCGCGGGCGCCGTGGCGCAGCGCGCACTCCTCCCCGGACTTGCACTGGCGCGGGTCGCACTGGATGAGGTTGCGCCGGAAGCAGCGGCAGCGCCGCGTGCAGTCACTGTTCCAGAACAGCTGCTTGGGCTGCAAGAGGGGCCGCGGCATCACACGCAGGCTGGGGTCAAGGCCCAGGGACACCCCCCTCCACATACCCCAGTCACTGTTCCAGAACAGTGCTTGGGCTGCAAGAGGGGCCGCGGCATCACACGCAGGCTGGGGTCAAGGCCCAGGGACACCCCTCCCCCTCCACATACCCCAGTCACTGTTCCAGAACAGCTGCTTGGGCTGCAAGAGGGGCCGCGGCATCACACGCAGGCTGGGGTCAAGGCCCAGGGACACCCCCCCTCCACATACCCCAGTCACTGTTCCAGAACAGTGCTTGGGCTGCAAGAGGGGCCGCGGCATCACACGCAGGCTAGGGTCAAGGCCCTGGGACCCCACTCCCCACATGCTCCCCCAGTCCAGCTGGAGCCTCCCAGACACCAGGCCGGCCTAGCCTAGCCTAAACTGAGGCTGGATTTGGCCCCAGGGAGTGTGCCTGGTTCCCAGCCAACTCAGAAGCCAGATCACACGCAGTGGGGGTGATTGGTCCCCATCGGGGACTCTGGGATCTCTGGGTCATAGAACTACTCATAGCCCACCTGAATTACGTAGCTGTTCGAGGAACGCGATGAAGGAGGGAAAGAAGAGTGCAGATGCACAAACTAGCAACCAGGAGCCACACCTTCTGACAGACACAGGCTCCGCTTCAAGGACGGAATTGAAGTCAAGATGGAAAAAAACCAGCCCTTCGAATCTCAGGTTAGTCAAAAGACACTGATCACCAACTCTTCCTTCGGGTGGTTCATTTAACCTTTCACATTGCCCATCCTTCCAAAATGCTGCTGTGTCTAGCCTCCTCCTGATCGGGTTTCTGTTGCATGTCCCTCCTTTCTCGGGCATCCTGGCTGTGATCTCATCCACATCTGGCTTGCATGGAAGGCCAGCGCTGGGACCATCCACCCGAGTGCCAGCCCAGCCCTAGCACCCGAGGTGTGCGATGTCCTGGGGGACGTTCCTAATCTCCCGGTGTGTGTCAGTCTGTTGTGTCTACGCAACTGTTTTTGTATTCTTGTGGTGCTAGGGATGGAACCCAGGGCCTTGCACATGGCAGATAAACACTCTACCACTGAACCACATCCCCAGTCTAGTTTGTTTATCTCTAAATTAAAGAGCATGTCTGACCTGACAGTGTGAAGGTCAGATTTAAAAAGGCATGGAGCCGGGCTCCAGTGGCTCATGTTTGCAATCCTAGCTACTCAGGAGGCAGAGATCTGAAGATCGCGGTTCAAAGCCAGCCCACGCAGGAAACTCCATGAGACTCTTATCTCCAATAAACCACTAGAAAACGGGAAGTGGTGCTGTGGCTCAAGCAGTAGAGCTCTCACCTTGAGCTGAAGAGCGCAGGGACAGTGCCCAGGCCCAGAATTCAAGCCCCATGACCGAAAAAAAAAAAAAAAAAACAATAAAAAGGCATGGAGATGTGTTTCCAATGCTCAGTAAATCATAGCTACTATAGAAGAGCCGTTTATCTTCCTCAGGAAGTCTGAGAATTATATAAAACCATTACAATGCTTACAATGAAGAGTCTCTACTATCCTTCTCTCTTGTTCAAACAGACAACAATCTGTAGACACACTTGAATTTTGTATTCTTGATTTTGCACTTTCTCTAGGCTAAGAATCCCAGGGAACTTTTGGAAAAATGATCATGGCTGCCCAAGTCAGATGTGGCCCCAATAAATAGATGTGTGGGCATTCCAGATTGAGCATCCCTCATCTGAAATGCTACAGACCAGAAGCATTGCAGATTTTGGATTATTTGCATATGTATAATGAGATACCTTGGGGATGGGACCCAAGTCTAAGCACAAAATGCATCTGTTTCATACACGACTTCTACACACAGCCCAAAGGTAATTTAATACAGTCCCTTTTTAAAATTGTGCATGAAACAAAGTTTCATGGTGTGAGTGGGTTTTACTTGTGGCATCAAATCAGCTCTCAAAAAGTTACTCATTTTGTGGCCTTGAGGATTTCAGATCTTCGGTTTTGATGCACGTAACCTGTATCAATTTACCAAGGGTACAATCTGGAAAAGATATCTATCTCAGCAGCACAAAAAGACCTGTGATGTTTTCTGGTCACCATTGGCTGCTTCAAGGATAGGCTTATCAACACCCCCACTGTCAACAACAGCTGGGACTAAGATCCAAGGGCAAATTGCTAAAGGACGAGATCTTCTAGTACCTGTACTTCAAGATGCCATTGTTGATTCTTTCATCCTCCGAGTGAAGTCATTCCTGGAACCAAGTCCTCTCTCCCTCCAGATCTATAACATATTCTGGGTGCCAGCCGCCTCACAAATTGACTTCATTTTTTCTTATCAGATTTACAGAATAATTGAGTGGTTGGTCTGGCCTCTTTCCGATAAGAAATTCAGACATTGTATCGGTGGAAAGAGAAAAACAACCCTGTGTGTGTGGATATGATCAAGGATAAATAATTCATCCACAGGGGAACTTGGTCACGAAACTAGCATCCAAGGAAAGTGCCTTGGCGCCATGCCACTTTCCTTACCTTCATCAGACATGACAAAGACAGCTGGTGCTTCCCATACATGCTAATGGCTAGATGTGTTCTCTCTTTATTTCCAAAGACATTTACTATATCAACAAGCCGCCCCCCAGCCCCCTCCAGCTTGTTTGAATTGTGGCTCTGCCTCTTCCCAAATATAAGCTGTTGTCAAAACCCACTGACACTGATGAAAAACAGAGAGTAATGTTTATAGAACTAATAGCTAGCAGAGCTGGACTGTGCCTTCCTTGGGAGCTCCAAGGGTTTTTATAGGCATCATCTCATTAATGTGCCTGGGTTGGTTTTTTTTAATTTACAAAATGTTTCTCAAGAGAACAGCAGCAGCAATAACGACATCAGCTACCAATTACTGAATGACTAGCGGACAGGTTCGAGGCTGGGCACCTGGCCTAGTCATACAGCAACTCTACCCAGTCAGTACTTTTAGCCATCTTTCATTCGAAGGGAGACAGACTCTGAGGGAAATGACGCCAATGGTTCAACACCACGTCCCAGCGGTGATGCAGCTGGGGTGAGACCCAGGCTCATCCCCCATGCTACACGGACACCCAGGACCCCCGCCAAGGGACAGGGGCGCGAGGGGTACGTGACACAGAGAGATTTTGGTCAGTCTCCAGGCTGGGAGAAGGATTTAGAAAAACGTTTTCTAAGTTTGGAACCTATTTGTATCTTCTCCCAGACAAGAAAACTAAACTTACTTTCTCTCATGTTCTACCTCTTCTTTTTAAATAATCTCCGGGGGAGGGGGGGTGTATATACCGGGTATGGGGAAGGGACAGTAATGGGGTTTGTACTGGGGTTTGATTTCACCTCAGGACTTCAAGCTTACTAAGCAGGTGCTCTACCACTTGAGCTACTTCAGACCCATTTTATGCTTTAGCTATTTTTCAGACAGGATCTTGAGTTTTTGCCTGGGGCTGTCCTTGGATCCTCTTCCTAGCCACTCCAACTGAACACCACACATACACACCACACACACAGCTTGTTCATTAGAGCACTAGTGTTTTGCCTAGGACTGACCTTGGGCTGTGCTTCTCCTACCTTTACATCCTGAGTAGCTGGGATTACAGTTATATGCCACCATGCCCCGCCTCAGTGATATTTCTAAAAGCAAACTTAAGTATCACCTCTCCTGAGAAGTGTACTTTTATTAGCTCTATTCTACTTTCTCCCTGTCTTTCTGATCTAACCATTAAATGCATTTTCCAGGGAAAATGAAATGGAAGGTGGTGCCCACATTCCCACTCTTATGTATTCCCAATGTAAAGGCAAGTTATCTGTCATGAACAAGTCAATGCATCATTACATTATGTATTATTTTCCTTGCCTAGTTGATTTCAAATTCAGGCATATCAATTGATTCCTTCTAACTGCTGCCATTCTCTTCCATTTAAGATTGATTTTCCCTGTGTTCTTTTTTCACTTTTTGGTATGTTATTTTCTAACTGCTCCCTTGTTCTTTCCTGAATAGATGTTTCAAGTTCCTTAAGCAGGAAATATGTTTTGTCCCCCTCCCACGATGCCACCTATACAGTGGTTGCACGGTTTGGGATTCACTGTCTACACACCCACATGAGGATCTGAGACCCAGCCACAGGTTGAAGACTTTCCCTAGACAACAAGACCTTTTCTATCTTAGGATTCTAGCATCTCAAAAAAGACTAAAGTTAGGTGCTGGTGGCTCATACCTATAATCCTAGCTACTCAGGAGGCTGAGATCTGAGAATCACGATTCAAAGCCAGCCAGGCAGGAAAGCCCATGAGACTCTTATCTCCAATCAACCAACAAAAAGCCAGAAGCAGAGCTGGGGCTCAAGTGGTAGAACACCAGCCTTGAGTGAAAAAGCTAAGGCTCTGAGTTCAGTCTCAGTACTAACATAGAAAAATGACTACAGAATTGGTATACAGTCTAGAAGGCCCTGATTCCATCTTCAGTCACAGGCTCCTCTGCCTCCCTCCAAAGACTTCAAAGTCCAAAAGATGAAACGATTTAGTAAGCTAACACGTGTTATTGGGAAATATCCATCAGGGACTTCATCATCAGCTTTCGGTGTAAAGCCCCACAGAAAAGGAGCAGCACAGGGTAGGGTGTCAGCCAGCATGGGCAGCCCAGACAGAGCTCTCTGGGGACCATGTAGAAGGACAGAGGGCCCGCAGTGGGGGTGGGGAGGCAGGGAGCTGGGGGGGCAGGAGAGTGGTGGGATGGGGGTGTGGTGGGGGGAGCAAGCATCAAGGGAAGGCCACCCATTCCATCCTTTTCCATTAAAAGCATCCTTAGCTAAGACAGACTCACAGCCACTGTACTTCCAGTGCAGAGCCATGTCAGAAACTCCCAAACTCAGATTTATAGGAGAGGAAATTCACAGGGTCTGGGGGCTTCCAGGGAAAGGCACCCCGGGGGCAGAGATACCCTTTCGGTGCTGAGGAGGGAGGAGGGAGGAGGGGGAGGAGGGAGGAAGGAAGAGGAAGAAGGAGGGGGAGGGAGGCCAAGATGCTCTTCCAAGTCGCACAGCCTTTGCACTGGCCTACCTTCCCCGCTCAGTTCACTGTGGTTAATTCTGACCACCTTCCTGTGTGCGTGCGTGTGCGTGCATGCGTGCGTGCATGCTGTCACTTAGCATTTTTGCTCCGCAGACTGGTGCTCTACCACTTTAGCCACAGTTCCACGTGCGGCTTTTTGCTACTTTATTGGAAGAAAGAGTCTTAGGGGCTTTCCTACCCAAGCTGGCTTTGGACTGCGATCCTCAGCTCTCAGCCTCCTGAGTAGCTGGGATGACAGGCGTGTGATCTGCGGGTGCCGGGCCTGGCCGCGCCCTGGGGGTTGGAGGGAGAGGTGATGGGTGGGGTGGCGCACCTCGTAGTACTTGCCGTCCGCGTAGCAGCCGCAGCTGTGGGGCAGGATGCAGCTCTTGCCGTTGAGGACGTAGCCGGCGTCACACTGACAGCCCTCCACGCAGTAGTGGTTGCAGTCGCTCTTCAGACGGATGGCGGCGCAGCGGGGCTGGCAGACGCTCACGCAGCTCTCGTAGTGGCTGTTGGGCGGGCAGGTGACCGCTGCAACAGAAAGGGCCTGTCAGGATGCGCACGGTCCGCGTGGGCTGCGGAAGGAGGTCTGTAGCCGTTGCCCAGGGCGACGGAGGGGGTGGGTGAGTGAGGAGGTGTGAGGCTGGTGTGGCTCCTCATTACCACCCTCTGGGCTCTGGGAGGCTTCTGTGTGACTCAGTCCTGTGAATGACGGGCGGGCAGGCGGGCGGGCAGAGGGAGGGTGCCCTCTGGCCTCTCCTCTCTGCCTCCATTTGCAAGATCTTTGCTTCTTTGCCACCTTAAACACCTCGGCTCAGAAAGCAAAGTCCGCCACGCCTGCCTCGAGGCCCACACTCCTGCTCATCCCTCTCATCCATCTCCTTCCTCGTCCTCACAGCCCATCCAGACGCCACGCCCATGCGCAGTCTCACCCACGCAGCGCCCACTTCTAAGCCAGCGCCAGCTCAGGCCGGCCGCTTATCAGCAGGAAGCCTCGGAGCCCTGGGATCTGAGGAGAGAGGTGTGTGTGTGTGTGTGTGTGTGTGTGTGTGTGTGTGCTGTGTGTGTGTGTGTGTGTGTGTGTGTCTGACTCCTATCAGTCACATTCGTTCTTCAATGCATCTAGACGCCTTGAAGAAGGCAGGCAGGGGCCCGGGGAAGGCAACAGGCTCTGACAAGTCACCCTGATGACCCAGATGAGCTCCTTAGGCTTCCTGAGCCTCAGCTTCCTCCACTATGACATGCCCACGGCACCTGCCTATGGCTGAGCATAGGGGGGACTTAGTGAATGTGTGCTCAGCCCAGTGGTGGGCATGTAGGTTCTCGTAGGTATTAGATATCAATAAAGGTGGGGTTGCTTAAAAGTCTCATAGAAGTTATTATCTTAACCAATGTACACTAACAACAGAATTACATTTAGGGGAAGAAAGAATAATTTTCAGGTTTTGGGGGGAGTGTCTCTTCTACCTAGGAGTAAAGGTATTTGTGGAGTGCACAGTTCTATGACTTATGGAGTGGGGGGAAGAGAAAGAGAGAAAGAGAGAGGGGGGGGGGGACAGAAGCCAGGACCTTGCACGTGATAGGCAAGTGCCCTACCATTGAGCTACCTCCCTAGCCCTTGTATTTTTCGAGGCAGTGTCTTGTCATGTAGCCTAGGCTATGGAGATCAATGGCTATGAGTTCACAATTTCCTGCTTCTATTTAGACATGGGATTTAGACATGTGCCACCATACCCAACTTATACTGGAGAGGTGTGTGTGTGTGTCTCTCTCTCAAAAACACTCTTAGTTCAAACACAATTCCTGCTTGTGTTAGAAAAACGCAAACTATGTAAGTACAATGAAAAGGCAACCTCTGAAAACAAATTACCAACAATCCTTCCAGAAATTTCTATGCATAGACAAGTGGGTGGCTGTGTACACCTTATACCTACTTTATTGTTACATAAATGGGAACACATACTACAAGCAACTGTGCTTGTTGCTTTTCCATAACAATATTTCTTCCATTTACTCCTGAATTATAGTTTTTGCACTGCTGCATGGTGTATTTTATGTTCACAATGATGTGGTGATGAGTATCACTGAACATATGGTTTTGCCATATATATAAAACAGCCCATATATATATATATATATATATATATATATGTATTTGAGTCTGCAGAATATGACTTAGAATGTCTAAGTAGTCTAAAGCAAAGAGTCTGTTCCAATTGCCCTGTTCCTAGGGGAGCTAGGATTGAATCCTTGTTGACTGTTTACCACCAAGTTCCCAATTCTTGGAAATCTGAAAGGTAAATATTGTCCTACCTACTTTCCTTACATCTAGTTGACCTTTCTTTGGGAGGAGGGCGACTTTTTCATTTGTAAACCATTTGTGTGTCTTCACCTGTGGACTGCCTTTTTGCATGCACACAGGGTGGTATTGAGTTTTCTTCTTCTTAAATTGTAAATATTCTTTGTAAATTAAAAATAGACTTCTATGTGTCACGGGTGTGGTGAAACATTTATCGTGTCTCTCTGACTTTGCTTCTCTTCTAAACAATTTTGCACTTGTTTGGTTTCTGATTGTTTTACCACATAGAAGCAATGTGATTTGAATGCAGCCTGGTTTTCCTCTCCATCTTTGGTGTCTGCTTAGAAAGCCCTCTCCACCTCTATGCTGCTACAAGACTGCTGAAAGACAGTGGCAACAAAACTCTCTCAGTCTCTTCTAGGGTTCTGTTCTGTCCTGTCCTGTCCTGTCCTGTTCTGTTCTGTTCTGTCCTGTCCTGTTCTGTTCTGTTCTAAGACAGGGTTTCACTAGGTAGCTCAGGCTTGCCTCAAACTAATGATCAACATACATCAGCCTCCTGAGAGCCAGGGTTACAGGTATACACTATCACATCTGATTCCTTCTAGTCCTTTGATAATTTGTTTTTCTCAGTCATGGGGCTTGATTTCAGGGCCTGGGTGTTGACCCTGAGCAATTTTGCTCAAAGCTAATGCTCTACCACTTTAAGCCTCAGTGCCACTCCCAGCTTTTGAGTAGTTTATTGGAGATAAGAGTCTCATTAGGACTTTCCTGCCTGGGCTGGCTTCGAACCTTGATCCTTAGATCTCAGTCTCCTTAAGTAGCTAGCATTACAGGTGTGAGCCACCATCACCCAGCCTAATTCATTTTTTAATGTTTAATTTTGTTGTGTCTGGACTTATTTTGCAGTGAGGAACGAAGGGGAGATTTAACTTCTTTTGTTCTGAGCCAGTTTGCCAGCCATCCCTTAACTGTTTATATACATACATACATATATATATATATATATATATATATATATACATATACATATATATATATCCCATGATTTGAAATGCCAAATAGACGTTACCATAGACTTTACCATAGACTAATTTCTCTTTAGTTTTCAGGCTACTTCTGGAGGTTCAGGACACTTCAGCAATTGCTCTACTCAGTCATGTACCAGTATTAGCTACATTTATTTTTACGTTGTTCATTTGTTGTATTTAATGTGTGTGTATTAACAGTGACTGAAGCTCTGTTATCTACTTGACTATATGGGAAGGTGAAGATATTCATTGCTCTTTCAAGTATTTCCACTGGACCTCATACCTTCAATGAGACCCAGAACTCCCTACCTTACCCTCCAGATTCTTCCATGGAGCCAACCCGCCACAGACTAAAAATCTTTGAAAGCCTGAGCTAAAATAAATCCTTTAAGTTGCTTTAGTCACAGAGACACTGCAGTAAGGAACACATCACGTGTGAGATGCTGGGTGAGGAGGGCCGGGGAGGGGGCACTGGCCAGGGCAGGTGCCAGCTCTCCAGCCTTCCTGGGAACACCCATTTGTTTCTTAGTGTTTTCTTCCTGAGAATGGAAGTCCTTGCTATTGTCCCTGCTCTACGAGCGCAGCATGGAGTAAATGAGGGAGCCCACACATCCTCCCCAGACCAGGGCCTGGTGCTCAGCAAGATTTTTACCATTGATGTCCCTCATTAAAGGATTGGAAGATGTTCAGATTCAGCTGGATGAATTTCAAGGCAGGGTTAGTAATTGAGAGAATTTACCTCCCCTCTCTCTCCAAGCCTATTTGTTTAACTCGGATGAAGAGGTTTTCCAACGCATTTGCAAATAATGTAATTGAGTAATAAATTATCCCATTGATAGGAACCGCCAATATCACTGAGAAACATTGGCATTCCACTCTGTTACCTATAAAGCACAAATGGAACAGGCAGTCTTACGTAAGGACCATTCCTCCTGTCTCAACCTGGGAGTGTTGGATTCGATTGATTTCAACAGAGCAATGGGATCCAGTCCTGTCTCTCCTTCCTAGAGGTCAGTCACTCCACAATACAGCTCCCAAGGACCGTGCTCAGACCAGCCTTTCAGTCTCCAACTTGTGCCTGGTCCCTTCTTGCTCCACGTACCACGTTCAAAATACAGACTAGTTCTCCCCTTTCAGCTTTTCTTTCGGTTATGTACAACCACCTCAGGTGCTCTAGCTTTTGGATCTCAGCCCCTGCTTTTTGTTTTTAAATGATAAAGCAGGAGCAACATCTTAAGTAGGCTGTGATAGGAACAGTTTTCTGGTTTTCTGTTTCATGCTGGGGGCAGCTGGTCTGTGGCAGGGATAGGATCCAAGGCTCAGACAGAAGTAGGATGAGCCCAGGGCTGAGTGCTGCCAATGCAGCTGCCCAGCCAGGTACAAAAGGAGCAACCAGGACTGGAGGAGGAGGAGGAGAGGGTACGGACAGAGGGGACATTGGTTGGACAAGAAAAGTTATCTTCACCGCCTTCATCCCCTTATAGGGGAGAGGGGGCCTTCTTCCTGGGAGGAAGGGGCTGAGGCTTGCTAACCGGGTTCTTTATCCTTAGCATGAGTGGCACACATAGAGGCCCCTCAACTGAAATGAGAAGTCTTGCCATCTGCCCCTTCAGTGAATTTCCTCTAAGTTGTGGTTAGACATGATAGGTTTCTGGCACCACGCTGTACCCTGCACCTTGCCTACGCCACCTCCACTATGCCAGCCATCTAAGAGCAGGGGGGAGAGAGGGAGAGGGTGAGAGGAGAGAGAGGGAGAGGAAGAGAGAGGGCACACAGCCAGCATGCATGGCACGCACAGGGAGCTATTCTCCATAACAGGTCTCAAGAAACACAGGCCAAGACTCTTTTCCAAACTTGTTTCCAGATCCTGCGCCTGTATGGCCACTGGGCCCCGGGGCTAGCTTGCTGATTTAGAGGGTGGAATGTTCTTTAGTCCGTGGTGCTGACCTCCGTTGCTCTAAAGTTTTACCCCAATGTAGACATTCTATTACTAGGGCTATTCGTTTTATGGAGGATACTAGAAGTGGTCACTCCCTACTGGCAGTAAGTCCTTCACTGCTTCACTCGGGCACTGAGCCGGGTGGGACTGAGCCTGTGTGAAACAGAGCTGCTTTCTCTCCACTCACTTTCCCCTTGACCCCCACCATCCAGCTTCCCTGCATCCGGTGACTGTATACGGAAAGAAAGCTATTGTGTGTGCATTAAGACACAACACTGCTTCTGGTTTTACATCTCATCTCCCTTTTCCAAGATGAACATGGGACTGTGTTCCCTGTTGAATCCCTTGTTTACAGCTCTAGGCATTCGGCATCTATTTGTAGCCTGTCTGTCTGTAGAGTCAGACCTCCTAAAAGAAACTTGCCGTGCTTAATGAGACTGAGATGGAAGAACAGACAGCCGCATCCCATCTCCTCCCAGCCTCTCCCTTTCCTTGCGTGCGGGCAAATCCTCCAGCCCACTGTGTGGTACAGGGGCTCTGGGATTGCAAAGTCAGATCCCAGACTTTGCTACCCACCTTGTCTCACCTCTGTCTCCCCAGAGTCTCCACTCCCCTTTGCCTAATTGGGTTATTGAGAAGAATTAATGAGCTAATGTTGATAAAGCATTCAGCAGGAGGGTTGGCGCAGAGTAAGTCATTCATACGATGCCAGTTAGCAGGCATTGTGTGTGCTGTGGGATTCCAGTGGCCCGATTTGGGCTTCCCAACCTTCGTGCAGTCTAAATGATGCAGGCAGCATAATGACTGCTCCTCAGCCGGGGAAAGTGAGCACCAGGGAGGACAAAGTAGATTGGTCCAAGGTCACACAGATCCTTAAAGACAAAGTCAAGGCTAGAATCTGGGAGCTCTGATCCCTTTCCTATGCTCTTAATACTCAAGGCTGACACATGGCATTTATGAATCCACTTAGGAAAAGTGGGCACATTACCAATGTGTGGAGGGACCTAGAGGTTCTAGAATAAATGAACAAATGAAGGAACCGTCTAGTTCTTCCTCCATGATTCTGTGGCAAACGAGTTATGGCATGCTTACCATCTCATCTCCTCCTCCAACGTAACCAGGGGAGGCATGGTATCCCCATTTTGCAGATAAGGAAAGCAGAAGTTTGGGGAGGTGAGCCATGTTTCAGATTACAAACTCCATTCCTAACTGTACATCCCTAAATCGCGCTCTCAGTTCGCTCTGACTCATGAGTTGGAAGGGCAGCCCCCACCCCAATCCAGAACAAGCAGAAAGAAGCTGTGGGGAGAGGTGAGCAGAGGGACTCACAGCACGAGGTGTAATTCCTCCAGCCGGTC
The DNA here is from genome assembly GCF_019054845.1 of Dipodomys spectabilis. NCBI lineage: Eukaryota > Metazoa > Chordata > Mammalia > Rodentia > Heteromyidae > Dipodomys > Dipodomys spectabilis. The sequence continues at coordinate 8,308,639 of NW_024870753.1, read as the reverse complement.
ACGGCGATGCCCTGAGTCTGGCAGGTGCTGGCATAGTTCTGGAGCCAGCCACAGGCCGTCTGAACAGCGCCCCCATCGATGCACGAGTCGAACAGGCAGTTCTTGTAGAAGAAGGTGGGGTTGACCTTGCTGTGGCACTTGGCAAAGCCAGCGCTCTGGCTGGGGATCAGGCTGCACAGCTGCTGCACCTTGGAGAAACCCTCGACTTTGGCACAGGATGGGCAGCGGTCGCCACAGCCTACCTGGCAGAAGGTGTCCCTCTTCACCCAGCTCTGCCCAAACTCATGGATGCTCAGTGCGGGCAGACCCATGGGCATCTCCAGGTCGTCATCGGGGTTGCCGTTGTAGCGGCCACACAGGCCGTAGGTGCCGTTCTGCATGCTCCGGGGGATGGTGATGGACAGGAATGTCTTCCAATCATACACGACCTTCAGGCCAAAGTCAGTCTCCACCACCACGTGGAAGCCAAAGGAAAAGATGTTTATCTTCCCTTGACCCAGCTTCAGGGGCAGATAAAGCCGTTCATCATTGACCTGTAAGAGAAGGCATAGAGTGGAGAAGCACAGCTGCCCGGAGATTTCCCAGCTCTCCCACTTGTTAGTCTCAAGGAAGACAAATTCCCCAGGATCCCAGGTAGGCTGAATGCAGCCTTTGCATAGAGTGTTGTTTATGCCAGCCAGTTATTATTATTAGGATTTGAACAGACTTAAATGACTATCCTTTGCAAACGAATATACCTATTTATTTCAGTGCCTTTGGTTTACGTAGCATTTGTTATCCCCCAGGAGCTCAAATTGTTTTCTCCAAGGTAATGAGAGGGTAATAAGAATTCAATTAAAGTTTAGAATAAAATACCCAAACCTAGAAGTCTTGTATTTCTATTTCCAGCTCTACCACAGATTTATTTTAGGTAAGCCCCAATGTATTTAATTCTTTGGGATTTTTTTCCCCTCTTGGAGGATGACTTCACTTGGCAAGTCCCTGCTGGGTACACTCCTTTCTACTTGTCCGCCTCTTCTTCATCCTCCGGACTCTGCCCCTATCACCTGTCCTGTCTGACTAGGCTTAGAATAAATCACTCCTGAGCTGGGCAGGCAGAAATTATGATTTATACAACTATTTTGTTCTCCTCCTATGCTTTGGGTCAAGATCAAGTATGTGTATGCTGCCACTGACATATTCAATGCCACCTGCTGTACACTATGGTCAGCCGTACAGGTCCCATTGCTGCACACTGTGGTTGGTTGTACACGGTCCCTGGCTACACACTGTGGTTGGTTGTACACGGTCGCTGGTGTGTATTGTGGTTTGTTGTACACAGTCCCTTACTGTATATTGTGGTTGGTTGTACACAGTCCTTGGCTGTGTATTGTGGTTGGTTGTACATGGTCCCTGGCTGTGTATTGTAGTTGGTTGAACACGGTCCCTGGCTGTGTACTGTGGTTGGTTGTACATGGTCCCTGGCTGTGTATTGTGGTTGGTTGTACGCGGTCCCTGGCTGTGCACTATGGTTGGTTGTACATGGTCGTTGGTGTGTATTGTGGTTGGTTGTACGCGGTCCCTGGCTGTGCACTATGGTTGGTTGTACACGGTCGCTGGTGTGTATTGTGGTTGGTTGTACACAGTCCCTGGCTGTGTATTGTGGTTGGTTGAACACGGTCCCTGGCTGTGTACTGTGGTTGGTTGTACACAGTCCCTTGCTGTGTATTGTGGTTGGCTGTACACAGTACCTGGCTGTGCACTATGGTTGGTCATACATGGCCCTGGTTCCTACCAGATCACAACCAGCCTGAGGGCAGAAGCCAGGGTTTACATGTCTGCCTCCCCTTTTTCTTTGGGACTCCTAGGCAGGTGTGTGGTACAACACATCACACTTGGCACAGGTGTCCACCCACATATTTCTGAATTCAGACAACAAAGAAATTCCTTCACATCTAACTCCAGAACTGTTCTACGCTTGAGCTATTCTAATCCAAATCAACCAGCCCGAGCATGGGTGAGAATCTGATGGCAAAAAGAGCCTGCCAGCTCCTTGAGGCAGGCAAGACCAACAAAAGGGTTGACTTCACTGGCGTGTGTTAAAAAGTGCTCTCTGCCTGGCCTAATCTCTCTTCTAGAGACACCCTACAAAACCTTCAGCTTTGCCTTATTTCTGACCCTCATTATCCTTGATTTTCATGACCAAACTGTCTCCTAATTGTCTCCTGGATGCTCCCTCCCCTTCATTTACCTGCTCCCGCCAAGGCAACATTTACAATAACTCAATGGTGTCTCAAGCTTTAAAGATGCTTAGGCATCGTATCAAGCAGTTGGTCCAATGCTTCAAACCCTTCCCGGGGCATGAGAATGCAACCGACCTGTCCAGCACAACCCACTCTCTCTGGCCCTGCCTCTCAGAGTTAGTCCACTTGCTTCTTCCACACCAACAACACCCCACAGTTTGCGGTTTCCTACATGCACATATAGGTTGAGTGATCCAGCTCCCTGTGTCCTGTGCCTGAGCTGTAAGGGGTGTTCTGTGTCCCGCCCAAGCCTCCCATTCCCACTCACTAACTTCTGGGCAGGTGATCATCTTGGCCCAATGGGACTCATTTTGCCTGTAAGGTTCTGAGCCAACACTGGGGACTGAGTCTGCTGTTGGTGACTCTCATAGTCCAGGCTGATCCCTGGCTCGGATCAGTCCCCACGAAGCTCTCTTCCCCCAGTGCTCCTCTCACCTTCTCAAAAAGCTCCATCCCATGACAAAAGACTGCAGGAGCTTTATGGCTCTCATCTCTCCCAGGGCTGAGGAATGGAGGAAGAAAGGGAGTCCAGGGAGAGGCCAGAGAGAAGGAGAAGCTTCGTAGGGCATCTACAGCCATCCATCAGTGTCCCCAGGAAGCCTGGTTCAAGGACTCCCATGGGTACCAAACTCCAAAGATGCTACGTTCCATCTATAAAATGGTATCTTTATGCAGTATTGGTATATTAACTCTCACACATTCTCCTGAAGACTTTAAATCATCTCTAGAATATTCATAATACCCAATACAATGCAATGTTATGCAAATTGCCATGCCGTATTGTTTTAGAGAGGAATGACAAAAAGCTGCTCACATCTACTGCAGAGACAGATAGAGTTGAGTGAATCTACAGATACAGAACCAGTTGGGTATGGAAGGCTGGCAGTGTTGGAAGTAAGATCACACATCGGTTTCAGTAGAGCTCATCTTCAGCCGCCTCAGTCCTCACCCCCCACACTTCACTGACCCACCCCCAGGTCAGCATGGAGGCCTCCCTTGTCGGCTAGTCCTCACCTCCCTGCAGGCCAAGCAGATGTGCTCCTTCAGGTTTGAGCCTGGCTCACTCTTCCAGGAAGCCCTTCTTGAGACCCTCAGGGGGCCAAGGCAAGTTCTGCTATCTTCTCATCATCTTCTATAAGTAACATTTTTTTCAGACCAAAGGCATGGTTGACTCTTTTAATTTTTTTTTTTTTCATTTTCATGTTTTATATCATTTGGCAAGAAATGCTCCTTTCTTGGCACAGGTTAGGAGCATACAAGCTCGAAGAACTAACCAGACCCAGAGGCATGCTCTCCTTTAAGGACCACCTAACTGATAGTAAGTGGGAAAGGATACTGGCTATGCAGACCCTCACCCCCCCCCCCCCCAGGCCTCTTCATTGGTCTGGACCGCGCAGTATAAGGACAGCTGTAGAGAGAGGCCATCCTGCTATGCCTGGCCAAGCATGGCTCACTTCCTGCCACTCACCCTCACGACCCCGCCCAGTCTACAGATAGCATGTTTATTACTCGCTTCCTTTGGCTTAGTGGATTTTTGCATGGCTCAGGAGATGCTTGATGCCGAGAAAGGTCAGATCCATCATGGAAGGAACTTGAGTCCCTAGGAGTCATTTCTATGTCACCCTCCATTTCTGATGATCTGGGGCTCTGGGCTGTGTTCTGCCCTACACTGTATCTCCCGCTGTCATGCTGATGGTCATTATTCTGTGGACTCGGGGAGAGATGACTAATAACATCAGGAAAAAACAAATGCAAATTGTTGACTAAGCAGATCCCGTAATGCATATTAATAATTCAAACTAACTGCTAAATCTATCCCTTGAGCCTCTCAAAGGAAAAAAATAACAGTGCATCCTGAACTTGGTGTCGTTGTTGGGGGGAGGGGAGTTAGACGCTGTCTACTTGCTTCAGCGAGGGCGCTGAGGGCTTGTGGGTGAATGAGAAAGAAGAGCCTGGACAAGGCACCAGCTTGCCCTCCTTGACACTCATTGTTTCCCCGTTTGTGGGTGGGATATTATCTCCTCAAAAAACATGTCAAAGCCACAACCCCTGGTATGTGACCTTTCTTTGTAAGTAGTGTCTACACAGATATAATCAAGCTGAGATGAGTCCTAGTGGATTACATGAGTCCTATATTCAATGATTAGGACCCTTGAAAGGGAGGTGTGTACACAGAAATGGAGACACAGAGGGGCATAAGGACAAAGGGAAGGACTGGGGTTATGCTGCCATAAAGCACAGAACAGAAGAGATGGCCTACAACCATCAAAAACTAGGAGACAGGCAGGCGATAGACTCTCCCCTAGACCTCAGAAGGAGCATAACCCTGCCATCACCTTGATGCTGAACTTTCACCTTCCAGAACTACAAGAGAGTAAGTTTCTGCTGGTTTGAGCCACCCTGTCTGTGGTGTTTTGTGACAGTAGTCTTATGAAACCAATGCATGCCTTCTCTCCATCCATCTATGTGAGGAAGGAGTCAGCAGACTGATTCTCATAGCTCTTGACTTTAACAATGACTACATCTCATGATCCTGGGGCAGGGAGCAGGCCTGGAAGATGGGTGCACCCATGAGTGGCTGAGCCCTGAATTGGAAGGAAAGAGAAACCAGAAAGAAGTTCCTGTGGAGGAGAGGAGAGGGAGGGACCAGGTGAAATACAGCAAGTGTTCCTGAAGTTCCAGTGATCTATATGTGCAAACTACTACGAAGACCACATGAGACTCCAATATTTATATACCTGAATGTTGAGGATGGGTAACACCAGGCAGAAATACAATCGACAGCAAGCGAGGCAGGAGGGCCTATGAATAGATTATATTTTAAAGGGAAAGACAAAGTCCTGAAAGACAGAAAGGTAGAAGGGAGATAAATGTCAAAGGTGTAAGTAACTGTATGCAAATCCATAAACAAAAGGGTGGAAATATATCAGACCAGGCTTGAAGGAGAAAAGGACAAATATGACATAAGCCACACGGACACACAATGATGGATGTGTTTGTTTTAACCTATGATGAAAATGGAGTGGAGAGAACGTATTATAACGGGCAGCTTTGATTACCAAGGCGTCGGCTAGAAATCTAATGTGGCTAAAAGCTGGACTATCCCTAACTAGCCTGTTGGCCCATTCACGCTCTCAGAAAGCTCCCAGGACTATGGAAGAAAGGAGTGATGATTTGATCTCAGCCACTCAGGTGACAAGTATCTTTCAAGTGTCACTGTGGAGAGCCCTTTACTTTCATCCAACATAAAGATGAATTAGGTGGTGCTCCTGTCCTTAGGAAGCTCATGGGGAGAATGGAGAGTTAGAGTTGAAAAAAAAATGCATTGTGATTAAAGGTATAATGGGCACAGGAATAAACTACTGCAAGAAAGCCCGAGAGGACCCACAGCTGGGCTTGTGCCCCGAAGAACAGCACGAGGAAAGGGCAGTGAGATGATTTTCTGGGTTTCTACGAAGAATGACTTCCCACTAGTGGGGAGGTGGGGAATCTCTCTCCTTGTCGCAGAGGATTTCCCAACAAATCCCAAAGAACAAAAGAAACCAGAAAAGGTGCCTGGCAGCTCTAAAGAGTGGAGTTAGTTTAGTTCAGCACAGCTCAGAATTTCAAGATCAATGTCTTCAAGACACAAAGGAGTGCCCCCGGAGGGAGACGATGAATTATGTGACACAGACCCACGAGGGTCTTATCAAAAAGGCTGACGCCCCCAAATTGGCACCCTTGAAAGGTCCCCACAGAGGCTGTGGGCTGGCTTGCTTGTTGTATTTTACATCCTGTTCAGACACGGCCCGGGAGGGCCAAGCCTTTCCAGTGAAAGGGAGGGGCTGCTGTCATTAAGCCATTCAAGGGGTTCACAGAATTCCTCAGCACTCTTCATGTCTTCATGGTCAAGGGGCGCTCTGAAGGTGAAAGGGTGGGAAAGGTACAGTAAAAGGACCTAAAACCCAGGCGAGGAAAGAGATTGTTAGGAGAGTCCCTGCAGAACCCAGGTACTGAGAAGACCCTAGAACTCCTGGATGTGATGGGAGCCAATGGGGAGGCTAGGAAAGGTGGGGGAGACCAGAGGCGGCGCATCCTGGTCTGATCGCAGGAGAAGGAAGAGGGCGACGAGGACAAGAGCACATCTGAGTGGCCTCGTTTGCGTCAGCGACGTGCCGCTTGCAGACGGATGTGAGGCTGGAAGGCTGAGTGACTGTCTGAAGCCACTCACACACTGGTTCCCAAACGAGGATTCAAATGATGGTCCGTGCTTTCTCTAAAACACCCTGCTACCATGGAAATGGTGTATGTCTAGAGCCATTTCTACTCCTCTTTTGGTTCCCGTGACTTAGACAAATCATTTTTCTCTGTGTTGGGTTAATCTTGGTTGTCAGTTTGATTGGTAGATGCCTAGGAGTTTGTTGATTACATATATAAGGATACATAATATATGGACATATATAATATGCCATATAGTAATTATGTATCCCATGTTATAGAACATGTGACATATAATTATATATCAAGTCTGATAGATAACATATATATCACGCATGTGTATGTAGATTGCAGACAGCCCACTCTGACAGTGGGCTGGCTGCTGGCGCAGGACCCGTGTCCCCTGGAGTCCCTTTCCAGGTTGCGTGTGTCTTACTCACCAGCACTGTGTGTTTGTAGGCACGGAGGATCACGATGCTGTAGCCGAACACAGTCACATCCACCTGCTTGACCCACAAGGCCAGGGACGGGTCCCGGTCCTCGTTTTTGGCTGTCACCATGAACTTGGGGAAGGTGTCCGAGCTTGGTCTGTTTCCTGTGGTGCACAGGATGAGCGGGCAGCTGGACTGGAAGTCAAAGGGGTAGCCGTCAAAGGTGAGGTAATGGCCGTAGCCGGAGATGATGCAGGAGGCGTCAGTGCGGGCCCGGCAGCCATACAGGCCGCCCTCCTCCATGCAGAACTCGTCGTCCCTGCAGGGGAGGGTCTCGCAGTGGACGCTGTTGTCCGTGCCGTTGCAGTAGCAGAAGATCTGGCAGTCCTGGTCCACCCAGAAGGTCTCGTTGGTAGCAAGCTGGTGCCCCTCAAAGCTGCAGCCGCACTCGCTCCGGGCAACACACTGGCTGCCCTGCAGGGCATAGCCCTCATCGCACTGGCATCCTTCCGAGCAGCTGTCCACGCAGATGGGGCCCAGGGCCAAGGTCTCACATGTCTCGGTACACGTCATGCACTCCTCAAAGTGGCTGTTCTCTGGGCACTCCAGGGCTGAGGGTTGTCAAAGAGAAGAGGGGCTTGAGAAAGGTGTGGGGACATACACAGAGGCTTGTGCATGCACAGGTGCACATGTAGAGTGGGTGCATGTGCACATGCATGGGTGTGGGTATGCATGTGTGTTCCTATTTGTGCAGCTCAGTGATCTTGGTGAAGTCACGTGATTGACGCTACTGTCTCATTGGGGCTGGTCAAAGGCCAGGTGAACCCCTCACTCACAGGCTCCTCTAGCCCACATGGCTTTCTAGGGATATGATTCTGAATATCTGCTGCCTGCAGGCATCGGTGAGCCTTATCCCAACCACATGGACAGGCAGTCCTGTGTGGGTTGTGCCTGCCTGCATGTGGTTGTAGGTAAGTGACCCCTGTCTCTCTGCTACTTTGATTAGTCACAATTTCTCAAGGACAGAACAGAAGATAGCAGTGCAAGATATCTGCCCATGAGTCTGTGAGGTCTAAAGATCTGAAAAGCTTCCACCATCTCTAGAAAGATGAACTCTTGCCTTTAGAACTTTCTTTGGCTGTGATACAAACTGTCATTCTTTAGTAGTGTCTCACAATCCAAGGTCATGAAGGACACTACCGAGAAATAAATTGCATGGCTATAATAGCGCGGCCCACAAGGACCCATTCAATAGTTCTGCACTGTGTACTGTAAGCCAATCTTCTTTTCCTCTGGGCTAAAGGACTCTCTCCATTTCTGTTGACTACAATACCATCCGGCTTTGGAGTTGAAGGCTAGTTCAGCAATGATTATATATGGCTGCATAGGGGGATTTTCACATTTGTCTCTAAATTATGAATGTTATAACAGTGACTGCAGGTTTATGGTGATAGCAAATAACATGACTTATTTAAATGGCTCCAGCTTTATGACTTATCGTGTTGTCTGAATTTGTCTGAAAGTCTGGAACACACAGACGTGCAGTCATAAAACTTCCCCCAGCCCCTGGAAGGACTCTGAAATTACTTAATTGGGCAGCCTGGCTCTACCAACAGGCGGGATGGTGGGAAATGTCTGAATACAGAGGCAGTGGTTCAGAGAGGATGGTGCTTCTGGTTCTCAGGGGTTGCCCAATCCAAGCCCCCTTCTGCAGGACCCCAACCACATTAACCCCTTCGTGCCTGGAGACCTGAGTGATCAAGTATGCTCGGCCCCTCTACCCAGACCCAAGCACACAGATGTGAGCCCTGGCTCTCTGCTCAAGGAAGCCACATTCTAAGTGGCCATGTTGGCCCAATCTCTCTCTAGAAATGTCCTCAGGAGAGCTTCCTCCACTCCACTGGCCTGGGGGAAGGAGCCATCACCAGTGCTGTTCACCAGGTTCCACCCCCTGCTGTGTTCCGCCGCAGCACAAAAACAATTCCGCTGCTCTGCCCACCAGACACGAGCCAGTCATCCAGAAGGATGGCCTGCCAACAACACAGATTTGGTACGGCAAGACTCAGCAGTTCCACACCACGAATAAAGACAACCAGAAAGCTGGATGTGCAGCAGGAGAGAAAAGCTGGAGGTTGGGCAAGGAATGCAGAGAGGCCAACTTGGGGAGATGTAGCCGTCAACAGAAATGGCCTGAAGCCCGCTCTAGGATTTGTGTCACCTGCCGGGGTGGGTGAGGTTCAGAAGTGACAGCCACCGAGCTCTCCCTATGTACTCTTTGGGTTTCCCAAGCTCAGGAATTCTAAAAAGTGTGTGTGTGTGTGTGTGTGTGTGTGTGTGTGTGTGTGTGTGTGTGTGTTAGTTCTTCATTCTGTTGAAAAGACTACAGGCAAAGCAAAAATACAGCAAGAGCAATGGGTTCCCCTGGCCAGATGCTGGTATATATGAAGGCCCTCAGCAATAGGAAAGAGAGCTTCTTAGAGCAAAGGCTAAATGCAGCCTGGGGAGAGAAGGTTACAAGATGAAGACAGAGCATCTCATTTCATCAGTAAGTGCTCAAAAGGATAGAAGCATTACAAAAGGATACAGGAGCCTGCTTCTAGGCATGCCCACAAGTCAGGGTTGGAACCATTGTAATGCCGAAAGTAATTAACCAGTGTAATATGAAATATGAGTCATTAAAATGGGCTCTGTGTTCACGAATTGATGGTAAGAGAGAAGAGACCAAGAGACAGGAGTGGATGGATGGAAGGGTCGCTGGGTAGACAGGTGGAAGAGGATGGGGGAGGGCTCTTAGCTATAGTGGAGCAATGGCTATTCACAGGGGGGAGAATTGGAAGGCTGTCCACTTGTAACCGCAGCACAACATAGGCAAGCAAAACTCGGCAAAGAGTGCTGAAACAAGAAGGGAGGTACTGATGAGGAGCGGCGTGTTCACATGGTCTCAATCTGCTTGCAAGGGCAAACACACTGGGGGCCACTGGAAAGCCCCTGCCAGAGGCCAATGTGAACCTCACGCTTAGGGGGGCTGAGCGCAGGAGTCCACACAGGCTGGGATCCCAGGAGAAAGCCACCCAGGACCTGTGCAGGTCCCTGGGCGGGATGAGCAGAGGAGGCATGGTCAAATCCAAATGGAGGGTCATCTGGACCGCAGTCATCCTCAAAAATGTCCATGGCATGAAAGACAAAGGGAAGGGAAGGAACTGCCCCAGATTAAAGGAGTAAAGATACACACCTGACAATGAAATGTGTCAACAGGCAGTTTTAGACTAAATGGGTACTAAGGCCTCCCCCTACCAAAGTAAAAGCCATAAAGGGCATTACAGAGCCAACTGACCACATTAGAATATGGGTATAAAATGGCTGTATCAGTTGTAAGTTTCTCAACATTGATAACTATGCTGTGGTTATTATGCAAGCAGAAGTCTTTACTCTGAACACACACTGAAAGGTAGGGGTAAAGGAGTGCTTTCGTTTGGATCTTAAAGTGCACTCCCAAGGGTAAAGTGCTGCTCCCCAGCACGTGCTGTTGGGAGGTGCTGTAGCTTTAATAAGGCAGGATGGAGAGGGCAGTCTTTCTGTCATTGGTCATTGCAGCTGTCTGTGAAGGAGACACTGGGGTTGCAGTGGGACCTCCTCTCTCATTCAGGAAGGGAAGAAGGGCTTTTCTTTCTCCTCTGTTCTTCACTGTGATATGTTGCTTTGTCACCAGCCCAAACCAACAGGGCTCACCAACCATGACCTGGAGCCAGCCATGCACCAAAGGAAGCCCTTTTCTCTTAGGAAGTGGATTACCTCCATTGTTTGTGATAGCAATGGGGCATGGTGGATACAAGTCACCCTTAAACAGAGAGGGGGGGGGAGGGAGAGAGAAAGAGAGGTGGGGAGGGAGTCAAAAGAGGGCAAAATGTGTGAGCATTGACCTGAGTGTAGGTTGAGCACTTTGGGGGAAGACCCAACATGTGCTGAAGTTCACCCTCTGGGCCCCTTCCTCCCCCTGGGCTGCTCCTGATAAGCCAGTGTGTGTAGTGTCTTGTCTTTTCTAGTAACTATGAGTACTGTCATGGACTCTGGGACAAAATGAAGAGCCAGGCCGTGGAACTGTCTTAACAGTCCCTGTCCGCTTTGTCCCGCAGGGACTGGTGTTCACCTCCACACCCTGAAACGCAGGCTCCTGATCAGCACTTCTTATCAGAATGAGGGGATTCCTTCTTCTCTGACAAAGGAGCAGATGCCTACTGAGCTGTCGCTGGACAGAACATCCGTGCCCTGGACTAGATAAAACCACAGGTCAGTAGGGTGGCTAACTGACTTGCAATTTAAAGAGAAGTATTGTGTAGGAATGGAAATGAAGGCAAGAAAGAGCGAGGTTCTGGGTGATGGACCCCCTTCAGGACACAGTGTACCCTTTGAGCTTGACCCCCCCCCAGGAAGAGAAGTCCCGAGTAAGAAGATGAGGTGAGCCATGCCCCCCCCCCACTCCCCACCTTTCCCTTGCTGCGGCCTCAACTTACGGCAGAAGTCGTACGTCCTCCAGGGGCCCACCTCCACATCGGCGTTCTTGCACGCACCGGCGTACCGCGCCACCGAGTCGCAGAGCTCTGACTCGTTGCCCCCACTCTGGCACAGGCGGAAGAGGCAAGTGCGGTAGTAGGCGGTGACGTTGACCACCCCATGGCACTCTAGGAAGGAGCTGTTGGAGGGGTCGTTGATGATGCCGCACCGGGAGCGGCTCCGGTAGAACTTGAGCAGCTCCGAGTCGTTGTTGCAGGCCTTCAGCAGGTCCCCGCATTCCCCGTTGCAGATTTCCTCGAACGTGGTCCAGCTCTCGAGGAACACAGCCAGGTTGTCGGTGCACCTGCCGGTGGGCAGGCAGAACTCGTCACTGGCATTGGCGTTGAAGAAGCCACACAGGCCCCCAGTGCAGTTGAAGTACGCGGTGGACAGGCGGATGTACAGCAGACCTGCGTCCGAGTACTGGACAATCACCACGCCTTTGGACTCCACCGTCGTGCTGTTTCTGTTGCGATAAATCTCTAGCTTCCCCGAAGGATGGAAAAAGGGTAATTCCACTTCCTGGCTGTTCAGCTGGAAACAAATCAAAGCACCATCATCAAGCACAGAAGCAAACCAAGGACCCAGGCCATGGGCTGCGGCTCTCCCCGCTGACTGCAGATTCTCTCTGAGAAAAATCCAGAAGCTGCTGGACACCTGAAACTGTGGGCAGATAAATGCTTATTCATGGCTCGTCTGTCCGTCCTTCCTTCCTTCCTTCCTTCCTTCCTTCCTTCCTTCCTTCCTTCCTTTTCTTCCTTCCTTCCTTCTTTCCTCCCTCCCTCCCTCCCTCCCTCCTTCTCTCTCGCTGTCTCTTTCTTGCAGGTCCTGAGGTTTGAACTCAGGGCCTGGGCACCATCCTGGCTTTTGTGCTCAAGACTAGTGCTCTACCCACTTGAGCTACAGCTCTACTTCCTGTTTCTTTCTCCCTCTCTCCCTCCCTCTCTATCCCTTTCTCTCCTTCCTTCCTTTCTTTCTTTCTTTCCCCCTTCCCCCTTTTCTTTCTTTCTTGTCCAGGGGCTTGAACTTGGGGCCTGGCCACTGTCACTGAGCCCTTTTTGCTAAAGGCTATCACTCTATCAATTTCAGCCTCAGTGCCACTTCCAGTTTTTTGGTGATTATTTGGAGATAGGAGTCTCACAGACTCTTTTGCCTGGGCTGGCTTTGAACCACAATCCTTAGATCTCAGCATCCTGAGTAGCTAGAATCACAGGTATGAGCTACCAGCCCCTGGCTCCTGTTTCTTTCTTTTGACAGTAACACTTGCTCTTTATTTTCATGTCATCTAAACACTAAGCTAGACCCAAACAAACAAAATTAACATGCAAGCAATAAATATCTTATATATGTAGCTCCCTCTTATCCACCAATGTCTGTCTCCCTTGTTTACCTGTTTTTGTTTTTTGGGGTCTTTTGTTTGTTTTGGTTTGGTTTTTTGCGTTTTTTCCAAACAATTCTACTTCCCTCCCTACCTTTTCTAGCTCCTTCTTTTCCCTCCAGTTCCTACCTTTCCTTTCCCTTGAGGCAAATAGAAGGTAACAGAGTTAGCTGTCCACCCACTTATCTATGTCCTGAAATTCTTTACTAGATTCATTTCTATGCATCTCTCAGTGGAATGAGCACACGGCCCTCTCCATTGGCGGCATATGGTATTGGGCGATCTCCGTGGGCTGTTTATTCTCTAAGCCAGACTTGGTGGGATGCGACGTTGGATTGGAAGAAGGGAGAGTTTCATGTCCCACACCCGGTTATGCTTCTGCTAGCTGTGGAGCCCTCACTGGGCCCTTTGGGATTTTCCTGTGAAATTGAGAAATCGACCTTCACGACTCCCAAGTCCCCTTCTAGGGCTAATGATGTATGTGCCTGAGCATCTAGACCATCAGACCAGTTCGGCAGCTGGAAGGTAGCAGGACAAGTCCCTCTGACATCACCCCACATGCATTCCCATCTACAGGTGGGAAAGCCAGTGTTGCCCAGGCAGGCATTAAGAATATAGAATTTGGAGTCAGCCCACATGGACTTGAACCCCACTTCATGGCTGTGTGCTACAGGGGGAGGTTACTTCACCCCTCTGTGCCTCAGTTTCCTCATGTGTAAAGTGAGGAGAGGACAATACATCATCTACCTTGTAAGATTCAGTGTGCTACTATGTAAGCAGGAGTTAGAACAGTGCCTAGTACACGGGCAGAGTTCTGTTAGTGAGTTCTGTTATGGAGAGTGAGTCCTACTCGATCCAATTCAGGAAACTCCACCTTTGCTCCAGCTCGGCGCCGCACAGAGTCTTATTTGCTGGCGATCACTAGGAGACCCTCCAATCTGGAAGCCGTGTCCTCTGGAAAACGTGCTCATGGCCGGGGTGGGGGCAGAAGGGTGAGCCCCTCCAATCGGTGAGGCTCGGCGGAGGGCCCTCACAGGGAGCAAGGAGCCTTACCTTGATCTCTGAAGCCCCGATTCCGCCTATCTTGACCTCCTGGTCGGCCACCAGGATCCGAAGCCCTCGGAGCCAGGCGGGCCCCGCATCCGGCTTCTTCTTGTTGATGTCAATTTCCAGGTAGTCGGGGCGGTCGGGGCAGGTCTTCAGGAGGGTGTAGGAGAACTCGGAGGGGAAGGCGTAGGCCGCGCCATCGAAGGTGCGCAGCACCTGGTTCTGGCCCAGCAGGCACACGGTCTCACGCTCGGGGAAGCAGCCCTGGTAGCCGTCTTCCACCGCGCACACCTCCCCGTGGCGGCATGTCTTGTTGAAGCAGTAGACGTCACCGCCCTCCTCGCACAGGCACTGCACCGTGCAGTTGGCCGTGGCCCAGAAGAACTCCCCCATGGTGTAGTAGTGGCCGTCGAAGTCGCAGCCGCACTTGTGCAGGGGGACGCACTGGCTGGTGCTGAGGACGAAGCCCTCGTTGCACTCGCAGCCCTCCGTGCAAGGCGTGGCACAGTTCTGAGAGGCTGTGAGGTCGGAGCAGGTGTCGGGGCAGCTGCTGGTGCACACGGAGTAGTGGCTGAAGCTTGGGCATCTCACGGTGGACACTGATGGAGGGGGGTTAGGGGTGTGGGTAGAGGAAAAGAGGGGGATCACAGGTGAGTGCCCCCGCCCTGGGGCTCACCTCCAACATCCAACCTGCCAAGGGCCCAGAGAAGGCCTGGTCCTTCCAGCCATTGAGGTGGTAGAATGAAGGCCAGATGGCCATGCACTGGGGTGAGGGATATGAGAGAGACCCGGCTCGGTGACTTTCCTAGTGACTACAGAGCCACACAGTCGGATTGTGAGATTTTTTTTTTCCTGGAGTTTGATCATCTCCATGGAAACTTCCAGTGTGTTTTCCTTGCTTGACTAGATCACTCCTCGACCTGGAGCTCCATCTGGTGATCTACAGCCATCCGGATGTTTTTAGATCTTCCGGGGATGGGTGTGATGAGCCAACCCAACTTTAAAGGGCATGGCTCATTCTTAGAAGGCAATGAACCCCACTTCCTGGAGGAATCAGCACTGTCACTCTTAGAGGTGTAACTTGACAGCATGAAAATTTGAGCAGGGAGGTGTTTAAAATACACGAGCATGACTAAAGCAGGCCGTGGGAACGAATTCTCGGGGCTATTAAAAGTGAGAAAGAACCCCCGCTATCTGCAAAGACCATGAGCTGGTCCCTCCAGGAGACTGCATGGATGCTAGCAGCCTTCTGAAAGCCCTGTGTGCCTTCGAAATCTCTTATTCTTATTTTAACAGCCTCCACGTATTCATAAATGTTTGAATTCAGATGAATCCAGGAGATAGGGGCACGCGGGCCTAGGGAAGCAGCTCTCTGAGCTAAATATAATTCATCTCACTAAAGTGAGAGACAGGGCGAAGACAGAAGTGCCTGATACGGGAAGAACAGTACCACTAGGGGAAAACATATAGACGTTATAGATAATAATCTAGGCAATTTCGATGCTCTTGGATTATATATGGATCAAAAAGAAGTTGTGTTCAATCTCAAAACTTCAAGTGTGATATGGTTGCTCTGGGAGTGATGGGGGCTGGTCAGTCATACTACAAGAAAAATACACTGACATTTAGTGGTTTGACCCATACTCTAAGATTTGTACCAGACATATGAAGTATTTATATAAATCCAACCTATACTTAGAGGGGGTAAAAAAAAAATCACCCTCTGGCTTTGGAATTTAAGACTTGAAAATCTCCTCAGCTCTAGAGCTTCTGAAAGGCATGGAATATAACTTCTATTTACTCACATGGAAAAAACAAAAAACAAAAAAAGATGTCCAGAAAGGAAACAAATTATTATTTGTTGTCATTGTCTCTGAATTTTGTAAGTAGGCAAACAAAGAGAGATTTAGCCGGGCTAGAAGGAAAACAAGGGAGATAGCTGAATGGTCAGACAATGCTGTGTGCCAGGATGGAACTGGAAAGAACCTGGCTCTCCTCACAGCTTGGGACTTCACCTAACCACGCTTGGTATTTCAGGAAAATGGCTTCTTCATTGGTAGATCGTATTCCCGACCTGCTGCCCTTTCCTTCACCAGCCTCACCCACAGAAGGGCTCCGGGACAAGGGGCGCAAACTCTAAAGGAACCAGAAGTAGAAAGGAGGGGCCAGAGCACACTGGCACTGGCTCCCCCTGGGGGTGGGGCCGGCCCGGGCTGCCGTCTCAACCCCTGCCATCCCACCTCTTGGGTCAGCTCTGGGCCTGCCTCCTCTGCTACAGGCCTTCCTCCAGCCTGTCATGCATTCCAAGTTTCCAGAGCATTTCTGTTCATCCATGGCTTCTTGTTTCTTGCCTACGGCAAGAAACATAGTGCGTTCCTTTCATAGTGCGTTCCTTATGACCGGTGGTAGTTCAACCTCACCCCTGCCTTTGGGCCTCGGTGGGCCTCAGAGGGACCCTGAACCCCACCCCTGTCCCCTGTGGCTTACCACACCCAGTCTGGGTCCGCCAGTCTCCAATTGGGATGCCCAGGGCTTGGCACACCAGGGCGTAGGCCTGGATGGCTTGACAGAGGAGTGTCCCGTTGTCCCTCACGCTGCACAGGTCGTACACGCAGCTGTGCACGAAGGCTGTGGGGTCCACGACGGTGCCGCACTCCCACAGGGGGCCTTCCGTCTTGTTGAGGAAGCCGCAGTAGTCAGGGCCGAGGTACAGCGCTTCCGTGGCAGCGTCGCACTGAGTGCAGTTGTCCACGCAGCCGGAGCCGCACTTCCAGTCGGCGTGGTAGACACGCCAGCTCTCCCCCAGGTCCAGCACGGACATGGCCGGCCTGCCGTCGGGCCGGAGGAAGTCATCCAGAGGGTTCTTGTTGTAGTTCCCACAGAGCCCACACGTGGAGTTTATGTAAGAGCCCGGGATGGAAATGGACGCGTAGTGCTGACCATCGAACGTCACCAAAAGCCCAAAGTCCGTTTCCACGGCTGTAGACATGCCACTCTGGTAGATTTTCACTGTCCCCAAGTCTAAGGTGACGGGCAAAGAAGTCACCAGGTCATTCACCTGCCAACAGTAATAGCAAAAGGCCGGTGAGCAGGCGCCGGGGCAGTGAGTTCCAGTAGAAGGAGGGGGGGAAGGCTGAGCACCACCATATTCCGGAATATTCCATATCCACACGCGGCTCCCTCCAGCATGCTCACTCCCACTATGACAAAGGTCTGGGGGGACATTTGAGAGAGCAGGCGGTCGTGGGCCAGCCTGTGAAAGCCGTGTCATTTCTAGCAATGCTACAGAGCCCCCCGGAGTCTGGGAGGTTGGCATCCATTCTTGGCTGTCTCTAGGCTAACAGTCAGGCTTCACTGGAAAGACTCATCCCCCTTGCTTTTCCTCTTTATTCTTCTAAGAATTAAGTCCCCATCGGGTCATCGGCACAGATTTTCCATGGCCCTCCTGACTGCCGTTCGTGCTTGGTGACCCTCCTCCCAGCTGAAATGTGAATCTGCCATTAGTTGTCCACACCCTGGCACCATTCTCCAAGTCTTACTAAGGACTTCCTGCTAGCAGAACAATGTCTTTCAATGGCAATCAAGCTGAGCACCCCTTAGCTACCAAGCATCATGTCAGGAGCTGGGATACACAGGGTTAAGAGATAACGATTGCCTGGCCCCTCAAGAGGTTCCAGGCATCCTGAAGAAGAGGAACACAAACAGATATTTATAGATGACAGTTTTAAATATGAATCAATAGAAGCAGTGGGGAGACAGTAAATGAACACTTAATCCAGCCTAGGGGACTCATAGGAGGATTTTTAGAGGCAGTTAAGTCTGACCCGAGTTTTAAGGATGAACAGAAGTATCTGAGAGAATGGGGGGGCAGAGGATCCCAGGACCAGAAAATCAAGGTCGGGGGTTAGAAGCAGCCGTGGAACACTCTGGGCTACAGAAGGATCAGGTGGCCAGAGATGGAGCTGGAGACTCTGGCCTGCAAATATCTTTCAGGCCTGCCTGGGATCAAGCATGTTCTAAAAGTTTGGGATTAGCAATGAGTGGAGTAGACAAAAAAAAAATCTGCTTTGTGGGACGTATGTTTTAGCTAGGGAGATTGACAACCAGCAGAATAAAATATTGAATTGTATCAGATAAGTGCCACGCAGAGAAGTCAAGGAGGGGCTGTGGGTGGCCCTAGGGAAGAGAGTTTCTAATTTTAAATTGGATGATCAGGCCAAACCTCCATGGGGAGGGGGCAATTGTGATGAAAACCACCATTACTTGGGGGTGAGGAGGGAACTACAGGCTGCTCCCTGCGGTCTTCCTGGGCTCCTGCTGGAGGGCAGGGTCTCTACAAGGCAAGAGCAGAGAGAGCAGCTGATGTCAGAGAGGACCACAGCCAGAACAAGGAGGGCCTGTCAGCCTCCCCAAAGACCTTGACTTGACCTAGAACAGGACACAGAACCAAGAAGGTGTTTAGCACAAAGGGCCGACATGATCTGACTTCCACATCAAAAGAACTGCTCTGGCTCCCATGTTGAGAACAGACGTTGGAAAGCCTTTTACACCATGTTATACACAACACAACACACACAGACCTGGAAGTCTACTGTGCAGGGAGAGCTTCTGTGTGCAAAGGAAGGACACAGCTACCTTTGCATTTGAGAAGGTCCTTCCTGACCCACAGGAAGGGCAGACTTACTGCACCAAGCAACTGCTGGCAGAGTGTGGCATCATGGGCACGCATGGGGAGGGAAGGACACACGCAGGTACCCTGCTTAAAGGGGGTGCTGGTCTCTGGGGTGGGGTGAGAACTGGGAAATGAAGCAAAGTGAGTCTTAGCAGCTAGATAAGGTGAACAGGTGGCTTGAGAAGCCTGCAGCAGAAGGAGCTGGTTTTCTTCTTCCCATTTGCCATGGCTTGTTCCTGCAGATGCTGGCAGTCATGTCTATAATGGAATGCCTTGTTCCAGAACAGTCCTCGGAGGGCTAAGCACGCATCAACCCTCCAGGCTATCCTGGATCCCATTACTGGCACACCAGGAAGATAAGGGTCTAACCTGCCACTGAGTTACCCTGGAAACAAGACAACAGACTGTCTAGACATTACTCTCAGCATTCACCATGGCCAATGTCACAGGTCGCTCTCAGAGATGCGACCTATGAGATCTCTCTTGTTGGTTCACTCGTGGCCATGTGGGCCTTTGCTAGTTTGTACTTGCAGACCCTTCCATTTTCCGCCCATTGATCAGTGCAAAGCCACCGCTGCATTTTGACATACTTGTTATAGCATCACCCACCCCCAGTGCTGGTCTTCTGTCTCAGACTGGGAGGCAACAACAAAATACCACAGCAACGATGGCTCAGAAATCACAGGAATGTATTCCTCCTAGTTCTAAAGGCTGGGAAGTCCAAGAAAGGAGTGCAAATAGATTCAGTGACCTTCTAATTCTGAGATGACACCTTCTCATTGGGCCCTCATGTGCCCCCTGTGACATTGTAAGGGCACTAATGCCATTCCTGCAGGCTCGAGCTTCATAGCCTAATTGTCTTCTGAAAGTCCCATCTCCTCACACTGCCATCTTGGGAATTTAAGATGCTGTCACATAGATAGGGAGAAACATAAATATTCAGAGTCTGGCAGTGGGGGAAGGAAATAAGAAATTAGTCTGGAAAAGAAACTCTCCTATAAAGAACTACTAAGGAGTTGCTGGGTAGTGGATCCAGGTCTCCTAGGCAGAGTTAGCAAGCAAGAGTGAGGAAAAACCATCAGCAAGGTCAGCTGGCCAGAGGCCTGTGCAGCTGGCAGCCATTGTGCTGTGCTGGGAGACAGAAAGGGAAATCATTTTCAAGGGTCATGTGGAATGCCAACCACATACATTTCGAAGGCTTTCCTATCTTCCCGCTCAAGCTCCCACTAGCAAAGGGCAAAGTCTTCTGCATTTCAAAGCAGAAAGCCATGGCATAGACAGGATCTGGACATCGCAATGATCGCTCCTGGCTTCCTCTCTCTGTTCTCACCTCATTCTACCTCATGTCAAGCCTAGATACAGGTCATGTTTCAGGTCATGTCCTTTTTCCTGGCAGATGTGCTTATGATGCCCTATGTATTCTCTTCACAAATGACTGTGGGCTCTACACAGCTGGGGAAAGAACTCTGATTCCAACATGTGATCCTTTGTTTCTTTCCTCCAGGCCCAAGAGTCAGCCTTGATGAGCTGGTGGTAGACCAACATCACTTCGTGGCTTTCCCTTCTCCTCCCTGTGTATTAGGCATTTTCCTTCTTCAACAGTGTGTCTCCTAGGACATGGTGGGGAGAGGAGGTAGATGAGGAATTACATGCCAGGTGCTGGTGGCTCACACTTGTAATCCTGGTTACTCAGGAGGCTGAGATCTGAGGATCACAGTTTGAAGCCAGCCCAGCCAGAAAAGTCCATGAGACTCTATCTATTGCCAATAAACTACTCAAAAAAAGCCAGAAGTGATGTCGTGGCTCAAGTGGTAGCCTTGAGCAAAAGAAGCTCAAGGACTTGGGCCAGGCTATGAGTTCAAGCCTCAGGACTAGCACACTCACAGAAAAAAGAAGAGGAATCTCAGAGCTTAGGTCTTGGAACTGAACAGGATTTTGGTGAGTGATAGCAACGTGGAGCCAGCATCTACCGAGAGCCTGCTGTGTCCTGGGGTGTGCACAGACATGCACACGAGGCTCCTCTATTTCATGCTCATGGCTACCTTTCAGGTCCTATCATGCTCCCTTTTACAAAGGAAATGGAGGCTCATGGCTAATGTGATACGCAGGTGACAGGGTCTGACTACCGCTGGCTGGGCTCCAAAGCTGTGTCCTCACCCTGGGCTACAGCCCAGATGTCCAGTCTAGGAGATACAACAGCCCCCCATTTTACAGATGAAGAACTGAAACTCAAAGAGGTCATTCAGCTGCAGTGGTAGCAGGGACATGAGTAGGTTCCCCCAGCCACGGAGACCCAGCACTTCATGATGATGGGGTCTGGGCTCCCTTCCTGTGGGAACATCCTAAACTATTTGTTCTCATAGAGGAGAGAAAGAAGAAAACCTGGAACTATTAGCTAGAAGGAGACATTAACTGGATATGGATTTTTTTTTTTAGTTATGTTAGTTTTCTTTGGGCCCTGTTGGCATATGCGATCCCAAATTGTTTGTTTTGTTATTAGAGGAATTTGTTTTGCTAACAGAGAAAAATGTCCATAGGCAGAACGCACCTCATCACCCAGCATCTGAAGACAGGGTTAGAGAAGGAGGAGCTTAGTTTGGAAGCAAAGGTGTCTGGCCATTCTCAACCGGGCACAATTGGCGGATGGAGTCAGGTACCTCTCGGGCATCTCAGGCTCCTTCCTGCCTCCCGGCTCTCTCCCTGCCTGTCCTCAAGCCACCCTGGGTCAAGGCTCTGCCATCCAGCCAGCCACTCTCCCCAGCAGAGCAGGTGTATTCAAAGACACTGGACACCGTTTGGCAGAGGGAAAAGGAAGCCATTGTTAGCTTGCAGTTGGAGTCACATAACCTTTTCTTTCTGAAACATTTATATTCACGTCCACATCTCCCTGCTGCTACAGAAAATTGAGGAATCCATGCCCTACGCCTGGACGATGGAACAGAGCCACGCAAAATTAGCAGAGCCACTGGGCCTGAAAGAAATGACAGTGCTCCTTTCTTTCTTAAAAAAAAAAAAAATCGGACTGTGAGCAAAAAAGAATTTTAATCAAAATGAAAAGTAAGAGGAATGAAAATGCAAGCATGGAGTTTTCATTTTCAACTGCATATCATTCTCACAATACAAAAAAGTAGGGGAAAGCTACTGAAAAAAAATTTTTTAAGCTTGAAATGCTAGCATCTATCTACCAGGATCAGGACAGCAGCTGAAGAGCACAATATAAATTTAAAATGGAAAAACTCCAAACTTCTGTACTCAAATTCTTAGCCTTGACTGGGTAGATAAAGCTGTTTCCAGGGACACTAACCAAGTAACAAGCACATTGGTATTTCAACCAAAGTAATAGCTCACTTTCCTAATTTATAAAACCGATATGCTGCACAGACCTAGAAAGGACAAGAGCTAGAAGAGTGAGTCAAAAAACAAACTTTACAACTTTGGCGGGGGGGGGGGGGGGGGGGGGGTGGGGGGGGGGGAGGGATGGGAAGGGGAAACAAAGGAGGAGGCAACAATGCTTGATAAGAAATGTATTCATTACCTTGCCCATGTAATTGTAATCCCTCTGTACAGTATTTTCACAATTAAAAAAAAAAAAAAGAGTGAGTTCCTTGGTCCCAACTTTTGTTGGACATGCTCTCTCACTTAAAACTACAGGGCATTCAGAAAGAAAAGAAATTCCTGCGTTGACATCAGTTTAGCCTTGCGATAGATATCACGGAGGACTAAGGATGGCACAGGATTGCCACAAGGGCTGAAGCAATCAACCCTTTGTGTCTAGGTCGCTCTTGTTCGGATAAATCCACGGCTGCTACACGGTCTTCTTTAACATTTTGATCACTGGGCCTCCACTAATTGAGTAACCAGTTGCTACTGGCTTCTTGTCCTTCCTCTTTGGTAAAGGCTTCATTTTGAAGTCCCAGTAGACAGCATTTGCATATGTTAAACAAATCCAGGTATCATTTGCATGTGCTAAACAGCCACACAGAAGCCCACATTCTTCTCTGTCCATCTAGGTAGGAGCAGGGCATTCCAGTACAGAGGCTGTTTTAGTAAAGCTTTTCCTAGATCTTCCCATACAACCTCACTAAGGAAGTCTTTAAGCCATTCCAGGCAGCTGCCTGGGTGGCTTCAATCAATGTGGAGATTTCTCTGTAGAGAAATCTACAGAATGGCTCTTGGGCAAACAGGATAGAGGCTGGGAGGAGTGAGGATTACTAACCAAAGGTTCAAATTAATTAGGGGTTTGCCCTTTGTACTTACACCAGAGTCAGGGTATGGTCATGTGACTACAGCCCATTGCAAGCCAGGTTTATGGGAGACGAAATATAACTCTCCTGTTACTTCTGAGCTGTGTGTGCATGTATGTGCTCATGTACAGGTACACACATGTATCTATCAGGGAAAGAACTAGGAATGCAAATTTAGTTTAAATTAAAAAGTGGAAAGACGCCAGACACTGGTGGCTCATGCCAGTAATCCTGGCTATTCAGGATGAGGAGATCTGAAGATCATGGTTCAAAGCTAGCCCAGGCAGGAAAGTCCATGAGACTCTTATCTCCAATAAACTACTCAGAAAAAGTCAAAGTGGCCCGGTGGCTCAAGTAGTAGAGCGCTAGCCTTGAGCAAAAAGAGGCTCAGGGACAGCGCCAGACCCTAAGTTCAAGCCCCAGGACCAGCAAAAAAAAAAAGAAACATGGATAGGTATATTTAGGAGAAAGCTTAGCAGAGTTCTTTTACAAATGCCATTTGGTTTAGTAAAGCATCTTACAAGATCCTTGCATGTCAGAAAGGGAATAAACAAACCTCGTCTTTGGTACTTAGAGAGAGATAAGCAGAAGAACTAGTAGGTGGGGGGATCACTTTCCCAGGCGGCAGACTCTCTAACAGGTCTACAGCCCTGTGAGGGACAGAGAGGTTCTCACCTTGACTCTTCCGTAGCTTCCTTTGGGGATGAGAATCTTGTAGCCATTCACCTCAATGGAGAGCTCCTTTACCCAGGAGACGGCTGAGCCCCCTCTGTGCTCATTCTTGGCCTCCACACTGAAGAAGGGGAGGCTGGAAGTCTGCAAGCACTGTCGGGCCAACAGGTAAGCACAGGAACCTTGGAAGTGGAAGAGGAAGCCGTCGAAAGTGTGGTAGTGTGGTTCGCCGAACACCACACATGTGCTGGTCTCCACGGGGCTGCAGTAGAAGAATTTGCCTTTGGGTTCACACAACTCGTAGGGGCTGCAAGAGGCCTCCTGGCAGTAGATCTCATTGTTGAAATCCAGACAGCGACACTTGATGGTGCAGTTGAGGTCATCCCAAAACACCTCGCCTCGCCGGAGGAACTGTCCTAGGAACAATGACATCAGAGCCAACATGTATTGAGCACTTACCCTCTGTGCCAGGCACTGGGCTAAATGCTTCACTTCCATTCCACCACATCATCTATGGAAGAACCTACTAGGGGGAACTGTCACCCCCATTTGACAAGTGGCAGCTTAAGAGCCATTGAGTAAAACCCATCCAAGACCACTCCCTGGGAAGTCAAGATTTCAAGTTGAGAGAGTCTGGATTGAGCACAGGCTCTTTGGCATTACCAGTTCCACAGCTGGTGAGCAAACCCACAAACACTGACTTCATCTGTGGGGAAAGACTATAACACTTGAGAGCTACTTCCTTCTGCTCAGGAATAGGAAGAAGAATAGTCGAAAGAATGACCTCATGGTACCCAGGTAACTCAGCCATGCTGTTTGCTTATCTGCTAATTTGTTCATTCAATCAACAGACATTTATTTGTTGGGTGCCCAGTGTATGTCCTAAGATGTAAGCACCAACCAAGTATCTAACATATAGATATAAATCCTGACTTCATGGAAAGATTTTGGAAGCAAATGGCCTCTTGTTTGGCACTTTCAAAGGTTCATAAATCCTGAAGATGCTGCTTAGGCAGAACTTACACCCACAGTAGGTTGCTTTTCCCCCAGCTCTAGGGCCTGGCCAAGTCTAGTACTTCCCTCTTTTGATCCACTAGACAGAACTTCAGATGAATTCCAGCTCAAGAAGCTAATGAGGTTGGGGATGGGGGTGATGACTTCAAGAAAGGTGCTATATAAAAAAAATTATTTGTAAGATCACTTCCTTAAATTACCTTTGGGTTGGGGGTTATGGTCTAGGCTTTGGTTGGAGTTCAAGTCAAGAGTCCAGCAAGAGTCACAACTCTGTAGTCACTTCCAAGATGCATGATTTGGTTTCCATGTGCCTCAGTTTTCCTAACCTGTACACCTGCCTCACAGGGAACACTGATGGGATGCAAGAGCTGACACAGGTTGATAGAGGCAGCAGAATTCATTAAATCAAGGAAGTCTGGTTGAGATGGGACAAACTGTGCGATATTAAGATATGTAAGGGCTAGCACACACCAGGAAAAACAATGGCTTGTAAGTGCTCAATTAAGATTGCTCAAGTTTCTAAAAAAGTAAATCTCTCGCACTTGCTGAGCATCACAAGTTCTAGGCCAGCTTGGAATAACCTAGAAGACCCCATTTCAAAAAAAACAAACATCAAACAAGTACAATTCCCCCCCCCCCCCCCGGCCCCACGCCTTGCAGATCGCACAGGGTTACAACATCCACCTGAGCAGAAGATAGGAGTGTCTCTATCTGTTTCATAGGAACATGTTTCATCAGGCAATTATGTTTTATACCTATTGAGAATTGTATCCAAAATGAGATAATAGGTTTATTCACATTCCCAGCAGGTCATAGGCATCAGCGCTTGGAACAGGCCCTCAATCTGCTACTGCCTTTGGCACTAGTTCAAGGGTACATAGATTGTAACAGCCGCCGTCTAGTACCATTTCCATTTGCTGCATTTTCCAGGCTTCCAATAAATGGGAGGAAAAGGCCTTTGAATAGAGGAGGTTTGGACCAAAAGGCAGACTCTCTGTGATAGCTGTGTTTGTGAAATGATATAGTAAGCAGCTGTATGGAATCACATTCTTTGCTACAACCCTGGCCAAAGCTCAGTCTCATTAGATTGATATACATCTAGTGGCACATAAAAATGCATGGCAGTCTGTTTAAGGACATTGCATTTTCCTGTATATAAAAACCAAACCTACGTAGCTCAGGAGGAAAAGAATGGAGGTGAAGTGGGGATTATGTACACAGCTGGCACCTGACCAACTCCGTAGCTCTCCAAGCCAGTGCGTTCCATGCTCTAAGCCTTTCATTCCCAGGGCTGGGGTGAGAGGTTGGCACTGAGCACTAGGCACTTAGGCTGCAGGTCCTTGGCCAGTGGGCCCTCCAATGTTTAGATAAAATGGAAGAGGGGCTTGGGTGCCAGTGTGCAACTTCTCACACACTGGTCCAAGCCGGAGAGGGGGTAGGGTAGCAAGGCCCTGAGGTAGCACCCCCAGGATTCTACATCATGGAAGAGGGTCCAATCTCAGGAGTCCAGGGGAGCCCTGGGACTAGACTATTCCTTATCCAGTTCAGTGCCAGCTTAGACTTAAACCATTTATTTGCTACTCTGAACACGAGCAACACCACACATGTCACTGCCACAGGGCAAAGGCACAGTGCAGAGTTAGGGTGTGTGCATGTATTTGGACCATATGAATATGGCATTTCTGATTTGAAGCTGGGTCCAGAGAGAGGGCTGAGATATTTCTGGGCTGCCAAAACATGCAGGCCCCATGTTTTCTACCCAAGGGAGGAAGATAATGCCTTACCAAAACGCTCTCTGATGTCTGGAAATGTTTTGCCCATTTCCTCTGTGTTTCAACAACGTCACCATCATTCCTGCGATGGTCTCTGGCGCCTAACAGAGTGACTGGCACCCCCAGGGGGCTCTCACAATATTCTTCAGAAAGATGCAATGGTGGCATGACTGGCTTGGTGATGAGAGGGTGTACAGATGGATGGGTGGATGGGCGGATGAATGGGCAGGTGAGTAGGTGGGTGGACTGGGGGATGCTTGGATGGATGACTAGTTAGGTGGGTAAATAGAAAGGTTGATGGACAGATGGAGATGGGGGATGAACTGTGGTTAGATGAATGAATGAGTGAGTGTGGATGGATAGATGCGGTGGGATGGATGGATAGGTGGGGTGGGGTGGATGGGTAGATGAGGTTGGGTGGACGGGTAGATGGATAGGTAGGTAGGCGGGGATAAATGAGTGAACAATGTCCTGCTTTGAGATGCCATAGCCTTTATACTTGGAATATTTTAACAGAAATCCTATTTTCTGAATACTTTTGAGCATATTAGAGGCAGAAACCTACACATGGCAATGTTCCTGGGAGAGTCCGGGGGCTCTTTTGCACATCTGAAGGGGTCTTGGCAGTTTCAAGAAGGCTCCACATTTTGAATGTCAGTGTGAAGGAAACCCACTGGGGTGCAACCTCCGCATTTTCACAGGGGCCTAATGCTAGCTTTGATTTTCTCCAAATCCCTTCATGTTTTGCTGCTGCGGGAAGGATTTTAGGAGACATTACCCTAAAGACAGCACCATTCTTTCTTTCTAATCGTACAAGGAAGTGCTGGCTGACCTACTAGAAACTTGACAACGCTCCAAGTTTGCCCACCCCGTGGAGCTACCAAATGCAGATGGCGCCACAAGAGTAAAGAGAAGAAGAGACAGCGTGAAGGGGAGATGACAACAACAACAAAATAATGTTAAACAGGAGGGCTCCCTTCTGTCAGTCTGGCTAAGAAATCACTCAAGATCAGGGTGCACTTCTGAGTTGTTCAGGACTGGTAGCTGTATCCACACAGCAGGCAGGGGTTCTGAAAGTTACACACACACACACACACACACACACACACACACACACACACACACACACACACAGAGCGTTTCAGCTCCTGGGGTGATGAATGTGCACGCTAAAATTACCTTGATCCCCATCACCCAGCTGAGAGATGTCAGAAGGGTAAGGCATCAGAAAGGAGTCCGCCCTCCTGGCTGAAAAGCTCGCCTGTCAATCAAAACCAAGCAAACCCCACTTTGCTCTAGAGAAGAGAAGATGCTTTACCCCTGGATGTGCAACCATTGGCAGGGTCAATTTCCTTCCCATCAACTTTAAATGCCCAGCGGCCTGGAACATTGACATTTGTGGTCTCCTGGATATTCACAATCTCAGGGGATCTTGACCCTGGGAGGCTGAAGAAATTGGTGAGGTTTCCGCCATTAAATCCAGCCTAGAATACAAGAGGAAGACAACACTTTTGAGCAAATGCGTCCCTCCTATTGGTTCGCTGACCCAGATACTTTTGCGAACTTAGCACGTGTACAATCAAGACACCCTTTTCTGAGCTGGCTGTATGGCTTGGTGGTGGTGTCAGTCTAGGTGCCCTTTCCTGGGTTCCCAGTAACCATCATTCAAAGCATGTCAAGCCCCTCTAGTGCACCCACACCAGGTCACTGTGGCAGGGATGGACAAGTCCAGACTCTTAGTCCATCTGTGAGATCCATCAGGCCTGGTGGCTATCCTTTAGGACTTCTACTCAAGGTTGGTGCTTTATCACTTCAACCACAGCTCCATTTTCAGCTTTATTTTTGGTGGCTAATTGGAGATAAGAGTCTCCTGGACTTTCTTTCCAAAGATGGCTTTGAATAACGATCCACAGATCTCAGCTTCTTGAGTAGCTAGGATTACAGGCATGAAGCAGGGATGCCCAGGCACAGGTGCATGCTTACTGTATATAAAAACTGTTAGTAGGCCCCATCCAGCCAGGATGCTGAATTAAATCTGTGGGTGACATGCAAAACACCTTCCTGAGCCATCACCCCCCCCCCCCCCCGCCCAACACCTTCCAGAGCCATCACCCCACCCAACACCTACCTGAGCCATCACTCCCCCAAGACCCGTCAGCGGGTCACCGCCACTTGCCGTCCCAGTGGTCCAGTTGATTTCATAGTAATTGAAGAGCGTGAATGTATAGGAGCCATCGGACACCAGGACAGCCTGGAAGGTGTTCACCTACAAGATGGGCAGGATGGTCTCATGACTGGCACAGAGGTCCTGTCCCAAGGGGTGGTTCCCCTTTCCTCTGCCCCCTCTCCCACACCCCAGCAGCTCAGCAACCTAGCCCTCATGCTCTGCCTGCTCCCTGCATTTGTTCTTGCCACCAGTGGGAAAAGCAAGCCGTGTGGGATTATGCATCTAAAAGAGAAATAGCCTGAGATAAACCTGGAGTCTGACTCAGCGCTCGGCTCCTGTCTTGTCAGGAACCAGACAGAAGAGAGGCCCCCCAGCTGGCCATAATAGGAGATCGCCTATAGATGGCAGCATGAGAATAAACTATGGGAAAGAGGTTGTCCGGGCTAGGTGGTTCCCATGGTAGGCTGGGTGGGGCACGGATGAGGAGGACAAGAATGAGTGATTGCTTCTGGTGGCAAATACAATTCTCCTCTGGAATGGGCTTCCTCCATTCCTGGAACACACTGCTGATCTTGACGAGATGTCTTCCCCTTTTAAAATGGAAGTTGGGAAGTGATTTTTTTAGAGCACTTTGTGGGAAGAAATTGTTCCTCTAATTGAGCATTTATGAATTACTTTCTATCTGTAAAATCCTCAGAGCTCAGCTGTAACTCAGACCAATGCTATATATGGCAGGCGATGTTTGAGCCCATTCTCACCCTATTGCTAAGAAAACTGAAGAGTAAGGGAAATGAGTTTCTGGAAGGTTTGTAGTGACCCAGTCACACAAACAGGATTGCAGCCAGAAGTTCCCAGTCCATCTCTTAGCGCAACCATTCTTATATACTGTCTTAATTTTCAATGATTTAAGGACAAAGATGTTCTATAAATTTGAACACACCTTGCAAATGGTTCTCAGAATTAAGCAGTGTCAAGCTCTACCCTTCATGATTTCCCTTTCCTCATCATCAGTGTTTTCAGGAAATGCACAGGAAATCAGAGCTCAAAGCACAGGCCATGCTGACCCTTCTCCATTCAACCCTCGCCCTTTGCCCAGCCACCTGGTACCATCCCGGGAAACATCTCTGCCAGACACAGAGGAAGGCTGGAGTCCCTATCCTGTGTAATCAACCTGGAGAGGAGGATATTGGAAGCCCCAGCTCTCCCTATTTCAGACAGCCCCAGGGAGGGGCAGGGTGCAAGCAAAGAAAAGTCCTGTTTGTAAAGGACTTTCTCCTCCCCGCCCCCAACCCCCTGCCTACAGCAACTGATGGCGTTTAGGATAGAGTCACCCAGGTACATGCCTTCATTCTTCAGCCCCATTCAATGAAAGTGGGACACGGAGATGAGCAAGCAATAAACCCAAGATTACTACAAAGCTCAAGAGACCGAGGCAAAGTCAAGATCACACAAGGATTAAAGTTCATCCTCTTTCAGACCAGGGTTCTCCTTCGGAAATGAAGTCCTTCCTCCAAAACAGTACTGGAGGCACCTGTGGTCCAATCAAGTCTTGAGAGCATCCTCTCTCTCACCCTAGAAGTCACAGGAACTCACCAGCCATCCTAATGCCACCCCCTGAGGCTGAGTGTATCACACACTCCCACTTGCTCATTATTCCCCTCCATTCCCCGCCCCAACCCCAGCTTCTTCAACATTTGCTTTAAGATTTTTCTGGATCTGTTTTTGTTTTGTTTTTGTGAAATCTTGTTTTGCAGAATTGTTTTTTTGCTTCTGAGGATTTAAACCAGACCTGGAGAGAGTTGAGGATTCAGTTAGCAGACTTTAGTGTGGACCCTGCTCTGCCTCCTAGGAGATTTCAAATCCCTTTTCTTGCCATTTTGAAAGCAGAGCTAGTACTTGTTGAGGGAACATTTTTATGGGGATTAAATGATATGTAAAGTAGCCTATTACAGCCAGGCACTAAACTCTTAGTAAATATTGATTTCCCTTTCCATGAAGTAAGTGGGTCCCTGTCCCTTTCTATTAGACTTTCATGATACTTTCTGGACCTAAAAATGATCTCCCAAGCCCAGTGTTTGGTTGGCCTGATGGTGGGAAGGGCATTTCAAAGGAAGGGACACTTCTACTTCTGCAGCTCGGTTTTTCTCCATCAGCTTTTTGTTTTGTTTTGGTTTCCTCAAGGAGCTCAAAGCACTTAGAGCTCATCATTGATGCTCATGGAAAAAAAGATCTCAACTATTTCAGAAATTTCATTCCAAAGTAGAAATCAGAAAAATATCTAAATTATTTTGCCACTTTTATGGCCAATGGTCTTTTTGGAGAAAAAAAAATGTGGTCAGCATTGGACGGGCATTTCTTCTTTACCGCTCCACCCCACCCCCAGACTCTTAAAGTTTATGGATTGCTGGCATCCTGCATTCTAACGTTGTAAGCTATGAGGCTAAAAGAACATAAAACATCACCCGAGGAGTCGTTAGCCATCCATAACGTGACAGAGAGAAACGTATGCTTCTTTAGAGGTGATTTCCAGCCAATGAATCTGCTGTTTAAACTTGTGTCTTTCTGTTCTGCAGGACCGCTTAGCAATAAAGTGCTCTGAGATGCTGTGGCCAGAAAGTGCTAAAACACAATGTGCTCATCGCATCAATGTAGGTACAGATTGCAAGAGCAGCACTTTTTAACCTCTCTCTGACTCAAGTGTTTCTGTTCTACCCTTAAACAACTGACTCATTGCCAAGGAAACTGGAAAACAGATGGAATTAGAACTAATCTTAAGAAAGAAGAGGGTAGAGCCTCTTTGCTTACTGGGGAATTATGCAGTTCAGAGACACGGGTCTGCTACTTCAGCTACTCAAACAAGCTGTAGGCTTTTATGCAAACTCTAGTCTGTCCTCTTATGCAGAAAGTTGATTATCTCTATGATAATGCCAGTGATCATCTTTCTTATTTGACTTTTATTTCACTGCTCATTTGGGATTTCAGAGCAGATGTTGAAACTTTATCCATGAAATGCTTTAACTGCCCACTCTAATTAACATCAAATATGAATAATTTCAGCCCTGGTCACGATTTTTTAAAAATGTTGTAACATAATAAAATGAGCCAGGTTATTTGTACTCAACCCTGGCACACTGCTTTTTCTATTAGATTTTGTGGAGGAGGAAAGGGGGAGAATTACTGATGAAGAGAAACACACATGCCTCGGGAAAGAAAAGAAAAACAACAACAAAAAACCTTTGAGTTCCTCCCTGGGTCCCTACACACGAGACTTAGAATGAGCTCAGTACCCTAATCATTCTTTTGCAAGTACAATGGTATGTATTACAAGAACATTGTCAAGAGGCTCTTTTTAAGATATTGGTAATGGATTGTGATCAAGGGGACTTATCTGAAATATCTGAACTGTCACCGCTGACTGGACTGGTTCCTCTGATATTTCCCTCTGTGGAAAGTGGGTGGCAAGACCCATTCGTTTAGCTCAAGCAAGCTGACATTCCTCCTTTCTCCCAATTAGATTCCTTCACAGCAGAGAAGATGGACAAGAATTAGATGTCAGGAATAGCAAGTGGAAAGTGGAAATTTTGAATGATTACAGGTGTGGTGCTGCTGCCGCCATAAAATGTGACTTCCTCCCATGTCACAATGAAAACCCAAGTGGCAGAGAAGGTTGGCATGTCTTTGAAGTACTTCCTGATGTCCTTGGTGGCTCTTTTCAAGATGACGGGGTCCATGGTCTCTCTGTAATAGATCTCGCCTCGAATTCCATTGTGCACGTCTGCCCAAAACGGGGCGATGAAGGCCCTCCCATCCGTCAGGGGAAAGGATTCTGGTGTAAACTGGCTCACCAGCACGTTGAAGGAAACGACACCGTTGTTATTGACCTACAGAAATGAGAGCGGTTTGGGCATGATGGATCTGAAATCAGGACAAGTTCAGAGTCACAAACTAAGACCTGACAAGTGCCTCGTCCCATGGATGAAAATGACCATCAACTTACTGATTTAGAAAACCCATCGACACCAGCCCCCATCGTAGAAATGAGGAGTCTGTATACACCCAGACACACTCACTGGCTCCCTTTCACTTTCAATTTGTAGCCGGCTTTGTTTCTTACTAATAAACCAGTCTCATTTTCACGTTCACTAGCCTATCTCTATTTGCATTTATCAGATGCTACTGGTCGCTGGTGCAATGAAGACATCTTCCAAGTCACAGGTGCAAAAGAGACAGGGAAAACAAACAAAAGTTCAATTTTCAAAAGCAAGGAGATTGATAGTAGACCTTGATTCCTATTTTATGGGGAAAGAATGGTAGATTTCAGAGATAGATCATATGCTCCTTCATTGAACTCAAGTATCAGAATGAACTCTATCTGCTCCTGATGAGACATTTAAAAGACGCGCGCACGCGTGTGTGTGTGTGTGTGTGTGTGTGTGTGTGTGTGTGTGTGTGTGTGTGTGTGTGTGTGTGTGTGTGTGTGTGTGTGTGTGTGTGTGTGTGTGTACTGGGGCTTGAACTCAGGGCCTGGGATCTAATCTATCTTCAGAGCTCAGCCTCTTGAATAGCCAGGATTATAGGAGTATAAGTGTGAATCACTAGCACCTGGCTTTCAGTGATTCCTAGTGATGTCAAGGCCACTTCTGTCCTCAGACCAGGACAAGATTAAGTCCCACTGATGCCCTCATTCCATCCTGGCTCTGGTATGTTGGTAGCTTCTTTGCACCATGGCTATATAAAGATTGACACATGAGCAGCTTACATTGCATATGTAATGGATCTGCTTATGGTGATTCTTTCCCAGTTTGTAAGTGGCCTAGTGAAATGACAAATCCTTACTGCAAATCACAAGCCAATTTGTCCCCTCCATTCACATGGAAACTGCAAACAATCCTGCAAGTGAAAGGCACTGATTGAACCAGGTGGCTCAGAGGGCTTCAGCATGAGACACACCTGTGGTGGGAGAACATGCTACTTTGGGATGGAGAAAACAAATGGCTGGTTTCCTCTCCATGGGTCTATCAGGGCATGAACATCAGCAGTGACCCAAATCCCATAGGCAAGGGCTCTCTACCTGGACCAACGGCACCTCAGAGTGCTTCAGAAGCGAGAGTGTTGGATTTGGAAAGAAGGACAAGGAATCAGAGTGGCAGGAGCCTGCTGTCTTCAAGAAACAGGGAACAACCCAAAGGCCCACAAATGTCATAACTCACAGGGCTGGAAAGGCAGGGAACCATTTCCCCTCAGGTAATCTGCCCCCAACTTACAGTCTGCCCTTTTGCAAGGGCAAAAACGCTTCGGGCTCTGCGTCACAAACTAAGACACGACATTTGTTAGCGTGGAGAAAGAAGAGGAACGTTAACTATACATATCTTTGCTCTGGAGGCCCAAGCCTAAGGCTTCCAGAACCAAAGTCCTGTAGTCACCGCCCATCTCCAAAATCAGGTTAACACGTTGCAAAACTCACAGTCAGCTTTTACACACAGACCAGGAGGCCCATGTGAGGTCAACATTAAAAGCTTGGGGGTGCTAGGGGAATGTGTTGTTTTAGGGAATAATGGATGCAATTAAAACACACAGGCGCTACCTTAGATGAGTGGGCCTCAAACTTCTGTGAGCGCCAGGCTCACATGAAGGCTCCTCAAAACTGGGTGCTGGGCTTCCCTCTCCCACTCCCTGGGGTGCTGAATCAGCAGGTTTGGGACAGGCCTGGAAAGTAACCTGGCTAAGAGGGTCCACGTGATGCAAGGGCTGGTCTCCCTACTGCTTAGATAGGAAGTACTGGTAAGGCAAGGGAAGAAAGGATGATTTTTTGTCACAGGAGCCAGTCCTGAGGTGAATGTGAGGAGGAGGAGAAGGGTGGGAAGGGTTTTATTTACCCCCTCCAGAGCAAGATGCAGAACAAAAAGGAATGTCCCGTGATCTACACACGCCTCCCTCCATCCGTGAAGACCAGAGATAAAGACGGGCTTGGCGGCTCAATACAACAGTCTCACTGGCAGGCCACCAAATAACACACACAGTGAGCTAGAAGGCAGGCTCCTCAAGAACTCTGACAGTAAACGAAGTCCCTTCTTAGCCCCAGCTTAACAATGGCACCCTCTGGCATCACTGCAGACCGAACGACAGTGGGCAGTTCAGCAGACAACCTCCTACCATAGCTGATTATCTCTCCGAGAGCATTCCAGTATGACTTCAAATTGGTAGGCAGGCCAAGAACAGCAGATGTGGAAACGCTTCACAAGCCCCGAAGGGAGAGGGACAAGGCACGGCTCCCGGTGTGGCTCCCTGTATCTTTTTAGCTTGTGGAGTAGCAGAAATAATGTTCATGGCATTGGGGCTGCTTCGCTTCTGTGTTTAATCACCCACAAGAGCAATTTATGGTGCTGTAGACTCCTCTGCTATGAACATTAGCCACTAAATATACCTTTAACTTTCTTAATCATAAAACCTATCAGCTCATGAAATCTCAGAACTTCTCATTGGGGCTGCCAATAAATCCTCCATTCCCAGAGCCCTGGGAAAGGGTATTTAAAATGCTTTCCTTAATGACAAACAAAGGAGAGAGAAGCATGAGGCAGCCCCTGGCTGCCTTTGTACTCACATAGACAGTGCGGTAAGGAACGCCAAAGAAGAAAACCGGGATGGCCAACTTGATCTCAGATGAGCTCCCATCGTCCACTTTAGGTGTTTTGGTGTCATTCTGCCAAAATGGATACATGAGCTCCCTGGGCTGAACTGTCAAGAGAGATGGTTATTAGATACAGGGCACCTGTCTTTTCCATTTGGCAGGCTACTTTCCTCCGCCTGATAAAGCCAGCTTCTTTGAATATGGCTTACAAGCCAAATGCAAGTCAGATGACCTTTCTCCTCATCCTAAACCTCAGCTATAACCAGAGCATGATTCTTCTGACTCAGGGAGAAAGGGAAACAGGGGAGGGAAAGCCCATTTTGCTCCATTCCTGTGTTTGTGCATTTGGGGAGAGTAATGGTGACAGCTGGCTACTAGGTGGTGACATCCAGGCTGCCTGGAGTTCTTAAGCACTGAGTGGCGAGCGAGCGAGCCTCTCTGTGTGCCATGCTTGGGGAGGGATTGTGTCTTGACAAGATAGCCAGGCAGAGAGAAGGTGGCGGTGGTCACCTTTAGTTCCCTCCCAGCCCAAGAACTCAACTATGGAAGCTTTTCCTGAGAAGAGACCCTTCTTTCTGGAGCCAAAAGGCAGAAGATACCAGAAGGCAATCAATTCCCGGGCAAGAGTGGGAGGAAAGAGTCTGTAACTGGCCCGAGAGTGACTCTGACTGAGCCCAGCCCTGGAGGCTCGCTGCCCAGCTGCTTTTCACGAAAGGCACTCTCGTCTTCAGCCTCTCAGCCCAAGGTGATGTCATCACACACACTCACAATGTCACTTCCTCCCTGGACATTTGGTCCATTGCAGCTGTGAAATAATCTCTGTTTCAGTAAATGCTTTTCTCTGCCACGATCTTTTTCCTCCCTTGAATGACAATTAACCAACAGGACATCTTCCCCTTTTATAAAATTTGTTTGGAGATTTTGGTGCAGTGGCAAACCCGTCGTGGGCTCCGGGCCACAGCTTTGGAAGTAGTTGGGGATGCCACGAAGAGGCTGAGGCTCAGTCTCATGTCTGCCCTCTCCTGGGGGAAAGCACCCGGGTGGCACTGACTGAGCTGATCGGATGAGAGGCACTGTCCCAGGGCTGTCATGCTCCTCTGAGAACTTTTTAGTGAACAGACAGCAACTCAGGAAAAAAGAGCACAGAGTGGCCAGGGAGCAGCCCAGCAGTGTCGGGCAAAGGTCCAGCTCCCTAGCTCTGAAGGCGGGAGCGGGAGAGCTGCTAAAACAGAGAGTTCATCTCTTTCTGCCGGCCAATGTCAGCAAGAGTGGAGCAGAGTCTGATCTTAGTCTATAATAAGCCTTGTTTCCCAAGTCCCTGAAATTTCTGAGAAGCCAACCAAATTTTAACCTGCAGGGGGCGCTATGACCGATTAGATTTCCCCAGGGCCCTGGGCCATGGGCTGGCTGAATTTGTCCTTACAATCAGTAGTAGAAAAAGCACCTTCCAACAGTCCTATTTACATAATGGTCACAAGTTCCCAATTCCTAGAAGACAAGAGCTTTTTTAAAAAAAAAATCCTTCCAACCCCTACCCTACCTACCATTAAACTCAGCACTTATTCAATTGAAGGGTGATGGCATCCGTGAATTAATAGCAAGAAATGAAGTCATGCTAAGGGCTTTCCTTCATGGGAAGCCTTTTTGGGAGCCACGCCCAAGTAAGAACAAGGGTTCAAATTTACATGGAATCGTTATCATTTTTATGGGATGGGTCTGGAGTTTGGGACAGCACTGATTAATCTGTCAACGGGATGGGAAATCAAAACTCCTCAAGAAGGAGCCTGTCCCTAACTTAATGAGAGGCAACTCCCAGGATCTTGTCTCTCTAGGTGACCCTAGCTGGCAAGCGACATGACACAGGAATAGTGGACAGTTTAAAAATTAACCTCAAGAAGAATATAAAAATCAGTAGACTTAATATTGTGAGTATTCCATACATATTTGTTGAATTGCAAAGGGTACTTAACAAAAGGGAGGGGCTTAAACTACTGCGATTTCCATCTCCAAAGCCATTATACATATGGATAGCATGACCTAGCAAGAGTGCCAGAATTAATGCAAGAAAGATCACCCCTACCATGCTCACGGCAGGCTGGAGAATTCACAGTAAACATTAAGTACGCTTCAAGGAGCCTTTTTCATTAAACAACATGCATTTTCTTGGCACAGGCATGGGAGGTATTTTCATGCAACAAATAATGCTATCATTTATATGCTATAACTATTTCATTCTACCCAGGCCTGCATGCACATGGCTTTCAGAGCTGTTCATCAGAGACTTGTAACCATGTGCCAAATGAACTTACCAAACAAACCCAAAACAGAAAGAAAGAGCCTTTGGAATTTTAATCAGTCATCAAAATGGAAGAGCTATGTTGACCAGCCTTGTCTCAAATCCACAAACAATAGAAGGAAATTTATGTTGCCTGTTACTTACCCGTTCTGGGGGTAACAGAGCAATGTTGTACAGAGAAAAGAATTATGGAAGTGGAGGACTGCCTCATCTTATTCCACTTATAGCTTTAGACTTTTTTTTTGTCTGTGTCATACATTTCCTGACATCCACATCATCAAGATCAAGGCCATTAAAATTTAGGAAATTTTAGTTAAAAGAAAAAAAAATAAGTCTTTGGAATCTCCAACACCCATTAAATGGCCTGATGGTAATCAATGACTGGAAAAATGGGTGAGGTGTATGTTACATATATTAATGGAAATAACTTGCATTATTTTAAAGACCTTCTTTGGTAATGTACAAATTATGTTCAAAGTTAAATAAGAAAAAGGACTGGAAGGGAGTATCATTCAGAGTTACTGTATTTTACACTTGACAAGTGCATTTAATTTGCATTTTCTGTTGTTGTATATGTAGACGCATGTACGCCTGCCCTCACAATTATGATTTTGACAACAGCGTCTCTTTATAAATTCAGGAGCATGCTAATCAAAAGCTTTATGGAATTCGGGAGTACTCACCTTGGTGCTGTACAAGTGCGAAGATGAAAGAGACCCAAATTCTAAGCAACGATGAATAATTCATCCTGGAATTTTAAAAAGAAAAAGAAAAAAAATCCCCAGCTTGCCAGAGTAAACAGAACACCAGGTGTGCTTGGTGGCAAATCCCGAGGCACAGCTGAACCATCCTAGGGCAAATTCACATCACAACATCAGTCATTCTGTGTCAGGTTGGGACTCCCGGACCGGCACAGTTCCTTATTTCAACCCTTTGTGAACAGATTAGAACCCCAAAGAAGCCAGTCTGGAAGTGCAATGAGATTGTGCAAATTGTTGGAAATCAATGAGCAGCAATTGGTAACAAGGGCAGGTAGGTATCTTCTGTGCATCTGAGAGAGTACTGAGTAGCACCCATCCCTGAGATTTCTAAGCCAGAAATCCTGTCCTTTGTGAGACCTGGACTTCCTACTTGTCATAACAGGATTTCTATCAATCAGGAGCAAAGAAATGTAGGCTAACACTCCCTGGGGTTCTCTAGGTAAGGGTTGAGAGCTTCTCATAACTGTTATGTGCTATGGCACCCACCTAGTATTTCACTGGCCAGATTCACAAGCTATCAAAGACTCTGTGATTTAAGAGATCCACTTATGTTTGCCTCACAAAATGAATAACAGCTACTTCGGTAAGAAAAAATAAAGCACACAAAGGTTGTTCATTAGAATTATAATAAAAGTAGCACCCAGTGCACAAGTAAGTGATTAGTTCCAGCGAGTTCACTGAACTTATTTGACTGGCAGTTTACAATCAGTGCAACTGGTGTTTCTTCCCTCTGCTAGGAGCACGGGCGGTCTGCATGACACCACAAAGCTGAGAGGCAAACTCACTCACGAGCCCCACATTCAACATACACCTGCGCAATAAGCACCAAAGTACATGGCTAGACCACAAAGCCTGAGCCCAAGGGCATCCTTAAAAATAAATAAACTTCCTTTTCTCTTTTCTTTTTAAAAATCATTTGAAGTGATCGAAACTCTTCAGCCAAACTTTCACAGGAAAGCAATGCGTTTGTCCTGGGAGCATTTTATTGCAGATTTCCAGTTGTCAAGCACGCACATTGCAATTTCAAGCACATATTCAACAGTAGTCAGTTTTGCTGAAAACTGTGTACAAGGATTTCAGAAGAGATCAAACACGCTAGCAGAGGCAGGTGCCAAACAAACGCAAGACGAGAGTCCTTAGGGAAGCAATGCAGAGAACAGCACATAAGGTTCACTTAGATATTTGTATTTATGGAGGGGGGAAAAAACATGTCACTAACCTGTTTTGTAGAGGCTGGAGGAACTGAGTCAGAAATATGAAAGCCAACGCTTAGTAAACCAGGCACAATTAGGTAAAACAAGAATTCATGTTAGTTCTTCCCAACTTGCTGCCAATTATTTCTGATTCCTGAAAGGATGTCTGAATCTTGTACTCGTAAAACTAAAAATTCAGTTAATCCTGTGCTACAGTCAGGTAAGTGTTGAGTTGCAATCAAGCTTCCCTCCCCCCCCTTCCTATTGATCAAGGAAAAGTAAATCTAAAGATCGGTTTCAGGATTGTGTAGAAAGGTTCTTTTCCTGAAAAACTAGACCTCCCCCGTCCCCTCCCCCAGCCACCACCTCTTACCAAAAAAAAAAAAAAAAAAAAAAAAGTAGATTCAGATGGAAATGTCAGGTACTTGGAGCTGAAACCTTGGTTCTTTCTGATCAAATCACTTTGCAGAGAAAAACACAAAAGAACCCCCCTCTTCTCCCTTTGTACCCAAAAGAAGGCAACTGTATAACATTACAGAATTAGCATCCCCAGGCCTGGGATTAAAACTGCAAACAAATCTGCTGCCTCTAACATTTAAATGAAGTTAGTTTTCTACAACCCCCACCCCACTCGCTCTTTTAAATCTGTTCTTGAAAAGGCTGTCCTTTGCTTTCTCCCAGGATTGCATGAGGTATTTCAAGAAATGTTCCTTACCTTTTCTAGGTTTTATTCCTTCTTTCTTTCTGTTACAGTCTCTAGGCCAAGAAACTTTTTAGGTACAAACCAAATGAATAAGGCACCTAAAGTGTGGGCAGAAATTTCCACAAAGAAATCCCAAGCAAGTTGTGGATGTCCCTCCTGATGTCCCAAGAGACTTTCTAGGCTGGGAGGGGCAGTGGATGGGCATGGGGCAGAGGATTTAGAAAGTCCAGTGAACAGAAGAAAACATCCATGTTAGGTTTTGCTCCCAAGCATTTAGTGTCATTGGCTTTGGCATAAACCACATTACCTAAGATACTTAAGCAAACAGTAACTCAAATGTTAGCAAGTCACTCTTTTGTAAACCAAGAGGGGTTTAAAAACTACTCCACATTTTTCCCTGACAAGATCACAAAAATGAAATGACAATTCTGGTTTCAGGCAGATTGTCTTAAAATGGACAAGAGGGTTGGGGAAACTAAATTTGTAATCTAAATTATTTAATTCCCCTCCCCACAAAGCCCCCCAGAAACCTGTGATAATTCAGTAGGTTTTGTACAATGAGTTTATTCTTTTGCTAGTAACTTGAGTCCTCTCCATATACCCATTCACAGATGACACATGGCTGCTTCCTTCTGAAAGGAGCAGGTTTGGATAACAGAATGTAGTTTTGGGGGAGCCTGGTGTACAGTGAATTAAACTCAAATCCAAGACTCACCTAGAGATGAAATCTTTTTGCTCAATCCCGATTGCGTTGAGTCCCGTAGCAACCTAAATGTGTGGGAGCAAAGCAGTTGATTTTATTTAAAAACTGCTAATGGCATAGTAATTAGTAATCATCTTTTTTCCCTGTTTACTCAGAAATATTAATATCCCACCCCCTTTGGCCCATATCAAATTTTTCATCCTTCTTGGGACCGGAGTGCTGCTGGGTCTAAAAGTATACAGGCGTGTATGAGGTGGACAAAGATTTCTGTTAAGGGCTGGGAAGTTGGCTTAGTGGTAGAGTGCTTGCCTTGCATGCATGAGGCCCTGGGTTCGATTCCTCAGCACCACATAAGCAGAAAAAAGCTGAAAGTGACACTGTGGCTCAAGTGGTAGAGTGCTAGCCTTGAGCTGAAGAGCTAAGGGACAGTGCCCAGGCCCAGAGTTCTGCTCAAACGACAAAAAACAAAAATAAAAAAATAAAAAAAAAATTAAAAAAAAAGATTTCTGTTAAGATTTAGCCCAGAGGAGGGTGGAGTGGAGGTGGGGCTTGGAGTCTGTCACCCAAGAAGGTTGTGTCTTACAAAGATGGTGGTCCTTCTTTCATAGTGTAACACAAAGGGCCACCAGGTTCGGATGCAAATGCCTTCCAAATAGGCTCATGTGCTAAAGGTTTGGTCCCGATGCCAGCTATGTG
The DNA here is from genome assembly GCF_019054845.1 of Dipodomys spectabilis. Lineage (NCBI taxonomy): Eukaryota > Metazoa > Chordata > Mammalia > Rodentia > Heteromyidae > Dipodomys > Dipodomys spectabilis. The sequence goes on along the minus strand of NW_024870753.1, from coordinate 8,267,232 downwards.
CAGGGCAGAGATTTGGGGAAATGACTAGATCATGAGGGCTCTGACCTTATCAGTGAGTCAGTCCACTGATCAATTCAAAATCTGAGTTGACTGCAGGGAGGTGGTGAACTGTAGAAAGGGGGGCTGTTTGGAGAGGTAGGTCCTTGAGACCATAGCGTGTTCTCTGCCTTATACTCTACTTCCTAGCTCCCAAGAGATGAGCAGCTCCTGCTGCCACCATGTTGTCCTGGGCTCCAAGTAATGGTTCCAGCTGACTGATGGGCTGAAACCTCAGAATCTCCTTTAAACTCTTTCCTCAGGTGTTTGTCTAACACATCTGAGTATACTGTTCTTGCTCAGGGGCTTCAACTAGCACCATGGAAGGTCTATTGCACACGTATAGAATTTCAGGTGAAGTAGCTCCTGACTAGGAAATCTGGGTACAGAAGATGGTAGTGAGTCCATGGTATTGGGATGTGCTGGGGAAGTACAGATAGTACAACTCAGATGATGCCAGCTTCTTGAGCATCCATGTGTTTGCTTAAGTGGGTGAAGCATCCCTTTGAAGAGAGTATCCTCGCTCTGATTTGGAAGAAAGTTAAAAACAACAGTGGAGAGGCAGACATAGTATAATCCCTATCCTCCCAAGAACCCCATGCAGTTCCTCTACAAGAGACTTGGGGACAAGAGCCAATTCAGATGAAAACGTATGACAGACAATAAGCATGGGACTTTAGGGCAAGTAATCCATCACTTTTCATGAGTACTCTGCTGAAACAATGTTCATATATTGCTAACGAGAAATAATGAAGGGGTGGAATCTCACCAAGGAAGCAAGATGGTGGCTCACCAACTGTGTTTTGTTGACTGTAAGTGCCTGGATCTGCAATGGCCTGATGGGGAGAAGGCCAGGTTGGCTGCACTAACCAGAAATCACATCAAGCCCAAGGCCAGTGCAGTCTTTGACTTTGCAGGAATATTACAAATAGTAAAACTAGGGAGTGGGGGAGAATGTTCATTTTATATAACCTCAGTAGAGACTAGTTTGGCAATATCCACATACAAATCAAAATTACAGGGGCTGGGAAGGTGGCTCAGTGTAGAGTGCTTGCCTTGCATGCATGAGGCCCTGGGTTCTATTCTTCAGCACCACTAAGCAGGAAAAAAAAAAAAAAAACGGAAGTGCCACTGTGGCTCAAGTGGTAGAGCGCTAGCCTTGAGCTGAAGAGCTGAGGGACAGCGCCCAGGCCCAGAGTTCAGGCCCCACGACTGACACAAATCAAAATTACAGATACTCTGACCTTTTGATCTAGCAATCTCACCTCTGGGAATACATTCCACAGATGTATTCAAACATGCCAGAGAACACACGCTGTTTACTACAGCAAATCAAAGTTTTAATTTAAAAAGGAATGAGGAAGAGATGGAAAGGGAAGGAAAAAACTCAAAAGCAAGCAAATAGGGTACTGGTTAAATGGACTATGGTCCATCTATATACAAGGTAAACATAGTATATACAAAGGGAGGTGACTCTTTGTGTTCTACTAGAGCTCTTTGAGATAGGTAACAGGCTAAATAAAAAGCAAGAGGCAAGGTAGTGCTTAATACAGTACCCTTCATGTGTTATGCGGGAACAATTAGAATATAGATTCTTGTCTACTATGAGATTCTTGTATATGCACACAAGGGATGAATAAAAGATGGAGCACAGCCATAGAATGGAGCTTTTCAATTGTATGTCTTCATTACATCGCTTGACTTTTGGACCATGTACATGTTATCTATTTAAAAATTGAATTTAAATGTTTTCAAGTCTCCTTGTCAGACAATCTGAAATTTAAAACAAAATGTTAACAAGTGAAGCCGTTCATACTGCCCTCATATTTCCTCAGTAAGTACAGCTGACACCTGCCCTGAAATGCGTCTGATGTTTCACTAAACATTTCCCTCTGTAGTCTGCATTTGTTAATGTCTGCTTCTCCTGTTCCTGGTCTTATTTTAACACCTCAGTTGTTACTCAGTGACATGGGAGCCTGTGGAAGACTCAAAGGACTCAAACCGCACCTTAAGTACTTGGTGAAGCTAGATCTTGCAGATGGTAATAGACAACACATCTGCTCCATTTTGCAGTACTTGCATTCTCCACAAGACTCCTTCTTGAATGCTACATCAGTTACAGCCTCATCCTTTCCCACAACAAAACCATAAAGGCTCTAGTAAGTAATGAGCTAACTCCTTTCCTTCCTAAAGAAACACCAATTTTAAGTTCCCGTGGAACAGTGGGCCTCCTGGATACAAGTCTGAGCTGGAACGGAACGCCCTCTCTCACCACTGGTTCTGCTGAAACCAAGCTCTAAAGGTGCTGGGCGCATCCCGTGACTGGTTCACTCAGTCATGTCAGCAGCACCTACCACCAGCACCCAGTGTGGTACCTGAGACACAGGGGGACGGGAGATGTGCCAAACACATCACCGTTCAAAATCAGCACAAGGGCATATTCAAGTCTTGGTTTAGAGATACTCCATTTCAGAGTCAATTTAGTGAACGAATGTTGAACACTGCCTCATTTTAGCATGTTAGCTAAACAAAACCTAACACTGCAGGTGTTGGGGGCCAAGGATGGAGGAGAACTTCAGCAGAGGACACACAAGTATAGATTCAATGTCCAGTGCATGGATAAAGCAAATTACTTGTGTCTGAATCCTGGTCTTGTTGACATCTGCCGATCGTGTGACTTTGCGCAGGTGACTTAATCTGCTTGTCCATCATATCCCCACTAGTGAGACAATGGGGATGACAATGCTGACCTCGCAGGACTGAGATGACAGACAGAAATTTCTTTTCCTAGGAGATGGAAAGGAAAGTGTGATTGGAAGGTCAACCTCGTATTGTGTTCAGTCCAGAGGTTATGGGCTATGGAGATACATGGGGCTACTTTGTAAGTGCTCAGAGAAGCTCAAAACAAATATGATTAAATAGAATTCATCACAAAAGTTAAAGTTACCACTCTTTGCAATTTGAATAGGAAGCAGATGTAATCCTAAATTAAAAGTGGTTAGATATTAGGCCTTTTTGAAGCATTAGGGAGCAGTTTATGGGCTGCCTTTGAAATATAGAAATAAAGTATAGCTTGTATCTTCTCAGTAGTAATTTAATTCACAATAGCTAATGAAGAAATTATTCATAAGCAGATAGAGCTCAAACTCTCTAATACTTCTAGAAAATTATTTTCAAAAAGAAAAAAAAAGTAGCCCTTGAACAAAAACCGGCTATATTTTTGTTTCATCAAATGAGATTTTCAGTCTTACTGGGGGAAAAGGAGTGCCAAATGTGTCAAGAAGCAGAACTAAAATGGAGGGCAGAAGACATGTTAAAAGTATAAAATTTTGCTCACAGAAAAGCAATATCCATTCTTCCAAATCCTTCTCCTGCAACTTTCACTTCCATCAAGGTCCCAGTCCAGTTCATTCAAATGGCCAGGCACTTCCTGGCGTAGACCAATTCCCCAGAGAACATAACCAGAGAACCAATCACTGTCTATTTTTAGCTGTATAAACACATATCTTTGACCCACCACTCCAGGAAAAAAATCAGAACACAAAGCAAAAATGGACTTGAATTTTTAATTTTTTAAAGATTATCTCTCTGTATATTAATAAAAAGTGCAAAGAATAGACCTTCATGTTTAAATTATACTCTAAATAAAATATATATAGATATATATGTATATATTTCCATTAACTGCAGGAGATAACTGGCAAGAGCCTGAGAGAGTCCAGTCCCTCTCCACCACTACAATGGACATACATTTTAAGGAAGCACCTATGAAGAACAGTAGAGTTCACCATACATCTGGAGACACACAGCACTTCTGGATGGTCTGGAGAGCAGTTTGCATTTTCAATCCAACATGAAATGAAAAATCACATCCATGAACGGAAACGACACTGCTCAGAACGGCGGATTCTGAATTCAGGTTTTCGGTGCCCATGAAACAGCACTACCCAGATACAAGCCATGCTCATGTGCGTTAGTAACAGCTATCTGTGGGAGGCCTCAGGCGGGCACCACCAATTTGTGCAAAAAATACCCTCTGCGCCGTCATCACGGCTAGTGTAGCAGCACGGCTTTTTTCTCCTTTTTAAAATTAACATTCACGGCTGCCCCCCACCCCACCCTGCCAAGTAATAACATTTGGTCTTACTATATATAAGTGGGCTTATGTGTTGTGCTGCATTTTTGTCAAAAATCTTATACAAAACAAAAACAAGGGGAGGCTGCTTTTTTATGTACTTCTGTCAATGGTGGGAAGGACAATTACAACACTTTAACGGCAACGACAGGTTTATGACTCTGGACTTTTTTTCTTTAGAGTAACCTGGGATATTTCAACAATTTTGATTCAAAAGTGATGTAGCTTCAGCAGTTCTGGGGCCAAATGAAAAATCAAAGTTGGAAGTGGCGCTGTAGCTCAAGTGGTAGAGCGCTCGCCTTGAGCTGAAGAGCTGAGGGACAGCGCCCAGGCCCAGAGTTCAAGCCCCACGACCGACAAAAAAAAAAAAAAAAAAAAAAAGAAAAATCAAAGTGCTCATCCCTTCCTTTCTTATAACAGAGTTATAAGAATAAAATAATATGCTGTATCTGGAACAGCCTGTCTGTAATACTGGCCAGGACAGCACTTTGCCTCATAAATGTCAATAATTTGCTCCCACTCAATCTGGAGGAAATTAATATTAAAGTATGGATAAGCCACTGATAACCCATTACACAAGTCTTGGGGACTTGAAGGTCCATCATCTCTTCTTTCCTCCTTCTGGGCCTGTTATAAAAATAGTTTGGTTACAAGCGTCTACACAGCACCAATTTAAAAAAAAAATCTACATCTTTCCTTAGCCACCCAAGTGAGTCTGTAAGTACACATGCTCAAAAAGCTTTTCTCATTTACTTCTGTTCGATAACTCTAAAACACCAGTAATTGTATTCATTTTTCTAATAAAAAAATTTTCAGCAATCATTAAAACCATTAGTTACAATGCCTTAAAAATACCCACATCAGCTGACTTAGAGAAGTTCTCTTGACATGCAGCCATATAAGAAAAGAAATTATGCCTGCAGTTGATAAACACCGTGCCCTGTAATAAGGGAAGAAACAGGTCTCTGATAGTAAAAAAAACATTTCATAAAACTCTTATATAAAATATCTTATTATGACCATTCCACTTGTGATTGAAGTGTAGGTGTTCACTCTTCACTCTGCCTTCTGCTGGGGAAAGCGGGGGGGGTCCTACAACTCCAAAAAAATAAGAATGCATCCAACTGTCTCCCAGGCTGACAAAAGCACCCGGCTCAGTTACACTGCTCTCTCAAACTCATCTGCACTTAAGCGCACATACACAAAGCACCCACAGTTTTAATCTTTGTGACACTGTTGCTAGACTTCTTTCCCCCTCTATTTCCAAAAATCTGTCAGGAAAATGTGACTACAAAATAATTGTTCTTTTCTCTACCAGGCTGGATCTCCATGGCTCATCTTTATGATTTTGAAAGCTAAAGTCTGCAGCAGCGGAGAGTAGGCCCTGTTCATCTACCTCAAACCCTTTGGCTTCCACCTGTAGGGGCGCAGTAAGTGCAGATCTGCTCAGTAGGCCTGAGCCAAAGGCTTTACAGATGCTGAACCTGAAGTGCATCAAGAGAATAAGCATCTGCCACGTGGCAATAATAAACACAATACCTATACACGAAGGAAAAATTTCATAAGAAATGAAATTTGGAGGAGTTAAGTAACAAAGGTCAAAAGGTCAGATGCAACCAGAGAGCAGCTGCATTCTCCAAAGAATACTTTCCCTGCCTACTTTCCACCTGCAGAAAGCTAAGTATTTCTTGTCTCATACTTGTAAACATGGAGGACCAAGAAAGATACACACTAAAGCAAAGTGTTACAACTGATTAATAAAGGGACAGGAATGCAAACAAAAAGATGTCAGAGTAGGCAAGGGTCTAGCTTTTAAAGGAAAAGTACTTCAAATGTGCTTCTGCAAAAAATATGACTTGGAGGCAATTTGGAGGTTTTGACACTTGAACTTTACTCATAGATTGTAGGCAGAGTTGTTTTCTATAAGAGTAACTAAATTAAGACAAAAGAACTGTGCAATTATGACATCACAAAACCTCACAGAAGAACTGGGAATCAAAGTTACCTTTGATTAAAGTTTCCCACTCACTTTTTGCAAAGTGCAAGCAAAAGCAAGGGCATTGGATGGATGGCACAGGCAGGGGCGGGAAAGCCCTTTCTCCAGTCTCCCACGTCACCCCTTCATGCACACCACGGACAGTTCATTAGCTGACCCTCTGCTCTCCTGGCCCTGGATTCTATTTGATTCCTCATAGTCAGGCTTTTATTCCCAATAGCTTAAAGTAATAAAAATGAAAGATGTGAGGAAATGAATTCATACGTAGAAATAAAAGAAACCTGGAGCCTGACCCATTTCATATTTTGGAAATAATGGTGAACATAATGCTGAGGGCGGTTAACAGTGAGGTCATCGCATATGAGAGAGCCAACTACTCTGCCCGTGCTTCCAGAATGGCTGAAAGTCTACCTGGAGTCTTAACACTCCACATGCCCTTCCTTAAGAGCCTAACAGTCATAGGTTCTTACTGATACCTGAGATCAGGGTCAGGCTGAAAATGCTTAAATCTTAAAAGGGAGAAATGAGAGGAAAAAACCCAAATTGAGAAAAAAAAACCAGTTAATTAAGAACAGATTAAAACTATTAGGTAAGTATATGTTGATAGTCCAAGGGAAGGAAAGAAGGGAAGGAAAGGAGGGAAGGAAAGGAGGGAAGGGGGGAAAGGAAGAACAGGGTAGGGGGACTGGTCTTTGCTGTGGAGCTCCTCATGTACCCTTCTAACTGGGACACGCGCTCGCTGACGTGTGAATACTGTAAGCTACCTCTGAAGCAGACACGGCCCTTCTGAGGGGACCTGGTTCACGCCATCTGCACAAGGACATCTAAACTGCCACGATAACCAAGTGACAGACAAACCCGTGAGCGCAGCGTGCAACCGGTGATCTCTTTGTCCTCGTCCATGAGAAAGGATGCACGGACTGGAGATACAGCCAGGTCTGCTGGCTGAGCAGAAGAAATCTGTGGTAGAAAATACCCAAAACAACCCCCTACCCATTCTAAGGGAAAAAAGATATAAAACCCCTCTCAAAGCAAAACAAAACAAAAACAACATTTTCCCTCCTAAAGAAAACCACATTGGAAACAAGTGCCCTGCGAAAAGTCCATATGCGTGTTTTTACAAGGCTGGTAGAGGTTATTTTGTTTTGGATTCCACGTAAATTTTATCTCCATCTCTAATGCCAAAGGAATGTAATGCCCGGGAGCTGTATTTCATTTCTTCTGGGCCAAAGGGAGCTTCGTGGTCAAAGTAGTAGAGAAGCATGCTGCTTGTGGGTAACTGCACTAGACTTTTCAATTGTTTCTTTAGTTCAGCAACTGTTTGGTCCAGACGAATGCTCATTTCCTCCACGTGATCGTTAAAGTGCACCTCCACTTTTGCACTGCTCTGGGGTCGTAGGTCCACTTCTGCCAGAGGCTCCAACTTCCCATATTTTGTGATCAGTTCATGATATCTAGAAAAATAAAAACAATATCATCAGCAGCTTCCATTAACACTGTATGGAACTACGGACTTCTTCCATACTATATTGCTGCTTCAAACACCAATACTATTTCATTCAAGTAGTATCTGTACATATGTGTGCACAAATGTATGCACTATGAACCAACAAATGCAGTTACTGGGTGACCTGTGGCTCCTGTGACCAGATACACAGCTCCGTGGAATCCACAAGGAAAGCACATTCTTGCAGAGAGAAGAGGCACTTTTTTTTCCTGAAGATGGTCACCATGCATGAATGATGTAAGAGTAGGCTTCAGAGGATAGGCCTTGTGGTACAAACCTGTAATTCCAGTACTCAGGAGGTTAAGGCAAGTTCAAGGCCAGCCTGGGCTACAAAGTGGGAAAAAATAAGGGAGCCTTAGAAAGAAAATCAAATTTAGAAAAGCAGGTACTACAAAAATAAGAGAGAAAGGTGAGATCTCCACAAACAGCTTGCTTTCCTGGGGGTCGGCATCAGGAGGGTCAGCTCTCTAGGCACATACCTTGGTTATAAATGGGAAGATGGAAGTAGGTTCGGAGGCCTTAAGAAGCCATAACTTTTAGACACAAACACATATGTTAGCCATTGAACCAACTCTTTCCATGAAGCCTTGTTTGAAGGTACCAGTCTAGTGTCAACTGTAATCAAAGCAATTTATGTGAAAGGCAAGGATACAGCTGTGATAAATAAGGAATGTTCTTTCATCAAAACAGAAATAAAAATCAAGCCAAGAGGAAAATTCAAAAGTGAGAATAGGGTCCACAAAGTGAAGTTTCTTCTGTGGAAACTCCAGTCCACTGCCAGCCAGGAGGACCTGGGCATGGTTTTATTGGACGGGGCAGGTAACTTTCTATACACTAGAGGGGAAAACACTGAGATGGCTTATGATAGCTAAGACACACGGAGGCAAATTAAAGATTAGAATTATCATACTTACGTAAGATTATTCTTCAACCTCTCCCACTCCACTTGGAGCTTTTGCTCAGTAAAATCAAAGGTGTCATAATAAGGTTGGTAGGAACATTAATGACATAGTAAGACATCTGTGCTTAGAGATGGAGTAACAGAGAATGGTAAAAATAGCCCTGACTCTGCCTTTGGAGTCTGACCCCATCTTGTAATTAGCTGTGTAACTTGGCAACTCACTCCAGTCTTGTATCTCAGTTTCCTCATTAGTCAAGTCAGGGTGATAATGCCTGCACTAAGGTAGGACCTTAGAGGACAGTCATAAGAATTAGACAACTGATGTTACTATGCAAATAAAAGTACTGACATCATAGCTTACATTATTAAAATACCCCTTAGAAAACCGAAGACAACTGGCACCTACTTAGAAAAGGGGAGATTTCTTAGAAAAAAGGTTCATATGATCACACAGACTACAGAATACTGTCCCATAACTTAAGCCAAAATCTGATCATTCTTTGGTTGGTGGTTGATTAATCATGAGGTAGCTCTGTTTGAATAAATCCTTTAGCCTCAGCCTCCTGCCTGCTGGCATTATAGGCCTAGGCCACCATGCCCAGACAAAAACAGCATAAAAAAGGACTAAAAATAATCACTGTGAGCAACAGAAGAAGTAATAGTTTATCAACATAACCTTTTAAAAGGACCCAAAAGTTCTATACTAAGTCTAAGAGCATCTTTTCCCCACTCCATCTCCTATCATACTCATTCAAGTAAATAAAAAATCGAGTATAAAACGAACACAATCTCAATTCCAGAGACAGAAGTCAACAGGATAACCACTCCGGTCTCAGACAGAAGTAGCCATGGCTAGAATAAGGAGAGGCAACTCATGCTGTGCGCCTGCACAGAGGCAGTTGAAGGGGAAGTGTACACTCTGAAGTATAAACAGGATATAAAGCAGCAAGTACACCCACAGCACAGCAGAATGAATGAAGAAAAGGAATACCGTAAATATGTAAGTGAGAACTAGAGGGAGAACTCACTCTGACAGCAAACCCGACTGAAGAAAATGCCCTACAAATACTAGGGTCTAGAAATTCATATATGGATGATAACCAAAACCAAGACACAAACACAATGGCTAGACAATAGTATAGGGTGAAAAGGGACCATACTGAATTAAGAAACAAACTTGAGGACCAAAACATCGTTACTGACCAAGTAAACTGGAATGACCAAGGACATTATACTTAACCCAGTTTCATTCAGTAATAAGTCTAACAAGTAGATATTTTCACACAATGAAGGACTTGGGCAACAGCAACAGCGTACATATGAGGAATGAGAAGGGAGGAACCAAAACCAATTATTCAATAATGAGATTAAAGAACTAGAAGTAAGTCTTGAATCTATTTAAATACAAAGCTAAAATTCACAATAGCGATAATACTTCTAGACTTGTTTATGTCCAACACTATAGCCTACTGAATTAATTTCAACAATGCATTTGTTGACATAATAATGGCCTACTTGCTATTAATGGGGGAATAATGTATTTACAAATTAAAAGACCTGGGATACTACAAAGTCCTAAAATTTTCTTAAAATTAATTTGTCCAGAAATAATTGATTGTCATTCAAACATCTTTTTCTCTAGTCTTTCATTAACTCAGGAGACGGTACTAAAAGCTATCCAATTATCCTGACCAGAAACTACATGGGGATTTGATTTCTCTTTTCCTATTGCTCCTCTCCACTTTTCTCATTCAATCCATTAACACATTTTACTGTCTTCCTAAATACCTTATTAATCTACTTACATCCTTCATGCCTATATGTCTTGCAAACTCAAATATTCGTGATCACTATTATTAACTCATGTTGTTACCTTTTCTTTAGATGCATAAACTAGACAAACTCCCACAGAATCTTTCTAACCTCTTCCTGGTAGATGCCCTCTTGGAGATGAAATTTACCTTTCACCAACCACAGTCTGCCCTCAGTTTCAACAGACGTGGTAGAACAAACAGATATGGTATGGAGCAGTTTGGGCATTATCTTCTTCGATACCAGATTGAAGTACATGGAATGTGTTCCTGGAGTGGGCAGCCTGCCAGCATCTGGTTAATTCCTGGATGACAACTAAGGCAGTGTGATCAGCACCAAGGACAGCAGCCTGTTCTTTTTCCTTGGGATTTGGCTTGTTCTATGGTTTTATTATAAAGGCAAGCAGGGGAGGTAGCCTAAGCCTGTTCTTCCAACCCTCTCAAAGACTTTGAAAGGACATTATTGACTGCATGTAGTCCTTTCTTCTTGAAACTTCTTGTGACATTCCATGTCTTCTGGGTAACCATGAATACTTGACTATTTTATTGTCAAAGTAATCATTACAAAACACACATTTGATCTCCCCACTATCCTCCATATTAAAAGTAAAGTACCAATTCTTTTCTTTTTTGGGGGGGTCCGGATGTGGGGCCTGAACTCTGGGCCTGGGCGCTGTCCCTCAGCTCTTCAGTTCAAGGCTAGCACTCTACCATTTGAGCCACAGCGCCACTTCCGGCTTCTTTTTGCTTATGTGGTGCTGAGGAATTGAACCCAGGGCCTCAGGCATGCAAGGCAAGCACTCTACCACTGAGCCACCTTCCCAGCTCCCAATTCTTTAATGTAGTTGGGGAAGACAGAACTTTGGGTGAGACTAATTTAAAAATAAAAATGTCTCTCGACAATACCAAAAGAGAAAAACAGATTCTGTAACTAGCAGCACAAGAAGGGCTTGACACACCAGTGCTGGCTTGAAGATGGTGAGGCCCCACGGAAAGTGTGGTGAGGGCGACATCTCCACCATCCTGAATGTGCCTGCAAAGGGATCTGCTGCAGGGCCTCTGCCCAGTAAGGACAGCAGCCCTGCCAACACCTTCACGTCACCTTGGGAAACTCTAAGCAGAGCACTCACCTGAGCCAGACAACACCCAGGTTTCTGACCCACAGAGTAAGTGGGCACTGTAGTAAGCCACTAACTTGAAAGTCATTTATTATAGCATCAACAGAAAACAAAGAAAAAGACCCTTTGTGATCTGCTTCCTTGATAACTTTCCAGCCTTATTTTGTACCATCACCATTGCCATTTTCACTACCTTCTAAGAAATCCTAGAGACTATTATATAATATATAGATTAAATAACACACAAAGTTCATTAACTCAAAGTCTCATGGCTAGTGAAAGGATAGAAATTAGAATTCGTCATCAGTCCCAAAACCAAATGCTTCCTTTAAGTCTTATTCTTTTTTTATTTTAAATGAGACAAGGTCTTACTATATGGCACAGACTGGCCAGTCTGGGAACTGCTTAGAGGAAACAACAAAATCATCAGGAAGAGATAACAATACTGTTTTTAGATCAAAAACAAATGTATACATAGAAGATAAGTAAAATTAAAACGGATAGATTAAAAAGCTAGACAAATCCTCAACTGTGGGAGACATCCATAGTCTTCCTTCAAGGATGGAAAATATTACTTATGCCCGAAAAGTACTAGCAATCTGACCTAACACAATTGACATTAAGCACACCACCTGATATCAGAACTTTTTTTTTCTATTTCATAAGTGATATTCACCAAGACAGACCATAGTCCAAGCCAAAAACATTCCTCAAACATACCAAAACAGGTTTAAAAGAACTGAAGTAACATAGCTTAGATTCTTTCACCCTAATAAAATTAAACTAGAAATCATTATCAAAAAGGTTACTATAAATCCTCAAATACCTGGGAAATAAACAATGCATTTAAAACAACACGAGTTAGAGGAAGTCACAGGAAAAATTAGAAAATATAATTCATTCAATGAAAAGGAAATGTAGCTAAAGCATGTTTGGAAGTAAATTTATAGAATTAAATAATAATAAAAAGGAAAAATGAATATGGAGTCTGAAGGGACCCCATATAGCCAAAACCAATTCTAAAGAACGAAGTTGGAGGAGGACTTATACTTCTTGACTTCAAAATACATTACAAAAGCATAATAATCAAAATAGTGTGGTACTAGCACAAAGACAGACATAATATCTAATGAAATAGAATAGAAAGCCCAGATATACACCCTTATTTTTTTATTAAAGTGCCTAGAACAATCGATGAGGCATTGGGAAAGCTGAGTTCTATATGCTAATTAAAGAAGATGGAATTTGATGTTGCACAAATGTCATTACCACAGGATCTAGTGATTATACTCCTAAGCATTCATTCCCGAGAAACAAAAACTTACGTTCATATAAAAACGTCCGTGTGAGATGCTCACAGAAAGTCTGACTAGAAAAACCCAGGTGTTCTTCAAATGTCTTCTGGGGGTTAAGCAAACTGGCTAAATGAAGCCATACATACAAGAAAATGCACAGCAAAGCCACATGTGCTAGCACACACCTGTAATCCCAGTACTCAGAAGGCTGAGGCAGGTGGACCGAGAGTTCCAGTCCAGCCCAAGCTATATAACATGACCCTATTTTGTTAAAAGATTAATGCATTTTAATGTTAAATTCATGAGTCTTTTACAGCTTATTCTTATTGCATACTTTTTAAAAATAAGGACCTCTTTGCCTTTTCAAAGATTGCTTAAGGTAATCTTCTAATTTTTGTATGTATGTCTCTGACCATCTAGAATTAATATTTGTATAGTTTCAGACAGTGATCTGAGGGTTCCTTCCTTCCCAGCCACATGTATGCTCATGGCTGAGGGTAACACCTCCATGTGTATGGTCAGTGCTCACAGCTGAGGGTAACGCCTCCATGTGTATGGTCAGTGCTCACAGCTGAGGGTAACACCTCCATGTGTATGGTCAGTGCTCCATGTGTACGGTCAGTGCTTCATGTGTATGGTCAGTGCTCACAGCTGAGGGTAACGCCTTCATGTGTATGGTCAGTGCTCACAGCTGAGGGTAACACCTCCATGTGTATGGTCAGTGCTCCATGTGTATGGTCAGTGCTCATAGCTGAGGGTAACGTCTCCATGTGTATGGTCAGTGCTCATGGCTGAGGGTAACGCCTCCATGTGGATAGTCAGTGCTCACAGCTGAGGGTAACCTCCATGTGCATGGTCAGTGCTCCATGAGTATGGTCAGTGCTCCATGTGTATGGTTAGGCTCCATGTGCATGTCAGTGCTTACGGCTGAGGGTAACCCCCATGTGCATGGTCAATGCTCCATGTGTATGGTCAGTGCTCCATGTGTATGGTTAGTGCTCCATGTGCATGTCAGTGCTTATGGCTGAGGGTAACACCTCCACGTCTGGAGGGTCAGTGCTTACAGCTGAGAGTAACACCTCCACGTGGAGGGCCAGTGCTCACAGCTGAGGCTAACACCTCCATGTGTATGGTTAGTGCTCCATGTGTATGGCCAGTGCTCCATGTGTATGGTCAGTGCTCATGGCTGAGGGTAACACCTCCACGTGGAGAGTCAGTGCTCACAGCTGAGGGTAACGCCTCCATGTGTATGGTCAGTGCTCCATGTGCATGGTCAGTGCTCACAGCTGAGGCTAATGCCTCCATGTGTATGGTTAGTGCTCCATGTGTATGGCCAGTGCTCACGGCTGAGGGTAACACCTCCATGTGGATGGCCAGTGCTCCATGTGGATGGTCAGTGCTCCATGTGGATGGCCAGTGCTCCATGTGCATGGTCAGTGCTCACAGCTGAGGCTAACACCTTCCTGCCATATACCTTGTTTCTTTACACGAGGTTCTATCTCAGGGCCTGTGCTGTTCCACTGGCCTGTTTATACATCTCCGTGTCATTGTAGCATTGCTAGGTTACATTAAGTCTTCATTCAAAGTGAAAAGATCATCTTGAAAAGCTACAGAGAGAATAAACTGCAATGCATATTGACAATGAATTACAAAGTCCTACTTGATATTTTAATGGATAGATAACAAAGAGACACCCAAATTCATATTAAATTCTTGCTAGTGGTTCTTATAGAAAGGAATAAGTCAGGAGGAAAAAGCACTCACATTACATCTGCAATATTTTTTAACTAAAAATAAACTTCAAGTGGGGTAAAATATAAATGGGCCATTGATTCTGGATAGTGTGCGGGTGAATATTTTCTCATTCTCCATTTAATTCATTTTTTTAGAAATTCTATAAAGCAAACAAACGCAAGAGGGACAAAACTGGCTACCAGCCAGGACCATGACAAAGTCCAGACCCCAGTTTGGGAGGGCTGGTCCTCCTCCAGTCTTTCCTTTGCAGGAATATTTAAAGACTGTACCCCACTCCAATCAAGATTAGGAAGGTAGTCTATCTCCTGCTGGGCTGGGAAAGTGGCAAGAAGTCAAAGTAAGTCCTGGGTAATTGGAATGACAAAGACGGCAAGCACCAGGGAAAGCTAACATTTCAGAGGCTCTCAGAGGGCCAAGGACAATGTCCCTTTTGTTCCTCATCCAGACTGGCAGCTGAATGTGGAGTGCTGTGTCACGGCCCTTGTCAGGGGATGATGGAGCCTGGCAATGAAGAGAACCCCAGGAGACCTGTGTCCATGGGAGGAATGCGCCTGCACAACAGCAGGTCCTTGTCTGGAAGGAGTGTGAGGTAACGGACACAGCACACTAGAATTTCTCCAGCATCCGAGACAAAACAGGCCTTCTCTGGGGTGGCGTCCAAATCTGAGCCACTGCCCTGCTCTCTCAATAACATGGAGATACAATCGACCCAACTTAGAAAAGCCATTAGCCTGAAGCAGGAAGAAACACACTCTCCACACTTTGAAAAGCATACCACAAATGACAAATGAGCATGTGGGAAATGTCTTGTGGAATTCTGGGTATCACAAAGAAGGGTTTTCAGGACACAGTGTGAGAAGAGTAAAGGCAAACCCATTTCTGGCGTTGCCACTCTGTCTCTCATGACAGCATTTCTTCCTTCCATCAAGTCACCACTAACCTGAGGTAGGTCTCATCTAACTCCTCTTTATGAAAAGCAGGTTTTCAGGTCTGGAAAATGAGATATGTCAAACTAATGCATTTGCTTCCCAACACTGTGCTGATGAACAAAAAGTTATCACTGAGCCCCAAATCCATGACATGTTGAATTCTAAAAGAAAATTTGCATCTTTTTTTTCCTTTTCTCTCTTTAAAATTAAACAGAAGAGGCTGTATATTAGTTTAGTACTAAAGAAGCAATTTAAATTCAATCTCTCACAGGCAATGGAGAGATACAGCAAACATGACATAAAGGAAAAACTGATAACTAGAGGCAATGTGGACAGGCGTCTGATAAAGGGCAAGTCAGAAATAATAAACGTCCTGGAATCATAAGCGTGGAGGGCTCTTCCTCTCCGAATGATACTTATATACCTCTAGAGAAACCAGGGCTATCTATATCAGGAAATGGGTGGAAGTACAGTTTTCTTAGGGCTGAATGCTCTGCTGAGTCCAGTCCCATCATGCACTGCTCTAAGGTGAATAAGCAACCTGCAGCACACTTGTCATCTCCCAACATCCTGGGCATCATCCAGGTCTCCAGGTCCCCCTTGCCTCACCAATCACCACCAAACCCCACCCCATAATGTAATCGCTCTCTTTAAAATTTCCAATGATTTCTTACTGCCTATTGGAAAACGCCCTGACTCCCAGAATGCCATAACTGAGTATTTCACAGCCTGCACTAGCTCCTACTTTCCTCATGATCAGCATGCCAGTACTTCCCACCCCTTTTTATTAATCTATCAAATTGTTGTTGTTCAACAGACATAAATAAAGAGTTATTTGAGTGCAGCCCTAGCTAGCCTCAAACTTACACTTCTGCCTCTGCTTCCAGAGTGCTGAGATTACAGGTATATCCATCATTCCCAGGAAAAAAGAGATTTTTCTTAATATCTAGATTTCAATCTGTGTATGTTTCTTTCTACCATAGATTCCAATCTACATTTAAATATAGTGTAAAGGAACACAACTTTAGTATTCCTTTTATTTAAGCTCTCATTCTGACAGAATAGCAGATGCTCTACCTTGTGGCTTTGAGTTCTTCATGACCTTTGTTCTTGATAGCACTCTCAATCATTGGGAGTCTTTCACATGACCGTGTGTGCTGATTTGTTATTTCTCTCCTCCAGGTAAAGAACTTACAGGAGGTTTTCCATGAACAATAATATGATTTTTACTGGCCCCTGCTAGGCCAGAAACTAATCTCAACTTGCCCTTAGTTGTCAGAGGGTCTGCTATCTACAATTTATTTCCTATTGCTAATTTCCCAGTGCCAACAACCAAATGAGCTCTGATCAACTTAAGTAGGATAGGCATTTAGTAAAAGAGTAATGGATGCTGTGAGGTTCATAAAGAAGATTAGGCTTGGGCAGGATGGATGAGAAGCAAGGCACAGCCACGAGTTTCACGTCTCAGAATTCTAACAGTATGCTTCTGACACTGATCCTTAGACAGTCATCAGACATTTACAGCTCATCTTTGGATGTATGACTCTTCCACAGCTGTTGATGATAATCTCAGTAGATACTATGTATTCTACTTCAGATTTGAAACTGTAGGTTTATGTCATTTTGCCTATGTTCTAGCTTTTAGGGAGTGGAGAAGAAAATATTTGCTCCTTTTTTTTGAACTCCTTTCAGGCTCCTTCATCTCAGATATCCTGAGTTCTGTTCCTCTACCCGCTCCCCGTTCCCTGTCAGACAGGCATTCATTGAGAGCCAAAGTTGGCTAAAAGGTACTTTGTATCCACTGTGATACTTGGTCTCTTGTACTTTTTAATGTAAATCCTGCAGTGGATTTATTTACTAATCAGCATGTATTTCCTGAGCCCTTGTAAGGTGCCAGGAACTATGTATAAAAATTACAAAGGAACTATGATAGCTGTCATGCTGATGGCAATAGGAAGTGATGAATAACAGAAATACATATTAAAATTTATTAGTTGTGAATTAGGAAGTGACATCTAAAAGGATTATTAGTACTATACTTTTTTGTCTTCCAAATTACATGCATAATCGGATCCCAAAATATTAACAAATGAGTTACTAAAAGGTAAAATCCTTTTTTTGGAGGGGGGGGGTCCGGTCGTGGGGCCTGAATTCTGGGCCTGGGCGCTCTCCCTCAGCCCTTCAGCTCAAGGCTAGCACTCTACCACTTGAGCCAAAGCGCCACTTGCAACTTTTTTCTTTTTGCTTATGTGGTTCTGAGGAATCGAACCCAGGGCCTCAGGCATGCAAGGCAAGCGCTCTACCACTGAGCTACCTTCCCAGCCCTAAAAGGTAAAATCTTGACTCTATAATTTAGTGTCTCATATAAAATTAATTTGAGCCTTAGTTTCTAGGAAGGGTGGAGGAAACATATTTTGGAGAAAAGATTACATTTAAAAAAGTAAGTGTTTAACTTGAATTTCCTATAAATGCTAACTTCCATCAAACCTTCCCTTAACTTGGTTCCCTGAGCTTTTCCTCCTCTTTTCATTTTCCCGTGTCAATTAAACATAAAATAGCTCCTTTACTTAGACATAATTAAGTTACCCAAATTGTCTTTGAGGGCATAAAGACAGTCATTACGATTAGTTAAACATCCTTTATGGTAGCAAAGTTATTTTGCAAGCTACTTGGACTATTTGCACTGTTTCCATATGACTAGTTGTTTTGTCAAAGGAAGTCTTTAAGGGTGATCCAGAGAGTTATATATTCTGTTTTTCTATTCCAGAATAAAATGTTTAGGGGACTGAAAGGAGACACACTTGAGTGTTTTAACTGTGTTGTATAAGTGTAAGAGTTACAGGTGCTCAATTACCCTCTTTAAAGCCTTGTTCTGATTGATAAGGCTAGAAATTTAGCCTCCAAGCAATAGCTCCTTCTAGTAAAAATGAATGATCACTTTTATTTACTTTGTGAAACAACCAAAGGTGAAAGCTTCTGCCTTTGAACACCACAGTGTTTGCTTTTGCAGTCAATAGTCTCTCAACGCCTCTGCCATGCCTTGTCCCTCAGTGGTTTCTGTAGCAGTGGTGTGCTGTTTCACAGAAAGTGCAGTGTGAGCTGCAGGTGACTGAAAAGAGCTTCTCCCTGGGCTGCTCATATTTCCATTACTGGGCTCTTCTGCCTGACCAGGAGAACTTCCAGGAAATAAGTCTAGATTCTAGTTGCATTGGAGAGGACAGTTTAATTTATTTACTGAATACCTACTATAAACCAAGAGGCACTGGACTAGAAACTGGAGATTAAAGGACAAAAGAGTAGTGTCTACATTCAAGAAGCTTGCACATTTCCTTGGCTGGATCTACTTTGTGTTCTTAATCTCTAAAGGTTGAGTTAATCCCAGGCCTTCATCCTTAGACCTGTTCCCTTTGGCATACATCCTCTTCACACCTTTAGTCAGTCTTGTGGCTTTAAATGTCTTCTTTATTTTAACAACTGTCAGATTTTGCCTGTCCCTAAATTCCAGATTTGTATTTACAATTCCTTTCTTGATACTGTCTTCTGAATCTTGACATAAAGTGTGTCTGAAACCAAACTTTGGCTGTGATACCCTTCTTGACCCAATCCTTCATAGCCGTAGCTGTTTCTCTGCAAGCTTCCCTCCATCCTTCCAGTTGCTCGACAAAAACCTTATAGTCATCCTTGACTTCTTTCTTCATAGTCTAATCCATCAGCTTTTCATTTTAATTGTTGCTTTTGTTTTTTGGGACAAAGTTTTATCATATAACCCAGGCTTGCCTGGAACTTAGGATTCTCCTGTCCTGCCACTCAAGTGCTGGAATTATAGGCATGGATTATAATGCGCAGTTTAGTCTTAAACAAGGACCACATGTAACTTTTTTGATAACCAAGTCTAGTTGCCAACACTAGAAACATGCTTTCAGAGGTTTTCCATCCTTGGGGATTTGCCTTTATCACATCTGATGCTCCTTTTACAAACTGCGTAGAATATTAACAGCATCAGCAAAATGGCACATCTCAACTGTTGATATAATTTCTAATTTAGCTCCCGGAATTTCTCTTCTTAACCATCTTAATTTAATACTGCCTCAAAGAGCTATTTCTGGTCGTTGTCTCATAGTCTATGTACTTAATTCTCATTTGTTAAGACTTCTAAATTCTAAAACATAGCCTATAGCCTAAAATCAGATGTACTACAGATGAAGAGACACATCTTAGGGGTAGGCGAGGACGTGCTCTTACAGAAGAGCAAAAAAAGGGAATTGATGGCGTGAAGTATAGAGTGGGAATTACTGGATTAGTCAAACACTCAATCATCCTTAATATAAGACTACAAGCAGTACACTGTGGAAAAAGAGGTAAAGTAGGTCCGCTTTTATGTTTTTTCCTTTTCCTTTTCTTTCCTCTGAGAAGAATCCCTTAACAAATGATGCAATTTTGCCCTAAAACAAGTGCTGTTAGTTTGCTTCAGCACTGGACAGTGTTCTGCTGAGCTAGTGAAAGATGGTGTTTACCTGAATGGCACTTCTTCCTGTGGAACATCCACATAGTGACGAATAAAGAACCTCTCAGAATCTTCTCGTTCACCATCGGTAACTACACTGCCATTAAGTTTGGAAACTGACGGCAATCTGTAAGTTTAAAGCAAAATAAAGACATTTCAAGACACTAAAACCATTTAGCTTTAGAAATAAAAAAACAACTGACTTCAGACCCAGTCTACTTCTTTTGAAAGGACACATTTGATGTGGTTTTCTTTGTACATAATTATTAACATGAACTGAAATTATATAAAATAACCAGGAAAATCCAGTCTTATTTTTAGATGTGATACTGGCCTTTCATGATTACATCCCATATTTCAAAATAAGATTCTAGATAGCACAGTACAATTTAAATAAATATAATACCAATAAATTTAAAATCACCCCAAAGCCTCAGTTTTAAAAGTAAAGCATTAATTATAAACAATTAATTATAACTTTATTTAAACTGATATATCCAGAGTATTATCATTTGAACATATAATCATTATTTTAAAATAATAAGTTACTTTCTATTCTTTACATATGAATTATTTGAGATCCAGTCTGTATTTTGCACTTATAGTACATTTGAAATCCTACAAGACAAATCACAAGTGAACATAGCCACAACTGGCTAGTGGCTGCCATATTAAACAGCATATGTTTAAAGTATTAGTATAATAGTTATATAATCCAGGAATTTATTATATTTGTAAAAGAATCATGTAAGAAAATACAATGAAAAGACTCATTGTCTTAAAAGTAAGTGTGCTGATGCTTCCTTCTTCAGTGAGATGCTAATGTATAAATGAGCAAATCAGTGAGGATCTGTGGGATATTTGTTGGTCAGAAAGGTTAACACCTCATTTTAAGAATTACTCTTCTTTAGAGAACCTTAAAGTCTACTATTCCTCTTTCAAAACTACTGTGTACAAACTGGGCACTGGTAGCTTATACCTGTGATCCTAGAGATGTGAAGATCCTGGTTCAAAGCGAGCCTGGGCAGGAAAGTCTGTGGGACTCGTATCTCCAATTAACATACACACAAACACAAAGCTGGAAGTGAGGCTGTAGCTCAAGTGTTAGAGCACTAGCCTTGAGCAAAAAAGTTCAAGGCCTTCCCTGAGTTTGAGGCCCAGGACTGGCGTGTGCGCGCGCACGCGCACGCGCACACACACACACACACACACACACACACACACACACACACACACACACACACACACACACACACACACACACACACACACACACACACACCATGTACAGTGTACAAAGAGAACAAAAAGCAAAGCTCCATAGCCTTTTACATTTTTGGAAGATCTTATTTCTGTTAAAGGTTCATATAAAAACACAGATTTATGGGAGAATCAAGTTGTTGGTAGAGGCAGCATCTGTGACATGAAAGACAAGGCAGGCAGAGGAAGAAGATACCAACAACAGTGATCATAGGTCAGGGGCTGAATACTCAAGAGGATACTCATCATATTAACATTACCCAGTTTCCAGGTATCTGCACCGAATGATTACTAAGTTAACAAAGGACAACAAAAATAAGGACAACTAAAACAGAAGTAATTCTTTTTTTTTTTTTTTTGCCAGTCCTGGGGTTTGAACTCAGGGCCCGGACAATGTCCCTGACCTTCTTTTGCTCAAGGCTAGCACTCTACCACTTGAGCCACGGCTCCACTTCTGACTTTTTCTGTTTATATAGAACTGGGGCTTCAAGCATTCTAGGCAAGCACTCTACCACTAAGCCATGTTTCCAGCCCTGATTCTCCATTCTATTGACTTTCACTTTGTGACCCAAAATAGAAGTTAAATAAGTATCAAAAGCATAAAAACAGAAGAGATTTGTGAAGAAACTTTTCTGTGGGCTCAGGTAGACAACTGCACTTCACATTTTCCTGATTGTAATATGTTCTTTTTTCTCAGGACTGGGAGCTACAGAAGCAGCTCATTCAAAGACAGCCTGCTCAAGAGCTAAATTCCTAGTTCATTCCCCCACCATATATATAGCACATGGACCCTCAAAAGAACAACAGGGCTCTGTGAAAAGAAAGCAGAAGAAATCAGGACAACACACCTGGCTATTACCAGCTTCCTCCGCTCCTCAGTGGTGTACGGCTGCAGGAGAGGAATTCCTAGCAATCTCACTTCTTCAAGTTTGGGGAATGAATTTAATTTGTCAATGTCTTCCCAGGATTGCAAACCTAATTTGAGAAAGATACAGTTTAAGTAACTCCCCCAAAAAGTATACCAATAAAAAGATAAACATAGCAAAAAAATTTCAATGACTCTTAAAATCTAATATGATAATAGAAAGCCTCCATTTTCCTCTATCTAAGAATAAAATTAAACACATAAAGACTTTGTCAGAAAAATATGCAAGGTGGTAGGAGCCTGAAGTCCCAGCTACTGAGCCAGGAGGTTTTCAAAGTCAAGGCCAGCTTGTGCGATATAGTGATATTCCATCTCAAAAACTAAAACCAACAGTGGAAAGGGAGAAAGAACCTTATTTCCAGTATCTTCTTATCTCCTGGTTCTATCAAAACAGCGTGGAGTCAGAGCCATGTTGGTGCCAATAAGCACAGGGCATGACATGAGCACAAAGTTTTAAAAATGGCCAACTCATTTTAGCATGGCATGTAACTACTGGTCAGAGTTAATATTGACATATCAAATTTTTATCTAATGTATTCTAAAATGGGAGAAAGTCAAAAGAATCAAAACTCCCCTCAGTAGATGAATGGATCAAGAAGATGTGGTATATATACACAATGGAATTCTATGCCTCCATCAGAAAGAATGACATTGCCCCATTTGTTAGGAAATGGAAAGGCTTGGAAAAAATTATATTAAGTGAAGTAAGCCAGGCCCAAAGAAACATAGGTCCCATGGTTTCCCTTATTTGCAATATCTAGTATAGGTATGAGTCAAGCGGAAAAAGTCAGAGAATGTGATGTTAGGAAAACGAACCCTCAAATATGTATTTTAATGTTTTTGTTTCTTTCATGCATGTGTTTCTAACGCATTTATAAGATTATTTCTTTGTTGCTTTGTATGTCCCTCCCCCACAGTGTAACCCCTGCTTTCACTATATTTGATGTCAGTATAACATGTGGAGGAGATGGGGACAAACAAGTCGTTTAAGGATTCAGGTGGACCTGTTGCAACAATGAGAAGTACAAAATGTCATGTCAAAACCAGCTTTATAATGTCGGTGGGGGGGGAGGGGGGGTATGATTGGGTGGGGGGGGAGGGGGGAGGCTGGGAAGGGAGGTGAAGGGTAAACAAAGGAGGAGGCTGCAATGCTTGGTAAGAAATGTATGCATTTTTCTGCCCATGTAATTGTAACCCCTCTGTACAGTATGTTCTCAAATAAAATAAAATAAAATTAAAAAAAAAAAAAAAGAATCAAAACTAAAACTGATCACTTTTGTAATGTTTTCACGTTAGTGACACAGAAAGGATCAAAATCATTTTTTAAAAAAACAAAAGCCAAAAATCTAAACCTTTGGGTAAGGAGAACACACAGTAAGATTTTAAGTCCTAAAATAATGGCGGTGAGCAAATGGTCAACCACATCAACACTTGACTGTGTCAAGCAGGCCTTCCAAGGAGAAAAAATATTCCTAAAATGATTAAGCTGGTCAATTTTGTGACAAAGGAAATCTGTTTCAGAGAACAACATAGTCCCGTCCTATTTCTATTGACCTTCAGCAAAGGTCAAGGCAGAGGAACAATGCTGAGGTTGCTATGACACAATCAGTCTAGGTCAGACTGTCTCCTCCTGACAATGCCATTTTCACCTAGACTCAAGAGTAAAATTAGATCAAGGGGTATTAAGTTATGAAATAAACTTCCCCATACAACATACTACTTTAAAATTTATTTCTCACTCATAACTTCTACGGTGAAGCAAACTAAGTTATAATTTTCAGCTATAGGTTAGTTATTTTATTTATATGTAATTGTCTTAAGAAATAAGATGAAAAATAGCATTAAGAGGATGGAAATAGCCCAAGCATAGTGGCTCACATCTGTAACCCTGCCTGCTTAGGAGGTACACACAAGGAGGCTAGCTCTGGCAAAAGTGTGAGATCTTGTGTAAAAGACAAAAAAAGTAAAAGGACCAGTGTTGTAGCTCAAGTGGTATAGCATTTGGCTAGTAATCATGAGGTTCTGAGCTCAATCACCAGTGGAGGAGAAAAAAGAGTAAAAACAGAATGTGAGTAAAAGTTTGACTGGAAGAATGTTTTGGTTTGCAAAAGAGACATTTGCTAAAGGACTGTGAACCAAAATGCATAAAGAACTTTCAAAACTCAATAATAAGAAAATGAATAATGCAACAAAATTTACAAAATGCCTAAACAGACACCTCATCAAAGAAGACATAGAGATGGCAAGTAAGTAGTATGAAAAGACTCTTATTCCTATGTATCATAGGGGAATTTCAAATCAGAACAACAGTGATGTATCACCATGTGCCTATTAAAATCAGTGTCAAAGCCTAACACATTGACAACATCAAACGCTGACAAGGGCATGAGGAGCAGTAGAGCAACCATTCATTACTGGTGGAAATGCAAAGTGGTACAGCTACTTTCAAAGACATTCTGGCAGTTTCTTACAAAACTAAGTACATTCTTACCATAATTTACAGCAATCATGCCCTTGGTATTTACCTACATGAGTTGAAAACCTACATCCACACAAAACTCTGCACACAGATATTTATAGAAGCTTTACTCACAACTGCCAAAACTTGAAAGCAACCAAGAGTCTTCAGGGGAAGGATAAATAAACTGTGGTACATCTAGAAAACGGGAATTCTTAATTCAGGGATTGAAGAAAAAAAGCTATCCAGCATGAAAAGATCTAGTGAATTAAAATGCATATTACTAAGTGAAACAAACCAATCTACAAAGGCTCCATAGTATGATATGACTCCAAATACAGGACATTCTGACAAAGTAAAAGTACAGAGACAAAGGATCCAAGATGCCAGGTTAACACAGAGGATTTTTAGGGCATTGAGACAATTCGGTACAATGCTACAAGGGCAGGTACCTGTTACT
The DNA here is from genome assembly GCF_019054845.1 of Dipodomys spectabilis. Lineage (NCBI taxonomy): Eukaryota > Metazoa > Chordata > Mammalia > Rodentia > Heteromyidae > Dipodomys > Dipodomys spectabilis. The sequence goes on along the minus strand of NW_024870753.1, from coordinate 8,242,142 downwards.
ATTTGTTAAAGACCATAGAATACATAACACTGAGAGTGAGCCCTAATATAAACTACGGTCTGAGTGACAGTGATGTTTCAATGTAGTTGATACCGCTTCAGAGTGGGGTGTGACAGTGGGGTTGCTTGTCTGTATGGGAGCAGCAAGTACATGGGAAATATCTGCACCTTCTACTCAAGTTCGCTGTGGACCTGAAAGTATTCTTTTCTTTTTTTTTCCTGTTGCTCCGAGGGCTGGAACTCTAGAGCTGGGCACTGTCCCCAAGCTTCTTTTGTTCAAAGTTAGCACTCTACCTTTTGAGCCACAGCTCCACTTCATCTTCTGGTTCATAATTGGAGATAAGAGTCTCATGGACTATTCTGCCTGGGCCTGTCTTCCAGCTGTGATCCTCAGATCTCAGCCTCCTGAGTTTCTCAGATTACAGATGTGAGCCACTAGCACCTGGCCTAAATTAACTATTCTTTGAAAAAAAGTATTAATAAAGAAATGGGCTAAATATATGCATCTCTATGATAATGAAGATCAGCTGGCAATAAACTAACAATCAATTATATAGAGTAACTAGAAAAGTGAGCATTTGAAAGGTCACAAGATTGTAATTCTTTTTTTAGTTCCTCTTTTTTAACTATCCAATTCATCACTTTCATTTCACTCCTTTTAAATTATGACCTTTTTAATGTATAAAATATAAATTGCTAGTATGCTATATTACTTAATATTCATCAGAGCATTTAGGAAAATGTTCTATAGGTCTCGGTATATCATGTAGAAAATTCATCCTATAAAAAGTTTAGCTATGACTGAAAGAAATCTACTGCCCATGTAAGCTCAAATCAGTTTGCATATAGAATGAGACCAAGGCTGTTCCGCACCTGACTTATGGAGGCTGATGGATCGCAGATTAGGAAACAACCTGGCCAGGGAATCATTTGGCTCCTCAATAGCATTCAAGTGATTGTTGGCCAGCACGAGGGTGTCCAAGGAAGGAAACATAACTCCTAACTTCCGGATTTCAGTCCAGTCCTGCAGGTTGTTGTCTGTTATATGTAGGAGCTTAAGAGAATGACAGCAAGTAGAAGAACAAGACACTGTTTCATAGTCGTTAAGGCACAGGAAAAGCTCCTCCAAACTGCAGAGAAGAAAGGAAACATTTCATTGCTTCAAGCAGCTTAGTTTCTTCTTTACATCTATTTTCACACATTCAAGAGATAAATGAGTGCCTAGTATATGTCAGATTCTGGTAGACACTATAGGGCAAATAGAAGGATATCTTCTTGAAGCTCAAAATACTTGGTAGGCTAGGCTGACAAAACCTAAAGAATGTAAAACATCAGAATGAGATAAGCTAGTAATAAATTAATTTTGTGCTTAAGTAATTGAGTGATAAATTAAGCAGAACCAATTCTAAGTACAATAGTGATGCGTAAGGAAGGAATCTGAAGTTGTAGTTTGAACAGCCAGGAAAGAATGCCTGGACTTTTAGAGAGGTGAGCTCACATATGCTGAGATGGAAGAAAATTCCAGAAAAATGAACAAATATTTATGAACAGAAATGATAACTACTGAATCCCTACCCTGTGTCAGATCCTATGCCAGGGACGTAATAGAGTGTACTTTTATTTCAGCAAGATCCATATAACTGTGCCTACTTTACAGACAAGGAAACTAAACTAAAAGTGGTTAAGCAGCTTGTCAAAGGTCACCATTAGTATGACCTGGATTTACAAGCTCATTCAATGCCAAGCTAGATGCTGTATGCAGGGAGGAAATCTCATTAGCATGAGAGTGAAAATTAAGATGTGCAAAGAATTTGGACAAAGAAACTACAGCTTTTTATGTTTCATTAAACTCCTTCCTCTGCACACATATATTCCTAGCAACAATAAGGAAAACATTTATAAACTTACAAACAAAAGTATAATTTGTGTCTTAAATTGTTGAAATGAATACCAATCTACTTGCCCATCAGGACATAGGGGCTTTTACTCATCTGAATGTTAACTTGGAAGTAAATGGTTATTTTTACCTCCCAAAGAAAGGAGCTCAAAATTCTGAAACCAGGTAATCAGAAGATTAAAATGGAAGAAGGCTGAGTTGATCTGGAAGTGCTTCTGTGTCTCAGGGGTATTTTCCAGCTGAAGGATGCCACATCCCGCGTCTATGTCTACTCAACACTGAACAGGTCTTCCACTAGAAATGCTACCAGGTTATTCTCACATTCTCATTCTGAATACTTCATTTTTCTAACCTCTTTTCCATACAAACTGCCGTTCTAGTATTTCTGAGCTGGGAGATCAGCAACAATTCTATGTGCTAACACAGATGGCAACATAGCTCTCTGTCCACCATGCTCTCTGGGCTTACTCTGGTAACTCCTGTAGTAGCGTGTGGACTGTCTCCCAGGAAGTTTTGCTGTTGTTCAGGACAAGTTTTCGAACCCCAGAGAAGGACCCAGCACATGTTCTTTCTAAAACCGACAAATTCAGAGGGTTGGAACTCAGGTTTAGAAACTCCAACTGAGGAACATTTGACACAATTTTACTGACCTAGGAAGAAAAGAAAAAGGGGAGGGGGGAAAAGTATATCAGGCAGTAATCAGAGCTTTTAAATAGCAATAGTGCTAAGGACTAAGTGAGTCAGTGCGTCCCCAGGCAAAAGGACGTTTTCCTTAGGGAGTCTTACTTAGGGCATATACCCACAAAGCACCATGTGCAACTTCAACAAGTCTTCACAAATAATTTAATCTCCTTCCATGAAACTGTAGCATAGCTGAGAGTTAATGGTATGAAAAAAAGAGTTCCTATGTCACCATTAGCAAGGTTTCTGATTTTGCTCTAATGATGTTTGTTTTGATAAATAAAGATAAAAAGACATCTTAGGTGACATTCTAGGCTACACATTTTTTAAGAACTAAGATTAGGCCATGCAATTCTCTTTGAATACCATCTACAGCTCATTCTCAGTACCATATTAAACCTAAGTAAAGGTAGCTTAAAATGGCAAAAGTAGTACTTCAAGTTGTATATTCAAGAACATTTATAAAAAATTCATTTTGGTTCAAAGAAGTACCAAACTTTAAAGATTAAAAAAACTTAAAGATTAAAAAAAAACCTTATATTTTAAAAAAAGCCAAAAGCATTCATAACTGTGACCATCAATTTAATAATATAGCTAACAGCTTGGAAGACAAAAAAGACAGATAAGAAAATGACTAAACTTAATTACTATTTCCTCTGATTATATTTATCTCTTTGATACAACTTATTTCATTAAATTCTCAAATCAACTCGCAACTTTATTTGAAAAAGTGATGACACTGAATCTCAAAGGTGACAAATAATTTGACTAAGCTATCATAGTCACAAATATGAAAGGTGGAGTTTAAATTTCAGAGCCATTTTATGCACACTACAACATAGTGCATTAGAACATAATAATATCATACCACCTAACAATGAAGGAGAACTAAGGCTAGAGGGGCCATCAGTAAGATGAACTTAAACAAGTACTAAATAATGACAAGTACCCAGCAAAAATATTAAGCTTCACTTAACCAAGCAATGTGGTAACCAGAAGTCATAAAAAAGGGAACCAAACCTAAAAGAACAGTTAAACATTCATTCTAGAATTAGAAAACACAGGTTCAAACCACATGCTTGTGTGGCTTCAGACAAATTACTTAACCTTTCCAAATCTCAGTTTTCTTGATTATAACTAGGAAGGTAACTATCTGCATTATTGGTAGAATTAAATGAGATACACGTGTAATACCCTCAGCATACCAACTGGCAAGTGTTTTAAGTTTGTTTCCTTATCTACTTTCTACCAGCTTATAAACTAATGACACACGGTCATTCAATAAATGCAACTATTACTAGTATGGTAAGAATGTGATGGCCTATTGCATCTCAGCCCTAGTAATCATCAGAATCATTGGTGGAATTTTCAAAATCTCCTGCTTCCCAGGTCACCACCCATTTCACAGGTACAACAGGCTTCAAGTTGGGATCTGGTGATCAGTTTCTGAGTCTGGAAAGGATGGAAAAGCATACCTAGAAGGGAGAACCAAGGCAAAAAGAAGCCATCTGTGCTGAAGACCAGACCACTGTGTGCATTCCATTTGGAACTGTGGAATCAGTGGGAAGAGACTAACTCCAGGAAGGCCCAGGCGAGAGTGTGAGAGGGAAAGGCCCTGTGCTCCTCGATTCACCCCTCCACACACTCACTCTTTCAAGTGAGCCACTCTTACTCTCATTTTACAAGAACTGAAAAGAGAAGAAATGAGCTACCTTTCATAGAAAATACACTAGGCTTCTGTTTAAAGCCTAAGAAATCTATACCAGTCTATATAGATTCTCTTGAAGCTTGATCAAATGGTAGCCAACATTTGTGCCCTACATGGCAGGAATCTTGAGTTTAGCCTGTGACAACAACACAGTAAGTAGTTCCTACAGGAACCAACCTAGTACTGCATTCTATGATCTGAGTGATAGGACCTTCAAACAGAAAGTGATGATCAGCTAGCTATACTTGAGCTCTCCTAAGGGAGAAAAATAGGGAATTTCACTTTCCTAAGGCACAAAGAATACAACCTAGTTAATACAACCTAGAAACACAACATAAACCCTTTACTATCCCCTGCTATTTTACTTTTGTAATAAAGAAGGAATACTCAAAAATGAGTAACACAAGGGTTTCAAAATAATTTCTGGGAGAATTCCCAAGATTAACAGATACATGGTACAATCTTCATAGTTTGTCTGCATTTACTATTTTACAAGGAGAAGACAGATTTATAATAATGACTTGTAGATCTTAAAAAATGAAACTGGACTAGAATCTAATAATTCTAAAAAGAAATAAAAAAGGTTTTCTGGATAACCTTGAATTGACAAGATTGAAGAAAATATAATATTCATTACACCAATTTCCCACTAACAAAGCCTGGTATGCGTTCTGCTGAGTACTTAGGGCAGTATATTGACTGAGCTTTTTAAAGTTCCAAATATAAAAAGACTTCTCCAGCTGACTGAGTTAAGTTTGCTCTTGTGTAGAAACATGGAGATGAAGTGAGCTCAGGGCCTCCACAATCCCATGATTTAACAGAGGACCCTCATTCTGGCTTCTAAAGAGGAAGAAACTCAAGATTTAAGGAAAATGGGGAAAAGGCTTTAAGATAACAATCTGTAATTTATACTCAGCTATTCTCTACCTCACCTGACTAGCTAATTCCTCCCTCTTCTCAACTAGTTGGTTTAATTTCTCTTATAATGTGGTTTTGAAAAGGAAAAGAGAAATAAAGGTTCTCAAAGGTTTGAGAAAATTAGATAAAATTAGATAAAAACTCAAGTCAGGGGCTGGGAAGGTGGCTCAGTGGTAGAGTGCTTGCCTTGCATGCCTGAGGCCCTGGGTTCGATTCCTCAGCACCACATAAGCAAAATGAAAAAAAGCCGGAAGTGGCGCTATGGCTCAAGTGGTAGAGCGCTAGCCTTGAGCTGAAGAGCTGAGGGACAGCACCTAGGCCCAGAGTTCAGACCCCACGACTGGACCAAAAAAAAAAAAAAAAACCCAAGTCAATGCTTAAAAGTGCATTTTTAAAATACATAGGTACCCAGTTTTTGAAAGGTAGAGATAAGTCTTTGCTCCTATCCCTAAAACATATTACGTTTCTCATGTATATGTATTCTCCTTTTGGAAATATATGAGACAAGAATTTAAACTATGAAACAAGTTACTTATAACTTAATGACCATTCAGAGAACTAAAAGCATAATACCTTTTTTGGTTGCACATTGCTATAGCAATGCTGGCTGAGTTCAACTTAGCTAATGGCTAGGGATAAATGGTCTCTTTGGTAATCAGAGACACGGGTGCAATGGGCTGACAGATAAGGTCTCAAAACCAGAGACATGTGAGGTGTAGGAAGCTTGGCAATGACTTTGATCAAGCCTGAAAGCCTATCTTCTTTTGTTGGCAGTGTTCTTCCCATCTTACATTTAGATTTACATTCTAAAAGGTTGGGATTGACTACCGTTAAGGATAAGGAGGAAATATAAAGAAAGGAATGATGAAAAGAGAAATAAACTAAAAAATGGAAAGCTGAAAGCAAGCAGTTTACCTGAAAGGCTATCAAACACAGATAGGAACACAAGTACAGATAGACTACAAGTGAGTGTATGACCCACTGGCTATGTGTCAATGTGGCCTGAGAAATAATAATACAGACCTCAATCCAAGTGGAGAAAGAGATGAGTTACTTAGTGCAAGCTCTATGTACTGATCCATACTGCATAGCACATATCTTTCTTTTGAGTGGCAATTACCTCATTACTAAATGGCTCCCTCTAGTTAGTAAAAGCTCCTATACATCATCAAAGCATAGGTCAAACATAAAGCATAAAGCCTTTGTGAAATGTCATACTCCCAAAGAACTAATTGAGAGGATTCAGCAAGTGAGCACACCAGCTGAACTCATTCTGAAGATCTGGTCTGATGCATCACCCATACAGACCACATATCTCGCCAGAGCAGTGCTCTATGTACATAGTGATTATTTCTTATAACACCCCTGTAAATCTGCATATCACAAAGAAATCAAGTGACAAACATCTCAGAATTTTGGTGAAAATCCTAACAAAAATGGTAAATATAACCAAGAGCAGTTACCAAATGGTAAGAAAAACTGAACAAGCTATGCTAAAGATAAATTTATTTTCTTTCTTTCCTTCCTTCCTTCCTTCCTCCGTTCCTTCCTTCCTTCTCTCTCTTTTTTCTTTCTTTCTTTTTCTTTTGGCTGGTTCTGGGGCTTGAACACAGGATCTGGGTACTGTCCCTAAGCCTCTTCGTGCTCAAGGCTAGCACTATACCACTTGAGCCACAGCACCACTTGCAGCTTTTTCTGAGTAGTTTATTGGAAGTAAGAATCCCAGAGACTGATGGCCTTTCCTGGCTAGGCTGGCTTCAAACCTTGATCCTCAGATCTCAGCCTCCTGAGTAGCTAGGATTATAGGTATGAGCCACCATCTTCAAGCCCAAAAATTTCTTAAACAAGAAAGCTTCTTAGCAATTGTGTAGCATTCAACATCTACAAAGTATTTCAGTGATTCATTTGATCAGCAAGTCTATCTTACACATTGAAGTATTAAAGAATTAGGTGAATTTCTTAGGATCACAGGAAAAGTTGGATTAAGTGGCCTATGCACATATAATAATCATTTATTCACACATTCAATAAACATGACTACCTAGTATGTCGATTACAAAAGACAACAGTCTTCACTAGAAATAAGCTCACAGTCAGCAGGAAAGCTGTCAAATAAGCAAGTGACTGTCCCACACTTCTTCCACAGAAGTAAGGCATAGGTGCTCTGGGATAATCTGAAAATTTCACAGAGGAATAGCAACCAGGACCAAGTCTTGAAGGATAAATAAGAAGTGACCACTAGAAAGAGGAAAAGAAGAACAGTGGATTCCACATAATTAAGAGCAAGGATGCTTTTCTTAGCATGCATTTAGCATGGGCTACAAGTACAAGTGTACATCTAAAGACAGAGATGAAGTTCTAGCAAATGCAAAAGGTCCTATAATGAAAGGTAGTACCTAAGGAGTGCAGATGCAGTTTTTAGCAACGGAAGTCTGTGGTGAGTTTTGGAAAATCAAAGGAAGAAGGCCCAAGAAAATCTATTGGGAAACTTCTGCAACAGTCAAAAATGAATTTAAAGTCAGACAGGAAAACAAGCCAGGTAGGCAGAACTACTTATCCCTTCTTCATGGTGGCTTCTATCAAGCAACACTCTGATCAAGTAGGGAATGTTATCTATAATAATCAGACAGAATGTTTTGATGATGTCATCTATGAACTTAAGGGTTGCTTGCTCGGAAGTCAAAAGATTCTGATAATTATGTCAAATTCCAAAATCCTCAAAAGGTTATGTTAAAATGCCAGAGAGACTTGATAATATTAAGAAAATAGTTGGAATAAACTTCAGTAGTAAGAATAAATGTTTTTATAATCCAAGTATTTTAAAATTCTTATATTTCAAATTTTCTAATTGTAGTAATTTTATGTCTGAAGCAGAAGTAGAGAATAAGCACAGGATATATGAAAGAGGGAAATAGAATTTAATGCATTGTTAGTGCCTATACCTCAGTAGACACATGAACCTCTTGATGCCTGGAATCAAGTTCCTCAGAGCTTTTCACATTGATGAAAGCAGGTAAGCATAACAGAAGCTAGTTGAAAAGTCACTGTAGGTAGTTGATGCAGTGTTACTTACCTTGAGACATACAGAAAACAAGAATCTCAAGGCAAGAACCAGAACTCAGCAGAATACATAACAGTATACACAATAATATAATGGTTATCTTTGCCTTTCACCAAAATACAGCAATACAAAACTTTACCTCATGCCAGTCTTCGAGTTTGTTGTCAGAAAGATCTAGTTCCGACACATGAGCACAGAAGGCAGCAATTTCTCTTTCATCTCCTGCACAGGTAATTCCACAGCTGTTCAACACTAGTACACTTGGGAGGTTGAGGCGATCTGGATCAGAGAACACAAAACACTTTTCACATCAGCTTAACTCTTGTTTACATACATTTATCCACCAGGAATCAAGAAACAACAAAATAAATTAAAAAATCAAATTAATAAAAAATTACTCAATGGCCTAATAAAAACAGGATATAATGGGATCCAGTGGTCCTGAAACCTGAGGGTGCAAGCTAACTATTGGCTCAGGAGAAGTTCAGAAATACTGAATTACTACCACCAAAAAGTTCTCAAGGCTTTAATTCCTGGCAGGTTTCTTTATCTCAACCACCAGCAACAGAGTCATCAACCATCAGAACACTGGATCCATGCAAGTTACATCTGGATTACTACCACCTGCTTACTGACCCCAATTCTTTTCTTTAGCTCAAGTTTTCTGCATAGCTCTTTAATCTGTTTGATGTATATCTTTTGCTCCCTTTCAGAATTATCTCAAACGACTAGATAATTTACTTGTCAAACTAGTTCTATTCAAGTTTGAATCATTAAAAACATTTTTGTCACCTAGTGGAGCTAGTCACAATTTCATATTTTTTTCCTTTATATTCATCTATTCACACCATATTTGTCCCTTCTGAAAATTGGCCTTTACAGATGATACTAAGCTAAAGGAAAGAAATGTACTTATTACCTGATGTATGTAATGGTAACCCTGCTGTATATCACCTCTAAATCAATAATAAAGTAATTAAAAATATAAAAAGGAATAAAAACAAAACAAAGAAAATTAGCCTTTTTTCCCAAAATATAACTAGAATACAAGAAAGGGTTTCAGAATCTGAAATATTTAATGGTTTTGGTCAAATTAAGGTAACAACTACCTGATAAATAACTGATTCTAAAATATATGTCAAAATCTGGGGCTGGAAAGTTGGCTCAGTGGTAGAGTGCTTGCCTCACATGCATGAGGCCCTGGGTTCGATTCCTCAGCACCACATAAGCAGAAAAAAAGTCAGAAGTGGCACTGTGGCTCAAGTGGTAGGCCGCTAGCCTTGAGCTGAAGAGCTGAGGGACAGTGCCCAGGCCCAGAGTTCAGCCCCCATGACTGACCAAAATATATATAGAGATAGATAGATAGATATGTCAAAATCATTCTTAGTATATCTACTAAAAAAAATCAACATGAGAAATCAACTACTCTTTTCTCAGTATAGCGCAAGGACTGGTCATATTTTATTAACAGAGGTCTCAAGTTACATGGTTTTGCAATTTAGTACTCTTCAATATCGTTTCCTAGAATGAGAATAGATTCTAGAAGAAATTTTTTTTTTTTTAACCAAGTAAGAAGTCCACTTCTGTGCCATTCCAGGCTACATGGAATGTAAAATAGTTGTACTAAGAGATGACACTCAGAAACTTCCAAATATAGGAACTAAATAATGACTCATTATTAATTTCCCTTAATTATAAAGTACTGCTCCAAGATCTGTTAAGCACAATGTTAAGATAAAGGACAAGCATAACAACACTATGCACACTTCTAGAACTCTGCTTACATGTGATCCCTCTAAAATACATCTTCTCTCTAAATTCTACTATCTTAAAGGACTAGTTCAAGTTTCATAATTTTGAGGCCTCTCTGATCATATTTACTATTTTCTAAGTTTCCAATCACTGTGCCATTCACTTAGCTCAACATCTTTGTAAATGTCAAATGTCTTGAATCCAACTCAAAGTCCTTCCGAGGTCTCTGAGAGCAAAGGAAGCTTTGTACTATTTATTTTGACGCTGAGTTCTTTAAAAAAAAAATACACTTGAAAAAGTGTCTCTCAGGTATTATTCTTGTCCCCACCCTTTTTGTGTGCAGGTACTAAGGCTTGAACTCAGGGTATCATGCTCTTGTTTAGTTTCCCCCCACCAAGGCTGGTACTGTACCACTTGAACCACAGCTCTACTTCCAGATTTTTGCTGGTTAGTTGGAGACTGCCTGGCCAATCTAGAGGAAAGGTGTCCCATGAGATTAAGAACAATTGGAATCATACCAAGTGCTAAAGATTATTTGACTCATAACTTGAAGGCCACCAAGGCAGTGCTGTGATCCAACTTGCTAAGCAAGCTACAGTAATACATGGTTCAGGTCTTATCTCTCTTACCTTTCATAGGAGAGCCCTGAGGTGTGGCTGGGACATGGATCCCCATCCCAGGCCCACGACGGTAAGGGAAGTTCTCAGGACTGTATTTTTCACATAATACTTGCATAAAACTTCTTCCACTAGGTTGGTCCATCTTTCTTTCCTAAAATTCCATAAGAAATCATCAAAATTATTTCTTACTCATAAAAGAAATACTTACAGAAAACCAACTACCAATCAGGCACTAGTCCAGGCATTGCAGACACAATGAGGAGAATTTACCACTTAGGGCAGCCACATGCACAGACATGTGACAGCAATGACAGCTCAGCATGTGGTATCTGCAAGCAATCAAAGCACTTAGAAATAGAGCCTGTCACTTCCAGCCAAGGATAACAAGGCTTTCCACTGGCTCATAGGGTTCACGTGGCAAGTAACTGGAAAAAGGACTAAAAGAAAACTGATAGATTAAATACCAGGCTAAAGGGCTTGGGTGTCTCTTAAAACTCATTCTGCCTCCACAATAACAGAACCCTTAACTGTATATTCTGTGGCAGCTTCCAGGAATCATCTTGTAAAAAAACCAATGTTTTATATCTGGCCTCCTTTGTGTTTGTGTCCTTTTGCTGCATAGAAAATAGGTGGTGTGCTGGAGCACAGGCACAGGAATGCACCCTAGTGAGAGGGCAGCGAAGAGTTCAGGGGGTCTGGACCCATTAGGACATCATGGGCAAACTGCCAACATATTTGGCAATTGGCAAGTAAGTAGCCTATTCTATTCAAGCCATTGTTCTTTTCAACTGGACCCAATCCTAACCTAATACAGCATGCTATTTCATTTGTTTCTGAGTTTGATTTGACTCAGGTCTATTCAACCTCAGCTAAGAGTCAATGCATTATGTAACTCCAGCATTTTCTTGGTATTAATTCATATATTAAAACAGGTAATATTAAACAAGTTAACAACTGTCAGCCTAATAACCCACTATCTCAAGGGCTGGCCTATGCTCTGCATGAAATATCAAACAAAAGGTAGGCAATTATAACTAACCTCCAACAATCAGGCAAGTATCTGGCTACTGTTCAAATTAAAATATTCAGAAATGAGGAGGGTGGGGAATACTCAGAGACATGAGGACTTGGAAAGAAAAGCCTCAAGGATGCACCGTGGGCTATGAGGAATGTGGTGCTGGAGAGTAGGATGACTGTCAACAGTACCAGGAGGAACACCAACACCAGAGGCTCGGAGGAAACCTTGTATGCCACACTAATTAGTTCAACTTCATCTTATAGCAAGCACAAAGAAACTAAAAGAATGAATATGAGCATTAATTTTTTTGGAAAACTCACTCTAGCATTTATTTAGTTCCTCCTATCTTTGCTGGCTTTAGTGAATCAAGATTGAAGGCAGGGGGACAGGCACAGTGGCATGAACCTCGAATCCAGCCAGTCAGAAGGCAGAAATGGGAGGATTGAAGTTCATGGCTCCTGAGGTCACAGTGAGACTCCACTCAAAAGTAAACCAGGTATGGTGGTATAAGCCTAAATCCAAAGCTACTCAGGAGCTCGAGATAAGTAGATTGCAGTTGGAGGATGACAGTTGTAGGCCAGCCCAACAAAAGTTAGGTTAAGGGCTGGGAAGGTGGCTCAGTGGCAGAGCGCTTGCCTTGCATGCCTGAGGCCCTGGGTTTGATTCCTCAGCACCACATAAGCAAAAAAAGGGAAAAAGCCGGAAGTGGCGCTGTGGCTCAAATGGTAGAGTGCTAGCCTTGAGCTGAAGAGCTGAGGAACAGCACCAGGCCCAGAGTTCAGGCCCCACGACCGGAACCCCCCCCCCAAAAAAAAAAGTTAGCTTAAAACTCTATCTGTAAAACAAAACTAAAAGCAAAGTGACTGGGGAGATAGCTGAAGTGGTAGAGAGCTTGCAACAAGCCTGGGACACTGAGTTCAATCCCCAGTACAATGAGAGTAACACTGAAGGCAGGAGGAAGAGACAGGGAGATAATGCAACAATAGTCATGAGAGCCTGAAATGATACAATGGGCAAAAAAAGTCAGCAAGATCAGTTTCTAAAGCAAGCTTTATAGACACCATACTTCTGAGGGAGAAAGTGAAGTCAAGGCTGGCCTCAGGTTTCTAGTACAGGTAACCACCAACTAATCAAGAAAATCGGATCATAACCAGTTTTTGAAAGGGAAAATGATGAGCTCTACTTTATCCATATCTAATTTGGGGCCTTGTGGAAATAGTCTAAAGTTGGGTGAGAAAGGTTAGCCAGAGATGAAGACTTGGGCCCGCACTGGAATACAGGAGGAGTTACGACAGCAGAACGATGGGGACCAGAGACACTCAAGGCACAGGCAGAGGCACAGTCAAGAAAAGAGTAGAATCTACGGTGATATTCTAAGAGTTTAAATAAGAGAGGAAAAGGGATGGGCACCCAGTGCTTATGCCTGAAATCCTAGCTATTCGGGAGACTAAGATATGAGAATTGAAGTTGAAAGCCAGCCTGGGCAGGAAAATCTGTAAGACTCTTATCTCCAATAAAGTACCAAAAAAGCTGAAAGTGGAGTCCTAGCTCAAGTGGTAGAGCATTAGCCTTGAGCCAAATAAGCTCTAGGAGTAGATCTAGGCCCTGGGTTCAAGCCCCAAGATGGGGGGGGGAGGGGAGAGAGAGAGACAGAGACAGAGAGACAGAGACAGAGAGAGACAGAGAGAGACAGAGAGAGACAGAGAGAGAGAGAGAAAGAGAGAGAGAGAGAGAATAAACTGGGCAAAACCAAGAGTAGGGATCCAGAGGCAATTGCTAACATTTCTTCTATTGAAACAGTAGAGGCCTGGATGTATGGCTCAAATGGTAGAGAGCCCTTTGTAGGCAAAAGAAAAGCCAGGTGAGAGCAAAAGGCTCTGAGCCTTACAAGAAGAAAAAATAGAGCCCTGAATGTGGCTAGGGGTTTATAAGAAGCCAGGAGAGTGGGTAAGGCAGAGAAGGACTGCTGGTATGTATTCCTGGAAGAGAGCAGCAGGAACGAGGATTGAAGAGAATATTAAACAGCTTTCTTCTCATACAGCTGTTTGGTATCAACCAGATAATGAATGCTTCAAATTGCTTACCATTACTGGTGACATACTCCACTAGAGTGGCACTAGTCTACCCGCACTTATACAGTTTAATTATGCCAAATACCAGGTATGTTGTTCCTGTGATTATCCTAGCTGTCATTAAATTTTAAAGGGAGCAGAATTGTGCGATTCCATTTATCTCTGTTTCACTTCACAGTATCAAGCACAGGATACCCTTACGTGGCAAGGGTTCAGTAAATGTTACAGAGTACTGAAACCACCAGGATGTTGGGTAGAATGCAGAGAATTCAGGATGAAGAGTTTAAAATTTAAGTTCCATTCACTTTTCACCAATAATAAGCAAGTAAATCACTATATTTTTCTAGGACTCAAACACCTACATCTCCAAAGTTATTGATAACTGGAGTACTTAAATTACAGGTTGCTATAGTGTCCCAAAAGACACAAGCACACCATCTGGATTACAGGCTTCTCATAAAGCTCTAAAATATCCAAATGCTATTAGTTACAAAAGGAAGTTGCAGATAGGCACATGGACATAGCATATTTCTGCCCGCTCACTGGCTAGCTACATATAAGCTAATCATCTAACTTCTTTATTCCAGCTTTTTCACTTAAGAAGTCTAAAATGTCCACTTTGGTTTTGATATAAGAATAAAAAAAAAAAAAGGCCAGGCACTGTGGCTTATGCCTACAATCCCAGCAATGTGGTTTAAAGCAGCCAGGACAAAAGTTAGGGAGACATCTCAAAAACTAATTGGGTATGGTGGTTCACACCTGTAATCTCAGCAAGGTGGAAAGTAGCATACTGTGTTCTGTGGTCAGCACTAAGCAAAAGGTAGAAGACTGGACCTGAAAAATAAAGTAAAGCAAAAAAAGGCCAGAGGCATGGCTCAAGTGGTGAATGTGTACCTAGCAAGTACAAGGACCTGAGTTCAAACCTCAGTATTACCAAAGTGTAAACAAAAAACAGAATTTTGGGGGAAAATATGCCTGAATATAAAAGTAGTCATTAAACTCGGCCCATGGCCTCAATTACCACTAGGACCATGTAAATTAGGCTTTGAGAAATCCATTCACTAATGCCTAGACCGCACAGACACTCGCATATCCACTCATCAAGCCAAACACAAGTACCATGCATTGGACTATGGAAGACATTGATAATAGGTCCTTTACATCACCTTGAGGACGCAAGGCTGTGCTCTGCTTAAGACCTTCCTTCCTGAGCTGAGGGGCAGGCAGCACTGTTCTACTGCCATGCGGACCCTTCTTCCCATCAGCACAGATGTCTCTGCACAGGGCTACCCTCTGTGGCAACCCTGTCTCAATGTTTGATTGGGCAGACACATGTACATCTTCATGCTTCAAGAACTTTCAGGTTGAAAGGGTTTTTAAACGTAAACTTTTCACCAACAGCACACAACACAAAGCAGGTGCTCCGCCACTAGCAACAGGCACCAGAGCTCCTATCAAAGGCCTGTCTCAAATAGAATGCCAACAAACTCCTCGAAATGTTTAACAAAAACATCAAAGAAGTTACTCTGCTATCTACCATTGTCAGTTCAAAAGAATAAAAAAGTGAACTCTCACTACGGAAGTAATGGTCACCAGGTTTCAACAGGATCTTTTACCTAGAGCTCCAGAACCACTCAAACCTGTATAAATCATGGGCAATCATCTCAGATGCAAATAAGATACAAACTAAGAGAATGCAAAACTACACACAATCAAAGTAAGTCCAAGTAAGTAAGCAAGGAAACCTGCAATCTTTCATGTCCCAAGCTAAAAAAAAACACCTCCAAATACTCTCAGTTTAAATATATATACACATATGTATATATTATACATATATATTAAAAATACAAACATACTATTTTCTAAGACTATAAAGGGACACAAGGTGCCTTCAATAGTGATTTTACAGGATGCTCTACTAAACTGGCTTCCTAGGGACGCAGATGAACCACATGGGAATACATGAGCTTTGAATTAGAACACTACAACTGCAAAATGGATTGGTAACATGAATCTACTCAAAATCTGTTGGGACAGTATGAGGAGGAACAGTAGGTGGGAAAAGAGGGCTGAAAACCAAGAAGACTGAAAAAAATGAGGAAATGCAGAATGGAAAAAGATCTTTAACTGGAGCCTTTTGAAAGGGTTTTGGGGGTTGGTGGGTAATCTATGACTTTCTGGAAATAGCTAGTGTCAAATTACACCAGTCTACCTCTATAGTTGGCAGTTCTAATGCATTTGTAAAAGTGGTCTGAATTGATGGCTAGAGCCAGGGAGCCAAGAATCTTGAGTGATGTTGCTTGGTTCCATTACCAAGTAGAGGGGCATGCCTGTGAAAATCTCAAATCCTTTGTGCCTCAGGACCCAGAGTATAATATCCCCTTGGAAAGCACTTGCAAAAAGTCAGAAAAAAGCACAAGTTGGAGGATAAAGTGCTCACAGCACTTTTGCCAGGTGGATTATTATCGGAACCGGACGCCCAGTCACCTAAGTACCCTCAAGCACTACCAAACAATCTGTACTTTATGTTCCCGTAAAAGAATCAGATCAAAATTGGTATGGAATGAGTTCCACGCTAATGGAATGAGTTCCAACTAAAACCAAAACAGACCAAATCTAACCACTAACACTGGAAGATACACAAGATATAATCTTACGCTGGTATGCAACATCAATATTTATTTCACCAAGAAACAATGTACAGTAGTATACTTCATAAAGTATAAGTACTATAAGCCACACTCACAGCTTGAGAGATGTAAAGACTACCTTACAGACTGACAAAATAGAAATTTTAAGTCTTATAAAAATAGATTTGTTGGCTAACAGTAGAGGGGGAAAATAACAACAGAAATAAGTAAAAGAAGTACCAATAGTTGACTCCAGAGAAAAGAAATGAAGATGAAAGGAGAAAAAAGTTACCTCCTTGAGCTCACCAGATCCACATGCTGTCCTTTCAAAATGTAAAATATTTTAAAGTAGCCTATCTCAGAATGACTTAATAATTTGTCAATGGAGATTAACTTCCTCATTATTACAAAGTTTCTATGAAAACTATTCCAAGTTGAAAATCTTGTATGTAGAATACAGAATAACAAATTTTAAAGGAACTGGGGAAGAAGAGAAAATGGATAAACAGAAACATTTGGTAAAATGTAATCAAGAAAGTAAAAACATGCAGAGGTAACAGGAACTCGGCTACAATGAGAGAGAGCTGGGCAGGGACTGGGAGGACAGATGGATGGGAAGGTGACCACCCCAAACCTTCATTCTGTATTCTTTCACTGTGGTTTCCATGGCAACAAAGCCAGAGCTCCAGTCTGGACTGCAGAGGGGTCGGGAGAATAACCACTGCCTTTGCTCGCCAAGTTCATGAAAGTAACCCAACTTCATCCAAATTATCCTCACTGCAGGCACAACTGCACCAGGAGGCAGGGATGCTGGTGAAGCCTGGCAACTCCAGGGTACCAGGTGGCCATTGATGATGGAGAATGCCAAGGACCAGCAGGAAGTCACTCCTATGGGCTTCATGTTTAAGGAATAGTAGATGGCTGAGAACTGGGTAATTTTTTTGAAAAAACTATCACGGTAATCAAAATACATATTAATTTAGAATAAAACTAAATGTTCAAGAGAAATCTTCATAGTTTTTATAAAAGGAAAATATACAGTTTAAAATTACTTTCAGGCACTCATATATAGCAAATCAATTTTATTTATTTATTAAAGCAAAAAACCCCCAAACCCTATATTATAAAAGCTTCTTTGTCAATATTTTGTAAATAATATTTGAAAACAAAACAGACTAAGCATTTTGGCCAAAGGCCCCATGCTTCCTGTTTAGGTTCTTTGGTCAGATGGTATTTCACACTGGGATCTTCCTCCCCTTAGGTTTCTGTCTCCTTCACAAGGCCATCCAAGGATGAGAATCTCCTTACCAATTGTTCAGCAAAAATGATGCCAACAAATGCACTCAGTTTGCTGTTTCTTTTCATACTGTACTATGAGAGTCCAATAGGCTTATTTGCCCATTCATTTCAGTATAAAGTAGGTACATAGAAATCCTTGATCAGTTCAGTTCAATAGACATTTACTAGACAACGAATGTGTGCCAAATGCTGTGCTACCCCTAAAAGGGCAGGAGATAAACACAAACCCTGCCTTCAGGGCACTCCCAATCTAAAAGGAAATACATGTGACAGCACTACTGAAAACAAGCCACTCAGAAACAATGAATGCAAGCCCAAGAAGTGGTGACCATCTGTCATGAGATGAAGAAAGGAGGTGAACTATGAAGAGTGGGCTTACAGGGCAGAGGAGACATCCACGTATGGGAGAAGCTGGTTCACGAACAGAGAGAGGCCTGAATGTGACTGTCAATGATACTGCGGACAAACAGACTCCACCACTGAGTCATGTGGTGAGATCATGGCGAACTAACCTTCTTCAGCCTCAATCCTACACTGCAGAGCTAAAGAACATTTTTGAAAGATCACTGTGAGCAGAGTGCAAAGTTCCAGAGCACTGTATACAGAGAATAGTCAAAATGACGAGAACTTTAAGTAAAATCTCCAGAGGATTGGGCAATCAATGTGTTGACTTCTCATGGAAGTCAAGAAACCAGAACCAGGAAGCAGTGGAGACAGTAAGTAGGGAGTACATCTTGAGACACAGGGCAGGGGCCCCACAAAATCACTTGGTGTGTGACCTATTACTTAAGACACAAATAATGCGTTTGATTACCTGCCCTCTACACACCTACCCGATGTTATAAACACCCAATGGCCCTGGGCAGCAAAGGGCTCCCCATCTCTGGGAGCCAAGTGGTGGCGTGGTGGCACATGCTTGCTCTCCCAGCACACCTGTAATCTCAGACAGGAGGGCAGCAAGTTCAAAGGCCTGCCTTGGCCACACAGGGAGAACCTGTCTCCGAATAAAATAAAACAGACTTTATGAGCAAAGGGGAAGAGAGGAGACTGCTGATGAAAAAATACAAGGGTTGAAAGGCGTTACCTTTTCCTTAAGAACAAAGGAGAAATAAATCTGTAGGCTAAATCTGGGAGGGGGGGGGGGGTGAGAGATCATCAACAGTTAATAAAACAAAAACTGAGGTAGAAATTCCCCTAGATAGCTTTCAAGAATCTCTTGGGATACCTAGCTTTCTTAATTTCTGCAGTTTTTTTTTTTTAAGCACAAACTTTCACTTTGAGGACTCTTAACCACAATCCCAGAAAGCTGTTTTTGAATACTTCGCCACTGAACTCAAACCCTGCCAGATTCGTGGATATTTTAGAAAGGTTGAAATGTATGCTTTAAGACAGGGTCTTGCTCTGTGACCCAGGTTGACCTTGAACTCACCATCTTCCTGCTTCACCTATCAGTGCTGGGAGTTCAGAGATGTATCACTATACCTAGCTGTTTGTTCTGTTTTTCAAATCAGTCTTTTTGACTCATAGCAGAAACATCTCTAATAAAATTACTCTGAGAAAATGTGTGTGTGTTGTATATTATTTTTCTCCTCAGGAAAGATTTTTTTTTTAGTCACAAAGGTCTGATAAATTTTTTTTCTCAATATATGCTTTTAAAAAATATAGGATATTATCTGAATTTTTAAATGTCCCATAGAAAATAAGCAATCCATGATAACAACAAATCCTATAACTCTTACTACATAGTATTTCTTATTAGCTAAGCTAAATACGAAAATAAGCACACAGCAACACAAATCTTTTCCTATCTCAAGCAGACTTAGAGCCACAGCCGTATCACAACTCTAGTGACAGACTTGAGGAGGAGAAAAAGTCTGAGGATGTACTTTATGGTCTGGATGCTTCCAGAATACTTTCTCCAGACCATATAGATATATGTTTTTTTACTCAATTATTAAGCTTCTTCTCAATACTTTTATAACCTGAATTTTTGTCATGAAACACATGAAAAAATCTTAGTATCAACAAATACATACTTATGTCATCGTTTCTAAGGTTTGTAAAATATTCCCTTAGTACTCTTTTTGAGAAGTCAGGAACAGCAACTATCTCTCATCTGAACACTTCAAGGACATAGTACAAGGCAGTGTAATTAGGTTGGACAGTCTCATTCTATATGGTGCTTCCAATTTCATTTATCTTAAAGTATGTATACCTGCAATTCTATCTCAGCTATTGCCCCTGGGCATTATGTAATATATCTAAGTGGATGCCCTCTGGATGAAAAGGAGAATAAATTAATTTGAGGGAGCCTTTAGAACTGTTCTGTCAGATTATGGTTAGAGGATTCACTAACTTAGCTCTTCAAATTCCACGTGCACCCCTGAGTACAGCTGATAAACTCATTATCACAGCACACCAGGCCTCCATGATTTCACACCCTAAGATCCACCCACCCTATTTCTCCAAGTCTCTTTCTCAAGTGTACACGACACTACTTCCATCTGTAATACTGTGTCATATCAGCAACACTGCCCATGCAGTGTGAGCTGGGCTCCTTGAATTCTTTGAATTGCTATGGCTCAGGCACTTGTTACCACCGCACCACCATCTTAAAAGCACCACAAATTGTATGTGTATATAAAAACATGATAGTGAAACCCATTAAAAATTGTTTAAGGGAGGAGTAATAAGAGTAATAAAAGGGTAGATATGATTTTCAAAGTACTTTCTATGTATGTATGAAAATAATCATAATGCAACCCCTTTGTACAATTAATATAAGCTAATTGTAAAAGAATGGAAATGAATACCACAAATGTTAGAGGACATTTTATTTCATTGCACAGTGATATCAAAGATGTCTAAAAACCACAGCTTTCATAGTCAGTGGGGAAGGATAGCCTCAGAACTTCCCAGGTTTTACCCTACAGATGACACTGTGTACAATGTGACTGCTTTCTGAGGTACACAGCACCTTAGTGAATATGCTGGACTCCATGACCTCCTTCCACTGTATGTAAATAGCACACCTGAGATGTTTGACCTACATGTACTAATCCAAGAATTTAGTAATTTTGAGGAGAATTTTGAGAGAGAAAAAATACAGCTTAAATACCTCTTTGTGTGAAATATTCCTAAGCATCCATTTCTTTTTTTAACAACAAAGAAAAAAGCCTAAACATGAACTTTTTATTTACATATCTCTCATTGCCCAAAAATGTTGTCCAACAACCTACATACCTGCAAAATAAGTTATTTAAGGCATTCTGAAATACAAGCTAAAACACTAAGAGTCAGTCAGCAATCACAAGTGAAAAGGTTTACATTTGCAGTACGCTTGCTTTACTTCAATAGGCACCAAGCAGAGTTCCCCTGCTGCTCCCCACTGCACACTCCCCATTCCACTCCCAACTCCCTCCCAAACAAATTAGCAGCTCCCCCTACCTTCCTGTTTGGCCCAGATTGGATCTGATAGAATTCCAAGGGGTTATCGTTGCTCTTACTCAAAGCAGGATCAGTTTAGGAACTGATGGTGTTCCTAAACTAAGTGTCTCTACACTGATATTAACATCATTTTCAAGCCTGGGAATATTCCACAGCCACTCTCAGAAGGAGACCAACACTTATCTTTATTCACAGGATGGGAAACTGAGGGGATTTGCTCAGGTTTCGGTAGCCTGACCAGCATGCTAAGTCATACCTTCTGCGTCCCTAATCTGCTGAGCCATGCTGACTTCTATTAAGAAGGGCATATTTCATGTCAATAGTATATAGCACCATATTCAAACCCCAGAAATATAACTTACTAAAATGTATGAAAACCTTTACAGTCAAAGTATTTCTTATGACCACATCAAAATAACTGAACCAAAAACAAAATATCAGTATAGCCTAATGTAATCACGTTCAAAAAAGCAGTGAATATTTATCTTTGCATGGATTGTACATGCATGTTTTCTTTCAGCTGTGATCATAAAGTTTTAGGTCCTCACAGTCCTCACTATCTCTGCTCACCAGAGCAGCAATGAAACCACCATATTAACAAAAAGTCTCATCAGGAACAGAAAACAAACCTCTCATTGCAGCCACCTAGAGTCTGCAAACTTCTCTAATAACCAAGGGTTACCAGATGCTACATCATCATCCACACAGAGAGGCTGTGATCACTCATCCATTAAAAAAGGAGCCACTAGTCTCTTACGCTCAGAGCTAGGGCAATATAGTCCAATGGTAGCTAGTGCTGATGAGACTGCATGGCCTAGAAGTAAATCTTGACTGGGTCCGCTACACTGTGTGCGGGAGGTCAGTACGAATTTCTCCAAGTCTCCTTTTGCTCATGCACAGGAGGGGTAAGAGAGCCCCTAATACCCAGTACACAGAACTGCTGAAGAATGGAGACGTTATCAATAAAGATTGCTTAGCACAAGGCAGTTAATAAACATTAACTTAACAATCACTACCAGTGAACATAGATTGATAGGATTGAAGAATTACTTGTAATTTTTGTTAGATCTGACTAACTTTTGGGTCCCTGGACTATGTTAATTAATGCCTATTATTAATTAGCTAGCACAGTAAAAATGCGTAACATTTATAAAGTTATTCCTTCCTTAATGGGAAAATCTGCTCTCACCTTTCTACCCATCTCCATTTTACCTCCTTCAGCACCAACCAAACTCAAAATATGCCTCAAAGACAAATCCTTCTCAGATACCTCATCTTAATGATATTTCCTTGAGCTGAGCTCATGGTATCTACTGCCTGGAATATTTAGTGAGCAATTCATCAACCATATACTGGCATGTCATCTTTTCAATTTTATCTAATATACCATTATTAAAATCATGCATAGTGATGTAATTTTGACATGTTTATTTTTTGTACCCTCAGACTGGATAGCTCAGGGTAAGAACCATATTGTTTATCTATCATAGACTGGAACTTGGAAGTGGCGCTGTAGCTCAAGTGGTAGAGCGCTCGCCTTGAGCTGAAGAGCTGAGGGACAGCGCCCAGGCCCAGAGTTCAAGCCCCACGACCGACAAAAAAAAAAAAAAAAAAAAAAAAAAAAAAAAAAAAAAAAAAAAAAAAATGACCATAGACTGGAACTTTGCACATAATTTGTAATGTGCGATGAGCAGGTTTTCTAATCACTTCTAATTGTGCATATCAAGTACATTTCACAGAATATAAAAACAGGATTATTAATAAACTGAAAAGTGAATACTGATAACCACAGGATCCAGAAACTCTGCTTCTGAGCATATACCTGAGGAACTGAAGCCAGGCTCGGAGCAGCTGTGTGCAAGGCGACAGCCATATTCACAGCAGCACTCAAGTGTCAGCACTGGGGAGACGGAGAAGGAAAATCTATACACACAATGCAGTATTATTCAACTGTAAAAAGATGTTGATACAAGCTGAAATACCTCTGAACCTTGAAGACACTATGCTAAGTGAATAAAAGCCAGGCACAAAAGAACAAACACTATACAACTGCATCTACAGGAGCTAACTAGTAGTCAAATTCATGGAGAATGTAAAGGAGAAAAAGGACCTTCAGAAGCTGGTGGAGTGGGGTGGGAAATGGTGAGTATATGTTTAAGGAGTACAGGGGTTCCGTTCGGAAAAATGACGTTCTTGAGTTGTATGGTATAAAACAACGTGTATATACTTAACACTACTAAACTATATACATTAAAATGGCCAATTACACATATATATGTGTGTGTGCATATATACACATATATGACTAAAAATATATTTTTAAGAAATTAAAGAATGAACACAGGTCAGAGATTTCTAGTTCACCCTCCACACTCTTCTCCAATTACTTAATGTAAACATTTCACTGGCAAATCTTAATACAGATAAACCTATTTAGGAGAGATATGATTTATGAAGTATAGAATCTTCATTTGTTTCCTAGAGCCCATTAACAATGTTCATGAGGAGGAATGTCTCTAAATGATTGAAGCATTATTTATACTCCTTTTGGAAAGCGTACTTGCCTTTACAAATCTCAAGTTTTAGGTTATCAATGGTGTTTGTGGGAAAATATGATCCTCTTATGAGTCACAATAATACAGGTTTAATAACTTAGACTTTTTCCCAACATTTTGAGAGTTATAACTCTTTCAATCTGTTTCAAACATTTATGTATGAACTAAATAACAATACCATAAATATAAATATAATAAACATATTTTTTTTAAGTTCTCCTTACTGGGATAACAGCATCTGTCACTGAAAATTCAAAGATTCGTTGTAGGGAATTCGTCTTTTAAAATAAAATCACAATGATATGTGCAAGGGTGGTGAGGAAAGTGTTAAAGCTGTTGGTTTCATAAGAAACCACATCTTTCTCAATACCCACAGAATCAGCCTTGCTTCTCAAATTCCATGTTTGCTAATCCACTGATTTGCTAATATCTATTTGTAACCCTCAAATCAATACGTGAGGGTTTGTTTGTTCTTTTGGGCAGCACTGGCATCTGAACGCAGGGTCTTGCACTCACTGAGCAGGCTCTCCACACTTGGGCATTTGTGGTCATTCGCACGTACGTGCAGAGGAGGGGACATGTGAGTCACCCAATGCACACACTTGCAGCTGAGGCAGAAAGGCTCACATTCTGCCTTCTTGCTTCAGTTCTGAGAACGTAAACAAGTGCCAGTTTCACATTCAAGTCCATATCATGTGTTTCATATTGTGCTTTTAACTAATGACTTCATTATTGAAAATGGCCCATAAGAGTTATAATTGATCCTAGGACACTGAACACCAATCTGAGGATAAAATGAAGCTGAATCCTGACCTCACGACAGTGAAAAAAAATTCAGTTTTGCACAAGTTTGCAAAGGCAAACTTTTCCCCTTAATAAGAAAGCAATTATTTTTCTTAATAAAAGCTGTATGATCTTGATTTACAAAGATAATGCCATTTAAAAATATTTTTAAATCCATAAAGGAAAAGTTGGCCTATAAAATGAAAAGCTTTTGATCATCAAAGAACATTAAAAACATAAAGATGTAAGCCTAAAACTAGATTAAAGATTCCTCCAACACATATAACACGTATGTAAATACATATATGTAAGTACATATATGTAAAGATGGTCATATTCAATAATATTCAGAACCAGAAACAAAAATCTCGGGAAGATGTATTTTAAATAAGGAAGACTTAACAACCGGACAATGCCAAATGCTGGAGATAATGCCAAAGAAGAAGAACTTTTTCATTACTAGAATGTGTATACATTGGCACACACATCTCAGAACACAGTAATACATCACTGGAGAGCCACGGTGAAAAGTCATAGACCTTGTGACTCAGTAACTGCACTTCTCAAGAACACAGAAGTACACTGGGAGACAAGCACAAGAATTTTATGCCTAACAGTGTTGTTTGACACCGTGAAAATCCTGGGGGGAAAAGCCTTTTCATCTAATGACAGACAACTGGATATATTACAACATACTCATAAAATGTTACACAGCAATGGGAATTAACGGTTGATATTTCATCATGCCTGCTTCTGCATCAACATGAATCATTAAAAAAAAACAATGTTAGGTGGGTAAACTAATCACAAGAATATTCACTATGATTGCAGTTGTGCAAATTTTTTAAAAATAAGGAAAATTAGCCATCTTATTATTCAGGATTACATACCTATGTTAAAAAAATCCTGTAAGCCTAAGAATAAACAACCCAAGATTCTGCATCATTTTATCATGGGTGCACTGGTGGTATAGTGGCAAGCTGCCTTCCATAGTGATGTCACGGGAGAATAGAGGAAAGACATGACCAAGAAGAGGCACACGCAAACCCCCTCTCCAAATCTGCTCCCTTCACTCAATCCCCTCTCAGAAGTTATATTTTATTTTTCTTCTCCTCACATATCCACATAACATCCCCTCAACTATGCATGCAAACCATCAAGTCAGCCCAGTTCTTCTCATTTCCTTTACTTCAAGCCATTATCAACCAAAACAGGGCTGCTGGTAGCCTCATCCTTGGTCTCTCCTGACTGCTGTATAATTACTCATTCTCCCCAACTCATAGGGTGCCATTTATATACTCAACATCTTCCTTTCCCACCTAGAATAAAATCCAACCTCTCCAGCAGTCTCTAAGGCCTCCTTGAATGCCATCTCTGCTGACCTTTCTAATCTTACTCCTGCCATTCTTTTCCTAGCCCACTAGGCCTCAGACTCCCTGGCTTTCAACTTCTCCAACTTTACCTGGCACCTGCAGAGAGTGACTTCACCTGAGCATGCAAAAGTCTCCAATGTGAAGGCAGATGTCACCTGCTCAAAGAGGCTGCCTCTGATCACGCCAGCAAAAATGGCATCTATGTCACCATCACCTAGTGTTTTGCCTTCTTTTGTTCTTTGTACCACTCAGCACATTAGTTTAATGTTCAAGGTCTCCACCAGGACTGAGTCACACTAGGCAAGCAATTTGTCAATACAGTTCAGTGTTTCACAGAGCATGGCTAGCACATGTCAATAACCACTGTTGGATGAGCTGAAAGGTGCATTTTTATTTTGAAGTAATATCTTCTGACAGTGAAATAAAATCAAATATGTCAAGGAGTATGGAAGATTGGGTAGAAAGAATACTTTTGAAAGTCATGGAAAAAGCATCATTTTAAAAGGTTTTAAACTATATTTTTGCTACAGTATTTATGAACCATGTTCCTAAGGAGGATTAGTGAATTATTAATAAAAGTTCCACACAGCCACAAGGCCCTGCTTTATGGAACTATGTCTCTCGTTTAAAACTCCTGTTCTTAAAAAGGCACTATGCTTAAGAGCAGGCTTCACTTAGTCCTGAGTTCATTACAATTGCTGGGTAACTTACTTAACTATGCCAGCGTCCTCATTAAAGTTATTAATACCAATTATGTATCACTGTTGCAAAAATAGTTTTTTTCAAGTGAAAGCATATTTAAGGGGTGCGTAAATTGTAGATACTATTGTGAGAGGTGAGGGTAGGGAAGTCTAGCAAACACTGAGCTGATTGGAGTCAAAGAGCCAATATCCTCTCCCTCTATCAGGGCAGACTAATTATGGACAACATCCCGGAAATGTAGGCCAGGGCCAAGAACTATTCCCAACAATCAGAGTACCAGTCAGTGCAGACAAAGCACTTTGGGAAGACTGACAAGGTGACAAATCTTCACCAAGGAGGTCAGTCACACAGAAAGCAGTCTCAGAAAAGAACAGGAGAAATTCTCTAGATGAAAAGGAGACGAAAACTCACCTGCAGGCATAATTAAATAAAAGAAATGAAAAATATAGAGAAAAATGTAGTGAGCTACTGTGGCAAGGGAGAGCTGCACGCTGATGGACTGGTAGGGCCACATGGAAAGAAGCAAAAGTCCTTGGTTTGGAAAGTACTGTATGCATTCTATTCATTGGGTAGTAGGGAAACTATACTTTCTATTTTGAGACCAATCCCTTTAAATTAGGCAAAGCACCTGTCATCAAATACTACAGAGGCTCATGATCTGTTTACCTAAAATGGAAAATATTCTATGCCTGAATTCTGAGCAACTTATGTATTCACAATAGATGAACTGAGACTCTCCACACAATCCTATTTCATGTGGTAGTCGTCATCAAGGCAACAGCAGGTAAAATATACTCACATTTACTCATCTCATTTAAATCTCACAACACTCATAAGTAATGGTACTCCATTTCACCTGTCACAAGACTGAAGCACAGTGAAGTTATAGTCACTTGGCTAGCAAATGACATAGCCAGGATTCAAATCTAGGCTGACTTCAAAGCTGAAATCCAATCAACCTCAATTCATTTTTTAATTCATTAATACCATCTGCTCAAAAATCACTTGTAGTTACGGATGGCAGCTGATATCTGTGATCCAAGAACAGCTTGACTACATGTTACGGCAAAGTTAAGAATACAGATTAATTTCCTCATCCATTAAACCCAAACCATATCAGTATCAGTTTAAAGATACTTTTTTTTTTTTTGGTTGTTCATGGGGCTTGAACTCTGGGCTTGGGCACTATCCCTCAGCTCTTCAGCTCAAGGCGAGCGCTCTACCCCTTGAGCTACACCACCACTTCCGGTTTTCTAGTGGTTTACTGGAGATAAGAGTCTCATGGAGTTTCCTGCCCGGGCTGGCTTTGAACCGCATATATATGAAACATTATTCAGAGCAGCAAACTCATTTTATTCAATATCCTAACAAATAGCAAATTCACAGAAATTTGAAAGTAAAAATTATAAGGGGGAAAAAAGGCTGCTGTAAGTTTGAGGGTCAAGAAAAAGAAATCTAAATGTTAAAAAAAAAAAAAAGGGACAATCACTCAGAATAAATTCTCCACAAATGTTTGTTGACACATACAGGATTCCTCTTCCACTCATCCAAACCAAATTAATGACAATCTTCCTTCCTGTTCCAAACATCTTGTCTTTCAACATTCTTGATAGTTAAATATTTTAAAGCAAGTATTACTTGCTTGGTTAAAAGGGGTAACTTTTAAAAGATGGTTGATGACAACCAACATTACAATCAAGGTGCCATCAACAAATAGTTACAAGCAAGGAAGCTATAATGATGTACAACACAGAAGTTTAAAGTAACAATGCTTTCTTAGAGCATCTAACCAACATGGTATCCCCACCAATGACGTTTGGTTCTGATGACCGTGCCTTTGAATTCCATTCTCATCCTCAACAAAAATTAATGAGATGAAACTAGTCTTAAATACATACCCTATAAATGTACTCACTGAAGTTAGACAGCATCATTTGACACTCCGCCTCCTGTAGTAATAGGCAGGACAACTACTTTCAAAGGACACAGCAACGCCTATTAATGTTTATTATGAATTAATATTGTTTGGGGAAAGAGTTCATCTATTATATCAAAAGCATCATTTTCACGGGGAATTAAGATGTCAACTAATTCAAATCTATATTGAAGTTTATGATCAAGTTTCAAGTATATAAATATATATGTATATATACATACATACACACACATATCAAAGCCATTACCACTTTATCCTTAGACCTCTAGTTAAAAATACAAAGTATGCCATACACTACTAGAATAAAAAAGGTTGGGGTGTCTTTAAGACAGAAGCAAATCAGTATTTCCCAACACTGCAAGAGTAAAATAAAACTTTCTTAACTACAATGTAAAGTAACTAAATGAAACTCAGCCTCTCAAATTCCTCAGACACAGCAAAAGATAGAAGAAAGAAAGGCATGTTCCCACAATTTCACCAGCCCAATGACTAGGCAACATAAAATACCAAGAATTCCCCTGTGTGGTGGCTCAAACTGTAATCCTAACTGCTTAGAAAGCTGAGATCTGAGGATCACAATTGGAAGCAAGCCCAGGCTATTTACCATCAAAAAGCCAGAAGTGGAGCTGTGGCTCAAGTGGTACAATGCCAGTCTCAACAAAAAAACAAAATAAAAACAAATAACTAAGGTACAGCATCCAGGCCCTGAGTTCAATCCCCAGTATCAGCATACACACACATACAGACATAGACATATAGACAGACAGACAGACACACACACACACACACACACACACAAATAAAGTATCAAGAATTAAGATTAACCAGGGGTCAACATGCTTCCTGCTGTAAGCATCAATCGCAGCTGACCACCTTATCCTTTCCTGGAAGCCCATGTTCTTAGAATCAATCAATCCTGTTCTCTGGAAGCTAACAACAGGACACTAATCAAAGAAATGGCTCTCAGAACAGCGTTTTTCCAACTGCAAGTTGTGACCCACAAAACCAATTTGTGAACTTCAGTCAGGATCTTTTCTAATGAGAATGCATGAAATTATAATTGAAATTATCAGAAAGTGTTGCATGTAATCAGGGTAAGCAGTGCTTTGGGAAACTTGGCCTTCATCTTTTAGATTACAAAATAAGAAGTATTCTTACTGTGAAGTATTAAAAAAACAAAAGTCTGAAAGCCACTACCCTAGAGATCTAGTTCTGAAATCTGAGGACCCAATGGCCAGAGAAACCTTAGACCTTAGACCTGACTGAAGCTGTCTGCTCAAGGTAGACCTGTGGAAATCCACTGAAGGGTGCTTCAGAGCTCAAGCCAACAAGAAGAGACCAGAGGCAAGCCCAAGCTAAAGCTAGGCAGCAGGGTAGGATGCCTAGCCAGTCGCCCCAAACAGCCCTGGGCAGTGCCTACAAGCTGTTGGGATCTTAGCAACCTTGTTCACAAAGCTCCTTCCTCCAACTCTTCCTGCCACCTTTCCTCAAATGCAATTTGGAGCAGATCTCAGGAAAAGACACCAGTGAATTTCACACCACCAACTCCCAGCATGTCTTCCTAGGAGAGGACCTAGAACCCCGCTCGCCCTATCCAACAGAGAAGCTCCACACTGTCCTTCCTCTCCTCCAGATGCCTGATCGGCCCGCCTGCCAGCCCCTCCATCTCCACCTCTTCTAACTTGGGGGCACAACTGTTCCAAGGAGCAGTCCCATCCTTTGATCACCCCTGGAAGGTGCAGGCCTAGTGCCCCCCCCCATAGCTGTCCCCTGGGGACATGTCTATCCTTCCTTTTTTTTTTTTTTTTTTAATTCACTGGTTCAAAGACAAGTTTCCAATTTCTCAGGCTGCCCCTGAGCAGTCAGTCTCCCATCTTCTACCAGCCCCAGGCCCCAAGGGCATTGGGTGAAGAAGGGAGTGGGGGGGATCTCCAGGGACCCAGGCCCCACTCCTCCCTGGACCAGCCCGCCTGTCCCCCACCTAGACCGGCCCACCTGTCCCCTACCTAGACTGGCCCGCCTGTCCCCCACCTCTGGCCCACCTGTCCCCCACCTAGTACTGGCCCGCCTGTCCCCCACCTAGTACTGGCCCACCTGTCCCCTACCTAGACTGGCCCGCCTGTCCCCCACCTCTGGCCCACCTGTCCCCCACCTAGTACTGGCCCGCCTGTCCCCCACCTAGTACTGGCCCACCTGTCCCCCACCTAATACCGGCCCGCCTGTCCCCCACCTAATACAGGCCCGCCTGTCCCCCACCTAATACAGGCCCGCCTGTCCCCCACCTAATACAGGCCCACCTGTCCCCCACCTAGTACCGGCCCGCCTGTCCCCCACCTAGACTGGCCCGCCTGTCCCCCACCTAGTACCGGCCCGCCTGTCCCCCACCTAATACAGGCCCGCCTGTCCCCCACCTAGTACCAGCCCGCCTGTCCCCCACCTAATACAGGCCCACCTGTCCCCCACCTAGTACCGGCCCGCCTGTCCCCCACCTAGACTGGCCCGCCTGTCCCCCACCTAATACAGGCCCACCTGTCCCCCACCTAGTACCGGCCCGCCTGTCCCCCACCTAGACTGGCCCGCCTGTCCCCCACCTAGTACCGGCCCGCCTGTCCCCCACCTAATACAGGCCCACCTGTCCCCCACCTAGTACCGGCCCGCCTGTCCCCCACCTAGACTGGCCCGCCTGTCCCCCACCTAATACAGGCCCGCCTGTCCCCCACCTAGTACCGGCCCGCCTGTCCCCCACCTGGGCCCCGCCTAGTGCGGGCTCCGGCCCGGGCCCCAGGCGCTCCGTCCTCCTCCGCCCGTGGCCGGGCCTCACACCCTGCGGCCGCCCCGCACCCGGTGGCCCGGCCCGCCTCGAGCCTCGGCCCGGCGCGGTCGTCGGCGCCCCGGGCCCAGGCCCCGCCGGCCGGCCCCCACTCACCCTCGGCCCGGGAGGCGGGAGCTGCCGCGGCGGCTCCTCGGGCGGCGCCTCTCGCCCCCTCCCGGCCGCGTCACCGCCGCTCGGCCTGCGGCCTCCGGCCCCCTCCAGGCCGGCCCCCGGGCTCCGCTTCACCTCAGCCCCAAACCTGGCGGCCGGAGCCCGGTGTCCTGCATTGACCCGGAAGCAGCTTTCCACGGCCCCACAACAACACGTGACCCCGCCGCACGTGTCACGTCGCTGCGTGGATGGGGAGGGGGCAGCCGAGGAGCGCGGCCCGGCGGCCGCCAAGCCGGGGTTGCCATGGCAACGGAGGGGGCGCCGCAGCTAGCTTCCGGGAAACCGCGGCGGCGGCTGGCCTCGCGCCTCTCCCGCTTCTCCCGCTTCCCCCGCGGCCTGCCCACGGGATGGGGGGGGGGACACCCTCCACTCCCCCGGGTGCAAAGGGCAAACACCCCAGAGGCAAGTTTTAATTTGTTCCAAGCCCCCAAAGGTAGACATCCCACGGGCCTGACACGGGAGTTGAGAGTGCAGTCACTGCAGGGGGCTGAGCTGAGATTCCCATCCCGGCCCATCGTGCCACGTTAGGGCGCCGGCCGGCCTGTGTGCTGCGGGTCACGGTGGGGTGAGGGGTGCTGCTGATCCCAAAGAGAACTTTGCCATGTGTGGATGGCACACACGTGTGCACACGCGCACACACTTCTAGGTAGTGTCAGAGGAGAAAATGGAGGCACGCTGGCCACACATCAGCACCTCCTAAAGAGAAATCAGTTCCTGGGGTCTTAGGCCTGTCATTTTGTTTTGTCTTAGCCTATAGATGGGGCCTAGAGGAGGTGGGAGAGGAAAGCCAGCTGGGGCTTAATTTATTGCTCAAAGAATAAAGGGGAGAATAACCAAATCAGTGTGGCCTAGATTGCTCAGGGAAGCACCTTTGCCTTTCTAACACCCTAGGAATGGATGGCTTTGCCCTGGAATCGTGGACAGGACCACAGCCAAAAGTAGCCTCAGTGTGGGTGAGGACCATGAGAAGCAGAGAGACACATACAGAGGAGGGGAAAGAATTAGGGTGCACTAGGATGCCGAGTCGCTGTTGTGTTGATGGACCTGTGAACCTGGGTACCTTTAGGGACACTCAGAAATACTTAAGATGCTTGTGAGCAACTACAGGGGAAGATGGAGCTATCAGCATTGCGGTTAACCAATACTGTGTACAATGAGCATACGTACCTATGTAAGTATTGAATGACAGTGTGATTGCTTGTGTATTGCTTTGTTTCTTTGTGATATCCTTGAGTCGCTTTTCTGTCTAGTTCCCATCTCTCCCTTCAGAGAGCCAACTCCTGAAGATAAGATTAATATCTCCACCCAACTCTTATTGATCTCCCCAAGGCAGCCAGAATTCTCTGGAAAACAAAACAAAACATAACAAAACTTGTATCTGATTGTGTTACTACCTGGAGCTTAAAACCCTTCCCAACTATCCCCAGGGCTTTCAGGATAAAGGCGACAGTCATTAATATGCTTCTCTAAATTTCTTATACTCTGGTTCCTGCAGGCTTTCCAGCCTCATCTCTTGCCTCTGTTTCCTCTTACTCAGTCTGGTAGCCACTGGCTCTACATGGCTATTCAAAGTTAAATCAAAATCAAGTCAAGGAAATTTCCTTTGTCACATGAACACCATTGCTCACATACCACATGTGGCTAATGGCTATCATAGTGAACAAACAGGGCACACATGGAATATTTCCATTATCACAGAAAGTTCTAGGAGGACATACTGCTTTATGTTCTCACATCTCTGGGTATGGTGTATTCTATGGGAATATCCCTTCTGACAAGTAATTTGCTTGAAATATTCTTCTCGCACCACCTTGACATAAAAATCCATGCCTCCTTGCTTTTTTTCTTGTCTCACTGACCAGCAAGTAATCCTTCATGGAGGCAGGGGTTAGGTCTGTGGTGTTAGCCTATTATTTCTCAAGGCCTATAACAAGTGTAGAGTGAACCAAGGTGAAAGAAAGGAACTGAAGGACACATTTCTAGTCATTTCATGAGGAATGGAAGGAACATTAGATCAGGTTGATGCATACCTGTCATCCCAGCATTGGGAGACTGAGGAAGGAGGATCTTAAGTTCAAGGCCAGCCTGTACTACATAGCAAGTTCAGGGTCAGCAGGGGCTATAGAGTGAAGTTGTGTCTAGGCCCAAATAAATAAGAACAAAAGCTGGAAGAATGAGGGCTTCTGTAGTCAGTTCTAGTGAATTCCCTTTCATTGGAACAGATCACACAGAGGCAGAATCTATTAGAACAATGTGTAAATGAATCCTGGATCCATTGGACAGGCGTACCCGTCAATTCTAAGATTCTCAATCCAAATGATTTTCTTTCTTTTCGTTCTTTTTTGTGATATTGAGGATTGGAATGGGAGTCTCATGTTATTATGTACACTCTCTTCTATTGAGCCATATGCACAGGAAGTTCTTTGACTTTTAGTTTGTTTTTGAGAAACTATCTCATACCAACTTTGCTTCAGCTAACTGGCCTCAAACTGTGATCCTCCTAACTCCCTCTTCCTGAATGGTTGAGATTATAACCATGCGCCACCAGCTTCCACCCATTCTTTAACTTAGGGTTCACTGTGTCCTAAGGGTAAGCCATACCCACTTTCTTGAGTTTTTATTGTGTCAGATACTGCTTGAGATCTTTTACATCAATTATTTCTCTTAATCCTCTCAATGATCTCACAAAGTACCTTTGATATTATCAGATTTCTCAAGTGAGACTCGGGTTAAATAATGCATTCAGCAATACACAACTAGTAAATGGCAGAGGCTGAATTCACATTCAGGTCAATCTGACACTAGAATCTTAGCTCCTCATAACACAGCAACAATAATTCTGTTGTGAATTTCAGCCGGATATTTGCATGACCTTTTAATTCAGCAAATATTTGTCTTACAATGATTATGCACCTTTATTTAGCTGGGTGGTTTGGGAAAAATAAATATGAATAGGGCATAGACGTTACATAAGGTGCATTTGGAAAAATAATGCACACACATATACACACACACAAACATACACACACACACACAAACAACAGTGATACACAGCAATTCAACAGATGCTATTTTTTTGAAGGGAAAAAAGGGAGTCAATAGGACCAAATCCTATGAGAATGCACTATGAGTATCCATACAGAGATGAGGACATACTAGCAGAACAAAGCAACTACTTCACTTGAAGGAATAATGATAGGGATGTAAAAGGAGTATTTAATACCTGTCCTGGTTTTTCCATTGGTCAGTTTGTCTCTTAAACGCTTATGGTCTTATACCATTACCTATATAACCCAGGTTAGATGAACTAGCACCATGAACTACCCCAAAGTATGTGCCATATGTGTCACATGACACAATTTGTGTCACACATATTGTGTGAATTATGTGAACTCTTTACATGTGTCTTTTTTTTTTGAGAGGAAGTATATTAGACTCCACCAAATTCACTAAGAAATCCCAACTTAGAAAAAGGTAGGATATGTGATGCCTTTAAGATTTCTCATCATATTTATAAGATGATTTCTATGTTGCGCTGTATGTCCCTCCCCCACAGCATAACCCATACTTTCACCGTATTTGATGTTGGTATAATTTGCATAGGGGAAGGGAACAAAACAAATCGTTTAACTAGGGATACGGTGGACCCATTCCAACAATGAGATGTACAAGTTGTTATGTCGAAAAACGAACTTAACAACTTTGGTGGGGGTGGAGGGAGAACCGGGTCGGGGGAGGGGAGGAGTATGGGAAGGGATGGGAAGGGGAAACAACGAGGAGGCAACAATGCTTGATAAGAAATGTACTTGGTATCTTGCCCATGTAATTGTAACTCCTCTGTACGGTATTCTCACAATAAAAAAAAAAGAAAGCAATTAATTAAAAAAAGATTTGCATTTCTCAAATTCTACACTTTATTTTTTAAAACATTATTGATATAATCTTCCAGAAAATGGATTGTCATGCCAAGCTTAACAATCAAGCAAACCGCAAAGATGGCAAAATTTAAAACTGAAGAGTCATAGATAGAGTCTAGATAGAACTAGCTAGAAAATGTCACCATTACTGGGTAGAATATGGTCTTCAACTCAAGGAGGACTAAGAAAGAATAACATAGACTGGGTGAATAAGATCAAAGTATACTATATGCATGAATATAAATACCACAATGAAATCCCTTTGAACAATTAATTTATGCAAATGAAAACATAAGCATTTTGGGAGGGGGTGGAGAACCAGCGTGCCTTTCTGCAGTTTCTGAAGACAGATCAGCCAAAAGAAGCTTACTTTTCAAGCAGGCCTTCTTGATCTTAAAGCTTTTTGTAATTCATTGCCAGATATCTCCCTTTAAACCCTTTTGATTTTTATTGCAAAGAGGACAGTACATACTGAAATATGAACACAATTTACATAAGGATGTTTATGCACATCCTTACGCAATAGTTTACATAAATCATTTACATAAGGACCTTGCAAACATCCACGTAACCACCACTCATTCTTGCCAGGGGAAATTGCCAGCACCCCAAAGGCTCCTCCCAGTACCCATGCCCGCCATTCTCTCCGGAGTTCACCACCATCCTGACTTCTGATACTGCAACCTACCTTCCTCTGAGTGTAAACATTGTGTAAAATGAGACCATGCCGGGCGAGGGCTTTGACAGCAACATGGAGTCATTCGTGATGCCAACTGCAGCTATCAGTTCATTATTAAGTTTAATTATTATCACACTACAACTGGCTTTTATTGATGGGCATTTGAGGTGTTTCCAGTTTGGGGTTCGAATACATAACCTAGCTAGGTTCATCCTTGCGTTTGACTGCTGATGCACGTCATTTCTAGCGGGAATGCACCCGAGACCAGAATTGCTGGGTCAGAGCATTAGATTGGCATCAGCCAAGTCACAGAGGAGATTTAAATTTTCCTCATGGATACATTAAAAATATTTTAAAAGAGGAAATTAATATTAATCATGCATGTTCTTAACTCCCTATAGCCAAAATATTTTTATTCTACCATGTTGTTGATGAGAAGATGATGCAGGAGGTACTCTGCAATCTTCTTGCACAGTAAAACTTCCAAAATTTTGTATGCATGGCACCCTTGCAGCTGTTTGAGCTTATCTACATTTCAGGTGGTCAGAAAAGAAACACACTAGTTGTGCCAATATTCATCCCCAAAGACAGTGTAGGAAATTTACAAAGTTTTTCCACAATTGCCTGAACCCTTGGGGTTCTGTCTTTAATTAGAGCCATTGTGATGGTAGTTATATGGTAGCATCTTACTTTGTTTTAACTTGCACTTTATTAAGCACAAGGAGCTTGAAGAGCTTTTCATATTCATCAGCCAATGATACTCTCTTTCATGAAAAGACTTGCCCGTGTTTTCTTTTAATTTGGTCTATTTCTTATTGGTCTTATTAAATTAATTGAAAAGATCTCTTTGTTTTCTCTGCAGAAGTATTTGTATGATATTCACCTTGTTTGTTCCTCAGAGGATTGCAAGATTTCAGCAATGGCTCCATTCTGACAGACTTTCCTATGTGGGACAGCTAGTAATTACAGACTCAATTTATTTCCCAATTAACAACACTATTCAAATTTTTCTCCATTTTCTGTTTATTTTAATACGTCCTATTTTTCTCTAGGAGTTTACTCATGGCATCTAGATTTTCTAATTTATTGGCATAAAATTGTGATAATGTATCACATTTGTCATACCACAGGCTCTGTGGTAACATTTCATTTTTATCTAGATAATAGTTATTCATGCTATATCCTTTTCTTCTGTCTCACTAATTCTATGGCTCTTTGGAACCTCTTTCTTACGTTTTAATCTTGAATTATTTTCTGCCTGTATCATTAGTATTTCTTCCCTCCTGCTGTTATTCACCATAATTTACTATTCTGTTTTCAAAATTTCTTCTTTTTTGAAAATGATATTAAATATACAGTTAGTTATGTGCCTCCATTTTGATATGTAATGTTTTCATTACCATTCAGTTTCAACTTTTTATTATTATTTTAAAGTAGTTTTACAAAGGAGTTACCATTTAACATGTCAGTTTTGAAGTACAATAAAGTTTGGTCAGTATCACCTGCTTCAGCTGTCTCTCCCATCCCTTAGATATTTTCTAGGGCTTGGGCAAATTTTTCTCCAGTTTTATCTTCCCCAGCCCTAAGAGACTATCAAAAAACACTGATGAGCCTCTCAGCCTCTGTACTGTCTCTGCTGAGTCAGCAGATGGCCAGAGGAAAAGGACCAGCTTCTCTCTGGCCTCCATCCCCTGTGGTCCTGGCGCCCCACACCACCTTGTTGATTATCTGTGCTCACAGGAGCAGAGTTCAGAGAGCCTGTACCCTCGTGTTCTTCAAAGGAAAGCTTAGCTGATGCTACCCAATTCACCTGTTAGAAACGGACAATTGCCAATCCATGTTTATTTCCCCTTCTTTTCTGTTATGTTACTAATCGTTGAACCATTTGAGAAATGTACTGAGAATTTCAGTGAGCATTTTCAGTTAATAATAATAGCAGCTCAACACATACTGTTCTTAGCTTTTGGTGTACTTGCTCATTTAGCTTCTAGATAGATTTCATGTGAATGCACAGTTTCTGTTTCTGTTTTGTTTTGGGGATTTTTTTTCCCAATAAGTAAAGGCTAATCATTTAAAAGGGGAAGTCTTCTAGGCTGGGGATGTTGCTCAGTGGTAGAGTGTTTATCTTACTCCTGTGTTTGATCTGTAGCACTGCTAAGAGAAAAAAAAGATACACCTGTAGACCTATAGTTTGGTGATAAAAGTTTGTAAATATCTTAAAACTTGAATATATATGTACAGAGAGAGAAAGAGAGAGAGAGAGAGAGAGAGAGAGAGAGAGAGAGAGAGAGAGAGAGAGAGAGTTGAGCCTGGTCTAATGATTCATGCTTGTAATCCCAGTGTTTAAGGAGACTAAGATAGGAAGATTAGGAGGAGAGGCCAGCCTAGACTACATAATGAGAACCTGTCTCAAATCAGAACAAGCCAGGTACAGAGGCCCATGCCTGTAATCCTAGCTAGTTGGGATGCTGAGATCAGGAAGATTCTCATTTGAAGCTAATCCAGTCCAAAAAAAAGTTGGTGAGAATCTATCTCATTGGAAAAAGCTGAGCATAAATAGGAGGACCAAAGTATAAATAGGAGGACTGAGGTCCAGGCTAGCTGGGTCAAACAAACTAGATCTTATCTTAAAAATAACAGAGCAAACAGGGCTGGAGGTGTAGCATGCATGGTGGAGCACCTGCCTAGCAAGTGTGTGGACCCTAAAAGTCCAATACCACTGAAAAGAAAGAAGGGAGAGAGGGAGGGAGGGAAGAAGGAAGGAAAAATGAAGGGAATAAAAGGAAAAAGTTAACTAAATGAATGACTAACATTGATGCATAATTAAATCCACAATTGCACATTGAGTTACACTTTCAAATCATTTGAAAGCACAAATGGAAGATGCACAGAAACACCTAATCGAGTGCCCGTGCTCACCGGCATGCCCAAAATGCAGCTCATGGTGGTGCCTGTCCCGCACCCCCCACTCATCACAAACACTGAGCTCAGGAAAACTGGATCACAGCAAACACTGCTTCCAAACCAGGCAAGCCTGTCTTGTCGCTAAGATTAAATATTATACACAGGTAGCCATCTGTCGTGGAGAATTAGCTGTTCACCTACATCAGGAGGTCTATTGAACTCTAAAAAAAATGTCATTTTTTAAAAGTGTACTAATTTAAAAATTGCACTGAGCGCAATTATAGATGGGGCATGGCATTCGTGTAAAAGACCCAGCCAACTACTGGGGCATGAGCGTGACAATTCTCTTGATGTGCAATTCTCCAATTATACGTTATTTCAGTACTTGTTAGAATCTTACAGCTACTTGTCACTAAACATGTTCAAGGCACTGTCATATGACTCCTTGAGACTTGGCTCTTCTT
This sequence comes from Dipodomys spectabilis, assembly GCF_019054845.1. NCBI lineage: Eukaryota > Metazoa > Chordata > Mammalia > Rodentia > Heteromyidae > Dipodomys > Dipodomys spectabilis. Next base: position 8,202,744 of record NW_024870753.1, on the reverse strand, counting down.
ATGTCAAGTTATAAATGAGGAAATTAAGGCAGACAACTGAAAGGCGGGAAGGAGATGAGAAAAAGAAAGGGTGGAGGTGAGATGTGACTGGAGCACACGGCGCTGCTCTGAACATTTCCCAGGGAGGAGTTGTAGTAAGAGCAATCATCACGTGGAAGGCTTCCCCTAATTTAGCCATCTCCATTCATTCATTCACTGATCCTGTGGTAGTTTTAGAATATGTCCACAAACTGTGAGACTCCTCTTCCATTGAGCAGCAAGCTCTGGGTCCCCTACTTGAATCTAAATGCGCCTTTGTGACTGTCTGAGCGTACGTGCAGTGGGATGTCCCAACGGCTGCTTTACGTTCTTGGGGGCACTTGTGCTTAGGTTTCGGCCACCACGTTGTATGGAAGCACAAGCAGCCACAGAGAGGTCATCAGAAGATGTTCCAGCAACCTAGACCCATAACCCAGGCTAAGGCCATAGCCAGTGACTAGCTTCATGAACCAGACCTATGAGCAAATGAGCCCTCTCCTGGTTCCAGGCCTCTGCATTGAGTCACTCCCAGCCCCTGAGTGTTTCCAGAGGAGGCCCCAGACATTCTAAAGTAGACATAACCCATCTGGCCACCTCTTCTCTGAATTTCTAATGCAACAGAGTCAGGAAATCAAGTCTGGGTTTTTATGCAGGAAATGAATCCACTCATAGGTGAAGCCTGGAATCCAGGCACCATCGGCCGAGCTGGCTTATCTTCCCTTGTTCCACCACATTCCTCTAGTCTTTGCATCCCTATTCCACACACCCCAGTTTGCTCTTCTTACATAAGCATGTGGCATCTTCAAATTCCTGGATTTATGCTGGTCCTATTCGCCATCCTGAGCTTCAGCATCAGAAGACCTAGGCTTGAATGCCAAATGGCCACCCAACAGCAGCAACTGACTTCTCTAATCCTCACCAGAAAATTGGGATGAAAACAGAGGCTGTTTGGGATTTAAGTGCCTGAAGTACTAAGTGCCTGACATACAGTAAACACTCCATGAATATTACCTGTTATTATTAAGTATCTTCTTTTTGCTTAAGTGTCTCTTGGCTATCAAGACTTACACACAACCTTTGTCGAAGCTTATGTGTCAATTTCTCTTGTAAAGACATCCCTGCCTATCTGACAAAAAGTAATTTTCTCCTTCTATTATGCTCCCAAGTATACTTTTTGCAGTTCTCCATTATAGTTGACAAGTGATTCAGTGTATATGAGACCCACATTAGTCCCCACGTTCCTCCTTGAGGGAGAGGTTTAAGGCAAAGACCTCCTACAAGTGTCTCTTGTGTATATATGTATAAATGTATATCTACGTGCATATATGTAATGTCCAACCAAGTATCATAAAGAGAAGTGAAGAGTTGGTTATATGACTCTGGGCAAGACTCACATCACCAGTTCCTCATCCAAACACAGCATCCTTTCTACTCATAAAAGACCTCTTCTCTCCCAGGTAACCCTAGCCACTCAGGAGGCTGAGATCCGTCTGGCTGAGATATGTCTACCTGTGGAGACAAATTTAGTGAGACTCTTATTTCCAATTAATCACACACACACACACACACCCCATAGCCAGAAGGGGAACTTTGCCTCCACTCAGCCATAAGAGAAAGGCTGAGTGAGAGGTGAAGCGCTGTCAGGTTAAGCCCCAGTACTGACACAGAACAAACAACCACCATGAGCCAAATAAGCCTTCCCTCTTTATGCGTGGATTGCCCCAGGTATTTGTTATGGTGGTGGAATTGGACTAATGTTGCCCTTCCCCTTCCCCTAGCCTCTGAGGGAGTCACTTGCTTCTGGCTTGCCTTTTTCACACTGGCTGTGACCAGTAACTTGACCAGCTCGCTCGGTCTCTTCCGTCCTGCTCCAAATGTGCACCAACTCTAGGGTTTCTCCTCTGCATCCTTGCTCTAGTGTCCCCCTAGACCCGCATCATCTATTGGTCTGAATGTTTATCATCTTTGGATGGAGGGATTCTAAGTTGTCTGGGCCTTGGGACCAGACCTGCATACCTAATTGACTACTCAACATTTCCATGCAGATAGTGCACAGACATCTCAAATTTAACATGCTCTGAAGATCACTCTGGGTCTCCTCCGGGTAGGCCCTCCTAATCTATCTTCCTTATTGTGGTAAACAGTATCACTTTCCCTACAGATTACTAAAACCAGTAACTGGGAATTCACATTCCACTCTACCTGAGGCTGTCTAACTCGAAAACATACCTAATCTCCATCTCTGCTGATACCCCGTTCAGATAGGCCCTGGATAAATACGCATTTAATGAGCAAACAAATAGAGAAAAGATTAGAATGTTTGCCTACTTGAAAACCTCTGGAACAGGTAGCTGGGAGTTCTAAGATATGAGAAATTGATGTTGTTGCCAGCAGAGTAAGAAAACACTAAACTACAAGAATGCTAAAAATAAATGTTGGAAAGCTCTTCCCAGCTTCTGAGACAGGGAGGGAACTTGGGGGCCGATAAAAATCAAGGGGTCTAGGGTCCTGTTGAGTTCCCATAGGCGAGCAGGGAAAAATGCCCAGGCCGGACTGGGAGTGAACTCCCCTAGCGCCCATTGGCACCTCCATCCAGCTGTGAAGGAGCAGTGCCTAGTCCATGGGGCTGGTGGAACCTGTGAGCGGTTGGATCTGGTGGGACGTTTGAGGTCACGGTGAGGGAGACTCTGGACTCCTCTTTTGCACGAAGTCACGGACAAGGTTGCTGATCTACACACTACTGCCGCGATCCTTCACCTTCTCTGTGAAAAAGTGAAGAAGAAAAAAACACCTCTGGATTTCTCCTTCCCTAATCCATCCCCTCCTCTCACCTTCATCGATGGTGCGATTCAAAGCACAAGCAGCGTGGGCATTTCCAAGGAGAAAGAAGATGGAGAGAAGCGGCCTTTCACAGCCTTTCTTCTAGGCCGAAAGGGAAGCACACCTTCCCCAGGAAATCATGCCCCTCTTTACAGCACCTCGCCAGGATCCGGCCCCCAGAGCAATGCAAGAACCAAACCCTGACAGAATTGCTGAAAAGAGAGTTCTGAAGCCAAGGAGTCCTGAGGGAGGGAGGCATCCACGCACCTTTCCTAAAAGAGAGAAGAACAGTGGAGGCCTGGTGTCTGCGCGTCCCACGGCCTTCTGGATAGCAGCTCATTTCCTTTTTAATTGCCTCTGTACCGGACATGGACAGACTTTTTTCTTCTTGCGATTATCCCCTAAACAATACAGTGTAGCCACTCTTGACACAGCATTTACATTATGGTAGATATTAATAGTCTAGAGATCACCCAAAGCCTGCAGGGAACACGGGGAGGTTCCTCACAAATAGGATACCATTTTGCACTGCCAGGGTCCTGACGGGTCCTGGGCACTGAGTGTACTCTGTACGCTTGGTACTAAACCCAGGACCATCATCGCCTCCCTTGGGGTTGGAAGTCAGGGAGGGATCAGGGATGTGATTTCAACATGCTACGATGTAGTTTCGAACCCAGGGAAGTACTTAATATTATATAATATATGCATATGTGATCATATAAAATTATCTTTAAGAGAAAGAAGAAGAAGTGCAGACAAATCAGAGAGCCACAGGAAGGCAAAAAATGTAATGGTGGGCCTTCACACATAAAGATGAAAATGATTGAGTAAATGCGAATCCTGGGCTTTCTGCTCCATAAATTCTCAGCTGAGTGCTACTGCCTAATGTCTCAGATTGCCATAGGCATAGCTCCATAGATTTTGTCTTTCTTTCAGCACAGAGAATAGATTTTTTTTCGTGCTTACACATAAGCAGTACTATCCCATCCTAGAGTATCCCACCAGGAAAATGGAGCATAAAATTGCTTTCCGGAATTGTCTTTCTTTTAGCAAGTTATTTTCCAGTTTCCCCAGCATATCGCAAGGAGCACTTTTCATACCTTAGACCCCGAGGTGCAACAATATTATAAATGATGTGTTGGGAAAATGGTCTACTTTGGATCTACATGGGAGTTAATGACTTAATGCTTTTTAAAGAGCTGCGTTTAAGTGTGTGTATATGAAGTTGTTATGGGAGAAACAAAACTTCACACCATCTACCCGTTACTAATCTAGTCTCAGAATACCTGGGGTGACAGCTCTTTGTGTAATTTCTTTCCTAGCTTAGTATGGTGCACTCAGTATACTGCAGATGTAGGCCTAGGTATCTATGTGCGTTTTTCTATCTAAAAGCTGGAAGACAGAAGAACATACGCGATGCAGGAGTGGGGTGAAGCAATGCTCACAGACGCCAGACACTGGTGGCTCAGACTTGTAGTCTTGGGTACTCAGGAGGCTGAAATCTGAGGACTGAGATCCCAAGCCAGCCAGGGAAGGACAGGTCATGAGACTTTTATCTCCAATTAACCACCAAAAAAGCCAGAAGTAGAATTGTGGCTCAAATGGTAGTTGGTCAGCCTTGAGCAAAAAAGGCTAAGGTATAGCACTCAGGTCTTGAATTTCAAGCCCCAGCGTGTGTGCACGCGCGTGCGCACACACACACACACACATACACACACGAGTGCCCATAGGGTGACACATCTTACAGGTGGACCTCCAATTTAGCTCTCTAGATACTGATTCAAAAAAGGAAAGGGAACGCATCAATTCACAGGACCTATAGGATAAATCCAATTGCTCAAGTGACTTTTGGTTACTTTTATCACCAAGACCAGACAAGGTTTTTTTCAACCCCCCCCCCCCAAGGTCTTACAATGAACACTATATAATACAGTGAGCCCCCATATGCAAAATTTGTCTTTCCAACAGAACCAGTGAAAAGTCACAGCTAGTAGCATCTTACTGAAAGGTGATTTCATAATAACTCTGCAAGGGGTCTAGACTGTATCATTAGCTCTTTCTTGATCAGTAATGTGCAAACAACAAAGAAAGTTGAAACTAGAAAACACTGCATCAATAAAATAGACCAGCTAAATGTGATGTAGGTACACAGTTACATTTTGCCAATAAATGCATTACAGGTAATTCTTGAGCAGTTTGAAAAGCTTTCTATTTCTTTCTCCTTAGAAATAAAAATATTAGGAAGGGGAAGAGGTCTAACTAATAGCACAAGAAGCAGCAGCCTAGATAAATGACATCATTATCAACCTCATCACAAATGCTATTATTTCTTGGACCCTGATTTACTTAGCTCCCTACATATGCACTTTACATGAGCTACCTTTGTAATTCTCCCAGCAATGCTATAAAATATTCTATTTTACAATAGTGAATGGAAAAAAAGAGAAAAGGAGCTGGAAGGAAGGAAGGAAGGAAGAAAGGGAGGGAGGGAAGGAGGGAGGGAGGAAGGGAGGGAAGGAAGGGAGAAGGGGATGGAGGAAGGGAGGGAGGGAAGAGGAAGGGAAGGAAGGAAGGAGGGAGAGAGGGAGGGAAACGGAGGGAGGAAGGGAGGGAAGAGAGGGAGGGAAGGACGGAAGGAAGGAAGGAAGGGAGGGAAGGAATGATATTAGAGATTTAGAACCATTCATTCAACTGCCCAAATTACCACTAGCACCTAAGTGGCAGAGCTTAAATTTGACCCAGTTCTTGATTTTCCACTGTTCCCTGCACTTCTGCATTAACACAATTTAATTAGGAGAGATTCCCTCCCTGGTTTCTTGCTGTCGCTGTCAATTTTGTATTACTTCCTTCCAAACACCACATAGGAGTAAAAATTATTTGGAAAAGAACACCCGACGGCTGGTCCTTTACGTAGACCTAATACTGTAGCTGAGCAGCACAGCTTTGTCAGCCTCTGCTCCATCGGTAGTGACAGTAGTCTGAGTTCTTGGGTAGTCAAGTCCATGTTTCTGTTGACTAACACACTATTCAGTAAAAATTATGTAACTGCATTCCTTGAACCAGCCTCGCACTTCGTTTTTGCGTGTGTGATTGGGGGTTGAGGTTGTACCGTGGATTTGTTTTCCTGCTTGTTTCTGTTCTAGTTCATCAATGCTCTCCAAATCTAAGCCCGCCATGGCACAAGTGCCCAACTCCCACCCCAAACCAAGAGATGCCTCCAGCCCATGAAACCCTTAAGGAAAGCATCATTTGCAGGCATAAGATCAATAGTTCAACCTCAGAAAATACCCCCACAGAGACCTTGTCCATATAATTAACACTTGAGCGACAGCTCAGTTCACCTGAGCTGCTGAGGTTTTTCACTCCATTCTGTATTTTAAAGACTTATCCATATGGAAATATGTAGAGCTGGCTGGTTTCCTTTGCCCCTGTGAATCGCTGCTTGCTATTCTTTAAAAACTATAGCTTTCCAAATCTTTTCCTTTGCTGGTGTACCTTTAAACTGCTCTCAGGAATTGTTTTGTTTTGGTCAGTTTGTCTTGCTATTGCAAGCTTCTGCAGTGAGTATTTTCATGTCTAGTTGGGAAAATATGCAAGCTTTCTGGCATAGAAGCCAAGCTGGCTTCAGAGAGTATTTCTTACTTTTACCATTAGTACAGGTTATCAAATTATGCTCCAGTGTGTACTCTGGTGTGCAGCATTGGATGAATTTCCTGTATCCCACATCCTTAGCTTTTGGTACTCTCAGTTTTTAAATATCTATCTATCTATCTATCTATCTATCTATCTATCTATCTATCTATCTATCTATCTATCTATCATCTATCATATTTATACCTATCTATCTATCTACAGCTCTACCAATCTATTATCTACTTACTCATTTACTTACTTAGCAGTACTGGCATTTGAACCTGGGTCTTGGGCTTACTAGACTGATATGCTACCACTTGAGTCACTCCACCATCTCCTCTTTGTGTTGGTTACTTTTTGAGAGAGGGTTTTGATTTATGCCCACGCTGGCCTGGACTGTAATCTTCCTATTTATTTTTCCCAGTGTCCCTGGGATGACGGGCATGTGCCAGTCTACCCAGCCATTGGCCAGGGTGGATTCATGATCTATTTTTACTTTTATCTTTTGCATGGGCGAGGCTCAAATCTTTATCCTCTGATCTCCCTCCCAAACAGTTAGGATTACAGACTTGAGACACTATAGCTGGACTCCTTTATTTATTTCACCTGATGAATGTGAGATACTTTTCATTGTGGTTTTGAAAGCCTACAGGTTGTTTGAAAGCAGCTGGTGTGGTAGCTGTGTCACACCACAGCTTGTTCTACATGAAGTGGATAGTGGGGAAGGGGAGATCCTTGTGAGGTCCCAGGGACCCCAGAAAGGTGAATCAGTTGCTACTTGTTTTTCGAGCGCACATATTTAAAATACAAATGACTTACTGGTATTCATATTTTGACCAATCATGCTAAATTTTTCCCCCTTCCTACTTACCTTTCTCTATTTGGATCGGGCCGTGTCCTTCATGACACCTCTAGAGAAATGTCAAGATCAGCACCCACCAGTGTGGGAAACCACTTGCTTGGACAAATTAGCCTCCAATTCTTCAGCTGCAAAACAAGAATAAAGCAGCCGTACCAGAGTTAATTGTATTGAAATTTAAACCTGCACAAAACCCCTAGCATAGGCTCAAAACACAATAGACATGGGAGAAATATCAATTCTCTCCTTTCTGACCCCTTCCATACCCTGTCACTCTGGGACCAGATTTCCCACCTTACCCAGTGTTTCCCACATTATGCAGTGCCTCTGGCGCTCCATGCTGGGGCTAGAATTCCACCCCCCACCCCACCCCCCGACCCAAGGAAGCTTTCCTGGCTGCAGGCCCTGTGTGATCTCCATCAAAGTTGACCTTTCCCTTGTTACATTTCTGACCTGTCTAAGCTATTAGGTGGCAACCGACCAACTCAGTAGTATACTTTCTTAACCCAAAGAAATGACTATGGATGACAAGTTCAAGTACTATTGCAGGTGTCCAGGGAAGACACAGTATCTGTGGACAGGGGTGAGCTTTGATGTTCAATTGTAAGTGAGCACCTTTGTCTCTGAAAGCCCCTAGGAGCAATTGATGTCTCACTTGTCCCTTAGACAAATGCTTCCTCCGTGGCGGGCAGAGCCTTGGGTCCTAAAGACGGGATTATGAATACTCTTGATGGCTTTTGGTCTGAAATTGCCTGAGTTAAGACCTTTTCCTTTTCCCTTTCTTTCCTTTCCTCCCTTCCTTCTTTCTCTCCTTTTTCTTTCTTTCCCTCTCTTCTCTTTCTTTCTCCTCTCCCTTTCTCCTTCTCTTTTTGAGATAGGGTCTCCAATGTAGCCTAGGATGCCTTGAGCTCTCCATAAGTTGTGATCATAAGTCTTTGCCACCATGCCTAGTTTAAGATGCTTTTAATGAAAGGCTGGGACAGGTGGCTCACACCTATAATTCCAACCACACAGGAGGCATAGGTAGAAGGATCATACCTTCCAAGCCTCATCCAGGCAGAAATTCAAGACCCTATTTGAAAATGAACTGAAGCCAAAAAAGGCCCAGGAGTATGGCTCAAGTAGTAGAGCACCTGCCTGAGTTCAAATCCCTGCTTTACAAAATAAAACAGAAAGAGAAAGATGATGGCTTGGATGGTTGGCCATAAAACCTTTCATCTTCCAATTGCCACTTAAGTTTGCCCCTGTACAAGAACCTCCTCCAGGAAAAAGGCAGTTTCTGCTTGGTACCTGTCCTGTCCTTTACCCCTGAGCCCTCAGCTAGCTGGAAAAACCTTTTCCTCTGGCATAACCACCTCAGCGGGGAAACAGAAGATCAAACACATTTCATCTTCGCCTTCCACGCTGGCCAGCGAGCGGGGTTCTGTGTTTAGGGCTGTGGGATCCAAAATCATTCTTGTTGCTGTCATCACGTGGCTCCCTCTCCATAGGAGGCTGTGGGCCCCGTAGGGCTAGCCATCTGACATATTCCTCTAGTTTTGCATGGAGACTAAAATACCATTTAAGTCTTCTTCCAACATTTCTCAAATCATGTGGGTATTACCGAGCATGAAATTATCAACTTAAAAACTCAATTTTCTTTGGGAAAAAATAAGAAAGAACATTTCTTTCTGTTAACGCTGAATTTTTTTCTCTCTCTCTCTTTTTTAAGTTCCCTCAATAACTTTGTGATTGTGTACTGCTTAATCTTTGTGGATTAGGGTTGAATTTTTTTTTTTTCACCTAGACTCCAATTTGCTCATAAATCTTTTCATTTTGCTTAATTTAAATGTTTTGGCCAACATCATGGTTTAATAATGAGAAATAAAATTGGAGCCTTAATGACTGCTAAGATGGGAATTTTCATTTCGTTTGGAAGTATTAGAGCTGTTAAAGGGGCGGGTATCCCATCAGAGAAGCCGCAAGTACCTTCGCAGAGTGTGCCAGATGCAGCTTGATATTATCCATTTCTCTATACCCAAGGCAATTCTCCAATACGATTACTTGGAAATCCTTCCAATCCAGCCCTGCTGACACCAACCTGATTGTTACGCCCTGATTGACTAGCTGGGAACTGTTCATTGAAGGGAGGCCATCTGAGAGGTCCCCGGCCACCCATGCATTCCTCATACATTGCCTGTCAAAGCCAAGGTCAGCCACTCAGCTCCAGTCAGCTTGGAGCCCTGTGGCCACAGCGACCAGATACCTGAGGAGCAGAGAGTACTGGTATACGCTTCCCTTCAAAGAGTCAGAGAATGTTTAAACAAGGTTGAAAACCCTTTGTGGTGGTAAGTTTACCACGGGAGAAAGACATCCACAACAAGGCTACCTAGATCTGAATCCTCTCCTTGTCCCCGAGCTGAAAGAGAAGACTAGCTGTGCAATTCTCCTGTGAAAAGGGACAGTCTCTGGTTTCTTCTGGTTGTCTAGAATACAGCGGGTCTTCTGAGATGAGTGGCCTCAAGAAAAAGAAAGAAAGCAAGAAAAGAATGGGAACTAGCCTGCACAGACCCACGTGCTCCACTGGGGCTTACTGGAGGGTTAGAGAAAAACCACCTCAGATTCTTCCGCCAGGCCTCAGACCCTCTTTCCTCATCATATACCACTTTTTTCTAAGCAGTGTCTTACAGTTACTTATTTAATGTTTTCTCTCACACTTAGATTGATTAATCTTTGAAGCAACCTGTAATTGCCTCAAGAGAAAGATGCTTGTTTTATTGTGTGTGTGTGTGTATGTGCGTGTGTGTGCGTGTTTGTGTGATTTGCTGATAGCTTCATCAGCAGTGGATCTATTCACTGCTGCAGCACCTACACACACAGGTGTATTGTGATGGCTTATGTCTTTCTTCCAGGGGCTCCTCAGAAGATGCTACCTAATCTCTCTGCCTGTTGGTAGCTTTCGTTGGTATCTAGCTGTATCATAGACTCACATACTTACAGTGACAGGGAACGGGTTGCTTTGTTTTGATCCTTATTACTTTGGCCTTCGGCCTCTCAGTAAACTACACAAGTAGTTCTAGAAACCACACAGAATGCAAAGCCTCTTGGCTTTCCCCCTCTGATGGCATGCATTTCATACCCTTGGCCCGGTCCACAAGCCTCCCTCCCTCCCACCGGCATATGCATACCGTCGACTAATACAGGTTGATTGGTTTGAACTGATGAACTCTCAGTTTTAGGCCTGGGTGAGGCTCTGACCACTTGCTTGAGAAGCCTTCAAATATTTGAGTGGAGGTGCGAGGGTCTAGATCTACAAGAGCCTGATTTACTATCTGTTTCCATTCCATGGTGTTCTTTGATTACTAAACATTATTTTCTTAAAAGCCATAGGATCAGATGTTTACCTCAACCAAATAACTGTCCTGGTGGGTTGGTATGGCCATAAGAAAATCTATTAACTCCCATTACTTTTAATAATGATAATAGACACAGTCAGAGACCCTAATTTAAAGATGTTTCTAGTTAAATTCCATCTCTGGGAATGTATGTAGCATCTCTGATGATTTTTGGGTGTTATAGACGCAGGTTGCTTTAGGAGCTAATGTAAAATATTAGAGAGAAACCAAGTTATAAAAGCCAAGTAATTTATCTGTTTCAACAACAAAAAGCTAAAGCTAATGAAAAATCTGTAAACCTTCCAGGGTTTTCCTCTCTCTTTTGTGTCTGACTCTGTCTCCCTCCCTCCCGCCCCTCCCCCGCACTTTCTGGGAATACTGGGGTTTGAACTCAGAGCCTTGTATTTTTCTCAGCAAGAACTCTATCATCCAAGCTGAACATGAACCATGTTCCTCCCATTCTTAGCCTCCCAAATAGCTAGGATTACAGGCATGAACCAGTAGTGCCCAGTTATCTGCCACTTTTCTTTAGTCTGAACACTACCACTTAGGTAAATGGCAACATTTTTCTAAACTTGTCAAAACGGGCCAGACTTCCCTGTACAGTAAGCTGTCTAAATGCTAGGACTATAATTTGTTGCCCTTCAAACCACGCTGATGCATTCACATTTTTCAAAGTAAACTACCTAGGAGAAGTTTGTAACGAGGAACCAGAGGTTGATTTTGACAGTTTTTAGTAAAGAAGACCATGTTCCAACAAGCACCACTTTGCTAGCCTTCCACTGAAACACATAAACCACGAACCAAGATCAGGAAATTTTCTTTGGGGTAGAAACTGCTTTTTATTGGCTCGCTTTTGGCAGTACTGGGGTTTGAACATAGGGCCTTGCTCTTGCTAGGCAGGGGCGCTAACACTTGAGTCACACTTCTAGTCATTTCTGCTCTGGAGTATTGATACCATGGGGCCTCGATCCTCTTATTTTCACTTCTGAAATGCAACTGGAATGACAGGCATGTACTACCGTGCTCAACATACGTAGACATGGGATGTTGTGGACTTTATTTGGCTCAGAATACTCATCTCCTGAGTAGCTAGGATCACAAGCATGAGTCATCAGGCCCAGCCCAGACATCAGTTATTTTTAGGATAATGAGGAGAGAAGGGTGTTGGATTTTGCAGAGCTGACTTGGGAGCTGCAAGGCTGAATTCTAACTTTGGTGGAAACGAAGCGAGTTCCCTACTAGCCCCCACATGTTACCGGTTTGCTCTCCCGACAGGGTTCATGCCCAGTAAGATGGGCGGAGTCATATTTTTGTTTATCACAAATGATGAAGTTGTGCTTTGCCTGGTTGCTTTAAATCACAGGCACATATATCCCTGTCACCAGGTTGTACTTCAGCAGCATCTTTATGCGCATTTGCTCTCAGCTGGGTTTGCCTCTCGTTCATGCATTCCTGCATGGGAACGTAATGTGTGCCACGACACCTTCGATGGGAAGGTGACAAAGGCAGGTCGTCTGTACTTCAAAGGCCCTCCTCCAGCAGGAGGGAAGAGTGGGGATAGCGCGGTGTCACACACACTCTAAGACAGAAGCAGTGGAGGCCATAAAGAGGCTGGGGAGGATCAGGAGAGGGGAGGCTCCCCCACTTGGGGGAGGGGGCAGTGGAGATTCACAGAGGGCCGAGGGAGGGTGATCCTTAAGCTGGACCTAAACATGGCTAAGCTCTGGCAATGGAAGATGAGCAGGAAGGGCGTTCCGGGTAGATGGCACAGCGAAGGCGCAGAAGAGCCCGGGAAAAGCTGGCAGCTACACACGGTGGGGGTCGGCTGCAGTGGGGAGCGTGGGAGGGGAGCCTCGCAGGGGTCTGGAGAAGGTTGAAAGACCAGAGAAGAACCCGGAGTTATCTGAACATCACACAGCCTTAGCAATCTACTGCTCGCTCTGTACACCCAAGCCAAGGTGGCCAGATTACAATGTCGCTTTTGAGTTCCGTACTCCCTTGGCCGATTAAACCCTACAACTGTTACCAAGTTCAATGTCAGGCCATTTTGGACAGGATTTCCCGCCCAAGGTGGGCAGGGCTACGGGGAAGCCTGGGGCATAAACGGGGAGCCGCGGGACTCCTGTCCTCACCAGCTACCTTCCCTCATGCCATGGCACACGTCACCCACCTGCCAGTCCCTTCCTCAGGCTGGAAGACGGATGCCCGCCAGCTGGCCAGGGCGGGGGAGGGGAGGGCTTGCAGAGTCAGCTCAGACCAGCTACTGCTCTGCTGAGAGCAGGAAATGCCACCTCTCACCTCAGGCATCCATGCGCAGTCCAGCCAGAAATAAATGCCGTGAGAACGAAGCCAACGGAAGCCAGACTCGCCCCAGCAGTGCTGATGGGAAGCACTGGAGAAGCTGGAGAGAAACCACGGGGCCTCTGTCTTTCGATATGCACACCAGGAACACTGCTGCACCACTATACATACTCATACCACATCACAACACGCATATGCCATCTTCGCGTATACACACACCACACTTACACACTCATACCCCAGTACACACACCATGCTCCAACACATACTCACAAACCCACTCATGAAATACAGATGCACACATACCAACAAGAACCTATACGTCTGTGCTTAATTGCTACACACACACCACATACCAGACAGACAGATGGGAACCTGCATGTCTATGCTGAACTCCTCTGCATACATGCACATGCATGCATGCATACACACACACACACACACACACACCTCCCATAAACCAGACAGACAGACAGGAACAGGAATCTGGAACCTGCATGTCTATGTTGAACTCCTCAGCATACATCCACATGCATGCATGCGTGTACACACACACATACACACACATATACCAGACAGACAGACAGGAGCAGGAATCTGGAACCTTCATGTCTATGCTGAACTTCTCTGTACACACATGCACAAACACACATGCACACACACAGTTGAGCTTACATAAAAGGAATGGGAAGCAGCCGAAAACCACGTCCCTGTACAGAACTACTTTCGTCTCTCCTTTGTGTGAAAGTCCATCAGCCTGCTGGCTACCATACGCCATCTCACAGAGCAATGCGGCCTGCAACTCTTCTCACCTTTGCATCTAATCCAAGTTTCCCTGATTTAAAATGCTTTCCTAGCCCCTTTGGTGTTACAGGATTACAGATGGTATAGAAATAGAGGATCCATTCTGTTATTTTTAATGGAAAAGCCACTAAAAATCTAATCAGAATAATCTGAGTAGAATAACTTCCCACCCGGACTCCTGCTGCGAGTAACAGGATGGTTTAATGGGTTGAAAAGGAAGACAGTTACTGAATGTTCCTGGATCGGGGACTTGGGAGATTTTGTTCTGTATTAATTTCACATTGGTTCCACATCTTCAGTTCTGTATTCACGCTCCTTCCGCCCAATTTTAAAACTGATCCTTTCCCTAAGAAGAGCTCATAATCCACTTGAGAGAGCGTCTTTGCTCGTTTGTCAGCCTTTTTGTATGCTGTAGGGCAAAGCTGTCTGTCTCTGTGAAAAATTCCACTAAGACAACCTACAAAAGCCTAGGGATGGGGTAGTATTGAGACTCTAAATAACATGGGCAGAAAAACAGAAGACGCGTCATAGCAGAGCCCGAATTCCTCCAAAAGGAATGACGTGGTGAGGGCAGGAGAACTCTCTAGCAAAAACAAACCATCTCTGTGTGTGTGTGTGTGTGTGTGTGTGTGTGTGTGTGTGTGTGTGTGTGCACGCATGCGCATGTGTGCGCGTGTGAATGTGCCAGTACTGGAGCTTGAACTTAGGGATTTGTGCTTTTGCCACTCAAGTCTGATGCTCTACCACTTGAGCCACAGCTCCACTTGCAGCATTTTGTCGGTTAACTGGGAGATAAAAGTCCCATGGATTTTTTTCCTCCCCCAGGCTGACTTTGAATCATGATGGACAGATCTCAGACTTCTGAGGAACTAGGTTTACTGGTGGTAAGCCGTAAGTGCCCATCTGACAAACCATATATTGTCAGAGAAGGACTGAACTCAACATGATCAACTCTTTTCATCCCAAGGGACATGAAACAAAATCCTGTTTGCCCAGACATCAGAGACACTTGAACAAGTGCTTTCTGCACTCAACCTTGCCTTGCTCTCCTTACCACCCAGGACCTGGAGATCCTCTGAGTGTCTACACAGCCTACAGAGCCACACCATTTGCTCCAGCTCTTTGTTCTTTTGTGGATGTCTTTCACTCTTTCTGACAGGTAAGTCTTGCCCTCCCATACAGACTGCTAATCTCATTATTTCCCACCAAATCAAATGAGGTGCTGGTAGCTAAAGATCCTCTCTAAACTCACTCACCAGTGTGTGCGTGGGGGGAGGGGGACGGGGGAGATGTCACCATCACACAAGATCTTCTAACATCTTCCCCTTCAACATCTCTTGAGGTAGCCAAGGATGACATTAGATGAGGCACAAAATGCAGAACGGTAGGCAGGATGCTTTGGCAAAATTTTCTAGCAGGAAAATCTTTCCATGTTCATATTTGACCCCCACCTACCGTAATACAGAACCGAGGTCTGTATTAAGATCTCCTCTGCAAATAGGATCAAGTCCCCTGCCGTGCTAGCAGCACAATGCACCCTTGTCCCTGACAAGTTTCACCAAAGCCCCAGCCTGGAACCAGGCGTACACGCGTACACATTATTAACATACGGTCATACTAAACACTCAGCTTCCATCTGTAGTCAGAGATGTCGTTTTCTATTGCATCATCATTTGTAGACTGCCTTCTTCCCTGATTCCAGCACAACTTCGATGATTCGTTTCATGGTAGCATTGGCATTTATTTTTTCATCCATCCTTCGGATTTGAAAGCTAGTGTGAAATCAATAAACTGTCAATGGTAGACTCCTAACAATTGTGCCAGGACTCTCTTCTTCCCTACTTGCTATTAAATGACAGCTGAAACCACTTGGGTTGTTTGTTTTTGTTTTCCTTCCAGGTTATGATTTTCTTCCCTGGAGGAAGAATCTTGTGAAAGTATGCCATAAGCAGTCTTTGAGGCACACAATTTTAATGCCCTTGAGGGTATTCTGAAGTTTGGCCCTGGTGTGGGATTTGCCTGTGAAGAGAATGTCACCTTTGTTAGAAAGAGATGGGAATTACTCAAATCTCAAGGCAACTTAAGATTCCATTTTTTTCCTATTGAGAAGGCCCCATAGGAAGTACTAGCTTTAAGCAAAATCTTTATGAAAAGATTCCTTCTCTTCATTCTCCAAACAGGCCTCTTTGTTACTCACCAAAGAGGCCTACAACCAGTGGAGGAATCAGACCTCCCTTATCACGTCCAGACTGGTTTACCTTGATGTGTGTACCCGATTGGTAGGAAGGTAACAAATCATTCTCTCAAGCTGTACTCCAGCCACCAGTCCGCTGCGTCCAAAATACTCCCCAACCCTTTTCTGGTCTCACACAGCACAGGGAAGTCCCCCTTGGATTCCACAAGAAAATTCAACTCCTTGGAATCCAAAACTAATCAACGTTCACAGAGCGGCCCCAAGTGGATTGGTTATCATGATATTTCAGTCTCACCTAACCAATAAGAGGGTGGCTGGCCCGTCCCCAGGATGAATATCCTCATATGAGCACTGGCTGCAGAGGAAGCCAAAAGATTTTCGGCCATCTACACGCTCAACTTACACCCCACCTGGGTTCAGAGGCAGAGATCTGGTGACGGTTGGGGCCCTGTAGAGCAATTAAAAGAAATAAAGCAAAGTATTATATTTTAATTGATGTAATCTTCAAGCTCCCCGTGGGATCTGGGCTGTTATCTGACTAGAGTTACTAGAGGTATCAATAGATGGCTATTCACCGAAGAGTGCATTTAGGAAGACAAAACCCCAGAAATCCTGAACTTCATTAACATGTGTATTTCTCCCCCCCCCCTTTTTTGGTGGGGAGCTGGTGGGGGTGGGGGTGGTGGCTGGCTCAAGCTCCCAGGACTAAAAATTGAAATGTCACCTAGACTCTTCTGAGTTGTGAACAAAGAATGGAAGAGAGTGGGGGAGCGTGGTGGGGGGAAGAGGGAGAAGAGAGAGAGGAAGGGGGGAGGAAGAGAGAGACCGAAGGGGAGACACACCTGTTTGTCGGGCAGGCAGTTACAGCGACCCACCCTCGCCACACCAAAACATCTCTTACCCGCTGCTAACATTTCAGGGTTTGTTTCTGTTTTATTGTAAATATTCCAGTTGAAGAAAGATAAACAGACAAGAAAAAACTGTTTTTGTTTGTCTGGTTGGTTTTTACAGTACACACAGAGTCCATAGAAAATAGACAATGGAAAAGAAAGCCGACAACTGACAGATTAAGAAAAGTGGAGACAAACCAAGAATGAGAAGGAGCTGGTGGCGAATTCACGCAGCAGCAGGAGGGAGGCGCGGGGCTGGGCTGGTGGCTGAGACAAACTGCCTGGTGCTGTCAGGTTTATCTTCATTCCACATGGTGAAGGAAGGAGACTTCATAAATGATACATGAGGACATTCATTTCTCCCATCCATTAAAAAACAAAAACAAACTTTGCTATTGATCAAAAGAGCCTGCTCATAAAAATGAGATTTAAAAAGAAAAAACAAGGACAAAACCCCTTCCCACTGTACATGTTTGGTGTGGCAGGAGGGAACTGGAAGTAAGAAGAAGCGTGGCATGTGCTGCAGGCCGGGCAGCATGGCACCGCTGAGATGTGTGGGCAGGTGGCCTTCTGGTGCCCTTCCCACTGAGTCCACGTTTCTCCACAAGGCTTGAGGTGAAGTTAAAAAAAAAAATACTCAAGTGTCCCGCACAGCTTGCTGTCATTGGAAGGTTAAAGAGACAAAGGATTCGAGTTCATGAGCGAGGTCAGTTTCGGACCATGCTGGCATCCTGTGGAGGAATGACCAGGGTCCACGGGGCCCGCAGGATGCCAGCTCTAACTCGCTGTCCCAGCACAGAGAGGACGCTGGACTCCCCAAATGACAAAAACATGGAATTCAGCTTGTCCTGGCCCCCGGCATCCCTAATTTATACACTTAGAACAGAGGCATTTATACACTTGGAACAGATGCGACGTGAGGACAACTCGACTCAAGTTGGCTGCGGCGGCCGGCGGTGGAGATGGAGATGGAGGCAGCGGCGATGGCGGTTTGTTTCTCTCTCTCTCCCTCTGAATTGTCTTCAGTTTACAATCAGAAATTGCATAGAAATTGTTTTCCATCAGAACACGGAAACTCTGTGTGAAACGCGCCAAGTCCACCTGGTGCTGGGCTGCTCCCCCACTCCACCCCACCCCACCCCAGTGCCAGAGCTGTGCTCTAGACATGCCCACTTCCCACCAGCAGAGCCGGTGATGGCATCCCTGGACCACAGGGGAAGCATTGTAACTCCTTGTCTGTGGATGCAGGAGACGTTCAAAGCTTTGCCAAAAGCCACACGAGGGGGCCACTGCCCACACTGACGCCAGGACTCCTGGTTCCTAGTTCCCAGGCCTGTGACTGGCTGAGACTCCACCTCTCTCCAGGAACCTGTCCAGTACTCTCCATTCCATAAGGTCTTTCCATTTCATGGACATACACACACACGCACACACACATATTTGTACCCAGTCTCAGGTGTGATAGCAAGAATCCCTCCAATCCATGACAGCCCTGGGGATGGGGCTTTACAACCCTGCCAAGTTTGGTTAAAAAAAAGATATAGTTGTTTTACCAACACACACACACACACACAGAGTGGCCTGTCCTGACTCCTCTGTGAGCTGGCATCACACTGCCGGCAAAGGCAGGGCCTGGCCTGGGAACAGCACCTCCCCCCTCCCCGCTGCACACGGCCTCCCCATGCTTCGTGCAGGTGTTTCCCTTCCCTCTCTGGCTTCAGAGAGCTCATTGCAAAAGATCAAACCCGACCTAGTAACGGTGAAAGTCAAGTGCAAGAAAACATATCAGCCCTGGAAACCCCAGGCATGTTGAGGGCTCTCTGATTAAACCATGGGTGCCTTGCTTTGGGGAGTTTTTAAAGAATTAACCGGATGCAGCATTGATCGAGACTCTCCTGGTTCACAAGCCCTCCTTCTGCACTCGGGGTCGGGGGTGGGGGTCCCCACTCCCACAGGAACCCGGGAACTTCAGCACCTGAAGTCTGACACACTGGGGACTCCATCCTAAAATTCAGGACAAAGGAATAAAGGAATGAGGGTCATTTAGCTTTCCATCCCTACTTCAGCCTCCCCCCCTCCCCAATCCAACCAAAAGGCCACAAAACAAGAGGACAGAACTGAGAAGCAGGAAAGGGAGAGAGGGGAGCAAAGAACAGAACAGGAACACAATTATACAAATCCAGAAAAGAAAAAAAAAACTTCCCTGTTGCGTTTAATTTTTTTTTTCCAGTAAGAACTAGACCCAGGGTACAACAACCCCCCCTCAACCCCTCCGTGGGGGCGTGAGGAGAAGAAGGGGGTGCAGTGGGAATGCCATCAGTTCCTTGCACCCCAGACCTGTGTGATCTGGGCAGAGGACAGGCCCACGGAGCCACGGGGCCTGGGCGCCCCCCTCTCCCCAGCCACTGGCGGGATGCGCACCCCCCGACCAGGCAGGGGGGTGTCTCCGATCGCTCGTGGCTGGATCCCAAGTGTGGAGAGGGCCCGGTGGGCCTGCGCGGGCCTGCGCCTCGGGGTGGGGCCCCGGGCTGGCCTGTCCTGGCTACTCGGGCCCGCTGCTCGTGGTGGTCTTGTCCCAGTCCAGGCTGTCGTCGCTGCGCGCCGGGGAGGGCCGCGCGCGCAGGCCCTGGAAGCGCCGGCACTCGGGGCACACGCGCACGTGCGTGCAGCCGCGCGCCACCAGCGCCGCCTCCTGCGCCAGTCTCTGCGCCAGCTGGTCGGGCGCGCCCGCGCCGCCGCCTCCGCCGCCGCCTCCGCCGCCGCCGCCTCCGCCGCCGCCGCACAGCTCCCCGTTGCTGAGCGTGGCGGTGCCCCGGGGCCTGCGCTGCAGCGCCGCCGCCGCCTGCTCCTCCTCCTCCGGGGCCGGGGGCCCGGCCCGCGCCGGCCCCGCGCGCCGCCGCCGCGGGTGGACGCTGTCCTGACACAGGATGATGCTCCGGAGCTCGGCCATCATCTCCTGACACACGGACACCTAGGGGACGGACAAGGGGGGGGGGGGTGTCACAGGCGGCCTGGGTCCCCACGGGGGTGCCCCCCTGCCCATGATGAGGGACAGGGCCTGGAATCCCGGCCTGGTAGCTCACCCTGGACCCCAAAGACGACCTCACCGCCACCTCTGCCAGCTCAGTCGCTGGGGTCCGAGGAAGAAGCTCCCTTGTGTGCACGAACCACCCACTTTCAACCCAAAGGTTAAATCATTTTTAAATCAAAACATTTGGGGGGGGGTAATACTGGGGTTTGAACTCAGGGTCCTGCGCTTTGCTGATGGGGCCTGAGCTATAACCACTGGATGGACAGCTCTCGGTCCCTCTAGCTGAATTCTGGGAGAGAGGCTTGAGCGTTGTGCCCCTGGTCAGCTTTCAATGGCTTTCTGACGGTTGGAGATGGGATCACAGGCCTGAGCCACCGCCACCCACCCACCGCCCACCATCCCAGCTCTTGGCTCTGTGAGTGAGCTGGCTATGGCTAGGGATGATGCATTCTTTAACTAAAACAAGGGCCACCACCCCTACTCTTATTTATTTATGTTGCTGGTCCTGGGGTTTGAACTGAGGGCTTAGGCTCTCTCCCTGAGCCTCTTTTTGTGCTCAAGGCTAGCCCTCTACCACTCGAACCACAGCGCCACTTCCCACTTTTTCTCAATAGTTTACCTGAGACAAAGAATCTTATGGACTTTTCTGCCCAGGCTACCTTCAAGCTGTGATCCTCAGATCTCAGCCTTCTGAGTAGCTGGGATTACAGGTGTGAGCCACCAACACCCAACTCACCACTATTCCTAAATCCACAATCACCTAAGGTAAAATGCTTGGCTCAAGTCATGTATACAACCAAATATTTTAGATTTTAGGAATTTAGCACCCAGTGCTGTTTGGGGCAAACTCTATAAGCACAATGCTATTTCTATAGGAAAATGTGTGTGTGTGTGTGCATTCACATTGTTATTTCTACAGGAAAATGTGTGTGTGTATACACTGAATGAGGCAAAAGACCATGAATGCTCATCAAGTTTTTGTGGCTCCATGCATTTACATCAAACTCACAAAGAACTTGGAATCTTCCAAGCTGTGTGGCTTTGAGAACTATAGGTAAAGAACCATAGGCCTGCATCACTATTAATTACAATTATTATAGCTCTCGCACAGGTGTGCAGGTGGTGCCTCAGACAGGCTCTACATCTTGGGAATAATTAAGCAGTAAATTGCTGGCTGAGACTTTGAACTTCCGTCTCTGCAACTCCAAAGCCCAGGAAACCTTCTTATGAGTTCTTATCCCTGAGCTGAAAAGAAAACTCTCCAGATCCATAACAAAAGACACTTCTTGTTCTTCTATGCTCTCTCCCCTCTCAAGTGCAGTATCTTGAAGAGACTTAATGGAAGGACTGAGGTCAGATTCTCCATTAGTAACCTGAGACACACACACACACACACACACACACACACACACACACACACACACACACACACACACACACACACACACACACACACACACACACACACACACACACACACACACACACACACACACACGTGCATGCACTTCTATAAAGCTTTGTTGTACACAGAACATTTTCACATGTGTATTTGCTGGGCTGTATCAAGAAGAATCTAGAAGCCTGTGAGGTTGGCACCCTTTCAGGGTATGCACGGTCAATAGGTGATAGAACATCGCTCAGGTCTCCTCCTCTGGGGTGGGGAGGGGGGTTTTCTCTCCATGGCTCTGTACCAGGTACCATCCTTGGGGAGTCCACAGGTCCTGCCTGAAATACCTCCAGAGCCTGTGGATGTCACCCAATTGCCAGCACACGACACACCCTTTGGAACTTACCTCAGTTGCTTCTGAGTGTCTAAGAGTCCACAAAAACTCCAACATAGCCATAAAAATGGCCACAATTAAGCCACAGATAAGAACCACAAAGATTCCACCAATATTCTCCATTCCCAGACCTGTAAGAGAATAAATACAAATGAACATTAGAGCAGGAAGACATCAGTTAGCAACAAGGCAAACGTCACAGCTCACAGCTTCAGTCTTGTAGATTGTCTAGACTCCCTTTCTTGGAAGAGATTTTGTTATTCATGTTAAAACAAAATAAAATGGGTGTTTGGAGCAATATGGGAGGCAGGGAGGAAGTTCTAGATATTGTAAAATAATATCTGGGTATGGGAAGCAGCAATCAGCCTGGGAAACAGGCCCAGGCCAATCCTGAAGGAGCCTTTAGTGACAGGACATCAAAATATCCGTGAATTCTAAAATCATTTATCAATGTTCTTAACATTGAGCTTCTATGATGTAAAGCAACTGTTCTGACTCACCACGGATAGAACACATTATACTTAAGAGGGTCAACGTGTTACAGGCTGAGCATCCCTGAGCTGAAAATCCAAAATCTAAAACTTTTTCAGCATGAATTTAGTGCCCCAAAAGTTTCTGACTTAGGAACATTTCATGTTTAATTAGAAAACATTTTTTTAAAAAAAATAACAAACTTAAAAAAAAAAACCTCTCACTAGACTGATTTTCAACCATGGTTCCCATTGCATTGGCCGGGAAGCTTGCTAGAAATAGAAATTCCAGGTAACCAGACCCCTTTCTCAGGCATTTGAGAAACCAGACTTTAGAGGACGTGTCCTGACACGTGACATGATTCCACAAGGACCACGATCATAACTCAGACGGCGTCTTTTATCTAGGAAAATGGCGACGCCCTGTGCACGCCGGCAATCTCCCACATCCCAAGGCTGGCCTGGTCATCAAGGAACATGGCGCTATGTGATTGTCCAGCCAACTTCACACCAGATGCGTCCCAGTGAGGACCAGAAATCAAATGCTACCTTCCACACCTAGGAAAACTAGAAAAATAGCTCTGCCTGGCCATTTTCTCTCACAAATCCCCAAGTGATTTAAAATAATACAGCTTGAGAGACGTGCCAGCTTCTCTGAGAATCTGCTGACAATGGTTCCAAGAGTTCACACGATAAATTCATTTTTACACAGGCCATATGTTCTGGTTTGCAGACCCATACATACGGTCAACTCTTGTGCCTTGAGCAAATAAATGCAGGTGCTCCTATTTTGAATAATCCAAGGGGCTCATTCTCAAGAGGAAGATCCTTTGGGTTTTTGAGCCCATTTCTCACTCACCAGGGCCAGTTGGATAAAAGAGTCTTTGATCGTGGGAGCATGTCTTGGAACCCAAGAGGTTTGTAGGCCGGTGCTACCTCCAGTGGGTTAGGGTGGTAAAAAAGGAGGGAGAAGGGTATGTCCTAGGAGGACCCGTCTTTCCAGCTAGCCTTTGCCAGTGGTGTGGAGCTCCCAGTGGTAAAGGATGCCGCCTACTCAGGTGTTGGGAGGCCCCAGACTCCCCATCCCTGGGGTGGCTCTCCATCAGATGGAAGAAGGACTAGGAGTCCCTCAAAGGACATCCCCTTCTTGTTTCTGGAGACGGTGTTCTTCCCGCCCTCTGGCCCTGTCACTTCGGCTGTGGCTGTCTACCCTGCCTCCTCTCTGTCACTTGCCACCCATCTTTCCCTCCCAGCTGGCTCTTTCCACTCATGTCTCTCCTTTCTTAGGAAAAAAAGAAAAACTCCTTTTCTGTCTAATCAACATCTTTCTTTCTTCCATGGGCCAGATTTTTAGGAAGATCTGTCTACATCAGAAGCTCTTTAAGACATTCTGAAAGTCCTTTCAATGCGTATCCTGGAAGAGCCTTTCCCACTCAGAAGCAGGTAGAAGAAAATGTGTCTACATCTTGGGTAAAACTCCAGTTTCGAAATGTTGTTTCTCTACATCACTGAATGGCAAGAAATAGTTCATCATAGATAGCCCTTGGCAGTGATTTCTCAGCAATCACTGGGCATACCAGGGAATGCTTGCAAAATGAGAAAAACCTGACCCCACTCCCACAAATGTTTCTAAATGTGATAACATTTTTATGAATATTAAATTTAAAAATTAATGAAGTTGAAACAATGTTCCATTTTGGAGATATTTAATTAAACATGTCTTAATTTAATTTTGCAGGTTTCCTTTTGCATTTGGAAGCCAATCTCTTCCCCCGCCCCCACCCCAAGGCCCACCTCACATAGAATTATGGATGCCCAACAAAGCTTTCAGGCCCACGATGCTCTGTCTTCTCTACCTGATGGGAGAAATTGACTCTGTGCTGCTGAATATACTTTTTGCTTTTCCCATTCTTTTCTCATCCCATACAATTTTGTCTTCACTGCTAAAACCACTCATACCATTTAGATTCTAATCTTCTTGGAAATTTCCTCATCCTGATCTCATGTAACCTTTTGAGCAGTGGACTCCATCAGCCCTGTCTCCTTTTTGGCTTTTTAGAAACCCCCTGAGCGTGGGTCTCTTCTACTCTTACCAATCTCCTCTGATCGCTTCGGGAACATTTCTATCCTCATTTTCCTGCATTCGGTCTCCTGCTTTTCCCCAGGCACTTGACGATTACCAAGTCCTGCTGATTTTACCTCTTAAGCAATTTTAGACTTTTTACCCTTGTCCCCTTCCATCCTAGCACTTCCTTACTTCATCTCTGGTTGGCTATTATAGCAGCCTTGGAAATAATTTTCCTGCTTAGAGCTATTTCCTCCTCACCTCTACCCTCCACGCAGCCACCCAGAATGCTCTTTAAGAAACGTAAAATCTGACGGGGGCCAGGCATTTCTGTAATCTCAGCTAGTTGGGAGGCAGAGGTCAGCCGTGGAAAAACTGTCAGGCCCATCTGACAAATAACTAAAGCAAAAAAAGGGCTAGGAGTGTGACTCAGTGGTAGAGTGCTTAGCAAATGCAAAGCACTGAGCTCAGACCCCCACTACTGTAAAAACAAAAACGAAAACAAATCCAAAAGACGACACTGCAGGTGTGGAGGCCGGCATTATCAAGAGCTCTGGGTCCATACTGTGATTAGGTATTCATTCCTGCACTAACTTTCATTCTGGACAATGGTAAAACCCAACAGCCTACATGGAGGACTCCAGGCAGATGCCACAGTGGGGGCTATACCACCGGGATCCCCCACACCAGATGGGACAGAGGTGCCGAGAAGAAAGGGACCTGTGACCTTGCCGGGGTGACTGATGTGGTCATTCCTGGAGGAGCTGAGAATTCTACAGAATGTTGGTAGGAGCCATAAGTCACTAAAGCAGCCCCAGGCATCATCCCTGGCTTCCCGCCCTGCAGGACCAGCAGGTGAATCACGGGCACTGGCCCCAGCCTGCCCATTCCTGGCTGAGTGGCCTTGGTGTCCTAGGGGGGAAGCTTGTATACCATTCATGCCTTTAGCGAGTTATTGGAAAGTGGAACAAGAATAGATTGCTGGCAGAGTCGGAGTTGAGGAGCAGATGGATCGGGGAGTGGGAAGGGAGCGTTCGGGGAGGGCAGCAGTTCTGTTTAGCACCATCATCAGTCATACTCGGAGGAGCTGAATGCCTTCCCTAGCACACAGCCATCCATCAGAAGGGCCTTTGTCGTGGCCTCCCCCCCGCCTGCAGGGCCTCTGCGGCACTCACAGATGCCTCGGCACCTGCAAGAGGTACCCCAAGCCATGGAGTCATCTCCCCTTCACACCTCACAGGGGCTCCCACGAAAGCCACTCCGACAGATGGCTTCAACTCTGGGGTTTTGTCCTGATACTTGAGTCTCTGCCTGCCCCTCATCGGTGCCTCAGCCAGCAGCCTGCAATGGCTGACAGAGAGCTGGGCTCGCCCGGCAAACCGCTGGCTGTGCACTCACTGATGATCTACAAATACAAATCATAGTCAGCAGTGTACTTTCCTGGCCTCAGCACCTCAGCAGGCCATGACAGCAGACAGGGGCTCCCTTTGGGAAGACACGAAGCTCCACACTGCCTTCTGCTCTTCCTTTCGTTCTGAGTGGCTAAGAACCATTTCTAGGTTTCTTTTTGTACCCTTCCGTCGTAAAACCCTCCTGTAATTCGAGGCAGCACTACGGCCATCTGCCCCTGAGACCAGAAAGGAAGCTCCTTTTGAACAGAGGCAAGGAGGCCACCAGAGTCACAGGCAGGTGTAGAGAGAGCACGCGGATAGAGGGCGGGGCGTGGCCCCAGCAAGAGACAGCATAAAATAACTTTGTGAAGTGAGTCCACACATCTTTACGGAGCTGCCATGAGCGCTGCGCAAGGGGCTGAAGCTCTGGGTCATGATGACACCTGAAGAGCATTTGGCAAGAGTATAAATTCCAAGACCCACGCTGCTTTCCAGTAATCCATCTCAGAACCACACGCCCATGCTCATACACAAGTGGCCCAGGCGCACCGAAAAATGCAATGATGACATGCCGAGCTGAGGATTGTGAAACAGTAAGCCGCTGCTGCTCACTCTCACAGTGACATCCACTGAAGAGAGCTCGCAGATTCTAGAGAGAGCTGTGAGAGATAAATGAGCACAGGATATAGAAAATAGAAGAGAAAACTGGGTCCAGCGACTCACAACTGTCATCCTAGCTAATAGGGAGGTTGAGATCTGGAGGATCATGGTTCGAGGCTAGCCCAAATAGAAAAGTCCACAAGACTCCATCTCAAACAACAACAGCAAAAGATTAGACTAAGCTGGGCGCCAGTGGCTTGTAATCCTAGCTACTCAGGAGGCTGAGATCTGAGGATCGCGGTTCAAAGCCAGCCCAGGCAGGAAAGTCTGTGAGACTCTTATCTCCAATAAACCACCAGAACATTGGAAGTGGTGCTGTGGCTCAAGTAGTAGAGTGCTAGTCTTGAGCTGAAGAGCTGAGGGACAGCACCCAGGCCCAGAGTTCAAGCCTCACAATGGACAAAATAAAAAGGTTAGGCTAGAGGCACGGCTCAGATGGTAGAATACTAGCAGAGCAAATGAGAGGGTCTGAGTTCAAACCCAGAATGGCCAAAAGTAAATTTAAAAGAAAAGAAGTGGGAGAAACAGGACAGTTGATACGACATTTTCAGTTTATCAAGATACAAGTTCTGGGAGCAGTACTTAACCGTCTATCATAACACAAATTCAAGTGTCTCCTGTAAAAAAAATACTTGACATGACAATCATTTATTCAAATCTCTATAAAGGAAACCCCTTGTCCCCATTTTATAAAGAAACAGCAACTCAGAGAAATGAAGTTGCCCACGTTTCTGGCAAGTTTAGCTGAGATGTAGATCCCGGTGAGTCTGACCCTAGAGCCTATGGTCTTCATAAATACGAAGCTAACCTGTAATGACCATTTACCACGACAAGACTCCTCACTGTTTGAACCCAATCCTTACAGTGCTCTGGGACATTTGTATTCTTGGAACTACATTTTTCCCACCAAGGAAAACTGAGGTGCAGAGAAATCAGCCAGCTACCTGCTCGAGGTTCACTGACAGCATGACAAGTGGAAGTGTTCAGGTTCAGCCAGGTGCAGCCAGGGCTCCACCCCTCACACCACTCCTCCCTGTCTCTCAGTATCCCCATAGGCTGCAAGGATACCTTAAAGCTTGAGGTTGCACCTGGCATCCTGAGGGACTGGATTCATTCCAGGAAAATCCCAGAGGAGGGACAGGGAAAGGGATTCGCCATGGGAGCCATACACTCTGTGTATAAAACCCCCTTCTGTGTTGCGGAATGTATGTGGTCAAATGTCTGAATCCGTGATGGACTGACTTCACTTCGGCTGGGTCTGAAGTGG
The DNA here is from genome assembly GCF_019054845.1 of Dipodomys spectabilis. Classification (NCBI taxonomy): domain Eukaryota; kingdom Metazoa; phylum Chordata; class Mammalia; order Rodentia; family Heteromyidae; genus Dipodomys; species Dipodomys spectabilis. The sequence continues at coordinate 8,175,180 of NW_024870753.1, read as the reverse complement.
AGACGGGCTGTGGTCTTTATTGTTACTGCTCTGCTCAGCCACTGACTCAGTGGGTCACCATTTACCTCGGTGTCTGATCGGGCTTCCCGGCAACCTCCCCTGCCGTGTCTCTGCCTCTCAGCAATCAATCTGATTTGATTAGGGCCAGGATCCCTCCAGAGTAACTCGGAGACATTATCCAACTCACACGTTCAGGTTTCCAGTCTGGTGCTCTCCAGAGAAACCAGAGAAGCCCGATAGCCCAACCTAGGCCCCTTGAGAAGAAAGAGAGAGGAAAGCATCCCCAGAGTCCTTCCCCCTGCCTCCCCCCCCACTTCCCACCCCTTTTCCCACTCTGGCTAAGATGTCTCACGCTTTCATGCCCACTGAGCTGGCCAGCACACTTCCTGTTCTCCCAGGGTTCCAAGTCAATGCCACTGGCCTGGTTTCCATTCCTGAAAGGGGCCCCACCCCGATTTTCACAGCCTGATGGAGGATTTTTGTGGCTTTGAAGCCCAATTGTGAGCTTGTGTTTTTTCAAGATAAAAGCATCTCACTTCTTTGGAGTTCACCCACTGTCTTTGTCTCGCAACCGCTCTTGCAAGCCTTCAGTAATCCTATCTCCTTGCGCTGGGGATGCCGAATCTGTGAGTGACTAGGGAATATTTCCTTTTAGAGTTGCTGAGTGAGAAAATAAATAAATACGGGACTTTGAAAAGGCAGAGAAGAACGTGAAACAGCTCCGAACGGACCTGGCTCCTTCCGTAATCTCCAGCCTTCCACGCGACCTGCAATCTCATTACTCTGTGGTTCTATAAAGAAGCTCTGCCTGTGTGTGTGGAGGGGTTAAGAGGCGAGATGGAGGCAAGAGAGAATGCGTGGTTCTGACCATAGTCAAGGAAGGTCTGGCAAGAAGGCTCAAGCTCGGTGGCCTTAGCTGGGTGCTGCTGTCTTACACATGTAATCCATACTACTCAGGAGGCTGAGAACTGAAGGATCTCAGCTCAAGGTCATCCCTGGAGAAAAGGTCACTAGATTTTGTGTCCAAAGTAACCAGCAAAAATCAGGACTGGAGGTGTGGCTCAAGTGACAGAGCACCACTTTATCAGGCATGAGGCGGAGTTCAAATCCCAGTACCACCACCACCACTACCACCACCACCACCACCACCACCACCACTATCACCACTTCCTCCTCCTCCTCCTTCCCCTCCCCTAAAGATGGGTGGCATCACCTCAATGTCAGGATTCCTCATTGGAATCAGTGATGCCTGGGTTGCAATTATTGGATTAGAAGTGGGGTTAGCACCAGTTCTTTTCCTTTGAAATCTCTTGCATTTTAATAGGATAACAAAGCAGACAGGGATTATGTGAGGCTCCCGAGTATTGTCTCACACATTTTAATTGAAACCAAAGTGCCTACAGCCACTGTGAAAAAAAATCCCCCCAACTCTTCTTTACTTCCACCTTTCTCTGCTGGTTCCACATTCTTCTCCCTCCTGTAGGCACATGAAAAAGCCAAGGGACTCAAAGGATAAAAAGAAGAGACCGCTGAGGAGCCACGTGAAAGCAGGTTAAAACTGCTGCCCTCTATGCCATTTGAAGCACAAGGGAACAAGGCTTCCGTTGGTTTGATTCCTGGTGGCCATTTAAAGACCTCAGAGAGGAGATCTTTTAGGTCACGCCGGTCCTATTTTCCCAAGTCTCTTGAGGAGTGAGTTATAGTTAAGATGGTTCACATGCCAGGCAGAAACGAAACAGTGGCATCTTCCATCTTGGGCTAGTGCTTCTTGCTTGGCTTAAAAGAAGTCACAGGGACTCCTGCCTGGCCAGGAAGGCTTTCAGACTCTCTGAGTCACGTGTGCCTGGACTGTAGCCATGACGACACGGGGCCGCCACACAGAACTGGCTCTAGCTGCTGTGGCTGGGCTGGCAGCAACGCCCTGGCTTTCCTGGTGGTTTGCTCTCAGACCTTGTCTCTCACTCAGAGAGCTCAACCCCTTGTTCTGAAGGACAGCCGTGGGGGGGCAAGCGACGGGGTCAGGTTGGTCAGACCCAGGTGTCTTTCGAAACACGGGGACCTGGGCAGGATGACTTCCTCTGGTGCTGATTCCTTTTCATCTGTTGGTTTTCTTCTCTGTGCCAGGGAACATTTGGTCCCCACGTGCATGAGAGAGAAGCCTCCTGTTCATGCTGGCTGTGGCATCTTCCCTGGGAGCCCACTTCCCCTGTCTGCCTTCTTTCTCCCTCCACCCTGAGACTGGCGGTCCAGTCAGCTTCTTTAAACCTCAATGGGATGGGAAAGGGTTTGGAAAGCTAACAACCGTAAACGCCAATAACTTCACTGTTCTATAAATGAACCACATTTCTCACCTCAAGCTTCCATTTCCACCTGACTGCCAAACACAAAGACTTCTTCATCACTGCAGGCTTTGAGTCAGTTAAATACGGTGTTTTCTTAGCTCCTGCCTTCCCCCCGGGTGTACTCTGGGCCTGCTTCATAGCACAGGGGTGAGGGGAGATGTCCGACCTCCACTTGATTACACTTAGCTTCCAGTGCCCTTGTCTGGTGCCTTCCGCTGGGCCCGGTCTTTCCTGAATGCCCAGGCACCACGCTAAGTCCCACTCCACTTGACAGGTCATTTATTTCCGGGGTTTGTCACACTCCAGACACAAGCAAAACATTGTCTGTGTAACTCCTGTAACTCCCCGCGAAATCTAAGAGTGACACCTGCCCCAGGCTCCCATACAGGGTCCCTCTGAGGGCCTGTCTGCTTCCCAGCCCTCCCACCACCTCACCTCCTCCGCATTGCCCTCTTGAGCAAGCTGACCTTGGAAAATAACTCCCCAGCAGACAGCTGCCAGACTGAAGCTACCCCAGAGGCTGGAAGTACAGCAAGGCTCATTTTCAGAGGACAGAGAAGTCGTGGTGGTAATGCCTTCCACGCTCACGGTGGGCTGTGTGCTAGTCCACACCACCTTCCCCTCAACACCTTACAGACAAAGCAGCCAGAGCTCAGCAGTCCACAGTCCTAAGCTCACAGAGAAGCAATGGGCAGAGCCGAGGTTCACATGGGATCTGCCCATCTGCCTGTGTTGACGAATGGGCACACGCTGGTAATGTGGTCTTTTTTTAGCATGTGGCTTCCTGTACGCTACGAATGACATACTCCTTAGATTCTCATTCTTGAGCCTTCTCCTTTACCAGATAGAGATCCACATACAGACACTTAGAAACACATAGTGGCTCATTCACTCTCTCACTGGGGAAAACCATTCACGCTGAGCGAAAGACAAGCACATGCCAGCCCTCACTCTGCTCCCAACCTCCTTCTTCGGGGAGGATACACACAGCCAAATTTGTTGCATATTTTAGCAAGTCTATAGGTAGATTGCTAGGGTGATCATATGATTTACTGTCCAAACCAGGATACTTGAGAAAAACAGGTGTCTAAAAATAAGCAACAGAGACTCAACGGATCTACAGTGGCTATAACCAGTGCAAGCCAACATACACGTTCCCCTCCCCACCAGAAAATCCTGGGGGCTCTCCAGCCCTCACCCGCTTTGCTGTATATGTATACAGCTGCTCTCCATTAAACCCAATAGAGTGAGCATTCATTTATGCAATCAAATGTCCATGGGCTGGCCCTCTGGATTGTATTCTGAGAAAAATGGGAAGCCACTAGAAGGCTCATCCAGGGGAGTGCTGCAATCCAATTTGCATTTTCAAACAATCACTCTGATCGCTAGTGGAGAGTTCACTAGTTGAGATACAAGAATGGGAAAAGCCGATGGGGCTATGGCACCTGTCCAGGTGGGAGAACACGGGGACCTGGGCTGGGGTAGAGATGAGAAGGGGAAGATTCAGGAACCGGGGGTGGGGGAGCACCTCTAGGAGGTGTGTACCCCGGGGGGTGCTCGGTGCCTACAGCACACAAGATGTCCGATGGCACCAGCCCCACGCAGCCCTAGGCCCCGTGTCCTTCAAGGCTCTTTGCTGGGTGTTCTGGAAGTCGTTGTCTGGAATTTGGCAGGGAAGCAGCCCCCTCACCTGACGCAGGCTCACCTTTAGCTCTGTGGTCTTCCTCCTTGGGACACTTTCCCCCTTCCCACCATTTGCGTTTCAGGATTTCCAGGCGGTTGTTCTCCTGCAGCTGAAGGATGGCCAGGTCGAACTCGTCCCGGAAAACTGAGCCTGCAGGGGTCACGGGAGAGCCCAAGACAGGGTGTGAGTCTCCTTCTGGCCATTCTGCCTGCCTTGCCCTCGGGAAGGGGCCCAAGGTGGCCGTCTGTGGTCCCCACCTACCCCGTCACCTCCTTTGCAGACAGCAGGCCCAGCTTTGCTCAGGTTTCTCAGTTCTCCTCCCCTCCCCTGCCAGACACATTGACTGCATGCCCAGCCCACAGCCAGACACCCCAGCCCGGGACAAACGATGCCTCTTCAGGTATGTCACCCCCTCCCTCCCTTCCAGATACCCCTACTTTCTAAATAAAAAAGGGGGCCCATTCCACCAACGCGACATGCCCATCATCACTTGGAAGCTGGGGGCAGAGCTGCCCACTCACCCCCAGGAGGCCACAGCTTCTGTTTCTCTGACATGAACCACCCAGCCAACTGTCCAATGTCTACTTCAATGATTTGTCAGGCCCTTGTAGCAGTCACTACATTACACCAGACAATCGTCTATGCAGAACAGAGGCCTCTTCTTATGGCTGGGCATGGTGGCTGCTAGGTGCCACTTAATTGGAAGCTGGTTCCAGGCAAAAAAGTATAAGACCCTATCTAAAGAAGAACTAAAGAAGCCAGCCACAGGCCCTGGTGGTTCACATGAAATTTTAGCTACTTGGTAGGCTGAAAATGAAAGGATTTCTGTTAGAGGCCAGCTTGGGCAGAAAAAGCTTTTGAGGCTCCTTAACTGAGAGCTCTGAGGAGCAGTGTGCACCTGTCACTTCCTCCCCCTTCCCCCCCCCCCCCCCCCCCCCGAGCAAGCTGCACAGGAGGCTGAGATCAGAAGATCTCAGTTCCAGGCCAGCCTGGGCAGAAAAGCTCTTGAGTCTCTGCTTCCACAGAGGGAAGCTGAGCACGGTGGTTCAAGCCTGTGGGCCCATCAGCTAACAGGGAAGCTAACAGGTCGATAGCTCAGGTACTGGGCAGGAAGCAAGAAAACTATCCTAAAATTAACCAGCAAAAACCAGGGCTAGAGGTGCAGCTCACTGGTATTAAGCTAGCCTCAAGTATGACGCCCTGAGTTCAAACTCCAGATGCCAAAATTAAAAGGGCAAAAAATACAAGAGGTGGGGGATGTGGCTCAAGTGGTAGAGCACCTGCCTAGCGAGTGCAAGGCTCCAAGTTCAAACCGCAGGACTGTCAACAGAGAACGAAAGTTTCCACTCATGTATGTGGATGGAGCTACCCCGTCCTGGAAGCTGAGTTGAGCAGAGCCCGCTCCCCTGTCTGTCGCCCATGCCCCCACTTGCCCTTCCTCTTCTAACAGAAGGCTTTTCTCTGTTCAGTATGATTTGTTTTTGAATTTTTCTGATGGCGTGCGGTCAAGGGGCTTTCGTTCTGGAATTAAGGTTTAATCACAAAAACAGGCTTAAATGAAACTGGGGAATGCTCCATGCCCCACAGCAGGCTGAGGTCTGAGATCACTGAGAACCGGCTGCCAAGATGCTGGAAAAGAACTCAGCTGCCCGTTCGTTTTCTTGCCCAAGCTCCATGAAGGTCTGGGGCAGGAGATGCCTCGGAGCGACAGGGGCTGCGGTGGAGGAGTCTGGCAGAAGCTTGGAACGAACCAAGTGTTATTTCGAGTGCTTCTCGCATTTGAACGGGATCATCTGGGGATTCTGTTGAACTGCATGTTCTGTTCCGATACGTTTGGGGCAGGGCCTGAGATCCTGTGTTTCTAACAAGGCTGTGGACTCGCACAATAGAGCCTCCCTCCTGCAACAACAACAACTACTTCTACTATTACCACACACACACACACACACACACACACACACACACACACACACACACACACACACACTGCCAGGCACGTGGACTCACACGCTCGCCAGGCCCGCAGCACGGATGCGCTTGCTCGCAGGCAGGCTCAGGGGAAGCAGGTGCCCAGCGTGCACCTGCAGCAAATGAATGGATTTAGGAGCAAATTGCCTTACAGATGTGGTTAGGTGTTAGCCTAAAGAACATTGCAGATTTAGAAATGAGAGTCTGGATCAGCAAGGCATTGCAAGCAGTTTCAAGGTACTTTCAATTCAAGCTCACAGCATATCAGCGGCTGCATGAAAGGCTACTCTGCCCACTCCGGCTTTCTAAGCTCCTAAACCACCTGATAAAATTCCCATCTTTCCCTTATTCAGTTTCTCTTCATTTTCCGGTGTCCAACCACATTGTTCATTCTGCATTTATGTCCTTCCCTCTTACTTAGGAATGATACACATGCATAACCTCAGGGCACCTGTACTGTGCTGAGGGGAGCCATGAGTGAGATATCACATGTGCAAACAGTATCATGCCAGATACAAGCCACATGGATTTCTCCCTGTTTTCCTTGGTTATTGATGGAAGTTTCTAGAACTGGTCTCTCTCTCTCTCTCTCTCTCTCTCTCTCTCTCTCTCTCTCACACACACACACACACACACACAGAGTTTCTAGAATTGGTCTCTCTCTCTCTCTCTCTCTCTGTCTCTCTCTCTCTCACACACACACAGAGTTTCTAGAATTGGTCTCTCTCTCTCTCTCTCTCTGTCTCTCTCTCTCTCACACACACACAGAGTTTCTAGAATTGGTCTAATACACACACATATACATATATAGAGAGTCAAGTTCCTCATGAAAACTTTTGAAGCCCTTGACATTTAGGTTAAATTTATTTAATCACTGGACTATCACCAAGGTATGCCCTAAGTTCATTTCACGGTTCACTCCACCATGTTAAAAGGAAATGTCAGCCAATGAGAACCAAGGAGCCCATATCTGTTGCCCATAAACTGTAACAGACATTGATGAAATATGACAGTAAATAGAGGATACGCAGGTTTACGAGTAGGCTGAACAAGGTCTCTGGTTTACAAAATTGCTAGTGTCAGAATCTACAGAGTTTGGGGATGACTCCTAGGATTGCCTGTATATTCATGTGCTTGGCTTCTGATCAGCATTGAAGAAATCACCTGCTCAACAGCATTAGGAGGTTATGGCGAGGGCGATTGTGGAGCTCAAGGTCTACAACCTAGGGAAGGCTCCTGGGACAATAACCAGGCTGCATTAACACTAGGTCTGTCTGCTCTGTGGCTACGTTCACTGCACGCCACAGGTATAAATGAATCCTGCCATTTTCCTGTTTTTGATGTGATGGTACATTTTGGTTACTACTTATTTGCCTGTTTCTGAAGAGTCCAGCCATCCTGATTCCAGAGAGATTTTAGTAAAGGATAGCCTGTTCCACTGCTACAACAAAATACCGCCAGCTGGACACTTTGTAAACAGCAATGGATTGGAGGCTGGGAAATCCTCCATCAAAGCTCCAAAAGGCTCAATGTCCAGTGTGGTTCCATGGAGCTCTCTATGTCCTTGTGTGAAGGACATAGAAATCCCTCTATTTATTTTTGCAGAATTGGGGAGATCGAACTCAGGGGCCTAGCACTCACAAGGTGCTCTACTACTCAGGCCATACCTCCTGCCCCTGAATCCTGTAATGTGTAGAGCTTTGTGTTAGGGAAAGTGCATCTATCTGTGCTCTGATGACTTCAGTTCCTGCTGCTTCCCCTGTTGCCTTGCTTAAGGACACGTGTATTCAAGGGTAACCCTCTCTGGCCCCTACGGCCCCCAATAGCGCACGTGTGGCAAAAGGCTGTATGTCAATACCATCTGGGGCACCTGTCTGGGACCATCCTTTTCTGCACTGATTAGTGTTGAGGTAGGATCTTGCCCCTCACCAAGGTATACATCTGAACTGTGATCCCCCTATTTTGTGCTTCCTGCCATCTGTGAGATGACAGGAGCATAACACTATGCCCAGCTCCTCCTGTTAAAATGGAGTCTTACAGACTCTCTTGCCTAGGCTGGCCCAGAACAGTGATCTTCCCAATCTCAGCCTCCCAAATGCCTATAACTACAGGCGTGAGCCCTCAGCGGCACCAGCTGGGTCCCACCGCCATCTCGGCAGCCACTAATCCTGTCCCCCTCAGCTTCTGGTGGAGGCTCGCTCACCAATGGGAAGCTCAAGGTGTAAATGCCCATCAAAAAGCACAAGTGTGAAAAGCACACCTCTGTACCCTCCCGTAACAAAGATGGATGGTGTCCAGTCAACACACCATCCACCAGTTTCCCAGGTGCCCAGTCAGCATGCCATCCGCCAGTTTCCAGCCATTTTCAATTACCCATGTTGACTGGCTTAGACAGATCAGTGAAACCCACAAACATCGTAAGTGCCATCTCCCATGATCATGGCAATACACTTTCCACTGGGGATGCTAACTACCAGTCACATTAATTCATTTGACAATAGCTATCTCTTCCTTCTGCCACTGCCAGTAAAGATATTAATCAACACAACAAAGGTCAAAAGAATGGAAGTAAGAGACCGAAGGGACCAAATCCCTAAAGTAACAGTCAAGGGTGCCAATGTGCATTTAAAAATTAGAATTAAGCCCGGTGCTTGTGGCTCACGCCTGTAAACCTAGCTACTCAAGAGACTAGACCAGGCAGGAAAGTCTGGGAGACTCTTAGATCCAATTAACCTCTATAAAACCAAAAAATGGAGGTGTGGCTCAAGTGGTAGTATGCCAGCTTTGAGAGAAAAGCTAAAGGATACTGCCCCCGGCTCTGAGTTTCAACACCAGTACCTGGTCTCTCTCTCTCACACACACACAAATTAGAATAGGGAATCAATTAAATAGCCAGTCCACTAACTCTTAATACTTACAGGTTAAACCTGATTGCTATTAGTAGAAGTACATGGGTTAGCGTTTTTGTTAACCTTAAGCGTGCCAGCCTAAAGTCATGTGTTAAACTGGTTTGTAGACACAAGGGTTGTCGAATTCAATTCTGTGTCCAGTGGTTTTAAGGACCCTAGGCCTGCCTGGACCTGGATGGCAGCTACCCCGGGAGGCTGCTCCTCTCCTGCATACCGACGGGCATGCCAATCCCATAGCCCTTGGTGTCCAGCAGGTCCCCGATCTGTGTGAGGTTGCAGTTCCGCTGCCGGTAATACTCATTCATGGTGGACTCCAGCAGGAAGGCGTAGTTGGAATTCAGCACCCGGGCGATCCCCTCCTCCGTGCTCTTCACGAACACGCTTGGCTGCTTGGAGTACATGTAATTCCACATGCGTTGGTAGGTCTGGTAGCGGGAATTCTGGGGGAAGAAAAGACGGAAGCAGGATTGGGAACACAGAGAGGAACTGCTGCCTTCAAGAGGGACGGAATCAAAGCCTTAAAGTGCTGGCCCTTCTGCCTCTCGACCACCACCGTCCTCCACTCCCCTGGCCCCGTTATTGTCAAGGACTTTTTCCCCTTGAGTCACTGCTCAAGGTTTTTCCTGCCACTGACTCGTGGCAGAGGAGGATCTTGACTTGTGTCTTGTACAGGAGACCAAGAGACCACAGGAGCTCAAGGCCCTGTGGCTTCTGCCTACAGGTTGGTCTTCGAGGGTCAACTTCCATTTTCTGGTACAAGAATTGATCCTGGTTGTGTCTCTCCATTGTCCCTCAGCGTGGGGCAGTGAGCTCAGGCTTGTTCAGGATTTATACAGCCACGCCACCTGAGGAAGCAGGGCAGCTGTTTTCTATCTACCTTAAACCCAAAACAGCCACATATTGGATGCTGGCTTCAGCTTTATCAATAGCAAGACAGAATTCCCCGGAGCCTATCCAGACTCCATGTTTACATGAAACTCTCCCTGGTCTCTGTGTCTACCAGTGTGGAGACTTGTATGGAAAACAGAAAGCTGAGGGCCTTGGGCTTGCTTTATGTAGAAATCAGCTGCTTGGATATTAGGTTGGTTAGACACCAAAGAGCCCCAAGGGAAATCTACTTCCCTAGAAATCTTGGAGCATATGAAAACTACGATTCTGTGTGGCCTAGTTCTGTCAGCCTTGGTGATCAATCAGCTTGTCTGACAGAGACTTCTCTATTGTGGCAGGGCCTTCTCCTGAGCTTTGCAAGGAAATCCCCAAAAAGCCAAAGCATTGCTATTTCAGATCTATCAGCCTGAAATGGATCATCCCAGGTCCTATTATCTACTGTTTTGCTAACCTCAGCCATTTGTGTATCAGTTTAACCCCACGTTGTCTAGGTACTATATATAACATTGAACTCACTACTTGAGATCTAAATGTGCATGGTAGCCCCTTCTTATGAAGTAATGGAAATAAAACTACAGGTTTGGTTCCCGAGGAATGCATGCATATATCCAAATGCACATAAAATAAACATGTAATTATTGCACTCAAAAGGAGAGTCCCACCATGATAAACCTAAAGTCATCTCGAGGACCAACAAATTGTTCATGTACGGGACAAGCTGAGGGTAACCGGAAGTGGTTTAGGGACCTCCTACTGGGGCTATTCGATGGCGCAGGAGGAGACTGTAGCCCCACTGTGTCTCTAATGCTCAAAGGAGAGGATGAGATGAGGAACGATGTTTTTATCTCCAGTGGACAAACATCTCGACTCCGTTCCACCCCCACCCCCATGTCGGTGAGCAGCCACATGGGTTTACTTGGAAGAAAGTCATGCTGGAGCCTCCGTGAATGGTGCCGTACTCAATGGCGGTCTGGTCAGCCAGGTCATCCACCGACTCAATGGGCACGTCCATGCGCTGCACGGTCAGGAAGGCAGCCAGGTTGGCCGTGTAGGATGAGATGATGATCAGCGTGAAGGCCCACCTGGTCAGGAAAGACCGGGAAGTCATCACTGCCCAGCGTCTTGGCCCCCAAATCCAGTCCCACCGAGACAGAGGAGAAACCACTGCCTCTCTCCCGAGGGAGTGTACGAGGTCAAGAGAAATGAATCGAGTTTGTGAAGGTTGCCCAAGAAGAAGACCACTGGTTCCCCTGTTTCAGTTTCTGAAAGGAAGTCACTGTTGGTTGTTATTTCAAAGATGTGTGGTCCACGCACAGGACACAGTCTGGGGGACCATGGAAATGAGCTGGTGAAGGAGCTAAGGGTACCAGCCAGAGGGCTCTGTTCAGAGCTGGAGCCGGGCCTACTGCCCTGCCTCCTGGTGCTTACGCCAACATTCGGATGCACGTGGCCACATCCTAAGTCCTGCCACGAGCTACCTCCACAACCTCCCATGACCCCTATCACTCAACGAGGCCAATCTCCTATCCTGATTTGATGGTGAGGAAACAATGATCTGCCAGGAAACGCATTGGTGAATTTTTATTGCAGAACTAGTTCTACAGACCTTAATGGCACAAAGTCTCGCATGAAAACAGACTGCTTCACCGTATCGTTGAACTACTAACACGTTGGAATTTGAAAATACTCTTGCAATGGCCATGTGGTCCCAAACTTGATCGCTTTATTAAGTTACTAGAACTCATCAAAAATTAGAATAAGTTTGCAATGCAGGAAGCATACAGGCTAAAGCCTTTAACAGGGTTTTTTTTTGTTTTTTCACTTCGGTAGGTTAAGTAAGCTTTTCCCGCTAGGCCAACAGTATGGATATGCATCTCAATTCTTTCCTGGATAAGAAGGTGGACAGATCTATGAGCAAATTATGAAGAATCCGACTCTGATTCAGAGGGTGTGAATTCACAAGACAATGTCGTGACATAGACAGACACGGCCAGCCGACGCACTGCGGCTGGCAGCCTCCAGGTGGAATTTCCAGAGTAGGAAGCCCTACTTTCCCTTTTGCCATGTCCCCAGGAACTCCTGCAGGCCTCCTTCATGGGAGGCGGTATGTGTACCAGAGAGCCGGGGTGGTCACGCTCTGCCTGAGAGGTCGTAGGGAAAACCGCTCTTCTCAGTGTGTCTGTCTATAAATGGGAATCGTGTTTGCTCTGCTTCGCTTCACACTTGTGAGGTGTGTAGATCAACCCTAACTCAAAGACGGAAGCACCATTTTTCCTTTTCCTTTAGTTTCAACCAACTGAGGAGGAAACAGTGGGTCACGCTACTAAGCCCTAGACACATCGGAGTCCAAACCAACAGCTGATTTTTAACAGATGATCCAAAACTCTTACTTTGCAGACCTGCCTCTCGGGCTTTATAGGCTTCCCCTGCCCCCATATTCTCCCATCAGGAAATGGAATGGATGCAGCACTTTCATGTTTCCAAACAGCTTTCCCGCCCGCTGAATCATCTGCCCATCTCTGAGTGTGTAGGAGTTTCTATTTTCCACACCTACTGGACAGTGAGCCAAGAGGCCAGGCTTCAAGTCCCACCCTCCTCCTCTAGGGACTTCCCAGTAGACTCACATTTGCATACATCTGCATATGCCTGCCAGCTGTTTTCAGGACAAGAAGTTGCCTTGGCTTTGCTGTGCAGTCAGGGCTGGCTCCCTTACCTCCTCTTTGCACTGACTCTGCTCTGTGTCCAGACTCCACAGGCAGAGCAGGGGGTAAAGTGGCCCCCAACTGTCTCAGCGGCAGCCAGCCCCATAGTCCTATGCTAGCTTGGTCTGTAAAAGGCTTAGGGGGTTCACCTGCAGGGCTGCTAAGTTCTCTGTCAACCAGCAGCCACGGTGGACTTCTTCAGGATCCCCCCACGGTTCCCCATTTGGTCTGGTCCTGCCACCCCTCCCCTTGCGGCCTGGTGGGGGGGGGGGCGCTTACCAGACGCCACTCACACAGCGGGTGGACAAGGCCCGGGGGGCGATGGTGGACCCCTGCTGCATGAAGCCGCCCACGGGAAACCAGAGGCTGTTGCCCAGGGAGTACTGGTTCACCAGGAGGTTGCATCGGCCCTGCGCGCACGGGTGCGGGCTGTACCACTCATAGGGTGTCAACCTGTGGGAGGAGAGGAGCAAGCTCCAGTGCTGAGAAGGCGGGCACAGGTCGCAGAGGCCCCGGAGAGGAGGCAGCTCTCCTCCGGGCCTCACCCCAGGCCTCTGTGACCAGCTGGCCTGGTGGCTGGGGCTTGCCTTTTTCCCAAGCAAAAAGAGAAGCGGAGGGTTGTTAACCAAGTTGGTGGCATTTTTCTTTCACCAAAGAAACATTCTTCCCTAATGAATTCTTTTTTTTTTTTGTCTGTGGTGGGTCTTGAATTCTGGGCCTGGGCGCTGCCTCTCAGCTCTTCAGCTGAAGGCTAACGCTCTACCACTTGAGCCACAGTGCTACTTCTGGTTTTCTGGCAGTTAATTGGAGATAAGAGTCTCACGAACTTTCTTGCCCGGGCTGGCTTTGAATCGTGATCCTCAGATCTCAGCCTCCTGAGTAGCTAGGATGACAGGTGTGAGCCACCAGCACCCAGCTACCCAATGCATTGTGATATGGACCTCCAACATCAAATCACTGGAGCCCCCTGACAGGAAGCAGAGAGGTTATGAGAAACTTAGGAAGTGACTTGTCTCTTGTCCCAAAGCCCTCAGACAGGGACCCCTAGGGCTTGAAAAGCCTTGTCCTCCTTCTGTAGTTCCCAACCTTCAGCCTTCATCACAATTACCAAGGAGGCTCCTCTGTGGGCCTCTGGGCTGGCCCTGCCCCCAATCTACACATTCCCAGGGGACAGGGGGCTGCCACTGCTTCCATGGCCACTCTGAGAGGCCTCAGCTCACACTCCTAAGATGCAGAGACACTGGGACCTGGGAGCTGAGACTTCCTCAGCTGGCTTGGGAATGGCTACTGAGACCTGTTGCTGCATACAGTTTTCCTTTTTCAAATGAGTATGAGATTGGAATAGAGTGGGTCCAGATAAAGGGGTCTGAGGGCCTGGGGGGCCCTGGCTGTCTCCCAAACCTCTGGGAGTTTCCAGGAGCCTTTGCATTCCTCCACTGTAGAACAGAATATCCTGGGCTCAATATGGTTGAGTATGCTTGTGCGTACTTGCATGTGTGTGTGTGTGTGTGTGTGTGTGTGAGAGAGAGAGAGAGAGAGAGAGAGAGAGAGAGAGATAATGAAGTGCTAAGACCCCTTTCCTGGCTGTAGAGGTGGATAGAGAACTATGCCCAGGGGCTGGAGCGAATTTCAGAGCCGTGGAGCCGGGCACATGCCGACAGCTTCCTGCAAGTGGTGGCAGACAGCACTGCGAAGTGGAGAGCGTAAGTGTCAGACAGCCTGCGAGCTCCGGCACCTCGCCAGCTGTCACTGACAACAGATCGTTGGCAGTGGCAATGCCTACGGGCCCCAGGGGGTAGGTGGCACCTCAGCTGCAAACGCAGAGCCGGAGAAGACTAACGGTTGGTGACCATGGCCGTTCTTTGCTGGGTGGCTGATGACAGTTTTGGATCTTGACCTCCATCTCTCTGGGAAGAGGTACCCACAGAGTGATTCAGCCCCATTGGGCAAGACAGGGGCTCACAGGGGGTTAGTACCCTGAGAGTCACTGGGGCTCCGGACATGTTGCTGCCTCTGCTAAGTGGAGCATGTGTCCCTCCCCATCCATGAAAAGAACACACTGCCTGCAGAGAGAATGCACTGGGGAGGGGGAACCCCGCTATCACTTGCAACCGAGTCCCGCCAGACTTCTAGAAGCATTTCCTGAGCTGTTCTCTGCTCTCCCCTAACAGGTGGTCCACTGTAGTAAGGTGAGGGATGTGAGGGAGCAGCGTGGGAGCCACTAGGGCTGGCTCTGCTCCTGGGGAGGGAGTCAGCGATCCCAAAGCCCAGGCTGGACCGATGGCCCATAACAGGCTCAGACACCAACAGCCATGGACATCAGTGGGAAGCCACAGGTTCGGGAGGCTCCTGGGCATCTCCCAGAGGGCTTGGGTCAGTCCCCAGCCTCTGGGGGACAGGGGAAGTGTATTCTCCCCAGTCTGTCCTGACCATGTGTCTCAGCTCAACCCTGATCATCCAGCACCCTTGCCACCTGCTCCCTCCACTGACGTTTTCAAACGGGACAGCTGTGTTTTCGGGGGCCAATCCTGGCTCTGCAGAAGAGCATTCTCCCTGGCCGGTGTCACCGCAGCCTCGGGTCCCACCCCGCCCCTCTGGATTTGCAGGCTCTGTTTCTTGTCATTCAGCATTTTGTGGCAGGTCCTGGCAAGGACTGCTTCCAGGGCAGCCAAATGCACAGTGCTTAATCAGAGTGATTTTCCTACCACTTCACTGTCTCCCCTCTTTCCCAAGGCTCCTACACAAATGATGGGGAGAGGGGGGGCAGGGAAGGTGGCTGGAGGGGGGGAGATGGAGACGGGCAAGGGGCAGGAGGCAGGGGTGCAGAAGCAAATTGAGACAAGTGTTCCTGTCTGGGTCATGCACATTAGGGATGGTACATGCAGCCAGATGGATGGGCAGTGTTAAGTCGACAGCTGGGCAGACAGCATTTCAGGTCCCGAGCTCCTCTCCCATCCCTCCCATTTGGCACCAAGGTCTTTTCAACTGCCCTCTCCTCCTCCCACCCCTGCCCCATGCAGTTCCCAGATGTGGACACGAGGTGGCGGTGTGAGGACAGGCACGGGGAGCAGAGCGTACCTAGCCACGAGGAAGAGGACGCAGCTGACAGCCAGATAGGCGAGAAGCATGAAGAGCCAGACGCCTGGAGAAAAGGGGTCCAGGAAGGAGAAATAGCCAGGTCTGCGACCCTAGAAATGGAAATGAAGACAAGATTCACCACACACTGTCAGTCAAAATGGCTTAGGGCAGGGCAGGGCGTCTGGAGAGTATGGGTTTGGATCTAGATTTCTTTGGCTGATTGGGGATGAAGGTCTAGCGGGGGCTGCTCCGAACTCTGAGCTCACAGATTGGGTGGCGGACCAGTTCCTAGGAGAGGGAGGTTTGCATCCAACAAGCAGAGCAGCCCTGTCTACCCCGGCTGCACCACGGTATTCTTGGGGCAGCACGGATGGGCTCTGGAGCATCTCTGAGCTCTGGGCATCTGACCTCGGCATCCCTCTTTGACCCCCGCATCTTTCCCACAAGTGTGCTAATGCCACAGGCATCTGGGATCTTTTCTTGCGAGATCATCTCACACACAGTGAGGCGTCCTCAGCAGGCCTGGAAACAGGCTGGGAAGGCATCTTCTCTTAGGTTCGTTTTACCAATGGAATAAACAGAGTCCAAAGCAGTCAAGATGTTTCTTAGGTCACACAGCTGTCAAGTAGAAGACCTAGGACCCAAACACTCATTGTGTTGACTCGAAGGCCAAGGCCCATCCTGGCCTCGCATGTGCGTGTGAGAACGCGCCCACAGACGTGCACCACCGGAGGATGGGGCCAGGGGCGGAGCCCGGGTGCCAAGGGCCCACCCTCGTTCACAGGAAAGCAAAGGGAATGAATGAGCAGCACAGGCGAGGCATCTGCTCCATCTTTAGCTGTATGGTCTTGGGTAAGTCCCTGATCCTATCTAGCCTCAATTGGAATTGGACTAGATCAGAAAAAAATAAATCCCACGGGAAGTCTAAGGATCACAGAGCCCACAGACTGACTTCGTCTGTTGGCCAGTGTTTTGTAATAGTTCCCAGTATTGAACAATGAGGAGACTGCACAGGAAAATAAACACGTCTAGCTTTGTAAATGACCCGGTGATCTGACACCTGCAGAGTGGAGTGGCGGGCGCCATTGTACATGAGGTGTGTTCTTCCCATCCCTGACCCAGGCCTCCGTCTTGTCCTTGGCTTGCCCTTTCCAAAACCATGAAACTACTGGGCCAGATGGTGCCAAGGACCGCTCAGAGTGGAAAACACTACCATGTTATGGTCTCTGGATCCCAGGAGGTCCATGGAGGAGACTGGAAGTTGGTGTGAAGCTCAGGTATTCCACGAACAGGTAAGCCTTCAAGTTCATGATTCTATCCGTCATTGGAACAACTTACTATCAGTATCTAGGTATTTCATGCAAATACTAGAGAAAAAAAACCACTGATGGGAACCCCTTCTGCCAATGCTGCGCTAAACTGATCCAGTAGCAGATTTCATAGGAGGCGAGATGTGACACTGCCGCTCCCAAGGCTGCACACGGAGCAGGTGGAGAGACACCGCTCTGCAGATCCCCCTCTTGTCCACAGGGTCCCAGTCCTGGGTGGTTCCCCCTGCTCTTCTGGATGGCTTTCCATCCCTTCTCAAAGAATCCATTCCTCTCGCACCTGGGAAACGGATTTCCTTTCCCCCTCCAGACCACAGCTCAGGGGAGGCAAAGGATATCAACAGCTCACCCTCTGCCAGGGCGGGGAGAGGGGGGCATTTACTGGGGGCCTCATGGCCATTCAGCAACACAGCAGCCACCTCTCAGGTGATCTCTCTGAGGCAGGTTTTCTTTCCCAGCGTGACTTGAGCTAGGGACGAGTCCAACAAAACCACCTGCAAGCATCATCCCTGTGGTGCATGCAGGTGTGCTGATCTGCACAGAATCTTGTGAAAATCCTTGAGGAAGGAAGCCCAGTCATCAAAGGAAGGGAACAGACATTTGGGCATGTCTGGTCCCACCATTATGTCAAATTTCCAACAGGAAACACAGGACACAAGAGCAGTGGAATCAGAGGCCCTGCTGTGGTCAATCCAGTATCGATCACAGGCTGACCATGTCTTCTGCATCATACCAAGAGCCAGCGGCAGACGCAGGAAGACAGAGCACCACGAACCCATTACGGAGAGTCTGGAAGGAGACAAAGGGGCAGATCCTGCCTACAGACCCCCTGCAGTAGAAAGCACTAGCTTGGTCCATTCTGGGGGTCTTCCTTAGCCCCAGATGTTCTCTGGGCAGATGGACCTGAATTCTCTGTGCCCTGTCACTCGGGACTGTTTTTTCCCTGTGTTTGAACTGTGAGATAGCGAGAGGAAAACAACATCTTTTATTGTTGCTTTCTAAATCTGAAACCCCATTAGCGGTTCAATGCCAGAAATCTATACCTGATTATATCACAATGAGGGAAATCGAGGAAAATGACAGCCCTATTTAAAGCTGCCATATTTGGTTATAGGTGATAAGGGATGATACATAACCGCGGGGAAACAAAAAACACAATTGAGGAGACCCAGGTTATAAACCATTGCACAAACAAGGACCTAGACTTAAACACAGCTCCACTAGGAACCTAACAGTCCTATTGTTGAGGCAACCTCTGATCGCATATGTGATTGGCTGACGCCAGCCAGAGGTACAAGGGCCAGGCAGTCCATTGAGAGTTAGGCCTGGGCTTATGCTACCATGGCTTAGGCTGACATGATGCAGAGGAGACGAATGTTCCTTGAGAGATTCTGCACACTTACCATTTTGCCTGTGTGGATGCTTTCGACTGCTTCCTTCCCAAAGGACACCTGAGTTACTGGCACTTGAGAAAATCAGGCGTCACGTGCCACAGGCATTTCTCCCAAATAATAGGTTTTCTGGAAGCCCCAAAAGATGTACGATGGGGATACTTTTCTTCACTATGTTCTCTTGACTTCCAGACTTCATTTTCCCGGCTGGCAGATGGAATAACTGAGACTCAGGGTGGGTAAGTGCATCGCTCAAATCGCTGGTGATGGCTTTGGTTTCTCTAGTGTTCATTCATCAAGCTGGGCCATCAGCATGCCATACTCCACTCGAATACCATCTGTACCAAGTCTTCCTCTCCTCTTAAATCGTTGCAACTTGCGCTCAGAAACTCCCTCGTTCATCCCAAGACTTCTCCCCAGTGTCCCCAGAATCTCCACCTCCTCGATCCTTCCAACCTCTTAAAGGACTCGTAAGTGTTACGGATTATTTATCTTCATCGTCATTTCTTTTGACTCTGGTATTTATGGGCATCTGTATTGATTTATACAATCAATATAACTGCTGACTGCAAGTTGGGTCTGTACCTTCTGGTAAAACACAGCCACTTTGGAAGCAGATAATTGGTGTTTTATACATGTCTCTATAGAGAGATAGCCCTCGATCCATGCCCCAATGCCAGGGAGAGGTCAAGCGCTGCTGGTAGAATTGAAAATTAGATGGCAGTAGATGCCCGGGGCTTTGGGACCAAACTTCAGACTGACTACACCAGGATTAGCATCCTTGATGCTCTGTGGTGGAACAAGAAACCAAAGGCTGGCTACCAGCTGACTGTGATCGTAGCATGCTGGGGGAGGTCCTTTGACTGACAGGGTCTTTATGACTTTCCATACAGCCCTGATGTGTGCACTGAACTCCTCTTCCATGCAAAGAGCTTCTCTTGTCCTTAAGAACCTACTTGCAAACGCACTGACACTTCACTCCAGGTGAGGTAAAGTATTATTATCTTATAATAGGAATGAAATTGCTTTCTCCCAGTCAAGCCAGATGCATGGGGACACTGGAGCAGGTCAAGGAGGACACGAAGTAGATTAAAACACAGACTGCAGCCACGCCGCTCAGGATGTCTTGGCTCTACCACTTATAAGTGGTGTGATGCTGGGCCAAGTTATTTAATCTCTGTGTCTCTGTTTCTTTTTTTGCAACATGTGGGTAATAACAAAACCCTCACAGGGTTGTTTTGAGGACTGAACATGTTAACAGATAGCTACGGCTCTATGTGCACATGCTTCTTTTCTGTCCAATGAAGAGGGAGAAGAGATGGCTTGTGACACAGGAGGGAACTACCTTTTGAAGTCCTGCAGTGGGTAAGAAATACCTTTTTTTTTTTGGTCCTGTGGTGGCAGGTATTATGTCGGGGTTGATGGTGAATGCCCTCTGGCTAGAGTCGCTTTCTGTATATAACTCCTGGAGTTTCCAGGGGTTATAATTCATGCATCAAAAGAGCGCTGCCGGACGCTCTAAGGAACCAATCAGGGCTATCGTAGATGTCCGTCTCGGAAAGATGGCTCCCGGGACACAGTTGCTGCAATCTTCAGAACTCTGTTCCGCCTCAATGTTTCCAAGTAAGTCACTGGCACCGTGGCCAGGTGTGTGGCAAGTTCTCCCGGACTGGCACACGGGCAAAGGACATCGCCGTCACTTCTCAGACATCGAGTCCCGACGCTCACTCTTTCTCTCTAGGCCTCAGCCCAGCCCTACAACAGCAATGACAGAGGGCTGTCGGTGTCTTCTGTGTGCTTTTGACGGTCTTCCAGACACAATGACAATGCCTAGAGGTTTCTTGTTAAAGAGCCTACTGCCAGCGGTGGTCAGAGGTCCCCAGAATGCTTGCTGGGGCTGAAGAGGGAAGGAAACAGTCTCTCTGTGACTCTTGGGAAAGGAGATTGAAGGGAGCATTTCTTACTCCACTGTCGGAGCATGCCCCCCCCCAGCCCACCCACCGAGTTGTTTTGCATATGTTGACTTAGCATGTACCCTACCTCTGACTCCAAGAGGAAATCGGAGACAAGCAATTAGTGCTTCTCCACATTAAAAACACCCAGATGGTTTGTGGCCTATATAACCCATATGCTAGCATACATATTTTCACTTTGTGGGTTGGAAACCGCACGGGAGGAAACCTGAGTTCTTCTCTTGGCACTGACCTTGACTTGCAAGCCACTCAGCCCTCGAATGCCATTTTGTTTTATCAAATGGACCCCTACTATCCCATGAGAGGTGAACATGAGCATTACTAAAATAATGTTAAGACACCTGAAGCTTCTCAGGTCTCAATAAATAACTAATTTTAAAACAATTCCATATACAGGGACCCATATTTCCATTAGACGAGCTATCATGTTACTTAACTTTAAGGAATAGAATCCTATTCATTTTCTATTTCTTTATAACAGAGTATTAAGCAGCATTAGAAATGATTCACTGGTTTACTTAGCAATGCTCTCCATTTTCCTAGACAGTCTTTCTGAAATGAAACAGATCTTTGGAGAAAAAAAAAACAAAACAAAACAGGTAATAAATGCAGCAATGCCACGCATTCATTAATTTACTGTTGGCATTTACTTCTTGCTCACTTTTTAATCACCGACTCATTTTTTTTTTTCATTTGCTTTTCTTGAGCAAGAAGACTCAAGCTGAGTTAAAGAAGAGAGCAGGACGTCTTTTGTTCATGAAAGGCGGAACGGGACAGAACTGCCAGAAATGGTATGTTTCTATTTTCCAGGGAGCCTTGGATACTCTGACTGGCGTGGTATCCCCTAGCGGGGATCAGGGATTGTATCCTCAGAGGCTCCTGAAAGATCATCTCACGCATGGCAGAGACACTGGCAAAGGCACTTTCCCAGGAAGACAGGAAGTTGGATGTGTTTGAGACAGGGAGACAGAAAATCTGGCATCAATGCCACAGCACCCCGGCGTGGCCTGCCCTCTCCCCACTGCCCTGACGCGGCTTGCAGTGCTCGGCGTCTTCACGATGAGCCTTACCCACCTGCCCGGCCACGGCTGAACTGACCCAGAGCCTGCGCGGGAAGTGCTTCATAAATCACCAGCTATTAGTCAACAGACAAATACCTTCCACATCTACCCAGTCTCTCCGAAGAAGCCGGCACTAAATTATTCAGATGAGATTTATTCACACAGAGGGAATTCTCTGGGCCAAGTGTTGAATCCCAGGTCGGCGTGTGATGCACCCAGAATGATTCCTTGCCACGCCAGTCAGGCTGTGCTACAGGAATACACACTTATTTTACTATTAGTCTGAGCAAAACATCATTAGGCAAATTGCTGCGGCAGGGAGGGAAAAAGGACAGAAAATGACATGATCTACTCTAATGTCAAATACAACTTCTTTTCTTTTTTGTTTTCCTCTGCTCTTCTCTCTCCTCTACTCATACACAACTGAGAGCCTCACTGTCTGCATCAATACCATAAAACCCTCAAACGCAAAATGCCCTGGGAGATATACCATTATATTAAATGCTAACCTTCCCAGTAAGGAAGAAATAAGTTAATTTGCCAGGGACATCAAGAGTCTTGAACTTCAGAGGTCCTATCGCTCAGCTCTCATCCTTGGAGCAAACACCACAAGAAGTTCTGGATTCGAAAGGCTGGGCTACCGGCGCAGTTCTAGAAGCACGCCTGGCCCCAGCCAGGGATCGCAATGCGTTCTCAGTGGATGTGACACTGAGGCAGGATGAGGGCCGCTGGAGAGGAATGAGCCAGCGAGCTTTGAGTTTCAGTGGCAGCTATGGCCTGGCCTGAGCAGAAGAGGTACCTGGTCTCCCTGGTCCCAGCTCTTTTTGTTCTCAAGATCAATGTGGGTGAATGACAGGGGGGGAAACACGTCAATCTATTCTTAGATGCTAATGCTGCAGGGCTTGCTAACAGAAACCTTGGTTCTTTGGGCTTAGTGCGGTTCAGGTAGGGGAAAAGATGGGGCGCATTGACCACAAAGTCCTTTGTGACTCTTGTTCACCTCGGTCCTCTTTCTCCTTCCTCTCTCCCTTTCTCTCCTTCCCTTCCTTGCTTTACAAAGTACACAGATCGCTAGTAATGAATACCAAAAGCCAGGCTCCTTGGCCAGCCTGCTCAGGGAGTAAGTGGTAAACAGAGAAAGATGCTATTCTTGTGCTGGTCCTACAGACTCCTTGAGCAGAAACAGATTATCTCCTGATGAAGGGAAGGAGACTAGTTCCTAGTCCACTCTTGATAACCCATGTTCACGACAGATCATCTTAGAGGGTGGGAAATTCACAAGTTATCTCTTGCCAGCTTTAGGCTTCAGAGATGCACTGAGGGAGACCCTGAAATCAATTCCTGTACCACCCAAAATATAAATAAATAAATAACTCCTGTGTGTTAACTTCTCTTGCACATGGATTTAATCATCACTGGATGCTCATTTTTGGTCACAGGGTGTCATCCATCAGGTGATCTGACATAAAGCTAGGTCCTTCTAAGGTATAAATGACATCAAAGTAACCATGCTTTTGTTGAAAGATGGCCATCGAGCAGAGAAAACTCATGACATAATGAACACCCTTCACTTAATGTCATTAACTGGGCACTGTCATATTAACTCCTCTAAGTCACCTTGGATTTAAGCCCCGGCGATCTCTGCCTGTCTAGACCTTCGCATTAGCCATTCTGCTAAGACGTCTGTGTCAGTTATAGTGGGGCTCATTTCCGACTCGTTTTCACCTGATCTCCTCTGTGTTAGTCAGTTCAGGTTTGTTCTCTCCCGAGCTGACTTTTTGATACTTTCGAAGCACAGTGCCTCACACACAGAATGCACTCGATAAATATTTGTTGAATAAATGCATAAACTGTCAGTCGTGCTCAGCGTAAACTGCTCATGCCAGCACTCATTTTTCACTCCGTTTGGCTCCGTTATAAATCAGATCTGAGCAGCTACGTGGCATATCGGGGCCTCCAAGAGGAGCCCAGAGAAAGGAAGGAGTCCTGACAAGACTGGAGGCCACACAACCCAGTGGGAAAGGAATCTCTATCTACAGCTATCTACATCCATCCCCCCTTTCTCTCTCTCTCTCTCTATATATATATAAATGTATATCCATCCATCTATCACTCTATCACTTACCTATCATCACTTTATCCATCACTCTATCACTCTGTCTATGCATCTATCTATCTATCTATCTATCCATCTATCTAGGAATTGGCTCACATGATTATGGGAGCTGTTAAGTTCAAAATGGCAGCAGGCTGGAAACTCAGGCAGGATCTGTTCCGGCCATGGGAAGAACTCCTCTTCGAAGAAACCTGAGCATTTTCTCTTACAGCCCTCACCTGCCTGGAGAAGGCCACTCACCGTCTTGAGGGTAATCTCCTTCCTTGAAGTCAATGCAGGATGGACACTAGTCAATCTCCAAAATACCTTCATCGTGGCAACTAGACTAGTGGCTGACTTAGCCTAGACAAGTTGGCCCCAAACTTAATATCCTGGGAAGGACACAAGGGAGTATACACGGGTGTGGGTTGGTGGCTGATAGGAACCACTGGGCCTAGGTGCACAGGTGGAGACTTGGGGTGTAGATGTGGCTAGCAATGCTACTCAGGGCCGAGGTGGCCCAGACACGGAGAAGCCCGAGAACAGATGTTGTCGGTGGGCAGACTGACAACCGTCAGCTGCTCCAGCCCCATGGCTGCAGACGGCCAGCAGCCAGGCTGCAGCTCCCTCTGTGCTGATCAGGACATCCAGGCCCGAGCCTGCTTGTGGGTGTGCAGCCGGCCATGGCCGGGAAGCCTGGAGAAAGGCTGTGTGTGCTGGTGCCCTTGGACTGTCCTCAGGCAGGGTGGGTGGTGAGAGGTGGGAGGCAGTGGCTGGGGAACTGCCCAGTGAGTGCAGAGGTAACCAGGGCCCAGACCACCGTTCCAGAGCCAGGAGGCTGGACACCAGGTCCTGCCCTGCACTAGGTACAAGCGGGCCTCGAGTGCCTTACAGAATGAGTCAGAACTGGTAAGATGAATAAACTAGAAGTCAGCCATGATTAACCAACAACAGAACAATGACCTCCTGGGTGGAGGCCACTTTCTCCCCTACTCTCTCCTCCCCCCCCCCCCCCCCCAACCCAGCTCCATCCTCAGCTGCCGGTGATGTGTTTTCATAGACTCATTTTGACAGTCACTCTGGCCAATCTAGCTAGACATAGCTTCCCCTTTTCTTTTAATTTTTACGAGGGAATGCAACAGGCTAGGTCTAGCTGGAATTAATTAGATCTGCTCTGTAGGGCTCAGAACAAACAATCAAGAAAAGGAGGAGTCTGCAATCCCTGATCACATACATGGCCAAGGGGAGAAGCATGGGCTGGGCAGCAGGGACCTCCTGGAGCGTGTGGGGAAGACTTTTACGGGCACGGGGGTCCTGTCTCTAGAAGGAAGCCAAGTGACCAGAGAGGTCAGTCACCACCCCACGGGCCGCCAAGCGCGACCCATCCTGCTTGCCTATTCTCGTGCAGATGAAGAAGCAAAGTGTACCAGCACACTCGCAAGTACAGCTTTTTCCAGCCCTCCTCTCCACACGTTCTCACGGCGGATGGGGAGGGAAAAAAAATAGCCCAACACATTTGCATTTAAGTCTTGAAATCCAAATATTTCTGTGAGTCATTCATTATTACCATAAAACGCAGTGTTTGCATGCAAATAACTTTAATGACATAACTGCTCATAAAATCAGTCTCTTACCATATGAACTCGGTAAAGAATGCTAATCCCCAGCGTCATGAAGGGTTTGGAGAAATCGATCACCTTCTCCCGTTCGGAAGTGATGGTGAGGCCGGCCACGGCCAGGTCTGCTTTCTGCGAGGAACAGAGAAAACGCATCAGCCGGTGGTTGTGTGCGGCCAGGGCGCAGCATCTGGGACCCAGGGCACCCTGCTGAGGAGCGGGGACTGCAGCTGGCCGGCCTGGCCCTGACAGACCAGCAGAGCTCACATCTGGATGGTCACGCTGGGAAGGATGATGAGATGGCTCTCTTGGGACATGGGTGATAGAAGTGGGAGGGACCAGCATATTGAGACCCAGTCTCAAATGTCCTGGGGTAGCAGTGGGGGAGGGGGCAGGGGGGAGGGCAGGGGGCAGCCTGCAGCCTCCTGGGGTCTCCAGATTGAAGCCTCTTATTGCAGCATAATTGTTGGCTTCCTTGGTCTGACTTTGCTGGGGCCTGGGTGGTAAGGTACTGGGGGTGGGGGTGGAGAATAAAATGCTGGCGCCTCAGAAACGAGAAGCCACAGTTATTTCCCATGGAGGAGATGGGCTTGGATATCAGGGTGACAAGGCTGGCCCCATCCTTGCCAGAACTAGGGCTGGGATTCCGGCCTCCTGGCTGCCGGCCACTTAGAGGGCAGGAGAGGTGGCAGATGAGGAGGAATCACGAAGGGCCTCGTCTCTGCTGCAGGGTCTGTGGAACAGCCAGGCTTTGCGGTGAAGGGCTCCCTGGCCCCCTTCCTTGCCTCCTGCTCGCATACCCCAAGTGCCCGCTTCTGATGGGATTCTGGCCTGGAAAACCATGGCAAAGAAACCAGGGGTGGACACGCTGGGCCTTAGCCGCTCCCAAGGAAATAACGATTCCCGAACAGGAAGGATGGACTCTACTGGCAGATCGCGGTGTCGTCTACCTCTCAACCCCAGTCCTCCATTTTCAACTCATGCCCCGGCTCCTGAATCAATCATGTGATCCAACACAGGCGAACAAAGCCTTGGAAAGTCAAGCGGCCCTTACACGACATACATTCAGATAACGTTTTTCATAAAGAAGGGAAGCCGTGAGGGGCTCATTCTGCATTACTCCAAACGAGGGCTCATGTCTGTCCTCCAGGGGAGAAGGGCGGCAGAGGGGCTGATGCCAAGCCCGTCAGCCCCTTCATTTGCCGGGGGTTTCCTAGAGGGTTTCTCTTAGAACCTCAGCTTCTCAGATGCTGGCACTGACTGTGAGCCCACAGAAGTACGCAGCAACACAAGTGAACACAATGCCACCCAGCAGGGTGGTGCCAGGCCTGGAGGACCAGCATGCCACAGTCTGGAGTCAGCTGAGCCTGAGACCCATGGGGAGGAGAGGAAGTGGAAGAACATGAATATCTCTACTACTCAGGAGGCCCCAGGGAGGAGGACTGAGATCTGAGGCCTGCTTTTTTTGTGGGGGAAGGGCATGAGACTCTGAGATAACCTACGAAGACAAAAAAAAAAGGTGTGTGCGTAGGGGGGAGGAGGGGGGGGGTAACAGTTGGTACAGTACTTGCCTAACAAGCACGAGGCCTTGAGTCTGAATCCCCATATTGCAAAAGCAAACAAAAACACACCAAAAAAGAGTTACAGAAATGGAAAGGAAGGAACTGAAGGAAAAGGTTAAGAAAATCAAAACATAAAATAGCATTAACAAATGCTACACATAGCATCTGGTCCCTTCTCTGGTGATCTATTTATTTATGTTTTCAGGATCCAAATCAATTAGGCAAGTAAACACTGTCCTCAAACTTCCTTCTCCCACACTCAGCTTTCCTCTACAAAGGGCAAACTTCGGATTGGAATTTGGAGATCATTTTATGAGTTTATAGAAGTTGGCCAACAATGAGAGTATGCATGCCAAAACAATTCCATATGTCCAGATGGAGAAAGGGGGGGGGGGGAGAGCTAGAAACGGGCTGGATCCTATGATCCTGTGACTGGGGTCTTTCCCAGACACAGGCGGATGAGATGCCGACAGGCTCTGGGCCAGCGTGAACCCCACTCAGAGAGGCACACACATCGCCACACTGCGCTAAATGAGATTCGCTGTCCGTGCTGGGGGGCCTCACCCGACTGATTCTGATCCCAGGGCTCTCTCTCCATCCCTGGTGCCCGGGGAAGAGAAGGGGCAGCGAGAAGCTTGCATTTAGAAACCGTGGAAGTTTGGTGGGTTTTGTTGTTTTGGATTTTTTTTTTTTTACATTTAATTGACTCAGCATAGAAGAGTAATTATCTCCCTTGGTTTCAGTGCACCCCGGGGTGTCTGTAACAATCACACAGAATCAGACTATTCCTGAACATGTGCACTCATTTTCTTTTACCTTAGTTAAAAAGACATTATGCCATACAGCCGCCTTCGGAGGGGAAGCAACAAGCCCCGGGGCTGGGGCTGAATGAGCGCTAGCAATGGCTGGCGCCATGGAAACCCATCCAACGCCTTCGGCCCTCTGGTCCACTCGCTGGGATGGCAGTGCTGACCAGGGGAACGCGTGGTGGACCGGACACCAGTGGTTTTGTGCTGTCAGAGCTCCCAGCCCTCTGGAATGGTGTCTGGAGCTCAACTGGAGGTTGCTAATCTGGTTTCCAGCTAAAAGACCTCCCTGCCTCTGCCCAGCCCTGCCTGGCCCAGTCCAGCCCTGTCCAGTCCTGCCCAGCCCTGCCCAGCCCTGTCCAGCCCTGCCTGGCCCTGCCCAGCCCTGTCCGGCCCTGCCCAGCCCTGCCTGGCTCAGTCTGGCCCAGTCCAGCCCTGCCTGGCCCCATCCGGCCCCATCTGGCCCTGCCCAGCCCTGCCTGGTCCCATCCGGCCCTGTCCAGCCCTGCCTGGCCCCGTCCGGCCCCATCTGGCCCTCCCCAGCCTTGCCTGGCTGGAGGCCACAGCACTTCGCTTCCCATCATCAGGGCCCTATCTGCTTGCAAAGATGGCAGCACTCAGCAGCAGGGCGCAGACACACAAGGAGAATGGCGTGCGGCTACTGGAGGCCCCAGGCAGGCAGCGCACTTTAGGGGGACCCATGCAGAGGGACCCCGTGAGGAGCTTGGCGCTGAACCCTGGGGCTAGGAATCTAGAAGCACCGGCAGCACGGCCGGGCAGAGTCTGCCGGGAGACCAGGAAAGGCTGGAGCTCTGCACATGTCCCTCGTCCCTGGTGGTGACACGGGTGTGCTCTGGCACGGGGTATGACCCTGGTGACGATGATGGACGGGGACATTGGTGGTCATGTCCACACAGGCCTCTGGAGGTGACGTCTGGCTGGCAGTGAGCTGGCAGCAGGTCTGGAGGGGGGTCCAGAAGCTCACTGCGCCCGTGTTCAGCCCCTTCCTGCCCCCAGCTCGCATGCCTCTTCCTTCCCAGCGTTTTACGCTCTCCCCTGCCCACGCCCCTCCCACACCCAGCTTCTCCTGGCCCCTCTGGCCGCCCCTCCGTGGGGGGGTGGGGGGGTAGGGGTGGGGGGGGTGGCCCTCTCCTTTGCTAGCACTGCGTCCACCTGTCTGGTTTCACCGCTGCTGGGGCTCAAAACACCTCCATTCCCCCATTTTTTTCCCTTTCTTTTCTTTTTGCTGCCATTTATTTAACTCCGTAATTGTGTTATTTAACTCTGGAAAGCTCTGGGAGGCTCCATCAGAATGAGGAAACGCGACACAGAACAGGATTGTACTGCGCATCCCTGGAAGCCTTCATTCGAGGTAATTGTCTCCCGAGAGCCGGAGTTATTGCAGTCGCTGACAGGACGCGGGGCAGTGACAGGCCGGGCCAGGGGCGGGGCGGGGATGACTCGCAGATGCCAGGCAAGCCAGGCTTTCCCAGGGAGCAGGGAGGATTTGGGCCCGGGTGGCACCAGTGTGCCGAGCCTGGGGGGGGGGGGGTGTGCAGGGGCGGGTGCTGCCATGCTGCGTCTGGCCTGGCCTGTGGGCGCTCAAGGCGGTAGCAGATGCCTGCAGAAGCCCTGGCCCTCCTCTTCAGTGCTCTCTGCTACCTGGAGTCCCTTTCTGTCTCCATCTTGCACCAGCCGCAGGGAAAACAAACACAGTCAGGGCCCAGTGTCCCGAGAGGGAGGTGGACACAAACTGTCAAAATATACCGCCTGTGTCTGCGGTTGGAAGAAGGTCAGAGCGGAGTTGGACAGAGTCGGGGTGTGTGGGGGGCCCTGGAGCCCTTCCCAAGATGAGACTCAGTCACCTGAGCAGGAATCAGCAGGTGAACACTCTCAGTGGAAGGATCGGCAGGTGTCAAGGCCCTGAGGCAGAGGGATGCTCAATACCTTCCAGAGGCTGGAAGGCGATCAAAATGGCTGCTCACCCACAGGACCCAGGGAGCAGCCAGGGAAGAGGCTGGAGTGGCAGCAGGGATCAGAGGTGCGATGCCTTGAAGAACCACCAGAAAGCTCTGAAGTCTTTCAAAGACCAGATTGGAGCTAGCACTGGCTGCACAGCCAACCGGCACCTGAGCCAATGAGAAGGCTCAGAGGGAGGGAGTTCGTCTTGTGAGGTTATATTCTGGAACAAACTGGAAAGCGTGATCCTCACCGTGGTCCTTGTGTCCTTGCCACATACACAGCTGCACTTGGCAGTGATCCCCACACCTTAACTCCCCCCAGGGCAGCTGTGGCCGGCAGGTGGGGGGTGACCTTTGGTAGCACCGCCCTGACCCCGGCTCACACCCCTGCAGGCCTCCTGAATAAGGCCAAGAGCCTGGGCCGGCCCTGCCTCCCCACAGACCACCACTGGTCTGTCACCTCTACACCTATTTTCTCATTACAAACTGGGATATTAACGGTCACCTGGGGAGTCCTTTCAACGCTGAGAGAATACGCATCACCACCAGCCACAGGGCCAGCCCCGTAACAGGTGCTGCATAAACCACGCTCGTTGGCATTCTTCTAGCAACATTCACTTCTGCACTGAGACGATCTCACTGTGTCCTTCTTCCTTTAACAAACCAACGGTGCTGGGCACAGCAGCTCCAGCCTGTAATCCTGGCTACGTAGGAATTGAAGACGGGGGAATCTCAGTTCAAAAGTTGGAAAGACTCCATCTCAATCAATGGCTGTGTGCAGCAGTGCACACCTGCCATTCCAGCCATGCGGGGGGGGGGGGCGGGGGGGCAGCAGCTAGGTGCAGAGGCCACAGGCCCGTAGCCGGCATCCCAGCCACACTGGGAGGCCCAGGTGGGCAGATGTCAGCTCCAGTCAGCCTTGGCATAAAGCCACTCATCTTAAAAATAACCGAAGCAAAGGGGGCTGGAGGCGTGGCTCACACCGCAGTACACCAAAGAAAGACCTGGAATTCCCACTGGAGGGGGGCGTGGCTGGGAGTCAGGCCCTGCTGGGAGCTCAGGCCTGCCCCCCCCCCAGCGCTGTCCTGCAACTGACCCTCTAATGCACCCAGATCGTCGCTACACTTGCATTTCCTGCAACCCGCTCCAAGACTCCATCCATAGTTTTCCCCTCTTGATCGTCTTTCCAGGAATAGACACCCCTCCCCGCCCCCAGCCTCTCCACGGTCAGCAGAGAGAAGACACAGCTTGTTACCCAGCCTCGTGTTAGCTCAGGGGCCGGACTCTGGTTCCAGCTTTGAAGCTGGGCATCCTTCGCTTTGTGACTCCATTCTGTGACCATAACAGTTGTGACCCTGATGGGCCCCGCGTGCCGATTACAGCTACTCACGCCACGCTCCTCGCTCTGAACAAACGCCAGCTCTTACCACCGTTGCCGTCCTTGCCCTTGGCTCTCCTGTGCGTATCTGCATATCTTACTGCTTCGTTCCCTTTAGTCTTTTATAAACATAAACCTAAGACCGGCTCTGGTGGCTCATGCTGGTAATCCTAGCTACTCAGGAGGCTGAGATCTGAGGATCGCAGTCTGAAACTGGCCTGGGAAGGAAAAGTTCATGAGACTGTTATCTCCAGTAAACTCAGAAAAAGCCAGAAATGGTGGTGGGCTCAGGTGGTAGAGAATTATCCTTGAGCACAAAGAGGCTCAGGGACAGTGCCCAGGCCCTGAGTATGAGCCCCAGGACTGGCAAAAAATGCAAGAAAAACCTCCATCACCTATCCAGTTTTTTTTTTAATTGCCATTGGCTTACATTTTACAGAGAGGCCCAGAGAGGTTCATCATTTGCTCATGTTCACACAGCCAGGGCATGGGAAGAACTAGCTTCAGTCTCAGGACTGTGGACGTTGCTTTCTTACTGTGCGTTGTTCCAAGTGACCTTTTCCCCAAGTGGGTGCACAGTAGGTCTGCCAACAGTTCAAGGTCTAAAGAGGAAGTATTCTCCCCCTCCGTCCTCCTGCCCCCAATCTGGGCTAGCCTAGCCTAGCCCCACCTCACCTGCCAGCCTCAGGACGTGAGGAGTCACACTCCCCACTAGAGGGCGCCCCTCTCACTTGCCCCCTCCTCACCCTTTCTCCCCCAGGCCCTGGGCAGCAGCCAGCTGGAACCAGGCTCCACACCCCACAGAGCTCCAGGAGCCACTTGCAAATCTTCTCCAGATCCCAGGCTGAGCAGCTCCCACAGGTACCTCAGCCCACCTCAAATGAGACTATCTGACCGTGCTGGTCTTCTGCTGTGAGCCTTTCTCCCTCCCTTCCTGCTCCTGCCCAGCGATGCCCAGGGAGCTGGCGACTCCTAGGGGTCACAGACCCGTGAGCTGAGAGGCACCAAGGACCCTCATTCCCCCTCTGGGCTCCTTGGTCCCTCGGCAGGAGTCATCGCTTGGATTTCTGAATAGCACGCCTGGGGAAAGCCATGCCTGATCGCCTGCTGTCTGCCCATTGCACCCGCCCACCCTGCCCACGGCACCTGTAGAACGTCTGGTGTCCGGAGATGAATGCAAAGCCCCCTGCCTCCTCTCCCTCCTTCCCAAACCAGAAATGGAGACAAGGACATGCCACTAGTCACCAGTGCTGACCCTCCCGCCCACGCCCTCAGCCCAGCCCTACTCCCCGAGCTCCAAACGATCACCTGCTGCCCCTCTCGGGGTCCTGCTGAGAGACCACAGGCCGATGCCAGCCCCCGCCTGCAGGGTTCACCCGACTGGCGGCCAAGAGGAGCATCAGCATTCTCAGGGAAAGGTGATGCCCCTGGCAAGTCCAAGCGCTTCCCTTCCCGGTGGTATTTCTTGAGGTGACAGTCTATTCTCAGGGTTGGATGAATTCCGTTAGAGTTAAATTAAAATCTCCATGAAATATTCACTAGGTTCAGCACAGGGCTGTGTCGGTAGCCGGGGAGGGCGGCTTTTGAGAGCGATCTGGAGCTACAGAGAGAAGGAATTCATGAGCCACCGTGAGGGAGAGGGAGGGACACGGAAGTCCGTGCTGGTTCAGGAGCTCCGCTTTGCTGACCTTGCCCCGTGGGGGGCAGACAGCAGCGTGTTTGAATCCCAGTGTGCCATCTGCCAGCTAAGTACGGAGATGCTATCATGCCACATCTATAAAGTGGGTATAGTGCCAAGGGCGTGTGCACACAGAGCCCGAGTCCCACACCTGCCCTTCAGAGAGCTCTCTTGAAGGCAACAGTGCCGTTCTTCCCCATGCCACCGACTTACTCTTTCAGGACCTGGACCTCACTGGAAGTCTGGTGACATCTGGGAAACCTATTCTTTCAAATGGTTTGAGGGACCAAGAACAGAAGGCTCACCCTGCAATCTTAGCTATGTCCTTAGCGGAGATAAAAGGACCAAAGTTTGAAGCCACACACTGGACAAAAGCCAGAGAGATTCTATTTCAAAAAAGAAGCCAGGTGTGCCCAGTCCTGACCTCCAGTTCATCATCCCATGACCCAACCTTCACGCACGAATTATGATCTGAGACGGCCCTGTCCGCTGACCTTTCCACCCGTGGGTCATGAAGAGGACGAGTTTGAGGGGCCAGGGCCTCTCATCTCACCAAATAAACATTTGTCATCAGCGGGGCACGAGGACATGAACCACCGGATGGGTCTGTTAGGAGCGTGGTCAGTTTTCCCACCTCGGCTGTCAAGCAGGGAGCAGGTGGGGGAGAGTGTCCTGCTGTTACACGCACACCCGAGGGCCAGCTCAGCCACTCACAGGACACGTGCCTCACCTATCCCCACCTCTAGAACACGGAGAGAGCAATAGCACATGCTGTGGGATCCGATGAGGACAGTGACAGCGCCCGGAAGTGCCACCGAGGCGTGAGCTGCGGAAGTGCCACCGAGGCGTGAGCTGCGGAAAGGGCTAACGTCAATTTTATTTAAAAACGATCGTTTCAGAAAGTTCACTATAGATTGTTGAAGAGGGTGCAGAGAAATCTCATGATTGGAAAATCAATGTGTATTATACATGCCACAGAGTGTTTACGTGGTCGAAATGTAAAACGGAGGGGGAGTCGGGAGTCTGGGTTTGGGGCAGGTTACAGG
Organism: Dipodomys spectabilis; assembly: GCF_019054845.1. Taxonomy (NCBI): domain Eukaryota; kingdom Metazoa; phylum Chordata; class Mammalia; order Rodentia; family Heteromyidae; genus Dipodomys; species Dipodomys spectabilis. The sequence goes on along the minus strand of NW_024870753.1, from coordinate 8,141,714 downwards.
ACGCAGTGATACCCCACGGAGATGGCCTTTTCTTCCTCCTGCCACCACTTCCACGGTCGACATCCCACATGGGATTTTCTGAGGAATGATCTCCAACGCGCGCATCACACAGAGGGAAGAAACAGAAGCCCGAGTATTAAGATGACACATCCATTCCGCTCACCAAGCAATCAATGCAGTCACCCCAGATCATGCACCAACAGGGTCCTGTGACAATCTCTACCTGGGGTCTCCCCTCTGGGGTCTAGGGGATCCCTCACCCCTCCTGGGTAAGGACTACAAGGCTGCGAGGGGGGGATCCGACGCCGAGAAAGGCTCACAGGCCCCTGTGAGGTCCAATCCTGCAGCCCTGGACTCGTGATCAGGGCTCGCTCTGCCCTGGTCATGCCAGCCTGCCACCTGTCACAAGGTGAAGGGCTCCAGGCCCGCTCGGGCCTGTGAAGCACGCTTGGGCAGGCAGCCTCCACTGCCTCAGGAATCTGACGGTGCCACGGGATCGCAGTACTATCCTTCATTTCCCTTCCCACTTGTCAGGTCTGTAATTAGGAATGGTGTGATTCACAGGCCTGTTATTAGGGCTGTGTTTGTCGGGTAAAATCAAGTATCACCAATGGCTAGAAGCATTGCTGACAGCCATAAAGAACCTCTAGACGCTTCCCCGCGGCCCTTTCCCGCTTTACTCCCTGCCCACAAATCCCCTCCAACTTCTTCCCACTCTGCCCTGCCTCAGAGAACAGCCCTTAAGCTGTCCTACTGCACCCAGAAGGGAGCAAGGAGCCAGCCAATCAGATCCCCACTTGGGGAGCACTTGGCCCTTTCCTCGTTGCTGATTGGTACATGCAGGACTCACAGCATCTCAAAGGGCAGCAGGACATTTTCCCAGGGATCTCTAGGGTCTTTTGCAGAAGCCGGTGAGAGACAAGGGGAACCCCCTGGCCACTCTTCCTGGAGGATGAAGGTGTGTGGTTTCTGTACGTGTGTGTGTGTGTGTGTGTGTGTGTGTAATAGTCCTAGGACTTGAATTCAGGCCCTAGGAGCTGTCCTTTAGCATTCTGCTCAAGGCTAACACTACCACTTGAGCCACAGCTCCAGTTCCAACATTTTGGTGGTTAACTGAAGAGTCTCATGGTCTTTCCTTCCCTGGGCTGGCTTTGAACCAAGATCCTTAGGTCTCAGTCTCCTGAGTAGCTAAGATTGTAAGTGTGAGCCCCAAGTGCCCACAAACATGTCTAATTCAGTGAACATGCTCTTTAAAGAGGTCAAATGATTCACCCATGTGGGAGTTGGTGGAGCACCCTGTGATCCTGTGGGAAGACCCCCGGATGGCGGGACAGCGCTCGGCTCCCACACACACCTGTGGCAGCCACAGATGGGTGTCTCCTGGGCATCTCTGCCTAAGACCTGGGTGGCATCTAATGCAAGAAGGGGTGCAATGAACAGCTGCGCGATTTAAGCTGGCTGAATTGGCACTTGGATAGAGAAGAGCCCCGACGCTCACTTGTTCAGTCTAAACAGCTAAGCAGACTGTGAAAGTCCCAGAGGAGCAGCTCCATCTGCTTCAAGATCCACGCTGAGCCCTGAGGGAGCCTGGCCGCCCCCCTGGGAGCCACAGGCACCCCGCAGGGCTGGCTACCCCCCACCCTAGAGGGGGCCTAGAACCCGAAATGAAGGGGGCCAGTTGACTCCAGATTCAACAGCAATGCTCGCTGCATTTCCTGTGAACACCTCCACCCCCAGAACCTGACGATAGGCCAAAAAGCATCAGAGAGTCCTGGGGTTCTGTATGACCTTGGGAAGTTACTTAGCCTCTCTGAGTTTATCTTCTCCTGAGTGAAGTATGAATGGTACCAGTTTCTCCTTCCTGGAATAGCTATGAGGTAAAGGAGCTAATGTGCCAGGCGGAGCACAGCTTCACAAAAGCTCATCCCTCATTCTGATACTACCGACATGCATTATTCTCAGTCGGATACCAGGGTTGATCCTGGCACCCACATTCTTCTGTTCTTCCTGCCCGGGGCAGAGACCTTGGCCTTGGCTTCTGGGCTGCTTCATTCTGCCTGTGGGGTTTGGAAAGTTCAGCTCCCACTACTTGGTTCTGTCCGGCCAGGCTGACCCCGCCTGCCAGCTGGTGAGCTCACGGACCACATGAGCGCTCTGTCTTGCTCTCCTACCCATGTGTCACACGTGTCCCCCTCTGGAAGCCAGCCGGGCCTCTGGTCTGGTTCTGCTGCCATCTGGGACTTGCAGGTGGCTCTGATGTCTCCTGGACTGGGTAGGGACCTGCCTGGTAAGAGCCACCCGTGCCCTGCTGAGCAGCACCTGTCCACTGGCCTGCCTGTCCACTGGCCTGCCTGTCCACTGGCCTGCCTGTCCACTGGCCTGCCTGTTCACTGGCCTGCCTGTCCACTGGCCTGCCTGCTCGCTCACAGCCTTCCTTCTGCTGCTGGCCGGCCCCGCCGGGCAGAGGCTCACTGGAGGGGCTCGGGGGCGATGCCAGAGTCCTGCACCTGGGGCAGCCCTGTGGACTCCAGACAGCTGCCTCTGTCACTACCGAAACAGCCCCCTGGCATGGCCACTCCAGACTGGCCACCCACCCATGCTCTCAGAAAGCCAAAGCTCACCAGAAAACCAAACAAAACAAGTGTGTGAATCAGTCTCCCAGGGAGCAACAATGCTGGCCAGCGACCAGGAGTCGGAAAGGCCACGCAACACACAGGCGGGTGGAACACCGCCAGCCCTTTTGGCCAGGGGTGGCCAAGGACAGCAGAAAGGGGCACAAGTGGAAGCAGGGATCTTCATTCACAGGAAAGGGAGGGACAAGAGGGCCGGGCTTCGGGGCTGCACAGGGAGCCACAGTGCAGGATCTGATGACGAAGGTCCTGCCCCACTGGGTCAAGAACACATAGGGTGGGCTTGGCCCAGCAGGTAAAATACACTGGAGGTCAATCCGAGTCTGAACCTTAGCGTTGCCACTTCCCAGCCACATGACCTTGCATGAATTTCTTAAACTTCCAAGCCTTGGTTTTCTAATATTTAAATTAGAGGCAATAATAAATGAAAGTTATTCTTCTTCTCTTTCTCCCCTACTTCCTCCATCCATCCATCCACACATCCATCTATCCACACATCCACCCATCCATCTATCCATCCGTCCACCCATCCACCCACCCATCCATCCACCCATCCATCCATCTGCATTCTCAAACCCCAGCTGAACTGGAGGTCAGTGTTCTCCAGCTCTAACTGGACTGGGGATCAGAAGTTCTCAAACTCCAGCAAACATCAGAATCACCTGTTCAATTGCAAACTGACATCCCTACCTTAAGTATCTGGTTCGGTACGTCTGGAAGGACCTCAAGTCTGGATTTGTGACAAGTTCAAGGTGATGCTGACACTTCAAAGGCCACACTTCGAGAACCACTTGGCTAGTTTATTCCAACATCCAAGATAGACTCCTACGGCTCCTCTGTTGAAAAACCTCCAGTGGCTTCCCTACCTTTAGAACTCAGTCCCAGCTCCTCACCATGCTCTATGATGACCTTCATAACCTGGCTGGACTCTGTCTCATCAAGGTCACCTTGAGCAGCTGGCAGATGTCCCTCAGCCTCTGATGTGGCCACAGTGAACAATTCACGTTCCTTAAATGTGTCCCGTACATACTCCGCACATTTCCCTCTGCCTGCAACTCGTTCCCTCTTGTTGCTTGCCACATTCTGACTCGTCCATCAAGGTCAACCTGACTGCTGCACGGCTTGGAGGCATCTCCGTGTGCTAGAATGGCCGTGGGCTTTGATGTGGATGGACTTGGCTGTGAATTCCAGATCAATCACTTGTTAGCTGGGTGACCTGAGTTAGCCTCTCCGGTAAGCCAAAATTAAGCTGGGCTTCTTCATTATGAAATGTGAATAATATTCATCTTATGAGATTGTTTTGCAGGGAAGATGTGATGTGTAATAAATGCCTGGCGGGCAGCAGGTATTTAATAAACAATTGCTGCAATTTCCTTCGCGCTGCTTTGAAGGCTTGCCTGCCTGCCTGCCTCCAACCTGCCTTCCTTCTCTGGGTGGGTTCCAACAGAATTCCGAACCTGATCCTATTTTGCATATATTTCATTGCAATGGCCTCCTACTATTTTAATACCCAAGACAACAGAATTGAGGCCTTTGTACGAATGATAAAAATGGACTCTCCCAGCAGATTGTTGGGCACAGGGCCTGGTAAGCCAAAGGTTATCTTTTCAGGAAGCAAGTCTACAGGTGGATCCCATCCCACACCAGAGCGCATGCTGGGCTGGGCAGCAGAGGAAGGGCTTGGTTTCAAGCTGTGTTCACCCCTTAGACAGTACACGCCTACACAACTGTACTCCAAGGTGCCGTGCAGACAGAATAAGAGTTCTGTGAAAGTAGGGATGGGGTCTTGTTTCATCTAATGCTGAATTAATACAGCCATCGGTCAAAGGCAGGATGCACATCAGCTGCACGGGTCAGGTCTTAGTTCCAGGAATAAGATCCTTAAGGTGGCAAATGAGAATGCCCTTTGAGGAGCAAGGCGGATGCTCAGTCCCTGTTTGCTGAACAGAGCTGGTAAACGCATGCGTGACTTCAGACCAGAGCCCAGTGCGTGGCCGAGGCTGCAGGAGATGTCCTGGGCCTCTACCCTGCAGGTGGGAACGGGGGTCAAGGTGCTCTTGGAAGCCATCAAGACCGTGTTGCTCCTTCTCTGCCCTTCCCACAAATCTGTTCCCACTACCTGTCTTCTGCCTGGTAGCAAGCTCATCTCCTCGAAGGCTTCAGGTGTTTTAATGAACACATTCTCATTTCCTTTGCAGGCCCCCCCCACCCCCCGCTCACTCCCCAGACAGCTGGCACTCGGCAGGGAAGGTGGGAATTATCGTGGCAAGGTGAGTCGCTGGATGAACTCCCAGGATCGTGATGCAGAGCCAGCCCAAGGCAGAATGGTCCACAAGACTCCACCTCCAAAATAAGCAACCAAAAGCCATGCTATGGGCATGACTCAAGTGGTAACACACCAGCTGAGCAAACAAGCAAGCCCAGTGAGTGGAGGCCCCGGGTCTGAACTTCAACACTGCTCCCCCTCAGCCTCCTGCCACACAAAAAGCACCTGAATGAAGTAAGCAAAGGAGTGACCACAAGGGAAAAAGGTGAAGACAAGCCACATTCACCCCCTTCCCGGAACACTGCTGCCATGTGGGGAAGAGGTAACTCTGCTTGGATCTCTAGATCAGCTACTCTATTTTAAGGAATGCTGAGTAAAATTCTATGACCTATTTGCGGTCAAAAGCCTCTGGCTTCAAGGTGAAAAGAGACCCCAGAGGACTAGTTGTTTTTTGACTTCAGCAAAGTAACTGTGCACATCTTTCCAGTGGACTGAGGCCCCGGAAAGCCACCCTCACCAGGTCTCTGGCCAAGTCCCTTCCCAGGAGGGGACGTCGGAGGAGGCATTCCAGCTTCATCTCCACTCAATTAATCAAAATGTCATTGGTAAGAGCAGTGTGACATCCAGGGCTTATGAGCCTCCAATCTAAGCCTCCCGAAGCCCTTTTCTCTTTGAACCTAAACGTGCCATTCAGCCAGCGCGGAGCTGAGTGGCAACAGAGTGCTTCGAGGCTAGATGGGGCTCTCTTGGTGGGGTGCCCGTGCTTCCTCCAAGCAGGACTCAAAGGTGTACCGTGAAGCTGGTCTGGGTGGAACAAATACAAACTGATGTCCCCCAAATCGGGAGCTTCATCCTCCGCTCCGACTCAGCCTTGGGGGAGAGGCTGCCCTCCCCCTGCCCTGCCTCCCGCCCCCTGCCTGTCCATCTGTACCGTCCCAATGGGCCATGTGTCCTGGTCACCATCAGAGGCGGTCAGTGATGACAGATCAAGGCTCTAGGACTGTCTGTCTGTCCTCTGTCCTTCCTCTACAGAAAAAGGCAGTGGCTGCCCTCATCCCTCTCCAAAGACGTGAGTACCAAGGTCCTTCCTTGGGGGACCCCTAACACTGGCCGCCCTCTCTGATGCTGTGCTGACCTCATTCTTTGTCCAGGGACGCAGGGTGGGCAGCCCAGGCCTCACCCAGCCCAGTGCCTCATTCCTGACTCACGCCCTAACCCCCCCCCCCCCCCCCGCCAGGGGAGCCTTACCCCACCCAAGTTCCACACGTGCAGCTCCCAAGGAGCAGCCCAGACCCAAAGGAGAACCTTAAGGCTGGCACCGAAGCCCGGGACCCCAAGAAGAAACCGTGGCTGATGTAAGCAACGATTTCCACGCTCCACTGTTGGCTGACAATGGGCTTTATTTCATTCTCTGTGCTGGGACAGGAAGAGGAGCATCGGGAGGCAGCCGGTTCACCTAGAAGGGTCAAAGAACAGGGCCTCGGGGCAAAGCGGCCGTGCTCTGTCCCGAGGACTCGCTCCCTATCCCATGGCTCCTCCTCCGCTCCCCGCTCATGTCTACAAGATGGGAAGCGTTCAATAACTACTGATTTAATGAACAAATTAGTTAATTACACCGTGTCTCCAGGTTTTGATGAGATCCTCCCCACACAGTTTGTCTTTGCTGAAGACAAGATCCTGTCTGGTTATCCAAGCCACTCCGTATGGAGCCCCACGTTCGTGAGGCCCGGGCGCCTCTCCCCTGCGGGTCCATGTCAGGGCTCATGAGGAGCTAACAAGCAGAGGGCTGAGCCCTGGCTCCTCCATCCCCAGTCACTGGGCTGGGCCCCAGCTGCTCGATGGGGCCGAGGAACCAGGTCCTAGGGAGTCGGGAGGAAGCCTGGTCTCCCAGCTGCCTCGGACTCCCCACCTGGCTCAGCCTTGGCAGTGGCAACAGGAACACGCAGGAGGGGGCCTGGGGCTGTGGAGAAAGGAGTCCCCGTCTGCAGAAGCCTGGGCCTCCACCCAGGGCAGGTCTGCGGTTCAGAGACTCTAGGGGCTCCCCTGAAGGCCCCACCTGCCATCCCCACCCCTTGGGATGTCCTTCCTGCGCTCCCTGGGCCTCCTGCGGCCTCCTGGTTGACTCGACCATCGGCCTCCCTTTGCTAATTCTCTCTGTGAGCAAGGCCGCGCTTCTGCAGCAGCTCACTGTGGTCTTGAGTCCCTCCTCGTGGCTCACAGTGTGGCTCACACTCTGGTAAAGACCATTGTTTTCCCCACCGCGGTATCAAGAACACTGCCCACACTGCCCCGGAAACGCCCGAGCACCTCCGCTCTTAAACACCTCTCATAGAGCTCCCATCCGGACAGAACTCACAGCCCGGGGTCACACACTCCCTTCTTAGCACCTTCAGTCATGCGTCTGTGCTCAAAGACTGGGATTTTAAAGTTTGCATCTTACACTCCAAGTTTGGTGCCTATGAAAGGTTACAGCCACGGGCTGCTTCACCACAGCGCACATGTCACAGAGCCCTTAGATAAACTAAGACGGCCATGACATCACCCCTGAATAGAATTGTAAGGAACCGTCACACACATCACCAGATGTTGGCCAAAACATCGTACTGCTGCACGTGATTAGAGCTCAATACAGGGGTGGGCTTTAAGATCTCGCCCTGTCTCATGCTGTGTGGCTTTGAACAAGCCACTGAACTCCCTGAGTTTTAGGTTGCTCCTGTGTGAAGTGGGGAAAAGACGCAAAACAGTCTGTTTGGGAGGTCAGGGGTGCTGCGTGTGAAGTTGGGCATGCATTGGCAGGTCAGGGGTGCTGCGTGTGAAGTTGGGCACACATCGGCACCCACTGGGGAGACCAAAGATGCTCCTTTCACCACTAAAAGTACAGAGATGAGAAAGGTCAAGGTCAAGGTCACACCAAGAACCAAAGGTCTGTATTTCCTGCATTGGATCCCCATTCTCTCCCCGCCCCCCTCCACAATTGAAAATCCACAGCAGAACCATGGACAGTGAATTAGCCCTGATTTAATTATAGGTTATAGTTGTTAATAGTGTGTACACAGGAAACAAGAGATGTCCCCCTGGAAGAACTTCCTCTATCCTTGCTCTCAGCTATCAGAAGATGGACATTTGGTGACAATCACTTGCATTCTAATGAAGTCTCTGAATTTACCCTGAAAACGTACAGCATGGTCCAAGTACCCCGTGGCCCTTGGGCTGTCACTGCAGGGTAGCAAAAGGGAGACAACCGGGGCTGGGAAGGTGGCTCAGTGGTAAGAGCACTTGCCTTGCATGCATGAGGCCCTGGGTTCGATTCCTCAGCACCACATAAGCAGAAAAAGCCAGAAGTGGTGCTGTGGCTCAAGTGGCAGAGCATTAGCCTTGAACTGAAGAGCGGAGGGACAGTGCTCAGGCCCAGTTCAGGCCTCATGACCAACAACAACAAAAGGGGCGACAAGCTAGGGAGCAATACCACCACCACCACGTGACCAGCTCTCCAGACCAGGCAGCTCTTTCCCCTGTTATTTACCCTCTCTCCCTTGAGAATCTCAAGTCAGCTGACGCGGGTGTGTCCTCCTTCCCCAGGCCTGTTGGAGCTCAGCTGGGGGTGTTCACCAGCAACAAGATCATCAGAATCAACCCAATAAAAAAAGCGAACACCGGGGTTATACACAGACAGAACACAGATCTGTGTGTGTGGATCAAAGCCTAGGGCGGGGCTGGGGCCACGGCGGTCTGTTCACCAAAGCGAGGCACCTGTGGCCAGCCCCAGGCCGGCGCAGCCAAGGTCTCGGGAATAAGTGGGTGACTGGGCGAATGGAAGGGTGGTGAGCCCCCGGCATCAGCCAAGGCCAACAGTCATCTTCTTACCCGGGAAATCAGCTCCCCGACCATGCCCGTCCAGGTGCCGTTGGCCTCGGGCACGCCGTACACGCCGTCCCCCACCAGCCGGATCTTGTAGTTGAACCGGAGGATCTCTGCCAGCTCCTTGAGCATGTCCACACAGAAGCCCTCGTAGCGGTCATTGCCCTCCATCTCCTGGTGGTTCCCCTTCAGCATGAGATACGGGTTTTCCTGCAGCGAAACTGGGCAGCTGTCATTCTCATCTGAGCCCTGGCGTCCCAGCCGCACCGGATGGGATGGATGGGCTTGGGGGTGGCAGGGGCGGGGTGCGGGAGGGGGCAGGGGGCAGGGGAGGCGGAAGGCCCGGCCCGGCTTCCGCCACGGTCTCGCACAGCACAGCAGTGGTGATCAGACCCTCCCTGGATCCAGATCCTCTAAGTGCTCCCACAGGGCTCCCACTGTCCTACCTCAGCCCCTTTCTCTCTTCAATTTGTTTTCTCACCCTTTTGCTTATTCTACACAGACCTATCACCAGGGAAATGTAAGATGGGTAAGAGCTGTAGAGATGGCTGGGGTGATAAGAACACACACACAAGGTGAACGAATAAAGAAAATATATGTGTGTGGGGTCAGTATATGTACATCTGCATGTGTGTGTATATACATATGTATATTTATGTATGTATATTTACACACACATATATGATGGAGTATTATTCAGCAGTAAAGAAGAACAAAGTGGTATCATTTACAGGGAAGTGGATGGTACTCGAAACTACCACGTTAAGTGAAATAAGCCAGACACAGGAAGACAAGTGTCAGGTTTGCAGTCACAGGTAGAGATGAGCGGAAAGATGACCTTCTAGGTAGATGGAAGGGTAAGAGAAGATAGCTGGGAGGGTTGGATAAGCTAAGGTTGGAGCTGGGCTGAGGAGGACTAAGCTCTGGGGGCTTGAACTGCTCTGTGTGCTTTGGCCCAGCTGCTTCCTCCGCCCAAGCCTCTGTGCCTGGCTCCTCGCCTGCTCCAGCCGAGCCTCTCTCCCCTCTATCCTGTCGTTGCTCTTAGCACACAGGGGTCCCCTCCCAGCTCCATCTTTCATCCTTCAGCTTTCCCACTTCCCAAGCCTGATGCTGTCCCTGAGCTTTTGTGCTCAAGGCTGGCGCTCTACCACTTGAGCCACACCTCCATTTCTGGCTGTTTTGGGGTTGTTTAATTAGAGATAAGAGTCTCAAAGACTTTTTTGCCTGGGCTGGCTTTGAACTAGGACCCTCAGATCTCAGCTTCCTGAGTAGTTAAGATTATAGATGTGTGCCACCAGTGCCTAGCTCATTTTAGGCTTTTTTGTTATTCTCTTCCTTCCCTCTCCTCTCCTCTTCTCTCCTCTTCTCTCCTCTCCTCCCCTCCTGTCCTGTCCCCTCTCCTCCCTCTCTTCCTCTTTTCCTTTCAGAGAACAGGGATCTGAACTCAGGGCTTTGTACTTTCCTGGCAGGTGCTCTACCATTTGAGCCACACCTCCTCCTCTTTTTGCTCTGGTTAATGTTAAAACAGGGGCTTGCTTTTTGCCTAGGCTGACCTGGATAGCAATCTTTTTTTCATACTTTGCCCCACAGCTGGATGACAGCCATGCTCATTTGTTTTCTTTTCTGTTGAGATGGGGTTTCAGGAATGTTTGCTCTGGCTGTCCTAGAGCTGTGATCCTCTTCTCTTGACTTCCTCAGTAGCTAGGGCTGGAGGTGTGCGCCACTGGTGGCCAGCAGGAACAGGGGCTCTCTGCCAGGACTCTAGGTTTGTGCATCTTTCCAGACTTTTATCCCATGAGGTTTGCAGTAGATCAATAATCCCACACAGGTTCCTGGGCCCCAGGCACTCTTGAAGGTCACAGTGGAAGTCCCTGAGCAATTTCTATGATCTCAAAGAACCTAAGAGAAGTGGACACGTGTGTGCCTTGCACATTTACTGGACTGAGACTGAGCAGGCAGGCTATCCTGTGTACATCTCAGCTCTGGGCTGATATTCAATATCAGTGTGACAAGACAGTTTATCTCCTGCTGGCAAGATGCTGGGTCGAGCAGGGAAATACATTTTATATTAGTTACAATGAGGAGGGGGTGGAGGAACAAATGAATGCTGAATACATGTAGCTGGCTTCATCGACAGATATTTTAAAACACGAGGCCTTCAGGAGAGGCGGCGGAAGGGAAAAAAAGCAACACCTTGGTTGTGTGTGCACTTGGCTGCTCCCATCTGCTAAGTGATCCCGTCTTTGAAGACGCAGCCTGAGCCTTATTCATGTGTGATCGCCACGGCTGAGCACGTGGCAGGGGCCGGGGGCGGGAGGTGGACGAGTGGAGTTGGTAATTATTGAATAGAACTGAATCGAATAAAAAGGCAGATGGTCCTTTGCCCTGTGGGTTCATTGAGAACTCTCAGAACCATCTGGAAGTTGAGAAAGAAGCCGTATAAAACCAGTCAGGTGGCCACTTGGGTTTGTTGCAGTGGGAGCCTCGTTTTATACATGGCAGGTGCCAAGCAATGGGATTGCTAAGGGCCCCCTAGGCCCCCCCCCCCTCCTCCAACCTGTGTCAGAAGGCAGTCCCTTCCCCCGGGGATTGGCACAGTAGCTCTGGCCGGCCTTCAGGGCTCCCTGAAGGGAGGAACCCCCAAGTGGTAGCATCTCCAGCCTTCCCTCTTCCTCCGCTGCTCACTCAGCAGATATCCTTTCCACGTGAAACCGCAGCTCCCGTGCAATTACCCTGTCATAAACGGGCCTGGCTGCTGTGATTAGCGCTCCCTTCTTGGGAAGCCTGTGAGCTTGGCCCCGGGAGGCCATGGCCCCTGGAGAGCAGCAGCTGGGAGACTCAGGAAAACCTGCTTACCAGGATGGTGGTGACCACCAGCGTGGTGTTGAACAGACTGTCCGAGATGTTGGAGGTATAGAGACGGCTGTCCATGCTGAGGCCCTCTGCTACGTGCCACTGGCCAATCTGCGGAGATGAACGGAGAGGCTGGAGGAGCCTGGGCTGCAGGCCATGCCACCCGCCTGCCCAGGGCGGAGCCAGGAGGAGGGGCGTTCCCAGAGGAGACTTTCACACAGGGTTCAGGGGCTTGGGGGAAGAGGAGGGCTGCTAGGGTAAGAAGAAAGGAGTGACGACTTGGGAAAAGGCAGGTGAGGAAATGACAATATATCAGGAATGGAACGCGGGTCATGGAAGTTCTCTCCCCCGAGCCCCCCATTTGGGGGGTGAGTAAGCTCCCAGGAACAGCATTATTTTGAGGTAGGGATGAGCCATTGTGCTGTGTGTGGCTGCAAGAAACCCGGTTATCTGGGCGAGAAGGAGGTGGCTGGAGGGAGCTGGTAGATCCCAGGTCTTTATTTAATGAATGGCTGAGGGTACAGATGGATGAACATGTGGGGAGAGGCCTGGTGGGTTATTTGGCTGGCTGGGACGGTTTAGAAAAGTCACCAAAGTCCCCCACAGCCCCCGCCGTCCCGGCCTGAGCTCGGCCATCACCACCATATTTCCTCTATTCTTCTCAGAGCTGACAGGTGGCATGGGCTCCAGTTTGACAATATTGGCCTGGATGGGTGACCACAGATTCAGGAAAGTTCCAGCCCTCCTGAGAAAGTACCCTCACCCGCCTGACACAGGGGGGTTGATATGGACACTTGGGGTCAAAGATAGATTTAACCTGGCACTCAATAAGGTTTCCTTCCACTTCTCTAGTCTTTTGTCTGTACTGCCTTTCCTTTTATTTTACTGTGGTAAAACCACTTAACCTGAGATCTGATCTCTTGACCCGTTTTTAAGCGTATGATATATAGACTTTGGACTACTCCCAAGACTAAACTCAAAGGTAGTGAATTATTAGCTTATTTGTTCCAATGGAACATGGGTTTTGTTTGTTCGTTTGTTTTCATACTGGCGTCTGAACTCAGAGCCTCCCACTATACTGCACTATACTGCACAGCCACGCCTCCAGCCCCTCTGTTTTTGAGACAGTCTCTTTCTGCCTGAGCATGCCTGGATCACGATCCACTTGCTTTAGTCATTCCATCATAGCCAGGATGATTGATAGGTTCTTGGTACCTCGCCAAGCTTTCTGCCCCTGAGATGGAGTCTTGAGAGCTCTTCTGTGGGAGCTGACCTGGAACTGTGATCCTCCCAAACTCAGCCTCCTCTGTAATTAGCACGACTGGTATAGACCCCTGTGCCCTGCTATCAACTGAAAGGGCACAGTTCTTTCCAGGCTGGCCCTGAACTGTGAGTTTCCTGTTCTCAGCCTTCTAAGCAGTTAGAATTACAGAAGTTAGCCACGAAGGCCTACCTTTGGAACAGATTTTATACAATCCCTAGATAAATAGGTTATGAGCAAACAATGTGGAAATATAGAGAACATATCAGCAATTTGTAAATATATAAAACAGAGACACAGAGTCACAATAGAGTTAGTTCTACTAGTGGGAGGTCAGTCATTTCTGTGGCTAAGCCTTTAAGGGGACCAGCCAGGAGAGACAGCTGACAGCTGGCTGGAGCCCTGGTGAGACCCATACACTGCCTGGACCAGCCCTCTCCAGGAGCAGGCACCAACTTCCCTGGGAAACTCCCTCGACTCCCAAGATGCCCTGTGGGTCTGCTCCCAGGGATACGCTCTGTGTTCTCTTCTAGAAGCTCCAACATCCAGAAGCCATGGCTCACTCTTGGCCCCATGAACCGAGAGGGTACAGGGTCACAAATGAGCCGGACCCAGTGTGGTCTCCCAGCCAGCCAGCCGCACTTTTCAGAGAAAGAATCAGAGGTCAGCGGACAGGCCTGAAGCTTGAGCCCGGGGCTCCTAACTCCCGTTGAATCTTCCCCCAGATCACCTTGCACACCGCACACCCTCAGGCACACATTCCCGCCTTCTCTCGCACAGTTTCGTCTCCCCTCCTAGCCCACAGGGCTCACGACAAAAGCAGTTGGTTATGCCACTCCCAGCTTCCTCTGGACAGGTGGCTCCTGAGGGGCAGGCACGGGCAGAAGGGAGGGGAGGTCCCAGAGACTCTCCAAACTGAGCAGTCAGGCCTCACCACTGCCTGACCTTGACTTCTTCCCCTTCTCTTCAGGGAAAAAGGGTGGGAGGTGAGGAATTTGCACATGAAGAGGGGCAGGGTCATAGCTACTGGACACTTGTGGTACCAGATGCCTGCTCCAGCACCTCTGAATCCTCCTGTCATCCTTGGGCCTTGTCGTGGTGCTTCTATTTCATTCAGGAAGAAGCGGAGGCTCAGAGAGATCAAATGGCTTTCCTGAGGTTGCCAGGTGTGTGTGGCGCAGGTTTGGACCCAGTCTTCTGACTCGTACATCTGTGTCTTCCCTGATGCAGACGTAGGGTGGGGAACAAGCAGGCTTCCCAGGAAGCGGCTCTCAGGGCCTCCGCCAGCCAGTGTGAACTCCAGATGACACGGCTTTCTGTCATTGGTCTTCACACATAAAGAGCGGCTGGCTGGATGTCAGCACCCGGATGCTCAGGGACGACTCCTTAGATGCCCTGAGCCTACATAGCACACCCGCAGGGCTGGGAAGACCGCAGCTCCCCCTGACCACCTTCCCACCTCCGCGGGTCTCAGCAATCCGGTTCTAACAGCAGCTCCCCCTGACCACCTTCCCACCTCCGCGGGTCTCAGCAATCCGGTTCTAACAGTCTGCGCTAAGGCCTCCTTCGGCTGATGCAAGCGAGGAGCCAGCGATGGAAATGATTCATCCAGAGTCAGAACTGACAGACTGAGCAGCACAGCCTCCCAGCCCTCACCTCTGGGGACCTGGCAAAGAGACTAATTAGCCCCCAAGCTCCAGTCGGCCATGCACTCTCCCACCCACCCACCTATTAGCCCTCAAGAAATTAATAAACTCATCAGATCCAACAAAGCGGTTTGGCAGCCATTCCCTGGCACAATGTAATTGCAAAAAGGCAGTGGGAAGGAAGCAGAGAGACAGAGCCAGGTGCCCTGGGATACGGGCTAATCACCACACCCCCCGGGCACCTGTGATGCTACCCATGTGCCAGGGTGGGCAGGGCAGCTTCTCATCACTGACAAGCTGTGCCTTTGCATGCAGCCAAATCCCTCTGCTCCACCCTGCTGACTCCCGCCCCAAAGCCTCTGGTAGAAACAGCTGTTTTGTAAGTGGTCAACACCGCCCACATGTGCAGGCTTGAGCTTGTCCACAAGGTTGTGGTGGAGGGAGAAAGAGGGAGCCACTGCTAATTTCAATACCATTTGCTTCTCTCTGTCTCTCTTTCTCTCTGTCTCTCTATCTGTCTCTCTCTAATGGGGAGTAGTACTGGGATTGAACTTGGGATCTCATGCTCACTAGGAGGTGCTCTTCCACTTGAACCACACCTTTAGTCGTGTGTGTGTGTGTGTGTGTGTGTGTGTGTGTGTGTGTGTGTGTGTGTGTGTGTGTGTGTGTGTGTGTGTATACTGGGTACTGGGGCTTGAACTCAGGGCCTGGGCACTGTCCCTTAACTTTTTTTGTGAAACGCTGGCACTCTACCGCTTGAGCCACACCTCCATCCCAGCTTTTGGCTGGTTTGTTGGAAGCAAGTAAGAATCTCATGGATTTCCCCGCTTGAGCTGCCCTCCTCAGATCTCAGCCTCCTGAGTGGCTAGGGTGACAGGTGTGGCCCGCCGGAGCCTGGCTTCCAGTGTCTTTCAAGGCCGGGTCTCGCTTTGCTGGGTTCCAGTCCACCTCCTGTGCGCCCCCCCTTGTCACCACTGTGCCCAGAGGTGTGTTTCCCCATAGCAGGGCAACAAACACACCCAGTCCTCACTCCAAACTTCCTTATCCCCAGGCGATCCCCTCATCCCCTCCACCTCCCCAGCACCTACGATTACAGGTTTGAGCCAAGGTGCCCAGCTTTCTACCTTAATGCTGGCGAGAAGAAAGACCCCACTAGGTTAGCGTGAGCCCACCCGAGTCCAGCTTCCGTTCACACATGCCACCCAGGCGACTGCCCCAGTGCTGGGACCTAGCTGTCACCTGTCTTCTCTGTGAATGAGCTGTGTGACAGCATATAAGTCACCGAGTCTCTCTGAGCCCCTTTCCCCCCATCTCTTGAGATTCAAGTACAAATGACTGCCTCTGAGACTCGGGAGAGCAGTACTTACCACACGCCACTCAGCACGCACCACAAGGCCCTGAGCGACAGGGCCGGGCTCACTGGGGACTTAGTTTACCAGGATTAGAGGTCGGGCTCTGACGGAGCAGTATCTGCATTAGAAATGCAGATGCTGAAACTCCCCAGCCAAATGGACTAAATCAGAAAGCAGAGGGGACCAGCCATGGCAGTTCTGAGGCCAGCTGCAGTGCAGCAGCACACAGAGCAAGCAGCTCCGATGACAAAGAGGGTCACGGGGAAAGGCTGGGGTGGAGGGAGAAATAAATCGTGATTGAGTACCCGCCATGTGAGCCAGGAAATGCTTAAAAAACGGGCTCTCCTGGAAAAACAAGAGGCCCTGATTTATGGCACCTGCCAATTTCTGTGGTGTCGACCCTCCCATCAGAGCCAACAAGGTGTTAAGGAGCACCTTGCTGGGAAGAGGTATAGAATGGGGGCTGGCTGGGGTCAGCCTTCTTCAGCACATCACCAGTGTCTACCCTTGCACAGCATGCCCCCGGCTCTGTCACTTGACAAAGTGGGCACCCCACTTTGTCAGTAAGAAAAGTCACTTAGATAATTACACACACTTACACACACACACACACACACACACACACACACACACACTATTGCTAGAACGGTGCTTAAACTCAGGGCTTCAATAGCCTTGTCTTGCTTGGCTGGTACTCTACCACTTGAACCATACCTCCAGCTCAGTTTTTTGCCGGTTAATTGGAGATGGGAATCTTGAGGACTTTTTCTGTCCAGGCTGGACAGAAACCTTTGATCCTCAGGATCTCAGTCTCCCGAATAGCTAGCGTTATCAGTGTGAGCCACGAGTGTCTGGTTCACCCCAGTTAATAATTTATCCAAATCCCAGAACTGATGAGTAGACAAAAATAGGACGATTCGTGGGATCTCAATATTTAAAACACGCGTGAGGTCTTCCGAGGGGCTGATCTGAGCTGTTAGAAGGAACAGGCTCTGCTAGGAGGGCTTCGTCAGACACGAAAGCTTAGGTAAATATGACCGACATGGGATGTGCTTTTTACGTGCTTAGAAAGTAGGATTTCCCCAACAACGGCAAGGAACGCAGATCTATATAAATTAATAATCACTCTGCTCCTCTAAGCACTATATGGTGGAGATTTTAATTATGCATTCAAAAGCATTCTTCCAAAAAGCCCTTCTAAAGGAATGACAAGTCCCTTTGTCCTCTTAAACAGAATATGCGTCTTTACCTTAATGTGCAGTGTTACCATTAAGAAGCCAGTTATGACAACGGGCGGTGATCTAACGCTGCCCCAGTGTCGGCGTAATGCCCAGGGCAGCTTGCCTGAGTTTCTGCTCCTCTGTAAGTTCATCCGTCTACCCTGTCTTCCTTCTCAGTGTGGGCGGTCACTGCTGGCCCTGAGGCTGAAGCGCCTCCAGTCCCTGTCTCCCCGGGACCTGTACTTAAGACCCCTGGGTGGAGCCACGGGGGACAAAGCTTAAAGAAATGCTTGGGAGGAAGGCTTAGACCAGAAGTCGGTGGGGCCAAGGGGATGAATCAATGGGCCCTGCTGCCTTGTCTGGAGCTGTCCATGGTCCTGGGGGAGGCAATAACCATAGTGGAATTAGGTGTCTGACACCTGGCCCGGCCGCGTAGCTCAGGCCACCGAGGGAGTACTCATCTAGCATCCTGACCACAGAGATCCACCACTGCTTCCTGCCGGAGCTAGCAGTAGACAATCTGAGGTCCCCAGCCCTAGGCTCTGGTTTCCTTCCTAATTATCACAGACGAATCCTGGAGGTCCAGGAAGTCCTCTAATGATCGTTCCTGGGTCTGATGCTGCTGCTGCTGCTAATTGGAAAGTCCTGGAGACTCTACAGCGTACAACCCCCCTGCCCCCTCTCCTGCCTAGAGACCTGGGCTGTCATTTTGCCTTTGTACTCTCTCAGGTAAAAGGGGATTCATTTTTAGAGCCCGAGGAACTTCCTCACATCTTCCATAGGTGTGTGTGCACGCAGTAACTGTTAATATTTTATGTACATTTCAACAATTGTTCTACACACTTGGCACCACTGGGGACCCAGCTCCCTGGGGGGGGGGGGGGGGAGTTGAATTCTACAGCAGGGCCAGTCCTTCCGCTCCAGAATCAGATCTTCAAACACTTACTGATGTTTTTGCTTGTGGGGACACCAGGACGTGCGCTTTCCTGATTCTGTGTAAGAACCCTGTTACCATTCCCACCTGAGAAACGCAGGCTTAGACAAACAATAACTGCTTAACACAGGTACTTTTATACCAGTTTCTGTTGGATACATGAATAAACCCGAGACTCGAGAGAGGCCAAGTAACACAGTTAATAAGGACTAAACTTGGGCTTGAACTCAGATTCTGGGGACTCCTCTATCACCTGGCTGCATGAGAACAGCTGTGGGCAACTCTGAGGTAGAAAACAGGTACAAAGGAAGAGCTCATGGCCACTTAGATCAGGATGAGAAGACCCTTTTCCAACCTGTCCCCCCAAAGCCCACTCTGAGCCTCTGAGAAGAAGCAATCAGGGAAAAGATAGAACAGCTATGTGGGCTCAAGGAGAACTAAGGACCAAAGGAAGAAGCCTCAGCAAGGAAGACGTCTGTGAAGGTCTGACCCCCACCCTATTACACCAGACACGTACAGACTGCTTGGTGCAAACAGGGCAACCCGACCTAAGCCTGGCCATCAACAGGCCCTTATGGGCCTCCCCCAGCCCTAAAGGCTTTTTCAACAGCCTCTGTCTCCTTGCTCAGACCCCATAAAGGCCCATCTCCAACCTCCTTGCACAACCTCCACACCCACGGAAAGGTTTGTGCCTCTCGCTCTTGTGCCTCCTGGCCGGTTGAGAATTGAGCCTATTCCTTCTTCCATTTTTCCTAACAGAATTCCCTAATAGTACGAGCTTTCCAACATGGAATAGGATGTCCCCACAGGTAGTGAGTTCCCTAACACTGGAGGTAGTCGAGCACAGACTCTTCTTCATAAAGATGCATTTGTGAAGATTCAAACCGACTGGTGTACCGATCTTTTAGTATTAAACGTGACCCCAGGAATGCACGACCTAGGTTCTACAACAGCAGCAGAAGCAGAAGGGCAGGGCCCTAGTTCACTGTGTAAGAGCAGGAGAGCAGGACAGCGAGCTCAGAGAGAAAAGACCATGTGGGGAAAACTGCAGCTACCTCGAGGTGTGCTCAGCGGGTCTCCCCTCCTGGCTGAGACTCATTGCAGCTGATCCTCCTTATTCCTAGCAGTTCCGGTTCATAAAGTGGCCTCACACATTTGCTCTCGGGGGGAATATGGGGACAGGTTCCTATGAGTCTCTGGTTCATCTATAACCTTGTTATTTTACCTGTGCTTCTGTTTACAAACACTTCATTTCACACAGGCTGCTGATGGACTAACACCAAACAACAGCACTGCAGCTGATACCCGCACATGGCTTCTTGAGGATGGATTTCTCTGTAGGGACCCCCGCAGCCTTCTTGTACATAGGAGCACACTGCATTTAGGACTCATTTTTAACAGAAGCATAACTGGGGCGGGGGAGCACAAAGATGTGACACTCAATATCCCATGAAAAGGATGCTTTTTGACAGTTAAAGCCCTGCACGGGAAGACAGAATTTTGCCCAGTTCAACCTCTGCTGGGAGAGTACACATCAGATGACTCAAATGTGTTCCCACTCTGCCTGTCTGCAAAACTGCTATGCGCATTGATTTGGGGTTTACATGAAGACTTTAGCAAGCAGTCAGATTTTCAAATACAGAACCCACAGATAACGAGGATCCTTCTCTGTACCTGGATATTTGGCTTTGGCCAAAAGGTGCTCAAACTTCCATCCTTCATCCCCAATTTCTAGGGAGTGACACTGAACTTGGTCACTTCTCACCAAGAATAAGTCCCCTCTGGCTGTCCTCAAAGATTCCAGTGATCGGTAAGTATCAATGAGGACGGGAGAAAAGCATAAGCCAGCTCCGCTAGCTCTGACTACAAATCGATGACAGGCTCACTAATTTAATGGACTTGCCCCCATCCCCCCTGCCTCAGGCTTTCAGAAGTTAACGTCCCAAAGTAGGACTGGAGGATGCTTAGATCTCTCTTCTGTTTCTGTTTGGACACAAGTTCTAAGGGAGGTCAGAAGGGATGCTTATTCCACAGAATTCCAATAAAAGTGATCAAAACAAAAATGAAAATAACTGAATCGAATGATTTCTTTTGCCTATTCCTCAACTTCCTCTTCTTAAAAACATAGTAAAAAGATTGTGTACTCTCTCTTTCTGAGCACCTAGGGACGATCCGGCCATCTCCTTCATATTTCTGCTGGCAGAGTTGGCCAACAGAAAGACTCCTCTGCCCTAGAAGACTAAGAGCTGGACCATGCTGGAGATTTTTCATCTTCTAAGAAAATTACAGCCAAAAATCATGACACAGACAGGGCTTGCCTGGCTCCCCTGGGTCCACACACCAAGTGAGAAAGCACTTGTAATAATAACAGGACTTGGAGCTCTGAGTGGCAGGTGCCAAGGGAACCCAGGGTTTTAAATGAAGCTTCCAGGCTGAGGGAAGTCTTTACTCCCTTGTCCTGGAAATCAGGAGTGTGGGGGATTGTGGGTAGGAGGGTGTGGTTTCTGAGTCTCGGCAGTGATTCGTAGAGAACAGAGCCCCAGCCCCTAGCCCGGTGATAGGTTGCAGTAGGGAAGAGCAGGTGCCTCTCCCCACCCCACCCCACCCTGCCTCACTAAGCTCTGGGAAGATGCAGGAGGTTTAGACTTGGGGGTTATCAGCTGCTCTTGTCTGAGCAGTGCCATGCTAGGGTGGGCTGGAGGAGGAAAGACACCCAGAGCCACTGCTAAGAGGGACTCAATGCCAGGGAACGGGGAGGAAGGAGGAAGGAGCAGCGAGGTGGGAGGTCGTGTAAAGCTTCCAGCAGCAAAGGGGCTGCCTGGCCTGGCAGCCTGGATTTACACAGGGCCTGGTTGGCATGGACCAGTCCTTGCAGCCCTGGGGGGGGGGATGACCCCAGTGCTCCCCTCCCCCTGCTGTGTCCTTCCCCGTGGTGTGTGCCAGGCTAGAAATGAGATTCTGGGACTCTTGCAAACAAAGATAGAGAGATATATAGTTAGACATTTCCTTGTGAGGCAACAGAACTAAAATTTGCACAATGTAGCAGAATCCTGAGAGCCCTGCCATAAACAATGTTTCATTCTGATCTCAATAACTTTATGACACCCATGAAGCAGATATGATGACATTCATCTTCCCTATTTTACTGCAAAGGGATGGAGAAACACAGAGGGCCAGGGACGGGGAGCGCTGGGACCCAGGCCTGAGCTCTGCCGCTGACCCCAGCCTCTCCTCACTCCACCTTGCCTGCACTCACCCAGCCCCTGCACCCCTCCCCTCCCCCTCCCCCCTTGGTCCTTGACCTGGCTGTCTGCAGCCCCACCTCTAGTCCACGCCCAGCTCTTCTCTCCTGGGAGCTGGCTGGGCTGTCCTAGGCTGCTCCAAGACACAGGCCGCCCTCTTCCAGCCCCCAGGCAGGAGCTGGCTACGGAGGCAGGGCAAGGAGTGCTCGGGAGCTGGCAGACTTCCCCAGAGAAGAGTGATGGGGCACGTTACAAGAAATAGACTTAAAACACAGCGCCTTCAGATTCTGCTCCTCTGCCCTGAAGCAGCACCCTGTTCAAAAACTTGAGTAGCTGTGATTTTCTTGCCGGCTGGTGTGTGAATCGGCTTCGGCAGTGAGTGAATTCTCCACCAAAGCTGATGAGCAGGGGGCCTGGGGAAGGGGGGAAGGAGGAAGGCTCGAGGTCTCGTCCTTCCAAAGCCAGGGCCTCTGCTTCTAGACCCTGGTCTCCAAGTGCCAGGGAGGCTGATCTCATTCTCTTCTATGTCCCAGGAAAAGGTGCTGGAAAGTTACTCTTTTCAGTACTGGGTTTTGAACTCAGGACCTTGCCCTTGCTAAGTAGGCACTCTACCACTTGATCCATGCCCCCAGCCCTTTTGGCCTTACTTTTCAGGTAAGGTCTTGTTTTTTTACTCAAATTGGCCTTGGATCATAAGTCCTTTGCCCAGAGGAGATTACAGACATGAACCACAAGGTGCTAGCTTTCTCCAGATAGGGTCTCCCCAACTTTTTGCTGAGGCTGACCTTGATCTTCAGTCCTGCTGATCTCCAGCTACCTCTTGAATGGCTGGGCCATTGTCTGGCCCTGGAGATCTTTTAATGAGCCAGAGGAGAACCTCCCTTCATTTCAAATTTTTAAATGCCAGAACAAACAGTTGGGCCAATGGAACATTTGGCACATGAAAGCTCTCTTGAGCGAGTAGAGGAGCAGGAGCTTTAGAAGATTCTCATGACAAAACCCCAATCCTAGGGCTGTCCAGGTACCTCTGCCGGCTCTAAGCTGCTCAAGACCCGAAGACTGCCCTACACACCCACCTCCCCCAGCCCAGCAAGGCTGGCTCTGCACACCCCAGCCCCTTATTCACTGCTGCATGGGGTCTCTAGGGGTGGGGCCCACGCTCAGAGCTGAGCATAGATGAGTGGAGATGGCACAGAGGCCTGGGCATGCCTGCAGGCCTAGCTGGGCAAAAGCCTGGGCTGTCATACGCCGCAGTATCTGTCATGGGGAAGGGTAGGAGAGGAGGATCAGAGAGAAGCAAGCCTGGTGCATCTCACTCTGAGGGCAAACAGGGTCACCAGGAGGCTTCAGACGCAGGAGTGAGGGTCTCACCTATCCCTGTCTGGAAGGAGAATGGGCCAAGCTGACCGACCTCCAGCTAGAAGAACTTACGACCTTCTAAGCGAGGGGATCAATGACTTAGAGCCCTGTGCCAATTCCCCGTCTCCCTGCTTCTTAATTTAAAAAGAAGAAATAAGTGATTTCTCAGGCACCTTCATAGCAGCCCCAAACCACATCCCTCACGTGGGTTTGCCAACTGCGTCTTCTAGAACATCAAAGCGAGTCACCGCCCTGCTCTGTGGGGCTCTAGGGGAGGGCGCAGATCGCGCCCGAGGCTGGCCTGGGCTTGTGGGTCTGTCCCTGGGGGTGGGGGGGAACTGGCACTCGGGTCTATCCCTGGGCAGGGGAACTGGCATGAGGTGCTGTTGATTTCCAGCAACCAAACACCGCCCCAGTGCTCTGGGCCAGGGCCAGGCAAACGCAGCTGCAAAGGCTCTGCGTATTTGTGGCAAGCACTGTCTTCAAACGGCAAATGTCTTCCTCACTGCAGCCTGGTGGCGCCTTGAGGGCTGTTCTGAGCGCTGCCATGGATGGAGGTGGCTCGTGACGAGAGAGGCTGGGCAGAGGGCAGGGGTGTCAGGGACGGGGGACCTCATGCTGCTTCTCCAACGCCCCAATGGCAGAGGTGGCATGGTCTCATTTGGCAGGCAGGGTATCTTGGAGTGTTGTGTTATTCTGTGTTTGATGGCTTTGACGTGGAGGGAGGAGTCAGGCTGCAGGGACAGGAGAACCCCTCCCCCACCGCAGGTCTATACAAACCACCTCCCAAGTCAAGAAGCCACTTCCTGGAGACCCCCACTGTCAAGGCTAAAATAAGAATTGCAGCGGGGCTGGGAGGGTGGCTCAGTGGTAGAGTGCTTGCCTTGCATGCCTGAGGCCCTGGGTTTGATTCCTCAGCACCACATAAACAAAAAGAAAAAAGCCGGAAGTGATGCTGTAGCTCAAGTGGTAGAGCGCTAGCCTTGAGCTGAAGAGCTGAGGGACATCGCCCAGGCGAGTTCAGGCCCCACGACCGGACCCCCCCCCAAAAAATAAGAACTGCAGCTGCTTCTGTCCCTATCAGAGGACCCCTTCCCCAGAGGGGTCGGGCCTGCCTCTGCTGGACTGTTGTTAGGAGAAGATGGCATCAAGGGGGATGAAGTTAGATTTGAGTTCTCTTCCAAAGAGGACCCTGAGTGCTCCAGTCCTGCCTGGTGCTCCAGTTCTTATCTGAGTGCTCCCTTCCTCTCTGGCTCCATTCCTGCCTGGTGCTCCAGTTCTTATCTGAGTGCTCCCTTCCTCTCTGGCTCCATTCCTGCCTAGTGCTCCAGTTCTTATCTGAGTGCTCCCTTCCTCTCTGGCTCCATTCCTGCCTGGTGCTCCAGGTCCTATCTGAGTGCTCCATTCCTTCCCGGTGCTCCAGGCCCTCACATACACCATTCCACAGCGTAGCCCCTTGAAAGTTGAGCTACATCTGCTTTGAAAAACAAAGTGCAGTTACCATTCATTAAGCTTTCTGTTAGCCCTCTCCGGCCAGCTCCACTGGGCTTTCTGTCTCCATAGGAACAAAGTTACTGGATCAGTGGTCCAAAAATGGATGGCTTGGCTTCTAAGAAAAGTTCGTGTGCACAGAACTGGCTGAGTCTGTTGGGAAGCATAACTAATTGACCCCAGGGCTCAGAGTTTAGAATGTGAGCCAGCTAATGTGGAAAGTAGAAACTGAGCCTCAGCGTAAGGCAAGCGGTGAACCCAGAGTCTGAGACCCAGGCTGCCAGCCTCGTCTGGAACCTCGTGCTTTCATGGAGTGCTAGACACACCTCTCGGTATCTGGGGTAAGGGAGCTACAAGCCATGCCATGCTGGGATAGGGTATGGACTACTTGCTCAGGGAAGGAGAAAATAAGAGGAGCATAATTAGAATCCGTCACGGTAAAAGCTGGCTGAAATTTTTGCCTTTTCCCCAAAGCTCAGAAGCTCTTAAGTGAATGCTGCATAATCAACCCTCCATCTCCAGTCTTTGACAAAGAGTGGATGTTAAAAACATCTTAGGTTAAATTCCAGAATGAAAGACTGAATGGAGTGAAAGCAAACAGCACAGATCTGAAGGACTGGCAATTGAGAAGGAAGCAATGGAACCTTGCGGGCTGTTCCAGAGGGCAGATCGAGGAGGTGGAGTTTGATCCAGTGCTTGGACGAATCTGGAATGTGCTGCAAAAGAGGTGGCAAGTTCACCGGCCCAGAAGATTCTCAAGGAGAGTTTGGGGGCCATCATGGGCCCAATAGAGAATGTCCTTGACTGGAGTTGAAGATTAAATGAGAAGCCAGGCACTAGGGGCTCACACCTGGGAATCGTAGCTATTCAGGAGGCTGAGACCTGAGGATCGCAGCTCAAAGCCAGTCAAGAAAGTAGAAAGTGGAGTTTTGACTCAAGTGGTAGAGCGAATGAAAGAGCTTGGAATGAAAGAGCTACAGAACAGCACCCTGGCCCCGAGTTCAAGCCTTAGTACTGGCACATGCATGCACATGTGCAAGTATGCAGGCACATGTGTGCGTGTGTGCGATGTGTGTACACACACATGCATGCATACACACACACACGTGCACACACACACACACACACACACACACACACACAGCTGTTCTGATCAACATGTCCTGAGCTCTAATGCAAAGGCTCTGAACCCTGAGGACAGCAGCCCCTCCTCAACTCAACCGAGTCTGCCACTTCCTGACTTTGTGAGCGTGGGAACATTTTCTTATCTCTCCACCTCAGTTTTTCCACCTACGAGAAGAGAGCTTTCATGCAGCATTGATAAAGAAGATAGGCATTTAAAAATATGTATGCACAACACCCAGCACGGAACGTCATGTAGGCGACGATAAATGTTAAGCTATTATTATGATGTCAGGAGCGCCAGCCCTCCACATAACCACAGGCAAGCGCGAGAGAGCAGATCTGGTTTTGCTTGGATGGAGTCATATGCATAAACTTCAGACAGCGGGAGTGGGGCCATGCATCCTCGAATCCCGCAGGCCAAATGTGGAGGGTTTGCCTGTGGCCGCTGTCTACTGAGGAATGCCCTGTGACACAGAGAAAGCCAACAGGGGTGCAAACAAAGGAGATCTCATCTTTAGCTGGGGATGTCAAACCCCAAGGCTTAATTAGGGCCTGTTAAGCCATTTCCCATGCTCAGATGAAAGGTGTGCTTAGTACAGCACTAACAGAGCCACCTGGGGGCTGCTCAGACTCTCTGATCTTTAGACCAAGTTAAAGGAAGGAAATCAAGGGCCTTCTAGAGTTGTTCTCTTTTTTCTCTCCTAGCCTCCTTCTTCCCTTCCCTTCCTTCTCCCCTCTCCTCCCCCTCCCTTCCTTTCTCTTGGAACTCAGGTCTAGGCAAGCATTCTGTCACTTGAACCACATCCCCAGCCCTTTTAGCTTTTAGTTATTTTTTTTCCTGAGGGTCTTGAGCTTTTTCTCCAGAGCAGCCTTGGACCTAGATCCTGTTCCCAAAGCCTCCTGGGTAGCTTGGATTACAGGTGTGTACCACCAAAACCCACGGATATGTTCGGATGGGATCTTGTTAACTTGTATGGGTTGGCTTCAAATCTCAGTCCACCTCATCTCTGCCTCCCGAGTGGCTCCCAGCCTCTTTTAAAGAGGATTTTTTTTTCTTTACAGACAAGAAGGGAGAGAGTGCTATTCTAAAGCTACTCAACATATAGCGGTTAGCAGCCATGGTTGGTCTCACAGGCAGAAACTGAGGGATGAAGACTTCTGTGCCCATAAATAGGTCACCAGGAGGTAGTCCAAGCTCTGGAATGTGACCGGCAGGACACCGTACTGGACGCATTCTCCAGTACAGCCTCCAGCGGAGGCCCAAGGCAGAGAACACTCTCTAAGCCCAATCAAAATAGTAATTTTTTAAATGGTAAAAAAATAGCCCTGAGTTCTGAAAGACTATTTTTAAAATGGTAATAATCTTTTAATCAGCCACCGGCAGGAATTATGGCATTTGGTTCAGACATTTTACCAATTACAACCCACTGGGTGCCCGCATGGTGCTTTCTAAATAATCAAACCCAGCTCTGAGCAGTCACTCGCCCAGATGGAAGAGAAAGAATAAAGCCAAGGCCACACGACGCGGTGCCATTAGTCAAGAAAGCCCAGCCTGGCAGGCCATTAGAAACAAGCCCCATCCGTGGCCATGAGTGGAGATGAAGCAGCAGACTTGGAGGAGGAGAATGCGTGGGGGAGGGGGTGTCTAGGAAGGGAGGAAAAGCCTAGAACGGGGTGGGGGTGGGGGTCATCCAGGGAGCAAGGAAAAGCCTAGAGCAGGAAAGCCCAGACCTTGGGCGTTGAAGATAAATAAACCCGAGCGTGAACTCCGGCCTCGCTCCTTATCCTTGGTCTTTGTAGTGAGCTAGGACCCAACACCAGAAGGACTGAACTTGATCCATGCCATGCACCCATGTGGTCTGTACACCAAATGTCCTCAGATGATAGTCCCTTGCCCTGCCCCCCCCCCCCCGCCCGCCAGCGTCACCTTGGATGGGGCTGGGAGAGATGCCCGCACTCCCCTCTCCCCCTAATTGTGCCTGCCTCCCTAGCATCTCTCCATCCTTGCCCATCAAGAGGCAACGCTGGGCCGTGATTGGGATGGGACCTGGGGACCAGCACTTCAAAGCTGTATTCGTGCCCACGGCAGGTCACGCAGTCTCTGCTCGGTACTCCCAGCATCCGAACCAGACAGCCACGCAGCAGGACAGTCGCCAGACACAGCGAAGGAAAATGGGTCATCAGGAGGCATCTCGCCCTCTACTTCATAAGACCAGCCAGGGGTGCATCCCTCAGGACAGCTGAAGGTCAAGCCACTGTCCTGTTCGCGGTCACACGAGGCCAAGTCTATCCAACATTGGCACACACAGCACAGAAGGGGAGTGAAGAAGAAATTCTAAATATTCAGCATGTCTACTGTACCAGGGCAGGTAACCTGGGGTCCACCTATATTCTAATCATTCGTCCAGATGCTCCTGAAACTAGCCGTCTCCTGAGCACACCCAGTTTTGCTAAATCAAAAAGCAAAAAAAGCTGTGGAGCCTGGGAATTAGGTATGGTGTTTTTTTAACTTAGGGTTTCGCACTTACTAGGCAATAGCTCTGCCATGCCTCCGAGTTTTTGCTTTAGTTTTTTTTTTGAGATAAGATCTCTTGCATTTTTTTTAACCTATATACCTCCAGCTTAGCTGAGATCACAGGCACACATCACTATGCCCATTAACCTCTTGCCTAGTCTGACCTTGAGCCAAGCTTCTTCTACCTTCACCTCCTGCCCAGAATATACCTTTCCAAGCCAATGCCACGGATTATTCTCGAGCACATTTATACGTTGTATACAGCCAATGGACCCGCCAACGGAGTGGGCAATGGTTGCTACAAAGAAAACTCTGGAGTAGACAGACTCTCTGTCTAGGACTGATGGGCTTGATCCCCATGGCTGACGCAGGCAGGCCTGTGGCCTGAGTGGCCAGGCTAAGTGGCCGCTAATGTGGAAGCAGAATGCAAGAGAGGAGGGACTTCCGGACAGATGGCCTGCCACGTAGAGGGTAGATTAGGGAGGAGGGAGGAAGGGAGGGTGGGTGCTGCTGCTGCTGCTGGATAGGAGGGGAGCTGGAAGAGAGTGAGCTCTTGCCCAGGTCACTAGAGCAGGGTGGAGATCAAGGGGAGGTTCTAGAATGTCCAGACGGGTTCTAGGGAGCATACACCCGCCTGATTCTCCGCCATTGTTTGCTCCCAACCCTGGTGCATTTTTCCTCGGGAGCGACGGCCACCATGTCACCTACGTGTTTCTTTGCCTGTCATCTGTCCTACTAGATACAGCTTCCACAAAACCAGATACTTTCCCTCAATTTGAAAAAACTTGTATCTGGAAGGGAGACCGCACACAGAAGTGCCATTCTAATATTACCTTGCAAGAATGACTAATGGAGCTTCACTTCCCATTCCCCCCCTCCCCCAAGCAGACTGACAACTTCCCACAGCTTGGCTGCTTCCTTATTCAGGGAAGATGAGCCCCAGGGCATGATTTGAGTTTAATGGCCCCAAATTGCACCTCTGTGTCACTTTCCCTCACCACACTGTGAACCCTCTCTCTGCCATTCTCAGCTTTGTTTCCTGCCTGACACACAGTATGTGCTCAGTAAATGAGTGTTAGATGAAAGGAACAACCGCTCTGTGGTACTCCATCCCCATGTCAGCTTGCCCCATCCAGGAACATATACAAAATGGTGGTTATTGTCCTTGCTTAAAAATCATGTGGTTGGGCCCATGTGGCGGCACACGGCTGTAATCCCAACTGCTTGGAAGGCAGAAATTAGGGAGGTCATGGCATAAGGCCAGACTGAGCAAAAAAGTCAGTTAATCTGCCACCCTTGCCTTTATTCTTATTGTTTTCTAAGAAGAGCAATCCTCCAGGAAGAGTCCTACCCACTACCTGGTCTCCATGGGCCTCAAGATCACAGTTCAAGACCAACTGGGGCAGAAATGTTTGTGAGAATCCATCTCAAAGGAAAGAAGCCAGGTTTAGTAGTGTGCGCCTGTCACCCCAAATATAAGGCCTAAAACAGGGGAATCAACATCCAGGGGCCTGCTGGAGCAGAAAGTAAGACGCTGTCCCAAAGATAATCAATCAAAAAGAAAGACTGTCCCAAAGATAATCAATCAACAAAATGGCCGGAGGCTTGGCTCAGTGGAGCACTTGGCTCACACGCATGCGGTCCAAAGCGCAAACCTCCCTGCCGCCAGAGGGCTGGGGAGGGGGGAGACCTTCAGAGAGGGACTTGGCATGGCTGTCCAGTTCCAGATTCCTCCCATAGACAGGATCGGGGCCATGGAGAACAAGAGGTGGTGGTGGTGGAGGAGGAGGAGAAGGAGGAGCAGGAGTGAAGTAGGGAAATGAAAGGAGGTAGGGAAGACCCAGGAGAAAGGAGCAAAGAGGAGGAATCCGTGGGCGCAGTGCTGCAGGCTTACCTGCCGGAACCCGTTCCTGGTGAACTGTAAGATTTTCAAGGCATAGTTGGATCTCTGGCCTTTGCTGTTGAATTCAATGTGGCCGGTGAGACCTTCCAATTCTACCTGTCCAAGACAGAGTGAGTTACAGCACCAAATAGGCCCCTTGTTCACTTAGCACCAAGCACTGGGTGGCAGACACATGCCAACTGGGGAAGCCTAAGAAAGGACTCAAGGGTCTCAAGACTCCTTCGGCTGCCTGTTCCCAGCCACAGCGTTTGGGTGTGAAGGTGGGGAGCCCTACACCCAACACCCCAAACCAACTAACTCCATGAGCTAACACCAGGTGGGATGCTTGCTTGAGACGATGCCCCTGTAGGTCCTGGGCCGTCACTGGACTGGTTCTCTGGGCAGCAGGAAGTGAGGATGCTTCTGGGAAGGCAAACTCCAGGTCTGCAGCCTGCAGTTCCCAGCACTGTCACAGGTTCCTGCAGCCTGGCCCTTTCCAGCTGTGTGAAGACCACAGCCAAGCAGCACTGAGGCTCCAAGCCTACACTTCGGGACTCTTCATAGTCTATTAGACGAGGCCTGCTGCCTCTGGAATACGTTTGCCTTCGATGCTCAGTGGGTCTTACAGATTAGTGGGGAAATGGGATCCGTGAGACTCCACCGGGGTCCCGGCGGGTGACTGCGTACAGGGCTGTGCTGGGGAAGCCTGGAGCCTTACAACCCAGCATCCCCTGCCCCCCGCCACCTCCCCGTCCCCCGGGCTGGGCAGGGCCTGACGCTCAGCCGCTCCTCACCATGCGCAGGTAGTTCATGAGGCTGGTGCCGTGTGGCCAGATCTGGGCAGAGCCACAGGACAGGGGCTTCACGCCGATCTCCTGGCTCCGGTTCAGCTCCTGTACTGCAGTCACCACGGCATAGACAGCGTCGAACAGCAGAGCTGAGGACAACTGGGAGAGGCAGACGGAGGGAAGGATTAAGATGTGGAGAAGATGGGTACCAGTGGCTCATGCCTGTAATCCTAGCTACGCAGGAAGCTGAGATCTGAGGATAGCAGTTCAAAGTCAGCCCAGGTAGGAAAGTCCATGGGACTCTTACCTCCAATTAACTACCAGAGTGGGGGGGGAAGAGGTGTGGCTCAAGTGGTAGAGCACTAACCTTGGGGCCAGTGCCAAGGCCCTGAGTTCAAGCCCTACAAATGACCAAAAGAAAAACTCAGGGACAGGCCCTAAGTTCAAATCCTAGTACTAGCAAGCACACACAAAGAAGGAAAGAAGAAAGGAGAAGGAGGGCAAGGAAGAGAGAAAACAAACAGAAGGGGAAGAAAGAGGGCATGCTATTCTTGTCTAGTACATCCTGTAGCGACGGGGTCTGCCCCAGCTCCACAGACACATCCAATGCGGCTGCTGAGCCCCCGCTCCCCACCCCTGCTCCCGGCTCTCCATCCCCCTCATCTCACTTCTGCCTGTGACTAAAGGCTAAGCTGGGAAGGGCACCTGCTCCATGGCCAGCACCGTGGAGACCTGTGTACCCCGCAGTCCTGTGCTGCTCTCCACCCCTCTCTTCCTCTCTTTCCACCCTGCTGCTCCTCCCCGCGGCCGCCAAGCTCCTCCTCTATTTGATTCAAGGCTCTCCCCTGCAGGACCCTCCCCCCCGCCCCCCTGCCCTGACCAAGCAGGGAAGGGTTGCCAGCCATCACTCTGGAGGTTCTGGAGGCTTGCAACGCTGAGGAACGTCACGTGGTCTTGTCTGCACACGACATTTCATTCTTTTTTTAAATTCTTGATGGTACTGAGGACTGAGTTCAGGGCCTATTGCTTGTGAAGACAGTGTGCTTGAGCCACCACACCCAGTCCTTTTGTTTATTTTTTTCAGATAGAATCTCCCACTTTTGCCCGGACTGGCCCCAGACCTCCAACTTCCTATTTCTGCCTCTCTAGTAGCTGGGATTATAGGCATGAGTCACCACACTTGGCCTTGCTCGAGGAATTTTAATACCTTGGGTTTCTGCTACTGGAAGCTGAGAGCATTCTAACCATCACGGAGGTCCTGGGGATCCCCACCTCTTGGGGATCCCCATGACTTTTGTAGCTGGTTCCTAGGGAGGTCTGGGTCCCACCTTCTTTAAGGTCCCGCTTCCTCAGGGAGTTAATGTGTCTGAGAGACACAGAGGAAGCTGGCCTGGCCACCTCTCTCCCGCCCTCCCGGCCTCCCCAGCTTGCTCCTGCCTGCCGCCTAGCTGTTGCTAGTCTGGTTGTGGTCTCCCTTGCAGGTGATGGAGGATGCGGAGAGCTCAGTGTGTGGCTGTCTACAGTGACTTTGGACACCTGTAACTGTGGGGCCTTCCCAATTCTCCGAGGGCTTCTAGTCATTACAACTCCAGCTGGGGTCCCCGCAGGCAGAGACAAGGAAGCTGTCATTTCCCCCAGGCCTCCGGGGCGTGGCCTAGGGCACGTGCCCCCACAAGGCTCTGGGCTGAGCGGAGCTGACACCTGCCAAGCCTTGAGCATCCACGCAGGTCCACCCTCAGGACCGCTCCCCCGGCGTGCTCTCCCATCACCTCACACACAGCTCTTCTGAGGCTGCGGCCAGCTATGCACGCAGGCCTTTCACCTGGACCTTCCTCTCTCCTCTGAGAACTTGCCTCTCTCGCTCCCTAGCTTGTCCGCCCATCACCAGCTCTCTCCCAGGGTCTAATAGCTTGCTGGCTGCCTGCTTTATTCCAGGCCACCATCTTGAAGCATTTCTTTGCTCTCCTAATTGCTTTCTCCCTCTGCTGCTATTTACTAGTTTAGCTCTGGGAAGCACTGGGGAACGGCAGTCAGGGAAACGAGGCTTCTATACGGCCAAGTCTCCCCAGCCTCACGTCTGAGTTCACTTGGGGAGGTGGCATTCCTGCCGCCTGCTCCCCCCACCCCGTTCCCTCTGCCTCCATCTCGTTTCCCTTTCGCGATCCCGCCCCGTGTTTCCGAGATCTCTCCTTGCTATCTCGGCCTGTCCCTGTCGCTGTCTCTTCTAAATACCAAGCCCCCCAACTGCTCAGTCCTCATTTAAAATCCTCTCGTCTCTCTTGGCACCAGAATGTTGTTTGGCAAGGAACCCTTGATTCTCTTGTTTTTATATTTTCATTTGCTTCCTCATTGTTATTTTCTTTTGAGCTGTTTGCAAATTGTGTCGGGGAATGAAAGACTCGGTCTAAATTGAGATGGGTCCATTCCGACTCAGGGAGTGGTGGCTGGGTCCCCTTGTCTCTTGAACGAAAATAAGAATATCTTCTAGACACACCTGGAACCCCCCGTCTCCCCTTGTCCCTGGACCACTGGGCTCCCAGAATCCTCTTGGATGCCCATTTGTCCCTGAACCTCTCTGAACTTAAACTCTGCTCCCCAATATAATTCTAGGGTGGGCATCATTAAAATCTCATGGAATCGTTCTTACAATCTGGATTTTATTCAATGAGATAAACACTTAATTACGAACATCTGCTTTAGCCCAAATTCTAATTACTTAATCTCGCCATCTGTAATTTTAATCATTCCCCGCCATTTTCGTTCTTTGCGGCGTGATGAATGGGAACGGCGCAGGAGACCACTGGGTGTGCGTCTCTCTTCCCAGCACCCTCTCTGCTTGCTTTGTCTCAGGCAAGAAGCACATCTGCGGCCCGCTGCGGGCCACCTGGCAGTTCTGCCTGGGCGTGCGCCTTCCCCGCTCCCGTCCGCCCAGCACCCCCTTCCCCGCCTGCCAGCTGGTCTCCCTGTCCTGCAAGACCCACCTGGACCACTGCGAAGGTGAAGAAACATGGGGGCCTGCATACGAGGTAGAAGAAGGGGAAGGAGGAAAATTCAGAGGTGGAGAAAGGATGAGGGGTATGGAGGGCAGGGGAGAGGGAGGGGGAGAGAAGAGTGTAAGCTGGACTCCTGTCAACATGCCATCATGAGGCACAGAAGAGCACTAGAGCTGATTGCACAGGGAGGCTGAGGCCAGGGTGAAGGGGAGGAGGGGGGAAGAGCCTGTGCCACCGAGGCCAGGGCTGCTGCAGCCTTTGCACAACGTGGGATGGGGGAGAGATACTGGGCTGTGTTTTCCTGGAATACACTCCACCTTCCAGCCCTCCATTGTCCTGAAAGAGCTGGCCTACTGCTGCTGAGCTGGCCTACTGGTGGGCATCTTTCCACCCTCAGAGAGAGAGAGAGAGAGAGAGAGGTCTTCCAGAGGTAAGCTGTTGAAGTGAGCAGCTACTCACTGAGCTACTCCCCTCTTCCCCCTCCCTCCTTTTCCCCACAGGCAGTGCCCACCACCAAGGCCAGAAGTCATCTAGGGCAGAGAAGCAGATGTAGGCTCAAACCTGAGCAGCGTTAACCCATCCGGGCTCCAGTTCCATCTCCCCCCACCCTCAGAAGAAGACAACTGTCCTTAAGCATTGGTAAGAATGCCATGAAGAGAAAAGAAGGCCTGGTGGTGATTTCGTGGCACGCCATGGTTGCCAGGGCAGCGACTGCACACAGGACTCCTGTGCAAGAAAGAACACACTTGCCTCTGACTGGCGAGGGGATCCCCAGCGTCCCCAGCCCCCGGCCTGGGGCCTGACACATCCTCCTAGCCAGGAGGGACCCCACAGAGCACACCCTGCGGCCTGAAGCCCCCTCCCCAAGCATTTGTGAGGCGGAGCGGGAGAGTGGATCGGGGCCGGGTTGCCGTCCGCTCAGCCGCCCGAAGTGGCTTCCACTCCAGGGCCGTCTCTCCGCGTGCCCGGGGAGAAGCAACTGAAAAGACGTTCGGGCTGGGCCCCGTGGGAAAGGCCCCTCCCCCACCAACTCCATACCTCTGCCCTTCCATCTGAGCTATTCTTCTCTGTGCAGAGACGCTCAGCCACCTCGGGCTCCACCAAAGAGAAGAGCGCCTGACGGGGTGTCTTGGGGGGGAGGCAACCCGCCCCGCAAACAGGCAGTGCCTGCTCCTCCACCATCATCTTGGAGGAGACCACTTGGCAGGCAGAGCAGGAACTGCACCTCTGCAACTCTTCCAGAAACAAAGACTGAGCTGGTGGCCAAGCAGCCAATGCCAGCGACCTGCGACTGTTTCAACCACACACACTCCTCTCACTCCTTGTCCCCAGTTCTACCTAACCTGAAGCCATTCTTAGGCCCTGAAGTCAATGTCTGAAGGCTGAGGACATACTGAAGTGCTGTCTGCCCATGGCTGCCATGTAATCAATCTCCTTCCTCCGACCTGTACCATGTCTCTTGATTTGATACCTGGGGGCGAGTGTGGCTGAACCTAACTGGGGATTCCTGAACTTTGGGCCTGGGTTCTAACAACCAGGGGTCTCATTTATGATGAGACAGTACAGATCTCCCATCTAGCCAGCAGGCTGCCCTGCCCTCCCCCCCCCGCCCCCCCCAGAGTCTTGTACCTAAGCAATGAGAAGCCACAGGCCTGCAAGGCTTAATGACAGGGACATGTTCTGTAAAGTGTGTCATTAGTCAAGTGCATCATTTTGCAAATGTCAGTGAGTGCACTTATACAAACCGAGACAGCAACAAAGTCATTCAGCAATACGTTTTTTATGGGGCCACTGCTGGGTATATGATCCGTGGTTGACCAAAGCATCTTAATGTGGTTCATGACTGGGATTTTACTTTCTTACCTTCTAGAAAACTTACCCTGGCATCTGCAGCCATAGGAACCTTCTAGAAAACCTGACCCATGGGAGCAGCACAACTCTAGGGACTCCTTTCCTAGATGAGCACATGCAGCAGGCTTCCTCAAAGGATAGAGGCCCTGCCTGATGGATCCTCATCTGTTAGCTCATCTGGTAGTCACACATTCGGGATCTTTACATCTTCCTCTTTAAAGGGTGGATCACATTTCCGCACTCTCTGACCAATTATCTACCTTACTTTGGCCAAGCAAATGAGGTGAAAGAAGTCATAGTATGCCTGTCATGGGGCCTAGGACTGAGCAGTCTTGTGTTTCTGGTTTCTCTGCTGGGACAGCACCAGGCTCTAGATAGCATGCTGCTCTAGAGAAGGGGAAGGTTCAGGGAACAGAGCGGTCCAGGCAGGCCCAGCCTAAACAAGACAACCTTATTTGTTGCGTGACCTTAATCCTTAGCAGACTCTCAGACACATGAGCAAAATTAATGGGTCCTGTGTGCTAGTGAGATTTGTGAGTGCTATTTATGTAGCATTCATGCAGCAAAAGCGGTCTGATATATTCACTAATGCCTAGTCTAGCATCTGGTGTATAGATTGTCACATAAAGTTACCCAGTGAATAATGGAGAGTTGAAGACTGGATCTTATCCCCATCCTATTTTCATGGTCATTCTTCGAGGGTGGTCAAGCATGCTCAGCCAAATGTTACAGATAAAGAATCTAAGACTTGGAAGCAGGAGGAAGAGACTCAGACTACTTAAGATTGTATGACAAGAAGCCTGTGAGGCCAGTGTTTGGACCTAGGCCTGGCGTCCCAACACTTGTTCTTTCCCACAAGTGACCACCGCCTGTGTGAGCGGCTACGCCCGCTGCCAGGGTTGGTCCTTGAAAGGATTTCACTAGCACAGATGATGGGATCGTCCATGGCAGAGCAAAACCAAAATCACAACGAGAGGATGTTTAATTTCACCAGGCCAGGCGCCACACGTATAAAGTGTAGGGTGGTGTTCTGCCCACAGCCTTCCAGGCCCAGCAGCGCCTCATTAGAATGTTGGAATGACCACCACAAGAACTCCTCGGCTGGCCCAGGAGAGCGGGTGTTCCTATGGGCGGCTGGCTCGGATCCTGCTCGTGACCCTGGCGTGAGGATGCCCCTCGCTGCCCAGCCATGCCATGGGGCCATCTACAGGATTCCAGCCCAGCCTCACGTCCTTCCTGCAGGCACTCCGTTCACCTTTCCCAGCCTACTTCTCTGGATCAAAGATTCCCCGTGTTTCCCAGAGCTCTGTCTCCACTTCCCCCTCTAAGCGTCCCATCAGACTACACAGTCATATAGGATCCGGGGTTTGGGGAAAGGTTACTATGTCCATGGTCAGACCACTGGTCACCATGTTGCCCACTACCAAGTCAGAGCCCTCCGGTGCAGAAGTCTAGTGAAGGCCTTGCCTCCAGGCACATCTTATCAAAGGCTGGTATGGCCCATTAGAGAACTTGTTGCTCTAGGAGGAAACTCAAGTCCATTGCTGTCTCCTAGGCCTGACTCCTTCCCCTGAGTCCCCTATCTCCATCTCCTCATTCTTACCTTCTCCTTAACCCCTTTCATTGTGCCAGTTACAGTGCAGTGGGGCAAGCAGTGGTTAAAACGGCACCAGTGGTTACAAGTAAACATGGTGGAGCACATGGTACAGTCTGGGCTCGGACCCTGGGTTCTCTGGTCACTAGCTGCGAGACCTAGAGAGAATCACTCGACTTCTTTAGCTTCAGTTTTACTACCTGGAAGCTGGAGATGCTACGAGGGTCACCTCAGGAAGTCATGGGGGCAGCACAGGTCCACCTCAGGTGACACCTCCTGTGTTGACATCACACGGAGTGTGGTGTGGATCCCGGGCAGGACAGGTGTACAAAGCCAGGCAGCCCAGGCCTCTGAGAACATGCCTTTCAACACACTGAACAGAAAAGCTACTTGACTTGCTTCACAGAGTAAACATGGCTGACCAGTAAGTGCAAAATGGCCAAGGAAAAGGTTACATCCACTCCACACAGCCAGGGCAAACACATGGGTGTACTTGGACCTGGGTCGGGGGACAGCCAGAAAGGAAGCTCCCTGGATGAGCCACTCAGAAAGAGCACTGGATGGGAAGCCACGAGTCTTGTTTCGCTCGGCAAAAGGTTCATCCTCCCCCACCCCCCCCCACCGCCCCTATTCCCAGCCCATGCTTCATTTTCATTGTAAGTGAGAAAGCAGATCTACTCCAAATGGGCTTTTATTTAGTTAGGTCTGAGACTAGGACTTAACTCAGTACCTGCTGCTTTTGTTCAATGTTTCGTGTTCTACCGACTGAAAGGCCTTTTAATAGTGAGACTCTTGAATAACAAACTCAGGTACTTCTCAGTAATGGATCCTTGACATCACTACTGACAACTGGCTGCCTTCACACAGTTCTCTCACCGCTGTCATCGTCATCGTCATCATCGTCATCATCATCATCATCATCGTCATCATCATCATCGTCATCACTATTTGGTAGTACTGGGTTTTGAACTCAGTGCCTTGCCCTTGCTAGACAGGCGCTCTATCACTTGAGCTATTCTACCAGCCCTTTTTCTGTTGGATCATTGCAGGAGAAGGTCTCGTTTTATGACCACGATCTGACCTGCGTTTCCCCACCGGATGAGCGGCAAGCACTGAGATGCCTCACCATTGGCTGAAATGGAATCTCACGAACGTTTTTGCCAGGGCTGGCTCTGAACTGTATTTCTCCAGATCTCTGCGGTGCCTTCGTGACCCACCTCAGTGTGCTGGGTCCACTTCTCTCAGATCTTCCCCCCCAACCCTGTATTTCCCAGCACATCCCGTGCCCTTCTGAGCTGGGACTTGAGAAGGAAAGGCCTGTTACCTTGTGGCCAGCCCACAAAGAGCATGTGGAGAGGCCCAGGGGCTCCAAGGAGGAGCTCTGGTGTGCGGGCGGGGGTGCACTTACCGCAGGCCCAGTGAAGGGCACATGGTCACAGTTCTCCTGCCAGGATTGGTTGAGGCTCTGGGAAAACTCTTGGAAGAAAGCATGGGATTGGTTGAAAATGGAAAATCCCAGGATGTTGACTCGATCATCCACGAGGCTGTCCATTCTCTGGAGTGAGAACTCCTGGAAAGACCCAGCGGTCAGAAATAGAGAACGCAGTTAGAGAGGAGGAACGGGTGAACGGACCGCAGTAAAGTGTGCTGGGGCACCTGGGTCCAGTCCAATGCACACAGGTACTGTGTGGGACACCAGGGGTCCAGGAATGACAGCCAGCTGTTCCCCTGGGAGCTCTCAGTGTCAAGGTGTAGGGAGTAAGAACAGGCATCAGCAGAGCAGCCTGTCAGCAAGGCAGGTACAAGACACGCTGGATGGAGAAGGCAGGAAACACGGCGTGCGCATGGGGCCTGGTGGAGGCCAGACGTGTCCTCTGGAGGCTGAACACCAGGGCTGTGACCTGATGCGGGTGGCAACATTTTCCTGGAAAAACGCCTTCCTCCGTGGCTCAGGCCATCTTTCCCGGCCTCACATCCGCCACGCGCTCCTTCTAAGTGACAGATGGCAGGTGCCTCGGGCTTGCTTCCTGGCACGGTGGAGACACAGTTCTCCTTCAGGCAGCCTTCTTTCCTGAAGACTTTGTTCCTCTAGGCCCTGGCATCTCCAGTGCCTCCTCGCTCCCATCTCCCCTGCCCAGCGCCTGGCCTCTCATCGGCTTTGCCTGGCACGCTGGACTTACAAAGACTCCTTTGGAGCCACCGACCCCTGACGGCGTGGAGTTGGACGGGGATGAAATGTATTTTGGATTCTGTCATACTCCCATTAGGGGAACCTGGACGTGCCAGAGAACGTATTGATTCTTAGGCTGATATGATGCCCTGTCTCTCTCACAGGACAGCTGCCCACGCACTGTGGGCTACTAGCAGGCACGAGGGGCCAGATGGCTAATGAGAAGAATCCCAGTTGGCAAGGCACAGAGCCAGGCTGCTGTGGAGAAACCAAGGGGCCTCGTTGCCCATGGATGGTGGGAAGTGGAAAGCATCTTTGCAGTGTGGGCGGGCTCACGGCCTCATGTTTGTGCTCATCCCACAGCCTGACGCACAGCCTGACGGACGGCAGCCCGTGGCCGTGAAGCCCCGACGTCTGGCAGGTCCAGACCCGCTAGAAGATAGGCTGAGCGGATAAGGGCCTTCTCAGCTGGACGCGAGACCTTAAGCAAGGTCTTTAACCTTACGGGGCTTCATTTTGCTAAACGGAAGCAATAACACTAGCAACCTCCTGTGTGGCTTCAAAGAACAAGGAAGAGCGACGCAAGGGCTCATCCTCTGTGGTGAGTGAGAAGGAATGCAGTCTATGACTGTGACTGGAGTGTTCCTGCGAGACCTGGGCAGCACGCCCTCTCTCTCTGCTCTACTTCCACTTGTCTTAGAAACCCGAGTTTGGGAGGCACTTCCTTCAGTGCGTGGTCTGGCAGAGTGAGGATGAATGCGGTAATGGCCGGCACCTAGAGACCGTCTGTCCAGAAGTCAGCCAGTCTGTCTTCCTGTCTTTGAATTCCTGCCTTCTTATCCCTCAACTCTATGCTACTTTCAAAGGCTGCTTCAGATGAAAAGGCTTCCAGAGGCTTCCTCTGCGGTTCATTCTATTTATGACGGCCCATGAGAGGGCCTGCAGAAGGTCGGGAAAGGGGATGGTGCTTTCTTTCACTGCAATTGCCCGGGACATTCTGGGATTCTACTCTCCAAGCATTCTTACAGCGAGGAAATTCTTTACGTCTAAACTTAGGCTCTCCTGCTGCCTGCTGAAGTCTATTTTCTAAAAGAATATGAGGAACATCTACCCAGCAGTCGTCTATGTATAGTAAAAAACGTTCTCAGCCAGCGCTTCTCCCAGTGTGTGCCTCAAAACTTCCTCCGAGATGCAACTTTCGTGAAAACACAGCTCCATTCTCAAATAAGGTTAGGAGCCATTTGCATACTGTATTTTTTTTTCCTTTTCAAGACTCATATCCACGCGCACATTAAAGGTTGAAAGGCTTCCTGCCGTGAAGCAGTGTGTTTAAGTTTTACTTAATCTCGGACTTCCCAAATCTATTGATCCTGGAATAGAGTTTGCCCTCCCCCACCTCCCCAGACCAAACTCTTGAGTGTTGTACAGTAGTAGCACCGTGGATAGCAAGCATGAGGCCCTGAGTTCAAACACCAGTACCACAAAAAGAGTGTGTGTATACGTACATGCTTGTGCACAATGTTGTATAAGGACCTCGTGACCAGAGCTGAAGGCCAGGTCCTAGCCACGTGTGACTATAGGGTGTGGTTACCCTGGAATGAAGGAACGCATCCTGGGTAACAGCCTGAGGACCATGCAACCCGTCACCACAGCCATGCACCTCAGCCCAGCGTCGAAGGTGTGATGCTTCCAAAGCCCTGATTTACAGACAGGCACTGATCAGCTACAGGGATCTTTGGGCAGATGTTTTCCTATTGAGGCAGGAGACAGAGACCAGCAGGGAGAAGAGAGCTGAGCTGGCACTGGCCCCAGAGAGGTGGTGGTGCTGGAGGGAGAAGAGGGGAAGAGAAAGACTGGGACAAGGGGCGGCCACCACGGCTCTGAGAGGGGCAGCCGGGCCTCAGCCACACACTGTCCACACACCATAAGACGCACAATGCGGGAGCCAGGTGTTGAGGTGAGTGAATGGGAAGGTACGCCCTCTGACCTACTGGTCCCAGATGAGTGTCTGTGCCGGACAGGGGTCAGCCAGGGAAGAGGGGTCCGCTTGAGAAGCGGGGAGCTGGGTTAGTCAGCCAAGTCCTTGTCAACCTTTTGGGGCAGGTCAAGATGGGTTGAGTAGCGCTTGAAGTCTAAGAGCATTTAACAATCCCCCCTCTGGCTGACTTCAAGGAGGAAAGCAAGACTTACCAAGGCCCAGGCCTAGCCAGTGTCCATGAGCTCATCAGTCTGACCCGAGCTACAGGAAAAGTGGCACCCTGGTCTGCTCTTCCTGCCCACTTGCCCCTTCTTATCTGTATTCCAGACCTGGGAAGCACACTGCTTTTCTCCTAGACATCCACACTAGAAACATCACAGGCAGCCCAGCCGCCATCTCTTCAAACTCTGAACCCAGTCAACTGCCTATCACTCAGATCCCTTCCTCCCTTCCTACCCCTCTTCCTCATCTCCCCTGTGTGGTGATCGGTGATCGTGCCTCTGTCCTTGGGACTTGTGGCTACTACCTTGCTGATGACCGTGCTGACGGTTCTTACTGGCACTCTGCAGGGAGATGATTTCATCAAGGAACAGCAGCATATATCAGAAAGAATACAGGGTATAAGATGGTCCTGGGCTCACAGCCTGTCTGAGCCACGTCTGCATTAGGTAATCTGGGGCAGGGCTCTGACTGAAACTCATTTCCAACAGGATCTACCTCGCAGGGCAATGGATGGAAATCAAAAGGTGTGTCTGACACCCAGAGGGGCCTCATGACATGGAGTTCTCCTCTCTCCACGTCCAGTCCCACCACCCACGGCAGGTGTTGATCGAGAGGGCAAGCAATCCTTTGGTCCTCCCCTTCCCTGGCTCCCAGGCTAAACCTGGCCCCCCACAAAGGGGAATATCCGGCCCAAAGGCTTCTCCTCCCCCCTTCTTTTGCCCCTCCCCCTGGAAGAAACTATTCTTAGCTACTTGTCAAACAAGAAAAGTTTTGCCAAGTCATTATTAGGGGTTCATTACTTGGTGAGGCTATTTGTGTCAAGACAAGAAGGCTGGAGTTCAAGGTCAGATCTCCTTACCATCCATAACAATAACAACGCAAGGTGGCAATAGTAACTTTACTGCACCGTACTTAGCACGGGACTGGGCTCCAAGCAGACTTCAGCACAGCTCACACACAATCTCTGTCCACCCTCCCAGCAGCTCAGGGGCCTGGGAGCCATGGGAGATGACCTTCCCACTTTATAACTGCAGGGTGGAGACAGCACCGAGCCTCTCCCAAGGTCGCGACGGCTAGCGGAAAGGGGCTCTGGATCCAAATCCAGACCCGTCGACTTGAAAAACCAATGCTCTATGCTTGGCTTCCATTTATCCTTCACTGGATTCAAACGTAGGATGAGTACACGGGGACTCATAATACTTATTTTTGTTTAAAAAAATAAAAATAAATAAAATAGAGCAGTAATACATCCTAGACCCGCTGTGAGATTCGGAGTTGATGGCGGAGGAAAGCTCTGTGCATTTTGGAAGTGGCATGCAGCCTCCCTGCGTTCTTAGTATTTTTAGAAGTTGCAATAAACCCACTCAAGGACTTCGTTCCTCCATGTGCTTTCAGGCCCCATTAACAGGCAATGGGGAAGAAGGGGCTCTGCCGTGAAGGTGGCCTCTTTCTGCTGCTGCTTCCACTTCTGCATGAGGCCAGGATCTCTGGCTGGCCCTAGAATCTCCCCAGCTCCCTTCTTCTTTGGGGCTACAAGCAACCTCCCAAGAGAATCATCTGACAGGTCTATGACCTATGGAACCTTCCCCAAAATGAGTCACCTGGACCAGCTGTGCTGTGAGGGTCCTCACTTCACTTCAGAGCTGGCTCTATAGCTCAGTTAGTTACGCCTGAAATACCAGCTACTCAGGAGGCAGAAGTGAGAGGAACAAGGTCCCAGGCCTGCCTGGGCAAAAGCACGAGACCCTATCTATCTGGAGAACTCTGCAGCTAGCGGTCTCACTTGCCTCCTTCCCTCAAGGATGGCACTCTATCACTTGAACCACACCTTCACTAGCAGTGTTTGCCTAAAGATCTCTCTGACTTTTCTGCCAAGTTGGATTTGATCTCAGCTTCCTGAGTAACTAGGATTACAGGAGTGAGCATCAGCGCCCAGCTACACTCTTAGTAGACACGTGTGCTGCTCTGTCAGTGCCTTAACATCAGGATTCTAGGCAGTCCCCTGGATCTCTGCTGCTTACACAGGCCTCAGCCTTTGGTCCTCTGTTCTACGCTCCATCTCTGGCCTCTAAACTACCCCAATCGCAAACATCACTTTTGAGCAGAGCTCATCTGTTCCCATCCCATACCCAGCTCTGAGGCACACTGCTATTCTCTTTGGATTTTCCAGGCCACACCCAGACAGGACACATTTTATTCACAGAAGAAAGAATTAAGGTTCCTAGGAGCTAAGCATCTTACCCCGAAGACAGAGGTATAGGATTAAGATCCCAGTATCAGACATGGAAGGATCTGACTGTGTCCCACGCCCCCTGCTGTGTGCCTGGCACTGGGTAAGGCCCCCATGGAGGTTCCCCGTGACTGACAGCTTAAAATGCTCTAACCCCGGGAGTCCTGAGAACATCAATGACTCCCGTTTCTTAACCTACCATTATGGAGTAGGAGTACTGGAAGAAATCTTAAGGATTATATTACTACTCCATTTGAACTCCTTTTCTTCCCACCTGTGAATGTCACCACCACCCATTGTCAAGAATTTGGAACACATCTACTTCTTCCATCCCTTCACCATCCATCTATCATCCATGTACAGCTGCACTCATTCATTGTATTGAGATTGAGAATATTGATTGTCTCTCTCTCTCTCTCTCTCCCTCTCTCTCCCCCTGCCTCACTGTGGTTCAAACTCAGCCTGATGCTTGCTAGGCATACAGTTTACCACTTGTGCCACATACTTAGCCATTTTTGCTTTCTTTTATTTTCCAGACAGGGTCTTGAGCTTTTGTCCAGGCAGGCCTGGCACCATGATTTACCTCCTGAGTAGCTGGCATTTCAGGCAGAAGCCAACATTCCCAGCTTGCTTTAGAGTTAGGATCTTACTAAATTCTTGGCCTAAGCAGGCCTTGAATCATGATCATCTTATCTCTGTCTTGCAAGTGGCTAGGATTACAGCTGTGGGCCACCGCACCTGGCCAACATCTTCATTCTTTTGCATTTCCTGGCTCCATCCTTGCCCTCCTCCCTCATCACCTCAAGCCCCATTCTCATCATGACTAGCTTATTTCTGGACACAGGGTGGATGAATTGGTTTCCCTTTCTCTAGTCTGGCAATTCAACAATTTCCTCCACTGTGCTATGGCCGGAGAAATGTTTCTAAACTCTAAATCTGATCGCAAACTTCCAGTGATGCCCAACTCAATCCTCCTGGTTGTCCACAGGATGAGAACAAACTCCTCTGC
This sequence comes from Dipodomys spectabilis, assembly GCF_019054845.1. Taxonomy (NCBI): domain Eukaryota; kingdom Metazoa; phylum Chordata; class Mammalia; order Rodentia; family Heteromyidae; genus Dipodomys; species Dipodomys spectabilis. The sequence continues at coordinate 8,097,245 of NW_024870753.1, read as the reverse complement.
TAGACATCAAGTCTTCTCATGACTCCTGTCTGCCTCTCCGCGCTCCGGCCTCCTCTGCCACCTCAGCCAGGCAGAACTGAGCCTCCACTGCACCTCCATGACCACTTGTCTTCCCTTGGAGCTTTCTACCATGCAGGCTTGTCACAAGCCACCACTCCAAGACTGGATGCCAGTCGAAGCAAATGCATTTGCATTATGTCAGCATCTGCTTTGGTGTGTCGCTCACAGAAAGAAGTCAATGATGTTGACTGAATGAATTTCGGAAGGGGTCCTCTGTCAGAATGCCCCCCACCCCATCTCACACAGGCATCCTGGCCTTTAAGATGCCCCCAGGTTCTCCTCTCCAGATGCGATCCGTTCCTGAGCCACCCGAAGCCCAGAATTTCCTGGGCACCTCTGCGTCCTCTCCTTCCCCCCAGAGTTCACCTAACGGTGGTACCTGTCAGTCTATTTATCTGCATCAAAGCCTATGCTCTCTGCAGGCTGAAGATTGCTTTTTGTGTAATAGGTCTTTGAAGACAGTAGCAGCTGCGAGGCTAATTCATACCTGTCAGTAAGTTCTATTTAATGGGAGATTTGGTTCTAAACCTCCCAGCTCCTGGCTCTCCTGAATTCTTCTCCCGGCATGCTTCCTATTCATTCATTCCCATGACCTGAACGTGCATATCTATTCTTCCCAGGAACTCTGTCCTTTCTCTGCTTTTCTTGCCCCATGTGAGTCCACAAACAAGACTTCAAAGGCAGAGCATATTCTATCTGGCTCGCTGCTCGGTCCCTGGCATCATACCCGGTGCCTGTGCTTAGCAAGGGCTCAAGGTGCATACATTAAGCGACTTAATGATCTCCCGCCATCACCCGCCAGGGTGGACCCATCTCTGCAAAAGCTATATTCAGTCCCTGGCTCCCGGGAAGAGGAGGACTCAGGCCCGATGGAACCCCCCCCCCACCACCTCTGCAGCGACTCTTCATCTTGCATTTAGCAGACTGTTCTGTGTCTCTGGGCACTAAACAAGTAGCTGTTGACTATGCCATCAACGGTGCAGCTGAAATCTCCATGAGTGAAACTGGCATGAAAAACGGTAGACCCCTTGTGCCCCTCCCGTCTCTCAGGCTAGGGAGAGTGAGCACTTTCCTGCAGGTCTGCTTGGTCCATCAGGTGTTGATTCATTACCCCGGTGGTGCTCTGCCCTCGGGACCCAATGGGCAGGACTCTGACCTACACCCCAGAGGGTGAGTCTGTCCTTTCCCAGTCCCAATGCATTAGAGATGCCCGAGGCACCTGACATCTCCCAGGGGAACAGGAGTCATTTAGGAGCCATGAGAGACTGTCCACCAGTGACCTCTGCCTCCTTATTGGCTTTGCCCGCTACATCTCTCAGAAGGCTCTCTGGGCTCTCAGATGGGCTCCCATAGCAGGAAGCTGGCTTCACCCACTGACATTCCTTGATTGTTCCTGGTTCTCTGACTCATCCCTTCACTCACTCAATATATCTGTGTCCCTGCAGAGCACAAGAAACTCGATGATGGGCAGGTCCTGTCCTCAAGGTGCTTATTTGGTGGGAGCCCTGGAGAGTACTAAGCAAAAGGCACCAGATGCACATCAGAAGTGGCTCCTGCTGTCAGAATTGCTGAGCTGTAAGCAGAGAGCTGAATGATGGGCCAGAGGGAGCCAGGTAAAGGGAGGAGGGGCGGTGGTAGACACAAACAGAAGCCTGTGGAGATCCCCAGAGAGAGGAGGTAAGACACATTCCAGTACTGCAAGTGGCTCATTCTAGTTGGGAGGTGCAGGGGTGATGGAGAATGAGGCTGCAGAAAGCCAAGAGGCAAGTTCCTCCGAGGCTATGCATAAATGGTCAGCTTGGTAAGTTTTATCCTCAGGGCCACGGAGAGTCCCTGGAGATTCTTAAGCGAGAGAGCAACGCGATCAGAAACGGTTTTATCTTCCAACCAAGGTAGAAGGCCCAGCTCTGGGATCCATTGGGTGAGTTACAGCGGGGTTTCCTGAGGGTCAGCAGTGTGGGCTTACCACTGGGCTGTGACTAGAGCTGTCCTCACGGGGGAGTCGGGGCTGGGGGGGCCCCGATGGCAATTAACTGAGCTGTGGATGACTTTGACGCTGAGTGCAGCCGCACGCTGGAGAAGCTGGATTGCTTCGTAATAACAGCACTTGCTACTCCTAATGGTGCTTGTAATACAATAGCACTTATAATGTAATAATAATAATAATAATATGATTTGCCATAATGTCTTTTGTTCTCATTCTCCCTATGCTTCCTAAACATTCATTAAATCCCAAATGCTCCTCTCTGCAGGGCCCCCATTCCTCAGGGTGCAATACACCCCCGGTGTAGTCGCTGAGGACCCCCGTTTCTCCCTTTACTCTTCCCCCAGGGTTCAGTTTATAGATTCCCCAGTGGGGGCCACTGATCTTGGTATGTTACCTGGGGATTTCTCTCCAATGCCTTCTTCCCGGCTCTCTGGTGACACCTCTCTTTGTCTACCCTTTCCCCAGGTTGGTAGAGGGGAAAGGACAAGAAATAAACAAGTTTACACAGGTGGCAAGTTGGCTGGATGTGATTCTAAAATGGCACCTACCCTGAAGGGTGTGTGCGCACATGCACTTCACTCCCGTGATCAGATTCTGCCATGTGCATTCGACTTTAAAGATTACCCTGGCAGGTCTGTCCTAAGCCCACAAGTCCTTTAAAAGTGGAGCTCACATGGCTGGTTGCTGGACAGGATGTCGGGGAGCTGTGGGGAGTGGAGAGACAGCAGCGCTGCAGAGGGCCACCGTTGACGTGCCGGAGCAGACAGAGCAGACGTGACACTCAAGATGCTGAGAGTGGCCTCTCCAGGCAAAAGCCAGCCAGAATCCAGAGACGTCAGCCCTACAGCCTCGACAAAATGAAGGCGGCTCATGGCAGGACTGGGCTGGGGAGACGAGTCGGAGCTACAGATGCGAACACAGACAGTGCCACCTTGATTTCAGCCGAGCAGAGCCCGCTCATGCCGAGCAGAATTACGACCTTCAGAACTTGGAGCTAATAAATGCTGCTGTGTAAAGCTGTGAGCGTCCTGGTAATTTGTTAGAGAGCAATAGAAAATGAATGCAACACAGAAAGCTGTAAAGATCGGTTTGATAAGGGCAAGATGTGGGCTGGGAAAAGGCAAGTTTTCTCATGTACCACGTGGTTGTAGAACCTTCCGCAAAGCTCACAAACTTCTCTGAACGCCCCCTCTCTTGCTTTGTAGAGCTGAGATGGGATTATGTTGAAGATGAAAGATTTTTGAGTTACAGGTGCTGGAACGAGGGGCAGCTATGGTTGACACGCGTCCTTTTTACTGAAGGATTCTCTTGACTGCCAACTCTTCTAAATCAGAGACAGGAAGGCCCTGGCATGTCTGGATGAATTAATGAGACTTCTGAATCTTTAACGACTTTGTGACAGAGGTCAAGGCCAGCTCCCTCTTCCCCAAAGCTCTATCAGACAGAAGGCCTGGGCAGAGGAGACGTTTCCATTATGTTTCCAGAGATACCATGCCAGGGCACTCCCCAGAGCCTGCTTCCTAGTTCAATTCGATTTATTTCCCACATACAGCCTGATGCACTCTCTCACCAACACACAAGGGCACACTCCTGTGCCCGTGTGTATGCATGCATGTATACATGCACATGTGCATGTAGGTGTTTGCATGCACTGTGCACCAGGACAAATACAAGAAGGAAGTTCCAACTTCCATTAAATGGATGATATCTCAAACTTGACCCTGGGAGCCACATGGGAGTTTTCCTCACTGTACTGATGTTGGTCAAATGTCACCAAAGAGCTTGTTTGATAACTGGTTTCTATGATGCACAGCTGTTCTCTCCCCTCTGCCCTGGGCCTCCACACCCTGTTGAAGTCTTCCTGACTTGTGACGTTTAGGTTGGAGGCTCTGCAGGCCTGGGAAGGGTCTCTGGGATCACTGACGCCATGTGTCACTACCCCTTCCCCCCCAATCACTGACATCATGGGTCATTCCCCTCCCCCCCTTGCCAGCTCGTCAGTGTCCTCACACATGGATTCTTGCTGCTATGGGTAGAGAGCAGGTTGGGGAATGTATTCAATGGCTCAGACATGGTGATCTTGGGAGTTCTCCCAGGCTGCGAGAGGTAGACTTGGTCAGGGAAGGCCTCAGTGCGGAGGCCTTTTTCCTCTCCTCTCTGTCCCACAGGACTCGGTGAGGATCTACATTCTTGATAGTAAAGGAAGGCAAGTGCCTCATTCAAATGTCCCCTGGTTCAAAGCCCATCCCGGGAACTATAGAGTAAGGACAGGGAATATTTCAGGAGTTCTGAGGAGCGAGCGGCCCTCTGTGAAGGGTCACAATAAGACAGGCGGACGGAGTGATGGCCCAGGCCCCCTAGCACTGCAGCGAATGCAAACCTCCTCCCCATGACACCTTCAAGCTGGGTAGCCCTTGCCTGGCATCCTCTATCACAGTGGCCCACCTCTAGGAGGGAGTTCCTCCTTTCTCAGGTCTGAGTTAGAACCCCCATGGTCATGGACAAGGGCAAATCCACAGTTGAAGATGTCCATGAAGGACACAGCAGACAGACAGCTGTCTGACCTGAACCTTCCTGCTTCAGGCTCTGGCCCTGCCTCTCCTTCCCACCCCTGGCTCCAGCCAGGACAGGCAGCACAATGGAGTCTACCTACAGACACAATCCCATTCTCGCCTCTAGGCCATCCCTTCAGAAAGCAAGGAGCCCTGGCCGGAAGCCTTCCTCCTAGCTCCACAGAAGCGCTGAATGCCCTGGGCCTGCACACCCGGCTCCGCTAGACAGAGACCCTGTGGAGACAGGCCCTGTGGGCCACATCAGGCCGGCCCTGTGTTCCCCACCACCCAGCAGGCACTCAGCAGCCATTTGCTGAGTGAGTGGCCTTGATTACAGCATTTCCCACAGGGAAGCTGCTTCATCATGGCTGGCTTATCATTTTTATCATACTATAACTCAGGCTCAGGAACTTCATGCAAAGGCAAAATACACAGCCCAGCCAACACCTCCCGAACCTCCTCCTCCTCTCCCTGCTCACTGCTTCCGAATGCACCATTTTCCAAGCACCCAGTTTATAAAACGCATCCAGAGGGAGAAGGCTCAGAGCATGCAGCTCTGAGCACAGCATCTCCAGGAAGTCCAGTGCAGGGGGGGGGGTGTCACAGCTCCCCCATCAGAGATACCTGTTACTGCAGGACTGTCACCTATTGTGACTCACATTAGGGGCAGGCAGGACCCTCCCAGCTTAGACAGACACGTGGTGGGGGGTGGCGGGTTGGGGGGCAGGGAGGAGCGTTTTCTTCATTACTCTAATCCTTGTTGCACTAAAAATGTATTTATTCCCCAAAGCATGTTGTGGTAGGCAGAGGGGTTCTCTGACAAAACTGAAATAAAGCTGAAATATGTGGGCATGCATCTTAGTAATTTTTATCATAAACTACACTGTAGAATCAATCGATCTGCTACTAGAAAGTTGTCTGACTGATGGTCCATAGCCTCTGGCTAGATCTGTGAGTGTTGTGAGTTTGCATGTGTGAGTGTGTACGTGTGTGTGTGTGTGTGTGTGTGTGTGTGTACTAAGGGATATGTATAATGTGTAGGGATCAAAGTATATTATTTCATTTTTAGTGAAAGTGTGAACAGTATGGAATAGGCTCAAATGTCCCAAGAACTCTGGTTTAAGTAAGTGAGAAGCTAATTTTGAAATTTTTCTGATGGTACCTTTGGTGTTCTGGAAAGGTAAAGTCTTTAAATCAGAAAACCAAGGCCCCAGGATGGGAAGTAGGAGAAAGGAAAAGAAAATATTTATTTACTAGCAACCAACTGAGGAGTAGAAGGCGTCGTAGTTCTAATTCCAGACTTGACACCTGCACATCTCTGCACAGCAAGGCTCAGAATAAACCACAAGTTCCCTCTGGCGTGGGGCACTGGCTGGCTCTGGCTGGTCCCACAGATGCCTTGGTGTTAGCAGCGTTAGCGTAACACTGGGACGAGGGTCATTCGACCCTGTGCACCTGTCCACGGGGATGGGGCAGGACTAATCACATGATGATCTTTAAAACCCCACAGGGAGAGCCTGCACTGCAGACTCTGGGCCCAGCCGGAGGGGGCTGTGGGCTGGCCAGGAGGGGACGCAGCTCCGGTGAGGGAGGTGCCCGGCACAAATGTCTCCGTTGATGTCTTCTTCCCTTCCACCTGCACGGTCCCTCTTAGTGCGGACCCCGGGCCGCAGGCTTGGACATCACCCACACTGGGATCCCGACTGAAACAACCCCATGGCTCTGTAGACTCTGAACTCCAAATCTATCCAGGCCAGAATGGGAGGAAGGGCATCCGGGCCCGAGAGCTTTCTGGTTATTGCGTGGTTCTGAAAGTGCAGCGGCAGCGTGGGAAGAGGGGGGCGGCCCAGGGCTCCCCGGCTGGGCTTCTTTGGGCTGCAGAGCTTTGTCTGCACGAGCTGAACTCCTGTTCGCCAGCCCTCCCAGCCCGGGATGCTAGCACGTGAAGCAACGTTCCATTCATTTACTCGATAACTACGCATTTAGCATCTACTCTGCTCCCGTAGTCCCCAGGGGCTGCAGTGACTGGACACAGCACACTTGGTCTTCCTTTTATGAATCTCAAGGGTCTGAGGGAGGGGTCAGGTGAAAAGAATCCTCCCTGGAGAGGAAGGCTACAAAATGCGGAGCCCAGGGTGCTGCGTGGCTGTGGGCTAGCAGACTGGACCTGGCGGCCTGTCAGGGAGGCCTCTCTTGGGGAAGTGACATTTACACAGCATCTGAAAGATGATGAGGCTGGCTTGCCAAAGAAAGATGGAGAAGGGCGGGATGGTAGCGTCCTCGCTTCCTCCCAGACTCCATAGCTTCTTCTCCCTCCATCTGCCCCAGGTCCCCTTTCTGTAATAATTTTAGCAATTTCAATTACTTACAACTAATCTCTCTGATCAACCTATGGAAAAATAAATATAGGCTCAGGTCTGCTTGACAAGAAAATGAGCCCAGAAGAGGAAGATGGACTGCATCTATCCACTCCGCCCAATCACGATGGAGAGAGGGCCCCGGGCCATCTATCACTGCCGGGCTCACCGCAGTTTGTGAATCCAAGGAGCTGCCTGGTGAACAGAAAGTTCTTCCGTGGGCCACACGGGCCTCCAGCCAATAGGCCACACCTCCATCTCTGGGAAATATTCCCAGCACCAAGGCTTGGGAATTGGAATGCCCCTAATCACAGGGAAGACAAAGCCTGCCCCGGGCCATAGAGACGTTCAGGCAGCCAGCCCCTAGTGAGCCTCTAACATACAGATGAAGAATGGAAGCCCGGCAAGAAGATGGCATACACTGGCTAAGAGCTAACTGGCTGTGTTCGTGATCTGGCTCCCTATCTCGAGTACACGATGGCTGTATGGACGCTGGCTTGCAGCTTCTGACACGGCAATGGCTCCTCTGCCAGAGCTGCTGTGAGGCTTTCATGAGAAAATCACCATGGGACACTCACTGCAGGGCTTCTACGGAAGAAGGCGTTCCAAAAATATCAACTCTGGCTATGATGGCATTAACGCTGTGCATGCAGGGCCAGGGCTTGATGCTATGGCAGCGGCTCCACCATCAATCCAGCACCTTGGCCTCTAAGATGAGGCCTGCTAGGGAGGATGTGGGGGTAGTGATCCTGGGGAAGGTGGTGATGGTCGTGGTGGTGATCAGTGGTGGTAGTGGTGGTGGTGATGGTAGTAGTAGTGGTGGCGGTGCTGGGGGTATCAGTGATGTGGTGGTGGCAGCATGCAGATACGCAAGTAGCACAAGCAAGTGCACAGGCAGCCCATCCCCCCGGCTCCAGTGCCCAGTGATTTCCTACTTTTCCTCATCACCCTGAGACATCTTGACTTTTACCCTTAAATCTCCACTTTTCTCTCCAGCAAGCGACAAGCTCCCTCCGCTGCCTATCTCTATCCTCCAACAATAGATTAGGGCGGTTTTATCTTTTCCATTAGACAGTGATTGCCGTTCTCCCTGGCTTCATTAGTAGCTGGATAATCCCTCCAGATTTATTACTGCAAATGGAGCGCTCTCCTTTACCTCTTCAGACAGCACTGGCCATATCCGCTGTCCCTGTGGCAGGCGGGGTTTTGCCCCAGGGCCCTTAATTCTTCATGTCCTCAATCGGGACTTCATCCGTCTGGCCGAGCAGCTTCCCCCAGCCAAACCCAGAGGCTAGCAGAGGCCAGAGACGAGAGACTGTCTTGCAGACGTGAAGTGGAACAAACCCAGCGTGTCTCTAACAGTCCTGTGCACTCCCAGGACGAGGGCTGTGCAGGCCCAGAGTCTTTGGGTACAAGCAAGATGATGACCCCATAACCAAGTACAAGCCCCCACTCCTAGGCTCTCTCCCTGGTGTCAGCCATGGCCCAGGGCTGCTGTGGCCCCTCACCCTGCTGCCCCCACACAGACAGAGACAAACTTCTTCCACAGGGTCAGATGAACGGTGGCTGAAAGCTACATTCGTGATGGATCAGTGTGTCTCTTGGGACGGGTGATCATCCACCCGAATCCGGAACCGTCAGACCGATGCATTTGTGACAGGTGAACCAAGGAATCGGTGAGCAATCTGAGGTCTCATGTGTCAGGGGTGGGGGCACACTGGTCAAATGCTCAGTAATCACCAATACAAACAAACCCTGCAATGGTGGATTTAGTTATACGTGATAACCCAACCATCTAATTCTGGTTAGTCTCTAGAAATAAAACAAAGCAGCAGCGTAGGAGCCATTTCTACAGGGTATTACATACAAGACAGCAAAATGTACATCACTCATTATTTTTAACACACAAGAAGCAGAAAAAGAATGGACCTTCTATTAAACACGTGTCGTGAGCTAATTTCTCTCCTCAGGCAGATACGACTAGTGCCTGCTTACACGAGAGAGCTCCGAGGCTGAGGAGGGTTCAGGAACTGGCACAGAACCACACCGCCAGCAGCTACTCAAACCAGATTTTCAAGTCCTATCTATCTAATGCCAAGGTTTGCTGTGCACTCCAGTACTCCGCAGTGATCTGGGAACCCGCAGCACTGCCGCAGCAGGTTTCAGAGATGGGCAACTTTTCACAGTGTCACAGGTACTCCAGAATTTGAAAAACATGACACCTTGTTTTTAAAAATCTTGTTTTCTGACATCTTTCCAGTCTGACCCAACAGTCTTTATGTGTCACAAAGCCCCGCGTATTCTTGAAAATTTCAAAATCCTTCATGCACACAAAGTCACGTGATTTCTGCGTCACAGTAGCTGTGACATCACCATTCATACTCCACTTCAGGTGAGGTGACCCGGCTCCACACACAGCTGCACCCGGTCATGCTCAACCTTACACCTGGTGGAATAAAACCTGGACCAATCCCAGCTTCCTCACCTATACATAAAATAAGGGGTAAGATGGCCCCAGAGGAACGTCCAGTTCTACAACCTAAGACCCAGAGACGTTGTGTCCTGGCTGTGACTCAGTAGTACCTCTGAATTAGGGCGGGGCACTGGTGATGGGGCGGTCAGACTTCAGGTAGTACTCGGACTTGGCAAGGTGGTTCAGCCACCACCCTGTCACCCGAACGAACCAGGGATGCATCTGAATGGAGAGGCCGGAGAGGTCTGAGTTCTCTGGCTCCCAGGGCTAAGAACTGTTGAGATGAGAATCTCCGTAAGATCCTATGCCAACATGCGTCTGCAAGGCCAGATTCTCTACATGGCTTCGGCTCCTCTACCTCTGTTTCCCCACCCACCTCCCACCTCCTGGGCTTCAGCCCGCCATAACCGGCTAACCCGGACCCTGACAACACTTTATACCAAGAAGGAGATCGTGAAAACACCTTACCAGGTTGGTGAAGATGTACGTGTAGTAGGCTGACACCATTCCCAGTTCAGCTGCCTGCAGAGCAAAGAGAAGGGTTTTAGAAAGGAAACCTGAAGCTCCCTCACCGGAAGCAAAGGAGCAGCAGGGACTCCAGGCATCGGCCATTTTGTCTGGCCTGCCACCCTTCAGGACTGGGTGGAGCGGAACACCTGGACTGGTTCTCAGGTTACCCTTGATCTCAAGATCAGACCAAGCACTGCCAGCCTCCAGAGCGAGGCCTCCCCCTCACCCCGTTCCAACCCACGTCTCATGACACTCACAGTGGCTGCCACGCTCAGATTCAACACATTCCTGGAACAGAACTGGATATTATGGGAACTGGAATGACTTTAAGGGAAATGAAGCAAATAATAAAACAGAACTAGGATAATTATCTCCACAATCATTAACAATAGCAACAGCCAACGTTTACCCACTGCTCAGTCGGTGCCAGGCATCATAAAGCATTCTGCATGGGGGAGGGCCTGTTATTATTCTCCATCTCCAATTATAGCAAAGAATATGGACGGGACATCAGGACAACAGGACAAGTCACCTCTGAGGGATCACATGGGGCATGCATGAGAGAGATGGCATCAAAGCCAGACAGCCTACCCTCAGGATTTTCCACCAAACCACCTTCTCCCTTGAGGATCACGATACTGACAGAACTACATGTATAACCCGCTTTGAGGCTGGGGGTGTAGATAAGAGCTGTGGTTGTAGGTGATGCCCAAATGAACTCCAATCCCATCAGGATGCCCACGGAGACACCCGAGAACACCAACACCTGCAGTAATACAGGAACCTAGAGCTCCTTCGCAAACTCTGCTCCTGTCTCCCTGGAAGGAACAAGCTACTTGTGGCATGTCTTGTCCTTGATCACAGCCTGGCAGCATGGCGCCCCTCCACAGCTAGGAGACCAAGGCTTCAGAACTGCTTTCCTTTTGTCTGATCTCTGCACCTGTCGTAAATACCCCTAACCAACCTTCCCTGTCAGCGTGCCCGGCTTTGAGCATGACAGGTACTATAGAAACTGACAAGGAGATCAGGTAAATAATGAGCCGGGCTCTCTCCAGAGCCCTCATCCCTTCCGACAGTGGGCTAGATTTTCATAATATCTCCCACAGCCCCCGGGGCCACTGGGACAGCGTCCTTGTCATGACTGTTTCGGTGGATGGGAGAGAAACGAGACTGGGACCCGATTGCATTTCCATGGTGTTTGTCTCCCAAGGAACTCAAGACACTTGCTGAGCACTCTGATGGGAGCGCTCACAGGCTGGCTGCAGGGCCTGGTGTGCCATCACCAGGGTCCCAGCTTGGTGACAAGGGCACAGTCACTGTGGGACACAGATACCCGAGGCCTCGTGGCCAGATCCCCTCCCGTTCCTTCCCTCCACACAAGCTGTGCCCCCACCCATCCTCCCGCGGTGGTGCGGTGGGGGCAGGATGCCACCCTCCACCTATGCCCCGCCCCAGCTCACAGCCTCGCTGCCTGGATCCACGGGCACCACGGCTAGAGAGGGCTGGGGGCACCGTTAAAACCCATTTTGTGAAATGTGCTGTCCTAGAGATCAACCACAAGCAATCCTTGGTTTTGAAGACCTGAACTCTGGGTAAACATGAAGTTCCTTGCCGGAAGAGCCGTTCAATAAAGCAGGGGATTACTGCCGCGCAAATCCTGGCAGAGTCAAGAGACTGTCTGAGGGCTGCCTAGCGCACACGGAGTGGCTCCCTGCACCGCCTGCTCCTCGCCAGGGCCCTGTGGACCCCCGGAGGGAGGAACGCAGAGCTGGAGAGAAGCTCAAGGGGAAAACGGCCAGGCTCACTGGAGGCACTGTCTGCCAGGACCACGGCAGTGTCAGGGAACAAAAGGAACAGACTTGCCCTTCCTTGATCATGTTGCTCATTGGGGCAGTGGAGCTGCAGGGCCTGGGTTCCCAGGGGGCTCAGGAAAGATGGCCACTGGGCACCCAGCAGAGGTGTTTGCTAATGAGGATTTGTGATTGGCAGATTTGCCTTAGAAAGTAGAGCCACACACACAATACCGAACCCTCTACAACTCTACTACCCCCCACCCCCCACTCCTGAAAATCGTCTAGAGGGAGGATTTGTGGGAGGAGGTGAACTCAAGGCCTTGCTCAGCCACTGGTGCTCTACCACTTGAGCTACACCTCCAGTCTGGCTTTTGGCTGGTTACTTTGGAGATGGAGCCTCTCAGACTTTTTTTTGCCGAAGCTAGTGTTGAACTTCCATCCTCCAGACGGCAGTCTTCTGAGTAGCTAGGATTATGGGTGTGAGCTACGAGGCACCTAGCTCACAGAAACATTTTTAATGCAAATTCCCCATACCAGCAAAGCTACAAGAAACTCCTTGTGCTCTGGTGGCTGTGGGTATAAACTGTCCCAGATTTCTAAGAGGCAATCTGGCACATCATCTGAGGAAAAAAAAAAATCCTTAAAATGCACACCTTTAAGTCAGGATTTCACTAGAAATTTACACTGGAGAAACAGGCGTGAGGGCGCATAGAGATTTATGTATGAAGACGTGCGTTCGGCATTATTTATTATAGCAAGAGATTAGAAACAGCTTGTTTCTCTAATACTAAAGGGCTAGTTACATAAATTATGGGACATCAATGTAATAGGAGATGATACTGCTATTAAACTGTTTGTAGAGAAGTATTTAATGGCATGGAGAAAATGCACACAGGGCACAAAATTAAGCTCCAAAAAAAAATTTCCAGAAAAGTTTACATGGTGGCATAATAATTTGGGGGAAACATGTGTGGGGCGGGAAGCAGAGACACACGAAGTTAAGAGTGGTTTCGGTGGGTGAGAGGATGGTTTCTACTTTCTTCTTGGTGCTTTTTTCATTTCAGCAATGAACGTGGTCATACTGCCAGGGCCCAGCTTCACACGCTAGGAGTTAGGGAGGATTCTTGGGCCAAGAGCCCTTGGCCCAAGGCATCCAGTTAGGGGGAGCTTAGGCCAGCTCTATCTCCTGCCTTCCCCAGCCATTTATACACTAACCTGAAGCCCCCAGCCAGGACCCCCTCTCCCTAGGAACCACCCTCAACCTTCTTGCACTTCCTTTGAAAGCCGGGGGACGGGGACTTTCTATCCTGAAGGATCCTGTCTCTGATGGCAGCCCCAGATGTGACGATGGAAGAAAAGAGGAGAGAAACATGTCTTGGAGAGCGGAGAAGAGGAAGAGGGGTTGGGCAGGCGTGCAGACAGACGTGGCTTTGGTGCGGTGGAACATTACTATAGCAACAGGCCGAGGGACAGCCCTCAGGACAGAGAGAACTCATTCAAATCTCTATTAACTCGCTGGCAAAAAAAAAAAAAAAGCCAGGGAGAGAGGGAGGGAAGGAAGGAAGGGGAGAGGGAGGCAGGAGTGGGGGGGGACCATCTGAGTATCTACGAGGCTGAACCCCGTTAACCAGGAGAAGGCTCGCTCCCGGGTGGAGGATGTCAGGGCGTGTTTAAATATGCAATTAAAATGGCATTAGCGAGGTTGAGGGGGGCAGTCCGGGGGCCAGAGAGGGGCTAGGATGAAGGGCCTGCTCTCTGATGATATGCCAAGCCCGCCACCTGTCCAGGAGCTGGTGCCAGATGATGTCACCCCTGACCAGTGCTCCCTCCAGGTGTCCATCCACCCCCTCCCCCCCTGCCTCTTCCACCTCCCCCCCACCCCCGCCTCACTGCCTGACCTGAGGCTAGAAGAGAACCCTGAAGACCCCACCCTGCTCTGTCCAGTGCCAGCCTGGGACAAATCCGCTAGAGCCTGGGCTTCTCTGTCCACAGGATGAAGATGGTGCACTGATCTGTGGCCCCCATGGGAAGGACCACACCGGGGGATGAGCGTAGACGGCGATTTGGAAAACGTTGGACAAGGTACCGGGGCTGACACGAAGCCACACACTCTGGCATGACAGCTGCTTGTCCAAAACATGGAGCTACTTCTGTCTCCTCAGCCTCTGCAGGAGCCCACAGCCCTACAAGAACCCTAGACCTTCCGCTTCTCCCCCGGCCCAGGATCTGGGTCTGGCTGATAAACACTTCTAGGCAGCCACCCCCAGCCTTTTATTTTCCTTTCAAGAACTATCCTTTGAAAGGGAAACCGAGGTTGGTCAGGGTTCAAATCTAGCCCAGGGCTAAACAGGGCAGCCTGGCTCAGGACACCAGATGTAGGACAGGGAGAAGGCTCCTAGCCCAGTACCCAGTACGGCGTCCGCCCTGCCCGGCCCGACGCTCACCTTCAGGAGGATGGTGTGGGACATGGAGGCATTGGCGTGGATGATGATGGTGGCTGTCTTGTCGTCCCGGATCTCCTTGAGGAGTGGGGTGGGGTCCCGGGAGTCGTCCAGCATCCGGACGGACAGCGTGTCCTTGGAGATGAGGAACTGGCGGAGCAGCTTCTCGAGGTTTAGAAGGCCTGGAGAGGGAGAGAGGAGGAGCTGTGGGCTGCGGGGCTGCCTCCCTGGACCCCTGGGCAAGAACAAGACCACACCTGTGACTCCAACGAAGGCGAGAGAGGTTGGGGAAGGAAGGGTGAGGCGGGTGACGGCTGCAGGGGCGGGGCTGGCAGCGAGGAGCACCCCATCGGAACAGCTTCGTTGCTCCCTGTTGGCTTTTGGGCTTCACTTCTCCTACCTAAAATAAGGGAATGCACCTTAGCTCCCGTCATCTCTCCAGTGACCTTGAGATGCCCTTAGGGTGTCCTTTAACGTGGCTGCCAAGGCTCCCTGGAGAATGCTGGGTAGGTAAAGAGCCCCCACCCCTTCCTGCAAAGCACTGTGTCCACGTCGGAGGTCTCTCTCCCCATTTCCAGGCTCTTTTCATGGGGCCAATTGTCTGGGCTGTTTCTACCTCAGCTCTCAGGGTGGTGGGAGCAATAGCCCCGGCACACACGGTAACCCCTCTGTAATGTCACACCCAGCTCTAAAAAAGCCTTTGTTCTCATTCAAGAAGTGGGAGGAGGGCAAACTTCCCTGAGGATCCCAACACCCAGAAAATGAGTCTATAGAAACCCCGTGATGTTCTCAGAACCTTCTGGCTGGTTGCACAAAGATCAGGTATAATAGGTCACAAAAGAAGAGACATGGAACTCAACCCCAGCAGGTAAGACTCTAGACCTAGGACCAAATGGGAAACCGACTGTGTGCCAAGGATTCTCCTTTGGTCTCCTCCTCTACTCCCAAGCAATGCGGCTGAGACCCCAGGGTCTTATTTCTGCTCCCTCCCTGCAGAGGCAGGCAAGAGGTGGGAAGGCCACCTTCCCAGCCAGTGGTCTCCATTCCAGTTGGGGGAAAAAAAAAATCTGTAGGCATTTGTTCCCTAAGCAATGACAGGAGTAACATTTATCAAACCTTATTATGTTCTAGCTAATATGCTGAAATTTTTACATGGCTTATCTCGTGTAAGTCCTTACAACAATCCTCTAAAATATTAAAATCCCTGCAGTTGCAAGGAGGCCGGGAGGCAGGGAGGGAACAGCTTGCCTTCCTTGCTGGAAGGGCTGGTTTTCTACCAGGCGGGGGTCCCTGTGTGGAGGGCTCCCTGTCCTCACAGGCTGTGGACAGTGGGATCTCTCTCCTAGAGCCATACAGACTTCCTGACCCCGCTGACCCCTCAGAAACAAAATGACGGCGACCCTTGCAAAGGTGCTCTGGTCATGGAGAGGGGATGTGGCCGGCCCAGCCACACAGAGATGCAGCACATGGCTGGGACAGGAGCCCCATTTTCTCACCTCCTATGAGTCCAGTGAACCTCCTAGAAGGAACTAAGCAAGTGACAGCACATTCGGTGCTTGGGCAGGTCCAGGGACCTGGGCCTGATTGGTAGTTGTGGAACAAGGAGAGGCAGCAGGGTTGGAGCCTGGGTGCCGTCACTGATGCAGGCAAGACACTGGTCTTCCCGTCCCCGGTTTGGGAAGGCTTTCCAGGGAGTGGTGGCTGTGGTGGGGAAGGGAGAAACTCACTTCCTGGACAGAGGTTTCTGGAATAGCTCACTGTGCAGGCCACAAGATGGACCCCCCTTCCTCCCTCCCATTTTTTGCCCGGCCCCCGCCAGGGCCGCTGCGGACACCGGCAGACTTCCTCCTCAGCTGCCCGTGTCACCGAAAACTTCCTGCCAACTAGGCTCTAGGAGATGTGGGTTCAAATGCAGTCATCCTCTTCTGGCAGGGGACCTCGAGCAGTCTCCTGGCCTCTTCGATGCTCCATTTCATAAGAGCAAGAAAACGCCATGAACACCCCAAGGCATGCTGGGCACTGGAACTTGAGCAGTCTGTGTTTCTCCTCTGGCACCTAACCACATGGAGCTCCAAAGGCAGCCTTCCCTACCAGTGTGCCTGGCTACTCGGGAGGTATTGAGCAGGAGGATCAAGGTTGGAGGCCAGCCCTAGCAAAAAGCTACCAAGGCCCATCACCACCAATAAGCTAGAAATAGTGGTGTATGCCTATAACCCCAGATACACAAGAGGTGTAGTAGGATTCTCACAGTCCAAGGCTAGCCCCAGCACACATGAGACTATTAAAACAAAACAAAACCGCCACACAAAAAAAAAGCTAAGAAGGGCTGGGGGGCATGGCTCAAGTGGAAGACCAGCTGCCAAACAGCCCTGAATTCAGACCTCAGTGCCGCCATCACCACCAGAAAACAGAAACAAACAAACAAAAGCATATTCGGATTTTAACAGTGCAGTGTGACATTTTCCAATTGTCATTCTCCTCACCTCTGTGTAATGAAACTAAAGAAATCTTAGCAAAGGCAGGTGATGCCAGAGGAGTTAGAATTTGCTCGCTCTCTCCCTCCCTCTCCCCCTTCTTTCCTCCCCCCTCCCCCAGCCCTCCTCTTCTGTAGAGCACTGGCCCAGCTGCAGGTCTGCCTGCCAAGTCCGAGACCGAGAAGGACCTAGGGAGCCTATTAGTCTCGCTCAGGATGGATCGATGAGAGGCCCAGCAGGCCGGCTGTTCTGGGAGGCAGGAGGGAGGCCGGCTTCCGGAACTGGAAGGCAGGAGTCCAGGGAGACAGCAGGGGGACCCGGAGAGGCGTGAGAAGCACAGTCAGGGTCAGACCCAGCCACAGGACAAGGAACAAGTACCAAAGTGACGGGCCTGCAGCGGATGCACAAGATGCTGGCGTCAGAAACCAAAAATGTAGAAAACAGCTACTTCTGCCCAGCCTCTCCTGCCTCCGCTGGCTGGGTCCCTCGGCGAAGGGCTTTGGCCCTGGAAAAGCCTGGCATCCCCGGGAGGGCTGCGCTTCCAAGTCCTGTGGGAGACCGCAGATGGAGGAGCGTGGTGAGCACCACGATGAAATGAGGGGTGTGGATCTCCCTCACAGAGGTCGGAGGGGAAAGGAGAGAGGGCACTCGCTGAGGCTGGGGACCATATGGCCTTGGAAGCAGACTTGACCGCTCCTTTCTTCATGCTTATGAGAGTGACAACAGAGCCCATCTTATGTGATTATCAAGAGGTAGGATGGTTTAAATGACAAGTGTGTGTGTGTGAGAGTGTGTGTGTGTGTGTGTGAGAGAGTGTGTGTGTGTGTGTGTGTGTGAGAGAGAGAGAGAGAGGGAGAGGGAGGGGTGGGGGAGAGATTAGGAATTCAACTCACGGAGAATTTAAGATTTAAGTGAAATCATATAAGAATCTTCATCACTGTGTTCGGCACACAGTAGGCGCTCACTAATACACTGCCACCTCCCATCGAACATGGTTAATTTTACATCTCTGTGAGCCAAAGGCGTCCCACAGCGCCTCCTGGGGGCCGGAGGGGGAAAGGCCAACTACTGCCCCAGCTACTCTGCCACAGGGCTCCAAGTACCCATCACTCACTTTTGTCCCATGCTCCAGCCCCAGGGCCTCAGTTAGGGTCGCAGGACAACAATTACAGCAATTAAATTGTCTCCATGCCCCGGCCCAGGGACCTTCCCCCCCAATTTAGACAGCCAACACTAAACAAAGGCTCCAGTGGCAGAGGAAGCTGCTCAGCTTACATAGCTCCCAAGTGATGGAGCATTTGGTTGGACTGCCACTCTTCCCACCACCGCCCCATTGGAGGACACGTCCTCCTCATCAGCTCCATGGCTGCTGCTGTTCAGCACCCTGGACAGTGTTCAATGCCCACAAGGATGGTGGGGGACACAACTGAGTCTTGGTTCTAAGTCATGGACAAGTCTCGCTCAAACAGGAAAGGAGAAAGGACACCTGTGCTCTCCTGGGGGTGACCACAACCTCCACACTGTCGATGATGTACGGTTCAGACCCCTCAGACAGACTGGGCACGAGTAACTTTGATCCTGTTATATCCTATAGATAATGGAGCCTGGGGAGAGCGGAAGTCATTTCCCCAAGATCGCACAGGCACAAGACCTTGGGACACAGGGCTGTAGCCACAGAATGTCTTAAAACATGAACAAACACCAAAGCAAGCATTTTAAAAGAAAAGTAAGCCAGGTGTTGGTGACTCATGCCTATAATCCTAGCTCCTCAGGAGGTTGAGATCTGAGGATCACAGTTCAAAGCCAACCTGGGCAGGCAGGTCCATGCAACTTTCACTCAAAAGCTAGAAGTGGGCTGTGTATGTGGCTTAGTGGTAGAGTTGCTTGCCTAGCATGCACAAAGCCCCGGGTTTGATTCCTCAGTACTATGTGAACAGAAAAAGCTGGAGATGGTGCAATGGCTCGAATAGTAGAATGCCAGCCTTGAGCAAAACAGCAACAACAAACAAACAAACAAAAAAACCTCAGAGGCCATACCCAGGCCCTGAGCCCAAGCCTCAGGCCCAGCAGAATAAAGAAATCCAAGATCTGAACCATGGAGATGGCCGGTGAACATATACCGTGTTTCACCTGGCTCCCCTCTAAGGATGACAACAGCTAGTTCAATGGCAGGGAGGGGTGGTCTCAACAAAGGAGCCCCCAAACAGCCAACTCCCTGAGGCTCCATGGAGATTACCAGGCTACCTCGCCAGAGCCATTTACCCCGTCTCTTCTCCCAGCCTCATCAGAAAAAGGCAGTTGGACATCTTCTGACTTTTTCCTCATTAAAGAAAAATAATGAAATTCAGACTATGCCTCTATTTGGTCCCAACCCTGCTTATTAAAAAACCTGCGCTGGGGAAGGTGGAAAGTAAGTGGCATGATTCTCTGTGGAATGATCTCCGTTTCGCCTAATTCTGATGGCTGGAAAATAGAATTAGATTCATGCTTCTAATTCTCTCGGCCCAGCATTAATAAAGAAGATGGCAGCGCCTCTTTCCAAGTTCAGAACGCTTTTCCTCTCAGCCCCTCGTTTCCTCAGCCTTTGATTCCGTTTTTCTTCTTCTTTACCCTTGAACTTCCGCTCGGCCCCACCTTCCTTCCCCGGTCCTGGTGGGTCGGGGCAGAGTGTGGGCAGGCACCATGGTGAGTTCTCTGAGCAGCCGCAGGGAATGGCTGCCGAGGCTCCTGGGGCATGCTGGTCTGTATTGTGTTTGGGCATCCTCTGCTCCTCCCAGACCTAGTCTGGGCTCAGCCATCCTATATCTCTAGTCCAGCAACTATGGAGAACAACCCCTCCCCACCACCCAGACATCTCTGCCCTTTGAAGGACATTGTTCCTGCCAGTGCAGATCATGGGAACTACAGGAGGTGGCATGAGGGAAAAGACCCAGCCTACAGGTCGGAAAGCCTGAGAGTCTTGGCTTGAGCATGGGCCAGCAGCCTCACCTGAGCTCCCAGACGCTTTCCTGAGCTCTCGCTAATTGGAGAAGAGGAGATAAAACCAGAAAACACGGCGTGGGCGGTTTGCCCTCTGCAAGGCACTGTTTGAATGTCAAGAGATGCCCATCATTCTCTCAGAAGAGTGTGCTCCAGTGCACAGCAGATATTTAATAAACATCTGTGCAAAGGATTTCCCCAAGCCCGGGAAGAGCTGAAGCAGAGGAAACAGGGCTCAGGCTAAACATCAAAGGGACCATGTGTGGCTAGATACAGCGAAGAACTTCCTGTTGGGTTGGCGAGACATTATCCTCGGCACTGAAGGAGACAGTAGGACAGCCTTATCTGGACATATTCTAACAGCCCTGCCCTCGGTCTCTGAGCATGTGAGGTGGGCCAATTCAGGGCAGCCCTGTGGGGACTGGTGGCAGCACTTCACCATTCTCTGGTGCAAGGATGTCACCCATGGAAGGGCATCAGGTGCAATGTACCTTCTCTACATTCCATCACACACTATCATCCTCTGATCGCACGCTAGCATCCTGTGGATGTCCTTGTAGCATCCTTCAGGGATCACAGTCCACATTACTAGAGGAAGAGGGGAGTGGTGGTTTTGGCCACATGGCTTCCCAAATGGCCCAGGCCAACATGTGTCACGAATCTCCAGGAGGGAGAAACAAAAGGCAGGGCTGTGGAAGTCTTTGTTCACAAACACTGTTGGCCACGCGCTGGGCTTCTGTGCAGGCTGTGCACTGGGCTGCTCGGCTGGTAGCCTCTAGCCACGTGGTTGGCTACCAAGCACCTGAAATCTGACCGGTGAGAACAAGGAACTGAATTATCCCTTTTATTTTAAAGGTAAATGGCCACAAGTGGCTTGGGGAAACGACACTGGCCCATTGAGACTTCGCAGAGGAACCCAGTTTGAGAAACAGTGGTATAATGGTGACAGTGCATTGGACGGGGATCCAGGGAGTGTGGGTTCAAATCTCAGCTCTACCACATACAGATTATAGGGTGCTGGGCCTCCGTTTCCCCTTTGGTGAAGAGCAGGGTTAGATTTTCCCTGAGCTCCACACACAGGCCCTGCGTGCTTTCCCACAGGTCATCACCTGCTTGCAGCCTGTACCTGCGCCCAGCTGCCTCAGAGCACGTGACGGCCCAGGTTTGCTGGGAGGTGCTGGCTTAAATTAGCTAAATCTCATACTCAATTGATGTCATGCCTTGTCCGGGAGTCAGAGCAAAATGCATTTCCCAAACCTTGCATTTGAAAAAATAAAATAAAATAAAAAAGCCTTATCAGGAATTGACCTTGGCCCTTGTTCCATCAGCAAAACCTGCTCCCCGGGGAAAGCAGCTCTGCAGCCCATCAGGTACAAATGCATTCCATTTTGTGTTTTCCCTCTCCCTCTCCCCGCTCGGTGCTCTCTCTCTTTGTATCTCCTTAACAATAAGGCTGAAAATGTGGGAATTGAGTTTGCGGATGTAAAAAGACTTTGGCAGTCGGCCAGTCTTTCCTATGACCTAATTCGCTTCTATGCTGGCCATGCCCGGGGAGACCAGGTACAGGGCACCCCTGGGCCACGCACTGTCTGCACACACCTGTGCACATGTGTACACACACCCGGGGAGCCTGCCCACGCCTGTGGGTCTTCACCCGCCATGATCCAGCCAGAGGACAGGAAGCCAGGTGCAGATGAGCGGGGGCCAGGCGGTGTGGGGCCGAGCCGGCCAGGGCACACTTACATTCCGCTTTGGCACAGATGAGGCAGGCCGTGGTGCAGTTGAAGAAGTTCAAGACCCCGGCCACGGCCACGCTGATGTCAGTGTTGCTGGGGTGAAGATTCAGGGTCGTGAACCTCTGGAACTGAAACTTGATGAACTCTTCTGGGGCCACTTTGAAATGAGGGACCTGGCAGGAGGAGCAGAAAAGGGGCAGCAGGGAGGACCCCGGTGAGCGAGAAAGATCAGAACAAGATGAGCCCTCATCAAAGTCCCAGGGTGGGTTCTTGTGCAGAATGCCTGAGCCCTGGGCCAGTGGGAGAAGGGGACACGCATGGGATCTGCGTGACCCGGCCTGTGGAGGAAGCTAGCGCAGCATCCCCAATGAGACCCAGGACAGGAAGCCCTTTGCATCGAGTCCGTGGCTTAAGAAGGCAAACAAAGAGGTCTTTATTTGTAGAGCAGATACCAGCCACTGCTGGACGGCGAGAGAGACTGCTATCAAAAGCATCACACTTACACTACTGTACGTATAGTTAATAACAGCGCAGAGATGGCAGGAGAAAGCCCGCCCTACCCTAGGACAGAGGCAGCGTCCCCTCATCCTAGCCCAGAGGTTTTCAAACTTGCTCCCCAGAGTCTTGCTGGGTGAATCTGGGGAGGAGGGGTGGTGATGGTTTCTGGCAGATGTGGGAATGAAGTTCTCAGTAAGAACCTTCCAGGGACTCTCTGGCTAGAGCCAGGTAAGTAAACACCTGCATTGGTGTTTCATTAGGTATGACAGCCTCCCTCCGCACATGCTGTTGACGTTTCTGGGGGGACACTGCCCTGCCTTCTGCCTCCCTTCTCCAGGGAGGTGATATTAACAGTCTGCGATGGCAGCCTTGCTGGCAGCTGAGACCATTTGGTAGGTAATAGGAAAGTTAGAATGTACTAAGCTGCCATCCACTTTGATTTCATTCTGCCACCTTCATCCCTCGTACCCAGAGCTGAGCCCGAACGTGAATTTGTACTGATGTGAAAGCAAGTGAGATTAAAAGTAGACAGGAGGAAGACGCTCCTGATGGTGACTTGGCTGGCTTCTAAAACGTATTATTCAGAAATGGTTACAGATGTGTTCTTTGCCTGCCCAGGCCCACAGCGTATGAGTCAGGGAAGATGGAATGACGGTCTTCCTTATCCTTTTATGTTTCAGGGAGACGCCGGAGCTCTTCTGAAATTGAGGAGGGAGGAGAGGAAGGATTTACCAAAAAAGCAAGGAGAAAATTACTGAATTCAACTAGGATTAGCCCCTGTGCCCTAGAGAAAGCACGGCTGTATTTGGTTCCAGCAGGGACTGCAAAGGACAGAGCTGACGAGAGCCTGATGCCTTAGGAAAGCTGACTGTGGGGTGTGGTCGCCGCCGCCAGGCAGGGGCTTCTTCTGGCTGGTCTTCTGCGCCCTCTCGCCCCCTCCGTCTGCAAGGAACACCCAGCACCTTGCGGGAAAAGGAGGCCACAAAGGGCAGGATGGCGGTGAAGACCTGGGAGCATCCCTGACCAGAGCCTCTCGCTGTGGCCCGCTGGCTCCACAGCTCAGCAGCTGTCCACTGGCATTCTGACAATGGGGTGGGGTGGGGCCCTCCCTAGCACCTAGGACCCCAGGGATCCTGGCCAGAGATGGGGGAAGAGTCCTTCAGGAAGGACACCGGGCTTTTAGAGTCTGCAGATGGAGCTTTGCTCTGCTGGGTGATCTGGGGGTCATGCTGATTCATCTGTCCAAAAACGCCATTCAAATGGAGACAACCACAGGTACTTCTGGGACTCAGTCAGACTCAATGAGATCCCGTGTGCAAAGGAGCGATTGGCTCGGTAGCCAATATTCAGGAAACACCTTCTTAGGCAATATCTTCTTTCTTTCCTCCCTGAACATGCGGGGGGGGGGGGGGTCCCCACAGGGTCCGGGGAGCTGGTGGCGGTCTCCAGCACAGGGCCATCTTGAAGGCTGCTGGAGAGGCAGCCAGGGGCAGCCAGCTGCTCTGTGGGCCTAGGCAGGGATGGCCCAGCCCCACCCTTGTCAATGGTCTCTGGAGGAAGATCAATCCATAACCAATTTGCAATTTTGCAAATGCGCCCCGGGGGGTGGTCACAAGGTGTGGTGGAGTGGACAGCAGTGGACAGGAGGCTGACAGTTTACAAGGGCCACAGAGAACGCTAGCAGCACTTAAAGTCTGGATTCCATGGTGAGAACTCCATTGCTTTTCCCTAGAGCAGAGGATCTGTGTAAGGCAGTTCAGCCTCATAAAATATTAACAGACATGTATAATCGGAACAGTGAAGAAAGATTGCTCCAGAAGGAACGTGATCAGACAAGAAGCGTGGGCTGTCTGCCGCTCCTTGGCCGGTGTGACCCGGCCAGTCTGTGGCGTGGGGGGCCAGTGTAGCAGGTCAGGGAGACCTTGGGAATCAAGGGCTCAGCCAGAGCTCCAGTATAGAGTGAGGATTGTGGAAAGGCTGGTTAGGGGTGGGGAAGAGAGGTAGAGGGGGAGCAGGCAGAGAGGAGAATCAAGGAGGGGGGCAAAGAGGGAGTGGGGGACCAAGGTCTTCATAGTATCACTTGGAGAAGACGTCCGAGCTGAGGACAAGTATTGTGTCTCAAAGAGCAAGCGCTAGAAGTGGTGGATGAGGAAGAAAGCAAAATTAAGCCTCTCTGTGTCTCTCTTTCTCTCCCTGTCCCCCTCCCCCCCAATCTACAAGACAGAGGCTCTCAGACTTCATTTTCACAAAGAGATGGAGCAATGCCTTCTTCCCCCATGGGAATCCCCACTACCAATGCATGAACAGACCACTTCAGAGACGCCCCTGTGGACCAGACTACAGACGGGGGCCCACTTCCCTCTCAGCCCCTCTCCTGACTCCCGCTCTATCAGCCTCCCTCCCTCTGGAAGGCACCACCATGAGCCGCTAAGAATCCGACCTAAGAAGTCCTGCTGGCTAAGGCCCCTCCCTCTGCCATCACTTGGGATAGAGGAAGGGCCCGTCCAGCCCTCAGGCTCCATGATGCCTTGGGGCCCCGGGCCCAGGCTCCCAACCCTGCCCCCACTCACCTCCTTCTCCCCACAGATGTTGCTGATGATGGAGCTGGAGGCCGGGCTGGACGACGGTCCCAGGACAGCGACCACTCCCTTGGGGAGGATCTGGCACACTGCAGCCGTCAGCAGGGGCAGGGAAGGAAACGAGGTACATATCAGCTTGGACAGAGCCTGTGCCCTGCCTAGGCGGGCCTTCAGTGCTTTCAACTTTGTGCCACCCCACGCCTCCCTCAGACCTCAAGCCTCCCCCCCCCCCCAGCCCAGCTCTCCCCTCCCACAGGACTACTGGGCTCAAGGACAGTTTTATTGGAGTTTATGGAGAGTATTAAATGAGAAAATGACCCAGGTTATGACAACATATAGCCACAGCCAACAGGGTGTATAAATTGTCTGGGCTATCACCAAAAGCTAATGAAAGAGACTATAGGTGTCCCACTAGCCTGGTCAGCAGAGAGAGAGAGAGAGAGACAGAAAGACAGACAGACAGAGACACAGAGAGAGACAGAGAGAGACACAGAGAGAGAGAGACAGAGAGAGAGAGTGTGTGTTGAGGAGAGATGAGTCCAGTATCCACTCCCTCAGCACCCTCAGAAGGAAAGAGCCTGGGAAGGAAGACAGACAAGTAGGAGACACAGGTAGCCAAGATGATGCCGAAAGACCCAAAGAATGTGGTGAGAAGTTAAAAAGGAGAGGATACACTGGGCTGTGGAACCAGGGAGACAGGAATCAAGCACCGGCTGAATCCTGCACTAACACGTCAGGGACGGTCCTCACAACCCGAGTGCCTGAGACCTTGTCCTTCCTCTGCTGGGCAGGTGCCCCTCGCTGCTCACCTTAGACACTCGCTCACCTGCCAGCCCCTATTCTTCCCAGACTCTCCTGGGCTCCTCTGGTGAAATTAACCCTGCCTGGCTCCCCCCAAATCCCTGGTTTGTGCTTCTGTTCTAAGATATTTAGTAAACAACTCATCTACTTTGCTGTTTGAGTTCTCCTTTCACCGATCTCAAGGCACTTCCAGACAAGCACAGAGACACTTTCACTTCTAAACAGACACCTGTTATTTCCCCAGCATCTAGTACAATGTTTTCTAGATATTAGGCTAGCTCATGTTCATGGATGGATGGATGGATGGGCGGGTGGGTGGATGGATGGATGGATGGGTGGGTGGGTGGGTGGGTGGATGGATGGATGGATGGATGGGTGGATGGGTGGGTGGGTGGGTGGGTGGGTGGGTGGATGGATGGGTGGGTGGATGGATGGATGAGACAGCCAGAAGAGAAGGAGAAAAAATTCAATATTTTAAAATAATAGAGTTGAGTCGGTACTGGTGGCTCACACCTGTAATCCTAGCTACTCGGAAGCTGAGATCTGAGAATCACAGTTCAAGGCCAGCCCAGGAAAGAAAGTCTGTGAGACTATTTCCAATCAACTAGCAAAATGTAAGAAATGAAACTGTGGTTTAAGTGATAGAGTGCCAATCCTGAGCTAAAAGTTAAGGGATAGCACCCAAGCCCTGAGTTCATGCCCCAGTACTAGCCCCCCCAAAAGAAAAAAAAAGTATAGAAAACACATGCACTTGGCACTGGAAGTTAGGTGCTGTCCCTCAGAATATACACCAAATCCCTCATCACCTGTGATGTCCTTGTCTACAAAGACAGACGCGTGGCTCCACACACATTGTCCTCTTCCTGACGTTAGGGGTCAGGTACAGCCATTTTCCAGGCCAGGAGTGTGCACGGTGGCTTATGGAGACAGATACAAAACCCCATCTGCAGCCTGGGTTCTCTCTCTACTCGTGTGCGTCCTCGCCACCGCCCAGACCACCAAGCGGTCACCCGAGCGAGATTCAGATGGTGAGATGGTAAAATGCCAGCGGGGTTCAAGTCCCAGAGCTGCCATTTACCACATCAATGGCAGACCTGCAACGTCTCTGCTCGGCCTGAAGCTCCTCAAGGAACCTAGAGCCTCATGGAGTTAGCTGACTGCGGGGCTGTGGGCCGAGGGGGTCTCGGCTGTACGGTGTCAGAACCAGAGACGGACATCTCTGAGGTCTCTGTGATCAAGAGGGCCTCTGCAGAGCACGTGCTATTTCCACGTGAGTGACACGCAGCCGGCTTAGCACTCTCCCGCCTGACAAGTGCTTTCAACTCCTCATCCTTCCCACATCCCCAGAACAGCCTCAGCAAGGGGTCTCCCCCCCTGATTGGACCAGTAGAGGAAGGGCATTCTAGAGCTACTCAGCCAAGTCAGGGCCAGAGCCAGCCTTGGGGTTCCAGCCTCCGGACTCGCCTCAGCGTCCAGTCTCCACGCTTCTGGCCATGGGATTTGCCAGCACTGCTCCCTGCAGCCATGCCTTCACCCAGCGCTTACCTTCCCCCTGGAGCCGGCATCTCCTTGCCAACCTCGTTCTACTGAATCGGCCTTCTCTGGGGTCACCGTGACCTGTTCCTGGTCCTCATTTCTCTCTCTATCTCTCTGCAGCGTCTGATGTGCTGATTGCATTGCTGTCCTGGATTTCATCACCCTGTGCAGTCCTGACTTCCATCCAACTCTCTGACCATCGCTTCCTTCCCCCACTGCTAAATTCAGCTTTGAACCATGCTTCCCCTTCCCTGGGCAAGCTCACCCCGCCCCCACACATGCCCTCTTCCCACAGGAATGGCTCCAGCCTTCCAACCCATGCCCTGGGCTATGGGATCAAGTTCCATCTACCTGCTGAACCACAGGGCTTCCCCTGGCCTCCTAGTCAATATGGCTAGTGGGCAGCACTGCCTTTAGACTGTGATACACGGATGCCAGGCACTCTGGGTCTAAGTTTCCATGCCAATGCCTACTAGCTCTGAGGACTTGAAGACGTTCCTGGGCCTCTCAGGGCAAGCCTATGCACCTATAAAACTCGCCTACTACCAGGAGCTCTCCTGCAGAGACGCTGTGAGAATCAGCGTGATGTACCACACACAGAGCACTCAGCATGGCACCCTGCACGCTGCCCAGTTCTTCTTCTCCCCACTACGTCGTATTTGCTATGTATTTTCAGTCTCATTTGATCTTACATTTTTTATGACAGATTCATTTTTTTTTAATCCCCACTTTATAGATGGGGAAATGGAGGCTGCGGAAACACGAGAAACTCGCTCAAGCTCAGGCAGGTACTTCCAGGGAAGAACTGTATCTGCACTCTGCAGATCTACCGGGGCGTCGAAGCCAATGCTCCTAACCGGGCTGCTGTCCTTCGCTCATCAAGGTCAAAGCCAGAGTCACCCTGCATGCTTCTTCACCTCTCCCCATCATCGGGCCGGGTCCCACCCATCCAACCTGACCATCCCCAGCCACACCCCGCTCCTGTGTTCACTGCCGACTTTTGATTGGCTCCCTTTCACCTCCTGTCTCTCCACCGAGCTTCTCTGTCTCCAGGATTCTCCATTTCCAAGTCCCTCTCCAAGCAGCGAGAAAAGGCGCAATCCTAAAATACCAACCTGCGTCTTCTCCTAAGGTGCGGCATTTGTCCCGTCTCCCTGTGTGACCTCAGCACCGAGCACGGGCTCAAGTCTGTGCCTGAAGCAGCACTTTGATGCACCCAAAGCTGGAGGTAAACTCAGTATCTAATCCCAGGGAGAAGTGTGAGTCAGAGGCCCAAATGGAACATTACTTCGGCCTTTAAAATGCACACAAACGGTTTATAATCGCATTAAAAATATTTATGCAACAATATTAAGAGAAAGAAGCAAGACATAAAATTATATGCATATCTATATGAGGGCTACCACAAGGCAAATACAGGGAATATTACACCTTAAGGCACAGTCGGAAAATGAAATGATTAAAGCCAATATTTATGGAGCACTAATTATGGCCCATCCTGGCCCTGCTCAGGAAAGTTATTTAATTCTGAAAATAACCTGATGCAAGTGGCTCTATTACCGTCATTGTCATTTCACAAGATATGAAGACTGAAAAGCAGGGTGAAGACTCAACCGCTCAACCCCCCAGCCCAACCCCAGCACCAGCTCTTCACCCACGGACTCCCGGGAATGCCAACGGACTGAGATGTCTGCAGCAACGCCCTGGGACCTGAGGACCTGGGGCGGTTATATTTCTTCCCCCCATTTCTTCATTTTTCTATATTCTGCATGTATTCTTTTTATGATTTATTGTAAGGAATATAATGTCATGATAGAAAAATTTCTCCAGATGATGAGTAAAAGCCAAGGGCTCTGCTTCCCCAGCCCCCTTGCTCCCAGGGGCCACCTAGAAGGTCCTCCCTGAGCCTGTGCCCACGTGGTTACCTGGCCTCAGCCGGGGGTCCCTGGGCAGACATCTGGGAAAGATTCTAACACTCACTGAAATAATGTATTTCGTTCCGTGTCAACTACAGGCAATAAACCACAGGGCATGTACAATCATCGCTAACCACGACTGTTACCAACAGCAATCACAGTGCTTTCGCATCATGTCACAGCGCGACAGACACCCTAAGATGCCATTTATCTCCATTACGACTTCAAAAATCAGTCTACCAATTAGACTCAGTTCTGGACTTGGCGACTTCATGCATTAATAAGGAAGCCCAGACATTAATACTTTGCTTTTAAAGTAGTTTAACTGCATTTCTACACAAATGGTCCCCGTGGCCATCTGGCTCATTCTATTTTATTCATTTTAAAGCATTTTTTTTTCTGAGAAGGGGTTCGTAAGCACCCCCAGTCAACCATGGTCAATATTCAATCTTTGCTCTTCTGCTTGGCAACCTCTTATTGATCCATTTCTCCCCAAAATGAGTTCTTCCTTAAAGAACGTCACACTTCGAGAGACTCAGAAACTGGATGTTTCTCATCAAACTCGTTTGATGGCAAAATCGGATCTAAAGAGATGTAGAAGCCATTTATTGGTTAACTGTCCCTAATCCCAAACTCCAAACTCCAAACCGAAACTTTCTGAGTGCTAATGTGACACTTAAAATGTTCTGGATGTCGGATTTCCAGTTTGGGATTCAGAATGCTCAGCCAGTTTATGCAAATCTTCCGAAGTCCACTCCCTCCTTCCTGAATATGTAAATATTTATGCAAATCTTCCGAAGACCACTCCCTCCTCCCTGAATATGTAAATACTTGTGGCCCCCTGCACTCTGGATAGGGGGTACTCAAGCGATAACAATGCATAGCTCTCAGAAGACCAGCATGCACTTTTTGGCGTATGGGACACTACTAGAGATTTTATCACATGACATTTCCATTGTCTCAAAAGTTCTAGATTCTAAACACACCAGGCCCCAAGACCTGTGGGCCTGGGCCGGCCCTGCAGTTGTGTCCAGGTGTCTGTCTCTCTCACTGGATCCTAAACTCCTTAAGGACAGGGACCCCTGATGTTCATGCTGAGAAAAAGAAATCGCTCAGCAGCTACGTGCTGGACTTAACTGAAATAATCTCAAAGTATCCAATGAACCGGATCGATCAACTTACCAGCAGCCATGGCCGGGGGCTGCTGGGAACCGGGGGTGGGGTTGGGGTGGGGGCTGGCTAGCCTTTCACTCCCTGTGCAGGAGGCCTGCCCTGCCCAAGTGGGGCCCATCTTCACCGGGCCTCCACGCCAGAGCTCCCAGCCCTGGGTCCACAGGCAAGGTCTCCTGCGTGGGCTGAGGGGGAGACAAAGGGGAGGGAGCCAACTTCACCTCTGCCTCCAGGGAACCACAGGAGAGGGAGCCGGAGACAGGAGTGACATTGCCATGGCAACAAACTTTTCCAGCCACCAGGAAAGCAACGGTGGAAAGCAGACGTTGGAATAGACGGTCAGGATGGAGCGCTGAAGCCACAGGAGGGACTGCTTTCCTCCCGAAGGCCACCTCCCCCTGGCTCCCCTGCCCCCAGGGAGCTGGGCTGGACGGGGAGAGTCCCCAGGAGTGCACCCCAGGAGCCATGAGAGGCAGGTCCTTGTAACTGACAAGGTGGCACTGGTTGAGCCGCTCACAGAGCCCAGGTGGTAAACAATCACAGCTTCGCGGGGCTGACAGATATGAGCAACAGAGAGCGCCAGGAGAACTCGGCGTTCTTTGCACAAAGACACTTCACGAGGAAGGCCCCTCTGTGCCCGGTTACACGCCATGCAGGGAGGACGGAGGGGGTGTGCCGACCGCCCCGAGGCCCCGCTGGCTCCACACCCTCCCCTCTTCTGTGCCAAAGCTGCTTGAGCACCTTTGGTCCACACCTGTCCGTGGATGGACAGCGGGCTGAGTGGATGGGACATGCTGGCCACTGGCCAGGGAAGGGGGCATGTGAGGGCGGAGGCCCTGCATCCCACGGCGAGGCCTGAGGGGCATCAAGACGTTGGGCACTGAGGATCCTAACTGTTCCCATTTGGAGAGGATTTAAATTATTCTCTGAGAAGGACATGGAGGAACAGAGTGTAGGCCCGGCGTAGAGCCGCCTCAGGGTGAATCCAGTTGATGCCAGCCCCAGAGTGAGTGAGGGCCTACGCTGCCCACCCCGGCCCTCACCCCTGCTCAAGGAAACTCTCCCGTAAGGCCCGCTCACCCATCGCCACACCCCAACACTCACGGCCCACTTGGCATCAAAGAGACCCACAGAGGGGAAGGCAGGGGGTTGACCGCCAGGCCTCGGCTTCTGCAGTAAATTAAGCCTTAAACTGGCTCGGGTGGCAGCAGGCCGGTGCCTCCAGGTATTTGGGTGGTAAAGGGGTGGCATTTAGTTCAGCTCTAATATGTTCATTGCCGGAGACACAGCGATCTATGAAATAGGGGAGTACGAGCCCTGTGGGGGTTCCCTGCGAAAGGAAGGCTGCGATGGAGAAAGATGGGAAGGGAGGAAGGCGGGCTGGGCGGGAGGGGAGAAGGCCTGCCGGCCTAGCCTGGCCCTTTCATTTCAGATCAGTGCGCCCTGCGTGTGGGCAGAGCTGGGGAGTCAAACATCTAACAGCCCGAGGCAGGAGTGCCGGAAGGGCAGAGGACGAATCCCAGAGGGACCCGGGGGAAGCTTTGAGAGTGACCCCCATGCTCTAGAGGAAATTACTAGAACTAGACAGAACAGGCGTTGGCTTTCTCCTCCCACCTTTCCCATATCCAGGTTGGTTCTTAGTTAATGCCCGGTGTGATACCTTCCCTCTCCCCACCTCCAGTGTCACTGTCAGTGAGGGGTGACCTCTCGTCTCCAGCGTCTTTGCTTCCTTTGCACTCCCTCATCTTTGATTCTTGAAATAGCCACTGCCGTCCAGCACTTGCTTGCCCTATCCCAAAGGTGAGGAGCTCACGCGCTGTGGAACCCCCCCCCCCCCCCCGCTGGATCATTCCAGCCCCAACTTCAACAGCGGCCTCTGCTTTCCGCAAGCCGAATCGTCACCCCCTCGTCTCTTTCACCCCCTTGAATCAGAGTCCCAGGCCTCCAGGTGACGGGCACGGGATGGAGGGAACTGCCCAGGGGCCCGAGGGCCACTGTCCTGGTTTTAAATGAACAATGCAAATTGGCCCTGGCACACGGCTCGCGGGGAGACGCCACAGGCCGCGGCTGGGAGCGGCAGCTGGTGTGAGGTGGCCCACCACACCCTCCACAGGCACAAAGCTGTCAGGTTCCCAGAAGCCAGGGAAGTGGAAAGGGAAGGGAAGGGCCCTTTTACTCTTGATGCTGACCAGATGCTAGCCATCCCGAGAGGGCGTGGGAGACAGTGCTGCCCCATGGGATGGCTGGACCCCGAAGCAGGAGAGAGAGCGGAATTGGTGAGGAGAGTGCCACCCCCCGGCTCAGCCCTGGGGGGAGGGATAAGAGCCCAGGCCGAAGCCAGGCCTGCCCTTGCTGCGGACCTGCTGTGTGCTCACATCAGCACCACCTTCACCGGACACGCGAAGCAGCTGGGGCGTGAAATGGCTAAACACCCGGTTCACGCCACACCTCTGATCAATGGAATCACCAGGTTTTAACCCTGGTTAATCTGACTCTAAAATTCACGACCCTGGCTCCTTCCCGCGGTACCCTGCCTCCCGTCCATTCCAAGCCTGCTTTAGCCAACAGCACAGAACCACCACCCATCTGCCCTCCTATACTGCAGAGGAAGAGCTTTCTTTCCAAGAACTTTCTGTGAACAGTCTACAAATGAGCGGCGTGAGAAGCAGACTGGCTTCAGATAAAGGGACTTTGGGGGAGAAAGATTCCAAAACCTTCGTTTCTCCCAAAGGCTAGTTAGTCACGGCACAAACACCCTGAGATGTAAAAGCTGAACGGAGGGCTACTTGCTCATAAAATATCTGGCACCTAAAACGGGGACGTGAAAAAGATAACCACAGCCCTGCAATGTGAAGTAAAGACATCCATTTCCTTTATTCCCCTGATCCATCCAGCTTAATATTTTAGATGTGTTGATATTACCGAGTCGGGCTGCCTGGGTCACTGGAAGAGGAAATTTACACCTCCTAATGACACCGTCCACAATGGGCAAATATGCACTACTCGCTCTGCCAAGGAAGCCCCAGAGAAAGGAAGAAAAGGAGGGAGGAGCTGTTTTTTTCAACAACATATGGGCACAGAGCTATTTGGAAATCTAAGCCTGGTTTGAGACAGAAATAAAGCCTACAGCCAGACTAGACTCGATGCTGTCTTGGTACTTGTGGTTTTCTTTGGGGGATCTTGGACCATCTGAGTCTTCCCGATGGAGGAATTAGCATCCATATCAACTCAGACATTTGTTTGCTCCCTGCTCCGTCCTCACTGTCCCAGAATCAAGTACAATAAACTCTCGTCAAATATTTATTGACTAACTGATTGAGTGAATAAATGAACAACTACTTTGGTGTGTTTTTATGCTCTTTGGGAGCAATCTCCGTCCATAAATCCTGACCTGAATGGCCTTGTTCTATACTTATAAGACATCTTCAGTGATAACTACTGGGCCAGGAGTGGACACTGCCTGCTGAGAAGTCAGCAGACAGCCTGGCCAATGCCTATAGCCGGTGAGCTGGACCAATCAGAACACCGAATGTGGGGACCTGGGGTATGAGGCACTGAATGGGGCACTCAGGAGAGACTGTCTGAAGGCCGGGGTGCTGTCTACCCTGACTCCACACCGTTCCCAATGCATACTGTCCAGAACTACACCAGAAGTACAATGACTGCAAAACCCATCTCCTGAATCAAGCCTGGGAGGCCAGTAAGTTAGGGAAAACAGCCAGAAGAGAGGGGAGACACTGGGTCCAATGGTAAAGAACACTGAAGAACCAGAGAGAGAGAGAGAGAGAGAGAGAGAGAGAAGAAGAAGAAGAAGAAGTTGGTGGGTATCAGAGTCACTGCCATCCCCCCCAGATATCTTGGCTGGGGTGAATGTCTTTTTGTTTTGGTTGGTCATGGGACTTGAACTCTGGGCCCGGGCACTGTCCCTCAGCTCTTCAGCTCAAGGCTAGTGCTCTACTATTAGAGCACTACTGCACCACTTCCGGTTTTCTGAGTGGTTTATTAAAGATAAGTCTCATGGCCTTTCCCGCCTGGGCTGGCTTTGAACTGTGGTCCTCAGATCTCAGCCTCCTGAGTAGCTAGGATTATAGGTGTGAGCCACCAGTGCCTGGGGGTGAATGTCTTTTCTGTCAACCCCATAACAGCCCAGGGCACAGCACTGCCAGACCTTCATTTGGAAGACCAGATATATCTGGCATACTTAAGTTTTTCTTTTCTTTTTGCTATTGAGGGCCACTAAAGGCAGAGGTGGGTTGAGAAAGGAAGGCTCTTTGAAGGAAAAAGAGAGTGTTCTGTGTCTGCCTGGGCTGAGGAGCCCTTGTGGTGCCCACGGGGAGGTAATGGAACCTTTAGTGGGTGGGGCTTAGTGGAAGGAAGTTAGGCGGTGAGGGCGTGTCTCTGAAGGGGATGCTGGGACCCTGGCCCATCCTCTTCCTGCTTCTGTGCGCTTCTTGGTCACCATGAGGTAAGCAAGTCTCCACAGCCCAAAGCACTGGGGTCAATCGTTCAAGGATAGCAACGCTGACCAACACGGCCCCTTCATGTTCCTTCTACACCACAGCTGTCCATCCCCAGCTTAGCTACATCCACCTGCGCACTTGGGCCTTATCTTGTAAAGTCACCAAGCCCCGTGTCAGAGAACACAAGGCCTACAAGGGTCATGCACAGAATTTGTCAGGACCACGGCCAGTTCAGCCATTGACTAGCGCTGTGGTTAGGCAAATTATTCAAATTACCGGTGAGCTTTAATTTTTTTTTTCTAAAATGAAGAAAATGACATTCAGCTCTCAGTCTTTTGTTAGAATTAAAACCAGTGCCTAGCATTACGTAGGCTGTGTATGTCTGCAGCAACTTACTGCTTATGTCTGTAAAGATTAATCAGCTGAGGATTTTCTATATTTTAAGTAATTTAAATCTCATACCAACTTGCAAGACTTCCAAAGTGGAGCCTAACACTCCCATTTTACGGATGAAGAAACTCAGGTACAGAAAGAATAACATGATCTGTCCAGAGAAAGTGGCCAGACTCTTAAGTCCCAGTTTCTTCCCACAACACTGCCCATAGCACACAGAAAGAAAGACTATCAGATGAGCAATGGCTAAACCAACCATAAAGAACAGGCCACAATTTGCAGTCACACCCAAGATTTCATTCAGGTATTTGCATGCAAAATGTGAAGGAGATGAACCAGTGTAATAAAGCAATGAACTGGTGGATGGATGAGTGGATGAATGATTGAGTATGTGGTTCTTCATTCTATTTACATAAGATTCACCAGAAAACCCAGAATTCTCCTCTAGACCGAGAGCCTCTCAGGAAGCTCCTGGTGCATGTTTCTCTCCCTTCCCTGTGGAGATCTCTGACAGGGGGCTGGCACTGGGGACAGCTCACACCACCGGCCCTTCTGCTGGCCCTGTCCATTCTACGTACTGGTTTCTGCGGTCTCGTACTCGCTGTCTCTGAGGAGCTCAAAGATGTCCACTTCGACCTTGGCCTTGCCCAGCCTCTCGGGAGCGCGGTTGATGCGGTTCTTGGCCAGGGTGATGGAGAGCCGCTCCCCTCTGCTGCACTCCATGGGGTCGTCCAAGATAGCAGCTGTGGGCAGGCAACCACATGGAGACAGTTGGTACCACGCCCACTACCGTTGCCCCGCCTCTTTCTCCAGCCCCACCCCCCGGCACTACCAGCTTCCTTTCTAGGCAACTCCCCAAATCCCTCTCCACCTTGACAACCTCAGCATTATCCCCAAAGCAAGTTCTCCACAAAAACCTTCAGGGTCTGCAGGCAGATGGAGCAGTGGATTCTGATACACAACTCATCTGCCAGAAGGTGAAGGAAACATGGAGACTGGAGGCAGACTGACTCCTGTGACATACAGCCCTGAATCTCTGCGGCAGGGGTGGCCCAGCCCCCATGCTGTCTCCTCTGCATAGCGCTCTGACACTTACATCTCACACATCAAATACCAAGACACAGAAGACTACAAAGCACTTCTGCTGGTTTCCACAAGTCAGAAAAACATATGCATATTCCTAACCTCATAGAACAGTCAAAAACAAATTTCCTGGGCTCAGGGGGCCAATGAAGGTGCAGCCCAAGAGTTCGGCCATAAAGTGAGCGTCTGGGAATGAGCTAGCCAAGTCTGTGCACACCTGCAGTGACCAGCCACCTGCGGGGGTGGCCAAAGGCCCGTGACCGTGTAACTGACATACCTGAGGACACTTAAACGTCCCTCCAAGGTGACATCAGGGAACAAGACGGGCTTGAGGTGCTTATGAGAAAGGCCAGGTGCCTTAGGAACCCTGTAATGCCATGACCAGCCACCAGGGGTCCTACCCCTTGGGCACAGACACCTGTGAGCTGTCCCTGGAAAATTGGCTTCAGGGCCTGGTAAGCAACTTCCCAAGGTGAGCGAGATGTGGAGGAGGCTTGTACTAGGGGAGTGTGGAGCGACTCTGGATCCTGCTGGCTGCTGGCACGCAGCTCTGATGCACGGAGCACGCCACCCAGGTGAGATGGGCGGCTTCTCTGAACTCTTCCTCATTGCACACTAGACACAGCACGGGCAGTTCACACGGCTGCGGGAGACTCAGCCCAGTGTGGCCCCATCCTATAGAACCTACCCAGAGTAACAATCAGTGTGGGTGACCCGCCCAGCTTCGGGGCTCTGCAGGGCATGTGGGATGCCAGCTCGGAGACTGGGCTTGGCCTGTCTGGTTAGGGAGTTGTCACCTCTGGCTACGGTGAAGGGCAAATGCATGCACTCAGCCATGCTCAACACAACATCCTGCATGTTGTGAGCACTACTGAAATCCCTAACTCTCTTGATAGAAGAAGTTACACAAATAAAAATCCATACACAACAGCTTTTATACCAACATTTATAGCAGCATTGTTTGTAACTACCAAAAAGGAGAAACAACCCAAATGCCCATCAACTGATGGGTAAGTAAAATGTGTTCTTTTCTATGCACAGGACGATTATTCGACAACATAAAGTATTTATACATGCTACCACATGAATGGACCTTGAACACATTATTCTAAGTGAAAAGAACTAGACACAAAAGGCCCTATTGGCTGGTTCTATTTGTAAGAAAACTGTCTCGTTGAGGTGAACCCATAGAGACAAAAAGCAGATTAATGGTCGTCTAGAGTTAGGGGACTTGGGCAGAGGAGAGAGGAGTGACTGCTAATGAGCAAGGTGTTTCTTTAGGGGGTGATGAAAATATTCTAAAATTGACTGTGGTGATAGCAACACAGCTCTGCGGATGTAATAAAAGCTACCGAATTGGCCACTTCAGGTGGGTGAATTAATTACAAGTGTGCAAATTATATCTCAGATGAAGTCATTATAGAAAAAGAAACATCCAACTCATCCTGCAGTAGTTGAAGGAAACAGGAGGAATCAAGGCAGACAAACACCAGTGATATCCAGCCTCTGAATCTCCGTGGCACAGGTGGCCTGGGGCCCATGCTGTCTTCTCTGCCTGTTGCTCTGATGCTTAACGCCTCACACACATCAAAGACCAGGACACAGAACGTTTCAAAGTACTTTTCCTGATTTGTGGATTTATTTATATGCCTAGCCTCAGAGTAATAAAGACTAAATTTTATGTACTCTGGGAGCCACCCATGAACTGATGGAGGTACATCACAAGACCTAGGCCATGCATTAACTAGCAAAGGACTGCGTGTGACTGACAGGCTTGGGATACAGAGACCCTCCACCGCGGTGACTTCTGGGAGCAAGACCTGAACAAGGTGCTTTCCTGCGAAGAGAAACCAAAACCGTCAGCAGGATGACAGCTTAGGGAAGTACCAGAACCGTATGGGGAGTCGAAGAGTGACTCTCAAATGGCGTTCCTTGGCGGACCCCTGGGGCTCCTTCAAGAAGTCTAGAGGCAGTGTCTGAGGGTATCGATCTCCATGCTTATCCCAATGATCCATATAGAATAGATATTGGGGTTCCACATAAGATTTGACATAGGGAAAATGTTTCACACTCAGAGGCATAATAAAAATGGTAAGGCTATCTGCAGAGCATAAGACAGAAGCATCTAGAATGTCAGGAATTGGCGATGGCGTCCATCCTTGTCACAGGAAGGCCCTGGATCCACAACATGGCTGTTTTATATTCGTCAGCACATATCTGTTCATCCACAATGCGGGTGTAGCTGCTGAGCCAGCACGGTCTCAATCTCGGAACAACTTGGCAAGATGGCTTTTGTCTTCACACGGAGGTGAGAAATTGGGGGTCAGAGAAATCTCCTGACCTGCACACGTTCTCAGAGCGAGTGCATGGCTGGAGGAAGGAGGTGGTCATAACCACAGCCCCTCTCGGTTCCATGAAAACCCATCTTCCCAGGGACCTGGGCTGAGGAGGACAGAGCGGGGAGGATGCACGCACAAGGCACATCGGCCCCAAGGCGCGAACCATGGCACAGATGGAGCCTGGACAGACGGGATTCTCCCAGTCACTCCCCAGCGTCCTCCACACCACCTCCTCTACACCCAGTGAGATTTTAGATGGGAGATGGTTATCGTTCCCTTTGGGCAAGGGATCTAACAATTGCCAAGTTCCCCCCACTTACAACCTACTAAATATTTAACAAACCATTTGTAATAAAATAAAAATTAATTAATAATCTCTCGGAAGATGCCTGTTAATCGTTTGAATCTTAAATGTTCCCCCAAAGGTCCATATGCTCGCTCAAGGCCTGGTCCCCAGCCTGTGGGGCGTCTGAGAAGTGTGGGAACCTCTAGGAGGCGGAGGGAGGGAGTTAGTTCTTGGGGGCATGGCCTAGGAGGTATTCGGACCTCAACCCCTCCTTCCCTCATCTAGAGAACACTAGGGTGAGCAGCTTCCTGCTGCTCTTCAGCCATATGCACTGCTTTGACGCATGCCTAGAAACAACAGGGCCAAGTGATCATGGACTGAAAATCTCTGGACCCATGAACCAAAGCAAACCTTTCCTCCTTTAAGTTGATTTATCTCAGGGGTTTTGTCACGGTGGAGGAAAGCTGACTAATACAATGCCCACATTGCCACTTAGCTGAGGAACTCCGAAATGTCTTGACCTGGACATGTTTATGTTACTCAGTCACACTGGACCCAGTATACAAAGGGCAGGCCCACAGCTAGACGGCAGAAGGAATGCACAGCCTCACAGCAGGAAGGCAATTCCAAGGGTCTGTTCTGATCCAATCAGTTCCCTCTGTCCTCTTTTTGCGAAGGACACATTCAAGGTGCTTGCTATAGACTTCAATGGGTGGCGCCCACCTCCAACGCATGAGTTGCAGCCATAATTCCAACATGACTGTAATTGGAAATAAGAGCTGGTCCCTGATCTCCTATGATTAGTGCACCTCTCAGAAGAAACCACGAGGCACCATTTTCTCTCTGTGTCTCTCTTTCTCTCTGTGTGTGTCTCTCCCCGCTCCCTTTCTCTCTGTGTCAGAACATTGGGAGCAGGTAACCACCAGTAAGTCAGGAAGCGATCTCTCACCACAAACCAAACGAGCTACAACCATGATCTTGACCTTCCCAGGCTTGAGACCAGCGGGAAATCCAGTCCCATTGTTTTACCCACTTGGTCTATGGTGTCTAATTATGAAGCCTGAGCTGGTTAAGACAGCGTGTTCATACAAACCCAGATGTGCAGGATCCCAGCCAATAGTCACACTTTGTGGGAGGGGGACCGTGGCAGGGGGGCAGGGGATGAGAGAACTTCCGTGGCTCCTCTCCCCTCCCTACAAGCTGGTTTGGACGGGACTCTGCACGGGGAGCTCATTTGGCAAGCGATCATCCACTTTCTAAGACCCTCCAATCCTGCCTGGCTCCCTCTCCCCCTGGCATTCTGGGCTCCGCGTCTCATTAGGGTTTTAGTTCTTGATGGAGCTCAGTCTCTGGCTGGGCAGAGGCTCAGCCAGCTGGTTGGTTGGCATCAAGCAAAGTGGGATCAGAGTAATTAGGCTGAACATGGGAACTGGATTTTGTAGCTGTGGACACCACAGGCAAGGTGCACACTCAGGCTTTCTTGGGGACACCAAGGAGACAGGTCCCCAACAGGCGGTGAGCCAACAGCACACTTCTCCCCCAGCAGTCCCAGTGAGGGGGCAGAGGGAAGGAGGAGGGCGGTGAGCTCGAGACTTAATGTGCAGTGGATGCTCGGGGCCCGCACAGGTCCCCCAGGCCCCGCAGCCGGGTGAGGCCAGGATGTTCAGCCTCTGCCTCTGCCAAATGAGGACTGGCACGAGCCCACACATCTTCCTGCCCTGGGGACTGCTCCCATGGAAGCCAGCCAGCAGCCATTGTGAGGCTGGGAGGTCCTGGTGTCAGTAAGGGTGGGGTCGAGACAGGGAGATGTGTGCAGAGACCAGGGTCCAGTCCATTCCCTTCGTTTTGGCCAGTTCCTCCTATCTGGGGGTCCCCGACACCCCTTTCTGGATCCAGGACACTGGGGGTTCTCGGCCTTCACCCTGAGCCTCTCGCTGACCCTGCCCTTGCCCCCAGCTGAGCACTGAGCACGCCGACCAGTTCTCTCTGGGGTCAGAAGCTCAAGGAAGGGGTGCCCTCTGTGCTGGGCCTCCCCCAAACCCAGGCTCCTCCTCTGTTCTGGGCCCGTGGCCATGTCCGCTTTGGAGAAGGCACCTCACTTGGGGCTGGGGGCCCGGCTCTGCCCACTGCAGCTCAGCCCTAATGAGTATGGCTGGGGCCAGGGCCGGTGCAAGGCCAGTGCCCTGCCCACCCACCTCAGGACCTCCCATGCTGGGAAGGCTGGAAGTCTCTCAGGCCTCCCCTCTAGCTTCTTCTTGCTCTGGGACCATAGCATGGTGACAGAAGCCTGTCTCCTGGCTGTGCGCTTGCTGATGCGATGCTTCCTTCACCCCCTTTCCCGGCCATGCCTCTTCCTCTCCCTCAGACTCCCCTATTCCAGGGAGCCCTCCTGTACCCCCAGCACCAGGGTTCTTTCGCCTCGGTTTCCTGATGGCTCCCCCACTCTGCACCACCACGGTGGGGACCTCTGCGTCCACCAGTACCCATGTGTGTCCCCAGCTCCCTGGATCTGAAAAGCCCCCAATAACGAACTAGAAATGATCCCTGAAAGTGCAAGGGAGGATGAAATAGTTACAATATCCAACGCACATGTGTGAAAATGGAACCTGGCCCCTTGGGGGGAGGGGTGACTGACACGGTGAATTGAACCCCCCTGTCCAGCTACTCAAAGACAATGATAACCATAAGAGCCCCGAGTAACCCTTCCTTCAAGTCTTCCTGGATTCCCTATCCCACATTAATTCCCCTTCCTTTGAGCAACTTGAACACATCCTTGTGCCTATCTGTCAACTCTTGCTCCCTAGACAGCTGAAGACCACGATCGCCTTATCTCCGTACCTGCACGATGCTGGGCATTCACTGACCCATGGTAAAGGGCTGCTGAGCACGTGAGCAGTGCCAGGCCACCAGGGGTGGGGCACCAGCAGTAGAGGATGGGAGGACCCTGTCCTGGGTGCCGGACAGAACCCAGTGACGCGTCCCGGGGACCCGGGGCTGGCCATGTCCTCCTGCTGGCTGCTCATCTGGGCCAACTGGACCGGAGCTTGTCCTCCCTCCACAGATTCCCAACAGCCTGGGCCTGTCAGGTGGGCAGAGCAGCCTCCTTAAATCCCTGGACTTTTCCAGAGGCTTCCTGCTGAAAATTCCAGGCACCTCTGTAACTCTCAGCTCCTTTAAGGGTGGCATAAAGAGATTTCACTGGAGAGCCTTTATAGGCAGTGTCTGTAACATCGCCTGCGGCTGTTTAGCCTGGCCTATAACAACCCAGTGCTAACAAGAGGAAAAAAAAGATGGCCTGAGCCCCAGGGAGCCGGTTAGCTTTGCTCTCCAGCTGACCCACAGCTGCTTGCTCTGTCCTTCAGCTCTGGTTCCACACTCAACCCCCATCACTCATCCGGCACCGGCTCCTCCACTCAGCGCTGTCTCTCCGTGCCTTCACTTTACCCAGCGTCCCTGCTCACCCCTCGACTGGAGGACACTGCACACCCCAGGCCCCAGTGCGGGGTAAGTACACGCCTTCAACCCCACTGGGGCTGATCCTGGATGGTGATTGGCCCCTGAGTTCCCCCAGCTTCCGTGAGACAGTGCCTGACCCACGATTCTATTTGTCCAATCATCCCTGCAGGAATGCTCCGCTTCTGCCTGTGTTTTAGTCCGGAGGGCTCTTCTGGCTCTCTGCAGAGCCCTCTTATTTCCAGGCGCTTCCTAGACAATCTCCGGTATGTGCAGCCACCTCCCTGCAAACACAACACGTAGAGCCCACGGCTGGCTGATGTCCCAGGTAAACGTCCACAGAGTGTGTCCTACTCAGCAAGGTGCAAACTAAATCGCCCTCTTCCTTCCTCCCACGCTTCCGGCTGGGAGGTTTTACTAAGCAGCAACTACCCAGACACCGCATCCTTGCCCTGCCTCCCAGTCCTTTCGTGTCTCACTCATCCTCCTAATAGCGCTCATCACTTCTCCTTCTCCTCCTCCTCCTCCAGCTACTCACCTGCAACCTCTTACTCTGGCCTGGCTTCCTGCCTCCAGTCCACTTCCTTTGCTTCCTACCAGTCTTTGGTCACACAACTGCCAGAGCGGCCACTTAGCACCGCTAGCCCTCACCAGCAACCTGCATGGCACACCTTGGTACGGCAGATTAGACTTCTGGCAACAATGCAGCTCCCACAGTGCAAACGCAAACTGTGTGTCCACAAACTCCCCTGGTGGCTGCAGGCCTGAGCATCTTCATTCCCCTCTCCTCCTCGTTTATCACCCGGCTCACTCAGGATGAGCCCTTGCCTCAGACAGCCCCTCCTCCAGGAAGTCACCCTGAGCACAGCTCTGGCATCGCATTCCACCATGAGTTCATTCTTCAACTTTCACCATTCAGAGCTTCCCATCCCCAGGGCCTCGTGCCTCATCCAGCAGAACTACATGCTTTGCAAGTGCTGAAGCCAACTCTGCATTGGCTTTTGTAGGATTCTAAGCCAACTTCTATTCCCTCAACATTTCTGTCCTGATAAAGACTTCTATGATTTTTGACAAAGTGGGGGAAAAAAGACTTTTGACCCAATTATGCTGGGACATTTGAATAGTTTTGTTTAGGAGGAAAGAAAATCTTTACATTCTGTCTCATACTATATGTAAAAATGGACACAATACAGGTCACAGATATAAAAGTAAAACCTAAAACTATAAAACCTCTAGAAGAAAACTTCATGATCTTGAGTTAGACAAAGACAACTATGACACCAAAAGCACATACCATGAAGTAAAAAAGTTGGTAAATGGTACTCGATCAAGATTACAAAAAACTGTTCTGTAAAAGACACTCTTTTTTCTTTTAAAAACGCTCAATACAATGGGAAAAAACAACAAAAACAAAAGCAGGCTGCAGACTGGAGGAAGATAGTATATATGCAGACTCAATAATAAGAAAATGGCCCAAGTTTTAAAATAAGCTAAAGATTTGAATAGATACCTCAGCGAAGAAGTA
The DNA here is from genome assembly GCF_019054845.1 of Dipodomys spectabilis. Taxonomy (NCBI): domain Eukaryota; kingdom Metazoa; phylum Chordata; class Mammalia; order Rodentia; family Heteromyidae; genus Dipodomys; species Dipodomys spectabilis. The sequence continues at coordinate 8,053,844 of NW_024870753.1, read as the reverse complement.
ACATAGGTGGGAGGAAGATATGTTTAACATCATTAGTCATCAGGGAAAATACAACTTAAAACTATACTGAAATATTACTATATTTAAAAGCTTGAGCACCCCAAGGTTGCCAGGGGTACAGATACACTAGACTTACTGTTCCCAGCTTCTTCTTTGGCTCTCCTCCTTCTATGAAAGCCTAGTTTTGGGTGTCCCCAAATTTGGATCTATTCTCCAGTCCACCTGCCCTTTGCCCTGTGATTTCTCAACTCTAGGGTCCAAGCTGATAGAGCCAAAATTCTCGTCTCCAAGGCCAATTTTGCATCTACTTACCAGATACCTTATTTCTAGCAGCTACTAGATACGCTCCCCCAAACCGAGTTCTTTCCAAACTCTGTATCCCAAATCGAATAGACGGTCATGGGAGTGCTCTCTTTCTTTGCAGCATCAATTAACTGCAGAGTTACTCGTGTGCAAATTTCTGGCAGAACTGTTAGCCCTCTCCCCACTCACCCCTTGGGCCCCTCCGTCCTCCTCTAGGAGGTCACTGGGGACCTGGGGGAAGCAAGGGTGGGGGGTGGGGAACACTGCTTCCCTCCAGCCGCTCCCTGATCACCGCCACGCCCCCCCTCCTCACCTGCTCACTGCAGCTGCCCACACACCAGCACACACACCACTCCCCACTGCAGATCCATTGGCCTGCCTCAACAGGCCTCCGCCAGGCTCACATTCTACTCAATTCTGTGGCCACGTAGCTGGATCTGGGTCACCCCTGCTGAACGCTGAACACAGCGGCCACGCGCCATGTGCTCTTGCATCTAGGTCATCTCTTCTTCCTGGAAAGCTCCGGGCTTTCCTGTGTCCATTTCCAAATCCTACCCTGCCCTGCCCCAACTCCCACCGCCCCCCTCCCCCCTCCCCCCAAGCTGCCCGAGCACCTCCAGCTGCACAGATCTAACCCACTCCAGTCCCCAAGGCATTTATTGTCTGCACCATTCATTCAGTACTGTGTTAAACTTTGTAACTGATACTTCATGCATTCATTCATGCCTTTATCAATCCAGTAAATACAACGAACCATCTATCTGAATAAAGGTACTAGATACACAGAGCACTATAGGATCTGTCCTTGCTTTCCATGGGTCCAGAGGAGAACATAGTCACATAAGCAAACAGGCAAACCCAGCACAGCAAGTGACAGGAGGGACTCGTTCTACATCTTCGCCAGGAAGCAGGTATTCACAGGCCAAGGAAGGCTGGAGTCCTTTTACCCCTAGAACATCCTGAGACCAGGTGAGTGAGCCAGACCTCTGCCTGACAATGAAGCAAGTGCTTCTAGAAAGAGAATCACAAACTTCTAGGGAGCACAAAGAGCAACCAAAGTCTTCCAGGGGAGGGGCCAGGCTTCCTGTATTTAAGCACTTCACTAATGCAGCTATGCTAGACGCTTTCTACCTGCCAGCCTTGCAGAAGAGGCGGCCCTAAGGGAAACAGCAGGAAAGCCCTGTGCTGATGCCCCAGGCCCTCAGGAAGCCCAGGGAGGAGAAGCTGTGGAGGGGGGGGGGGCGGTGGGAGCTGGAGGTAAAGGAGCTTGTGTGATTCTCTAGGATGCTGGGATGGGCGGTCGTACCCCAAAGGTGAGAGGAACACAGGGCATTGTGCCATTTGCATTGCTATCCACTGTGACTGCTCTTAGAGACACACTGGAGAGAGTGGAAATGTGAAAGATCATTCTGGATGCTGTTTTAATGGTCTAGGCTATGAGAGGTGAGTGAGGATAAAGAGACGAGGCAGGTTCAGAGGGGTCAATGAAGAGCAATCAATGGGGGCAGTGTGCAGAGCGGGTGTTGGGATGCGGGCTCTGGGCCTCTCTTGCATTTAGAAGATGGCATCACTGACCTGGATAAAGAGATGAGGGATGCTCTTTTCTAGCTTCAGACAAAGAAATCATCAAGTGTGAGGCACACTGCTCTCTTACAACGTTGGTGCTTGGCTCTCTAGACAACAGCCCAGGCTGGACATGCTCCGGGCATCTTCGGGGAGAACGGTCCACCTAACAGACAGCTTGGATCCAGTTAGAGTGGAGACCACGGGGAACAGAGGAACAAGGCTCAGACCCTGGAGACTCAATGCGTGGAGGAGAATGTGAGGGAAAATTAGAAAGCAATGGTTAGGCCAGAGGACCTAAATAGTTTAGAATCATAAAAGAAGGTCTGAGGGCTTTGCATGAAACTTGGCAATGAGGAGATCTCTCTCGGGACCTGCGAGAGCCCTTGGGGAGGGGCACAGCTTTCGAGGGTGGCAGGTGGGGGAACAGGGAAAGCATCCTGGAAGCAGAGCAGTATTTAGGGTGCTGCACCGTCCAGAGACTTCTCAGAAAGGAGGAGCCAGAGGGGAGGGAGGGCTGATTGTGTCAGATCGGAAAGGGCATTCTCTGAATACACCCTGCAGAAAGGCAAATGGAGAAAGATCCTGGAGCCAAGTACAGGTTCACCTAGGATGACAGGAAGGATGACTCTCCTTCAAGAAGGCGGGGCAAGAGGAGACAGCACCGTGCAGACTGGCCACCACCCTACCGCCCTTCTCTCCTCTTCTTCTGTTCATAAACCAACACCCCGGAGTTCCAGCTGGCTTCAAACCAAAGCCACCATCCTCCAGATCTCTGCCTCCTAAGCCACTAGGACTATAGGCATGAGCCAGTGGCACCTGGCCCAAATGTGTGTGTGTCTGTGTGTGTGTGTTGTTGCTACTGTTGGTAATGTACTGGTGGCCACATTGGGAAAGAAAGAGATAGGATGGTGAAACTAAACCAAAGTTGCCAATTTCCCTATTGAGTGCATGGGCTGTGGACCAACCACAGAGCAGCAAGGGGAAGGAGGCAAGTCTGCTCGCAGAGGCACGCGGAGAGTAAAGCTGCCCGGTGCCGTGTGGCACTGCTTCACGTCCCTGGGTATGGACTGCTGCTGGCACTAGCATACCACGTGTGCAGACGCTGCATCTGCTCCTGTCCGTGTCCCCCTACAACTCAGCACCGGGCTGGAGCTACCTGATGTGTGTTCATGGCTAGATGTCCACAGCCTGGCTTACCGTAATCTTTCATACTCCCACAGCTAAATAATGGTCATGAACACCCTTGCGGGGGGGGGGGGGGCGCGGGGGGGGGGGGGGCGGGACTATGAATCAAGTCTCTGGCATAGCCAGTAATTCCATCTACATTCGGTGCTTTATACATTGGCCACTTTGTAAGGTCTCTGCCTTTCCAGTTACACTTCTGAAGTTTCCTTTCCCTCCCTGCATCATCCACCTCCCTCCCAGTTTTCTTTTGGGGAAAACTCCCCCTGTATTCTCCTTCAGGCATGGTCATGGAGATGCCCCCTGGCCCCAACTTCTGCCCTGCTGGCCCTGGCCAGGACAGTTGTGGCTGGCCTGGTATACTACTGTAATAACACTGTGCCTGCATAAACATGCAGCTCGCTGCACACAGAGCCAGGCCGGGGGAGGAGCAGCGAGCAGGAGCTGCCCGTTTGTCTTGTCTAATGGCTGCTGGTGACAGCCTTCTGGACAAGTTGTGGGACAGAGCAGGCATGAAGGCAGAAGGGCTGTGGAGCGACGCAGGCTGCCCGAGTCTCGATGGATGCCAGTGAGGTCTGTGTGTGAGGTCCAGCGGAGGCCCTTCCCAGGCTGGCTTCCTTACCTGGGATGATTCAATCTGATGAGTAGATATTGGCTGGGGGCCTCCTGTGGGGTGCATGCAGTTAGGAGCATGTGATACAGAGCAGCTCTGTTTGCAAAGACTCATGGGTAGTCGAGGAGATGGAGAGGGAGGGTAAAGATGCAAAGACCACAGCTACAGGCTGTGCTGAGCGGTAGAGCTCTTGCCTAACATGCCAAATCCAACTGATATGAAACACCTCACATACTACCTGCTGAGGAGACTGACTAGTGAATCCAACGGGACAGCTAGCAAGAATCATCCTAAGAGTCCACTCACCTGACCCGCCCACCCATCAGTCATGAGACATCTTCCTGACCCCAGGGGGATCCCAAGCCATTTGACCAAAGCTTTGAATAAGCGAGAGTCATGTCCACTAGAGTTTACAACTCGGGACCCTGTCGCCACTGCTCAGAAACGGCTGTTACAGTGGGAAGCAGAGGACGGAGGCATCAGGTTGCTTCCGGTCTCTCCTCACCCCAGGAAAAGCACAAGCATGAGAAAACGACATTGTGGAACTGCGTGGAGGTCTTCCCAGAAAGATGGCTAGAGAAACCCGAAAGGCCGTTGCTTTGATTGCTCCTACCTGCAGTCATCTGTCTCTTTTCCCAGGAAACCAAAGCTCTACAAATACATTCTTCTTTGGTATCCTCACTCTCCGAGGAATGAAAGAGCCAGGGAAAGGAGTACTGACTCAGGAAGACACAGGGTTTAAAGTCTAACCCAAGTGTCATCAATGGGACAGGAATAAAATATGCATGCGCTCATTCATTTGACACATACTCAGATAATCTGCCGTCCTTCCTCTTCTGCTCTTTTCCTAAACGGAAGGGAAAAGAGTCCTATCAACAAAATGTGTCAAGCTTGGAGCTCACAATGTAATAATGATTTCTAATTGCCAGTGATGCTGTTCGGAGTGGCCGGGGTCAGGCAAAGCCCCCCGTGGAGCTCACCTCTGGAACATGGGCTGGGCTCTGCGATGCTTCTCAGCCCCACTGACTCCGGGCCCTGTTTGTCACATCGCCTCACTAGGAGCCTGCAGTGATTGCCAACAGGTTTTTATGACCCTTCACCAAAACAGTATCCTCTCTCAGAATCCCACTTTTCCCTCAAGCTAACTAGCTTGCTAAGCTGATGTCCTCAGGGACCCCCGGGTCTCCCCCTGGCGATCGTATCTCTGGAGGGATAATGAGGAAGGATTCTCAGACTTGGTTTGTGTTCTGCTCAAGATGAGGAGCAGGCAGAATGGGTTAAGAGATCACACCCAGCCCAGATTCTGCACCAGGACCCAGCGTACCAGGCCTTCTTCGTACTTCCCGGGTAACCTTATGCTGAACGGATACGGATAAGTCTCCCCAAAGAGCTGCTGGCTGATAGAGTCGCTAAAGCGGCTACTGTCACAACATTCAAAATGCATAGACAGCCCCAAAAAACCCCACTGGAAGATGAACTGTGGAGGATTAAAAAAAAAAAGCTCCATTTAGATAGCATATGCATATGCACACAGGTAAAAAGCTAATAAATTTAATTTAGTATAGACCATGCAATTACCCACTTTAAAAGTTAAGGACCGAGACCATAAACCCATTAAACGTCAAATCTTCCTAATAGACAGCTAAATGGAGAGACAACGACAAAAGGTACAGAGGGAGAGGAAGATGAAGAAAAAGATCCACAGGAAGAGGAAGGAGAAGGAAAGAGGAAGGAGAAGGAAAGAGGAAGGCAGGAGAGAAGAGGGGGAAGGGGGAAACAAAGAAATGCAGGGCCAGCTAGGGGGACTTGAGACAGGCCCAGGAGAGACAGAGGAAGACCAGGAAAGCCGAGACACGCAGCCCTCCCGCATTCTCACAGGCCTGCGGGGCCTCTGCTTCTGCTGCCAAAGCCTCTTAACGTCACAGAGACAGGCACCGATGGGGACAAAAGCGTTCTCGCTGACTAAAAAGGATTCGCTCAGGTTTGCTTGTTTCTCTCTTATTCATTTAGAGCAACTCGTCTGGCCTCAGCACCACTCAGAACTGGGGTCTTGGCCGTGTAAGGCTGCTCCGAGCACTGCAGAAGGCTGAGCTCCGAGCAGCACGGGCAGTACTTCTCCAGCTGCGACAACTAAAAACCACTGCAGACAGGCGGCCGGACGCGCCCCCGGCTCGGGGGACAGGACGGAGCCAACGCTCCCAAGTTGAGACGCACCGGTGCGGACTGTTGTCAAACTGTTATCAACTCGAACTCCTAACAGTTGTTCCTCCACCACCTACACACAGCCACAAGAGGAATCTTCCCACAAGGCACCTCTTTTTGTTGTTGTTGTTTTTCCTTTTTGCCAGTCCTAGAGCTGAAATTCAGGGCCTGGCTGCTATCCCTGAGCTTTTCTTTTTGCTCAACTTGAGCCACAGCTTGACGTCTGGCTTTTTGATGGTCCCCTGGAGGTACTTTCCTGCTCAGGCTGCCTCTGAATCACCATCTCAGATCTCAGCCTTGTGAGTAGCTGAGATTACAGGCGTGAGCCACCAGCGCCCCCTCTGCCTATGATGGCCTCGCTTCACCACTCAGAACCACTTCAGTCAGAGCCTCCCAACGGCCATGGAACAGGATCACAAGCTTGGCTACCTAGTTTGTACCAGCCTTTGTCCCAAGCACTGGATGTAGGAGTGGTGAATAGAGCAGAGACCCAGATGCCGGGACACATACCGAGGAACAGATACAGAACGCGTTCAGACAGCAAAAAGAGCTAGGAAAAGAAGAAGTCTGAGAACATAATGGAGGGGGCAGGGAAGGTCTGTCTATCGATTTGCGATGCCATCTGGTCAGGGACCTGAACAAAGAGGAGGAGGAAGCCGGGGTGGGGTGGGGTGGAGGAGGGAACATCCAGGTTGATGATACAAGGTAAGAGACCGACCTTGTAGGTGTTGGAGTCTGGTGGCGAAGGTTCAGACTGACAGGGAAGACGGAGGGAGCGAGGAAGGCAGGGAGGCAGCCACAGGTGCACCTATATAACCTCATGGGCTTACAAACATAATCTTATTCCTGCTGTAGTGGGCATTTGGTCCCTGAACTCAGTCCCATAAACATTACTTCACTCTGTGACCTGATTCTAGGATCCACAGTGGAGCCCTCACCCACGCAGCTTAGTCTGCCGCTGCTTCGTCTTAGCTCCTTCTACTAACTTGAGTGTGCATGCGAAGCACCCACAGGACCCACTAAAACAGTTTGCCAGGCCCACACCCACCGTTTCTGACTCAGTGGAGGCTGGAGTGGTGTCTAACAATATTCACTTCTCACAAGTTTCCGGGAGCCGCTGACAAGGCTCATCCAGGAGGCCTGTCTGGAGCAGCATCTCGGAACAAGCCTCCAACCGAAGGCCTCCCTCACTACTCCCAGCAACCTCCGCCAGCCCACCCCTTCCCTGCAGTCCCTGTGCTTGGAATCCCAGCCATCTTCAAACAAGATCCCGCAGGCACAAGGACTGAGCTCCGTCCACGCATCTTACGAGGTGGCCCGACAAGCCATCACCATCTTCCAGTCTGTGGCGGACACACGTGTGCAAGAGCTTCCGTTCTGCTTTTAAACACACTTCTTGCAGCATGGGACTTGACAGGTCTGCTGAAAAGAAAAATCTCTGTCTCTTACTTTGCTGTTTTAGGTGAGAGGCGCCATCATTAAATGAATTACCTGTGTGAAATGATTAATAGCACATACTGGTCTCACACCCATTAGAATGGATATTCTGAAAAATAAACCACATAAGTGAAAACCAGAATCAAATACAAACAAAAAAATGGAAAATAAGAAGTGTTGGCAAGGAGATGGCGAAACTGTCATACTGTGCACAACTGGTGGGAATGGAAGATGGCGCAGCCACTGTGAAAGTCAGAAAACGAATTTCCAATCAGTGGAGGAGATTCTTCAAGGGAATGTCCCACACCACAGAGTCTCAGACCCTTGCCTGTCCATCCACGCTCAGCCATCATTATTAATCACCATTTGTGAAGGCAGGAGCAATTCAAGTGTCCGTCGGTGGACAAAGTATACACACACAACCAGGTATTATGCAAAGAAAGAAAACTCTGGCACAGGGGAAAACACCTGCACACCTTGAGATTACGGAACTAAGGGAATAAACCAGTCTCAATGCAACGAAGACTGTGTGGTTCCACTTAAGTGAGGTACAGAGTAGTCAAATTGTCAGGGCAGAAAGTACTTGCTAAAGTGCTTGAGGGGAGGGAACAACAACGGGAAGCTATTCTTTAATGGGAATGCATACATTTGCCGTTTTCAAGCTGTAAAGAGTTTGAAGGTGGATGGTGGTAATGTCAGCACAACGAAATGTGTAGGTGAAATTAACACTGAGCTGTGCAGTTAGATGAGGGGCAGGCATGGTGGCAGACGCCTATGCCCCAGCTACTCAGGGGGCAGAGAGAGGAAGATCACAGGACGAGACCTTATGTACAAAAACTAAAAGCTAAAGGACCGGCAGTGTGGATCAAGTGGTAGAGTGCTCGTCTGGCAAGTATGAGACCCTGAATCCAATCACTGGTACCACAAAGAGGGGGAAAGAGTTAACGTAGTTTTATGCTATATGCATTTGATCACAATTAAAAATAATTTTCCGAAGCAAACACCCTGCCTTTTCATTTGCCAAGTGGTTTCATCTTTTCACGATGTAGAACATAATAGTAAACTATTATCATTCCTATTTTGTAGGTGAGTGTTCAGAAGAAACAGGCTCAAGGACACACAGTGGATGGGTTGAGAGATAAAACTAAAAATTCAGAGCGTTTTGCTTTCCTACCCACACTCTCCCTGGCGTATCACAATATTCTGTAGAGTAAATCACCCTTTTATGTCTAAAGAAAGTGCTAGCTGGCTGGCTGGGAGAAAGGAAAGCAGACAAGGAGGGAGAGAAGCAATCATCTGATTTGGAGATCTCTGCTAGGTGGTTTACAGAAGAAGGATTTTCTTCCCTGTACTATGGATATCATCATCGTCATCTTCTTCTTCATCATCATTGTCATAAGCATTATTTTACAGATAATGGCAAAGAAAATAGAGCCTTTAAGTCAACTGGCTGATTTCATACGCTTCCCCCCAGTACAAGAGTCCGAGCTAAGGCCCTCCTGCATGCCTGCTTAGGTGGGTGTTCTACACTTCCACTTCCTGCCCAGGCTTGAGCGTGGACAGCAATCCACCTATTTTAGGGTCCCCCTCCTAGTTAGAATGGCAAGGTCGTACCACTGCACCTCACAATGGTTTGAGTTGGAGGAGTCTCATGAATTCTTTTCCCAGGACTGGTCTTGAACCATGATCTTCCCGATCGTAGCCTCCCAAGGATCTAGGAGGACAGGCATGAACCACTCTGCCTGACATTAAAAAAATATATATCTAGAATTTTGTGGCTTCTGAGCTGAGAATCCTGCAGCTGGTTCTGAATGCCCGTGTGGCTGCAAGGTCTCCATGTGCTGGGCTAGCAGTCACTGAACATGTGCCCAGCGAATTCCCTTCTTCCACCACCATCCCAAACAGGAGTCGCTTTCCTAAATATTCTACCCTCCTCTTGTAGCCGACCACCCAGCTTTATGTTGCCCAGGTGCTGTCCCACTTGCCCTTCTTGGGCTTCTCAAGGTGAGGAAGGACAGGTCTAGGGAATCTTTGTCCAATGTCTCCTTCCTCCTCTCTCAAGCTCCTCCCTCTCACGCACAAAGGAACCCATGGTGGAAGCCCTGGTGCCCCTTCCACCACACCACACTCCATTCTCCGGCTGACAGATGAGTGAAAGAGGTGTGCTCTGTGCTATGCTGGCGGGGCTTCTGCAAAGGGAGTGTGGGGAAAGAAGGGACCTGAGACAGAGTCCACCCCAGAGTCTATGAGAGGCCACTCAGGAGGCATCTCACACCGCATCTTCCAAGCGAACTCTTCTTCCCATCCCTGTCTCCTTCCAGGACAGTGCTTTGGGGCTGCTGAGCCAAACAAAGGCACCCGCTGCCTGGCCTGTTTTAAGAATGTAGAGTGCCGAGGTCTCATTGATTGAGATCCCTGCCTCATGAACTTGGCTGCAAATGTGACTCCAGCCCCCGACTCTCCATCAACACCTGTCATTGAGTGGCCTTCATTTCCAAGCCTCCAGAACTGGTGAAAGCTACCAAACATTAACCCACTCCATGAATGAATCCAATGGTAATGAGGTTGGCTTTCGCTTTATTGATCACGAGAGCTGGCAGATCCAAAAGATAATTTAGTGTTGGAAAAGGCCGACGTGAAAACTTTATGTCAGGGGACGCATTGCCACATGCAGCCTAATAACGCATCATTAAATACGGACTAAAAGTCTTTACTTACATTCACTTTCATCTCATCCCTGTCCGTAAAACATCAGGATATGCACAGAGCAAGTCTTAGGTCCTCAAAACAAATCTAGTCGCTCTTGTTCCTCTTTCCCATCAGCCATTCCTGGCGTCTCTGGAAGGTTTCCGGGAGTCTGGCACAGCCTTACCCAGACACACTCCAACTCCTTCCTATCAAAAGGACACTTGTCACCCATCAGCCTCCACCATGATGTTACGCCAAGCGGCAGGACGCAAAGCGGGAGGGACGGATGTGCCCGTGGCCCCTGCCTTCAAGGAGCACACATCCGACTTGCGTCGGAACAAAAGCAATTCCAGTCACCTACCACACACAATCCACATCAATCCAGACGGTTATAACAGGACTGAAAAATGCCCATGTCCAGCGGCTTTCTAGACCTCATGCTCTCCCAGCACGGTATGTGACTTGGGTGTGTGGAAAAGCCAGGTGAACACACCCCTGCCCTGCCAGTTCTGTGTGCGCACAGCTTGCGCCTGTGCGACGCAGCGGATGATGACGAGAACACAGGACGGCGGTGCCAGCTTGTGTATTTGCTACACCACGCTTTCCACCGTTCTTCAGTGCCGGCTTGCGCTTAGAAAACATGTTTACTGTGAAGCCGAGTGCCAGGTTACCCTGGCAGCTGGCTCACGCACCTTGTGTTTACTGCATCCCTATGAAGTATTTCTCTGTGGTTGACTTCATCTTACATTGCCTTGTTTACGTAACCTAAGAACAACAGGCTATATTAATGAAGCACACATATGGCCCAGGGATGGACATGTGTGTGTACATATGTGTACACTTATATACATGCACACACACATAGTATAAGGGGAGTTTGGTGGTGCACACTTGTTCATTCCAGCACTCAAGAGGGTTATGCAAGAGCATCACCAGTTCAAGAGCAGCTTGAGCTAAAAACAACAAAACAACAACAACAACAACAAACCCTCTTTCATTCTTCCCACACCCAGGGAAAACAAACTTCCCTGTCTCCAGTACTCCTATGGGGAAACAGGAAAGGAGACAAAGAAAACAGGTCCCACAATGGTTGGGCCCTAAGGCTCTGAGTAGCCCTTTCTTTCCCCCAAACTTTGGGCATCTCCATCTCCGTGGTTTTTCTGGGTACAGCCCACATCAGTGGGCTGGAGCCTCGTCTTTACCCTCCTCTGGGCTGGACGTGTGGTCTGTGGTTCAGGGAACACCTCGCCCTCGCTCCCCAGGAGAGTCTGGTGGGGCTCTGCCTGGCACCTTCTGTTTGGGGCTGTGCAGCTCTTCCGGGCATTTCCTCATAGTTTGTCTGGATCCAGCCTCACCAGAGCCACAGCTGGGGTGGTCCAGGAGGGTGGGGAGCAAAGCTGAAGGGTACGTACCCCAGTCACACGGAAGCTCAGGTCCCCACCGTTGACCTCATTCTGTCCCTGTGACTGGAGGAGTGGCCATGATGTCATGGTTCCACTGACCTGCACAACAGGCCCAGGGCCCATTGAGATGGCTGCTCCACACCCATCAGCTCACCAAATGGCTGCTTGGATACATCGTTGGTTTCCTCTCCCCCACACGCAGTCTCGTTCTTTACAAGGTAGACAGGGTAGGGGAGAGAGGGGTTTGCAGAGCTTTCAAAGTCTTTCAGTCTCTAGTGGGAGCGGCAGACGGCAGATGCGTATGGATAGAGCAAGGTCAGAGAGAAGACAGCGTCTGGGTGACAACGGGACGGGAAAATGTTGCCACTAGAAGAGGGAGTGCATCTTCCCAAAGGATGGCTGGAGCCAGACGCTGAACTTTGGTTGACTTCCCAGTTTTGCTAGGGTCAGCGCTCATTAACTTTCACTACGTGGCATAAACAGATGCTGGGGACTGAGGCCATTTTATCACGCCGCGGTCTCCCCGCAGCTCTGTGCTGCAGGATTTGGAGAAGATTTGTATGTGTTTGTTTTGGACGCCATGCCTTTCCTATAAAGGAGGATTGCTGCACTCCTGCCTTGCTATGGCACCCAGCGGGGCTGCAAAGCCTGGCAGTGTTTCAATGACTACTTACTGACTGACTAATTGCAGTAAGTCCTTTGGGTCTCGCCACAAAAAGTGGGAGCCCCTGCTCCCACCAGTTTAGGGGCTACCTAGAAGTGAGAGGGAAACGCTTCAACTCACAGCCACCATTTTCAAGCATTAATTCTGTAGATGCTCCGTGCATTGGTTAAGCTGGGAGGGGAGCCCCAGCCCCTCCCAGTCAAGAACTAGTGGGGACCTTTGTCCTCCATGGAGCTCTGTGTAATACTCCACAGAGCTCCGTGTAACACTCTTACATAGCCTTGAAAGCACCATACTCTCAGAGGAAGGGACCGAAGCTGACTTCCCACCACTTCCTCAGGGTATGGGAACCTGAGCACCCTGCTCCAGGAAGACCTTTCCCCAGTCTAAGTCAAGAGTTTGGCCAACTGCAAACAATGCACCAAATCTAGCCTGCACCTGTCTGTGTGTGTGCTCACATGCATGTGTGCATGCATGTACACATGGGTGTATGTGTTCAGGATGAGTTCATGCAATGGTAATAAATCCAGTCATGGGGCCTGAACTCTGGGCCTGGGCGCTGTCCCTCAGCTCTTCAGCTCAAGGCTAGCGCTCTACCACTTGAGCCACAGCACCACTTCCGGCTTTTTTCTTTTTGCTTATGTGGTGCTGAGGAATCGAACCCATGGCCTCAGGCATGCAAGGCAAGCACTCTACCACTGAGCCAACTTCCCAGCCCCGAATGGTAATAAGTCTTTGAGCTAAGACTGTTACCTTACTTTTTTTTTCTTATGGTACATTTTTTTAAAAATCAAGAGTGTTCCTGACAGATAAAAATTATACCAAATTAATATATTAATACCCATTAATAAAAGCTTAGTGGACCACAGCCACGCTCACTCATTTAATTGCTATTTATAGCTGCTTTCGTGCCTCAGTAGCAGTTAAGAGATTGCATCAGAGGCTCTATTTGCAGCCCACGAAATCTAAAATATTTATGATCTGGCCCTTTATGGAAAAAATTTGCCAAGCCCTAGCCTAAGTCAATTTTCAAATCCCATTTCCCTTCTCAGTGCTTTTGTTGTTTTCCTTAAGAGCCCAGACTAAGTTGATCAGAGCCGGGCATTCCCCCATGGCAGTAATTGGTTCAGGGTGGTTAGTGATCCAAATTGGCCCATTAAGACTTGAGGAGAGAGGATGCTGTCTGCTGTTACCACTCTCCTGTTGGACCTGGGGAAAAATATTGCTCCTGATGGCCCGTGACAGGACAGGGAGCTAGCCATAGGATGGAGCTAATGTTGTGGACAGCAGAGGATGTGATAGGGACAGTCAGAGGTCTGGCTGCCCCCAGGAAAGCTAGCCACGGTCACCCACGACTCAGTTTCCCACAGTGGCGAGCCATCCGTGTCCTCATGCGCAAGTGGCTGTGGGCTTGGATTTTCTGTGACTTAGAGTCAAAAGGATCCTTACTTTTATTACACAAATTAAGACTGACATATAAAATTATAGAACTTTCATCTCATGTGAAAGTCTTTTAATATGTTTTTGGGAGGCAAAGAAAACTAGAGATTACTTTTTAACAGCAATTTAAAAAATCATTTCAGATCAAAATCACCTCTGGACTGTTCACTTGTACATACTATGTCTTCTTCCCCAAAGCTCCCCATTCTCCACCCTGTGCCCAGCTAATTTCAAAATCAATATCTAAGCCGGGCCCGGGCAGCCTGCACTTGTAATCCTAGCTAGTCATGAAGCTAAGACCCAGAGGATCACAGTTCAAGGTCAGCCTAGGCTAAAAAGTCCTTGAAACTGCATCTCCAAAATAATGCGCAAGAAGCCAGGCTGACATATAGCTCAAGTGGTAAAAGATCCAGTCAATCAAGCCCAGAAAGTGTGAGGCCCTGAGTTTAAACATGGGTAATGGTAGAATAGTAGTAGTAGTAGTAGTAGTAGTAGAACAAAGATGGCAACAACAGCAATATAGGCAGCGACCTCCCAGGCTGGATAATAATCTTTATGCTGTCCAGTACCACTCCATAGCATTCTGGATGCTCCTCTTCCACGTATTCAGGCATTTATCCTTTCTTTTTAAAAATTAATTCATGGGGATTATAAGGTGGTATACAGAGGCGTTACTGCGTGTTTACCCTTCTTGATGGCTGAGCACCATCATAGCCCGGGCTGTCTTCTCTGCCGATTCCCAGGTGCTGAGCAGAGTGCCTGTCAATTAAGTGCTAATGAAACTGCACAAGAAGCCACATTTCCCAGACCACATTTCATGGAGTGCTAGGGTCCCCTGAGTATTAGGGAAGGCACCAAGACAATCCCGTTCATCTATGGTTGTTGGAGGCCAATGAGCAGCAGATGATTCTTTTCATCTGCTCCCCGCGTTGCCTCCACAGCAGTTTATTCCAGAGAACGCTGCAGAATGCATATTAGATGGGCACGTTCCCGCCATCAGGAGTTTCGATATCTCACACCTAGACGATTCTCAGAAACAAGAGCTAAGTTGCCACTTCACCATGGAGTTTCTCAGGAAAGCTTCCACCATAGCGGACTCTGCAGTGGCAGCATGGGGCGTGGGCAGTGCCAGGGCCCTGCCTGTGAGCCTGGCGGGCAGGTGACATGGCATGCAGCACTTCCAGGCTTCCTTGCTGATGGCACCTTTGTCTCTAAACCACAGAGCATCTTACTAGACTCTAGAGAGGAATCTGTGTGTATGAGAGACTTACTGGCTTAGGCCCTTTGGGAAAAGAGGACGGCAGACACAATGCATATAGAGGCCCTCTGTAGTATCCAGAAAAAAGCACCTCGCTTTCTAATGAGCTCCCACAGCACATATCTTAGGTACAGGGGCCTCCTGGGTGTCCAGGATGGGGAAGTGAGGGAGACAGCCAGAGAGGGGGTGAAGGGGAGGTTGGGGAGACCCTGGGGTCCCGCCTGCCTGTCGTGGCACTGCCCTTGGCAGCCTGCCACCTCTGCTGGTGGTGTGGCTGGAGGGACCCAGGGCTTGCTGCATGCAGCCATAAAGGATGCCCAGGGACGCGAATCCGGAAGTGTGACTTGGTGGCCAAGGGCACCCCCAGCTGGTATCCCAGCCCAAGCTCCAACCCCTGTGCCAGGAGTTAATATCACCTTCAGGTCTAGATCATTAGCTATGGGGATAATTCCGCACAGGGGTCCCCCCTCACTCTGCGTGACTCCCCTCTGCTGGCTGCGATAACTGTCGATCTGCAAACAGCAGCAAGGTCTCTTCAGGGGCACCGCCAAGGGGAGGGGGTGGCGGCAGGGGAGAAGCCAGAGGGTTCTGGCTGGAGTATGGAGCATGAGTGGCAGGACTTGCCCCTCCCCAACTTCCCAAGGGAAAGGATCCCACGGCTCCCCCCCCCCACACACACACACATCCAGTTGCGCCTGCAGCAGCCGTGCAGTGACACCAGCCCTGTGCTCCCTGGGTGGCTCCACGCCCAAGAGAGGAGCCGGGATTTAAATGCTGGGCTCCTCGGAATGCAGATTCTATTTTGGAACACAGGCAGGGTCTGGGAGCTGCAGTTCCCCTGCTTGTGCTTGACCCCGACAGCTTATCTCCCTTTTATAGCTGTGGAGGTGGACAGATCTTCACGAAAGAGACTAATTCCCTGGGACCCTCCTGGACGATTACCATATGTGACATTTTCTGGGCGTTGTGTTCTGCCTCTCCCGCCCCCCCTCCCCACGAGACCGGGAGCACAGAGGGGGGCACTCAAACCTCACAGAAGATAGAGGACTTGTCCAAAAACCCAGCGCAAGCCAAGTGATGCCAGATCAGCAAAATGTCTGGGCTCTTGCCCAGAGACCACGCCTTCTTCCCAAAGCCCCGAAGCAGGCAGGAGTTGGTGGCCCCCAGCAGACAGAACCCTTGTTCCACCAGGCATCCCCCCACAGCTGTCCCCTCCACAGGTACTGCTTTCAGGGATCATCAGTGACCTTGGTGGGCCCGGTGGCCAAGGCCATGACTCCAACGGCCCCTTAGGCCGCCTCTGAGTCTCTCGCTCTGTTGGGAGGGAAGACCGCTCAAAATAGCACTCTTGTGGCTACGAGAAAAGATGCTCTCGGGCTATTGAGGCTCACACTGGGTTCGCTTGGGAGTAAATTCTGATCCTTCTTAAAGAACAGAAAACTCAGTTCCCCTCACTTCTCCAACCGGAAGTGAGCTGGACACCGCTGGGCTGTCGGTGGCAGGGACAGCGCGAGGTGAAGGCAGAGAGATGAGCCACCTGAGCAGCACAAAGCGCACAGAGAAGCTGCCCCGTCTGTGTCTCGGTGCTGGTGTTGGGCAACGCCCACCAAACTCACTTCCTGCTCCATAAATATATATATTAAAGAAATGCCCAGGAGCCTTGATATTGGAATCAGCCATGTGTCCAAGGCAATCTGGAAGGTTCCCCAGGGTGGACTACTGGAAAAATCATTTTCAAGCGTCTCAGGAGCCTCTGGAGAGAAAATTCCCGGCAATGATAACTTGGCTTAAGAATTAAAGAACTGGAAGCATAAGAAATGATTTTCAGTCCCTTGTGAACCACACACTGCCCTTTGAGTCAAGGCCCAGAAAGTATGCAATAAAGAACCAAGGCCGAGAGAGAGATTTCCTGTGCATAGAAGGCAGTTCGGCTTCCCTCCCGGTATGGTGGAAAGACACAAGGGATGGAGGATATTTTATCCAGAGGTCTTTAAGGTCAGGAATTAGAGATGGGCCCAGAGCCATGGAGAGTAGAAAGTAGCCTGGGTCACAGGGCTCCAGGACCTCCGCTGGAGGGTTGGGACATCGTACACTGTATCACACAAAGCACACGTCTGGTGAAGGAGAACACATAATCAAGCACTGCACCCAGAGAACCCACCATTGCAACAGCAATGGAATAGTCAGCTCTGGGCAGAACAGGTGATCCATGCTTCCTGAGGCATCCTGGGGGAGAGGAGGGGAAGTAGTGGGGGCTGGTGGGGTCACCCCAGTATATGGAGCAGGATGTGACAAACATCTCTCTGAATGCTAATCGCACACAACTGTAACCTTGGGTAAGTCACTTCAGTTTTCTTATGTAAATGATGATGGTAACCGGTGAGCCAATGGTAATTCTACAACTAGAAGCTGATAAAATGTCCTGTCTGGTCTTCCACAAGGAGCAGGTGGGAGCTCCCCAGACCACTGTGAGGAGCAAAGCCATCAAGAGGCCCTGGGGCCCAAGGCAGCTCCTCTGCCACTGCTCCTTTGGGAGGGCGCCCTCGTTGACAGAGCGAGGTCTTCCTCCTCCAGGGCTCCGAGAGCCAGGCTGCGCCACTCCTACCCGGTCCACTGGCCAAGACAGTGCCATATTCTCCTCCTCATTGCAGACCGCAGGCTGCACACAATCTGCTCCTCACCTCTGTCCCAGGGCCAGGCCCAGAGAGTCCCAATAACGTGTTTGCTGAAAACACAGGCTGTGACCTCCTGCCCTGACCAATTCCAATTACAAGAGTCCAAATTAATGAGGTTGCGCTGTAAGTGACACACAAAATTTTTTTTTTTAAGCTCAGATTCAGATATCTTGTTTCAAAAGATTCCATCAAGAAAGTAAGAGACAGCCACATAATAGGACGTATTTGCAAACTATATATTTATACATTTATATTCATAGATATTCCATATATAAATTATATAATATATAAAAGTTATATATAAATATATAATAGATATAATTTATATGTACAGAACATAAAAGAACTTGTATCTCAAGAACAGAGCCCTGAGTTCAATCCTCAAATACTGTGAAAACAAAAATAAATAAATAAAAAAGATGGGCAGAAAATGTGAGTAGGTAAATCTTCAAAGAAGATTACAGGTGGCCAGTAAGTACAGGAAAAGGTGCTCACTGCCTTGGACTTGCAGGAGGGGGGGCGCGGGGTACCAAAACCCTCTGGGAAGGGGTGTAGAGAACTCAGAGCTCACCCAAGGAGTAATGGGAGTGCAAAACACCACCCAATTCTATTTCTAGTATTGTCTAGTTATTCTACTCCTCCGTGTGCACTCAGAGGTCCACATAAAAGCCTGAACAACCATGGTCATGAGCATACTGTTCATAAGAGACAAGCACTGGAAACCTCCAAACACCTAGGAGCTGATGAGTGATAAAATGTGGTGTCCCCATGTGGTACAATGTGTCAGTGACGGAAAGTATCAGGGACTGGCGTGTGCATGAGAGCAGACCAACCTGGACAACAGCATGCTAAGTGAGTGGATTCCACTGCATGAAGTGCAAACGGGCCCGTGTATAGACACAGCATGTGCCAACAGCTGAGGGGTTGTGGGGGCAGGTACTGAGTGATAGCCAAAGGGGCTCCATTTCTTCTGGGGGGAGATGAAAATTCTCTAGACTTGATTGTGGTATAACTATGATAAAAAGAAAAAACACTGCTGGGTACCGATGGCTCATGCCTGTCATCCTAGCTACTCAGGAGGCCGAGATCGGAGGACTGCGGTTCAAAGCCAGCCTGGGCAGGAAAGTCCAAGAGACTCTTATCTCCAGTGACCCACCAGAAACCAGAAGTGGCGCTATGGCTCAAGTGGTAGAGCCTTGAGCTGAAGAGCTCAGGGACAGTGCCCAGGCCCAGTTCAAGCCCCATGAACAACCAAAAAAAAGGAAAAAGAAAAAACACTGAATTGTGTGTTTTAAATGAGCCCCATATATACTATAGGAATCCATCTCAGTTACAGCTGATTTGAAAATGCCAACGGGAAAAATCAGGTTGACTTCTTCATCTTTCTCAAGCATCTAACTCTGAAAACAAGAGGCTGAGTTGTGGTTTACCTATCACACCCTCCTAAAACAGGACTGGATGTAGAGCAACTGCTCCATAAGTACTTCTGGAACTGAAAAACCTGGGCTGTTCCGCAATAGGTAGAAAATGGAGGTACTGAGCCTCTCATTCAAATTCAACATTACCAGAGAAACTGTTTCGTGGATGGGAGGCGAGGGGCCCATCTGGATGGTACTTATTTATCTATTTCACAAAAGTGAAACAGACACGAACTAGAACCAGAATTTCACATGGAAGAGGAAATGGAAAATCAATGAAATTAAGGTGCTTGTTCGAGGTCACAGAGCTAGCTCACGGCAAAGATGGAGTCAGATTCCAGTGTCTCTTCGACCGTTTGCTTTTCTGTTTCCTGAGCAAATCACCTCAGGTACACCAAGGCTTCTTCTCTCCCTGCTACGTCTTCCTTCCCTCCTGCCTTCCCTCCTTCCCTGCCTCCCTGCTTCTCCTCACCCCCCCCCCCACGCATTATTGTCGATTGCTCTTCTGCTGGGGTTTAGCACCTTCCTCCCCCTCCCAGCTGTAGCCAGAGCCTCTCTGGACCTCTCCCCACCCCCTGCACATCCTTTGCATTCACCAACAGGCTCTGTAGATGAAGCCCTTCTGTTCTGCTCTGAGGAAAGCTAGGCAAAACTCCAGTCTTCTCATCTTCTCCAAACCCATCCTGTGCTCAGGCGAGGGTGAGGTGGGGGGGCTCTCCACTCATGAGCCCCACCCACCCAGGACCCCGCTCCCGCAGGACCCCGTCCCTAGGGGCTGTGGCGGAGAGGCAGAGGAGGCGGGCAGAACCTCACTGCCCCTGCACTGCTTTGTGCCCTGGCTATGCGAACAGGGACAACCCAGCCTGGAAAGCCGGAGCCGAGTCCCACCCCAGCTCCTTTGAAGGGCTAGGCACTCTGCACTCGGTGCTCCTGGCTGCTCTGAGCAGGGCAAAGGTCAAATCAATGATTACAAGAGAGAGCGAAAACTGCAGGCTGGATTCCCTTCAAGCCCTTGGGCCAGCCTTGTTAAACGGCCTGTGAGCGTGAGCAGACGTGGTGGGCCCTGGGAAAGACCTTTGGTGGGGAAAGACTCCCCGCCAAAGCACAGCAAGATTTTGAGTCTAAAGAAACTAGTTTTCAAAATTAAACACTGGGGCATCCAGGCCAAGGGACCTGGGGCAGAGCCCTGAGAAGGTCAGAATGCGCCAAGACCTCAGCGTGAGGCGGGGGCTAGGAGGGTGGGGCACTTGCTGTCCCGGTACCCAGCAGGGAAGGTCTGGCACCTTACCAGCACCCCAGAGAAGGACTCTCACCACCACCACCACCACCCCCCCCCCCCCGCCTCCCACCACTCCCCACCCCCCGCCCCGCCCCCGTCCACCCCCCCCTGCCCACTAGAGATGCTTGGGCCCACCCCTGACATCCTCCCGTGATCCTGGAGCTGGGATCCAGGAAGCCTGGGCACGCTTGCAGGATTGCCCTGCTGTGTGGACACCAAAAGCCAGCCTTGAAGCCCAGCAGGGCTCAGGAAAGGAGAAGGGTCTTCCAGGGGACCCTGCTGCCTTCAAGATATGAACCCCATCTCTCTGCTTCTGTATCCTGAAACCAGCCCTTCCCCCATGGTCAACCACAGCCAACCCCACCCCCAGAGCCTTACAGTGAGGGGCTCCTGGGGGCGCTAACAAGACCCCCCAACGAGGCGTTAACTTCACAGAGCACAGGTTTATGAGCAGCTGCTTAGCAGCCTCACCGGCCCATTCATTTAATTTATTTTATTTCATAAAGCTACTGATAGGACTTCCTATGCAAATGACTCCCAAATGAGATGCAAATTGGGGCTTGGAACCACTAAGAAGCTAGGTGGCTCTTTTCTTTGTCCTTTTCTTTTAATGCGATGGCTCCGTCACGCCTCCCGCCCGGTCCTGAGCACCCTCCGCTGGGCCGCCTCCTGGCCACGCGCTTCCTGCCGGATCCACGGAGAGCTGCCGAGCTGCAGCCCACGTGGCGGGCCAGCCTGGTGAGCGAGCCTCCAGGGCCCTGCGCCTGGAGAACGGCTGCCCGGCCAGGGCAGTGCTCACGCCTCTGCTCCCCTCCCCGTGCCCTCCACACACAGGTAAGGCCCTCTCCCACACACAGGCTTTACAGCCCATGGACTTCTTCAGCACCTGCACATACACCTGGGCACGGATCTTGACTTAATCATGAACCACCTCTGCAATGGACCAGCCACAGAAATTTCTCTGAACTTCCATGACATCATCTGTGACCAGGATAGCCATGACCTGACGTGCTCTGACGTGCTCATGGCGACAAGAAATCATTTCCCTGAACTCTCGCTGAGCGTCCTTCACAGGATAGCTGGTGATGGGCTATTGTTACATGGACCTGGGCCTTTTGGATCTTGGGGACTCCCGAGCAATTCCTTACTCTGCTTTACTCGCTTGAGACCCCCCCACGACTGCACCGACCCCAACTGCAGAGGGCCTCACAAGGATGGGCCCCACAGGGACAGGGACGGGCCCGTTGCTTCTCCATAGCTCCTTGGTAGCACCACTGAGCTGGGCAAAGGCGGGGGGGCGGGTCCCTGACCCCCTGCCCACCCCTCCCAACTCGCGGCCAGGAAAGTGGCAGGGCTTCCTTCTAGCCTGGCACCACCACTGCCCGTGCCCAGAAGCAGCCATTCTGGAGTTCTGGGATCCTCTATGTCTTTCTCCAGCCATCTCAGACCAGCATAACACTGAAGATGTTGGGGAGAGGGCGACCCTGGCAAAACCTCTCTAGAGAAAAGAGAAAAGGTACTACAGAGCCAGCTCTGCCTGCGACATCCCAAGCACAGGGCTTACATAGACCCACCCTGGCCAACCTCCAATCCCAAGGTCATCATAAGGAGACAGAGGCTCAAATGACTAAAAAAAACCCAAGAGGCAAGACCAAAGAGTTAGGAACAGGAAGTCCCTAAGTAGTGGGTCGCTTCCGCAAGGCTCGGTGGAGGGTTGCATTTTTTCCGCCTCCTTTCCCCCACCGCTTCCCAGCTCAGGCAACAAAGATGCAGCCTACGCACCGTGTGCCTAAAGGGCACTGACACGTTCCTGAGAAAGCCGAGGGGCTTCGTGGGAGCGACCAGGGAAGGACGGACAGACCGTCTGCGACCCTCTGAGGCAGGTAGGAGCTGTAGCTTTCCCGGCTTCTCCCTCCATTGGCAGAGGGCAAGTCACTGGCCCGAGGCTCTGGTGGAAACCTCATCTTCTCCTGGGAACAGCTAATGGCCACCAGGGAGGGCTTTGCCAAGGACCCAGACTCTGAGTCCTACTGTGAACGGTATGTGGGAGTACAGCATAAGGGGGGACATTTGTCAGCAGGAGAAAAGCCTGAAGTGAACTCAGGAGCCAGAGAGAGCGTAAGACGTGATCACGCACCCACCATCCTCTCCTCTCGCCTCTCTTCTCCTCTCCCCTCTTTCTATACATTACCCCACTCACTTCCTGCTTTCCTCTCCTCTACAACTACTCACTCCCCTCCCGAGCGCCAGGCGCTATCCAGACGTGGCCCCACAGCCGGGTCACCCGTGCACAGAGAGACATGGAACTTGTGGAATCTGGGATCACAGGAGCTGCAACCTTCTGCCCACCCGTGGCAGTACACCCCGTGGCAGTCCACCCAAGGTACCCGGATGTCTCTTCTCCTCACAGCTGCTGAGATCAAGGAGAGGTTTAAAGGTGATAAATAAAAGCGAGGTGAAAGGAGGAACAAGAAGAAGACAGAACCAATTATTCCAAGCAAATTAAAAGCACTCAGGAGGGGGCAGAAGGTGAGGGGAGGAGGAAGGGGGAGATGCCAGCAGACATCACAGTCTTTGGGAGGGAGACAGACAGACAAAGCATTAACTGCCAGGGGCTTCCCAGAGACCCCTCCAGCCAAGGCCAGGGTACTGAATGGAGAGGCTGGGGGCTACTCCTCAGAGCAGAATCACATCCCCGACAAGGCTCCTTGGAGAGGATCCTGCATTAGCTACATTAATCCACAGAGGCGCCTGGCTCAGGGTAGCTCTGATAAGCGTAATTAAACCACTTAGTTACTGGATCACAGGCTTAGGTTACAGACGGTCAAGTTCGTGCATCTTTTAAGGATTGTAAGACCCTGGGTCTTAGAGAGAAGTTACAAAGTGAGTGTGTGTGTGTGTGTGTGTGTGTGTGTGTGTGTGCATGCGCATGCTGCATGTTCAGAGGCACACCAAGATTTTGTGCCAAGTTCTCTGCCCACTTAGAAGTACCCTAGTAATACACTTGGATTAAATTATTTAACAGGAATATGCATGCTATTAACCACAATAGTAAAAATATGAATGGGCTATGCTCCAAGTAAGTCGCTAAGCAAAACAACCACAGAGACTGAGATCTGAGGATCCAAGTTCGAAGCCAGCCTACACAGGAAAGCCCATCAGATTCTTTTCTCCAAATAACCACAAAAAGCCGAGAGTAGATGTGTGGCTCAAGTGGTAAAGCACCAGACTTGAGCAGAAGAAGCAAAGGAACAGCACCAGCCCCCAAGTTCAAACCTCAGTATCACAAATAGAAATGCAGAGTCGAAGCGGGATCCCTGGCAGCCAGCCGCCTCTTTCTACCCCTTTACCTCCCGGAGTGTTCCCAAAGTAATTCTGAAAGCCTTAGCTATTTGTCTAAGGTTTTCATCTGCCTCCAAAACCACCTTAACACTCCTGACTTTACATCTAGGGTAATCCGTTTATGGGATTTTGGACTTGCTCCATTATTTCCTGGCTTCCTTCCAGACATCTCCACGGTCTCTGAATGCTGACTCGGTTTGTCACAAACCCTAGGAGGGGAGGGGACTGCGGTAGGTCAGGACAGGCCGGGGACAGGCAGGCCGGGGACCGAGCTGAAGTTGCCCTGCATCGTCGGGCATGCAGTTATCAGCTTCCAACTACTGTGAGCCAACCAGCGGATAAACCGGATTCGCTGGGGGAAGAACCTTGTAGCTCGCCTCTAATTGCTTATTTACTTAACAGGTGACCCTGGTGCTCGTGGCTCATTGGGGTTGCTAGCACATGTCAATCTGTGACACTGGGAGAGACCCTAGTCATCGGGCAGGAATGCTTGTTAGTCACAAGAGCTGTTCTGTTGGAGGATGCGGGACACAACAAGCACTTCCTGTGTTTTAGGCATGTTATTCATTTAACTCTCACAGCAAACCTCTGAGAAAGACACCACCATCCTTGTTATAGGAACCAGAGAGCCCTAGCTCAGAGTGGTTGAGTGATGTGCACAATGTCACACAGCTTGCTAGTGGTAGAGCCGGGGTTACAGCTCCATAACCTTGACTGTCCCTTGAAAGCCTTAGTTTGTTCATCTCTTTATGCAGTGACTTCACTCCTTCAGAGGTGGTCTGTGTTTGGAATGCTAAGAGTATGGTGGGGAGCGGGGAGTGGCCGGCCCTGCTCTGCATCTCTCCACCGAGGGACAGAGACCTCCTGCCAGCCCACACATCCGCTTGTGTCTTCCTTTATCGGGACAGGAGTGGCGTGGAGCAGAGCGAATTGGGTCCTTTACTTCCCTGTTGGGGTGAGCACAGTCTCCCTGCATCTGTCCTCCTGGAAAATTCTGGGGCTCCTAGACCTCCTACAGCCCTCACTCAGGTTCTATGCACTGTGGCTCTGAGGACGACAGACCCTTCCCCCTGCCGGGGGGGGGGGGGGGAGGGATCTGGAGGTAGGAGCCATGTATCCAACCAGTTTCGATAAACTATCTCCCCCTTCTTCCTACCTACCTGTCCCTCCATCCCCCCTCCCCCCACCTTCCCTCCTTCCCTATCTGCCTGAATATTTGTTCTATCAACTTACCTATTTATCTACCTACCTATACACCTGTCCTATCTAACTACCTGTCTGTCCTACTTACCTGCCTCTGTCTACCCTTTCTTCCTACCTAGCTACTTACCTATCATCTATTTGTCCTGTAAACCTACTTGTCTACCTGTCTTACCTATCTACCTCCTGCCTGTCCTATGTCTGCCTAGTGGCCTGGCCCACATTGTCTGAAGATTATTTCTGCTTAGGTGTACCAAACTGGATGGCTGCTCTCTGGCTAGAGAAGCAGTTGATGGCCCGGAGCCCAAGCCTCTTATGCAACTGGGCCTCTCAAGTTCTCAGAAAGGGAGACTTAGGTATAAGAACTTCTCCAAGGGCAAACCTGTGTGCATGTATGCATGCGTGTGCATGTGCGTGCGCACACGCACACACACACACACACACACACACGCCTGTTCTTTAGGTCCTGAGTACAGTAGCGGAGGAAGGGAGCAGGTAAGAACATTTGGTCAGCTCTCACAAACCTCCACTTCATTATTAATAAAGACGCTGGCACTTCATAACGCGGTATTTCAAGAATACTCACCAGCAGTCCTCACAATAGCTTCATGAGATATGCGTGAGGGGCGCTATCTCATCCGGCAATGACACAGAAAACCCACGCAAGCCTTGGGCTCAGCAACAACAAAGCTTCTGGAAGCCCAGTATTGTGTTAGGGGCAGCCGGTTCTGCGGGCCTTGAACCTCAGCCTGGGGTGAGGGTCAGGGGAGGGGGCCCGGGACGGCCCTCAGCTCTGCCACACCCCCAGCTCACACCATCATCAGTGGGGTGGAGAGATAAACATCCCAAACCAGCGCCACCTCATTCCCAGGCTTCACTGGGCCCCCGAGCGGGTAAAATCACGAGCACCCGAAAGATCTCCCACAGCGTTGCCCTCTGGTATTGACATAAGAACTGGATGTGACAGAAGTTACCAGATTTCATTTTTCATCGTCAAAAATGCTCCACTGCATCCAGTTTAAAATGCCCGTACCCTTCCACCTAATTGTCATTTAGGAGTTATTCTCCAAAAACACTCCAGTAAATGCTCCTAGCACCAGGCACAGGGCTAAATCAACCAGAATGCCCCTCTAAATGGGTCATTACGTGAGAGCATCCTGTGTAAAGGAAGAGCACGCTTTCCCAAAAGGAAGCGGCTATGTCAGTTAGCTTCCCAGCACTGTAACGGATTAACTGAACTTACCAGCTTATGAAGCAAAAAGGTTTGTTTTGGCTCATGGTTTGGGTGTCAGTTTTTGACTGACTGGTGCGGTGGCCAGACGGCATCATGGCAGCAAACACATGCATGAAGGAAGGGAAAAAGGCAGAGGCGGCAGGGAAGCGGCAGCCTGCAAATGGCCGGAAAACCTCACCTCCGGCCTCACTACTTCTCAGTAGCACCCTGCCCAGGACCAAGCCTTTAACTCACGGCGCCCTGAGTCACATTACATTCTACACTACAGTTGTAAGTATCAATTATATAAACTGACCTGAGAATATAATAGAGAGGCCAAACTGCAATAGAGTATTATAGAATGATTCCTATTTTTTTCCAGAAAAAAAAAAAATAGATACATAGATGGATGTCGTATGAGTAGAAAAAAAAATCCAGAAAAATGTCCACCCATTATTAGCTTGGCAGGTGGGAAAGCGGCAAATTACAGGGTTCTGGAAGAAGCCTTTTAGAAGATGCTCAGCAGACTCAAAAAGTCACCTAATCTCTGTCAACTGTTTTATCTCCAGCTGTGACCAAGAGTGAAGAAAGAACTTTCTACCCAACAGCTGCCCCTGGACAGCTAGGGAGAGCGGGTCAGAGGTCATCCCCAGCATCCTCCCTCCCATCATCAAATCTCATTGGCTTCAGAATGAAATCAAGTCCCAAGAATGAAACACAAATTTATTTACTGCCGTGGCTGGATTGAGCCATTTTTTTTTCTATCAATTCGCAAGCCTGGAGATTGCGTTTTAAATAGATGATGATGATTCCGAGGGTCCAGTTATTACCTTGAAATCTCACATTTTGATCTATCCAGTGCTGTTCTCGTATATAAATAACAGTTATTACTGTGAGGCCATTTTTCCCCCCTGCTCTTCCAAAGCATTCCTGCAGGAGATGGCAAGAAAATGGATACCATTAATATTCTACTTAGAACGGCGGCTTTTTCCCAGCGCTAACTTCCACATAAATCTCCTCGTGAATCTTTTTACACAGATGCCACCCCCTCCGCCCCGCACTGCCCTGCTCCTCTGCCTGCCTCTCCTCCTGCTTCCTTCCACAAGCTACGAGAACACTCCATTCCCTGGTAGGCTGATTAGCGGCTCTTTGCCTATTTCTCCCAGGCCTGGAACAGCACAACCAGTGGCTAACATTATCCTCACAGCCATATTGTTCCCAGCACTGCTGTCCCCTCTTCCGGCCAGAGAATAAGCCCTCACCCTTCCTGCTGATTTAGTACTAACCACACTCCCAAAGTAACAACAGGTCTAAACACAAAAGTCAACTCATTGACACAAGTCAGGGGGGAGGGGGGCAGAGAAGAGGTGAGACTTTGTAGTGCTCAGGTCCCTGCTAAGGAGAAGAGGAAGTCAAGGTAGGTCCTATACAGCTTCCAGAACATTCTCGTGTCTCAGAGCCCGAGCTTCATGCAGTCTGACAGGGGCTGGGATTTAGAAGACACCCAAAGCCTCCGCAGCGGCTCTACCAGGTCTGCTCCCCATGGAAGCCTCGTGGGTGGCTGTACTCGGAAGTATTTATAATAAAAGTCGCCGTTACTCCAAAGTGCTCTATAGTCACATAACACCAGAGACAAGGGAGCCCAAAGAACTGAACTTGACGGGGTGGCTGTTTCTGGGGTCATTCAGCAGAGCACCACTGAGGATGAGTTCTGTCATTCATGCCCTTAACCTGTCCCCAGAGAAGGTGGCTGGCTGGGCATCCTCCATACAATCCATGGCACTATCAAGTCCCCTGGGTAGAGCTCAGACAGGGCTCCAGCCCTGCTGGAAGACACCTGCGAGATGTCCCATAACGATATGGTCTCTATGGTAACGTGGGTATGACCCAGGAGATGTCCCATAATCAAAGCATTTGCAGAGCTCCCGGCAGGAGGAGGATGGAGTGGAAGACCCACTGCACTTTACCCACCACCAATCCAGCGGCCGGGATCACGACAGAGCCCAGAGAGAGCTCCTCCCAGGCTGCCAGGCGGTGTAGGCCACGCCCCGGCCATTCACCTGCCCTGTCCTGGGGCTACAGAGAGCAGGGGCTCTATATGAGTGGAGGGCATTGTGGGGCATGATGCTCAGGATCGCAGAAGAGGTAGAGCCATGGGACCCCAGTGGGGTCATCGCATGGGTCATGGGTCACAGGCAGTGACGTGCGCCATGGCATGTAGGGATGCCCCGGTCACTCCCTACCCTTACTCTAGCCAGCCTCTGCCATTCCTCAGAGGGCAGGCGAAGGCAGGGGCTGAGATCTACCGTGGGGGGCTGAGCAGGTGCTCACACGGCAGCCTAACCACAACTCCAGCCAGGCCCAGACGTAACCGTGTAGATTCCAGAGTCCAGCCAGGCTCGGGCATTCCATTAAACCTTCCGGAGGCCCAGAGGAGGCTCTGAGTGGGAGGAGAGACAATCTGCCCCGGTGTGATGCCAAATATCTGCGAAGGTTCAGCCAGGTGTCCATGTGGTCTGGTCCCACGATGCCCAGCCATGCAAACTAGCCACCTGCATGTCCCAAACATGAGCTCTGGCCTCCAGATGAGCTGTCATGGTGGACAAGGTTGGAGTGCATGTGAGGTCAGCACAACGGGGCGATGGGTTTGGTCTGTGTATGAGCTTGTTCGTGTGAGTCTGGCTGTAGTGACCAAAGTCCTCTCTAGCTTAGACCCACCCCCCGGAGGTCAGACAGCTCTGTGATTGGCCTTCTAGCTTAGGCCCGCCCCTGGAGGTCAGACAGCTCTGTGATTAGCCTTCTAGCTTAGGCCCGCCCCTGGAGGTTAGACAGTTGTGTGATTGGCTAGTTTGTTGTAAGTTCACCACACTTGCCAGAAAACAACCATATACATATAATTGATGCTGAGGACAGAAAGGCATATACTCATTTAGGCCTACAAAGAGCCCTATAATATAAAAGCTCTAATACATATGTATTAAAATAAGAGGTATCTGAATATTTGACTTGGATTCAGAGAAACACAGAAAGAAGACTTGATCAGTAGAAAATGGTTTCTCCCTGTTGGGGGCCAATGTTCTCATGTAGAAAATCATGGTCATGACCCATCATTGAAAGAAACCGAGATGTTTCAGAGAACTGGCTGACGCCTAGTTTGGGCAAGAGATATACAAGGTGAGCCTGTGATAGGTCATGTACAAAGGACATAGGAGCCAACCTAAAGTGACTCCCACTGACCAATGATGACAATTTCAGCTCTAATAAGGATCTGAAACCCATGTTTAAACATGGTTTTAATACGTTTACATTAAAGAGTTCATAATGACAGGCTAAAAATTAACTAATTGGTCATCTTCTGAGGATGACAGGGAACCAATGTATCTTGGATCCTGGGCAAATAAAAGGGCGTAAGCATCTATCCTGTTATTTCTATCTGAACTAGACCCCTGGGTAACCAGACCTGTAGTTGAAGGGCAGCATTTCGGCATAAAATTATTGTAGCTGATATGCGAAAAGAGGATTACCACAATGAAGCACCTTCTAGATGCTAATAGTTAATAAAAAAAAAAAGAGCAACAAGCAGATACAGCATTCCTCCCAAGGAAACTGTACAGCATCACCACACCCCTGCCTAAGAGACTGAACCTGAACTCGATCGCTCTTCAGACCCGATGACATGTTCAGAGACGGGAAGCTGGTGGAGCTGCACGTGGCTTTGCAGACAGCAGAATGCCGCTGGTGGGAAACTCCACGGGCAGAAGAACAGGTAACTTGTAAGGAAAGGAAGGGGCTGCAGGGGGGAGGGGAGATGACAAGTATGTAAATTAAAATTCAAGTTCAGCTTTGCAATAGTCTCTCTTCTATATACTCCACATGTCCATTCTTTTGAACTGAGAAACCTGGTATTCGAGGATGCAAAAATAATAGAGGATGGCCCCAAATAATAATGACCCACCATATGCATGCAATCATCTCAAAATTACAATACTAATAGCACTGGGAGAAAACTAACAACAGGAAATTTTGGATTTTGTACAGAATATTTCCCTCTTGCCATTTTTAACACCGTCTCCACTGCCAAGTCATTCTGCCATACACAGGGTCGTGAATGTATCGCTTTCAATGCTCTCTTGGTCCTGCGTCTGCCTGTACCTGTATGTCAACACTGACCGCCAGCACACGTCAACATCCCTCTCATTCACGTCTAGTCACTAGGTTGTCTGAAACTCATTTGCCAGACGATTCCTGAAGAAAGGCTCGTGGGAACAGTATTCTTCTCTGATTTCTTATGTGCTATGCTAATAATAGCGTGAGCGCTTCATACTTGAAGGTCAATTTTGCTGACTATAAAATCCTTGGCTGGTATTCATATTTGTCCCAGAGTACTTTTAATATGTTATTCCATTTTCTTTTATCATAACACAGGCTGCGTTATCATTTCTCATGCAAGTCGCCTACTCTGCTTGCTCTTCTGCCTCCTTTCCCTTAAGGCCTGATCACTTCACCTAGGGTCTATTTGGTCTCTCTAGGTTTTCTTTCTCAGGGGTACTGTTGGCTCTTTCTGTATACTCATTTATACTCTGTAGACTCATTTAGAGTTTTTCCCAACTTGAAATTGTTAGAATGTTTTGTGTTGATTTTATGTTTTACAAAGGGGTCTGTTATCCATGTCTCCATTCTTCTTTGCTTATCTTTGATATCTGTCATTTTTCTCTCAGAGTTTTTATCTCATTTAATTTCCTTTCAGTTCTAAAAATCTGTTTCCAGTATACCTTTTGTGTGTTGCAGGGCTTTCTTTAGAGTGTATAATTATTCTTGTGTTCCTTGTAGCTTCGTTTTTCATTTATGAAATTATGCTGCTTCTCCCATTTCTTATTTATAGAATTATGCTGCCCTGATTCTGAGGTTTCTCTCCTGATAGATATCCTAGGATTTTCCATGTTCTGTATCATTTTTCAAGTGCTTCTGAGCTCAGTAGGAAATAGTATGTCATAGGGATTGTACAGCAATATACCTGACACATACATGGTGCTCAATTACTATTTTCCAACTAACTCCACTCTACGTGGCTCTGGGTATGGCCAGAGGCAGCAAGTCCTGTTTCACAGGAAGCTCTGGAATGTGCCTGATTTCCTAAATATGTCAGCTGCCACCGTTAAGCCTCGACTCATGATCCAGGTCCTGGCTGTGCGTGCACCTCTGTCAAGAATGGCAAGAAGGCCCAACTCTGTAAGGTATAATCGGCTCAGTCCTTCCAAATGGTGTGTGTCCTGTCACCACAGGCTCCCAGGGCCTGCGGACAGATGATCCCCGTCTCCAGTTAGATGCCCATGGTACCAGAGACAAGTTATTGTCACTGGAAGCCCATGACACACCACGAAGCCATCACCCCCGGAAGCGAGCAGGGAAGGCTAGCTATGGCCACGGGTGTCCTCAGCACCTGTCTCCCCTTCCAACTCACAGCTGCCTTTGGAATTCAAAACCCTTCGGAATCCACTGTGAAGCACCATTTGCCAATGAGGAACGGCTCAGGTCTGAGCAAAGCCCTGTTAGTTACTGCCTCCTTGGAAGGGAGTTAAGGAAAACATAATGGCTGGGTAAATCTTATCTGGGCTTGCTCCACGCACCGAAGGCTCCAGCACCAACTGCCGTTCCCCTTTCCTTATCGAAAGCACAGAGCACAGGCTTGCAGAGATTCCCTGGGAGCCGGATGCTCTGTGTGTCTGCGGACGGACGAAGGCAGAGTGCGTCTGAGGGAAGCCTGCTGCGCTGGCAGAGACGCAAGGCCATGCCCCAAGAAGAGCTCAGTCAGGACGGCTCTGGAAAAGCCTCAAAGCCCTTCTGAGCCTCAAGTTAATCCTTCTGGAAGATGCCATTCCCCCCACCGTGGTTTCAGAGAGAAAAAAGCCAGCCAGAAACCCAAGCCATCTTTAACTTGAATTAAAATGGCCACCAACCTAGCCTAGCTCAGCACTTGAGACAGAGGTGGCACAGCACAGTGCTTAAGCACTACTAGTTAGGAAGCCG
Organism: Dipodomys spectabilis; assembly: GCF_019054845.1. NCBI lineage: Eukaryota > Metazoa > Chordata > Mammalia > Rodentia > Heteromyidae > Dipodomys > Dipodomys spectabilis. Next base: position 8,021,934 of record NW_024870753.1, on the reverse strand, counting down.
CTTGCCGGCTGTGTGATCTACCTCTACTTACTTAACCTCTCTGAACTCCAATTTCTTCAACTGTACCATAGTACTTAATTCCTCAAAAGGCTCTGAGAATTAAGTGAGCTGAGTTGTGTAAATTATTAAGCATAACTAGCATGTAATTAGCATCCAATAAATGCTATCTAGGAGTACCCCTTTAATGGCTTGTTTTTCTATCTTTCATACTCTGTATTTGGATGCTTTGACACCAGAGAGTCTTAATGACCCAGAGAGATTCTCCTTTCCAAGGAGGTTTTAACTGGAGATTGAAGGAGAGGGAGGAGGGGGGAGAAGGAGAGGGAGGAGAGAGAGGAGACTCTGCCCTCCACTCCTGTCCATCACCAGCTGACTCAGCAACCCCTTCTTCATTCCCATCTCTGTCCCAACCCCAACTGGCTGCTTAAACTATAACTAAACTTCCCAACCTCTCTCCCTTCCTGAGCCTCTCGGTCTTGTCTTCTTCAAGTGCCAGGTTCCTACCCCCAGGGTCACCTCTGCCCTGTGCCCAGTACCCTCTGCCTCTTCTCCAACTGCTCGGGTCTGGCACCATGATCTCTAACCCGAAAGCTTCCTTTAGCCCTAGTTCTGAGCCAACCCTGACCAGCGTAGGTCATATACTGTCTGCACACCGTCCAGGCCTGGGATCTGGGGGAGACCCTTCTTTACCCCCAACACGCGCAGCACTGCAGGGCACTCAGCCTGGAGACCTGGCGGGTGTGGGGAAATGGACATTTGTCTGCTCACGGTCAGAGACACATCAGATGATGTCTGGAGCGCACAGTCTACAAGACACCAGAGGGAAACACAAAGCGCAGTGTTGATCAAGGTCGTGGCCAGTTCTGCTTGGGCCCACCTGAATATGCCGTGGCTGTGACAGACGCAGCAGTGTGAGCGGCCGTGCCAGGAGGGTTCCTGCTCCCCAGTCTTCTCCATCTCTCCCTCTTCCTGTCCCGCTGACTCTGTGTACTCACTCCCCGCTCCGCACTCCTGGTGCAAGAGCAGGGCGACTTACACACTTACTTTGCTTTGCAAACATGAGTCAACTTGAATTTTGATCGACCACATCCCAGCTCCCTCCAAATCATACTCTACATTGTCCCTCGCTCTCCGTGCTGAGCAGATTCAGTTCAAGATCCCCCCCCCCCCCCCATGGATTTCTGAAACTGCAGACAGGATGGAGCTGTGTTGAAGATAAAGTCTCAGTTACAGTTGGGTACAGGAAGAGATTCACAGTAATAACCAACACGAAAATGAAACAACCCCGCCGACAAACGTTAGGAAGCGTCCTCTTCTCCCTTTTGCACGCGCACGTGCACGCACACACACACACACACACACACACTCACCTTTCTTCCTTGTGACTACAGTAAACTAAAACTGCAGAGGCAGAGGACGGATGAGGGGGCCCGGTACCTCATCTTTCTCAAACTGATCTCTAGGGGACACGGGGTCATCTTTAACATGGTAGCTTTCAGCATCTCCCTGATGCCAAATGAATGCCTCCACGTGGGTATTAGTGCCTCACGTGGAAAACAACCCTGTGGAATGAATGTGGCTGGGTTTAGGTTTTAGACAAAACAGAAGCTTGGGGCTGGGAAGGTGGCTCAGTGGTAGAGTGCTTACCTCGCATATATGAGGCCCTGGGTTCGATTCCTCAGCACCACATAAGCAGAAAAGGCTGGAAGTGGCTCTGTGGCTCAAGTGGTAGAATGCTAGCCTTGAGCTGAAGAGCTGAGGGACAGCGCCCAGGCCCAGAGTTCAGGCCCCATGACCAACAACAACAACAACAACAAAACCCCACAAAAAACAGAAGCTCATCTTCACAACCACTAGGAGTCAGAATGATGAGCAGCTCAATCATCCAAGGTGATCACCCAAGATGATCCGAAGAAGAGGGTGGGTGTTCCAGGGCCATAAAGGTAGCAAAAGTTAGAGATGGGATTTGAGCCTAGGTCAGCTGACTTCAAAACCTCCATCTTCCACCAGGTTCTCTAGAAGGGCGCCATCTGGTCCACCATCCTCCACATTCAACCTCAGCCTAGACCGACAGATGATAGGAAGTAGTGCTTTATGAGGACATAGAAGTCGTTACAGCCTTTCTATTATTTTAAAACTCTATTTTTAATTAACTATTCATCCAATCAAGCATAAAATGCTATTCAAGTATTCAGGTTTTATCTGTAGGAGAATGTGAGATCTCTCGTTTCATTTTTTTTAAAAAAAAATCTAATTTATCTGAAATACTCTTCTTACACTTTTTAAAATAAACTCACTCATGCAACTTACTGAAATAAAGAAGTCATGTGCCCCAGAAGCTCCCTCAAAACCTGTTGTTTTCCTTCTACGAAGAACTGAAGGAGGCCCTCTTCACTCTTAGCAAAATATTCCTGTTATTGGCCTGGATCGTGGTTGAAAGCAGGGCTGGGTGAGTAGTACAATGGGTGGGATTCGAGTCGGCACAGAAACGAGACCGGGTGGAATCATGTGGGGGAGGGGAGAGGAGCCCCACAGCCTTGGAGAAGAGTCAAGCAAGTGGGGGGTGCACGCAGGACCCAGGTGGCTCTGGGGGCCGTGGAGTGGGGGCACTGCACTGGGCATCTACCCATCAGCACAAGGCAAGGAGAGCCCTGGGAATGCAGGGATCTCCAGCCATGACAGGAAACACCGCTCGGTCGGTGTGGGGTTCTCCCGTCTGGGAGACGAGGCCGGCCCCCATGCCAGGGAGGGGCTGTGTTGAGTGTCCTGGAGGACATTGGGGAGGATGGATGTCACCAAGCCAATCGCGACATCCAGCATCCCTGAACTCTTTTATTTTAACCCCAGCCCAGGTCTGGCTGCTCTTCCTCAGGGCAAATGGAAACTGGCTAGCATCTCTCCCTGAATATGGATGTCTCAGCCATTAGAGCTGTCGGCTACGGAAGCCCTCGGTCTACCAGGAGTCTGGGTTTCTCCTGCTCCTTCTGGAATGCCTGAGTACCGACAGGGCGAGAGGAAGAGGCGGGGAGGTGCGGCCTGGCTCGTGGATTTGCAGGGCGCGGGGACCGAGTCTCTTTCTGAGGAATTGGACTGCAGTCTTGTGGCTCCAGGGCTGCGCAGTGCCTGGGTGCAGACCGGGAGGAGTGGAAGCCGCGGAGCGGAGCGGAGCTGGCAGGAAGCAGAAGCCAGGCTTCTCGGTACCCACAGCACTGAGCCAATGACGTACGATCGCTCCTGCCTGGAATCAGATGCTGTGTCTAGACAGATACTTCAGAGGAAGGAAAGCCACGCTGGCTCGATTCTATTCCGAATCTCTTCAAGCCCGCTTGCCATCCATACCTGCCTGGATTCAGAGAGGGCAGAGCTGGAGATCCACTGGGGAGGGGCTGGGGGGCTCCACCTGCGCTAGCCCCCAGCAGCCTGGTCACAGCAACACTATGTCCAGGGCAGGACTGTGTGGGGCCCACATCTCTAATTAGCAAACCCCTGCCACACCTAGACCATCCTCCCCACTGACTTTTACTCCTTCAGGATCACAGTCTCTTCACGGCATCGGGAGAGGTTATTTTCTTCACATGAATAAGGAAATGACCCACGAGCTAAAGGCAGCCGACCTCCCAAATGGAATTCTACAGCCCAGATGTTTTTACCTTTCCAGCTCACATTTCCTAGCCCTGCTCTCTCAGAACAGCCCCAGAGGAGAGCGGGGCCTGTCCTCTCCACTCCCGGCAATCCTAGGACTAAGTTCAGGGAGTGGAAAAAAGGCAGGGAAGACGTCCCCAGGGCGGTGAGGCCTTACTCCAGGATAATCCGGTTCCCCGGTGAGTGTTTCTTGCTGCTGGCTGTGCTGCCCATCACCCGCTGGGGTGGCTGCTTCCTGCTTTCCATCCCTTCCCTTCCCTGCATCAGCCCAGGTGCTGATCCCTGCCAGGTGCTCATCTTAGAGCAGCCAGGTCTGTGATGAGTGCAGGATGCTGGCTCCATTCAAAGGCCATTTGGTCAGCAAGAGAAACCTGCCAGTTGGGACCTCAAGCTGCCTGTCAACCAAGAGTTGCTCCGTTATGTTTTTCCCCTCTTGGGTATGAAGAGGTCCCCATAGAAAAGTATTTGGAAGATTCACATCCTCATTCCTGCCCATCAACTCTCTCGCTCTCAGCGCAAATCTCAGTCCAGATCTGTGCTTAACAGGCTTTCTAACCCATTTTGGAGGCTCTGTATTTCCTGATCCTCTAATGAAGTTCAGGGATTGGCCCTGAATTTAGGGCATTCACAGTCTCTTCATTCTTGTTTTCCCTGCCCGAGCTCCATCTGCTGGGACAGGCTTGCCTCTCCTCATACCCAGGGTAGGGTTTCTGTGGAGCAAATGAATGTCTGGTGGGAGATGCTGAGGGTGCCGGCTTCTTAGGTGTTTCTGCTGACATCACGATCACATTCACATCTGTGGACCAAGACCTCCAGTCTGCACACAGCCGTCCTCTGATTGGCACAGCGTGAACTTACGTCCCTTGTAACTATACGAATCCAATCAGCCTCTAGTTCCTTCATGTCAGATCTGACATTCCTGTTTCAAAAACCTTAGCCAGCTCCCCACTGCTGACAGAACCGACGACCTATTCTTATCCTCTTAAACTGCTTTTGCTCAAGGCTAGCTCTCTACCACTTGAGCCACAGCACCACTTCTGGCTTTTCCTGTGCATGTGGTACTGAGGAATCGAACCCAGGGCTTCATGCATGCTAGGCAAGCAGTCTATCACTAAGCCACATTCCCAGCCCTCCTCTGGGCATTTAGGACACCCTCCCCCAGCCCCAGCCACACCCCCAACCCCATGGCAACTTCTCGCAAGCCCAGTTCGTTCTTGACAGACAGCAAAGAGTTTCCTCTGCTTGGACAGTCCTGCCTCCAGGCAGGGCTTGGGTGACTGCCCCCGCCCCGAGCCCACAGTGCCGGACACCCAGGAGGGACTCCAGGAGAGACTGTGTTTAGCTCATCTGAATGAAATTAAAGCCGGAACCTAGAGGAGACAGCGTCCCAGCTACTGCTCCACTCTCTCCAGCTCCCTCAGAAATGGAGCTAAGTGCCCCAACCCGCCGGCCCACACGGCGAAGGCAAGGCGTGCGCGGCCGGCTGCGTACAAAGCCATCGTGTGATCTTTCCTTTCCAGAGGTTTGGGGCCACCGGGATGGGAGAATTCACCAACCCTCTGCAAATGTCACTCTCCACACCTGAAGGGGAAGGCGTTGGCAGGGAAAATGAGCGTCTGGGAGAGGGAAACATGAAGGAAAGGGAGAAAGAGAGGAGGAGAGATCAGACTGAGAAGGAAAAGCCACACCTTAGCCCAGGGGGGTCTCCATCCGAGCTCAAACCCTCCGTGCCTTTGAGTTGTTTTTGTTTTAGGAAGACTCTACATCCTTCCGTGAATCCGCAGAGCCGCCTGGGATTCCAAGCAGGGCTTCTTCATCCCAAAGGCTCTGTGCCGACTTCCTCCTCTGGGTGTGGCCCGGGCTTTTCCCCTGCCACCTGAGCCTTGTGTCCATCACTCAGAGCCACGGTGCCTCTGTCCTGTGGTCCCGCACCTGCCTTGGGAGCTCCAGACCCACAACGGAGTGTTGCCTCCGGGAAGGACGGCTCTGCGGGAAGGCTGGAATCAGCTGGACAGCACCCAGCAGCCCCTCCGCTCCACTCTCCTAGCTACGGCTGAAGGACTCACTCCCAAACAGACACGACTGCAGATTCCAACTCCTTCTGTAGTCTTTCCTCGTGCTAAGCTAAAGTTCAACCCTCCAGAAGGGACTCTAAGGGCTGTTATGATTTGACAGCCTACCTCTCCAGACTCACCTCTTCCTACCTCCCCTTCTTCCTTTATTAAAAAAGAAAAGATCATATTTTCTCTTGCCTTCACCTGGCCTCAACGACAGCACTCATGATGCCAACCGTTTATGGACGCCTTGGGTTTCTGTCTGCATCCTGACTTCCCGTAGGAAGCCTTCCCTGACTGGAGGCCGGTCACAAGTCCCCCCTGGGTGGTACTGGAGCACTCACCCTTCCCCGGCTGGTGAGGACTTACTTGCAAGCAGTGCTCACTTCTGAACCCTGACACACACGATCTTAAATTCCAAGAGGCCAGAGCCTCTGTCGGTTCTGACTGGATTCAAGCACTGGACTCAGTACCCAGCACAGAGAGGATGCTCAGTGAATAAACCAGAGGCATTGATCAGTCGACCAGTGATTTAATAGAAAACATAGGATAAACAGGGGTGGGAAGGATATAAGGAAGGCCCAGGGAAGAGACGAAGAAAAGGAAGAGGGAAGGAGGGAGGAAAGTAGAGAGGGAGGGAGGGAGGGAGGGTGGGAAGAGGGAGGGAAGGAAGGAAGGAAACAAGCAAGCAAGCGGTGGAGAATTTCTTCCTATAGAAGACCCCACATCGTCACTCTGGGTTGCAGAGACACGTGCATGCACCACCCTGGTCCAGGACTGTAAGTCAGGAGGAGCCTCGGGGCTGGTGACGTCTGATATTGTCAGGTCACTCCTGCTGCAGAGCCAGGACGCAGGACACTATTAGCTTCTGCTTTTGCGTGGCCTAGAGTCCAGCCCAGGCATCTCACACACAGAGTTCTTGTCACTACGGTAACCACCGAGAGAGCACTGCCGGCGTACACTGTGTCATCATATGTGTGAGCTCAGAAATAATGACGGGGGTGGGGGGAAGGAGGGACGGGCAGGGCCATGACCTCCAGGTCAACACTGCCACAGCCAGGGGTCTCAGAAGTCAGAGCCCAAAGACCCAGCCAGCCCCCGCTTCCAGCTCATGACTTTCCCTGACTCCTTGATCCAGCAGCAAACACAGTGTCGACTTCCCTTTCTCCTTCTGTAACATGGAGAATGGGGCCCTCCGGTCCCCATCTCCAAAGGCTGCTGGGAAGAGATAAGGCTCAAAGGCAGCTACCTCAGGAAGGAGCTATGAATATTCACGCCGTGCATCTCATCGGGCCACTCGCAGCCACCTCTCCACCTCACGGACTTTTCCGACTCCATTCTCACACTTGTCTTTCCTCTCCCCAAAGAATTATGTAGCCAGGGGTGGTGAGAGCAACATGGTCACATCTATTACCTCCTACAAGCCATGGTCATAAATCCCATCACAATTAAACTCGGCCTGGTAAAGTGCTCTAAGCACCAGACGTACTGGAGTTTCCTGCATTTGCCAATTACAACAGGATGATGATTGAAACGCCCCACGCCAGGGATGCATGGACACCTCTCTGCCTTCCTCCTGCTCCCTATGGATCTCTGCAGCTAGGGTCTAGGGGCAGGGATGGAAGCACTCGGCACACTCTGATCGAATCCACACAGGGCAGGACAGCTGTGGGGGGCAGGGAGAGGTAACAGGGATCAGAATCCAAGTTCCAAATGGCCAGTGGAGTAAGTACCAAGTCGAACCAAGAAAATGAAATCTCGGATGGAAAGTTAGAAGATGTGCATTTGTATTCAAGAGATCAATGGCAGATCTATAGATGGGGGAGGGAGGGCAGGGAACACTTGGGCTAGACAAGTTTATTAAAACAGAAAGACGTGGGTTTCATTTGCTCATATGATTTTCATGTGTTTATAGAACTATAAGCTTGACAGGAGTCAAGTGAAAAACTGCCACTTATGTTTTAGAAAGTGCAGCCTTGGGCTGTGTTGGTAGTAGCAGAGAATCTGGGGGGAGGGAAGGATTGTTCTCTACTCTGCTTTGGCTAGACTAACTGAATGCTGTGATGAGTCTGGCCACCCTTTGAGAAGGACCGTGTAAAACCAGACAAAAGAAGGGTCTCGGCTGGTGATCCAGACAGCAATCGGCTCCCGTGAGGAGTGAAAGGAGCCAGAAATCCTCATCCATGGATGAGGAAACTTGGAAGTACTGTGCCTGCCGATGTCCCATGTATGAAGGCCCACTCTTCAGGATCATGAGTCTACCTTCCCAGGCCCCAGAAGGCCAGGCCAGGCCTACAGAGGGAAGCAGGAGGACTCAGCTTTGAACTCACCATCAGGAAAAACAGAAACCACCTGACCATCCCTCGTAATGGAAGCAGAGGATGAACTGAAGAGCAAAGAACAGAAAGGTCCTTGGCTTTCACTGATACTGCCTTTAAGTCATGGAAATGGAGACTGGTCTGAGTGGGTTGAAGATGGCTGCCTTGGCCAAGGCAGGCCCTGAGCCAGCAGGCGTGGTCCCTGTCCTCCCATCCTGCCTCTCTGGGGTGACCTTCCTCCATCTGTGCCCCCCTCTTCCCTGCCCACCTCCACTCCACCATCCACACATGGACATCAAGGCCCAGTTTCCCTCTGGGTTCTTCTGAGAGGCCTTCTACCATCCCCGCTCCACAGCAAGCTGGGAGCCCCTGGACCCCAGGCTCTCTCCATACCTTGGATTTCAGTATTGGAAGGCTTCCTCTACCTCACAATCACTGCTCAGCACGGGTCTGCTGCGTTTCTCTGCACTCCGCCTGTCATCGTAGCCACCACCACCGCCAGCGCCCCCTGCACAGGGCACGGCCTAGCCTGGGCGTGAACCCCACCTGTCTGAGAGGAACGAGTGTGTGGAGATCCCTGCCTCCTCTAGCCACCCCCCCCCCCCAACGCCCTCCTCCCAACAGCTTCCGGTGTAGCTGCCACCGCTACCTAGTCCTGCCATGGACATTTTAGGAAGTTCTCTCCTGGAAAGCACCAGATTGGCCTGCCCTGTACAGTTCTGCCAGGTCATAAAAGATGAGGAGAGAGGCCTCGAGGTCCCTTTCTGAGCAGAGAATCTCTGCCAGAAAGGGCCTTCCCTCCTGGACATGGCCTGTCCTCAAGAGATTCCCCCTGGGACAAGCACTAGGCTGGGCTGTGATTCAGCAATTCCCAGAGGGGTCCTCGGGCTCCCCTGGGAACGTTTGCTCTTCCTCCCAGCAGGCCTTGCACCGAGCAGTTGGGTGCACATGCCCAGGTCCTTGCAGCATTGGGACAGCGGATGAACTACAAGGCGCCTGACCCAGGCCTGGCGCGCCCTCACTCAGAGGAGATCCAAGGAGTTCAAGACCCTTGCTCTGCTCTTGAAATGCTCCTTCTACTCTCACCCGCCAGAGTTAACACAGTTGCCCTCAAAATGAACATTTTACGACTCGCTTTTGTTTAGCCTCTGCCTCGATTGCTGTTATTAATATTTAATGTCTCTCGAGGAAGGCACGCTCCTCCGACACAATATGTCTGCTGCAGTATTCATCAGAGTGGCTGTCCTCTGCAGCTCGATACACCCCGGGCCAGGATGAACGCACAGGGGACAGGAGGGCCCCCGGCAGCCCACACCCCCTCTTCACCCCCAGGGTGGCGTGCCAGGCTTGGCTGGGAGGCTGGGTGCTGTGCCGCCCTCCAAGAAACACCAGCCCCGGAGTCTAAGTGCGAGCTCCCATCTTATTTATTTACCCACGTCTTCACCCTCTAGGCCTCTGGCAAGCGAGCCTCTAGATACACAAACAGACTTCAAATGATATCCACCACTGACACTTGGCGTGGGAAGCAGCAGTCTATTCTGCCTTCTTCATGGAGCGGGGGGGGGGGGGGGGGGGGGGGAAGGGATGACAAGGACGCTGGAGGAGCAGGGGTGGAAGGCCAGGCTGCACGGTGCAGCCGCAGAACCAGCTGGGGAGGGAGCCGGAGTCTGCAGGCGCACTCTCCCCCATGAAGAAGGGGGTTCTGGTTCCAGCATGGCCGCTGTGTGTAGGACCTATGAAGCACACTGCAATCGATGTGGAAAGCGTGTCGGTTCTGAGCCACAGTGCTCAGGAGAAAGGGGTTGCAGAGCTCACGCCTTGCCCAGCCGGAACTGGGGGTCACTTTGTGTTCCCCACTCCTGGAAGGCCGAATTCGACCCCCACACGAGCTTGGTGGCTGAAGGACAGGGGACACAGTGCCGCCTGCACCACGGCTGTGCGTGGCCTCTGCGAGACCTCCGAACCTCCCTACGCTCCCGCTCCATCCGATTTGGTTTCCTCACCTGGCAGACGATAGAATTATTCAACCTCAGAACTGGGGAGGGCCCCAGAGAACCTCCTGCCAGAGTGCATCGTCCATTCCCATCCGTTCCTCCAAGGTGCTAGAAGGATCCTTTGGGCTACAGGAAGCCTGTCTGCATGGATACCGGATTCAAGACGTGACACAGGGATCCTTCATTTCCTTGTGCTTTTATCTGCCTCCGCTCTATTCAGCCAAGACCGAGAAGCAGGTGGAGGCGGCAGGTGCCAAGTTCTTCGGACAAGCGTGATGCGCTGCCCGAGAGCGGTTGTTGCCAAAGCTCCCTCCTGCTCCAGCCATCAGACCCCTCAAGGCAGACGGTGAGGTACAGATGTGTCCCCATGGGAACAGAGACAGAAAGGTCCCACATCGCACCGGCAGCCCAGCAACACTGAATCTGCTCACTTCATACCTTGCCCGGGACTCGCGCTTCAGCTTTTTTTTTTTTTTTTGAAGCAAACTAGAGACTTTGGTAAAATCAGGAAGAGCTCACACAGACACAAAGGGAAGGGGGCTTTGGGAAATGGGAGAACAGCTGTCCAAAGTCTTCCGTGCCTGGAGCAAACACTTCTAGATCTGTCTATTTGGAGGGATAGTCAGAGGGGCCACATAAAAGTGAAGTGTGGTTATTACTGGAGTCCCGCACTGTACAACCAGATGGTGTGAAATCCCCAGCACTCCCGGCCACCGGCCTTCGATTTTCTATGAGCTACTCAGCACTGGCTCACAATCCCTTAGAAAGGATATTCCCAGACCCTGATCTGCAGAGATGTGTTAGAGGAAGCGAGCTCCTGTTTTCAGATACTAAAACTTAAGTCCAGGAAGTTCTTTCCCCTCCACAGCCGGAGCCAGAAGGCCTTACTTATTCTTACATCCACCTTCTATTGCATTGCAGGGAGCGCAGAGCTCCAGAGAGCTGAAGGGAACAGTGCTCCTTCCCTTGGGAGCGAACTGGGTCTCAAACTCCAGCCAGGCCTCACTAGAATGCAGAAGACTGCCTCCGACATTGGAGAGAGACTCCATCTGTCTGGGTCTGCATGTTTCATTAGCGATCCAGGTAAGGCTCTGAACAGGTGACCCTTAGCCTTCCTTAGCTAAGGAAGGACTGTGAATTCCCAAGCTGGAAGGCTCTTGGAGGGCGATTTATACATTCCCATCCACACAGTCTGCCCCCAACCTCTGGAGATTTATACACATCCGCAGACACCAACAGGTGAAGGTTACAGCCCAGCGTTTGCTCCACACTGGGCTATTAACAAGGAGCTGGCCTGGCCTGCTGGAGTTCTTCAATGTACAATGGGGCGGCGGGTGGGAGAGGAGCATCTGTGGACAGTCACGTGGGGCCTCCTGGCAGCCGGTTCCCAAATGTCAGCAAAGGCAAGGCATCAGCAGAATACCAGGACAGTGGATCTCAGCAACGGCATTCGGACCCACACAGCTGAGGGCAATTAACCTTTAGCAGGGCGGCTTCATCACGGGAATGAGCAGCTGCCTGGGTCCTCTGCGGCCCGTTCACCGTTTCCTCCGGGAGCATCAGGCTGGGGGCGCCTCCCCGGTGTGGCTCTGTTCCACAGATCCGAAAGGACAAAAACGGAAAACCCACACCCGCCACCAGCCAGCCAGCTGCCAGCCTCGCCGCCTCTGCCTGGCTGCTAGGGAGCCAGGGGTTTCTCTCCCCCAATGAGGAGGTTATTCACGGGGCACTTCTGCTGCGCCGGGCCAGAGGCAGGAGGACATGGAGGGGGGGACCCCGCCAACACAAGGCCCACCAGGCTTTCTCTCACGGAAGAGAGAAACGCATCAAATCTTTGCCTCTTCTCCCCCCACACCCACCCAGAGCAGGAACTAACTAGGAAGCCAATGCCCGTGGCCAGATTCATTCCTCGGTTTCTCGTCCTTGTCACCATGCATTTCTATGCTGGAAGGTCCCTTCGGGTTTTGACAACATGGTGACAGCAGAGTGGCCATTCCTTCTCCAAGGTACATGTGGAGGTTGTGCTAAAAATTAAAAAAATGGGGAAGGGGGCAGGCACCAGTGGTTCATGCCCATAATCCTAGCTCCTCAGGAGACTGAGATCTGAGGATCACAGTTCCGTAAGACTCTTATTTCCAGTGAACCACAAAAAAACAGGAAGTGGTGCTGTGGCTCAAAGTGGTAGAGCACTAGCTCTGAGCAGAAGAGCTGAGTTCAGGGACAGCCACCAGACCCTGAGGTCAAGCCCCACAACTGACAAAAAAAAGGCCACAACAACTCTGTCTCCCCATCTCGTAGTGTTTCCTTTTTAACACGTGACTCATGACTTCCGAGGTAAGGGATAAGACAGTGCATCTGGGGTGTTCCTGCCCAGAGCTGGAGTTCCCAGCAGAAGGGCCACGTACAGGGGTCCGGCCTGTGGGCAGCACCCACAGCCAGCGGGGGAAGTGAGCCCTCTCTGAGCAGGTCCTCCAGCCACGCCCTTCCCCAAGGCCTTGCTGAACTGAAGGGCTGGGAGCGAAATCAACCTGTGACACAGCAGCAGATAACTGCAACCAACTAATGGCAGTGCTTAGGAACCAGGAGCCCAGCTCTAGGTCAGCCCCACCCCGTCCTTCCAGCCTGTCTCCAAAAGAGGGCTCTGAGGTTAGACAGCACATGGATTCATTGAGACAAAAACAGTATGAGGCCTGCTAAAGACCGAGGTCGGAATCGATTCCGCCACACGAACGGGCATCTCCCTGGTCTTCCCCTGGCTTGTCAGTGAGCAGAATGGCTCTGCCCATCATCTCCCCCATGACCCATCCAGAGCTTCTAGCCCATCTCCCACCTCGACCTGTCCACAGGTTTCACGTAGGACTCTAGGTCTGCAGAAGGCTGGGGAGCAAGGGTAGAGGGGCACACACAGCTGCACCCAACACCACACCCACACCCAGCTCACACCCACAGGGACACACTCTCACGCAAGTCAACCCAGTCATGAAAAAATGTGGCTTCGCGTGCAATTTTAGCACTGAATCTGATTTACCAAAAAAAAAAAAAAAGCCAGAAGACAATGTAAAAAAGAGGTTTCTATTAACTATGGCCCAGAGCAAGAAATACAGACATATCAAGAGCCAGGACATGCACACTCACCGGTAAATACAACGCTGAACCGCCTGAAGTACTCCACTCTATTGCTTGCTTTGCCACTGTTCGAAAATAGCGGCTTGTGACCCACTAAGCAGACGTCCCGGCCATTAACGGGTCTTGCCCTGCAATCTGAAAATCACTATTCGAGAGAGAGAGTCAACAGACTACTCCTCTCAGGTCACATCCTGCCAAACTTACGATTTTCTTAAGCCAATTTTATATAATTCATGCAGCTTCCCACATAGTTTTCCATGTTCAAGCGTCGAATTCAGTAGCACTTACTATGCAGATATTCAAAGTATTGTATGACCACTACCTCTCCAGCTTCAAAATGTTTTCATCACCCCAAAAAGAAGGTTGGGTCCCCTTTAAGTGATCACTGCGCACTCCCTCCCTGTCCTCCCTCCATCCTCGGCAACCATGAATCTGCTTTCTGTCCCTGCAGATTTACCTGCTGAGTGTGTTTCACATAAAGGAATCACACAATAAGGATCAGCAGAGGCCAGTACATCCTTTGTGTGTCTAAACAATATCCCAATCTGTGGATTTACCACAATTTATCTACTCCTCCTTGATGGACATTTAGGTTGCTTCCACCTTTTGGCGATCATGGCTAATGATGCTATACGCATTTGTCTAGAAGTTTCTGTATGAAGAGCCATTCCCATTTCTCTTAAGGAACAAGGAGTGGATTTGCTGTGTCACGTGATAATTATATGTTTAACTTTTAGGGGAGTTGCTAAATTGAATTTCACAAGAGCCACACTATTTTACCTTCTTAGGAGCAATGGAGTAAAGTTCTTATCTCTCCACATCGTTGATAACAAGTGTTTACTTTCTGGGTGTTTTTCTGTTTATGTACTTATTATCTTCAGCAATTGTACAAAGGGGTTTCAGTTTATCATGTTAATTTCCAAGTACAATGTTACTTGATCAAAGTCACCCCAGTAGATGTAAACTGCATTTCCTTATGGATCAATGAAGTTGAACATGTTCTCTTTCTTTGGAAAAATCTATTGGCTATTTTATAATTGGGTTGTTTATCTTTTTCTTGTTGAGTTGTAAGGGTTCTTTATGTAATCTGAATATTAAACCTGTATCAAGTGTATGTCTTGCAAATATTTTCTTCCATACTGTAGGCTTTCTTTTCAGTCTCTTGGCAATAATATCCTTTGATACATAAAGATTTTAATTTGGTAAAGGCAATTTTTTCTACTTTTGCTTTTATTGCCTATGCTTTAAGTGTCAAATTAAGAATCCATTACCACTTCTGCTATAGTTTGGATATAGAATGTTTCCCAATGGCCCAAGTATTAAAGACTTGATAGCAAACTTAGAGCTGTTGGCAGGTGGGACAAACTTTAGGAGCGACAGATCTTCCGGCCCCTGCAAGTGGCCCCCTGATGGTGGAGGGGCCCAGCCCCTCCTCTTCCTGTTGTGGAGGTTTGTTTCATAACAAACCTAACAGCCAAGCTCATGAAGATGCGTCCTTATGTTTTCTTCTAATAACTTTACAGTTTTATTACTCGTATTTTAGGATTTTTTAAAAAATATTTTGAGTTAATCTGCGCATACAAAATGAAGTAAGGGAACAATTCTATTCTTTGGCAGTTGACATTTTTTGACATTTTTGTATATATAGGAAATCCTGAAAAATCCACAAGACTGCTATAGCTAACAATTCAACAAAGTCATAGGATATAAGCTTACACACACACACACACACACACACACACACACGCATACACACATGCATGCAGAGATGTACATGATTGCACACACACATCACACACATGCATGAACAAATAAGTTAACTTTCTAGATATCAGAAATGAACACTCTGAGGAGGAAATTAGGAAAACATGACCAAACATGACCATTTATAAAGAATTAAAAAGAACAAAGTACCTAAGAACAAATAAGCTAATGAGGTAAAGGCTTATATACTAAGAACCAAAATACACTGCTGGAAGAAATTAAAGATTCAGTTAAGTGCAGAGAAATCTCATGTTCATAGATTGGAAGTGTTAATAATATTAAGATGAAAATATTCCCCAAAGTGATTCAAGACAATCTGTAATAAAATCCCAATAGATTTTTTCCCCCTTCAAATCCTTTACAATTACAAGGAACTCTGAATAGGCAAAAAAAAAAAAATGTTGAAAAAGAAAAAGTTGTGGGACTCAGACTCGCTGATTTCAAAACTAACTACAAAGCTGCAGTACCAAAACAGTGTGGTACTGGTGCCAGAGCAGATAAACCGAGGATAGAAATAATAAACTCATAATAAACTCAACATCCTTGGCCAACTGGTTCTTTCTTATGAGAGTGCCAGGCCGGCAGTCACCGGGGAAATAACCTCTTCAACAAACAACAAACGGTGCTGGGAAAGCTGGGAGGCCACGTGCCACCATGATTGTGAATTACTCTTTATTGGACATGCTGCTCCTGCTGGCGTGTTTGTGCATTACCCACCGCTGCTTTTGAACTACGATGATGGAACCAGGCAAGCCCAGTCCAGGCGGCATGTCCCGCAGATCTAAAAGATGCACTCTTTGGCTTTACCACAGGAAGTCTTGCGGTTCTCAGGGGAAAGTCTTACCACCTGTGGGCACTCTTCTAACCAAGAAGCACTTTGTGATCCCCCCAGCCCATGGCAGTGCCCTCAGACACAGTAGTCAACCATGCAGGCGAAGGCTTGCTCTCCTCAGGAGGATTCTGTTCTACCTAGAAAACGGTTCCGAACAATTCAATGCAATCTCACAAAATCCAGCCACCCACCTGCCCGGGGAGGAGCAATGGATGGTCTGTGAGTTAGCAAGAAGTCCTGAGTGGGGGGCCAGGGGTATCTAGCAAGGAATAAGTCCAATCACTTTCCTAAGAATTGAATGTGTTCATGGGACAGAGTGAAACCCAGTCCCTACTTGGAGAAGATCACAGTTGAGCGAAGAATACACCAAATACAGATCACCATAAGAGAAATAAAGACATACGCTCACATGCTACTGTGCCGTAAGATAATACTATGCAATTATCTCATTTGATTCTTATGACAGCACAAGAAATAACTGTCATCACATCTGAGAGATGAGCAAATTGGGCTTCAAAGAACTTAGCATTTTTGCCCTTGGCTACGAAGCTGGTGGGCAGAAACTCGGAGATGTCAACAGAGATGGTGTAATTCTAACTTTAGACATCCTACTATTAAACAGACTTCTGTTGAGGTCCTACAACTTTCTAGGCATCGGCCTCAGCTCTGGTGTTATGACAATCTCTTTACAACATTCCACCCTGCACCTGCTCAGAACAGGAAGCAGAACATGTCACAACTCAGTTGCTGTGGGAAATTATAAAGTGAACCAGGAAGACAAGACACAGATATGGCTGAAATAATAACAATAACACCAGGCATATTCTAACTCTAAAAACAGTGTTTTGAAAGACTTGAAGCCCTCATGGTGAACAAGGGAAGCTTCATGAAGGAAGGGCAGAGAGCAGGATTTGTAAGTTGTCAGCCAAACTAGGGTACCCCATTCCCCTCCACACCCTCAACTGAACAGAGCCTAGGTCAGACTGACAGTAGCCGGGAAAGTCACAGGACAGCTTGGAGAACGTGTCATTTACTTAATAATGCCTGGAACTTTAGGTGAGCAATTTGGTCATATAATCCTCTTCTCCAACTCCGCTCTTCCCAGGCTTCCTTGACTCAAGCCCACCCACCCCTTTGGGAATAATTCACTACCTTCCTGAGATGTATATGATTAGAAGGCCCAGACCTTGAACTGGAATACCTGGCTTTAAATAGAGATTTGCATGCTAATAATCAATTGTACCCCTATGAAGGCAGCCACCAGGCACAGATGGTTCTTTAAATTAAGTCAAAATACAATTACAAAGTCAGCTCAGTAGCACTAGCAATATTTCAATTGCTAAATGGCTACATGTAGCCCATGGATCTAATACTGCACAAAGCAGAGCTCAAACATTTCCATCACGACACAAAGTTCTGTTGGCCAGCCCTGATTTAAAAGTCCCTGGCCAAAAGTTGGCAATGGTTTCTTCTCCTCTCTGCCATAATTCACACCCCACTTTCTTTACAATTACCTCCCCAACTGCAGGATAAGCGTAAGATGATGAACTTGAAAGAGTGTGCTTGGAACCTCTGTCTTCCCAGATGCCCCAATCTTTCTTCCAGCTTTCTGCAGAGATGGAGGGCTCATCCTGTCTCCACTCAAACAGAAGTGTGCCTCCCACCACCAGTGGGACCTCTAAAAGTACATATGTGGAACCGGAAAACAACCGACCAGCAGTCCCAGGGCAGTGAGTTCATCCCTCAGTCCTGCCTGCTGCCTGGACCTCTCCAGACACGCTTGCCAAACAAACCACTCTTCTAGGCTTCAGAGGACAGCATCCACCTGGCTTCCTTCTCCTCATTCACCTTCTCTGCCTCCCTCCCCACCCCACCTCTGAGTCTCACAGTCCCGATGCTCAGGTCTCCACGTGATACCGTGTCACACTGGCATCTCAGACTCCCAAAACCAGCCTGGCCGGTAGATGACAACTATCACCGCAAATGACAGTACACTGTGTCTTCAGGTGGAAATGCTCGGCATCTCCCCTTGGACTCCTCTCCTTTGTTCGGATGTCAAGGCTAAACCACTGGGAAATTCCATCATCGGGTTTACTTTCTGAACCTATCCAGAATTCCATCACCTGATTGCTCTGTTATTAGTGTGACCACTCCAGCCCATGCGCCTCCCTCAGCTCTTACCCCCCCCCCACATCTACATTGCTTCCACAGCCTTGGCCAAACTCTCCTGACCTCTCCCAGTCCATTCCACATCTCCCTAAACCCGCAGCTACTCGGGTGGCCTCTGCCCCCTGTGCTGGCTCCACACTGCTCCCTGGAGACCTCCCGGACTCCACAGCGGAGGCCAGGCCCCAGCTCCAACTCTGTCACCTCATTCTGCTCCCCGCCACACATCCTCCTCTAAGTTCCCTGCCTAGAACCATCCTGTACATGTAGCCTGGAGGAGACTCCTCCTCCAGCTCCCCGCACACAAGGCTATGAGCACTGGAAGGATGGCTGCCTTCCTTAGGCACCGAGGACCTCACGCTGGGGCAGACCTTTACGCGTGGGAGATGCAGCTTCAACCGTGGCTCCACCACAGGCCAGCGGTGCGGTCTTCTCCTCAAACTGAGTGCACTAGAACCATCAGGCCTCAGGCTCTGAGCTCCCAGACACGGGGCAGGGCTCTGTGTGGGGGTGCAGGTCCTCTGACAGCACAGGGCAGGCTAGCTTAGACAGAGCACTGCAGGCAGCCCCGCAGAGCTGCTCCCTCCCCTGCTGCACGGGGTTAATTAGCCCACAGCAGCAATAGGCTGCTTTTCTCCTTTCATAGACAATTAGAGCTTGTTAGCTCTATTGTCATCTGTGCGGCAGCTCTCAGGTACCACACCGGTGCCCCCACACCGGTGCCCCCACCCCGTCTTACAGAGACAGACAGCCTGAATCCCTCTTTTGCTGTGGGAGCACTGGAGGCCTCCTCCTCCTCCTCCTCCTTCACCTCCCAGAAAGAGAGCACCAAGCATGCCCGAGGAGGGGGCAGGAGAGGGTGCCAGGCTCTGCTCCTATTGGTCCACAGAGCTGACCTGCTGGGCACTGCAAACGCAGGGTCCTTGGGCATTGATCTACAAGGTGGTCCATCTACCCGTGGGGCCTCTGCAGGACCGATCAAGGTCCAGCCAGGCCAGCCCGCTGGACCCTGCGGCTCACCTAGGTCACAAGGGCATCCGCCTCCTGCCATTTGCTTTAGCTTAACCCAGACAGAGACAGCCCAGCCCCGCTTCTCTCCCACGGGGGACGGCCTTCTGGGGAAGGAGGCCATGGCAGGCCAGACCCAGCAGTCTGACTTCTGTCTCCAGCATAAGGAAAGGTCTGAAGAGCATGGCCTCCAGCTCCTCGCTGCTGGGGAGTGGGTGAGCACAGAGCGGCCCTCCTGCTCCCTGGTTAGAACAGCCCGAGTCCCCCGGAGCTGGGGCATGGGAGTCCTGGGAAAAACCCTCAGGCAAGCCACATAGAGACCTGCGAGGAAAGCTCATCACCACACTCACCAGAGGGAACTAGACAGGAGACTGAGAAGAGTAGCTCCCTATAGAATGTGGAGAGACAGCTCTAGGAACTGCAGGAAATTCCAGGCCCACTGACAGCTCCCACACAGTTGCTAGAACAGCCCAGCCTGGGAGGACACACACAGCCCGCTCCCAGCCCCAGCCCCAGGCTTCTATCTCCTGAAGGATGAGGCCTGGGGTCGGTCTCTTTGAGAATGTGACCATCAGTCAGTCACCCAGGTCTTCAAAAGGGGTGAGAAAGAAGCAGGCCTGCTTCCGCAGAGACCCGGAATTCTTTTTAAATACTTTCTTAAATGCTCTGAAGGGGATAAGGGAAGTGATCAGGTTCCTGTGATGATAAACTAGAAAGAACTGCAGCTGTACGAGCAACAGTGCAACTGCAGCACAGGCAGCAGTGTTTTATGGCCTGTGTTGCGTTGCTAGACTCTCTCTCTCTCTCTCTCTCTCAACAAATTAAAGGGCTTGGATTTAAATTAGATTACTGAAAAATAAAAAAGCAAGGCAAGACTTTTGCAGGTTGCACGGACGACGAGCACCCCCCCCCCGGCACCCCCCCCTCCCCCGGAATCTTCTTGCACCCCCACAGCACTGCAGATGGTCTGTGGCAAGTCTCCAGCGCCCAGGCTCAGAGCCTAACTGAGGACCAGGCCCCTGGAGGCCAGTCCAGGCAGTGGAGCTCAGACAACTCATATGTTTCTGGTGCTGAGACAAAAGGAGACAGTGAAGCCCAACCAGAAAGTACATGTCATGCTCAGAGCCGCTCAGCTTTTACCTGGTGAGAGTCTCTGTGCGATTCTATTTGAGCACAAGATTTAGCCACTAAAAACAAGTGTGGAGGCCGCTGGTCTGGTCCGACCATCTCATTTTAGAGAGGACAGCCTCCCAGCTTCCAAGGAGGACCAGGAGCTGCTGAGGTCACACGGTGCAGGAGGCAAACCCTAGGCGGAAAGCAACGCATGCTGACAATCAGCCCAGGGGTCTTCTCCGTAAGCCACGCCACTTCTCCCCAGGCGTTTTATCAGTGCTCACGCTTCTTCCCCTGGCAACGCTGCAGCTCTCTTCCATCCAGACCCCGCCATCTCTTCCAGACCTAGCTATCAGCTGCTCGCCGCCATCTCACGAGGTACCTGTGGCATCCAAAGTGACCATGGCTGCACCCACGGATGGCCGGCGCTGTCAGTGGCAATGGCCACCCATCACTTAGGGGAAGGAAGGAAGGCCTCGGGTGGAGAGGGAGAAGATGCTAGCCAACTGGTCTTGGACATGAGTCTGCATTCTTCTCAGTGCATGTGTCCAAGTAGGACACTGAAGATGCCAAGGGAAGCTTCATCCTGGCCCAACCTTCCTAACGTCTGATAGGAAACATGTCATCCATCTTTGGCAATTCGGCACCCACACCCATGCCAGGACCATGTCCATCTGACAAAAGTCTCAGAAAAAATGCTTTCTCGTCCTCAACCAGCTCTCCCGGAAAGGCCCAGGGTTCACCACCTCCCCTACACAAGCCAGAGATTCTTCCTCCTCCACCTTCACAGCCCGAGCCCGCTCCCAGTATCTGGCGCATGCTAGTACTCAGCAAATATTTACTGAAAGCATTAATGGGTGAGTGGGTGGGTGGGCAACTCTAACAGCTTCTTAATTGGCCTCTCTTGAAAGTTGTATCCCCCTCGAAGATGACCTCCATTTTACTGTTGACTGACTGATCTCAAATGTAGATTGCCAGAGCACTTTCCTTACTTAAAATCCCTCCTTGGGAGTTCACCGCTATTCCCAAATAAATTCAGGCTTCCGATTGCAGGCAGGGGATCCTGAAACCTGGCCTGGCTTTCTCCTTAGTCTCTGCTCCCCATGTCCATCATCCTGCCTGGATCTGCCCACCGGAACACCCCTCTCCATCTGGTCGCCTCAGAATCCACTCCGGAGCCAGCCACTGTAATCCTATCGACTCAGGAGGCTGAGATCTAAGGGTTGATGTTCAAAAGCCAGCCCAGACAGACACATCCAAGAGACTCATCTCCAGTTAAACAGTAAAAAGTCAGACGTGGATGTGTGGCTCAAGTGGCTGAGTGCCAGCTTTGAGTGAAAAAGCCAAGCAAAAGCACAAGGCTCTTAGCTCAAGCCCCAGTACTGGACCACAGACACACACACACACACACACGCACGCACGCACGCACGCACGCACGCACGCACGCACGCACGCACTCCATTCCTGCCCCTGCTACTCCTGGCAGAGGCTGTTCAGTGCCTGGTTGCTGGGTTCCATGGTGCAGATCCCCAGCTCTGTGACCGCCATGAGGAGCAACCTCAATCTGTGTCTGCAGCGTCTTAGACCACTCACCGCAAACACAAGCTCCTCCCTCATCTGGCTCACCTACATCCCGGGCATCCAGCGCCTTGGCAATGGCTTTTGATGAGTGAATGTGCCCCCGGTGGGCACCTTCCCCAGGGCTGAGACAGGCGGCGTCTCTCCGGCCACCCCAAGCCATCGCTGACGCTGTCACCACCCCCCTAAAGTCTTTCCTGATGTGAGTCACTCACACACGTCTACTTAAAAGCCAGTGTAGACACAGGACGGTGGTAGACACCTTCCTGTCACCCCTGAGAGGCAAGAAAGACAGCCAGGCCAGACCATACTGACACAGGGCCACTCGCTGTGTTAGACACGGCAATCAACTCCTGTACTGCCTGGCTGGACAAAGGGAGAGATGCCACCCAGAGAGCGGCCATGTCGCATGCAATCTAACCACGCGTACAGCATAGGAGAATGTCTCCCATGCAATCTAACCACGCGTACAGCATAGGAGAATGCCCCCCCCACCAAAGGACCGGAGGCAGCCACCTCCAGCGGGAACCCCCAGCTCCAGGCTCAGGAATGTTCTCTGCTCAGCTCACAAGAGGAGGATCACTCCACAGAAGACCTAACTAAGGGGTTCCTTCAGTACCCAAGTCCCACCGTCTATGAGGCAGCAAAAAGCTGAACTCAAGCTGGAGGACCATAGTGTGTGGGAAAAAAAAGTTTAAATCCCAGACTGTGTGGGAAGAGATCAGGGTTCAGTGGGGATGAGGACATGAACGCCGACGCTGCCTGCTGTTCCCTCCACAAGCCGCTCTGCTTCAGGAGCCTCTCCCCCTGCCTCCTTCAAAGGAGGCTGCACACAAAGGAAGGGAAGAGGCTTCAATGTTCAAGTCCCAGCTGGGGCACTTATTAGCTATGTGCACTCGGGAAAAGTTAGTAGCAACGTTGAGCCTCAGTGTCCTGAACGGCAAGGAAGGGTCGATACGTCACAGGTCTAACGCATGCGACTGTCATGCACAGCACCCGTCCTAACCCAGGTGCGTGATTCCCACTGATTCCCTCTGCCCTCTGCCCTGAATCTCCCCAGTCTTCACCTCTAACCCCAAAGATGAGGCGCAAAGCCACAGCAGGGGTCGCCAGAAGCTCCCGGTCTGGGTCACTCTTCACAGGAAATCTGAAGTTTAGGCTTTCTTGCTCTTAAAAGAAACCAAAGAAGATTGAATATAATGGAGGGTAATAAAAATGATTAAAGGAATTAGGAGGCCTGACCTCCAGAGGGAGGTTAAAGGGACATAATAGGTAGAACCCAGAAAACCAGGGTCTACAAGGAAGGACATGATAACGTCCCATAAATATGCGAGACAGCGCCACATAAAAGAAAGGCAAGAATTACTCCAGGCAGCTTGGGACACCATTAAAAGAAGAAATGGCCTGAAACTAACATAAAGAGAAAGTTAAATCTGGGCCTTGGGAACACTGGGCTGCTGGGGAAGATGGAGGGAAAGATACCTGGTTTTGTTGGTCTAAACTCATTGGCAAGCAAAAGCCATGGGTCCTAGAGCCATTGCCCCCAGCTGGAAGAAATGGCTCCTTAGGGACCCATCAGGGCCTCTCTGGTGTGTTTCAACTCTTCATGCCAAGCTGCTGTTGCCAGACATCCAACTCATGGTAGGCGGGGCCCTGCTCTGGCGGCCCGAATGCTCATGCTCCACTTCACCGGTCAGCCAGGTTCCTGCGGCGTCTAGCCTGCTCTGTCTGACAAACCTGAGACCCGAAAGCCAGGATCACAGGCTCCAGCCCCCTATGGGTGAGGTGGAAGACCTGCAGTGAGAGAATGTAGCTGGAACGGGTCAAACATGGTACCCACGTGCCCACAGTACATGCCCTACACATAAACGTCACTCCTGACCTGCGATGCAGGTGAGCTCACCCCATAAGCATCTCACCGGACACACACTCTCAGGACTGAGCATTTTTAGCCAGTACCAGCTCTCCAGAATAGACGACCAGGCCGAATGGAAACTACTGCGGGGGGAGGAAGCACACTGTACCCCTGTACAGCTGTTCCTTGTCCTCACTCCTAAGTATGACAGTATTACAGCTGTTTACATGGCATGGATGCCGTATTAAGATGATAAATAACCTTCAGGGGGATGCACAGAGGTTATACATCTATATTCTGTCATCTTCTATAAAGAACTTGAGGCTCTGCAAGTCTTGGTATCTGAGCAGTATCTGAGGAATTGTGGAACCAGCACCTCACGGATACTGAAGGAAGATTGCGCTTCAATACTCTACACGAAGCCCATTCACCTGCCAGGAAGATGGACAAGCTCTGGCCAGGGGCACTGGGAACAGCTGTGTGTCTGCATTTAAGGTCCGTGGTGATGGATGGTGCAGACAGAAGCTGACTGTGAGCATTCCCCTAACCCGTCCACACCGGTCCCCGACACACCCATAAATCACTTTTACATTCCTTCTCAAACCTCACATAAAATTTATCTTGCTTTTTGCTTGAAATTGACTTCAAAAAAAAAAAAAACAACCCTTTAATTACAAGAAGAAACACCTAGAGCAAAACGCATGGAAAGCCCACTCAATACGCATTTATTCGTTCAATCAATAAATATTTATTAAGCACCAGAATGCACACGGCACCACAGGAGCTGCGAGGAGGACTGCGGAGATGAACAAGTTAGCTCCCTGCCTTCAAGGAGTTTTCCCCTGGCAGACGCAGAGGTCGGCAGAACGTGACTTGTGCGCACAGAGGGGAGAACTATTAGGCAACTCAGAGGAGAGATGATTCGCCATGGAAGTACCATGGAAGTTTCCATAAAGAACATCACATATGATCTGGGTCTGCAGCACAGGGTAGACCTTCAGAAGGTGATGCCGGCAGAGAAGACCATCTGGGCCCAATGAACACCATGATGGAAGCTATAAAGCTGGAAGTGCTGGTTTTCCTCAGGAAAGCACACACTGGCCCCATAAAACCAGAAATCATAGCATTGCTGGGGCATAAAAAGGTGTGGAGGATGATGAGGGGAAAAGGAGAGTGTGCGTGCTCAGACCACTTTGCTCTCTATATCACAAACTTGAGAAACACCAAGGAGTTGCTGGGCTGCAAGCAATGCTTGTGAGGTGTGTATTTCAGGAAGAAAACATGCGTTCGCATTGTCTAGGCTGTTTTCTGCTGCCAGTAACACAATACCCAAGTCTGGGTAATTTATAGCGTGCAGGGGATGGTTTGGACTCACCGTGCACGTCTAAGCTTGAGGACCCATCTGAGCCGTGCTTTCCTTGCTGCCAGAGTGCCGAGGTCCACAGCACAAGAAGCCAGGAGCACCTCTGTCCCTCTTCTTAGAAAGCCCCCGGGATTTAATCCAAGAACCCCACCTCTACCATCACAGGCAGATGAAGGGTCCTCCCTCTTCACATCTCACTGGTAAACTCCAACATGAACTTCCAGGAGAGCAAAGCACCGTCAAGCCACCGCACACGTGTAGGACAGACTGAAGAAGGAATGAGACATGGCGGCAAGCTGACACCAGGCAGGCGGTCTTGCCCAAGAAAATGGCGGAAGCCCTGCCACCTCTTAGGTCTTTGCAGAATCATGGGTACGGTATCTCAATGTCACAGCGGTGCGGGTCCTCAACCCTTCTCCCCCGCACGCCCTCTGGCCCATCTATCTGGCTCCCTGGAGATGGATTCCAGTTCTGTGCTCCCAGTGCACCAGAGATGACCTCCTACTCAACACCTACCACCCTGAGCTCATCGCCCGGTCAGTGTCAGCTTCACCGTTACGTCAGGAGCTCCTGAATTCAGGGCGGGACTTTGATCTTCTTTAGCTCCATCTTTCCAGACCCAGCCCAAACTGGTCTTCAGAAAGGGTCTGTTCCCTCCGTGTACCCCGCCCGTGCCTCTCTTCCTGCCACACATGTAAGCATGCTCCCGCTGTCACTCGAGGGGCCAGCGCCATGTCCGGTGTCACTCCCACCTCCCATTCCGCTCTGGACCCCATCACCCCACTCTCCATGTAAATCACCCTTGACTGGCCTCTCTCGGTCCCATTCAAATGTGATGAATTGTTTTTGGCTCTCATTGCGAACCTCCACATTGGGTTATCTGGGCTGAAACACAATCTGTTTGCTGATATCAACATGCTGCTGCTCACCCAGGGGATTAACGTTGTGACAAAGTCATTAGAAGCCCGATGGAGTGTCAAGGCCTCCCGAGCTTGCTGAGCACTCATCCCTCAGCCTAATGAATGCCTTCCCCCGCCACCCGCCATCTCACCACCGCTCCAGTCCTACCCATTTGTCTGCTTCCTTTCTGGCTGGGAAGCCCAGAGCCCGGCTAAATCCTTGAGGAGGGTCTGTCCCTCGTTGACTGGACCACCTACCAAGACTGCAGCTAAGAACTACCTACGTAATCCAGTGGCTCCTGGATGAACAAGCAACCTGGGACTTTGGACAGGAGAGTTTATGGCAGATCAATACTTCCATTGAAAACAACTAGAAATGCCAGATAAGGTACGCTGTTTGCCTATTTCAAGCCACCATGGACCTGCTAGAGCATAAAGGATCAGAGAAGACCAGAGTTGTACCAGGGGAAAGCAGGAAGAGGTGAGCTGGGGTTCTGTGATGGATTCTAACGCTGGCCCATCCTGTGGCTGCTCCAAGCACAAGATGCTAGACTACAAATGCAGGCATTGCTGCTGGGGAACAGGAAGCCAGGCATTTTGTGGCTATCATAGACTAGCCAGAGGAAATGAGAGCTGAGGGCTCTCACAAGTATATGGCCTGTTTCTCCTTCCAGTCATTACAGAATTGTAATGCTGAGTGGAGACCAAGGGCAAACTAAAGCTAAGCAGAAAGCTTGAATAAAGCAGGGTGGATTTTTTTTTTTAACAATCATTTATCAAAGAGGCAAAAGTAGAATTCTGGGCCTGCAGGGAAGGAAGGCAATGAACATATCAGGCTCTCAAAGTTAATGCTGGCTGAGACCTGGGAAAGGAAGAAGCAGAGGGGAACCACACCTTATCAACACACAAGCCACCCTGGCCTCCGCTCAGCCTTTCATTCGATTAAGATCATTGGTTTTATTCTACACGGCAGAGTCAGCCCTCTCCTGAGAAGAAAATCGCAGTACCCACGGCCTGTCCAATACCCCACATTCAATTAGGAAAAGTACTAGGAATATCCAAAGAGAGGACCAATGACCACTATCCAAGAGGGGGCCTGAGACGAAAAATAGAGGCACAGGTGACCCAGACGTCAGAGTCAACAGATAGGACTTTATACAGGATAAATTTGTTCCCAAGAATGAAAAAGAAGATATAAAATGATGAGGAGCTTGGGAACTATACAAAAGAATCCCAGATTCCTAAGCCCCAGTGCCTTAGAATGTGGCCTAACTTGAAGGCAGGGGTCTTTACAGGAGTATTCTACTTTAAATTGGGGTTGCTAAAAGCTGGATGTTCTTCAAATTAAGTCAAAGGGAGACTTGGACATAGGAAAGATGACATGCAGAGACATGGAAACAATGTTGCTCTTGAAAAAACAGAGAGAGACATGGACTAGATTAGATCTCTCTCTGTGTCTCCCTTTCTCGGCCTCTCTGTGGGTCTCTTGTGTGTCTTTGTGTCTCTCTGTCTCTGTCTACCTCTGTCTCCTTCCTCCCCTCCCCCTACCCTCCGGAAGGAACCAACACTGCTGACACCTGGATTTCTGACTTCTGCCATCCAAATTGAAGAAATAAATTCCTACTGCTTAAGTTTTGTTTTGTTTTTTAAAAAAAGGAGTCCTAGGAATAAGAAACATCTCAGAGAATGGATCATTAAAGGAATAGTCAGGCACGGCATAGTGAGACGCACGGCATCCTGGGAGAGAAAGACCAAGACTTCGATCCCCAGCTCAGGAAGCTGGGGAAGGGTAAGGAAGCTACTTCAGCTGTCTGAGCCTTGGGTTCCTACATCTGTCAAATGGGACACGGAGACCTGCTCTATTTACTGCAATGTCTATTTACAATGCGCCAAAGCTCACTGTAAATTGCTAATCATTATACAGATTACTATAACAGTCTGGCAGCAATTCAAAACACAGTGCTTCTCCTCTATCATCAGAAGTATGTAATGTCAATGACAGGTGATACATGTTTCCTTGATTAATTTTATCAAGGATCTCTACCACAGAGAGCTAAGCTAGGAACAACTATGTGATAACCATTCTCAGGTATGTAGGGGTTGACTGTTCACTTTATGAATTACCCCCTAAACAACTGAAAATCCCAAACTGGATTCTCCACCATCAGCATGCTTTAGGGGATGGCCTGCTTTGGTTTCCCCAATAGCATATGGCCATGGAACACAAGCTCATATTAACATGTGCCTGATCAAACATAATCAGCAAGGTGAATCCGAAGCAGAAATACCAAAATGCCTTCCAAAGCCAACAGCAATAACGTTGGGGCCGTCTGCTATTTTGATTCTCCAGATCACTGCTCCCCTCTGTTGGCAGATGTAATGGAGAGTGATGTGCTAGCTCACACATATAAAGATGGCACCACCTGTCCGTGCCCAGCAGGACAGCTGAGCTTCCCTGGCATGGTCCACGGCCCTGGAAGGGCCCTGGAGGGGGAAGACTGTTAGAAGGTCATGAGCCAGACCTGAACAGAGCTTTCAATCTTGCAGGGAGATGTTGTATGACT
This sequence comes from Dipodomys spectabilis, assembly GCF_019054845.1. Taxonomy (NCBI): domain Eukaryota; kingdom Metazoa; phylum Chordata; class Mammalia; order Rodentia; family Heteromyidae; genus Dipodomys; species Dipodomys spectabilis. The sequence goes on along the minus strand of NW_024870753.1, from coordinate 7,993,658 downwards.
AACCAAGGATGGTACAAGCAAAGTAAAAAGCAATACAGGCAACCGAAGGGACAGTTTTTAAAAATGCAGGAATTTATGCAAAAGTTGATTTGGGGTTGGGTTGATCAGAACATTTGAGGCCCTAGTAGCAATGGAGTTCTGCCTCAAAAAGCAGCAAAATTAGGAATTCCAAACAGAAGGAGGAAAATGCGTAAACACACATGCAAGGATTTTAAAAATGTAGGATGCATGGGCTCCCGTAGGTCACGCCAGTAATCCTAGCTACTCAGGAGGCTGAGATCTGAGGATCGCAGTTCAAAGCCAGCCTGGCAGAACAGTCCTTAAAGCTCATCTCCAATGAGCCAGTAATAAGCTGGAAGTGGAGCTACGGTTCAAGTGGTAGAATGCCAGCCTGGAGAGAAAAAGCTCAGTGAGAGCCGGGGCCCTGAGTGCAAGCCCAGTACCAGTACAAAAATGAAAGATGGCCACAGGAAACTGAGTTCATTCTGATAGAGATATCCTGAAAGAGGATTTTTTAAGTACCTGACATGCAATGGGTACGTCTTATACGCATCACGCATTCGCAATGCGTGCAGTCCACAAAGATTACTATACCCGGCTTCCAGAATGATCCTTTGAAGCCAATACAATTAATCTCATGACAGCGGTAAACTGAAACTGAAAAGCAAATTCATCTACCCAAGATCCTTCAGCGGAGAAGTGGGTTTTACCCACAGCCTATGTTCTTACTGCCTCTGAGGGCGTCTACAGTTCAGGGGTCAGGAGGGCACATAGGAAACAGCACTGAGACCGCTGGTGCCCGAGACGGGCTGGGCCGTGGGGGATGTGCAGCCATTTATCTAGAAATGGTAGACAAGACTGCCCCAAAGGGGCAAGGCAAGCGCCAGAGGGGAGAGAATCATCAAAAAGAGATGCAAGCAAAGAGCAGAGCAAGAGAAAAGAGGAAAAAGGAGAGCCTTGTCTACGGGGAGCTACGTCCGAGAGAGGCAGTCAAATGACATCGGCAGCAAAGAGGCAAGACGGAGCAAGCATCATTTTTCAGAGGCAGAGAGAACTCCTATAGCCAGGTGTCTGCCGGGTGAGAAAGCCGGCCTGGCCCGGGGTGTGGGGCTCAGCAACAGACCAGATGAAAGCAGAGCTCTCCACTCCCACTGCCAGACTCCACAGAGGGCACCGATTAAAACAGTTACACATTTCTAAGTCTTCCTACGTGCCTCCCCATAACAGGAAGGGACTGGGAAATGTCTCCGAGGAGTCCCTGGTCACCATGAAGTTACAATGAATGTGAGAAATCACTTGGGCGTTTGGCTAACGTGCAGATACTGACGGTGTTCACTTCAACACAGTCCCGCGTGATGCCAAGAACCGGATGATTCACGACTGTGAACTAGGCCCAAACTCTCCTGTTCCATCCAGGTAGATGCCAACACATACATGTTCTTCTTGGCACCTTTCATATTCTACCTCATGACTGTTGAGGCTGCTTCCCACATTCACCAACAGATGGCAGCAGATCTTCCATGCCGATTCCCCCCCGAGATTCCCTTGGGTTCTACCTGGCTCTGCCGGAAGCAGCAGGCTAAGGTAGACCATGGATCAGGTGCGCTTCCCTTGACTGTTTTGGTACAGAGAATGTGAATTCTTCTAGGCTTTTCTACCATAGATACTAGCCACCCCGCTCCCTTGGCTTATGTTTGCCCTTGCTCTATCCTATTCGATTGTTTTTGCACTTACCAGTTTTTCGCATTAATAATGTCTGCGCTACCCATTCTCTTTTTAACCTTGACTTAAAGAGTGATTTGTCCACAGAGATATTGAGTATGAGTGAGTAGATCAATCGGCCATCACAAAATCTAATACATGTTCCATTTGTTTCGCTTTGATTTCTTCCCAAGGGGGGAAAAATGGTTTTCCAGACAGCTTAAATGATCTGGAAAAGTTCTATATTCATTTACAAGTCTGTGTCCATGTCTTACCCCTTGGGAATTTCCCAGGTTTCGCTAAGGATAACTCCCTGACTTGGCAGATGGACAGGCCCAGACTCATGTTTTCTTTACCTAGAGCAGGATGGGAGGTCAGGCTGGTCTGGTAAAGCTCAGCTGGTCTACCCAAAGGAACGCTGGCTTCTTAACCGTTGCTACTCTGCTACGGTGAGCCTACTACAGTGGACCAATAGGCTGCCATGCACGAAAGTCACAGCTTTCCACTCTCGATCAATTGTGTCTGGTATATACTAATCCTACGTTTACACTGGGGTATGTCTGTTTTGTGCAATGGCCCCAAAGACTTTGACCGCCACTCTGTTTTAAATAAACCCATAGGTAGCTCCATTCCTGGTCTTCCAGGCCATTTCCCATAATTCTCTCCCTAAGAAATTTGCTTTGTCCCATGTTTCTGAATGCCATCTGCAGGTCCGAGGCGTCTCCATCTGAAAATTCTCCTCCCGGATCTGAAGATTTACGCCCATTTGACTCCCCAGCATCTGTACTTGGATGTCTTATAAATACTGATCGTCTCACATTCACCAACATTTTCCAACCGGAGTTCTGTTTATTGTTATAATTATTATTAGGCAGGACACGGGGGTTTGAACTAAGCACTCTGCCACTTGAGCCACAGCTCCAAGCTCTATTTGATTTATTATTTTTTATAGATAGGGTCTCACACGCCCCTTCCCCTTGGCTGACCCAAAGCCATCTCCTATCTCTGTCAATAGATCTCAGGGGTGGGTCAACATACCTGATCCTTTCCTGGCTATCTGACTGGTCATTCTTCAGCTCTCCTTCGTCCTCCATATGCAATCTATTACCAAGACCAGCCAATTACACTTCAGACAAATCTGTTTCTCACCATCTCTGCTGTCACTTTCCTAAGCCAGTATCACCTCTGACCTGCATTTATTAAATAGTAATAAATACATTTTTAAACTTTGTACGTCTTTTGTTTGCTCAACAATTTCTAGAGTACCTCCTCTGGGTTAGTTAACGCTGTCAGATGAACAGAGCAAGCTCATGAATGGCCCCAAAGTGAAACTGCTACCACAAAGGAGTTTATGAAACTTGAGAACACAGAAGGTGGGGGAGGGAGGGAAGAATGTCCAGGAACACAACAACGTAAGGCCTGTGGTGGTCCAATGAGTAAAGATGCCCTTGAACTGGGGCACAGCCTTCTGGGTGTCTGACAGAGAGAGCATCCAGCCGAGCATAGACTCAGAAGGGAGGTAGGGTGGGGCCGCATCTCCCAGCATTCCATGCGTGGAACTGATGGTGGGCCTACCCTGCAGGCAAATCAGGCATGGGGAGGGGTTTAAACAAGGAAGAGACCATTTGTCCACCCATCCCTCGCTCCCCATGTACACCACATGGACTCTCCCAGCCATCAGAACACAGTTAAGGAAGATTTATCTATAGGGATAAATCTATAGAGATGACATTTTACATGAGGGATAAATAGAACTTGGCCAGAGTCTGCAGAAAAAAAAATTTAGGGGAAAATAATGGTCTAGACAGAGAAAATAGTTTAGGGAGAGCCCTAAATCAGAAAGACTCTTGGCACTTTCAAGAAACTGATATTAATCCGTGTGGGCAGAGCTTGGGGAAAGAAGGGAGAAGGTCTCAGGACAACAGGTGGAAGAGGCCACGTGCCAAGGGAGCAAGTGTGTCTGCTCTCCAGTGAATCCCTGTAGGAGCAGCCAGCTCCCTGTGGGGGCCAAGTAGAAGGCTCTGCCTCCGGGGGCTGCCACGCTGCCTGGCGCCTGGCAGCCGCAGGGAAACCCTTCCCACCTGCCACCTTCCTCCTGCTCAAGCGGCCAAGGTGACACCGCCACAGCCCGGGCCCTGCGACGCCAGGATCTGCATTTCAATTTGACTTCTTCCTAATGGTTCCAGCCACGGCTTGGAAATCACACGCGCGCGCGGCTCTGTTTTCCTTTTCTCCTCCAGCGGCCCCGTGGAGGGACGCTTATTTCCTTGACATCCTGATCCTTGATGCAGGGAAAAGTCCACCTTAACAGCAGTTTTATTGCCCGATGATATTAACACAATGAAGGAAATCGCTGCTAATTTTTATGAATTGTCCCATCATCTGCAACTAATTAACAGCTGCTGAAAGAGCAGGCGTGAGGCTCTCCTCCGAGAGCTCTAACCTCAGGCCCTGCCGACAGCCCCGCCTCGCCATCCAGTGGACCCCAGGCTGGCTGTGGCCCTTCCTCTCCCCAGGACCCTGTGTCTCTAACCCCCAGCCCTGATCTCACGTGTGCCCAGCCTGAGGAGCAGCGGGGAGGTGACCCACACCCAACCTGGGCCGGCTGCCTGTGTCAGGAACAAGTTATGTTCACTGGAAACTTTATTAAAATCCAATCTAAATGGGCCGCCACTGCTCTCTGTTCTCATTACCCGTCCTCTCCAAAATCAGGCCTTGGCCTTGCGCCTCGCTGAACGCGTGTCTATAAAACCGAGCAAACAGGCAGCCAACAAGTAAGTGGCACTTAATCGAGAGATCATCCAGACCCAGGTGGGAATTAAGTACTCAGAAGGGCAAAAGGAAAAGAGGAAAGAGAGAAAATGTGCAGCAGTGGGGTGTGGGGGCGCAGGAAGGCTGGATGCACAGCTGCTGCAGCCTGGAGAGACGGGAACCGCAGAGACACCGCGCATCAAACCCGGGGGCCTCACAGACCACGGCGAGAAAACGCTGCAGCTCCGAGAGGACCTGACCCCTGCAAATTCAACAGCTCACAAAGCGCGGACTCAAGCCTGGCCGGGTGCTTTATGCCAGTAACGCCAGCTATCTCAGGACGTAGAAGCGGGAAGCCAGCCTGGGCCACGTAGCGGGAGTCCGTCTCCAGAGGATCAAAACAAAGCAAAGCCTGGGACTCTCTTTTTCAGGGCTTCCTTCTGCACCCAGCGCTTTCCTGCGCTTGGCTCATTCACCGACTCCTTCCTTTTGGCCACTGGCTGTCCAGGACCCTCTTTTCAAGTACTCTGAGAACCCGGCCAAATGGCGGTGCCTCAGAGATGAAGGAGAGGACCCTGAGGGAGGATGAGAAAGAGGGAAGAGATCCGAGACAAAGCCAGGGTGGGCCTCTGCTGTGCGGGTGCCATCATCAGAGCCTCCAGGCCTCGCCGGGTCCTGAGACAGGGCCAAGCACATAGCAATCCTCCTTCTAAAGGTCAAAGGTTTCACACCATGTATTTGGCTATCACTGAAAAGACCAGAGTTGCAAGGGAAGGGAGCGGCCCAGGCGGGAACACTCCCTGTGAGGAGGCCCCTGATCTCAGCCAATGTCCAGAAGGTGGAGACACCAGTGCATCCAACCTGGCAGTGTCCAGCCCCCCTCCCCCACCTCCTCTCCAGGCCTATCCATGACAGCCACGCTCTGCGGGTGTAGGCAGGGAACTTCCACAAGCAGAGGGATCTGTACTTGTCACACCAGAGTGGAGCCTGCCATTCCTGGATCTACTGCCAGGGAGTCAGCCTCGGGCCTGCAGCAGGTGGGTGGTGGCCGAGAGACTGCTCACAGCTCTGGCTGAGCAGACTGTAAACACCCCACACTCTGGGAGAGATGAGAGAAAGCCAGCTGCTACGTTCTCTACTCTCCGGGCCCAGCGCTCCAGGCAACTAGTCCTCTCTTCTGTTCTTGGACTATTTACTGGGGAAAAAAAAAAGAAAAAAACTGAAGTCTAACCAAAAGAAAGAGCCTGGTTTTGAAGGAGGACAAAGCAGGGTAATGACACCCTGGTTTGCCAGCCCAGCCTCCTGCCAGCTACCTAACCACGGCTACATCACTTAACTTCGCAGAGCCAGTTTCGCCATCTATAAAGCGAAAGAGAAAGCGGCAGGATGAAGTCATTTGGAACACCATTTAGCCTCAGGCCTTCCACACCGTAAATGCTCTATCAATGCTGCTACTCACAGAAAGCTAGATATTTGTCCCCAGCCCCCACGGTGACCTTTAAACTCTTCTTTCCACCCCATCCCCTAATGGCCAAGGATTCACTCTTCTCATTTATAGAACATTCCAGGGAGCCCATCCCTCACCTAGTCCCCAGGTCCACCTGCAACACAATTTCTCCTTTCTCAGAGTCCTCTCCTCGGTGCTTCATGGGGAAAAAAGGCACCCGACCCGTTGAGCAGGGCTAAATAAATAGCAATAATAATGTATGTTCAGCCATTAGCCGCATAAGTAATCAAAGATCACTGCCATATGATTCCCCGTTAAACATCATTTGGAATCTAATAAATAAGCGGCTATAAATAAAGGCAACATGCAGACACAGCCCCGCGCAGCCCCGCAGCCTCGGCTCTTATTTTTAGCCTAAAGGTGTCTTCGAGCACCTCTCCTGAGGTTCAATTTTGAGTTAATGTCTCTCTCTCTCTCTCTCTCTCTCTCTCTCTCACACACACACACACACACACACACACACGTCTGCAAAGGAAACCTGCAGCAAAAGGGGCACAGGAGAGGCTATGATGTCCTTGGTCTGGGGTCCGCTTCTCCCCTGTACCTGCATGGCCTCCAGGCTCTGCCAGAGGCCTGGGGCTGGGGGAGGCTGGGGGGGTCGGGGCGGGGCATGGAGCACAGCCGGGAGGCACCCAGGGTCGCGGGCAGAGTGCAGGGTTTGTGTCGGCCATTCTACATTCAGCAAGGCGACCTTGGTCCCTCCATGATGAAGCCTCCGTCGTCCCCAAGCGAACACCAGATGTCACCCCCCCACTTCCGGAGGACGCACAAATTAAACGAGGAAATTCACCAAAAGCAATGCGCACCGAGTAGGTCCTCAAGGAGTGTGGCTGTAACCTTCATCTCCTGCAAGATGCCCTTTCGAAGCCAGGGCCGCTGCCCTATCATGCATTCCACTCTGATGGCAACAGACAAGATGCCTGGGAGGGAAGTGGAAGCCCCGAATGCCAGCATGGCCCCGGCCCCCGGCCCTGCACCTCACCGCGGCCGAACCCTGCAGGTGACATCTAAGCAATGCACACTTCCTTACCCTGCATCCATCTCTAGTCCCCGCAGGTCTGAGTCGGGCCATCTTCTGTTTAGAAAATAAAGCAACTAAGCCTCCTACACCTTCCATCCTTCCACCAGAGTCCAGGCCCAGAACCAGGCACTGCCCATGTCAAATATGATCCAGGGGACAGAGGCCAGGCCTCCGAACGCCTCACTGCCAGCCCAAGCGCCTCACACTTCCCAAGGCCCAGTCGCTCTGTCTCTCTGGAAGGACAGCAGGCGGAGTAGAGTACGCTGGGACTTGTGGAGGGGATGTTATTTTCTGCAGGCCCCCTGGCAGGAAATAAACCCATCACTCCGTGTCAAGCCCCGCAAAGCCCATGTGACGGCCTCAGATAACATGCAGTTGTAGGCTACTCCCTCGGTGCCCTGACATACAAGAAGCGGTGCCATGATTAAATCAACGTGATAAAGTACTTCCTGTTACACAGCCCCTTCCCAGCTAGCTCTTGCCCGCTGCCACAGCCTCAGTCACAGAAACGCAGCCAGCTTGTGCGAGGCCCTCCACTGGTGGGGCGGGGGACACACACTCGCCCGGTCCTCATACAGCGTAGAGGATCGCAACAGGAGTCCGGCAATTTGGAGTAAGGACCGGGCAGGGGACCGTTTCCAGGGCAGAGCTCACTCATCTGGCACTGGCCACCCTTGAGAAGGCATCCTGATAGCCCCGTCTCCCGCAATGGAGGCTGTCCACAGAGAAGCAGCTAAGTTAGGAAGCATCCTTGCCCCTCATCCCCCACAGTGGCCACACCCTAATACGGACAGGACCCTACGTGGACAGGATTTGGACATTTCACTTCTGACTACTGACCTTGTGATGGGGAGGGGACCCTGGATCGTCCTGGTGGGTTCAATCTAATCTCACAGGTCCTTAAAAACTGGGGAGCATTTCCCCGCTGAGCCAGTGGGGTTGGAGGTGAGAATGGCCCCGCCTGCCAGAGATGGCTTGGGAAATGGAAGAAGAGATGCCAGAGCCAGGCGCTCCGCACGCCAGGAGCTGGGAGTGGCTCTCAGCCCTGGAACCACAGGGGAGAATCTTGCCAATGACCCCAGCAAACAGCTGCTCCCCCAGAGGCCCCAGGGAAAGGGCATCTCAGCCGCAGCTCAGCTGCACTCGGATCCACAGACTGCGCCCATAAATTCGTCTTGTTTAAGCTGCTAAATTTGCGGTAATTTGTTATGGCTGCGATGGAAGACCATAGTAATGGCAGTAACGATGGCACCTCGGATAACAGCTATTATTTATTGACTTCCTCTGACTCAAGCATCCCGCTAGCTCTTTTCCATATGCTGCCTCCATGTAAGCCTCAGTAAGCGTGTAAGGTGGGCATCTGCCTCCTCCCTGCTGCATCGCAAGCGGCAGAGGCCCCACGACTTCGTTTGCCTAAGGTCACATGCAAACCCGTAGACATTCTGCCATACCATTCCAGCTGCAGCCAGCTGTTTACCGTAGCTCTTGAGCTAACGACTACTTTCTGGTGGCACTTGCATTTGAACCCGAGACCCTGTGTTTGCTTGGCGGGTGCTCTGCCGCCAGAACCATGATACCAGCCTTTATGGTTTTTTCCATGCTTTTAGTTATAAGGTCAGGGATAGATTTAAGAGCGTGATCCTCGTATCTATGCCTCCCGGGTGGCTGGGGCCACTGCTGTGTGCCATTACACATGGATTGTTTGTTTGTTGAGATAGGCTGTTTGCTAAGTTTTTTGACCCAGCTGGCCTTGAACATTGATCCTCCCAACCAGCTGGGATTACAGGGATGCGCCACTACGCCCGGCTGCCAGTTCCTTCTTGAAAGAAATCAAAGGCTTAGAAACAATATCTACTACACATGGCTATATGCCCCATACCACGCAGGCTGCATTATTAGATGAATACCAGAATACATGATAAGCTGTATTATTTCCGGGTTAGAGATGGGGAAGTGGGTGTCAGCATGGTTGAGCTGTCTGCCTAAGGACACCTGGCTGGTCAATACCATGAACTTCAGGTACATGAGGGTGGGACCAGAGCCCTGCCCATCCTCACGGCTGCAGGGGAAGCCTGGCACTTGCGGGGCCCAGCAGAGCCCTCCTCAGGCCGCAGCTACAGAGCGGACAGTTTCCAGCAGCCAGTGTCTGTGCGCCGCTTCCCCGCCCGGCCCGCCCAGGCGCCCCTGCTCTCCGGGGATCATTTCAGCGGCTGCTGAGAACAGGTGGACAAAACATGAAGTCCTGAAAGCAGCAGACCGATCGTTTCCCCCATGGACAGCCGCATGGCCTCCACCAGCTTCAATGATGGCCACTTAGTGCTCTCCACTCCTTTTGAACTCCACCCTTTCCCGGCCGGCTTCTAAAGGGGACATTAGTATTCACCCACCATTCTCAGATGACGGCCTTTCATGTCAGAAGCCCCACCGCTCTGGTGGGTAACAAGGAGAATTCGCAACTCATGGTCTCTGGAAAGTTCTCTCTCTTCTCAGGCCACTGGCTGCCTGGAGGTCGGGGTGCAGGCACTGCCACCTGGCTGGGGCCCCCTCGCTCAACCGCTCACCTCCCCTTCCTGCACAGGCCCCCGGGCTGTGCGCTCCCCTTTGCTGTCATCTCTGGGAAAATCCCTGCTCTTTCATCTGTGAGCTGAAAGCTCCAAGTCTCATGTTGTCAGATCCCCGCTGCTGGGGGAAATTTAGGAGGAATGCCACAAAGTGGCTCTCCCTCGCTGCCCGCGTCACCCGGTGCTCAAGGGACCATGTGCCAGAAGAGGGCGGGTAAAGGCATCCCAGGGAGGAAGCCACAGGCGACTCCCCTCCCCCACCCCTCCTCTGCCCCAGGCAGCCCCCTGCACCCAGACCCTGAAGGCAGGTGCCTGGAGACACGGGGCAAGCTGCTGGGAAAGAGAGCGGAGGGGCGGGGTCTCCTTGTGGGCTGCCTGACCAGGTGACAGGGAGGTCCCTCATATTCATTTCCCCAACTGAAAGGCGTGAAAGGGCTGATGCGTGCCCCGGGGGAGGGGACCCAGAGCCCACCTCTGGGGGTCGCACGGCAGGTCCCCAAGCAGGGCTGGACATCACCCTCGCCCATGGTACCTCCAAGAACAGCACAGGGACACTGTCCACCCACCCGGAGGCCGAGCCTGATCGCCTGCGCCCTTCCACCGTGCTCGCAGCGAGCTTGGGAGCTGCCTGTGCCTAGCCTCCAGATGGCTGCCAGGAACTGCACAAGGACAAGACACCCAAGAGGGGTGGCAGGGCGGCCTGACAGCTGTCTGCTCTCCCTGCGCCCCGCACTCCCCAGCAGCCCTCCGGAAGCCTGTGGGTGGTGTTTGCCGGCTCATCGCCACTAATGAGAGCTCCGTGTGACCGCACACCTGCCTGCAGGGGAGCCGCGAGGCTGTGAGTAGGATGGCTAGCGCCGGGACTCCCCTTCCCACTCAGCCCCGCACACAGGAGTGGCAGGCTGAGATGCCCAGCCCGCCCTCCCTCCTCCCTGCTGCGCCAACGCCCGCTAGCACGCCAAAACAAAAGGACGAGTAGGGAGGTGGCCACCCTCACCTGGCTTACCCAAGCAACTGGAACCAAATGGGGTCATGGCTTTCATTAGGCAGGTGGCTGTCTCGGTGTAAGCACTTGTTAGTGGTTATTAATGAGGACACAATGCCTCTCTGTGAAAGCAGGAGTGCAAAAGTTAAACTATCGTGCCACAGAGTCCCAGGAGGGAAGGGGGTTTAGAGCCCGCAGGTCCCGTCCTCCATTTCACGCGGAAGTCCCCGTCCAGTCTCTCTGCAGACACCATCATCAGGGAGCTTGGTGCCCAAGGGTCTGTTCCACTGGCCTGGTTAACACTTAATAAAATCATGGACCCAAAATCTCTCTCCACAACCTCCACATTCCACCCTTCCTTCCCCACAAATGCGGCTTGTAAATAACTCACCCTGTATGTCAAGACACTGCCAACATATTCACAGAGCTGGAGAGAGGCCTTTGAAACTCTGACCAAAGACCACCACTGCTGGCTCTCCCGATACCTACCCCGCTGATCTCTACCTCGATGATGCTAGTCCAGCCCCTGCGCTTCCCCTGGCACCTGCTACAACATTCTCCAAGGAGTGCGATGAGAGCCAGAGGGAAACCAAGACATTCTATCACAGACAAACATGGGCAGCGCCTACCAAAATCAGAGAGAAATCCACTCCACTGTCAAAGGCTGGAAGTCACGGGACTGGGGCCCCATTCCTTCACCTCCGATGCCCCTGACACTTCCCCTGACCAATCAGGGAGAAGATAAAAAGAGACCTGGGTGCCAGAGGCTCACATGCATAATCCTAACTACTCAAGAGGCCGAGATCTAAGGACTGCAGGAAAGAAAGTCTGAGAGACTCCTCTCTCCACTAAACTACCAAAAAAGCCAGAAGTTGACCTATGGCTCAATGTGGTTGCACACTAGCCTTGAGCACAAGAGCTCAAGGACAGTGCCCAGGCCTGGAGTCCAAGCCTGAGGAGAGAGACGGGGATGGATGGGAAGGGATCAAAACAGAGAAGCAACGGTCTGTCTTACTAATGGTCAGTCCCATCGCTTAGTGGTGGTTTGGCTTCTTTTGTGGGCCGCCAGCATCCTGTCCACGCAGGACTCTGCCATCCTGGCTGCCTGTGTCCACTCAGGTCATGCTACTGTCTCCCTTGACATGACCACTCACCTCTGCAGAGCCTGGGCAAGCTGCACACCCCAAAAACCTCAGGCTGTCTCCCGCCTTGCAGGCGGCTGGGAAAATATAATTATCACCTAAGAACCCGGTACACACTGCACAGCGGGGCAGGCATTTGGAAGTCAGCAGTCCGGGCATTGCCAGGGGTCATTGCTTAGGACCCCAATATCCTACATACGTGAAATGAAGCACCCATGCCTATTTGACCCCTAACTTCTCAGCAGAAAGAACTAGAATCTAAGGCTCTGGGTCACAGATGAGTTCTGGAAAGGTGGACGGACAAGATACACACGCTGACAGCATCCTGGACAGTACTCCCAAATCAAAGCTGCATGCCGACACAGTGCACCGGCCCATGCGGTCCACGTGTGGTCTGCAGGCCTCCCTCACCCACCCACCGATGTGCCGACCACAGAGGGGGCTGACAGGAGATAGACAGGGCTGCGTGCACACAAAGCCAATGTAGAGACAGGCACGCAGACTTTTTGAGGGAGCAAAACTGCTTTTATCTCTGAATTACTTTTATTTTTTGTCGGTCGTGGGGCTTGAACTCTGGGCCTGGGCGCTGTTCCTCAGCTCTTCAGCTCAAGGCTAGCACTCTACCACTAGAGTCATAGCACCACTTCCGGTTTTTTCTGCTTATGTGATGCTGAGGAATTGAACCCAGGGCCTCATGCATGCAAGGCAAGTACTCTACCACTGAGCCACCTTCCCAGCCCATGAATTACATATTTTATAAAGTTGCTTTGGCATTGTTACTGTTTGGACAGCTCCTGAGAGAAGCTTGAAAACTGAAAGGTCAACCCATGATTCAAAACTTGCCATAGATAATTCTCTTAGCAAACCGTGACCAAAGTCTACTACTATTGGCTAAATGCTGGGCAAGAGCCTGAGGATACAGGCCTGGGAAAGACTCACATGAACGCTCACCAACGGAGAGCTTTCTGTCCCAGAAACCTCTCTCTTCCCTCTGTTGGTGACAGATGAAAAGGAAAGCTATCAATTTCTATTTGTCACTAATGTGAACGTCCAATTGATTGTCTATACGAGTGACTCAATTTAGAGCCACGATAAAAAGTTACATGCTGATCAGAATTTCATAAATCAAATCACATGGTGGCATTAGCAGGCAAGCTCGCCACTCCCAAACCTTCCACAAAGTGAGGAATCCAGCATCAGAAACTATCGGTTTTTATCTTCTTTCTTGGCTCCTTCAATTCTCCCGTCAGCTTCCTGGTTATAATATCTGAATGCTCTAGGTCGAATATTCTCTGCGAAGGCCTAGAGCTCACTCATAGAAGAACCCAGCTAAGTAAAAAAATAAAGTTGTAGTTGTAACAGGGCTCGGGGTCCTAATGAGGCAGAATGTCAAATAACAGCTCTCGGCGGCTCTGCCAGCCCAGGAAACCTTAAACAAGAGAAGAGACTCAAATGCTACCTGCCAATGTGGCTCATGTCACCACCCTGAGTGGGACTTCCCCTGCCACCAGGTCTAGAGCCTCACCGGGTCCCCGAGCCCCGGTTTCCTCATCTGCCGGCTGGCTCCACGCTGAACTCTTGGGTACAATTTGAAGGAAGTAAACGTGTCCAAGCAAGTGATAAAGTGTATTAGCAATGATAATTCTATCTTTCAATTTCCTTTCCCAGAGAGAACATGACATTCACAATGCTGTTTCTGTGGTAAGGGGAGACGCTCATGTCTCCCCCGTACAGCATGGCAGAGACGCTCTGGAAGCAGAGCTGCTGGAATTTCAGTCCCTGTGTGACATCACGCAACTAGCTTAAACTCTCAGAGCCTCTGTTTCTTCGTCTATAATATGGAAGGATTCATTCCCACACACAGATAGGCTAAGACACAGGAAACACTTTACCCAGCCCCTGGCACAGAATGAGAACTTTCTAAGTGGGAGTTACTTTGATCATTAGTATTTAGCACCTTATCCTCAATGATTGGACATTGCACTTAATAAATATTTAAGTGAATTAATGAATCAATGTATTTGTTATTTCAATCAAAACTTTTACCAGCACTTGGTCAAGATCTTTTCTTTGTTTTTTTGAGGGAGGAGGGATGGTTGTGGGGCTTGAGCTCAGGGCCTAGGCAATGTCCCTGAGCTCTTTTGCTCAAGGCTAGCACTCTAAAACTTTGAGCCACAGCTCCATTTCCAGTTTTTGAGTGGTAATTGGAGATAAGAGTCTCACCGCTCACTTTTCTGCCCCCGCTGGCTTCGAATCAAGATCATCTCAGCCTCCTGAGTAGCTATGATTACAAGAGTGAGCCAATGGCGCTGGGCATGGCCCAATCTTTAGCCCAGTCCTGTTCTCTCTTTGAAGTAAGACAGGTCGGTAGACATTTTCTCCTTCTCTTTGTGTTTTCATCACCTTGCCCACCAAGTCGATCAGTGTGAGATCAGAGGAGAGCAAGTGGAATGCGACCTCTTGAGTGTCTCCCATTCCCAGGGGAATGGACGGAAGGAGGAAGGAAGTGCCAGTAAGCCAATGTGACGAGGAAGAAGAGGAGGAAGAGGAGTTTTTGGAGTTGCTTTCCTGGTGGATAAGCTGTGAGTGCAGGAAGAAGACTTCCGGCATCATGGAGGTGGCAGCAGAGAGCTGGGTGTGGCTACAGTGGGGAGGGGGTGGGGGGAGGAGATCCAGGAGGCAGGCTGGAGCATCCAGCATTGATTCAGTTAACAAATACTTATTGAGCACTGAATGCATTAGGGACAAGGACATCATTGGCTAATGTCTGAACATTTTCTAGAAGAGATGAGAGGAGGAAATTGTACAAGGGAATAACCTTCACTTACTCCTGAAGGTGACTCTGCTTCCAGGTGGCTATGGGAACCCAGCCTGCTAGCTCCACTGAAACCTGACTCAAGCACACCAGCCCCTCGGGCCAGGGACTAAGAGCCAGGCCACCATGTGGGCTTGGCACACCACTGCCCCTGTGAACCCGTGTCCTCATCTGCACAGGGATGCGGCTGGAGAACGGATGCTCAGAGTCCTTTATGGCAAGATACAATGACTACGGTCTCTTTCAGGAATGGAGGGCAGCCACGGCGGGGCCAGGGTCTTGTCGGAGCCGTTATTAACTGGTGGTGCCTCAGCCATCACTCAGCCAACCCAAAGGGACAGAAGCAAAATCAAAAAGCATTTTCAGGAGATGGATGACTGCAGGGGGGCTGACATATGTGTGAGGGTGTGGGGAATTTATGCGCACAGTCTCACGGCCATAAATAACATCCCTTTCTGTTACCCAAAACCTCATTGGAGGGGGAAGGAGGGGGGATAAACAGCCGACACTGTGACAGACAATTTGGGTGTCTCTCCAGCCCCACCTCTCACTTGAATGAAAAACAGCCATCACAAGGCAGGGTAATGGGTTTGGCTGCCTCTTTACAAACATCCGTATTGTCACCAGGGACAAGTGGGGCTGAGGACGGAGCAGCCTGGACAATTTATCTCTGCAGTTCCCATAGTCTTTGTAAAGGCAAAGAGAGCTCTGACAGCTATCCATTACGGGGCACTGAGGCAAGCCCCAGGAAAGCTCACCCCTGGAAAGGTGAGAGGAGCTACACCCCCTTTCCCATGCCTCGCCTCTTAAACACCAGAACCCCTGCACTGACCCAGCCTGTCCAGCCAGTCTATGCATAGGACCGCCTGCTGAGCAGCATGGCTACCCGAGTTTTCCTGACCTACTTCTCCTCCCCCTTCCCGCCCTGCTCCACTTCCCCTCCAGAGTTCATGTAATTAGCACCTCTCCACCCCCACGCATCTCAGAGACTTTTAAAAGCTCCTAGCTCCCGGCACAACCAAGGAGACTGGCAAACAGGGCCTGGCATGTCTCTCTCTTTTTTTGGTTTAACTCTTACTTGAGAACTAGAGGAGAGAGTGTGGCCATGAGGCACTGCGATTCTGGCTCTGTCCCTTTCCGCTCCCCATTAGTGACAAATGGAAATGGATGGGTTCCCGCTCCATCCGCTCACTTACAGCGGAGCCACGCTCGCAGCGGATGTTGGATAACTGTGGGCATCTTATAAATGACGCATCTTAAGGATGTGAACTGCTTTTTCATTGCCACTAAACAGAATTAAATTAGGTTTTGAAGTTTCTGTAGAAATGGATGAAAAAAAGGGAGGGAGGACTTTGTTTTTAATTTTAATTCCTTCTCCCCCCCCCCTCTTAAGCATGCAGAGCGGGAGGTTGGGGTGGGGTGAAGGGAGAATTGAGTCTCCTGTCCACGTTTCTGATTTCCATCGGCAGCACTACATCTGCATGCAGAAATGTGCCCACAAGGTGTGGTGGAGCAGTTTGGAGACCTGCAGGTCTGGCTGCTGGTGGGGGACATGTGGCTGGCTAGCATCTCAGCCGCTGGCCTGCCTCTGTCCTTACCAGGGCCCCTGACCACCATCCCTGTGTAAACTTCACTCTGGATATCTAGGACAAGTCCTGGTTACAACTAGACGATGTTCTAGAGCTTTAACTCATTCCCCTGAATCCAGTAACTGCCATCTTTGTTTTTATTTTGTTGGTGGTGGTGGGGAGGAGTGATTTTGGAGATAAAGCCTTGCATACGTTTCTGCCCTGGCGAGCTTTGGAATCATGATCCTTTGGTACCAGCCAGCTGTCTTTATTCGATGTCAGGTTCAGCCCTTGCAGTTCAAGGATTAAGATGTGCATCCTGCCTCGTTCAGTGTACCCATTCCACTCCCACTCCATAGTGGTCTGGAAGGGGGAGCCAGTGACTATCTTTCTGGATTCAACTCCATGTGGAGCAGGTACCCAGGTCTGCCTCTCAGAGTCTGCTGTTGAACCCACCTTCTTGCCACCAAAAGGTTGGGTTTCTCAGTGCCACTCCCAGCACTCATTTCTCCACACTGGCCTCTGACGATCATGCATGCCCACAGAGACAGCCAACTGCTCACCTACTCTGTCCACGAGTCCCACCAATGACCGCACTGTGCCAGCTGGACGGGGCCCTGTCCTCATCCTGCGGCTGGGGCTGTGTCTCCGGTACACAGGTTCAGGGGCACCCTGATCCACAAGTGACTGGCCTCCCTCAGTGCCGGCAGGGGACCTGGCACCTGATTTCCTAAACTAGGGGGGTGGATGGTACAGGTGGCAGCCCTGCCTGCCCACAGCTAGACTTGCAGGTGCACAGCCACAAGGGAAACGGCAGAGGAGAAGCCAACATCACCTCGCTCTCGGAGCCAGTCCATGCCCAGCAGACAGCAAGTCAATGGCTTGGCAAACCAGTGTCACCCAGCAGACTCCTGGAACCAGTCAACTGGTGCCAGAGGCACAGTGCACTGTCTAGGATCCTTCTTCGTCTGATCAAAGAAAGGAAGAGGCCTTTCCTCTCGCCTCGAGCCCTACACTTAGAATCCCCATGGCTGGCATCTCCCTCCTTCACTGGCACTGGGTCAGTCAGGGACCGGGCCAGGAAGCTATCAGCATCTTTACTCTGGACCAGGAAGCTCGGCAGGTTGACCAGGTCGGAGCTGCAAGCCTGTTACTGCCCATCCACCATCGCCATGTCCATGTCCATGTCCACATCCCGCTCTGCGCCACCCCAGCCACACTCAGCATGGTACAGGGTGGTGGGAGCTTCCCACGCGGCCCTGACAGCACAAAGACATCCCTGTGTAAAGCTGGGGGGGGTGACAGTGGAGGTGTCAGCCAGGGCCAGGCTGCACTTACCAATCCTCAGGGAGTGCGGGCTGCAGGAGACCATCAGGAACCACGCAGGAAGCAGCACCAAAGGCGCCGAGACGTGGGGCATCTTCTATAAATCCTCATGGAGCCCTCTGCTGGTCTGGGCATGACATAACTCTGTGGAAGGAGAGAACAAGTGAGTCTGGTACGGCTGGTGGCCACTCCATCTGCCCACCCTCCTCCCCCGGCGGCCTAAGCTCCAGGGAGTACCTCAGGGACAGCTGACAGCCCCTCCACGTGGCCCTACCATGGGATGGCTGCAGGCAAGGACTAAGATAACATGGGAGAAGTTGACACATGCAGGGACTGGCATAGATGAGGGGCTACCATGAAGGTCAGTTCTGCCCTGGCTGGAAGAGGAGAGACTATTCCCAGTAAATTACAGCAGTAGGGAAGGATAAAGCCCACTAGAACAGTAAATAAGCAAATGAGAAGCAGGAAAGTATTAATACTAGAAAACAACAAAACACCAAGAATTAGATCATAGATTTAAATTATAGCCCTAATTCTCCATGAAGACACAGACTGGTTGACTGCATGACAAAAATGGGTCCAACCACTTTATGTCTGCAAGAAACTCACCTTACTGGCAAAGATCCTTTCACAGTTTGTGAACGGATTGGAAATGATATTTGAAACAAATGGAATCCAGAAGCAAGCTGGACTAACTATATTTGTATCCTACAAAGCTGACTTCAAGTCAAATGTAATCTGAAGAGACCGAGATGGTCACTATATAATGGAAAAAAATGCAATCTATATACAAGATACAATGATTGTAAACATGTATGCACCAACACTTGGTGCCTCAAAACAAACACTACTGGACATAAAGGAGTGTTAGGCCTAATACAGTAATAACAGTTGACTTCAATACCTTTCTCTCATTGATATATCCAGACTCCCTTCTGTCTCACCTCCAAAAGACTACCAGTGCAAAAACTCCAGTTAACCTACACTATAGAATGGCCTTACCATACATGTACAGAATATCCTGTCCAATAACTACATAATACATATTCTATATCAGCAGCTCATGAAGTTTTCCACAAAATAGATCATATACAAAGCAAGTCTTAGTAGATGACAAAAATAATATCTTACATCTTTTCAAACTAGAAATCAACAGCAAGAGAAATTATGGAACTTGTACAAAAAGCATACTGATTGATCAATATTCTATTGAATAACCAGTGGGTTCTTGAAAGTATCAGCAAAAAAAATTGTAAAATTCCTACAATCAAATGAAAATAAAAACATGACATAACAGAATCTATAGGATACTACAACAGAAAAGCTAACAGTGAAGTTCATAACTATGAATACCAACATTAAAAAACCAGGAGAGATCTCAAACAAACAACCTAACAATGTATCACAAGATCTTAGAAAAATAAAACAAGCCACATCACAAACCATTAGAAGGAAAGAAATAATAAATATCAGAGTTGACATTAATGAAATCTAAAAGATAGAATGATCAATAAAACAAAGAGTTGGTTCTTGATTAATTAAACAAAGACATGGTTCTTGAAAAAGATTAACAAGACAAAGCTTTACTCAAACTAATCAAAAGGAAGAGAGAAGACCCAAGTTAATAGAGTTAGAGATGAAAGGGGGATATTACAACAAAAACCACTGAAATCCAGAGAATCATTAGGGAATATTGTAAAGTAACACTCCAATAAGTTGGAAAATCTTAAAGACATGAACAAATTTCTAGATTCATAGGACCTACAAAAATTGAACCGAGAGGATATAAAAAAACCTAAACAGATCAATAATAAGTAATGAGTTTGATGCAGTAATAAAAAGTCTCTCAATAAAAGAAAGCCTAGGACCAGACAGATTTACTGCTGAATTTTATCGGATCCTTAAAGAAGTAGCACCAATCTTCCCAAACTATTCCATTAAATAGAATGAGAAGAAATGCCTCCAAACTCATTCTCTGAAGTCCATCCTTCCCTGATAACAAATGTAAGTAAAGATATAACACATAGACATAACAATCTCCAACAAAGTATTTGCACAATGAATTCAATCAAACTTCAAAAATAAGATCAGAGGCCATGAGCAACTTGCTTGGTTCCATTGACAGGGATCAAAGGGTGGTTTTCAACTTATAAATCAATAAACGTAATACAGCACATTAGCAGAATCAGAGACAAAAACTACATGATTGTCTTAATAGGTAAAGAAAAAGCATTTGATAAAATTCAACATCCTTTAATGATAAAAGCCCTGAAGAAATTAGGTGTCAAAGGTTTATACTCCACCATAATAAAAGCCACACCTGAAAATCCCATCATGAATACCAAACTGGATAAAAACTGAAAGTCTTTTCTCTAAAAAAAAATCAAGAACAAGGTAAGATTGTCTACTCATGTCTACTCATCATTCTTAATCAATACAGTACTTGAAACTTTAAGAGAAATGTCAAGAAAAAATTAAGGGGATGCAAATGGGAAAGAAGTTAAATTATCTCTATTTGCATATGATATGATCCTATAATTAAAAGACCCTAAACATTCACCGAAAGACTTTTAGCTATGATGAACAAATTCATCATACAGATCAACACCTTTAAAAGATCAGTGCTAGTCAGGCACCAGTAATTCATGTCTGTAATCCTAACTACTCAGGAAGCTAAGATCTGAGGATCATGGTTGGAAGAAAGCCTGGCAAGAAAGTCTATGAGACTCTTATCTCCAATTAACCACCAAAACCCAGAAGTAGAGCTGTGGCCCAAGTGGTGGAGCACTGGCCTTCAGCACAAAAGCTCAGGGAAAGCCCTGAGTTCAAGCCCCAGGACGGACACACACACACACACACACACACACACACACACACACACACACACACACACACACACACACACACACACACACACACACACACACACACACACACACACACACACACACACACACACACACACTATCAATGCTTTCTACTACACCAATAACAACCCTACTAAGGGAAAAAAAAAGTCAAGAAAAACAATCTGATTCACAATAGACCCCAAGAATAAACCTAGCCAAGGAAGTAAAAAGGTAGAAGTTTTTAATAAGATGACATAGCCATCAGAAGATAGAAAGAACTCCTACATTCATGGAACAGCAAGATTAGTATTGTTAAAACTGCCAGACTACTGAAAATTACCTACAGACTCAATGCAAAGCCCATCAAAATGTCAAAACAACAATTTTCACGGTGCTGGAAAAAAATAATCCTAGAATTCTTATGGAAGCACAAAAGACCCCACATAGTCAAAATAATCCTCAGCAAATAAAGCAATGCTGGAGGTGGTCCCAATGCCCTGGATGAAATTATACTAGAGTTACAGAAACAGAAACAGCGTGGTCTGGCATAACAACTCTGAAACTTCTGCAGTGAAACATGGGGGGAAAACTGCAAAATAAAGGAATAATCAATGATTCCTGAACAGGGCTCCAGCAGCTCAGGAAATAGTAGCAAGGACTGACCAATGAAATTGTATCAAACTAAAAAGCTTCTGTAGCAAAGGAAATAGTTTTATCATAATGCCACAGCCTATCAAATCGGATAAAATCTTTATCAGTTACTCATCCTTTTAAAAAAGGCTAAGATATGTAATTTATGGAGAATTCAAATTTTTCAAGACCAAAAGAACAAACAATCCAATCAACAAATGGACAAATGAAAAGACTTTTCAAAGGAAATATAAATGTCAATCGATACATGAACAAAATAATCAGTATCTTTAGTGATCAAAATAATGTAAACCAAACCTACATTTGATGGTAGTACACAGCTATAATTCCAGGAACTCAGAAGGCTGGGACAGGAAGATCACTGATAAAGACCAGAGTAGGATAATGTTACCGGGACCCTATCTCAACAATAAGCCAGTCATGGTGACACACATCTTTGGTCCTAGTTACTCAGGCTGCAGAGGTAGGAGGATCATGACATGAGACCAGCTATGGCAAAAGCACAAGATTCTCCCTAAAAATCTAAGTAAAAGCACACAGACTGAGGAGCAACTCAACTGGGAGAGCATTTGCCCAGCACATGTGAGGCCCCAGAGTGAAACCTTAATCCTGAGACAGAGTCCAACTCATCCCCGTCAGAATGGCCACCATCAAGAAAACAAAAGAAACCCCACAAATGCTGGAGAAAAATTTAGGGGGGAAAGGAACTCTATGCACTGTCGGTGAGACTGTAAATGTGTGCAGCCACTGTGAAATCAGTATGGAAGTTCTTCAAAAGCTAAAACTGCAATTACCATGTGGCCCAGCTATACCATCTGTGGGCATATACCCAAGGAAGCTGAACCTGGTATGCATTAGCCACACCCACACACCCACGTGCACCGTACCACCACTCCAAATGGAGCGGTGCCTGGCAGTGGATGACTGGGTAAGGAAAATATGGTCTATATACCCTGTGGAGTATTATTCAGCCATAAAGAAGAATGAGACCTATCACGGGGAAATGGATGGAAATCGTTATGTTAACAGATCATCATAGATACTGATCACCTTAAGCAAAATAAGTCAGATTTAGAAAGACAAATATCCACTGTTTTCTCTCCTATGTGCAATCCAGGAGGGAGGGAAAGACATAAGAGTAGAAAGGGGGAACTACTGGGAATAGCAGGGGGAGGAGAGAGGGAGGGTAAGAGAGAGTAACGCGGATGAATGTGATCAAAGCGCTTTATGCCCCTTTCAGAATGACAGCACGAAACCCACTATCATGCAATTAATATACACTTTTCAAAATGAGGTTCAGTCAGTGCGTAGGGAGGGGCCTGGCCCGAGGCTCCTGGGGCACTGAAGATCCGTCTTCGCTTGGGTGTGTTCAGTGTGGGAGAAGAACTCTTGAGGGGAGGACTTCACACTTGTGTTCTCCGGGTATGCAATGCATCAGAAGTTGCTGTCATTACGGTATCCCCGTCCCGATTCCATGTTCCAGCCACAGCCAGCACCTTTTAGCTCCTGTTCTCACCCTGAGACTTGTGAGAATAGACCCCTCAGAATTAAGGGCAGTACTTTCCCTCAGTGGCTGGTGGTTGCAAGGTCTATGCCTGAGATCTCGACCTGCCCTGACAGAGTTAAGGGAGCGGATGGCTTCCAGAAGCGGAAGCATGCCTCCTTGCCCGGGGCACGGAAGGTTTCTAGCAATCCTCACCAAGAGAGACACAGGGGAGGGATAACAGGAGGACTGTGGGTAAAGGAAACATCACAGGAGGCCGGGAACTTCATTCTTTAACTCTTGGGTGCGGAGGCAGAGATGGATCGATGTGAGCGCAGATCCAAGGAGCTGCACTTTCTCATGCACTGCGGCTCACACTGACTGCTCAGAGACTGCTCGCTAGGGTGTCAGCCCGGCCGAGGGGCAGCTGGGTCCCCATTCCTGTGGCAGAACCATGTGTTCAAGTATCTCCAAGAACCTGGAGCATTCAGCCTACGTGAAGGAGCGCCATTTACACACAGCTGACTTCCAGGCCTAAGGAAGGGGATAGTGCTATAATCTCAAGAAGCATTCCTTTTTTCCTCTAAATGATTAAAATGTTTTTAGTTCATGAAAGCCAAACTGCTAGGTTTTAAGATTCATCTAAACATCCAACTGGGAGTAAGACCTCATGACGGTTTGGGGTTCTTTTTGTTCTGTTTTTGCAGAGAATCTGCAAGCTCCATCTCTCAGGAGAGCGGTGGCCTCAGAGCCTGCCTGACCCCCACTCCCGTGTGACCTTGAGCACCGCACTTCACTGTGCCTCATCTGTCCCAGAGCTTGTTTGACAGAGCCAATGCAATCAACCCTGGAAACCACTCTGCGAACCACTGAGGCTCCCGCACGCGCAGCACGGAGGGTCTCTTTGTTCTTGGAAGGTCTGGGGAGAGATTGATTTGTGTCCTCACGCCCGGGCTGCACAGCTGAGAGCCAGGAGCAACCCCAGATCTCGGCCATTCCTGTTCTGAAGTGGGGTGGCAGGGTTCAGCCATGCTTCGGAGAGCCACATGATCAAGGAAAGTCACGCCTGCATCAACTAGTGCAGCTCTGCCATCACATGAAATTTACAGTGGCTAATCTGACACCTACTTAGCAGTCTGCATAATTATTGTGTAGCATGCTATTTGGGCATAAATGGAAGATATTTGACATAAATGACTATAGTTAGTAATACTTTTATAGAGTCTAACCAGATTTTCACAGTTCTTTCCTTTGTGACAATTCACTTATCCCTTCAACAATATTTATGGAGTCAGTAGCATATACCAGGCACTCATGTAGGCCTTGGAGATGCAAATTCAGAAGTCTGAGTATTCAGAGACAAAGCTTTCCTGGGTCTCAATGACATGGTTCTGAACGCCGGGACATGATCCCTGAAGAACTGGACTGAAGGCAGACTGACCCTGGGCCTTGTCAGGCACAGTGCCCCTCAGGGCCTGTTTCCTCATCCACATCAAACACAGGAAGAGCAGTGCCTACCTCTGGAGTGAGCAGCACCAGGGAAGCAGGGAGTAATTTGGACTCTTCCCCCTGTGTCTCCAGCACCAGGCCCAGGCTGGTACATAGTAGGTGCTTACCAGGTATCTGTTGAGGTAATCAGAGAACTCGATCAGAGGGTGTGTGTGTGGAAATGCTAAGCGTTTAACTATGGTAATTTACATTCAGGGACCTTGCTCATGAGGAACTTATAATTCAGGAACAATCTCCCCATGCACATACATTAGATTCCCGCCACCCTTTAGACCTTCACTGACCAAGGCTTGAGAACATCATTTATCACACAGTTCTGTGGCACTGGACTCACGCTGTCTCTGCATAGCATCTAGGGCCCCACCCTCATGCCTCCACTCTGAGGACAAACCCCACGGGCCAGGGGCTGTACTAAACCTCTTATTCACAGCTCCACTTCCAGCACCTTGGACAGCGCCTTGCACGGACCTGCCACAAACACGGCTGGCTGTCAATGATGGGTGGTTATTTAACTTCATACTCTTTTCTACCATTGGGGGAAGGGTGCATCCACCTGGCACACTTGCCCTGGGGTCTGTTATGAGTAGAAGCTCAATAACTGTTTGCTGATTCGTGCCCTGTGGTCACTGGGTAGAGACACAGCCTGCAGACAGCTCACCGCATTCGTGCAGGCTCCCGCTCCCTGCCCCTGCTAGCCTGGCTGTGCTGAGCCGGTCCCTCCTCTGTTGTATCTCTCATCCTCAAAGGGCCACCACCTCATTAATCGTGATCATTCTGGGGCGGGCTGGAGAAGTGGCTGACAGCCACCAGACAGTGTTTGGCGGTAGGGAGGACAGGAGAAATCAGAGGGGCAGCCAGATTAATTACAAGTTTTCTCTTGGCTCTGGGCAACAAGATCTTGATTACTCCCCCTGACGCTCCAGGCTGCTCAAGACAAATGGACATGAACTCTTCTCTGCTGTTCTCTGACTCCCCTGCCTGCGAGAAACTCTGAACAGAAGCGAGTTGCTTGCAAGGACCATGCAGGGGTGGCAGGGAGGCCAGGGCAGCAGGGACAGGGTGCCCCAGGCCCAGCTTCCTTAATGGAGGAGCAACCCCCATGGCTTAACACCACTAGGCAGTGTTTTGTGGGTATTTCATCTCCCTGGTAACAGCTGATGCCAAGATACATAGCTCTCAGGCGCTGGCAGGCAATACTTTGAGCCTCAGTTCCTGATGCCATCAAATGAGGGAAACAGACCAGGTGTTCTCTGAGGGTCTAAGAATTGAATTCTGCAGTAACATGACAGTTACTGGACATCCACCATCTATGAGGTGTCATTTTAGAATCATCTCCTAGCAGAAGCCTATAAGGCAGGTGCACCTCTCCTCCCCCACCCCTGCAGGTGGGGGCAGACCTCCCCAGGTCACACAGCTGGTAACAGGCCACTTCACTAGGGCCCTGCCCTCCCACAACCCACCCCACTCTACACCCACCTCCGGCTATGTTTGCAAAGCTAGCACAAAGGTGAGGAAGCGTCAGAATGGTTTGACAACATTGGAACATTGGAAAGCCAATTCGACGCAGTGGACTTCAAGCCTCCTGCTCATGCTGGCAAATCGAAGGTGAGTACCTGAGGAAGGAGGCTGGAGCCCTCTGGGAAGGCGCTTCACCCCAGCGTCCTTGACTTCAGCATTTCCCACAAGGAGGAGATGCTCCCAGGGCTGGGATGGGTTACTACGGGGCAGGTTCGTCGGGGGAGAGGGGCATCGGCGCCTAGAGATGGGCTGGATTTGACTCATTCCAATACACAGAAGATTGACGGCTAGTCCCGCGCTGACTGACGGGAAGAGAGAGCCCAGGAGCTCTGCAGCACAGATGCCACAAAGCCGAGAGGTAGGGAACGGGGCACAGCCATTCCAAATTCTCAAGCAGCACAAACGTACCTCAGCCCCTTCTCCCCTCCAAACCATTCACCCCCTGGAGGATCTCAGACTGAACCCCTTAGTGTACCCTAAATACATCTTCCACCAGAGGCCAGAGAAAGGTGCCTAGCTTCCCATCTCAGGTGTTGCTATGTGTCCTTAAGTTCAGTGTTGAACTTCTCTGAGGTTTCCGTCTACACTGTCAACTGGATGACAAGTCTTTCTCCTTGGGAAGGAAGGTGCCTAGGTCCTGGGCATAATGCAATCGGTAAATGCGAACCTCTTCCCTTCTTTCTTCTCTTCAGTCCAGGCAGCCAGGCCCATGTCCACATCTTCTCTCACCAAGACAGAAGCCCATGTCTACTTGCTGGTCTGAACTTACAGCCCTCGTTCCAAAATGCTGCACCAACTTAATCTCCTCCTACAGGCTCCTGCACACTCGCTCAGCCTCAGCCTGGCACACGAGGAAAATGAGAAGATGACAGATGAGATCTGTGCGACCTTGTGCCTGTCACTTGACTTCCCAGGACTTCCACGTCCTCTGCTGTAAAGGGGAGGAATTATGCTCACACCATCTAACTCACAGGGCTGCTAAAAGGATCGAATGAGGTACTGGATGTAGAATTGCTCTGCAAATAAGTGCTCTGTGTGTGTGTGTGTGTGAGAGATAGAGAGAGAGAGAGAGAGAACATGCACCGACATGGAAGCTGAACTCAGGACCTCATGCTCTCTCTTGGCTTTTTTTGTTCACGGCCAGTGCTCTACCACTTGAGCCATACCTTCAGTTACAGCTTTTAGATGGTTAACTGGAAATAAGAATCTTGCAGATTTGTCTGCCTGGGCTGGCGTTGAGCCTCAATCCTCAGATCTCAGCTTCCTGAGTAGCTAGAATGACGGGTGTGAGCCACCAGGGCCCGGCTGTAGAGTACTTCTGCAGCACCATAGAGTATGCTGTTTTCTTTCATACCCTGGACTGGCCCAAGCAGGCAAATACATACAGTCCTACTGTGATTGGTGTTCCACTCATTCCATGAATATACTGAACCTGCTATGAGTCTATTGCCTGGCAAGCAGTTTTCAGCCCTTGGACACAGCTCCTGCCCCCATGGGGCTTACAGTCTGGGACGTAAGGAGACCCGAGTGGGAAGCTGGAACTGTGGCTCACATCTATAATCCCAGCTATGCAGAGAGCCCAGTCAGGAGGACTGCAGTTCAGGGCAGCCCAGGAGAAATGCTCGTGAAACTCAAAACAAAAAAGCAAAATAAAACAAGCCAAGTATGGAGATACATGGCTACAACTCCAGCTCCCTGGGAAGGTAGGGAGATCTTGGTCCAAGGCCGGTCCAAGCAAAAGTGCAAAACCCTATCTGAAAAATAAGATAAAGCTGGGAGTCAGTGGCTCATGCCTGTAATCCTAACTACTCAGGAGGCCGAGATCAGAGGATCTGAGGATCGCAGTTCAAAGCCAGCCTGGGCAGGAAACTCTGTGAGACTCTTATTTCCAATAAACCACTCAGAAAACCGGAAATGGTGCTGTGGCTCAAGTGTTAGAGCAGTCACCTTGAGCTGAAAAAAAAAAAATAATAATAAGATAAAACAAAAAGGAGTGGAGACATGACTAGAGGCCTAGTACTTGGGAGTGGGGGAAGGAAGGAGGGAGAGCAAGAGAGATAGAGGGAGAAGGAGAGAGGGGGAGGGGGAGAGAGAGAGAATGAGTAGAGGGGAGGAGATGCCATCATTAGGGATGCTGAATGCAGAGAAGAGGATGTTCCCAGGGGTGGCAGGGATGGTAAGAGGAAGATAGCTGTTAGACTTGAGTCAGCTCTGACAGGGCACACGGCCCAGTCAGAGAAAGCGCGTGGCCCCACAGGTCTCTGACAGACACTGCATGGTGAGCTTCAGAAGTGGCCACGTGTCCAGTGGAACAGAAAAGCCCACTGTGGCAGGGCAGGCTTGCTCATCAGAAGTGGCCTCCCGAAGGCAGGACAGACTCCCCCCCCCCCCACCCCCTCCACCAGCACTCCACCCACCCTGCATTCCCGGAGATAAGGTACGCACCCTGCACCTAAAGCCAATTTCCCTGTAAAACTTGCTTTGAATCAACACCTCTCACAGACAGGGTGCAAAGGCCATGGCTCCAGTCTGCCCATTGAATGGGAGGTCGGCTCAACCACAGCCAGGGCCCTGACGGCCAGATGCAGCCAGCCGGGGAGGCAAACAAGGGGAAGGGCAAGACTGGCTGTGAATGGCCCAACATGTCCCTGGCACTTATCGGAGGCCAGCAGGCTGGATCTGGAGGGAGAACAGCTCCTGACAGAGACCCCGTGAGTGGACTCTTTGAAACGAAACAGCCCAGTACTAGAGCTATGTGCTCAGGTCCCAGAGACGCTGCAGTGTGTGTGTGTGTGTGTGTGTGTGTGTGTGTGTGTGTGTGTGTGTGTGTGTGTGTGTGTGTGTGTGTGTGTGTGTGTGTGTGTGTGTGTGTGTGTGTGTGTGTGTGTGTGTGTGTGTGTGCGCGCGCGCATGCACACGCGCCACAGAGGAACAGAGCAGGCAGGGGGAGGGGAGGGGAGGGGAGGAGATAGCTCATAGGACAGTTGGAATCACCGCTCTCCTGTGCCGGCCTCTGTGTGCCAGTCATAAAGCAGCTGGCTGTCAGGACGGGAGAAGAGGAGATGCAGGGGTGAGCCGGACGCTGAGACAGGGCTCCAAGCAGGATACGGTCAGCATGTCAGCCAGATGGCTGTTCTGGACTTAACAATGAGGTGCTTAGGTCAAAGTCAAAGGCAGAGGATGGGACTCTAATTAACGTCAGCGATAAAAAGGAAATCCGGAGCTGGGAGATGGCTGGGTACAGATAAGGAGCCCTGCTTCTGGGCCTGGATCTATAGCTCCCCAGATCCATCCTGTCCAGAGCCCCCCTCACGCGCACCCCGGAGTATAGACACCATTATCGATCAGAAGATAAAGCTCTAGTGGTTCTTTCCTCAGTCACTATCTCTAGACCCACTCATTTCTTGGGGAAGACACAGGACCAGCCCCTCACCGCTCCCAGAGACAGAAAACTCAGAGCACAGCAACACTAGAAACTGAATAAAGGCTACAACAGAGAGCACCCCGTGCAGAATTCAGAGTGGCAGATTTATTCTATTGGAGTCAGCCCATCTTAGCTGGTCCTTGCTCTCGTGGCCCGGCCCGCCTCTTCCCTTCTGTCCAGCTCAATTAGCACCAATAGCCACCACGCAGGGCGAGACCTGGCACAGGCTCCCGGGGGGGGGAGGGGGGCTGGCAGCGGGAAGCAGCAGCTGGGCAGCCATCCCCGCAGAGGAGTTAGAGTTCCGTGGTCAGGAGTGGGAGGGAGCCTCACATTTATTCTAGAGTGTTCTCTACTGTTTGCATTTTAAACACCAGAGGTTGGATTAACTCTTTTCAATTAAAACATCTGGTCCATCATCTCAAAAAACAAGTATCCTGGATTGCTTCCTTGACCAGACCCAATATTGGGGCACACTCCTTGTCCCCAAGCCTGCCCCCCTCCCCCGGTGCAGTGTGCGATGCACACCTGTGCTTAGACAAAGTTGGCTGATGCTTCTCTGCCCAGGTCTCCCGGCCTCTCAGAACATCCAAAGCTGCCCGTGAGAAGCTGAGCTGCTGCTCAGAGCTGACCCTGAGTCTCCAAGACCCTCACGGTTCGCCCAGCCAGTCCCAGCCCACCACAGCTACCATCTACCTGTGCAGCCCAGCCATCCCAGCCTCCCCTACAGGTCGCTGCCAGAGTAGAAGGCTGGGCCCTCTCCGCTCAGCCACAGGGTGACTTGGGAAATCTTCCTTAGCACCCCACAACTCCAGCATATAATCTCACAGAGACCTTAGCAAAGGAGAGCAGAGTCTCCCAGCAGCCAGAATGGGGAGAAAGATCCGGAGTGCTGCCCCTCCTCCCAGCAGGGGGCATCCATGTGACGGGGATGCGTCCAGTAACCCCACAGACACGCGGGCCCTAGGCCCACGCTAACTCCTGAAAACGCTGCTTTCCTCAAGGGGACCTTGAGAAACAGGATGACCTGGTGTGAAGAGTGACAGAGGGACACACCCCCACTCAGGACACACAGCCATGGGGCAGCTCCCACCGGCAGGGCGGCCTCCACCACCAAACAGATAGCAGGGCTGAAGGTCACCCCAGGCCCCTGCAGCTGGGGTAAGAACCTTGGGAGATGTGGCCCACAGTCCCAGGCCTGCCCTTGATGCGCTGGGAGCCCACATGATGGGCACCATGCCCGCCGGGCAAGTTGTCTATTATGTCTGACAGCCTAGAGACAGAGCCTAAGATTCTCAGAGTGCTGAGATTCTGCCAAGGCCAAGGTTAAGGAGGCTGGATGCCATCCTTTGGGCAGTAAGGAGCCCCTATGTTTCTGACAAGAGGACGGTAACCTGAGCTATGCATTGAGGAAATCACATGATCACGAGCCTGGCAAGGTTAAGGGACACCCAGCCACGTGTAAGGGGACACGTGGTTGGAGAAGCCAGCTCTAAAGGGATCTGACCTAATATCCCTCCAACCTGAGAGCATGGAGATCTCCCCAGAAACCGCAGCCAAGCGAGCGTCAGAAGCGCATGCTCTGAGGCTCTCCAGGTAAGACAGAATCCCAGCAGCTCTGGGATCAGCTTCAGGAAGACACAAGGCAATCTTAGGGTCTGGATCAGGCCCAGATGTGAGCCCGGCTACGGACTCGCCTGCAAAACAACAGACAAACAAAACACAATCTGAACTTGGAATCAGAGGGCTGCGCTTAAACCTGGCTTTCCTGAGCGAATGCAATCTCTCCACACATCCGTCTGCGGGGATGCAGGAGACACGCCGCCTGCCCTATTTCACAGTGTTGCTCAGAGATCAAAGATGTTGGATGAGAGAGACGTTTTGGCCACATGGAATCACAATTAAGGAGAGATGTTCCTAAATGGGATTTCTGCAGCCGGATAGTTCTTGGCATTCCTCTCTCCCTAGTTTAAGTTCTGGGACCTAGGTCAGACTCCGAAGCTCTTAGATTCATTGTGAATACGTTACCTTGCAGATGTTTTCTGCGATACATCTAAGTGTTTTCCACCGTTGGAGCTCAGTAAACGTGTGATTAATTGGTCAAAGTAAACCAGTGAGGATGCTTTAAATCTATTTGTCTTGTCCTAATCAGTGCCTTATCTGAATAACAATGCTAGTAAAAGTAAATAGTTAAGATGGGAGGCCACCTCCCCCAATTCTTCCCATTCACTGAACTGCACTGAGGTTCGGGGAGGCTGCGGTCCCTAGTGCAGCTCCACTACTCACTAGCAAAATGACTGGGTACATGCTCTCCCCCTCCAAACCTCACCTTCCCCAGCTTCCTAAAACTTCTCCCAAAGATCTGCTGCCATGTCTGTATGCCTGCAAACAGCACCGGCCCAAAGCCTGGGTACAGGCACTGTCCACAGCCAAACCACAACCACCAAAGGGCAGAGGCTGTGTGGGGAGAGTGCCGGGGACAGCCAGTTGATGAGGCCCCTCGCTGCTGCCTCTGAGAAGCAGCTGACCCACAAAGCCATCTTAATGTCTTCACCAGCCAATGGCATCTGGAGTTGGGGGCACCAAAGGGCTCAGTCACCCTTTTGGTGCTAACCCAGCTTTAATGGTGCAAGTGAGTGACAAACAAGACCCACCTGCTGTGCTCAGCAACAAAGCCCGGCAGGAGGGTAATTGCCCAGAACTTGAGCACGGGGGGACACAGCGGCACGGAACACGGGAAGAACAACTTCCTAATGTTTCTCTTTCCACACAACCCACCCACGGGGCAGCCAGCAGGCAAAGGAAGGCAAGGCGGGCGGCAGATGGGAACTTTCCAGAAGCAAGGGAGGAAGGCCCTTGTGAATGACCACTGCTGCCCCATCTAGCCCAGCCCCTTCACACACTGGGCCAGCCACATATGGCCTCGTGGTTCTCCATGAGCCCAGCCAGCATCTAAGCCGTGTCTGGGCCTCACACCAGGGGAGACTGAGGGCTTAACGAGGCTGGGTTAGGCAGTGGGAGGTCACGTGCCCTCGTGTGTTCATTCATTTGCTCATCTACACACTCAGCAGGCATTTGCAGGAAGAAGCTAATATGACAGAAGCATTCTCTTCAGGGCCCCTGTGTGCAGAGGAGATGTGCACAGACATCAGTTACCCAACACGGGCCAGGAACTGTAGACACACAGCCAAGGTGAAACATGGTGCTAACAGCAGGCAGAAAGCTCCTGGCACTGCCCGACATGCTGGAAGCTTTGCAGAGAAATGAATCCTTACACTGGACTTGAAGGACACACACAAACACACACACACACACACACACACACACACACACACACACACACACACTACACATCATATGCACGCACACAGGAAAGGCCATGCATGCCGATATGCACACTAGACATGTACTTACACATTCACACATACATGCATCCTCATGCGTGCACACATGCGTCCTCAGGTCCTAGACACCTAAGAGGAAAGCAGAAGGCCTGGGACTCTCTTATCTCCACTGTGCTCTTAAGCTCTGAAACCAAAAGGCAAAGGATGAGCTGAGGTGCACAGCACTGGGGCATATGTGCAGTCCTCATGGTGCACTGTGCTGTAGACTGCAGTCATGGAAGGAGCCCTTCACCTTCTTCTGGAGGGCTCACTGAGGAATGACCAGACGTGCTCCTGGCTTGGCCAGGAGGAACAGCCTTCCTCCTCCAACTCCTTATCCTCCTCCTCGAGCTCTGGCTAGGAGAAGGCAATACAGAGAATGGCGGATGTGTGCTGCCTTCTAGAACACCGTACTCAGTTTGCATGTGACCGTCTCCCAGAGGCCACATGCTGAAGGCTGGCTGGGAAGCCAGTGAAGGGCCCTGTAAGAGTAGAGCCTAGTGGAAGGAAGTGATGTCACTGGGAAAAGACCCACCCTCCTCTTTCTCACCCTCCTCCCTTTCCCCCTTCCTCCCTGCCTTCTTCCCATCTTGAGGTACACAGGACTCCTCTACCACATCCTCCACAACCACATACCATGATGCCATGCCGCACCACAGGCCTGAAAGCAAGGTTGGCCAATCACAGACTGAAACCTCAGAAGCCATGAGCCAAAGCAAACCTTCTCCTCCCTATAACTAGTTTACCTCGTGTACTTCATCAGAGTCACAGAGCACTGACTAACACAGCTGCTTCAATCCAAGCTCCATCACTTTCTAGCTCACTCTCTGAGTCCCAGTGGGACAGGGAACAGAGGAAAGGAACCGAAGGAGGAAGGGTCAACCTGTTGGGCCATGCCAAGACCCCCTGCACTGCAAGCACAGCCAGCAGAAAGCAAGAAAGAGAGCGCCTCCTCCATCCAGGGTACTGCAGAGGTGGCTGGGTCCGTGTGTGCCTTCTAGACTGTGCTCACCCCCCCCAGGAGCCGGTCCCCACCCTTCCAGGGTCAAGGGCCACCTTGATAGAAATGACGTCATGAGCAGCTCAGACAAGGATTTCAAATCCCTGAGAAGTGTCCAGGGCCATGCTTTGTAAAAATTACATTTATTTAAGAGAAACCACAGAAAACTACTTCTGATCTCTCCAAAAGGCCAGCCCTGGCTCACCACGCCACGTGCTATCTTCTAAGACATTCTTGAGAAACATCAGGACAGGCTGGACTCCGGGGATGAATTCTCGATCTATTACGCACTGGCTGTGTGATCTCACACAACTTACTTCACAGCTCGCTGCCTTGTTTCCCACGTGTGGAAAGGGCAGTGGCTGAGCGGGGCCTCTGCACAGAACCGGGGGAGTCAAGTGAGCATTAGAAGAAACCTGGGAGGGTACGTGGCACACAGGATGGGATATGGGTTCAGAAGGGATCCTTCTGTGGGCAAAGGGGCTCCGGAGAAAGAGCAAAACTTCTCAGTGTGGCCTTTCTACACTCTGTCCCTCCCAGGGAAAATAAATAACAGGGTGAAGCAAATGAACAGATTAAACCTGCTTTTGCCCTTGATCACCCCAAGGAATAATTACTCTCGGTGAGAATCTTCTTTAAGCAACACGAGTGGCCGCGGAACGGGAAGGACTGTCTCCGGCTCTTTATGTACCAGGCTCTCTCTAAAGCACAGGAATCCACAGATATTTGCTATGCCGCTCAGCACAAGATGTTTGAATAAACATGAAGGCTCAATCAACAGCACACAGCCAGGGAGGCAGCCTGTGAAAGGGATCTGCCAAGTGCCAGGAAAAAAAAACCCAACAAAACCCAACCTGTATCCCACCAGAGCAACCTGACATTGTGTTTCAATACACTCGTGTGCCTCACTCCCTTTGGCACTTGCCGGTGAAAATGACATGGCCAGACACCCCCTCCTCCCTCCTCCCCTGGAGAGCAGCAGCAGCAGCGGCTCCCGCCCATCTGGCTCTCCCTCCAAGCATGGGGTCCTCCCCCGCCCCCTTCTGTCTCCTGTCTCCTCCCTTCACCCATATCCTCCATCTCTTCTGTTCTGCTGGCCACCACATACAGGCCTGTGTCCAAGAAGGCCTAGAAAGAGGGGTGTCCTCGGAGACACCCCTGCATGCGTCTGTCTCTGAGGGTGAGGAACCATGGAAGTCCCAGAAAACATCCTTGCTGCCTACTGGACAGCAGGGTCGCCAGCCCCAATCTTCCAACTCTAGGGTTTGAGTCTGGAACGATGAGAACAACACACCCTGTACAGAAGGATCTGGACTGATGACCTCGGCTCCCCGCAGCTGCTTTCCTTAGGCACTGGGAAGAAAGTCTCATGGATTTTCCTGCCTAGGCCAGCTTTGAACCGTGATCCTCAGATCTCGGCCTTCTGAGCCACAGATAGAAGTGTGACACAACTGAGATGTGTTCATTCATTCATGGATTCATCCAACCACTCTCTGGGGGTAGCCAGTATTGCTAGACACTAGTCTAAAAATGAAAATGTCACTGTGGGTCTGGAGCCCTCATGTGATCCTACAGATGCCCTGAGAGACAACAACGTGGCACCGGTGGTACCCAGAGGTGAGACTTCGGGGGAAAGCATCAGAAGAGCAGCAGCTGACCCGCAGGGACAAAACAGTAAAGAAGACATGACTAAGAATACTGAAAACATCATGCTCATGAAGGTCAAAAGCTAAGTACCCATCCGCCGCAGAAGAGATAAATGATATAGTCATGTGGTAGAATACTATGCAGCAGAGAAAATGAACAGGCTCTAATATGGATGAATCTCACAGACACAAAGAATTCCAGACACAAAAGGAATATATGGAATAATTCCATATCTAGAGTTCCACAGTGTGTAGGCAGAACTTAGAAGTCAGCACGATGGATCCCTTGCTGGGGGGGTCAGAGAGGAGCAACTGGATGGTATTTCTTCATCAGATGCTGGGTATAATGGTGTATTCACTTCCTAAAAAAAGGCAAAGCTGTGCACTTGGGATTTGTATATCTTCTAGGTATGTTTGGCATACTTCTGTGGGAAGGTTTACATTAAAGCAACCTTTGAACACCTCTGTACAACTACTTAAAGATGTTTTTTAAAAATCTGAGATGAATAGCCTGACAGAGCAGGGGTCTCCCTGGGTCCTGAGCCCCTCTGCTCCCCTCCCCGTCCCTCCACACTCGCTCACTGACCCGTGTCCTCTCCAACCTCTCTGAAGTCACCAGGAAAGCATCAGTGGAAGCCATTCATACTAAACTGTTTATGACTGCCCGTGGCTCCCCAGGAGTACCCTTCCCTGTGGGGGCTCCCCAGTACCAGAAACAAAAACCAATGAACCAACACAATGTGGCTCCTCCGCTGTGCAGGTGGGAATGACGGGGTTCGGACCTCCATGGTCCCATCAAGTCACAGCAGAGCATGGCAGAGCCCGAACAGAAAGCGTCCTACACCACCCATCCTCTCCGCCCCTGGAGGGGGCACTGTGGCTGGCCCAGCTTGCCGGGGCTCACCAGTCCCGCTTCCCGGGGGCTCTGCTTCGGGCTGGCACCTCAGAGCTCACCTGAGGCACAGGATGGATGGAGACGGCGTCTGGACGAAGGGCTCATCAAGCCGGCCACCTGCTAGGCTCCGCTAGCTGGGCGGGAGACTGGCAGGGAGGAGGCAGGGGATGCACCGGCTGGGGAGACACTGGCTCCCCGCTGCCTGCAAGGGCCTGAGGGATCTCCTGCCACGCACCTGACTGTCTGCGGACCGCGCCCCGGTCCCTTCCAGCCCTAAAGCCGCTGTCCGCGCATGACCGGGCTTCCGGACAGAGCAGCAGGCCCCCTGTGCAGATTGGACCCTGAGCAGGTCCCTAAGGGAACACAGCCTCTCCTGCTGACACCCCAGGGAGGGAGGGAGGGGGGCAGGCGGGGATCCGCCTGAGTCTTTCCAGAAAGACAGGGCCGGAGCCCAGGGGAGGACGGGCTGCTTTAGGCTTCTGTGGCTATCGCGTGCGGAGCAGCACGAAGTGTGGTAAGAGAAGAGGCCTTGGATCCGGAAAGCTGGGTTTGAAGCCCAGCTCCCCCTGCCACTGGACCTCAGGCCCAGCCCTGGCACGTGGCAGCATCTCCATACCTACTGACTGTCATGTCAGACACCCGGTACCCCCAGTGACTCTCAGTGACAAAGGAGCCCTGGGAAACGCAGGGCCCTGCGTCCCCTCCTGACATTTATTAGGTGGCTTACACCATGTCAGGCTCGATGCCAAGCGCTTTACATACATTACCGCTCTTAATCCGTGCACACGTGCAAAGGCGGGCCTAGAGAGCCTGCATTAGCAATGAGGTTCAGGAGGATGAAGCCGCAGCCTGTATCCCCTCTCCCCCTTTTCTTTTTTCTGTTGTCAGTTGTGGGGCTTGAACTCAGATCCTGGGCACTGTCCCTGACCTTTTTGGCTCAAGGCTAGCACTCTTACCACTCTGAGACACAGCGCTACTTCCTGTTTTCTAGTGGTTAATTAGAGATAAGAATTTCACACTTTCTTGCCTAGGGGCTGGCTCTGAACCAAGATCCTCAGATCTCAGCCTCTAGAGTAGCTAGGATTATAGGCGTGAGCCACCAGTACCCTGCTTGTCTCTCTCTCTCTCTTTCTCTCTCTCCCTCCCTCCCTCTCTCATACACACACACACACACACACGCACGCACGCACGCACGCACGCACGCACGCACGCACGCACGCACGCACAAACTAAAAGCTATGAAGCAGGGTGCCTTAATAAAACTTTCCCCTTGGAAGATGGTTTCTCAGGCATGCTGTCAGTGTCACGGTGACAGAAAGCTAACTAGTTAGCTGCCTCCCACCCCTGCACGGCTAACTGCTGGCAGTGCCTACCAACGGCCCTCACCTGTTCGCAGCTCCTCTGCTGACACAAGCAAGGCCAGCAGTGGCCTTTTATGCGCCCAATGGTCCCCGTTTGCGTTCATTCACTTTCCGACTGCCCTTGCCTGGCTCTGCCTAGTAATCTGCCCGGTGGGAGTCAGTAGAGACAGAAGCTGGGCCCGCAGTGGCTCCCCTAGCCCCACCCTGCCCAGGGCCTGACATCTCTTTGCTTTCCTCTCTGTACTTAAGAAGTACCATTTTAAAGCTTAAAATGTATCTTATTAATAAGTAATCAAAAGTTGAAAGTACTTCAGGTCCCTATCTGAGCGCCATCAGTGAGAGACGTGGCTGCCTTGCCACAGACAGAATCATCTAGAAAGCAACCGGGCCACAGACCTGTGAGATCCCTGGGGAGCCGGGTCCCTGCAAGGCCTGGCTCTGTGTCTCGGACTCAGCCATAAAAGCTTGACATGGCTTCCATGTTCCGGTACTTTCATGAGGGATCTGGATAATGACCTGCTGGGGACATGTCATCTGAAATGAAGCTCCAGCCAAGAGAGGCCGAAGCCACCGGCACTCGGTCACCCTCCCGGCCCTGGCCAACTCTGCTCTCCTCACTGTGCTGGTGGCCCAGTGGGTGGCCACCATCGGAGGCAGGGGGTGCCCCGCTCCCCAGCTCCCGCTAACCGATTCTTACACCCCACCAGGCTCCAGGGATGACCGCGCCTCTGTCAGGCCCGGCCTTGTCCTGGGAATTCTGGAGTGGAGTGACGTGAGGCCAGACCCTCGTCCCTGGTCCCGGCGCACTCGGGAAGAGACACCTGGGAGTCAGGAGGCCATCACAGCATCAGCCCTGCGTTATGAGGAAGTTACAAGTTCCAGGACAGACTCAGTCAGAAAGCTGGTTCTCACACGGGGCTCCCATCTGCCTGCCTGCGGGCTGCCGCAGGGCTGTCACATCCCTTACGTGTGACCTGGCCTGGAGAATGTCCCCACCTGCGCCGGACAGTGGGACTCCAGGGGTCACATTCGCAGCCCGGCCACCAAAGTGTGGCCCACAGTTGGGACCCCCTCACCTCTCCAACCGCAGTGAGTCAGTAGCTGACAAGCCCCTCAAGCGGCTCAGACAGCCTGGATGGAAAGTCTGAGATGTGTTCAGCTATGGCCCGCCATCATGGCCAATGGAGCAATGACTATAGCAAACAGCTGGTGTTGCTGTGTGCTGAGTACATCTCTGAGCTGGACACTGCCAACAAGTGCTCTGTGCGTGTCCCTATTAATTCTCAAGAACGCCCAAGGCGGGTCCTTCCCACACCATCCACGAGATACATGAGCTGTAGAACATTAGCGTCAATGCAAGTGACAGAGGCAGCATCGGACCCGCAGCCATCAAACCACACACATGCTCTCATCAGGAGCTCAGAGAAGAGCGAGCCGTGAGGGCACATGCCTGCAACCCCAGCTACGCTGCCAGACACCAGCAAAACATAGAGCAAACAACAAGGCTGGCGGTGTGGCTCAAGGAGTAGAGGACTTGTGTAGCAAGCTCAAGGCTCTGGGTTCAATCTCCGAACACAAACACACACACAGACACAGACACAGACACACACACAGACACACAGACACAGGCACACACAGACACACACAGACAGACAGACACACACACACACACAACACACACACAGATGGAGTTCTTATTTTACAGGTGGAAAAAAAGCAAAGAGCAGGGCCATCAAGAAAAGACTCTTGCTTCACTTCAAGGCCAGCACCTTAGCCAGCTGGTTGGGACACAGCCTCTCAGCAGCACCCTGTGCAGTATTGCACAAAAGAAGTCGGATTTTCCTGAGTGCCAGTGTCTCACACCTGTCATTCCAGCTACTCAGGAGGCTGAGATCAGAGGATTTCAGTATGCTGCCAACCCAAGGCAGGAAAGTCCATGAGACTCTTGTCTCCAATCAGCCACCAAGAAGCTAGAAGTAGAGCTGTGGCTCAAGTGATAGAGCATCAGCCTTGAGTGAAAAGCTCAAGGACTGTGCCCTTGAACTCAGGCCCTGAGTTCAAGCCCCAGTACCAGGAACTCAGCACAGAGAATCAATCACTGATTTTCCTTCAAAACAGTGTGGGTTTATGGACCACCCTATTTCCCCTTACCTGGTGGAGTCCCCACACCCTAGGCTGAGTGAGGAGAGGAGTCTGCTTCCCCCTGAACTTCACCTCTTCAGAGCGGGAGAAGCTGGCACTGGCTGCTAGCTCCAAACTGGCCTTACAGCAGAGGGCGCGGCCTGCCGCCCCTTCCCGGGGGGCTGCCCGGCGCCCCCACAAGACACAGCACAGCAGGACCCACTCTTCTTCGAGCGTGCTTCGATTGGTTGCAGCAACAGCCACAGAGGCTTTTGTGTGAGCTCAGAGCAGGTCACCAGAGGCCTGACTCATCCTCCCCCAAGGGGCTCAGCTCCAGCAGCAGCTGCCCGCCACCAGGAGGGCAGGCAAGAGGCAGCCAAGGGTCCCCCTCCCTGCAAGGCACAGGCAGGGCCGGCCTTCTGCCCACAGCTGGGAGAGGAGGAAGGAGACCCTAACCTGCCACTTCCCTTGGAGAAGGAGCTCAGTGGGGCGCCAGGCCTGGCTGGAAAGGGCATTTGCCACACTGTGCCCATGGTGCCCCTGTCCTCGGCACAAACACCAGGTGCCTGTCCTCTCTAGGCTAGGCCATGGGCCAAGGCTTTGCTATCCCAAGCACTGGCTCAATCTGGGATTCATGCCAGGACAGGCCCAGTTACACAGAGGCCTCTGCCCTGCTGCAGACACAATGCCAGGCTCCCAGGGGTGGACGAACACTGAGGGCTGGCACCCCCTCGAAGTAGCAAAAGGCCATGCGGCGTGGAGAGACACCCCGAGGAAAGATACAGAGCTGTCAGCACAAGCGGCAGCCTGGCCGAGCCTCGTCCAGCCTCCGGGATGATGGGAAGCAGGTTAATTCACACCTGCCAGAGAGGTTCTGGCAAGTGCACATGGGGTAAGAGGAGCTAAGAGGAACTTCCGAACTCAGGGCAGGGAGGGCAGTGGAGGCAGGGAAGGCCTGAGGAGGTCAGAGAGCAGAGTCTGCTCTCTTTCCCACAGGAAGGACCACAGGCCCGTTCTGTTCCACGTGTCTGAGCTGCAGAAAAAATTCAGCTCCGGCTCGCGTTCTATTTCATCCACACCATCGCACGCAGGAGCGCCTGTTATGGCCCCTGCCTTTCACTTGTCCAGGGCCACGTGGATATGCAGTGGTGCGGACAGGATTCAAACTCAGATCATCAACCTCTGCCTGCGTGCTCATCCGCCCTACATGCTTCCTCTCCCTGGCTCTACCTTGCCAACGCCTTCCCATCCTCCAAGCCTCAGCTCCTCCACCTGCACAGGCCTGAGTGGCCAGGATGCCCGTCATTCCTCCAGGCTGTTCTGCCTCTGTAGCGCTTCCTTCACTGTCCTGACGGGACTGAGGTCCGGAGAAGGCGGCCCGGGTGTGTCCTTCACACTTAACAAGCATAAGACATATCCTGCCTGATAAATAAACGCTTAAGAAAACAAGCGGATGGAGAGAGGGATAGCTCTTCCCC
Organism: Dipodomys spectabilis; assembly: GCF_019054845.1. Lineage (NCBI taxonomy): Eukaryota > Metazoa > Chordata > Mammalia > Rodentia > Heteromyidae > Dipodomys > Dipodomys spectabilis. The sequence goes on along the minus strand of NW_024870753.1, from coordinate 7,952,966 downwards.
TGAAGCCCTCTCTCTCCTTCCGTCTGCTTGCATAGATATGCAAGCAACATAGGAGAGCAACACAGCACCTACTTAGCAAGTTCAAGCCTCAATACGGCCAATGTTTTACATCACATGTATTTGAGCCACAGCTGAGGAATGAGTGGCATCTGGAATTGGAGGTCTCCTGGGGCTGTGGGCTGAAGATACTTTGGGGAGCAAAAAATCAATGTCTGCTCCGAGCAGGCAAGAAGCCAGCACTCCAACACGTGGCCTGGGCCAGAGATGCCTGGAGACTCATTCTGCCTCCCTAAAAGCCCGCCGCACCTCCACACGGAAGCCATCTGTGTACCATCCCGGGTGAGTCCCACCCTTGGCCTGCTCCCGAGAAGGCTGGGCACTGAGCGAAGCCTCTGCCCTCTGCAAAGAGCTTTACAGACCTCCACTCTCAGATCATCGTGCGTGCTCTCAGACCCATGTTACAGATTAGGAAGCGGAGGTACAGGGAATCTAGGGCTGTAGAGATTGCTGCAGCACCCTGACATGGGCTCAGAGGTTTTCTCTGGAAATTGGCCTCCACCTCTGCACCCTAGATGACAGGGAATGAGCTGGAGGATGATTTCAGGCTGGAAAGGGGAGAGAGCAGGCAGACGGGAACTGTTCTGGGCGGCCTAGAGCAGCTCCAAGCTCATTCTGTCTCCTACCTGGCGGGCCCTGGGAAAGCCAATGGAAGAGGAAGGAGACACAATGGAGCAGGAGGGGATGAGCATATCCCACAGAGGAGCCCGGGGACCCCAGGCAGGGAAACACCACCCTGGAAAGCACTAGTGCGTGGCAGAACAGGAACCAGACCCAAGCCGGCGCTGCCCTCGGGGCCTCCTGTCCCACACCAAGTGGCGTCCTTGGTGGAAGGCCAGGAAAGTGTAGGCTCCTGTCCACGTCTGTGCCTAGATGGTGAGGCGGGAACACCTTGTGAACAAAGGAAGGATTCGTCAATGCTAATCCATCAACAGCTATCACTGAGATACCCAAGCTGCCCCAGAGACCCAACAAAGAGCTCAAGTGGACCCCTGACGTGTGGGGATGTTGAACGGTGCAGCCCCTGATGTGCGGAATGTCAGGGCCAGGCTGGCACACTGCCTGGCCATGGACTGTCTCAGGTGTCACTGCCTCTTCTACCTGGGTAGAAGAGCCCATTGGACCTCCAGGGTGCAAGCTGGCACCCCAGAAAGCAGCCTACTGTTGACCCCTACTAGGGTAGACAAACTTCCATCCACACAAAACCACCTGCCATCAAGGAGGGCACCCCGTAAGACAAGGGGCCTCACGAAGGTGTATCTATAAGATGCCATGGTCCCTGCTGAGCCCTAAGCAAGAGCCATTTCTGGACAGGGCAGGTCCAGAGCCATGACTGGACGGCAGTACTGGGGTTCTGGAAATCTGATGATCTAGGTCTGGGGGCATCTGAGGATCTGGGGTTCCTTGGGTTGCACGCGAGAACTGAGAGCCCTGGAAGCAGTGGACAAATAGACAGCAGGGACAAAGGGGACTGGGTCCAAGAGCAACCTTACCACATCGCCTCGGGGCCAGGCAGCCCAACAGCCACATTCCCAGTCACACAGGCAGGACTCTCTGGTCTCTAAGGTCAGGGAAAACACACTCACCACCCTCGACCGAGTCAATGACAACAGGCAGTGCTTTCAAAGTCTTCTTGCTGTCTAATCTAAATAACAGAAGCCTATATCTACCTTCCTGAACCTTCAGTCTCCAAACACCGCCTTGTCTCATAGGTTTCCAGGACAAAAAAAATGGCAGGGGTGGGGAGGGAGACGGGGAATTAAATCCCCTCTGTTCTGGGTTGCTGGCAAACCTCTGATCAACAGTAGCTACAAAACTCAAAGAAATGCACATAGATAATATTTTATTTGATCTCCAAATGAATTCCTTCTAAAAAGCATTTGGGGGAGGGTGAGGAACATGTTGAAATAATTAAAGTCTTCTATCAAATTATCCTGGAGATCTCTTTCCATAGAAAGCCCTTAATTTCACCCTCCTTAATGTAATTCCCTCCCGCCAGATGAACTTGGCCTTCCATATTTTGGCAAATATTGTGTCAGAATCCTTAATCAGAGGAAGAATCTGAGTGGAAGAGAGACTGGGCAACAACCTCTGTTCACAGAGCCCGGGGCTGGGCAGCAGGCGGCCATCACAGACTCCTCCCCACACCCATCTGTCTCCTCCCCGAAGCAGCCAGTCTATCCTGCAAGCTTCCACCTGGAGTGCTGACTCACCCACCCGGCCGCCCACCACCCCACCAGACCCACGGAGCTTCTGCCACGTCCCTGGCACTCTGCTTGGAACTGGGGAGGAGAAGATAAGAATACACAAGCCAGTTCTGACTCCCGTCCACTGAAACCCGGACCAAAATGTTCCCTGTGCCAGGCAGATGGAGATGTCCTTTTAGAGGGGACAGAAAGGCCTACAGAGAAAGCTAACGAGTCCCCAACTTGGGGGGGGGGGGCGGTGTGTGTGTGTGTGTGTGTGTGTGTGTGTGTGTGTGTGTGTGTGTGTGTGTGTGTGTGTGTGTGTGTGTGTGTGTGTGTGTGTGTGTGTGTGTGTGTGTCAGGACGAGCGCTTGAACTCAGGGCCTGGGTGCCACCATCCCTTAGCTTTTACTCTCAAAATGATCACTTGAGCTATGGCTTCCCTTCAGGCTTTTTGCTACTTAGTTGGAGATAAACAATCCCAAGGACTTTCCTGCCCAGGCTGGCTTATTCTCAGATCTCAGCCTCCTGAGTAGCTGGGATTATAAGCGTGAGCCACAGGTGTTGTGCTGGCCTCTGGGACATTAAGGACACTTTGCATCCCTGAACTGAGAGGAAGGACAGCACATGGCCGTCAACAATGTGCTCACGGCTTCTGCCCACTGCAGGCCTTTCCCTTCCACAGCCCCCACCCCAGGGCATCCCCCCTCGCCAGCTGCTGACTTGCATCCCAGCCTTTTTTTGCTTCCCGATGGGCTTCTCTCTTTTCCTCTTCCCCTACTGCCTTGGGGGAAAGAGTGTGGTCACTGTGACCACACTATGAAAGTGATGTCAACTGTTTACATACAGCCAGAGGAGTGGGGAATTTCCGGTCTGCAGGCTGTGGGAGGCCTGAGAATCACTTGGTACATAATGGGACATCACACACGCCTCCCGTAGGCTTCGCCTCTGCTTCCCTCAACCCAGCTACCTGCACGGATCATTCTGCCTGGCTAGTCAGTGGTGTCATTAGCATGTTATAAATATGCAAATCCCCTGATTGTGATTGCTACCTTTTCCTTGCCTCTCTGGGCGCACTTCGTCTGGTCTAGGTCTCTCCTCAATCTCCATCCTCAGGGAAGCAGAGATAGGAGGCTGTCTGTATGGCCCTGTGATTTTTCTGGGCTTTCTTTCCTGGGAAGCAGGTGGGGAGAGGCTGGTGGGCTGGGGGTGGGGTGGGGTTAGGAGCTGTTTCCAAGTCTGGAAGGAAGAAAGGCTCTGAACGTCGAAGAGAAGAACAATTCCAAGGTGCTCTGGGAAATGCAAATTCACTCTGCACGGGATGAGACTGTCTGTCCTGCAATACTGTCCGGTGAAGGACCCTGCCCAGGTCACCTTCTTCCCTCTGTGGAGGCTGATGCCAGAGAGGTGCTAAGAGAATAAAGGTTTCTGGGAGCTGGGGTGGCTGGCAGAGAAGCAGGACCAGCCTTCCTAGAGCATATGTGGGCCATGTAGAGAGCAGAGCCCAACTTTGGGAGAAGGAGGCCTAAGGAGATGAGGCGGCTACAACACAAACTTAGCTCTGGTCTGACGCTAGGCCCCGAGCCCTTGCACCTGATGACAGGTGAGGCCAAGGAGTTTCACCCTATACACAGCATGGTGCAAGGCACAGAAAGGACTGGACATCTAGCCTGTGGGGTCATTGCCGGTGCTACCCCTAGCACGCCTCTCAGGAGCCCTGGATGAGAGGCTGAGGCAGCACCTTAAGAAGATGTTTGAATTCCAGCATAATTATTGTGATAACAATGTAATCATTTAAAAATACTATCTTGTGTTGCTCTAATGAAGAAAGAGACTCTTTCCTATATTGTGTGTGCCATCTGTGAGCAATTTCCACATTAGCTTCTTCTTGGAATGGCAAAGCAGAGTCTAGGCATCAATAGAGAGGGTGGGGTGGGAGGAAGAGGGGTGAGAAAGGGCCGCAGAGGTGAAGCAGGGCTGGGCAGGTCAGGAAGAGGTGGAGGCCAGGAAGTGTGGCTCCCAGGGTACAGGCCCCAGGCAAAGGCCAGTGGATGGAGACCTGGCCCTGTCTTTGGGTGCTTTACTTTCTCACTATGAAGCGTGTGAAGAAGGTGGAAAGAGAAAATAGTCCAGGACAGTGGTTCTCACGCTGCGGGTTCCAATCTTTAAGTAGCCTCTGAAATCAACTTAGTAGATGATGTGCTGGTTTAAGTTTGTTCCGTTTTGCTTTTCCACCGTGACAAATACCTGAGAAAAAATAACCCATGGGAAGTAGGATTTGTTTTACTGCACAGTTTCAGCCATGGTCAGCTGACTCCATTGATTTTAGGCCTGTGGTAGCAAGGAAGCAGAGAGAGGAAGAGTCCAGGGCTGAGATACAGCCTTCAAATGCAGGTCCCTGGCAAGCCACTTCCTCCCAAGAGGCTGCGCCTCCCACAATGCTCCGGCTCCTAATAGTCTACGCAGATTGTGAAGCCATCAATGGACTAAACCACGGATTAGGCCAGAACCTTCATGATCTAATCTTCTCTGGAAACGCCCCGGTGGACACACACAGAGGTGTGTTTTGCTCATCTCCTACGTGCCTCTCAACCCAATCAAGCTGAAAACTAATTTTAACTTTCACAATTATAATCACAACTTTTTTTTTTTATGAGAGAAAGAAGAATGGAAACCAAGAGGAATACCATTTTCTCCTGGAAGAACTCGGGGTGGCCAGGAGAAATGCTGTTCCAGGGAGCAAGAAATACACAGGCGGGCCTGCAACTTGTGTCACAGAGCACAGACCGGCTCTCCGTCCATGGGACCACACCCCAAGGACACAGGACTTAGCTTGGGGGAGGAGGGCAGCCAATGGCCAGCATGGCCACTGGAGCTGCAAAATGTATCACGAAGAAAACTGAGACACACAAAGCCCATCAAAGGTCACCAGTGCATTACTGCAGAGGGTTGAGGTGGCCAGTCGTTATGCTGGGCATTGGTGGCTCAGGCACTGTGTTCACACCCTATACTGGCACCCACAAGCTCAGCACCTGTGAACAGCCTCTTCCAGGCAAAGATGTGAGTGATGAAGCCAAAGACCCTGGGAGGAGAAGCACATTCTGAACACCGAGCCCTAAATGTGGTGGCGTGTCCTTATGGCAGGAGATGCCGTGGAGGGGGGACCATGTGGCCGCATGGCTGCACAGATATGGTGTGCTCAGGACTCCAAGCCGAGATGCTTGGTCTCCAGGGAACGCTCGGCTCCAGTTGACCTCTCCCCACCCAGCCGGGAAGCCCTGAGCAACCCCACAGAGGCAACAGGACCCTGAAGAAAGCCCAGAGCAAAGCCCCAAGCAACCTGTGGACACACAGAAGGTACCAAACCCACGTGGATCCACCTCTACAGCGACTGCATCACATCACACGCTCATTCCACTCGCATGGAGCTCAAGGGCCCACTACCAGGGTGCCCTCAGCACCCTGCTGAAGTCTGCCCACATGCGCCAGGTCCCCGCTTGGCATGTGAGCCTCTGGCAAACGGCACTGGCAGGTATTTGATGCCTGCTTGCCCATCTCCAGCCCCTCCTCTGCTCCTTCTTTGGATCCCACCTTCTTGATCCTAGCCATGAGTGGCAGGGACTCTCATTCAGGGCATCGTATCTTTGCCTGGACAGGTTCCTTAGCCAGATCCTCCACCCTCCTGCCTCTTTCTCTGGCCAATCCTCTCACTCTGGGAAATTTCCATGTTTCTCAGTCCAGGATACTCCCTCCTTCTCCACACAGACTTTTCACTGATGCCGGGGACATTTCCTGCACATCCTGCCTCTGCTCATTGGCTCTACACCCCTGGAGGGAAGGGCTCTGTATCATTCATCTCTGAACACCCTGGAGCGGAACCACAGTGCCTGGCACACGGCACGTACTTGAGTTGTTTTCCTCTCTGGGAGAGCAGAGTGAGGGCAGAGGGCTGCGGGGTGAAGGCAGGCCAGCAGGCCGGTGGTGAGGATGGGGGACAGGCCACGGAGCCCAGCACCCTCAGCCTGGGGCGCTGGGGGACCCACCTGGGCCCCATCCAGCCTAGTTAAACGGAATTGGGTCAGATCTTCTGGGTCACGGCAGCCAGCTTCGGTTTCATGACAGGGCTAATGATGGCTCCAAGAGAGCCACCTGTGTCACGGTCAATTTGAAAGTGTGACGGAGGAGGCTCTTCCTGGGGACCCTCTCGTGAACCCTCCACCCTCCAGGGCTGTGTTGATGGTCAAGCCCCGGCTCAGATGGCCTGGGGGAGCCCTTCATGGAGGGGTTACTGGCTGAGACACTGAGAAACCACTGGGACTAGCTCACGTCCCAAGAGGCTCAGATCCTGCAGGGGTCACGGCCTGTCCCTCTCCCCTTCTGTGGTCCCCATGTTCCTCCCTCTGCTTCATGCCCCTCCCCATAGAGACCTGGGGAGAGCCGTTGGCTGAAGCTCCCAGCAGTGGTAGGTCAGGATGTCTAGATCTGCTGTCCTGGTCAGCGCTCGAGCTGGGACCTGGGGACCTGCCACTGGACAGGTGTGGTAGGCAGGACTCCACCTCAGATTCCCAGGAGAGGAGTTTAGGGGAGATGAGATTTCACTGCATAGATGAGGACGTGCAGGACACAGAGACCCTGAATGACTCCCACCCTGAAGGTTCCTTCGCCCTCAGACTGCAGGGATGACCAAGCACCAGCCAAGGAGCCCCTGAGCTCCCGCCGCCCTCCAGCTGCATCACAACCCCTGACTGCAACGTCTCTGCACCCGGCCCAACGAGTAGAGTGTGTCACTACAAGGTCTCCAGGGGCTCTGTGTAATAAAGAGAGTGGCAAGCAGGAGCTGGCCTGGCTTCCTGGAATTGAGTGAAGAGACCCTGCCAGGCAGAGACAAATTCATCAAAAGGACAGAGACTGGGACATTGCTCACAACCTGCTTCCATCCTGGAGACCCGCGGCCCCATCAATCTCCAAGCCAGGGGAGGAGCCAGCCAGTGCTCGAGGGGCTGAATCGCATCTCAGAGTCCTCAAAAGGCCACGGAAGAAGCCCCGTGAGTTCAGGAAGAGGTGTCTGACGCCACCATGCACCCCGATTCTGGGGTCAGGCAGGAGATGCGGCGTGGCGTGGGGTAGAGGCCTGTTCCATCTGCCTCTTCCAGGCTGGGTAAACTGGGGTAGATCATGCTACCACTCTGCCTCAGTTGCCACAAACGGAGAAGAGAATCATGTCATAGGATATCAAGAGGACCAGGATGAGATACACTGAAGAATCAGTTGGAGCGGCCCTGTGAGAAACCTTCCATATACGTCCATCTGTAGTTCCACTAAACCACAGGTAAGAGGATCATGATCTGAGGCCAACCCCAGGCAAAGATGTGAGATGCTATCTAAAAAATAACTATAGCGCCGAGTGCTGGGAGACAGAGCTGACACTGGAGAGATCTTGCCTAGTAAGCATGCATGCTGTCCTTCAGCTGTTCGCTTGAGGCTGGTGCTTCACCACTTCAGCCACAACTCCACTTCTGGATTTTTGTTGTTTGATTAGAGACAAGTCTCACAGATTTTCCTGCTCTGGCTGTCTTTGAACCATGATCCTCAGATCTTAGCTCCCGAGTAGCTAAGATTACAGGCATGAGCCATCAACATCTGGCTTAGGCTGGGCTTTCAGAAGCACAGCGAGTTATCTCAGTGGTTCGGGGGCTGCCTCTCAGTTACTCCCCCTCCTCACATCCTTGTCTCAAGACCACTTTGGGGGTCACGTACAACCCAGGGTGCAGGCCAGGCCCTGCCCTGAAGGCAGGGGTACAGAAGGAGGCAGCTGGCCAGGGTGGACACACTGCCTGCTCGTGGAGAGGGGCGGGGAAGGTGGAGGGGCTCTGACAACTTCAGGCTCAAGCTGTAACTCCTGCAAGAAAACAGATTGCGTGCTGTGGAGTCGCAACAGAACGTCTCCAGCTCATAGATCTGCCCCACGCGTGAGGCTGCGGTGGGCTGGAAACTCTGCCAGGAGGAGCATCAGGACCATTTTAAATGCTCCAGGGACCAAGATGATGAACAGGGCAGCCGCCTATGTGCAACACCTTCCTCTTGGACTTGTCATCACTCCACCAGAGCTCAGGGGCCTCCTGGTCCAGGACCTGGGTCCCCTCCACCCACAGACCACCATGCACCATTGGAGCGTATCTGCCAAGCCCCATTGGATGCATTAATTTCTCCCTTTCATTTCCCCAGTACCCACTTGGGGGCCACAAACTGCAAATTGGCAGGCACACATGCATGGATGCCCACACATACATACCCGTGCATACATGCACACACACGCACGCACACTGTACTCCTTGAGCCGACACTTGCGGTCAATTCTCTGGCCATAAGGAATCCTCATGCCTTGCAAACCACATCCCCACATCAGCCCACCCCAGGTGAAGAGGGTAAGCGTGGACAGAGAGCTTCCCACCTCCGAAGCACTCAACAACATCAGCTAATTAATCAGACCGACCCTTTCCCCTCAAGATAGGACCCAGGCGGAGGCCGGGTCTCCCTGTAACCAAGGCAGAGCAGTGTGTAACACCCCCCACACAAGACGAAGAAGAGACCGTAGAAGCAGCTCACCCTTGTGCATCCGTACCCATACGACTCACACAATGACAAACAGAGGGGCCTCCAACTCCAAACCAGACCTCTCTCTCAATCACACTACAAGATCCCAAAGTAGAGGCCAGCCCGGCTCCCCGCCAGCCCCCGCCCCCGAGCGGCTCCCCACCCTCCCCATCCCTACCCACCATGAAGGCAATTGGCTGGTGCCGATCACAGCAACAGCCCTGTCCACACCACACGCCTTGACGCATCTCCCCTCCCCTCCCCAGCTCCGTCCTTGCTCACTCAGACGCCACCAAGAATGAACAGAGACTGCCTCTCTTCCTGTCACAAACAAAGACCCACAGCCAGATACCATCCACCATAAGGCAGTTCAAAATTAATCAAGTCATTAATGAGGGTTATATTTACAACTTTAATTGTCAAGTCTAATAATTCCCTTTAACTGAGATCTTTTGCCTTCATTAACGTAATCAGTGTCTGCCAGGAAATGATCAGAAAAACAGTGTTTCCACGCATGATATGGAATCCCCACAAGCTCTACAGCTTATCCTCAGGACTCAGGCTCAGTCAACTCTTTTAAATGTTGGCAGCCCTTAACAAGGCTAATAAGATTTTCTTTGCTTCAAAAGTCTATGGATAGGAAATACAAGAAGATCAATCAGGAATTAATCGCCCATTCAACATTATTGGACTATGGGACCCAGAAGTATTTAATAACATCTTTGCTTTCACGGAACTTAGAAGAGATAATCAGGAAACATAATGTAACAATGACATAGCAGCCAAATAGGTCCCTGCACTACAAAAATAAGGAGAAATTATTCATTCGTTCAATGAGATACCACTCAGACTCGACCCACAGTGGAGTGTACTGGACACAGTTCATGGTGGAGGCTGATTCAGGTGCATCTGAAAAAATGCTTCCCAGAAGTAGGTTACATGAGCAAGTGACACAGGAAGAGGGGAAAACACTGGAAGCTTGTATGGAGGAGAGCACGCTTCCACAGGAGCTGCAGACAGGGCTGGCTCCAGGGAGAGGTAAGGGTCCTGCTCTGTAGGAGGGGTGCTGAGAGCCCCAAAGCACAGTCTCCCCCACATGAACAACACAGAAGAACTCGGGATTAACCTTGGAAGATGAGAAGCAGGTGTGTTCACCGTAGGCCGGAGTTACAACACTCAGCAGTGAACCTTGACAGTCAGTTTGATGGCATTGGAGAGACGCTTGGGAGATTAGTAAAGCACACTTCTGGGTGTGTCTGTGAGAGACACCAGAGACAATTAACTAAAGGGGAAGATCTTCCCTGAAGACACAACCCAGCCGGGGGCGGGCAGCTTCTCCCTTGCGCTCCCACTGCTTTGCTGTGGCTCAGAGTAAGGGAGTCAGCAGACCTTGGATGGAAACCTCTGAAACTGGGAGCCTCTGGCTCACAATAAAGCTTTCCTTCTCTTAAACCGATTCACCACAATGAAAAGCTGATGAACTGGAGGATCCCCGGAGGAGGGGGGGTGGGCAGAGCCTCTGGCCTCACAGGAGCAGCAATCGGGGTAGAAGAGGGGAGGGGGGGGAGGGAGAGAGAGATTGAGAAGGGCTGTTAGAGAACATGCCCGAATAAGTGAGCACTAAGCTGAATGGTGGGGACAGGTGGAAGGCAGGCAGGCAGGCTGCAGCCATGAAAGCAAAGATGGTGACAACAGCAACGACTATAACAATACACCATCATTTCTCAAGTGCCTGTTTTGTAATACACACACACACACACACACACACACACACACACACACACGTGCCTAGCTAGGATGCAAGCAACCCTTGCAATGATAGGATACATTAAATGGCATTGACACATGGGGATGCTGACCCCAGAGAGAGGAAACTGAAGTTCAACCCTGCCCACTCCCCGTCTGCTCTTCTACATGTCACAGCTCTTCTGGGGACATCTTCTGAGGTCTCAGGGCCACAGTCCCCAAGTCCCAGCACTCTAATCTGAGTCCCCGATCTGCACATTTAAAGGAGAGCAGCCCGCTCCTGGCTCAGCCTCCAGTCCACAGCCGAGTCGTATCCACTCCCAGGGCCTTGGTTTCCAATTGACAATGACAAGCCTTGGACAGATGCTCTTTCCAGCTTCCCCCTGCCCTAAGACACTACGACCCTGAGATTGGAGATGACATGACCTCAGGGATCACGGGGACGGAACCTGCTTGGAGAGATTCCAGTAAACATTCTTGGCGTGCCCAGGCCCAGACACAGCCTTCAGCACCAGAGCCCATGGGCAAATCCTGGGCCCGTCCCCAGAAATCCTAAAGTTCAAGGTGCTACAGCTGCCTGTCTTTTCTGTCCTTCCTCTGCGGTCTCCTCTCCCACTGCCCCTGAGGACTCAAGGTGGCTCCCAGGATCACTGTGTTTGAGGCATGTTGCTCGACATCCCCTCCCCCCCTCCCCCCTTGCCCTCCCCTGTCCTCCCCCCTTCCCCTCTTCTGCCGTCTCCTCCCCTACAGCTGCTAGGCCAGCAAAGTGTCGTCCCCACCTCCCCCAGCCCCACGGCGAGTTCTGGAATGTAAGAAACCGTCAATGAGGCGCTCTGCACACAGAATAAACAATCTCATCACTGAGTGTATATTCTGTCTTCATTATGCCGCTGTGAAGGTGTTAATATACAACTTACAACGTATTAATCACCCCTCTAACTTCCAAGTGCTAACTGCATCATTAGCATTCATGTTTTCTTCAATTTCTCGGCTGTGCTGGGGAAGGGGAGCCAGTCGGCTCTAAACTAAGTCCCTCTCCTCTGGAGTGCTGGAGGACCATCAAAGGAGGCCTGGACCTCCACCCAACCGCGGAGGAGCCATGGCTGCTCAGCGCTCCCGGTGAGGCTGCCTGGGCCCAGTGGAGGCTCGTGGGGTTAAAACACAAGTGACGCCAACAGCAAAGGGGCAAAGGCAGGTGGAGGGCAAGGCGGGCACACACAGCAAAGAGTCAAATTAGCTCCAAAGAACCACACCTTTTACAGCTGTAGTCCACCTCTCTCCTTACAGAATGACCTGGACTCAGGGTATGTGACATGTACAAGATAACACAGCTGGGTGTGGAGAGAGCAGAGATGGGAAAGGAGAGCAAACTGAATGCAGAAGAGAGAGGGTGGTAGAAAGCAGGTCAATAAAGGAGGACACCAGGCACCGGTGGCTCACACCTGTCATCCGGGCTACTGAGGAGGCTGAGATCTGAGGATCAAGGTTCAAAGTGAGCCTGGGCAGACAAATCTGAGGCTCTTATCTCCAAATAATCACCACAGCGGTGCTGTGTCTCAAAGTGGTAGAGTGCTGGCCATGAGCAGAAGAGCTCCAGGACAGTGCCAGGCCCTGAGTTCAAGCCCCATGACCACCACCACCAAAAAAAAAACAGAAGCAGAGGTGTTGCTCAAGTGGTAGGGCACCAACTTTGAGTAAGGACACAAGGCCCTGAGTTCAAGCCCTACTAGGTCGGGGGAGGGAATAACTAACTATACAAACCCAGAACAGTGTTCAACATCACCCCTAACTGCCCACTCTACACTTCTGAGATGAGGCCCGGGTGCGAGGAGAGAGAAGACGGGCTGAATCAGAAGAGAGAAGCTGGGAGCACTCAGGGTTGGGACCACTTCACCCCAGGCCACCAAATTTAGCCAGACTAAATATGACACATAATTAAAATGTCATTACCCCACAATCGTGCCATCTAAACTTCACATGGAATTTGTTACAGGCGCTGGTGGCTACAAAATCAATCTGCTATTGTATTTCAGCAAATCAGATTCAATAATCTCCCTGCCAGTGGGTTGCAGACTAGCTCTGAATTGAAGAGGAAAGAAAAGAGAAGGCTCCCGCTGGCAGGTCACTCTTTTTGTCCACAGGCTGCCATCCAGCCAGGCCTGCCAACCTTGGAGAAGGACACATCCAAGGTCAACACACATGCACACTTCCAGGAGGGTGAGCATGGGACAAAGAAAGTCGGTGTGGGGGCAGAGAATAGGACAGGTGGCAGCGGGGTCACCTTCGGTACCTCCTGGGCCTCCCAAGATGGTTTTGTGGACCATTAGTGAAAGCCCACCTGGCTCATCACAACCTGTGCAGGACCTGGAAATGCATCTCTGCTGGAGTCACACAGCAGATGGGGAGGGGGAGGGAATCGCTGCCTCCACATGGAAGCAAACACCTTAGAAGCGTCAGGATCGTGACCAAGGTCAGCTCTCACGAGGAGGACAATCGGAGACTGCACCTGATGCAGGACAGCATGTAGCCTTGGCACATGTGCATGCACACATGCATGTACACGTGTGTGCACGTGCACACACTCGGGATACAAGAGTCTGCAGGTTCCCAACAGTGTGGGCTCCCGGGGTGCTGGCCCCGAACACCTCTTTAAAATGCGTCTTCCTCAGCCTGGTGACTGGACCCTAGGGAGCCTCCCTGCCGTTGGCCTTCTAAGTTGTCTTATTTGCCAAGCCCGGTTGGTTGCCATGTTCTAGCTGACAGGATGCCAGCAGCAGCCTCCTCACCGTCCTCCCCAGACTCAGCTGTTCCTCCCTCTGACCTTGCACACCCCACTCCTAAAATACCACTTTGACCTTGGCATTGCATGCCCAGAGACCTCCCACAGCTGCTGCTGCTCCCAGACTTCCACTCCTACTCTTTAATTGAGCGCGCTCCCCTCGAAGGCCCAGTGGACATGAGTCTGTCTCCCAGGCAGGAGATTCCTTTCCAGAGCACCTCTTCCTTCCTGGTCTCTGCTCCCTGGCTTCTGGCTTCTCTCCCTTTCTGCACCCAAATGGCTACTCCTCCAAGCTCCCTCTGAATGGTATCACCTCAACCATCATTGCACCCCACCCCAGTCTGGACCCCCTTTCTCCCCTACACACCTGCCTTTCAGAGGCCCACAGGGCCCTCCCCACACTGCCACCCCAGATGCCAGCCCTGAGGACTCTGCTGGCAGATCCTCCTGCAGCCCCATGTGCTATGATGCTGACCAAGAAGGCAGCCCTCAGTGTCGACAGAGCTGATCCCATTAGTGTGATCTACAGGAGACCCCAAAAGAACTAAGCCCACACGTCCACAAAGTGCCTCCTAGTGGCGTCCTTCCCTGCCCCGCCTCACTTGGCTAACCTGGCTTCCTATCATCATCCTGCATTAAACCTGCTTCTACTCAAATCCTCGGTCAGAGTCAACTGTTGGGGGACCATCCACCTCTACCATCAGAACTGTTTTCTCCTCCTCCACCCTGTTCCAGTGCTTGACATTTCTCATCTGGATGACAGAGCCAGTATCTGATTGATCCTCTGCCTTTCAGCTGGATGACAGAGCCAGTATCTAATTGGTCCTCTGCCTTTCAGCTGGATGACAGAGCCAGCTTCTGATTGGTTCTCTGCCTCTCAGCTGGATGACATAGTCAGTATCTGATTGGTCCTCTGCCTCTCAGCTAGATGACAGAGCCAGCTTGATTGGCTCCCTGCCTCTCAGCTGGCTAACAGAGCTGGCCTCTCATTGGCCACTGGTCTTGCCCTGCTCTCAATCACACTTTGATCCTAGCACTCCCTCCCTGACCACAGAGTGAAGTCCAAATTCCATCCTTACGCTGCCAGGCCTAAACTCCTCCATCCTCATACTCGGCAAGCAGCTCCCGGACCAGCCGCTTCACCATGGGTGCCTTCCCTCTGGGACAGCCTGCAGGACTATCCTCTTCCTCCCTCTGCCTTCGGCATGCGCACACCTTGCCAACACCTGGGCCACATCTGGAGCATTCCTTCTAGAGAGCCTTCCCTGCTGTATGTCAAATCCCTACCCCCCCCCCCCCCACGGGAGAACCAGGTACCCACACTCCCACCCACCACATGCTTGTCCATAGCTCTTCATCTTAAAGGCCCGGGGACCCTTAGTAGGTGCTCATTAAATGTCAGGCAGAGCAGGGGAGTATGATGGGATAGGTCAGAGGGCTGTGCTCCTGGCCTGCAGGAAGCCAGACCTCTTTCCGGGGCTCAGCCACCTCCCTGGTCACTGTCTGGCGTGGGATGTGGAGATGTCAGTGTTTACGGGGCTATGTACGTAATGCTCGGGGGATGGTGCGTGTGGCCTCCCTGCCCTGGGCCTGCCACAGTCCGTGCCAAGTGGGCTGCCTGTGAGACACGGAGGAGCGTGGCTCTCCACGGGGGCAGGGGGGGCAGGTATCATAAAACACTGCGCGAGGACAAAGCTGGGCCCCACGCCATGAAAAATGCGAATCTGTCCTTGACTCCAGTGGCAAATGAGGCGTGAAAATGTATCAAAATGTGATATTCAATAGATGGGTGTGTTTAATACTTTATGAGACTGGAAATCACTGCCGAAGGCTTGAAGGTAAGTCAAGTGCCAAGCAGATGAACTGATCAACATTGCCCCGGATTGCTGCTTTTCCTTAAGAGAGGAGGTTGGGGGAGAGAGGATGAGGGAAAGACCGAGGCACAGAGACTCAGGAACTACAGAGATCCTGTGCATAGACTTTCCACACCTACCTTCACCTGGTCCCTCCATCTTGCTCACCAACACAGCCTCACTCAACCTGGGAGATCCAGCAAGTTCCACTAGAGTACTCTCTAGGTGCCTCTTGGAACACGCACCGTCTCCCCCAGGCCTGTGGAGAGTGGGTTCCCCAGTGCTCTGAAGGCAGCAGGGCCCTGGCGGTCTACACTGTGAAGACCTGGGGCTCGCCATGCCCACCCCACCACTCCACCAGGCCACTCCAAGCTTTCGAAGGACGAAGCCCTAGGTCTCCCCCACTTCAGTTTACTTCAGGGCCTGGCACATCTTTGACCCGTGGGAGACCCAAAACATACGAGGGAAGCTGGGTGTCAGTGGCTCACCCCTATAATCGTAGCCACCCAGGAGGCTGAGATCAAGAGGACTGAGTTTCAATAGCCCAGGAGATTTTTCTCCAATTACCCAGCAAAAAGTAGGGCTGGGGGCATGGCTCAAGTGGCACAGCCATAAGCAAGTAAGAACTCAAGGCCCTCAATTCAAGCTCTAGTACAGGGAGAAGTCTCCCACAGACTCTCAGCATTTTTTATTTTGTGTTTGTTAGGTTTGGTTTTGAGGTACAGTCTTCTGGTATAGCCCAGGCTGGCCTGGAACCCTGGGTCCCTTACCTCAGCCTCCTGAGGGCTGGGATTCCAGGAGTGGCCACCACACCTGGCTTCATCTGGATCTTCACTGAATTTCCTCCCAGCTCTGGCTTCCAGGCTACTGGAGATAAACCAGACCCTTGGCTAGGATGGGGTTCTTGACGTCCACCACTATCCTACGCTTCTCTTTTTCTTTCAAAGTCCTCCCAAGCCCTTGTTTGCCTTCAGGCCTCAATTTCCTTTGCTTAGGGGGTGACAAAGACCCTCTCGTACCTTATTTTGACCTTCCAGGTCTAAAAACACACGTCTGCATGGAGCTGAAACCTGCCCATCCCACTCATTCCCAAACCATTTTCCAGCCAACACTCCCCGAGCCCTTCTTCCCCTTCCTGACCAGATGAATCCTGCTGTCTTAGTCTCATCTCCCCCTGACAAAAAGGAGGGAATGTTCTAGAAGAACCACCAGCAAGGCAGCACTCCTTGGCTCAGCCTCCTGGGGCTGGCTCGCACACTACAGAATGTCTGCAGTCTCCCTGGCCTCTACAGCCCACTGAGAACCAGACAAGTTTTCAGATACTGCCTAACACCTCCTGGAGGACGACCATCCCTGCAACACGGACCTCGTCCATCAAGTCGCACCAGGCTGGAAGGCAGAGGATTCGCCTCTAAACCCACACTCTCTGTACCCTACACCTCAGTACACGTTACTTTATCTTCATGACACGATCAGTCTGGTGAGAAGTGGATGAGACTGGATTTAAAAAAAAAACCCTGCCTGGGCAAACAAATGAATGGGAGAGACCTTTGGAAGGGAGGCTGCAAGCCCACGCTTACAGATAGCAGGCCGCAGGTAGACTTGCTCTCAGATAACAAACTAACTAATCAAATAAATAAGCCCTGATTTGTAGCGTTTGCTGATTTCCATGGTGTGAATACCCAAAATGGCCAATTTACAAGCAACCAAGCCGATGATTGCAAATGCGGACAGGGGGAAGAGATGCACAGAATCCTGCTCTCCGCCAGCCAAGCCAGCAAAATAAGGGTGACCTGGCAGGTGTGTGTGGCAGTGGGGAGACGTGGCCTGTGGCTCTGTTGGGAAACGCCTGCTCTGTCTACAGGTGTCCAGAGCCGTTTCCAAGCACAACAAAGCAATGATGTTTCCGCACAGAGCACGTCTACGTGACCGACGGTGAGCCAACCCTGGAGCTTTCCCACTGGAAAACTCACCCCTCACTTCCACCTCCTTGGCTGCTTTCAGGCCTTTGTTGTTAGAGCCAGCATCAAATGCAATGGACATATTTTTGGTGTTAAAAAGATACTAATGATGACACAGCTGGGGGAGGAAGGCAAGATAATTTCCCTCCTTGGTCCTCATGAGCTCTGATCAGACAGCCTCTCCTGTCCACACTGAAGCATGCTCTCTCTTCACTGGGCTCGATTACTCCTCTGTCAAATGGGCTCTCATTGCCCAGCCCCAAAGCACCATGGGAGGGCTGGCCTGTGAGAACATTACAAGCTGCCAGGCTAGCTCCTTCCTTCCTCCTCAGGTGGGGTCCCCTACGGCCAGCCAACCACCCGAAGGAACCTCACATTCCCCCAACACACTTCAGGGGGCCTGAGAGCAACAGCAGGTGCTAATCAATTGTTATAGACATTTATCTTATCTTCTAAATGAATACCAGCCCCAGGAAGCAAAGGCTAGCAGTAGAGAATAGTAAAAGGATGTTTTCAACATCCTCATCACTTCTGAGAAACCCAGGAAGGCAATTCATGGCCTGTTAAAGGTAACAAAGAAAGAAGAGAGGGTCAGTCCATATGGAAGCCCCCAGGGGCTTCCTGATCAATACTTGTAAGAACTGTTGGCTGGAGATTTAAGAAGTCACTGGATAAAAGAGGAAGATGTTAAGGCCAGGCATACTGGCTCAC
Source organism: Dipodomys spectabilis (assembly GCF_019054845.1). Lineage (NCBI taxonomy): Eukaryota > Metazoa > Chordata > Mammalia > Rodentia > Heteromyidae > Dipodomys > Dipodomys spectabilis. The sequence goes on along the minus strand of NW_024870753.1, from coordinate 7,935,079 downwards.
ATCTGTAATCCCAGTTAAGAGTCAGAGATTGAGAAGGTAGAGTGTTGAGAAGCAGAGATTGAGAAGATGTTGTCAGACAACTTGTATTCATATACTGTTTTGTAGAATAGGAACTACTTAAAGGAAATAATTTTTAAAAAGGGTCAGATTGAGAAGATGGAGTGTTGAGAAGCAGAGATTGAGAAGATAGAGGTTCAAGACTAAACCTGGGCAAAAAGCTGGCAAGATCCATTTTAACCAGCAAGCTGGCCTTTGCTCATAATCCCAACCTGTGGAGGCATAAATAGGAGGATGGAGGTCCAAGGATTGTCCAGGCAAAATTGTTGAGAACTTATCTGAAAAATAACTAAAGCAAAAAGGGTGAGTTCAGATGAAAAAGAACTTACCCAGCATGAGGACCTAAACTCAACTCCAGTACTCCCAGGAAGGAAGGAAGAAAGGGAGGAAGGGGGAGGGGGAGAGGGGAGGAGGTAGGGAGAAGCAGAAGGGGGGAGGGGGAAGAGGGAGGGGAAGGGGAGGGAGGGAGGGAGGGAGGGAGGGAGGGAGGGAGGGAGGGAGGGAGGGAGGGAGGGAGGAAGGAAGGAAAGAGGGAGGGAGCAAGCAGATGATGGCCAAGGGTAGCCTGGCTGATGCCTGAGCTGCTGAGACCCAATCAAAATCAAAGGTGAGGATCGATGGCTGGGGGCTCCCCATTTAAAGAGAAGGCAAAGCGTTTGCCCCATGGCACCAGAAAACAAAACTCAACCTCTCTCCAACGCTGTCTCATAGAAGATGTTCTTTTCTCATCTCCCATTTGGCTGAGTCAGTCTTACCCCATCTCAGCCCTTCCCCCACACACTGAACCTGTGTCTTCCTGATTTGTTTTGCTCATCTCAGCCCCTTTACTTCTGGGAGTGATTCCAACTTAGACACACACACACCAACATACAGCCACAGTCAATTAAGAGACGCACCACTTGCAAATCGCCAGCAAATGAGAAAGGCTCCCTCCTCATTAGCACCCCTCTTTCCAAAACATAGGGTCTGATCTTTAAACAAGAAGATATGAATATGCTGTGTGATCTGACTGTGCTCACTTGCCTTTTCTGGGCCTGGTCCTCTCTGGGTCTTCATCTTTTCCCTCTTGGGGAAATTGGAAGAAAAAAAAACAACACATTTACCCCCTGGATTTCTTTGTCCAGCGAACCAACAGCTTGCCTGTAATTGAGCCAGGGCCCCAGACTTCTTGAAGGCCCTCCTGGGGGTGGGAGAGGCCCCAGCCCGCTGGCTCAGCACTGCTTGAACAAGCTCTCCAGGCCGGCCTCTCCCCAGCCTGTGGACGGAGGGGCAGCCCAAGGATCTGGCCGGCCCCAGGAAGGGAGGCGTGGGAAACCGCAGCTGCCCTGGGCTGGGGGGCCACGGAAGCTGACCTGACATGTGTTTAATCTGCAGGAAAACTCTACGTCCTTTTTTCTTTTTTAAACAGAGGGGAGAAAACCTCACACAATCCTCTTCCCTTACTCTGAGGGGGCCCAATAAGGGCTGAGGGTAGAACTAGAGGAGCTGCCCCATGGAACAGCCCGTGGGCTGGGGCCGGAGCTCTGGCTGGGGAGAGGCACATTTGGACTAAGGATGTCTATGTGTCTGTGGGTGTCTGTATGTCTGTGAGAGTGTAGGTACCAGTACTGGGGCTTGAACGCAGAGACTGAGTGCTATCCCTTTGCTCTTTCCCTTGAAACTGGTACTCTACCACTTGAGCCGCCGCTCTACTTCTGCGTTTTAGTGGTTAGTGAATGACAGGATCTGTATGGACTCTCCTGCCTGCCCAGGCCGGTATGGACCACGGGCCACCTGGGCCTTGGCTGCAGCACTTGGGTCGGGAACATGAAAGCGGCAGAGATGTTCAGAACCCGGAGCGCTGGAGCCAGGCTCCCAGCCCGTTGCTGCCTTAGTTCACGTGGAATCTCACGTTTTGCCTGGGCTGGCTTCCGACCACAACCTGCCTACCTATTTCTCCCTCATAGCCGGGATTACAGACGTGAGACCCCATGGCTGGCCATCCACCGTCTTTGTGCATGACCCCAGGTCTTGGGAGACCTCACTGAGATTGGGCAGAGAAACTAGAGCAAGTTGTGACCCAGGGGAGGGGAAGGCTCGGCCACCATGCTGTGCCATTTTCATCCACGCAGCAAGGAGAGCCCCCCCCCCCCATCAAGGCCCCATGCCACTCTCAAACAGGTATGGGAAGCAGCTGGTCCCTAGAAATAGAGCCCCTGAAAACTAACGGCTGGCTACGAGAACCTACGTAAATTACCAGAGGAAGATTTGTTCTCTCATTCTCTGCATGTTAAAAAAATAAAAGACCAAACACACACAAAGATAAACCTGAGACGTCTGTCTCAGCCTTGGAACGGCTCCTGGGGAAGGCGCTTTGCCCGTAAGCCCTGGGGTGACCACGGCTTCCCAGCCCGAATCCTCCCTGGCCCATCAGACCTTACCAAACGAGAAATTCAGAGCTTCTAGAAATCCTTCTGCATCAGCCTTCCTCTCCTGCTTCGAGGAACCTCCCACACGGGGTACAGGAAGGCAGGGATCGGCTGGCAGAGACACGCACGTTCAGGCTCAAAGTGGAGGGACCGGACTCTATACCCACTGGGAAACGTGAAAAACCAGGCCAGAGGCCTCCTGGAGGACATGAGGCCCACGGTGGCCCCGTCCCTGGCTGATACCACCCCAGGTCCACTGGCCCCGCCAACCCAGCTCAGACCCAAAGAGTCAGTCTGCTAACCCAGAGTTGTGGGAAACAATGTGTGTTTAAAGCCCCATCTGGGGGTGGCTGGCTTTGGGGGGAGAAGGCAGCCCTGCATGCTCTTCATCATCCTCTGTCAAGGTAAGTCCTGGGGTGGCTCCTCTGGGAGCAGGTAGACCCCATCACCCAGCCAGGAGGAGATCTAGGGCAGTCCCAGAGGCAGGATTCAAACTCCCTCCGCTCCCTGCCAGCTCTGTGTTCTTGGGCAAAATTCCTACCAACTCTGAGCCTCAACCTCCCCACTGTACAGGGCCTTGGCAAGCCACTGCATCTCATTACCCAGAGGAGGAGATGAGGAGACCCACAGGGAGCCCAGGACTTGTAGCAAGTGCTCAATAGATGCTTCTCTTCTAATGCTTCTCTTCTAATCAACCAGCCTACAGGGTCCCAGCTTCTTCCACCCTGACCCCCCCAGGGAGTCTTCTCACCCTCCTCCCTTCTCACCCTCCTCCCTGGCCCTAGACCTGCTCACGCTGACAGCCAAGCGAGGGCAGGCTGCAGAGTGTCGCCCAGGCACTTAGTTTTTAATCTCTCTAAGGAAAGAGATGTCTCCTCCAACATTCACCGCATCAGCAACTCTGTAAGTAAAACGTACAAAACACCACGTCTTTATTCATTCCATCAAGCCGTAATTAGGGCTCAGAACCGGAGTCTTCGCAGGCAGCCCTTCTCGCTTCCAGAAGCCAAGCAGGCTTCTAACGGGGTTGCAGAAGGGCTTTGGGGGCTCCCCCACCCCCTACTGCCGAGGAGGGGCTCATCCAGAGCCAGAGTTTCCCCTCTGCCTTGGATCAGCAAAGTAGACAAAGTAGGAGTGGCAATAGGCAACACACACACACATACACACACACACACACACAACCTGGAGGCACCCCACAGATACCTTAATGTAAACATACTGGCAAGGCGCTCGGCTGGCACCGCCAAGCAAGACTGGGAAGCAATTTGATTTTTGTTGTTTAAAAAGAAGCAGCTAAGGAAATTACCTTTACGTTGTGCTGAGACACTGCTGCTGCTGCCACCACTGGGCTGGGGAGCAGGGGGACAGGAAAGGAGCCGGGGTCAGGGCAGGGCAGGCTGCACCTTTGGGAAGGTCAGAACACTGGCTCTCTCAAGCTTGCCCTTACTCTTCCCCAGAACCCCTGAGGAGACACCCCCACCCCAAACCCAACCCGGGCAAAGAGCCTGGTGAGGAGCAGGTAAGGAGCATAGCTAGATGGAACCCAGATGGGCAAGACCAACCTTCAAGATGAAGCGGAAACTTCTAGCAACCCAGACCCGCATAAATAAAACCACCCAGGCTGACTTCCGGGAAGAGCACCTTGGGCCAAAACCTGTATTACTCAAGTCTGGAGATGAGAGACTAAGAAGTTGTCCAGAACCAGCAATCCCAGAGCCTCGTGTGGCTAGAACATGACGTCTCTAGAACATGACGTGTGAGGCAGGCGGCCTCCAGCAGCAGAGGGTCAGGGTAGCGAGATGGACATCTGTCAATCACCCCTCTCTCAGGTGCCAATAGGTGAAGCTGTCTCCCTGCAATGTACCTGGCCAGGGGACTGAAGGATGAGGAGAAGATGCCTGAATGCACTCTGCCTTTCTGGGAACTTTCCATAATAGAGGAGGAGGGGAAAAAAAAGAAATGCAAAAGTAATTTTATAATGTGCTAGGAATCGGCGTGAAATTCACAAGCAGCAGAAATAAAGATCTAGCCGGGTGGGAGATCTCTATGAGAATGGTCTGAGTGTTCAAAGGTGGAGGTACACAGCTATGTGGAAAACAGGACAGAGCATCCCTGAACCCACAACCAAGTGTGCAAACCCCTCGGGCAGGAAACAGCCTGGGTGACCACGGGCTGGGGGGGGGCGGGGGAGCACAGAGGAGAAGGCAGCAAGCAAGAGGAAGGGTATCAGTCAGCAGCAGCACACAGCCTTCCTAAAAGTGCCTATCCCTGTAAACACATGTATTATCCTGTGTGTGCAGCTCCGGTTGATGCTGGAGCTCCAGAGTGTCTGGAAGGATCCGCTCTGTCTGCCGCCTTCAGGACTTGGTCAGCCTCTCCCTCTCGGTTGTAAGCTGCCAGGTCCAAGCCCCCCTCCTTACCCACTGTCCAGACCCGCTGTGTGCTGCTGAGATGGGCTGCCATAGACTGAGCCAACAACACAGAACAGATGTGCACTGGGTCACTGCTGTGGAGGCCAGGGGTTCCGGACAGAGTGGGGCGGTCACTGCCGAGGAGGGACATCTTGCTGTCCATGACGTGGTAGGCGTAAATGCATCCCATGGCAAGCGTGCTCAGGAGTAGAAGAGGTTCATTTGTAACCACCCTACTGCATGATAATCGTCTTGCTCCATTCATCAGGGCTGTGGCTCCTCGATCAGATCAGCTCTGAAAGGTCTCCCCTCTTAGCACTATTACAATGACAGATTTCCATGTGTTTTGGAGGGGACATTTGAGTCATAGCACCCCCCCCCCGTCATCTGTGAAGCAGGAAAGGTGCACAGAGGCATCCCTGCCCCTGTGTAACCCTCTTCTGTTGGTGGGCAATCTTGCTAGGCCACCAGTAAACATCCTCTTAAGTCGGCCAGGCAGGGTGATCACATCTGTGATGCCAGCATGCAGGAGGCTGGGGCAGAGAGTATCTCAAGTTCAAAGCCAGCCTGAGCTATATAGCAAGACATTGTCTCTAAAACACAAACAAACCAACCACAAAACCAAGAACAATTGTTCTCTTGGGACTATTGGCTAGAACAAAGGCAGATGCCCACTCTTAAATCAATCACTGGTGATCGAGCCATGGTATTACCGTGCTTAGCATGAATCAACCACGGCTCACCTCCCAGAGATGTCACCATTTTTTTCAGGGAAAAAAAAATTCCCTGATATATGAACAAAAGAAGGATTCTGGCTACTATGTAAGATGCCAGGAAATGGCCGGGAGGGCAACTGACAAAGGAGAAAATGTAAGAGGAGGTTGGGGAATTAGCTGGGCTAGATCAAACAGGGCCTTGTGGGCCCTTATGATACAGGTAATTAATAAGCACTTGTAGCTAGGCTTTGAAACAAGAGATCCGAAAGATGAAACAATTCTCATGCTAAATGCAAAATATCGTTTGTTTGGTTTTGGTGTTGTGGGGGGGGGGGGGAGTTCTGCTAAGCTGTACAAAGAGCAGGAGACAGGAAAGAAGCAGTCAGGAATTGGGTCGAGGGGAGATGTTTTTAGCAAAGACAGAATGGTAGCAGGGCAGACAGAGAGAAGGTATGTAATTGAGACCCAAAATAAATCAGTGGGAGGGGCTGGGAAGGTGGCTCAGTGGTAGAGCGCTTGCCTTGCATGCCGGAGGCCCTGGGTTCAATTCCTCAGCACCACATAAGCAAAAAGAAAAAAGCCGGAAGTGGAGCTGTGACTCAAGTGGTAGAGCGCTAGCCTTGAGCTGAAGAGCTGAGGGACAGCGCCCAGGCCCAGAGTTCAGGCCCCACGACCAGACCCCCCCCCCCAAAAAAAAAAATCAGTGTGAAATGGGAGGCAGGAGGGGAAGGAACAAGGAGAAAGGAGAAATCAGGAACAAGCTCTCTAGCTCTGGAGTTGCAAATTCGTGATAAATGGTGCCTTTTACTGGATTATGGAGGAAAGTTTAGGGAGAAGCAGAATCCAGAGTCTGGTTTTTTATATCATTAGGGTATCTGGGGGAGATCTGGTTGAATTGGCAACAAGGAGGGTGGATTACAAGACCATAGCTCAAGACAGAAAGTGGACACCCCAATCTTGATAGCTTTAGAGTGTCGCCCAGGTGAGTTCACCTGGAGAGGATGCCTAGAGAGGAAGGCCCAAGAAGAGTAAAGAGGGAATAAATGAAAAAGGAGAGAGAGAAAGAGAACAAGAAAGGGCCTGGGGGCTGGGAAGGTGGCTCAGTGGTAGAGCGCTTGCCTTGCAATGCATAAGGCCCTGGGTTCGATTCCCCAGCACCACATAAGCAAAAAAAAAAGAAAAAAAAGCCGGAAGTGGTGCTGTGGCTCAAGTGGTAGAGCGCTAGCCTTGAGCTGAAGAGCTGAGGGACAGCACCCAGGCCCAGAGTTCAGGCCCCACAACCGGACCCAAAAAAAAAAAAGAAAGGGCCTGGGCGGAGATGGCCAGGCACAGGGCACAGCAGAGCTTACAGAGAAGGGAGTCCAAGGAGGAGAAAGAGGAGGAGGGGGAGGAGGGGGAAGAGAGGGAGGAGGGGGAAGTGAGGGGGGAGGGGGAGGAGGGGGAGGAAGGGCAGGACATGCTGCTGGGTACCAAGAAAGGGACAGCAGTCGCAGTGGAACAGTGAGCAACATGGCAACTGCTGGGGGCCACAGCTGATGAGCGGAGGGGAGGGGACGAGGCATTGGGACAGAGGAGAAAGAGGCTCACTTGGCATGAAAGGCAGCAGAAATGGGGAGCCAAAAAGAAGGTAGGACCGCAGGTGGATGACCTGCGGGTCCTGACGGGATGACCAGCCTCCCCCTGGCTGCTGGGGGCGCCCGCTCTGCCGCGGGCCCTGCAGGTCACGGCCCTCCAGTCAGAAGCCCGCTGCCTCCCCAGTGAGGCCGGGAGAGAGGCTCACAGAGCCGGAGGTTTCTCAGGCCACAGAAGCTAAGGAGTCGGAGCCTGGGGCTGCGGAAAGGAAATCTTCCTCTGCCTCCAGACCGCGCTGTGATCTTCAGTTAGGGAAAGTGCCCGGCCCTGGCAAACGTGGGGTGGAGGGAGCAGCGGAACAAAGGCCCCGTCAGGAAACGCTCAGGAAGCCTGGCTCCTGTTCTCAGGGAACGTGGGGGAGAGAAGTGGGTCCCCGGCCTTCGACGATGGCCGTCCTCTCTGAGAGGTGTGCGGGCATGCGCCCAGGCGTGCTGACTGTGGACCATTTCCAGGATGCTACGTCTCCATTTGGCAAGGATCGTACTGACGCTGATACTTAAGCTTGAACGTAAAGTCTTCCAGTCCCTAAAGCCTCTCTGTCAAGTACTTAATGACCTGTAAAATACGTAAATAAGCCAAAGGCACTCCAATTTAAGGAGGCAGCAACCAATCCCTGTGTAAAGCGAAGTCTTCTCTCTGTAATGCAAACAAGCCTAGACCTAGTCATTCATTTTCCCGAAGTCCACCTGTCCTGGTGCTCTGTGGCCAGGGTGGGCACAGGTGGGTTGTTCCGACATTTTTTTCATTTCCTAGGACACTGACACACATCTGTTCGAATTAATTACTCTTCCAAGATCTCTCCCTTGACTCATTTGTAAAGAACAAGAGCCGTGGAGAAGCAAAGGGGGTGGGGGAAGCCTGAGGAGGAGCTGTGGCCCCGGGCATTTTGCAGTTCAGCGAAATGGAAGCATTGGACGACCCCCCCCCCCTTGTTTGTCTAGAAACATCCATCCAAAGTACATGCCAGAGCTGTTGAGGGGATGGGGGAGGCAGATCGAGGAGAAAGCTGGGGACCCCTGTACTGACCTGGAGGCTCTCTAGAAGGGCAGGGGACACAGGGCAACGGGGGCACACAGTGACTGAATGGAAGAGTATGTAGTTCAGCTTCTGCATGGTGACTGCAACGGGAACACAAGACCAGCGGCAGAGTCAGGCAAGGCCTGTGCGGTGCTTTGCTGAGTCTCTGGTGTCCCCGACAGAGTGGACCGTCACAGCCCCATGGGTACCCGCCATCCATACTTGAGCCTCTGGATGGACATATCATCTCTCAGCAACATCTCCTCCTCCCATTTGGAAGTGTCTCTGGACTCAGTCAAGGTCAACCGAAAGAAACCCAGGGAAGGGAGCTGGAGGCAAGGACTGGGTTTGCGAGTCCTGTAACTCAACTTGCCCCCTAACCGACCAGTGAGGCAGAGACCTCACGCAGTACCATCTCTGTGGCTGCCTGGTGAGCTAGCCAGGTGTGGAAGGCCCTTGGTGCAGTGCCTGGCACAGAGCACGGGAAGGGGAGACAGCGCCTGGAGGAAGGGCCCGCTGAGTCACGCATGAGTCACTGTATGGCGGGCCTTGGTGTCCCCCGGAAGGGGCCTACGCCAAAATTGGGAGAAGCAGGAAAGCAGACGCATGGCCTGCACACACCCACTCGACCACTGAAGGGAGAGCCAGGTACCTGCGAGGGTCTGCCTGTGCTCAGGGGAAGTACACCCGTGACCAAGACGGAACCCCAGCCCCTAGTTGGAATCAGAACAGCAAAACCATGCGGGACCTGTGCCTGGCGTCTGTCCCAGCCCCCCACCTATGCTGCTTTCAGGGAAAGCAAAGTCAGAGCTGATTAGGGCTCGAGGAGGCCCCGCTGCCGCTTCCTGCAGACATAACTGCCTGCCTGCTTACTGGAGAGAAGTCGGCACGCCTTCTGCAGTCTCTAGTGTGGGGTGTGGGGTGTGAGGGAGTCGGGGAAGAGGAAAAATGGCCGTGGCTGCACCACAGCCCTCCCACACAACCCAGGCCCCAACTCACACTCTGGACACAGGGGCGGCCTCAGGCCAGCAGGGAATCTTCATCCAAAGCACCGCGGCTGCCCCTGCCTGGCTGTCACCCAGACCCCAAGCCTTCGCTTCTGGGCCTCATCAGGGGAGTAGACCAGTGACCTTTGAGTGAAGCCAGAAGGAAGGGAGCCTTTACATGAGAAAACGCCAGGTGGGCATCTCTGATCCGCTGGCCTTTTTGGCCATCGATACCTTTTAAATATGAATTAGAGGAGACAGAGGTGCCCGGGCGCTCTCTGCCCAGGACAGTTATTGTGGTCGAAGGAGCCAGACCCGCGGGGGGTGGTGAAGGACACCGCAGAGGGGGCTAGATTACACTCCAAGTCCCCACTTTGGGACCAAGGAGCGCAAAGGCTTTGCTTGTCCCCGGGCAGCCAGCGCTGTGGCCCGATGCCTTTGCTCCCACCACAACCCTCTGACCTCACCTCCTCCGGGGCCGGTGTCCAACTCAAAAGGCTGCACTGCTTTCAAGGGACACGGGTGGCCAGCACGGGATGGTCCTGGTGGCTGAGTTGCCCGCAACGCCTGACCTAGACTAGGACCAAAAGCAGGTGTCTCCAACCTGCCATCCCTGCCCCAGACAGCTCTTCAGTGGCCGAGGTGGGACTCTGATTCATTTGGGTAGAGGTCAGGGCCGTGTACTGCCCATCCCACTACGTGGTGTGGGGTCTAAGAGATGAGTTTATGCCAAGCTTGGCATCCAGCCAGCAATGTCAGCACCACACCCACCAGGGGCTCATTAGAAATGCTGGTTCTTGAGCCCCTACTACCCCTGAGGGCAGGGGCAGGGGGAGGCCACGCTGTGCTATAACAAGGTGGCCAGCTGGCTGCCAGGCCTGATGGACCTGGGGTGGCAGATAACGAGGCAAGAATTATTCCTAGGCCCATTACATTGTTTAGAGAGTCGTCATCTTCGGCTCAGCCTGCCGGGAGGACTGTTGCCCACAGGGCCACAACGGATGTGTGACCTGTGTCATCCGGTGTCCTCCTGCAGAGAAGCAGTTCTGTCCTGAACCAAGTATCTTCTAGGGCTTTCCATACAACACCTGTCTGTAGCATCTGCTCATAAAATCCGCCCCGCCCCCAATTCATTCCAGAACAAAGTCCTAATGCACTCTCTGCCCGCCGGTCTCTGTCTGTCTCTTGGCAGTACTGAAGTTTGACCTCAGGGCCTTACACTTGCTGGGCAGGCACTCTGTGCACTGTGCCACACACAGTCACTTCATTTTCAAGGCAGGTCTTGCATGTTTAGCTTGGGTTCACCTCAGACCCTGACTCTCCCACTTATGCCTCCTCCCTAGCTTGGATGGCAGGCACGCACCACCATGCCCATCTTATTTGCTGCTAGGGGCAGCAGGGGAAAAGGACTTCCTAGATCTTTGCCTGGGCTGGCCTCACACCACAATCCTCCGTATCTCTGTCTCTGGAGTAACTGATTACTCTCTATTAACTCTCTTAAGCTAGAGCCCAACACCCATCCAGACTTCGCACTCACATCCATCCCTGATAGCAGCAGTTCTCAGCTAGGGGTGACTCCGGCACAAGTGGCAAGTCTAGAGACATATTTGTTGTCACTAGAACTAGGAACTAGAGCCATTCCACCCCAGACCTTGGCCCCAGACACTGAGACACCCATTTCACCTCCCTCCAGATTCTAGGTGTCCCAAGTGTAGTCCGGACCCAAGCACACAACAGTAGAGGCCAGCAACCTGAGCCAGTGTTACTCCTGTCACGCTCAGGTGGACATGCCTACCCTCACCACCCCTCTGTTTGGTCCACAGTCCAGTCTACGGTCTGGGGCCACAAATGGAATTCATGAATATTGTCTGGCAAGTCTGGCAGCCAACTGAAAGACAGTGGTTTCCATTCTGACCCCCTGAGGGAGTGGAACAATGACACAGCATCAAGAAAGAGTTCTTCACAATGAGCTGGCCCCTCTAGTGCAGCATTCTCTGTCCAACAAGGTCTCCATCCCCCACGCAATGGGAAAGGCAGCTCCTGGTGCCTGGCTGTACTTCATGCCTCCTGGCACCTGAGCTGAGTACTGAGACTTTCCCACACCTGAGCTGAGTACCATGTGTCCAGGTAGACCAGTTGTCTGTTGCCTTAGCCTCCAGCTATATGTGTGTGTGTGTGTGTGTGTGTGTATGGTCTAGAATGAAGAACTGGGCCTGAAAACTCAATCCCTAAAAGTCCCCAATTTGTCCCCTATGTAAGATACAGGTCCAAGCATCTTACTCTACCCCATCCCTCCCTAAAACCCCTCTCTGCAGAGCTCACAGTGATAATAATAGCCCCATTTGTCTGATCCTGTGCCAGGCACTTCATGTATGCTATCTCATTAGGTGTCATTATCGCTATTTTGGATGTCAGCGTCTTTAGTAACTTCTCCCTAGTGACAGAAGCAAGGAGCTTGGATTCCACCCTGAGCCTTCCATCGGATGGAGCACACACTCTTCCACCCACGTGACTCTGTAAGAATCATTTCCCTGTCAAAATGGCTCCAAGGCTCCCTCCAACTCCCGCCTCACCCATGCCTGCCAGCAGGGACCAGGACTGCCTTCCCCGGGGGCCTCTCACCTCTGATCATCCATGTTATTACATTAGGTTTCTTTTATGTTGCCCCGGCCTGGCACCGAGAAGCAGCCTCATCATAAACACCAGCTTGATTACAATCAGAGACCGTTGCTTCTAATAAATAAGCATGTGTAATGCATAGGGAGAAAGAGACACCTCTATATTTTCAGTTTTGTAAAGACAAATCGTCTCAATTGTTTAATCAATAAAAATGCCTCTCTAACTCCTACTGTTATTACAAAGCAATTTCAAGTGGAGTGAGAAAGAAGCCTCACATCTATATTCCTGTCAGGGCAGACGGAGTCTGATTAGGTCGATGGATGACAGATCTGACCCACGCCAGTCCACAAAACGCTTGGTCTGGATCCCCCCCCTCGCTGCCCCAGCCCCGGCCCCAGCCCCACCCCCGGCCCTGGCCCCTGCCCTGCTGTTCCTACAGCAAGGGAGGGCAGGGCAGGAGTCTTGGTCTCAAGCACTCATCAGGCACAGAAGGCCAAAACACAGAGGCCTCTCGGAGCTGCAGGACCAACTCATCGGGGATGTCTGAGGCAGACACACTCTCCATGTCAAAGCCAGGGGCTGCGCTGTGGGGTCAGAGGGAAGGGAGACCCGAGAGGTGAGTGCACACTCCAAACCAGTCACTGGAATGCCTGCCATCTGTGCCTCAAGAGCTGCCCGGCTCAGACACCCAGCACACAGCCATGAACTGGACCCAGAGCCTCCTCGCCTACTTCCCATTCCCTCTGATGCACACCCAGATCCTGATGAACTGTCCAGAGGAAGAAAGGATGCGATGGTCACTTCCTCCAGGAAAGCTTGCCCTGACAGTCCACCCACCAACCTCACCACGTTCTCCAACTCCATCTGGAAAATAAAGGTCCCTCCTAAGCCGGCCCCACGCTCTCTCCCACCTCAGACCCTGTCTTCCCACCCCAGCGCCTCTCTGACGGTCCAAAGTCTTTTGTACTTCCCACCCCCAAGCCTTTACCTCCTGTGGTCTTGACCTTAGAGAAAAACTGGTCCCCAGATTCTCTCCTAATGAGCTCCTATTCAGCCACATGCCTGACTTGTCCAAGGCTCTTCCTGGTCCCAAGTAGTCTGGCCTCAAAGGTCCTGCACGCCTCCCTCACGGCTCTGCCTCTGCATGCGACAGTGACACGCTGTCAGTGTGCATGCTCATCACTGAGTGTCTGCAGCCCTGACTGTGGCTTGAACAGCAGCGTGCATACAGCTGTGTCCTTGCTGGGTGATTTGGGGCCACATGGGCATCTTCAAAAGATAACTCTGAACTCCAGCTCCCAAGCCGACATCTCCCCAACACTCGCTCATCCTCCCAACCAGCTGCCGATCCTCCTCCTCCTTCACATCCACCATCCATTAGTGAAGTTGACCGCAAAGCCTACCTCAGCCAGGTGTGATGGCTCGTGCCTGTAACACTAGAGACTATGGAGGCAAAGATGAAGAATATCCCAGTCAAGGCAGATCAGGGCAAAGGTGTGTGAAACATCATCTCAATCAATGGAAGTTAGGAACGGTAGAACATGTCTCTCTGTTGTCTCCGTTATGTAGAAAGCATAAACAGGAGGATCACTGTCCAGGCCAGCCCAGGGGGAAATATAAGACTCTATCTGAAAAAAATAACAAAAGTAAAAAGGTCTGGTGGCATGACTCAAGTATCTGCCCAGCAAGTACAAGGTCCTGAGTTCGAGTTTTTCACCAATATAGATGTATTGAAAATAAATGAGATTAATATTGGAAAAAACATATTTTGAAGTAAAAATAACATCTAATGCAAAAGCAATTCAGTAGAGGACTTTTCAATAAATAGCACTAAAACAATTAGATATCCATTTGCAAAAAATAAATAAATAAATAAGGAACCTCAGTCCAGACCCCTCATCACATATAAAAATAAAATCGTTCACAGTATAAAATCTGAGGGTTATAAAACCTCCAGAAGAGAACATTAGTGACCTTGAATTGGGCAATAAATATGCAGCCATAATACCAAAAGCACAAACCGTAAAAGAAAAAAATCAAAAACTTAGGTTTTATTGAAATTAAGAACTCTGCACTTCACAAGGTCCTGTTAAGAAACATGAATGGAATGCAACAGGACTGAAAGTGTGGGCTTTCATTCACATGCTCACAGCATCACGGAAGTCCAAAGAGATGCAAGCCAGGGTCTGACAGGTGATCGGATGAACAAAATGTGCTAAATACATATACAAGGGAATATTCCCCACCCTTGAAAGGAATTCTGACAGCTGGAACAACATCAATGAACCGTAAAGATATTGGGCCAAGCCAGTCACAAAGAAGTCACTGGAAAAGTCAAATTCTCAGAGAGAGAAATCAGAATGGCTTCTCCGAGGACAGCAGGAGGAGGAAAGGGTGAGCAAACTTGATGGGAACAGAACGACCAGCCATTCTGCAAGAGCAAGAGAATTCTGGATTCTGACCACACAGGATCATGAATGTGCTTACCACTGAGGAACTAGACAAAGAAGACGAGTTTTATGTTAGATGTATTTTATTACAATTAAGAAAAAAGAATCTACAAAATCTGGACCATGCAGGGCGCCGGTGACTCACACCTATAATCCTAGCTACTCAGGAGGCTGAGATCTGAGGATCGCTGTTCAAAGCCAGCCCAGGCAGGAAAGTCTGTGAGACTCTTATCTCCAATAAACCACTTGAAAACTGGAAGTGGCACTGTGGCTCAAGTGGTAGAGCGCTCGCCTTGAGCTGAAGAGTTGAGGGACAGCACCCAGGCCCAGAGTTCAAGCCCCACAACTGACAAAAAAAAAAATCTGGACCATCAGGATAAGCTTCTCGGAGAGCTCATCTTTCCAGAAATATCCTCTGAGTGGCAATAAAGGGATAGAGTCTGATGGATAACAGAATTCTGTATGTTTTAATCTTTGCGCTACTTGGACCTTCGAGTTAAGAAGAGGAAAGGTGAGGAGGAAATGAAAGGGAGAGAGAAAACAAGGGAACGAGAGCAATTAAGCCACAGAGTTGGAGAAAATAATTTTAAGTCACATCTTGGATTGACAATATATAAGGAATTCTCAAAATTCAGTAGCAAGAAAAGTAACAACCTGTACAGAAATGTAGAAAGAACTTGAGTAGGTACTTCACCAAAGATTAGAGGGACTGTAAACAAACAGATGAGAAGGTTCATCTTTAGCCAGTGGAGAACGTAAATTAAAACCACAATGATATACCACTACATGTCCACTCAAACGGGGAAGTAACTGTTCTAGTTTACTGTAAAGGATGTACTATTACCTGCTAGGGAAGAAGCAAAGCAACCAGCGCTCTTGTAGCTGAGTGGTGAGCACGGTGCAGACAGCTCAGCCACCAGGACACATGACTGCCTGTTTCCCATAAAGTGAAACACGCCCTTAGCACGTGAGCCAGCAATCCACTCCTAAGTTCTCTCCCCAGAAAAATAAAACTTACAATCGGTTAAAAACCTGTACTCTAACATGCAGTTGCCTCTATAAAAACTGCCAGAGAACTGAAGGTTAGGCATGCTAGCCCACCGCTGTCATCCCATCTTCTCAGAAGATGTAAGATGATCAAAGATAGGTTCCAAGGCCCACTCTAAAAAAAATGCAAAGACCCTCTCCCAAAATTACTAAAGCAAAAAAGGCTGGAGGTGTGGTTCAAGGGGTGGAGCAATTTTTTTTTTTAGCAAGTATCGGGCCCTGAGTTCAAACTCTAGTACCACCACCAACCAAAAAGAAAAAAATTGCTGAAGAATTGAAAATAATTCAACTGCTGACTGAAGAAAGCCGTCTTTGCCTCCCATCGGTCATCTGAAACACACCTGGCAATGTGGGTGGGGTCTAGTGGAAGAAGCCAGACTCGAACAGCTACATCCTGCTTGATTCCACGTATAGGAACATCCTGGAAAAGAAAGGCTATGGGGGCAGGAAATGACCCCTGGCTGCCAAGGGCGGAGGCGGCTGACTGACCAATCCAGTGAGGTTCCTGGTGGCTACGGGACTTAGGGGCTTATGGGAAGTCAGGGCATTCCACCAGGCCGGTGTGCCCCGCTGTCTGTGGGCATCATCACCGCTGCCCACCACGATCGTGCCCTGGATCGCCTGCTGCCCCCAGGGCCGCCCTGGGCCTGCCAACCGCCGGTTCTCACCCAGCCCACAACGACATGGCGCTTCTGGGCTTTTCCTCCCCTCTGGTTTATTCTTGAAAAGCTGTCAAAATTCCTTTTTTCAGATCTAAGTCACACCATGTCACTCCTCGCCTCACTCCTCCGATGTCTCCTCTTCTCATTTTTAGAACAGGATCCCAATTCTGAATCCAGCATGCAAATCAAGCCTGCCCTCCCCCCCCCCCCCCCCGCCCTCCGACTGCGTGATCATCTCACGCAGTTGTATGGCACACCTGGAGAGCGGACAGGAGGCCTCAGAGGGCAGCTCGTCATACACAACAGAAACTCCTAGAGACCACGCCTTTCCATGGCAAGCTGGAGCAGCCCAACCCTCACCTTCCCATCCAACCCCAGGGGGGGGGCAGAGCACAGAGTTCGGCCTGCTCTGCCGCCCATGTGGCTCCTGGTCTCCCAGCCCAGGGCCCAGCTCTGCACCTCTACATTCCATGCCTTGCTGCTAGTGCTGGGCTGCCAGCCCAGCCTTGGGGATGGGGCAGCCTTCTTCCTCTCCTCCCTGTCCCCATCTCCCCATGACTGCCCCGTGTCCTGCCTTTGTCCATCTGTCAGGGCATCCCCACCTCTGTCTCGTGCATGCACACATTCCTCGAGCCTCCTCCCTTTGCCAACTCTTCCTTCGTCTGCTCTGCCGGGAGACAGGGCCCTGCAGATCAAGACCGGTGACTAACTACAAGGACCAAGGTTATGGAATGAGGTCTGAACTCAACTGGGGAGTCTGTGCCCTGCCCGGGGCTGCTTGCTGCTGCCTCAATCTACCCATGCATCCTGGCTTCTCAAGAAGACTCAGCCAGCAGACCCCCGCCAGCCGACCCTGCCTGCCGCAGGTCCAGCAGGTGCTGTCCAGCTCCCCAGCAGCCCAGCGGTATAGTCGGGGAGGGCCGGAGACAGGAGGGCAGGGACCAGCAATAATTTCACGTCTGGCCTTTCCTGGTAGACAAGCAAATGACTCTGTGGTCCCCTAGTGCTCTAAATTAGCTGCATTTTACAACCCCCCTGTCTAGCAGAAAATGTCTCATTAAATCTTAAATGATCTGTCTTCCAAGAAGCTCTGTATCCCCCCTTCCCCCTGAAGAACACCTGGCCCTGGACAATCGGGGTGAGGTGCGAGGAGGAGGAGGGGAAGTGGGACCCCTCGAGACCGTGTCTGCGTTATCTGTCATCCCGTTCTGTGCTTGCCCCAGGACCGGCTGTATCCTCTCCTCTTGGCCCAGGCTATCTAACCCTCGGCCACCCACCTGTCCTACCACCGAGTGACAGCAGATACCAGGCCACAGCCCCTCGCCCTGCCCGGCTTCACAGACCCGGAAGCCAGGGGAGAAATCATTCTTTGAAAGAAAGATGCCACATGACCTTCAGGATTACTCAAATATTAACCACCTGGATAAACAGTTTCTCCTATATTCTCATTATCACCTCCCTGGCTGGAGTTCAAGTGCGATATTTCTCTTTTATATCTGGAGTAGAAGAGGTTACTAGGGAGTCTGAGAAAGGGGAGGGGAAGCGGTGGGGAGAGGACACACGGAGAGGCACGGGCCACTGAATCTTCGCAGCTTTGCTCCCCATTCAAGCAAGATCCTCCCTCAGAAGGCTAGGGGGCCACCCAGAACCAAGCAGCAGCCAGCCTGTCCCTGGCCTCACACAGGCTGGGGGGCGCAAAGGGAACCGAGGGACCCAAACAGGAGAAGCTATCTAGTTCCCAGGGGGCTCCGCATGACGTCAACCTTCACCGGAGGGACGGCCACCTGCCTGCCCCTGGCCAGACTGGCTGGCCAGCACTGTGGGTTATAAGCAGGGCTCCTTGCCCCTGACCTTGAATTAGACCTTGCACACTGTCACTGGCCTTTTCCTCCCGGCCTGCTCTCCCTCCTCTCAATTGCTTCAGTCTCCACTTCAATTTCTTGGGTCCTGAGAAAGCTAAGCGCCTGAGCGTAGATTCCCAACCCACTTCTTCCACGCCCTGTAGCTACTCCAAGGCCTCATCCTTGGAGAGAAGCCGCTCCGGCCCCACCCACCCAAGTTCTCCTCAAGTTCAGCCTCACCCAAGCAGAAGAGACAAATCTCTCACCAACTTGCATTATGGCAACTGTGTTGAAGTTATTACTGTGGATTCTTAAGATGTCAACAATGAGAAATCCTATTGTCCCACTAATTAATTCAGCAATCTCCCTGAAATAATAGGAGCTGTAATTGTAAATTCCAAACTCACCCCTCGACCACTGGAATCAACTAATTAAACAACAATCAGCCAGCACCGGGCTTGCATGGAGAAGATGGACTATTCCTTTTTATAGCTGCAATTAGGCGACACATTCAATAATCAGAATGAAATACAAATTTACCCAGGAGCCCAGTAAATTATGGCCATTCAGACTTTGTTTTCCTGTGGGCGCCTCCCAGAAAATAAGTTGCATGTCCCAGCTGCAGCAGGGTGCTATCAGGGTGGCTGGGAGTCCGGCGCTCCTTAGGGTCTCTCACTACCCCAGGGGGCTCTCTGCTGCTGGGGTCATATGCACGAGGTAAGGGAGGAGGCTGCAGATGAAGGCTTCAGTCCCACCCAACACTGCCAAGATGAAGTCGGGGAGATTGTGGAGGGAGACAGGCAGAGAATGAGGCAAAGGCAGGAGTCTGTGTCTCTGGTTGTGCGTGGAGAAGTGTGTCAGGCACACACACCTATGCAAGCACACCCTCTCCAATGCGGCCACACCTGGCCAGATGTGCACGGAAAGAAAACCTTTTGGGTTTCCTGCACAAGTAGTCCAGGCAGGGAGAAGGGTTTGGAGGAGGGTAGGAGCATTCCCAGGTTCACCGGACAAGAAGTTAAACGATGCAGACAAGGAACACAAGGAACGTCTGCGTAAGTGTGAAAATTAAATCAGGTAGCAGGCAGTAGCTGGGCAGGGAGAGGGAGCAGAGGCCTAGGATGATAAATGGAAAGATAGTCACATTGTGGCACGGTCGGCCCGCCCCAGGCTGAGCAGAAAACCTGCACATCCACAACTTGCCAGCGTGCCTCTGGGGCCCCAGCCGGTGCGCGGCGCGGAGACACCTCTGCTGGTCCCCAGGGAGTGCGGGCCTGGCACCCTCCCTGCAGCCCAGCAGGCTGAGGAGTGCGGTCACCAGCCTCCTCCACCCAGAACTCTCAGAGGGCAAAGCCGCACAGGACTGCAGGAGAAAGTCAATAAAGGGGTCTCTTGGCAGAGAGTCGATAAAGGGGTCCCCCATGCCTCGATGTCACATGCTCCCAATGGCCAGGGACCCCATCTCCCTCACACAGTATAGACGTGGGCTCTCCGATGCCCAATGAACACTCGTTCATTAAACAGAGATGCTTGGTTCGGGGCCACCCTGTTCAGCAGGCCCTGCGGGGGGAGGGGAGGGGCAGGAAATGACACAGGGCAAAGGGCTCCGTCCCTGTGGGCCAGGCACTGAGGGTGTCCACGGAGACCAGGTGATACGACATGAATGTGTGCCGACACTCTTCAAAGGCACTGACTGAGCATGCTTCATATGACAATAAAGTTGGAGAAGATACACAACCAACCACTGCCTTTCATGTCTCTCAGCCCAGGCCTGAGTGCTGGCCCTGGGCATTTGCTGAGGATGGTCTTGGGTCCCAGTGGCACCCAGGGGAGCAGTCAAGCAGGAGCCCCCCTGCCATTGCCCTGATGTAGCCCGGTTCCAGCCAGGCCTCAAAGGAGTGGACAGCTGGGTGCCCATAGCTCACACCTGCAATCCTAGCAACTCATGAGGCTGAGATCTGAGAATACAGGTTCAAAGCCATTCTGGAGGGGGAAAGTCCATGAGACACTTACCTCCAATTAGCCAGCAAAAAGCAAGAAGTAGAGCTGTGACTCAAGAGGTAGAGCCCTAGCCTTGAGAAAAAAGGCTAAGCCCAAGCCATGAGTTCAAGCCCCAGGACCAGCACTTGTGTGTGCAGGCGCACACGTGTGCACATGTGTGTGCGCACACACACGCATACATGCACACACATACACGCGCGCACACACACACACACACAGGACCTGGGTCCCAGTGCTCCAATCCTGACTCTTCAGCCCTGTTTCTTGGCCTCTGCCTCGTCCCGAAAGCCAAGAAGACAAGATGTGAGCTGGACCAGTAAGGACCCACAGCTAGTGTGGGCCCCAAGTTGGGGCCCTGGGTGCCATGGACAGGGCCTGGGCATTAATAGAGTACTTGTTAGCAGGTTACTTCTCTGTTTTTCCCCAGGCCCCAGCTCTTTCAAACTCACAGCATCTGATTGAGCACCCTTAACAGCACGTTCAAGGAGAAATTCTCATCCTCGTGACTGAAGATTGATATCCTGATGACAAAGGCAGGATTAGCTTTATTGATCAAGCATTGCCATCTTCAACAACAAACATTCTACAGGGCCTCTCACTCGCCTGCACATACCACCTGTCCTCCGACTCACACAGCAGAGCACCAGGATACCTCCCAGGATTGGCAAAGCCAACCTGGTTCACAGGCCTTGGGGCAATTCCAAGCCACCGAGGTCACTTTGCTGTAAGTCGACTTGAAACACCTCAAACTGAAAGACATTGGGATTTTGTAACACCAAAGCCAAGAACTTTATTAGAGCAATAAAAGATGGGGTGAGTATGTGAATGAATGAGTGTACAGTCCATTGGCTTCTGGCCTGATCGTCTTATTTATGGGTTAGTGAGACCTCCTGCTTTCCCATCTTCTTGCAGGACACTTAATGGCCTTTCTGAGCAGAGAACTGAGGAGCTGAGAGGCACAAACCCATCAGTGCTGGTCCTTTCAGCAGCTAGCAACAGGGTAAGAACAATGGACACAAATGGCTCAAACAGGGCTTGAGAACCGCCTGTGTCTTATTGATGCATGACTTCTGGCAGGCACCGCCATCTTGCTTCCTCTGCCTGGAAAACTTCTCAAGAGAGACAATGCTTTAGGAAGTGACTAAAAAGGGAGAAAGAAGACACCAAGCAAGTCAGAGACTGGGGTGCTTTGGGGAGGGGGGCAGGTGGCAGTACCCTGGCCACCTTTACCTATCAGGGTACTAAGGGACTGCAAGTCCACATCTCCCCCAAATGCATGGTACAATCCTAACCCCTGCCAAGGTAAGAACGAAAGTCCATCTCAACAGAAAAGTCTGGGCGTGGTGATATCTGCCTGTCATCCCAGCTATCGGGGGAGTAGAAGAATCTCGATCCTGGTCAGACTGGGTAAACAGTAAGACCCTTCCTTAAATGTAACCAAAGCAGAAAGGGCTGGAGGCATGACTCTGATGGTGGAGAACCCTCCTGGCAAGCACAAGACCTTGAGTTCAAACCTCAGCATTGTCAAAACAGAAGTGTGTGTTCCATATACACCTATAAATATATATGCAATATGTACATCACAACATGCATGTATTATGAAAATAATTGTCAGATAAAAGCTCTTGGAAGCCATGGCTTCTAAGATGAGAGGATTGTTCTATAACAAAACTTTCAATACGTTCACTTAGAAACAAGCTATAATCATCTTTGAGCCCCAGCCCGCCCAGGCTGGGAGGAGGAGCGTCCCCCTCCAGGTGAGGCCAGCACAGCTCTGCTACCTTGACCCTTGACCCATGCTTCATCTCACCCTGGAGCCCCTTAATCATTATGGCTGCCACCAACAGGGCAGTCCCAGGAGCAGCCAGCCCCTTTCATGTGAGGCTTTGCTATGGAAATGGCGCCCTGGCCTCAGCCCCAAGAAGCAGAACTAATGAGATCTGAATGTTGAAAGAGAAACACCAGGGGGGAGGAGCACTGCTCTGCTCTCCACGTCCAGCACCCCAGGTCCAAGTCCGGATGCACAACCGAGGCCCAGATCTTCTCCTTGCCCCGTGGTCCTTCTTGCCACTCCTGATTCTTCCTTGCAACCTCGCTGGCTGTCATTTCCCTTCCAGGAAGCCATCCTTTCCTCCTCCAAAATCAAAACTCTGGGAAAAAACCCCAGCATTCACAGGGAGATCCCTACATACTGAAACAAATGGGAAGGTGAGGGCCAAGGGAAAGACAAGGCCCTGGGTTCCATCCTCAACCTGAACAACAAGAAGAAATGGCAGAGCTGGATGCCAGGGGCGGGGGGGGGGCCTCCTACACATAATCCTAACCACTCAGGAGGCTGAGATCTGAGGACCATAGTTGAAAGCCAACCAGGGGAGACAAATCTGTTAGACTCCATTTCTAATTAACCAGCCAAAACCAAGAACAAGTTGGTAGGGTGCCTGTTGTGAGTAGAAAAGCCAAGAGCAGGAGTCCCTCCCTGAGTTCAAGTCTAGTACCCGAAAACAAAAAGAAACGTAGGGATCATGGTGTGGGTTCCAATCCCAGGAGGTGGGAGAGAGAGAGAAAAAGAGAGAGAGAGAGAGAGAGGGCAGCTGTTCCAACTGGAAAGCCCCTCAGATTTTATATGTATGTGTTATATTTAATAACTCCTGCTGTTATTGTTGGTAATGATCACACTTAAAATTAGAGGCCTACAAAGATTTCTTTGAGTGGCAGGAGACCGAGGCAGAGGGAGGAAAGCCTGGGCCCTGCTCACCATTTCCGGCCCTCTCTGTGAAGCACAGGTACAGCCCAGCTGCTCCATTCTGGTGGTGGTGGTGCCAGCTGCCCCACCCGACACTGCAGACGCCCTCGGCACCAACCTCAGTGCCTGCCCCCGGCAAATGGCTCTGAGCACCTGTGTTACTTCCCTCCATAAAATGGAATCGCTCGCTAATGCTCCCCGGCTCCTTCCATCCGAAAGGCAGCAGCCGTTGCTCTTATTGGATTGTAGATGAATCACTTGGAAAATATTTTGGGGCACATTAGAGAGGCAATAACATAAAAGTACCTGGAAAATGGTTCTGTTTTGTTTTCTACTTTGCAAACCTCAACTGGAGCCTGGGGTTGTGTTACACAGTTTTGTCTTTTTTTAACAGAAGTGCTTTGCTCATTTCCTCCCCATGCTGGGAAGAGGGACATGTGAATCACTCCTAGGAGAGAAGAAAAACCCATGGAGGGTCTAGCTCTCACCTGATCCTTGGCAGGAAGGTGAGCCAGCCCAGGTAGAAAAGTCCACAAGATTCCATCTACAATTAACCATCAAAAGGCTGGACTAGAGACCTGGCTCAACTAGTAGAGCATCAGCCACGAACAAGAAACAAAACAAGAACTCAAGGCCCTGGGTTCAAGCCCTGGTACCAGCACAATAAAAAGGGAAGATTAGTTTGTGACACAATCAAAGCACAGTCCTGGCACCAACCCTGAAGGCCTGAAATCACAAGCTGACATGACTTACTCATAAATTAGCTTGCAATCACCATAAATTACCTTGCTTTAAAAGACCAGCATGGACTTACCTGACCTCTCCATGTAGGAATGAGACTCTCTTCCATCCAAGTGATGGCTTGACATAAGCATTTTAAGGGTACGTGTCACCTTACAAGAAGCTGTTTTTGTTAATCCGAGTCCTGTTGTAAGAATTGTTTTTCTAGGGGCTAGAGGGGCAGCTCACGTGCTAAAGCACCAGCTGAGTAAGAATTGCTTTTCCGACAAGTGCCTGCCTTGGCCAGGTGTACCTGGTTTGGGCTGATTGCCCAGATAAACTTTCAGCCCCTTTCAAACCAACCAATCACACAAGACCGTGAACCTCAGGTCTGACCAACAGAACTAGGGTTAAAACCTGGGAAGGCTGCCTCCCCTAGGCACTTGCTTGTTTTCTGCTTAGTAGAATGAAGCAAACATTGCCTTGCTGTGTCCCTTTCAAGTGGGTCTCCTCCTTCCTTCATGACACCCCGATACCCCTGAGACACTGCCAACCTAAGTAGGAAGGGATCTGCGGTCCAGTCTCCTTTCTGGGTGATTTCCTGGGGGGACCACTCTAGGCAGGCCGCTGTGGGCCTCAGCTACTTCCGCTATCTGGCAGTGTAGAGCCTATCTCCCTAGATCAGAAGATCCCTGGCAATCCCTTCCGGCTTAAGAGCTACAGCTGCTCACCAAACGCCTTCTACAAATACATTTTTTTTTTGCCTTTTCATTTGTGCAATAAAATAAACCTGAAGCTTAGGATAATGGGCAAAGAATGGGCTTCAGAGTCTCAAGAGCCAAACTGCAATCGGGGCTGCCATTCTCAGGCCTTGATTGAAGACTGAACCTCTGTGGCCCGGCCCAGTCCTCGGCACAGAAAGGAGTAGGCACCTCCGCTGCCAGGGCCACAGCCAGGGCTCCGCCAGGCCAGGCCAGGCCCAGCCCAGCCCGGCCGGGGCGCGCGCAGGGACCCCGGGACCAGGGTCCCGGGCTGGGCCGGGCCACACTCCCCACCTCTCCCGCGCTCCCTTTGCTTTTCGGACAACTACCACCTAAGTTTCCCGTTTCCTTGGGTGGCCAGGTGTTCCCTCCGAGTCGCATGAAGAGGGCGACGGAGGAGGAGGAGAGCCAGGCGGGCTGGAGTCCGGTCCTGCCTTTCCGCCGGGCCTCGTTAGGGCCGGGCGCTGCTGCTACCTGTCCGGGCGGCGGCCCGGGCCCCCGGCCCCGTGAACGTGCCCGGGCGGGGAGGTCTCCTAACGAGCCCCGGGCTGTGACCCGTCCAGGACGCGCCCCGCGCGCCGCCGTCGCGCCGGCCGCCCTTCCCCTCGGCTTCCGCGGGGGGGACCATCGTGCGCCCCGGCCGCTGACCGCGGGAGGGGCGGGGCGGGGCGGCTCCTGGCTGGGGTTCCCGCGGGAGGCCGCCCCGGGCCCAGACTCACCGGCCGAGGGTCCGGCGTGCGGACCGCGGCGGCAGGGGGGGAGCGCTTCCCCCGCGCCAAGCCCCCGGCGGCGGGGTCCGAGCACCCCGCTTCCGGGAGGCCCGCGTCCGCCGGGGTCGTCGGTCCGGCAGCGACCTGCTCCGGCGGCGGCGCCCTTACTAACGTGGGGCGCAGCCCAGCCCCGCGGCCGCTGCTCCGCGCGCGGGGCCCGGCCTCGGCCGGCCCCGATCACCAGGGCTGCGGGGAGCCCAGCCACGGGCGCCGGGGCGCCCCGGGAGAGGCAGCGCCGGGTCCTGGCGAGGAGGACGGGGCCTCCCCGGCGTCGTCCCCGGTCCTAAGACCCGTCCCCGCCGCGCGCTTCACCCCATGCCCGGCGGACCCGGCGCGCGGCGGGCGGCAGGGGCGAAGCAGGGCCCGACCCCTGATTAGCATTCGGCGGCCGTCGCCCGGCCCGGCCCGGGTTCCTGGCCCCTCCCGGGCGGGCGCGCACGCCGCTAAGTTCACAAATGGAAGCCCGGGCGCCGCCAGCAATAAAAGGCGGAGCCGGGCTCCGGCCTCAATGGGCGCATTTTCCCCGGAACAAGGAGCCGGATTCAGCCCGGCGCCGGGCGCGGCGAGGTGCCAGGGGAAGCCGAGGAACGGGGCGCAGCGCTCGGCGCGTGTGGGCCAGGCCGGGCCCGCCCGGGGCTCCGGGGCCCAGCCCGGGCCCCCACCCCCGCCCGCCGGCCAGAGGCCTCCGCGCCCCAACCCCCGGCTTCAGGAAGCTGCCCGCACACAGTCCCAGGACGGCTGGCGGGAGCCCTCCCCGGAGCCTCGAAGGAGGGCCGGGTCCGACTCTGCTTTGGACCCTCAGCTCTCAAAAGCTCCATCTGACTCCAGAAAGCTCGAGGGGCGGTCTGCCGTCTCTCCCCAGGAACACCAGAATCCGGCCATCCCCTGGACTCCTTTTAGAAGCCTGTCCCCGAGCACAAGGTTCATGCAGACCCCAGGAGTTGTCCGGTAGTGTCCGGACAAGCTGGACGCACGTCCTCCACAGGTGTGTGCATGCACACATATACACACACACAGGCACACACACAGGTGTGTGCACACATACACACAACCACACACAGGCATGTGCACCCTCACACACACAGGCACACACACAGGCGTGTGCACACATACACACACAGGCACACACACAGGCGTGTACACACACACACACACACACACACACACACACACACACACACAGGCACATGCGCGCACTCCAGGATCCCAGGGCGCCCGTCCTGAAGCAAGTCTGAAGTTAAGCTGGGGGCTCTGGGGCAACTGTCTTCCCCAAAGCCGTATGTGGTTAACCTAAAAGGAATGCTCCAAGGCAGTGCCCGCCTGCCAAGCCTCCCTAGACCCCCGAGACAAGGGTCCGACAATAGCCCTGTCCATATATTGCATTCAGAAAGATTCTGCTTTATAGCGGCGACAAGGAAGGAGCCCCTTTCCCAGATCTGCCTGCAGGAAGAGCCCCTGGGAGCCAGGCCGGCTGGGTACGACTGGCCTGCGTGGCTGACACTTCAGCTCCATCCACACGGCCCATGGAGTTTCCCACTGCCATCAAGCTGCTGGGCCATGCATATTTGGGGCCTGTCTTTCCATGGGTCCCCCACCCCAAGATGGGACCTCCCTTCTCCCCACCTGAAACCTTCCATGTCCAACGTCACAGTCTCCTGGATTCTGCTAACTCCCCCATGCTAATCCACTCCCGGCCATAGCTCCAGCCTCACACGCTGCTCTCCAAGGTCTACAGCGGCTGATGGCTTTTCTGCCTCCCATCATCCATCCAGCAGCTTCATCAAGGCCAACGGAATCTCAGCCTGTCCCTTCTGTGTTATGTCTGACACACTAGGCCCTCGGTCACCTGATCGTGGTCACCTCCCTAGCTTCAGCCTGCACGCCTTGCCCCAAACCTAAGTCCTCACTACTGTATGTGCCAATGCTTCTCCAGCCCCACAAAACCTCAGACCCCATTCTGCTTCTGGCTGGCCCTGGCATGCCCAAATGAAACTGGGGCCTCGCATTCCTGCTTGCTTCCTGCCTCCTGCCTCCCACCCCAGACTGAGCCAGCCCCTTTTCCCCTTTATCTTGTGTTGTTGGTGTTACAGAATATCTGATGTCAGTGATGTGTACAGAAAGACAGGTTTATTTTAGCTCCTGGCTTTAGAGGCTTAAGCCCAAGATACATAACTCCATCTGCTGAGTCTCTGGGGAAGGCCTTTGGGCTAACTTCAGAACGTGGCAACCTGCAAATGACATCACTCATTACGAGTGTGGAAAGCACTGAGCAGAGGGTGCTGAAAAAAAATCAGATGGTAAAAGAGGAGAAGCAACGGAGCAGACAGGGCCAGACACAGCCCCTCCTGCCATGGAGGAGACCAGTGTGCTCCTGGGAGGTCTAATCACTAAGACCAGCAAACCCCTCACCAGGGGTTTGCTGTCATGACCCTGTCACCTCCCATGAGGCCCTGCTTCTTAAAGGCATACCATCTTCCAATACACTTGCCCTGTGCACCAAGCTGTCTGCACCTAAACCTTCAAAGGATGAACCATGTCTAAACTCTAGCCTTCCTAAAGATGCTCCTGCTCCCCTCTAGATGCTTGGGCTCCTCAGCCAGGTCCCCGCTGACTCCTCCATCAGGCTCTGCTGGCAAAGGACTAGCAGTCTTGGCTTAGGGCTAGGCAAGAGTGGGTTTGAACCTCAGATCTTCCATATGGAATGCCACTCATTTCTCAGAATCCATTTCCTTATTTCAATGGATCACCATAATATCTTAGGCTGTCAGATGAAAAGAAATTCTAACATGCTCATATGCCTGGTACCCTGGCATATGGTGAGGGAACTGGCCTTTTATTACTTCTATCTCCTTGGTATCAAGAAAATGTGGCACATTCTAATCACCATTACTCATAATGGTTGAGTAACTGAGTGATGGAAGAGCATGGCATGGCTCTGAGATCCTTCGCCCCTGGTATGTCTGTGTTCATTTGTGGCCCTTTAAAGTGAGTCAGAGGCAATGACCTAGTGACACGCCCATCATCATCGCATGCACAGAGTGGGAGGAGACCGAGTCACATCCTGATGAGCACAGGAGTGGGGGGGGGGGGGGGATGTGGGAGAGAAGCGGAGCGGGCTGGGGGTATGAGCATGGCCCTGGATCATCCTGAGCTTGCTGGAGGACAGGAAGGAGATACACAGTCATGTTCTCCCGGAAGAGAGAATCGTGTCTTTCTCTTCGCTGTTTCCTGACCCCAGGGATACACGTTTGTCTGTCTGTATTGTGGGAGGCTTTCTGGAGCAGAGGACGCCCACGTAGAGCTTTGGGAAGCCCCAAAAGAGTCTCCCACACTCCCAGCTCAGGTGGTCCCCTGGCATCGGAAGGAACTAGAAGGATCCTCAGATGCTGCAGTACTTCCACTAACCTGGAGGAGCTGCAGGGCGGGGGGGGGGGGGGTGGGGGGGGGAGCTGCGGGGCGGGGGGGGTGGCTTTGAGAGGGACTTGAAGCCCGGCAAGGTGGTCTAGATGCAAAAGGAGAACTTCCACCAAAAGCAGCTGGGGCCACAGCTCACGCACACACGCCCGTTAGGCTCTGGGTTGGATCCCCAGCATTCCTAACTCCAAAACAAGAACTGGCTGCACTTCAAGGTCTGCTACAGCCATGGCCTGCAGCCACCAACGTGGCCTGGCTGCCCCCTCAGCCAGGCCTATCCCTGCTCCCCCCACGACCTCACCCACCGAGACCACCCACGGGCCAGGATGGCTCCCTCCCTTCCCGGCGTTTTTTGTCATTTTAATTTCTCACCTTCCTAAACAGCCAAGATTTATGGCACACTTGACAGAAATATTTAATTTTCCAAATGTCTATTACTCAAGGGCTGTGGAAATCACCAGCCTTAACATTTCCACATTAATATCCATCTAGGGCTGAAGTAAACTCAAGATCTTCCAGCAGCCTGGAAGGAAGGCTGGACGGAATGAAATCCTGGGCCTCCCCCCCACCAGAGTTCACCATCTCTGCCAGGCCTCCTTAAATCAAACATTTATGCTTTCTCATTGCTATTATTGACAGCACTGTGTGCTTATTGTGCTAAGAAATATGTGTAAGAGAGATAGAGAGACAGAGAGAATGCACCAGTGCTAGGGCTTGAACTTAGGGCCCACACCCTTGCTCACCTTTATCAATCACAATTAACATGCTACCACTTTAGTCACACCTCAAATTCCATCCAACTTTTTGCTGGTAAAGTGGAGATGTGACTTGGTTTCGTCTGCCCTAGCTAGCTTTGAACCGTGATCCTCAGACATCAACCTCTTGAGTAGCCAGGATTACAGTCATGAGCCACCAGCACCCAGCTCTGCTAAGCAGTTGTGACAACCAATATTTCACGTACTGCTCACAGCCCTGTAAAGTAACCCCTACAGCTATTATGTGTTGTAGATGAGGAAACCTAGGCACAGCAGTATCTGTGATCAGCCTACTAGTGAATGGGGTTGAAATTAGAACTCCTAATTGACTAACATTAACAATCAACCTGTCTCTTACTTTGTCATGGTAGAAAACACTCTTTCCAGTGGTACAAATATGCTGTATTCTAGTTCATTCCACATCTCGTTGTGAAGTGGATTTGTTGATACGTTCGCTGTGTACACCTGTGTGCAAGGCAAATACGAGGTGTGGTCCCTGGTCTACCATAATCTTAAAGATCTGTTCAGAAAACTGGGTATCTATGCGAAACTATATTGCACGAAATGCTGTCATGTACCAACCTCAGGGTTCAGCTCTCTCCCCAGATAAAGCAGGCGACAGAAAGAGCTCAGAACAAACAAGGGAGACCCTCTCAGCTGTCTCCCCTCGAGCTGGCATAGAGCCGAGTCCAGTTATACCTGCTCAGAGCAGAAGACAGAAGAGCAGGCTTCCTGGCAAAGGAACAAGACAAAATAAGAGAGGAGAGAAGAGGAAGAGTTCCGGTGTCTCAGGAAAGTCAGCGTGAGGGAGAGACGATGCTACCCACCCCTGGGAGATGACGGTGCCAGCTGATGTTCACATTAATGACCGTGAGTAATGAAAAGATGATCAAATCGTGTTCTGGGCATGCTGCTTACGAAAGCATGCACAGCGGTCAGACTTTTCTCATGTCTATTTGCATGCAACTATTTCATTAAAGTGGCCACAACATGGGTTCTATTTAAGTTCTAGGGCTTCAAGACAGAAGAGGCTACGGACGACATCCGGCCTCGGTGTGTAAATCCACCCCCTCGGCTGGTGGGCACGGCACTCCCCTGTGGCAGGGTAGACGCCTGCTCAGTGCCTGGCAGAGGTGAGCACACGAAGCGGGGTAGGGGGCTGGGGAGCTCCACAGTGCCAAGAAAGACCAGGAAGTGGGAGAGGCTGCCCTCCTCCAGAAAGCTCTGGGCCAGAGGACCTTCCTTCCTCAGCAACCAAGAGGCCCAACATAGGAAAGAATCTTGACCACCTCAGCCTAGGGGCCTTTGTTATCCCACAATAGTCACACACACACACACACACACACACACACACACACACACACACACACACACACACACACACACACACACACACACTGACCTTTCTAGAAGGTCTCCTCTGAACAGTTAAAGGCAGCCGGGGTTGGTAAGAGCAAAACTTTCTCTGTCTCCTTTTCCTGGTCGTATATGGCTCTGGCCAGCGGTGAGGAAAACAGGGAGAATAAACTCAGATAATTTTTAAAAAAGAGGATCTCAGACGTTTCTAAAAAGCCAAATACTCACTGAGCAAGACAGAGGAAGACCCCAGAGAGGCCAAGCTGGGGAAGTCATACCCTGTCTGCAGTTGAATACCTCTGTCCCTACTCTAGCTCGGCCCACAGTGTCCCTTGAGCCCCTCGATCAACTAAATACCTGCAACGGCCACTGTCATAGAACAACCCACTGGCTTGCCGAGGTCTAGTGTTTGTGGTTCACACATAATGACTGAAGGGAACACAGCGTAGAGAGTTGGCTCGTGTCACTTGGGGGAAAGGAAATGACGCTCATAGGGCATCTGCTAAGATGCATTTCACCGAGGTCTGTCCTGTGTAACCTCACAGAAGCCCTTTTATTATGCCAGTATCAGGGCTTGAACTCCAGCTCTTGCTCAGATTTTTCACTCACCGCTGGTGCTCTACCACTTGAACCACATCTCTAGTCCAGCTTTTTGCTGGCTAATTCTAAATGGAGAGTTGAGGCCTTTTCTACTCCAGATAACTTTGAACTTAGATCTTCAGATCAAGCCAGGGTTACATAGGTGAGCCACTGGTGCCCGGCTAGCAGCCCTTCTTAACATAAGGAAATTGAGGCTCAAGGCTAAAATCACCTTCTCAGAGATGGACAGCTAAGAGGAGATTCTGCCCCAAGTCTATTAACTGACTCTAAGCCCTATTCCTGATGCTTTCTTAACATTATTCCCAGCTAAAGAGCAGAGCTGGCCTCTCCCTCACCCCGAGTCCCCGGTGCCTTTGGTGGAGAATGCAGCTCCGCTGTGGCCACGCCTGGCTGCCATCTCAGGGCTGACTCACGTGATGGATAGGCTCAGGCACACACGAGATGGAATATGTCTTGATTTACTGATGCGCTTGATAGGTCGTCTGATGAAATTTTACTTGCAAAATTAATTCAGATTGTCTCAGCCGGGCACTCCTATCACCTGGCAGGCAGACACTGGAAACGGTAAACAAGTGGTCCGAAGCCGTGAGGCCTGGCCTGGGGTGGCGGGGCAGGGGCAGCCCCTCAGGAGCATGCTGGAACAGCAGGGGGCATTATTTTCTTGCCCCCAACAAGTCAGCAAGAAGATGCCAGGCTGGTGTGGAGAGTCCTTTGGTGGAGAAGAGAGCAGAGGGTGAGGAGGAGGCCGGCTCTGAGGCGTGGGCCAGGATGCGCTGACGGAGCCGCAGGCTCTGGGGACCGTCAGCGGAGCGCTGGGTGCTGTCCTCAATCAGGCTCCAAAGAACAGGCCAGCGCCTGCCCCTGCCCAAGTCCCTACTGAGAGCCGATGCCCAGAGCCACTGGTGGAGCTGGGTGCAGGAAGCACGGCGCAGGGTGGGAACTCCGAGAGCCTCCCACCGCGCTGACTACACATGCGGCCACGTGTGGACATGGGGTGCGACCGCCACGCAGTAGGCACAAGGAGATGGACTGCCACAGGTATGATCGTGTGGAGCAGTTAACGACCAAAGGGCTCCTCCTGGGAGTCCACGAGAGTGGGCGTGAGAATCGGAGAGCTAAGCCCATTCCCCACACAGATGCTTCCTGCGAGACTCCCAAGAGCCCGAGGCCTAGACTCGGTGAGCAACACACGAGGAACACACGGCCCC
The DNA here is from genome assembly GCF_019054845.1 of Dipodomys spectabilis. Classification (NCBI taxonomy): domain Eukaryota; kingdom Metazoa; phylum Chordata; class Mammalia; order Rodentia; family Heteromyidae; genus Dipodomys; species Dipodomys spectabilis. The sequence goes on along the minus strand of NW_024870753.1, from coordinate 7,902,905 downwards.
ACGCGGCCAGCCGATCGGAAAGCAAAAAAGTCCGCCGGGGTGAGTGGGGGGGTGGGGACTGCTTTTCGGGGGGACGGGGACTAGCCTGTCTGACTTGTGTTTTGGGGGGCGGGTGTGCACCAGCTGTGATTGAAGCACGGCGGGAGAGGGGAGAAGACAGGATGGTGGTAGGTGGTTAGATGGGGTGAGGTGTTCTGAGGACCACTGAGGAGTTGAACATGGAGAGGCATGGCGGATGAAGGGACGCACAGATGCCACCACCTGTGTGGGGACAGAGACCGGGCGGCAGCGAGGGCTCGCCCCTTCCCAGGTTACCCCATCTTCTCTGTGGTTTAACCTTGACCTGCACCTGCTCTTCCCAACCCGACTTCAATGCAAGCTCTGTGTGCTGGCATGGAAACCGAACCTGGCCTGAAAACGCATTTCAGTGAGAACTGCTCGCCAGTGGCCGAGAGTGAGCTTATAAATAAACAGTCGGAAAGATGACCTGGACAGAGCGGGAAGGGGCCCAATAAACAACCCTGATGGGGACACATCAAATCCAAGGCAAAGCAGCTCTTACTGCCCTCAAGACAAATGGCCCAGCATGGCTGCCGGTCCCCGCGGACAAGGCATCTATAACCATGACAGCGGGCGGCAGCCCCAAGGCCTCTCACAGTGACAGGTGAGAGGAACTTGTCCGTGTCCTGTGTGCCACTCACTGCTTTCCTGACAAGTGGGAAGGGCCTTGGGGCCACGAGCAGGCTGCTGCCTCTCCTCCTCGCTCATCTTCAGGTATCCGATCAGAATGGGTAGCTGGGAGAGCATCTGGAGAGAAGAGGAGACCAACGGTGGGTGTCCGGCAGCAGCCTCCGCCCAAGGCCAGTCTGGGAGAAGATGGGGAAAGGTGAGCGGCCTGGCGGGACCACCAGGGCAGGCCACCTCCTGAGCCTCCCCACGCCGCCGATAAGCCCGGGAGTGAAAGGGCAGCGGAGGCCTGCTGTGTGGGTATGAGCTGCTTTTCCCCTCGTCTGGGCCTGGCGGGAGCTACCGCTTCACCGGCCAATTAGGAGCGTTCTCACACCTCATGCATAAACAAGAAGCTGCTCGCTGGGCTTGGCCCTCCGAATCCCAGCTGGCCCAAAGCCAGGTCTCCTGGGAGTGGAGGGATGAGACCGATGGGCAGACAGCACCGCACAGCCACCTCCGCACCGTGACCCAGGCCCCGTGGCCCACGGGCCAGCAGGATGGAGGCTGTGGGCAGGACTACTGACAGCCTCCTCGGGTCTCATGCACTGATTCTTATGGGCTACTCCTGGGAAGGTTGGATTGAAATATGGCAGAGTCACCACCACGCCTCCATGGCTGCCTTTACCACAGCCTAGAGTCAAGCAAACACATCTGGAAGGAAGACCATAGGGATCCTCCATCCACTGCGCCCGCCTCAGGGAGGCTGGGAGGGAAGAGGCCAGAGCTGCCCCTTCTCCTGTGTGAGGAGTGGGCAGAGAAGGTGGGAGAAGAGCAAAACCCAGAGAGAGGCAGGATCCCGGACAGAGGCACCGCTGACCTCCGCAGCGACCCAGGACACATGCAGAGTCACGGGCTGTCCATGCTGCAAATAAGGGTCAGTCATTGCCACCCGCTCCTCAGGACCCCGGAACCCAGTCGGTGACACCCCAACATATTTCTAATCCCATTTGGCCATGACGCGAACCTTCCTAAACTTCGTGTCGCCTTCTACCTTTCATTCACACAACCTCCAGCCACTTCTCTGCCTCTACTCCTGACCTTAGTGCCTCAAGCAATTCCGCCCCTTCCCTCTTCCCTAATCCACTCTGGGTGTGTGTATAGCGTGTAGTGGACCAAACTGAGGCTTGAACTCAGGGCCAGGGTGCCATCCCTGACCTTTTTCCAGCTCAAGGCTGGTGCTCTACCACTTGGGCCACAGCTCCACTTCTGACTCTTTGGCAGTTCGTTGGAGATAAAGCCTCACGGACTCTTCTGCCAGTCGCTTGTGGCCTCTCACACAGACACTACATTGGCACCCAACACCTGCCTTTTCCTAGTGCCCTTCTGCTGTGGACAGTGGTCTCCCTACGTGGGTCCCTCCGGGAGACCCCAGCCAGCAGCCCTGCCCATGCTGGCAGGCCTGGGCAGCTGTGTACGTGGTCTCCCCCCGCACTCAGCAGATTTATCCCACTAATGAGCTGCTTCTTAAAGCCCCAACAAAGCCCTTTCCATCCAGCAGGCAGGTTCAGCCACACAGTCTTATAGAAAATAAATCCAGCACATTAAATCCAGATTTTAGCACATTAGGAGACCCGTGGGGAGGGGGCCTGAATTTACCAAATACCAGGCGGTTGCTGGCTTTTAATTAAAAGATAATAACGATGAGCTCCTGTAATTTCTGGTCTCTCCCTAAGAAAGGCTGGCTGGTTTCCCATGTCAGATGCTACCATGGAAAAAAAAAAAATCCAAGTTGTTTCTGTCAAGACCAAGGCCAGTTCTGAGTGGCTGTAGATAAGAGACGGTCCTTCCCACGGCTTGTTCCTCCACCACCCTGCAACACCACCTTCTTACTCAGCTGAGTGCCACCGTCAAAGTGTTGGTGAGAATTCATGCCTAGCCTACATCTGGTCCCTTCCATCTAGATGCTGACCAAGACCTGAGTGTGTGTGTGTGTGTGTGTGTGTACCAGTCCTGGGCTTGAACTTAGGGGCTTGGAGCTTTTAATGTTCAAGGCTAGCACTCTACCAGTTGTGTCACAGCTCTTCTTCCAGCTTTCTTGGTAGTTAACTGGAGAGAAGAGTCTCACAGACTTTTCTGCCCAGGCTAGCTTCAAATCGTGATCCTCAGAGCTCAGCTTCCTGAGGAGTTAGGATGACAGCATGAGCCACCAGCGCCTGGCAGTAGTGTTATTTTTAATGCCTTAAGCAATCTACAAAGGATTCCACAATGGCTTTACCAATTTACATTCCCACTAACAGATTCTCCACGTCCTGGACAATGCTTGTTATCCGTCTTCTTTATTACAGCCATGTTAAGTACAGTGAAGGGGTCTCCTTGTGGTTTGGTTTGTGTTTCCTGAAGATTAGTGATGGTAAACACCGTTCCTATATGCTCCTATATTCATATTCCTTGGAGAAATCTTCATTCCAGGTTTATGGAAATTAGATTTAATCAGATTGTGGGGGGGGTTGCCATGAAATTATACGAGATCGTCATATATTCTGGACAGCAAGCCTTCACTAGCATTTGGTTTTGGAATATTTTCTCCCACTCCACAGGTTCCTTTTTGCTTTGTGGATCACTTCTTCCCTGTGCAGAGGCTGTTTAGTGTGATGGAATGTACTTCTTCTAGCATGCTTCTAGTTTCATATCCAAAAAAGTCGCTGGCAAGACCAATGTCAAGAGCTGTTCCTCTGTGTTTTCTTCTGTAGTTGTATTGCCTTCAGTTTACATTTTCAACTGACGTTTGAGTGTGGGATGAAACATGGGTCTCCCTGCCTTCTTTCACGTGTCTTGCTTTTGGTGTTGCTTTGTTTTGTCTTTGCTTTTGTGATGCTGAGGCTTGAAGTTGGGTCTCTGTGCATGTACTTGTCTAGCCTGCACAATTACAAACCTGAGCAATTACGTTTTCCAGTCTATGAACATAGTATACCTTTCCACTCTTCTGTCGTTCAGGATTAAAGAACATTGCTGTGGATAACTCGCCGCGGTGGCCCTCTCGGTGGAAACTGTTCATTCAGAGCAAACTGAAGACTTACTCAGAAACGAAGAGCCCAGTCCTGCCACGAGAAGACCTGACTTGTGGGAAAAACAGATGCCGGAATGGTTGGAACACACCATGTGGTAAGCGCTCCATGAAATCTGCCCAAGGTCCAAGACTGGCCCAGAGGAGGACAAAGACTTGCGCTGGGTCTCGGAGGATGAGATGCACAGGTGGGCAGGAGGCAAAGGGTTCAGAAAACCATGCTCAAGAAGATGCAGCGAATCTTATAGCTGACGCCCAGCTACATGGCATGGGAGGAAAGAGCAGGCTGGAAAGAGGGCCGGAAGGTTCTGGAAGGCCTCATACACAGACGAATCATGCACAGGTGATTTCGGAGGTCACAGTCCTCTTCGAAATGCTGACAAATATTCACAATTTTGCATGCAGTGCACGAAGCTTACCATCTACCCACGATGCTCTATCGATGACCTCACAGGTGTGAAACACGGCCTGGCTTTCCCTCTCCCTTTGCCAGACAGAGCAGATGGACGGTTCAGACCCTGAGCTCAGGGGCTTGCCTTCTCAGTCCCTAGATGCATCCCTCACTTTCCCAAGTCCAAGCTGCCCGGCCCTTCCTTGGTGAGCCCACGTGGTGATCTCTCCTCAGAGGCATGGAGGGGTCTCTTGCAGACTTGAAGGCTGCCATGGGAGAACACCTCTTATTTTGATGGCACCAGGGTTTGAACCCGGGGCCTCATGTTTGCTAGGCAAGCGCTCTACCATTTGAGCCACATGGCCCAGCACTGTTACCTTTTTACTCATTTTTCAAATACGATTTGGAGGTTTTGTCCAGGGTGGGCCCCATACCTCAGTCCTCCCAATCTCTACCTCCTTAGTAGCTGGGATTATAGACATGAGCCACAATGCCTGGCCTATATGCGCTCAGTTCCCCTGGGAAAGCCCAACCTTGCAAACACTCTGTTCTGATCGCACCCATCCACACTCAGCCCACTGTCGCCCAGTCACTTCTGTGCCTGTGACCACGTCCTAGCCCTAGCACTACTGGAACGCAATTATTTTACATCTGCCTCTGCTGAGTAACCTTGGCCTGTGACAGCCAAGCCAGACAGGGCTGCCAGCTGAGGTCCCCTCCCTGCAGGAGCCCCGGTGCACCGTCCAGGTCACATGCCAAGTGCAGAAATCCACCACCCGGCCCCAGCGGAGGCGTTTTGCTTATGTGTTTGGTGACCCTGTGTGTCTGGGAGTCGCTGACATGGCTTTAAATATTTAACCACTTTAACTACATTGGTAATGATAATAACTTTGCTGATGGCAGCTCGAATTAAGCTCCAGATCAAATACGATGTGTTGAACCTAAAATACTTCTAATTAACTCCCTGGCCGGCTTCCCTGAAGCAGATGGTCATGAGGGGCAGCTGCATGTGCTACGAAGAGCACTGGACTGGGAGTCCATTTGCAAAGAGGAGAAAGGAAGAGGACAGCACGCAGGGTGTGGTTCGGGGTGACCCAGCCCCTCCTCTGCGACCCACCAGTAAGTGTGCGCAGCACAGCCTTGACCATTCGGAACGCTTGGAGCTCAGCCTGCGGGCTGAGGCCGGTCCTGTGGCTTTCCACACCTCATACTCAAAAGCACTTTGGAACAGAAGGACCAAGCTGGGTGACAGGCCCCACCCTGTCCCGGGAAGCCACCTGATCCTAGCACGGAGTTGCCCTGTCTCCCCTAGTGTTCCGTCTTCTGGCCCGGGGAGCCGGCCACCCGCGCCTCCCTGCTCCAGCTGGCTTCAGTCTCAGGCATTTCTGCGGCAGGTGGCTGGTGCTCTCTGCCTTCCCCAAACGAACTCCCCAACGCAGAGGGCCCGGTGAGCGCAGCCTGCTCTGGGCCTCCTCTCCCACTCCTCCTCCGGAAGAGCCCCAGCCCACCCCTGCACACACCAGCCTGGTGTGGGCACAACTCTCCTCTCAGAGTCTGGTGGAAACGCCAGAAATTGAAATGCTTGGGCCCAGAAGGACCTAAAGGGTTGTTTTTTCATTCAGATTTTTGAGTATGTACATTGTCGTAGCTCTGATGGGGGTGGGATTTAAGTCTACACATGAAGTTCGCTTGTGTTCCACGCAGAGCGTATGCACCAAGTCTGCAGGTGATTGTCTGCGATCATTTAATCGCTTCCTGCACCGGGACCGGAGGGGATTTGAAGCTCGAGGCACTGTCCGTGCTCTGTGGGTTGTGGCACTGCAGGTGTGAGCGTCTTCAGATGAAGGACAGCCAGCTTGTACTGCAGTGACTAGCCAATGGAGCTGCCTGACCCTCTCCTCCCGTCTTCCTCCCTCTCTGGGGATAGACAGGTAGATAAACAGAAGGACCGCCAGCTTCCAGGCCTCTGACAAACACACCATGAGCACCCACCCGGCCCATCTCCGCACGAGGGGCAGAGGGGCTGCAGGCATCGCCCAGGCCTCAGGAAGCCAGCAGTAATGGCTGACACAGCACACACGGTTTCATTATTGATGTGGAAACGCACTCTAACTCGAGAAGGAAGAGAAGGGAAATCTGACAGGGATGTTAAGCCTCAAGGAGACGGGGTGGTTGGGTGTGCCGTGCGGCTAGCTGTGGACAGGGGGGGAGTCAGACATGCCCAGGGGAGAGGTCACCGGGAGACAGCGGCACCTTCCAGACAAGCTCTCATTCCCTCATCCTCTCTGTCCCCACACAGCTCTGGACCTTGATCCTCCTGTTTCTGCTTCCTGTTTCTGTACTCGGGCAACAGGCACATGCCACCCTGCCCAGTGTTTTCTGCTGAGAGGAAGTCTCTCAACTTTTCTTTTTTCTTTTGGCCTTGCCTGACCTGGAGCCTCGCTCCTCCCCATCCCAGGCACTTGAATAAAGAGGCTACAGACGTGAGGCGCTGCGCCGACCCTCGCTATGCAGCGGATCCTTTCCTTGTTGTTTAATGTGAATGCAGAGCTTCTAGCTTTTGCTCGCAGTTAATTCCACTTTGCGGGTTTAGACCCACAGTTCTGCCTACTGATCACTCTCCAGATGACAATGCCACACACGGGTTGGCTCCTCCTCCCTGCCAGTCCAGCACGAAGCCACTGGCAACTCTGTCCGCGGGATGGGCGCAGAGACCCGCAGGGACCCTGGGAACGAGCGGACAGATGGATGTGGCAGCCCTGACGCTCCCCGCTGCTCAGGGTTCCGTGCTCTCTGGATCCAGCCTGCCTGCATCCCAGGCCAGTAACAACTTCCACCTCCCCTTCTGTTTCATTTACTTGTTTTGTGTGTGCTGGTCCTGGGTCAGTACTGAACTCAGGGTCTGGCATTATCCCTCACCTTTTCACTGAAGGCTGGCACTCTTCGGCTTGAGCCACAGCTCCACTTCTGGCTTTTTGGTGGTTAACTATAGGTAAGAGTCTCACGGGCTTTCCTACCCAGGCTGGCTTTGAACGGCGATCCTGAGTAGCTAGGACTCCAGGTGTGAGCCGCCACCACGCCCTGCTTCATCTTCCCTTTTAGTGCCATCCGGCTGAGCTTAAGACTCAGTAAAATTAAGACGGGCACATTTCAGATAGACAGTCTACGCCTTTGAAAAGCCGAGAAGCTGAGTCTGACCTCCGCCTCTCCTCACGCTTGCTGCTTCCAATCCCTCTCTCTGCCACGTGCAAGCATCTGCCTGCCTCCATTGCCTCCACTGCTTCTCCATGTCGGATGCCGTACTTCCAGCCCAGCTCCCGTCCCACGGCTCGAGGATGGCCTCAGACTGGCCTTGTGCACCTGGTCTGGGTTGATGGGCTTTGGCTGCTGAGGGCTAAATGCAGCTGTGCAACAGGGGGAGGAAGAAGTCCGCTCAGCACACGCAGGCCTCCGGAGGAGGAGGCAGGGATAGCCTTGCCGTCCTCTCCTCCGGCCCCTGCTCATTATGCGGGAACAGGGCGGGAATCTGTGCGGCAATGCAAACTGGAGCAAATGAATGAAAAATTCAGCATGCACCAGGTTCTGCTATAATCATAATAGTTAATGTTTTATATCGCTGGCCACGCTCAGGTAGTAAGTGCTTCATATATTTTAACTCGTTTCATCTTAGAGTCCTGTGGGGAGGGGCTACCACTCTGCCCGATGACAGCAAGCAAGCACATGCTGTAAGGGGTGCAGTTGCTGGCCCCAGTGCTGCAGCTCACCTCTGTAATCCCAGCTCTGCAGCAGGCAGAGATAGGAAAAAAATCTCACTTCGAGGCCCAGACAGAAAGTTACCAAGACCTACAACTTAACAAGCCAGGTATGGTATGCTCACCTGTAATCACAGGAAAGAGGCAGCAAGAGGAGGAGGACCTGGTCCAAGGTCATTCCTGAGTAAACATGTGAGACCCCAAAACAGGCTGTGGTGTGGCTCAAGTAGTAGAGCGCCTATTTAGCAAGCACAAGGCCAAGTTCAAATGCCAGGGTCACCAAAAGAGAAAGTGGTGAAGCCAGCACTAGAAAGCAGGGCTCAGGCCCTTAACCTGGTGCCTCTTCTGAGACACTGCCTGCACACATAGCAGATGACCCAGCGCTTCCTTCTCCAGCCCAGTGCTGCTCACCATCCCCCAGCGTCTCTCACCATCCTACAGCGCCTCTCACCATCCCCCAGCGCCTCTCACCATGCTCCATGGCCTCTCACCATCCCCCAGCGCCTCTCACCATCCTCCAGCATCTCTCACCATCCCCCCAGCATCCCTCACCATCCCCCAGCATCTCTCACCATCCCCCAGCGTCTCTCACCATGCTCCATGGCCTCTCACCATCCCCCAGCGTCTCTCACCATCCCCCAGCGTCTCTCACCATCCCCCAGCGCCTCTCACCATCCCCCAGCATCTCTCACCATCCCCCAGCGCCTCTCACCATCCCCCAGCGCCTCTCACCATCCCCCAGCGCCTCTCACCATCCCCCAGCATCTCTCACCATCCCCCAGCGCCTCTCACCATCCCCCAGCATCTCTCACCATCCCCCAGCGCCTCTCACCATCCCCCAGCGCCTCTCACCATCCCCCAGCGCCTCTCACCATCCCCCCAGCATCTCTCACCATCCCCCAGCGTCTCTCACCATCCCCCAGCGTCTCTCACCATGCTCCATGGCCTCTCACCATCCCCCAGCATCTCTCACCATCCCCCAGCATCTCTCACCATCCCCCAGCGTCTCTCACCATCCCCCCAGCGCCTCTCACCATCCCCCCAGCATCCCTCACCATCCCCCAGCATCTCTCACCATCCCCCCAGCATCTCTCACCATCCCCCAGCATCTCTCACCATCCCCCCAGCATCTCTCACCATCCCCCAGCGTCTCTCCACCATCCCCCCAGCGCCTCTCACCATCCCCCAGCGCCTCTCACCTTCCCCCAGCATCTCTCACCATCCCCCAGCGTCTCTCACCATCCCCCCAGTGCCTCTCACCATCCCCCAGCATCTCTCACCATCCCCCAGCGCCTCTCACCATCCTCCAGCATCTCTCACCATCCCCCAGCATCTCTCACCATCCCCCAGCGCCTCTCACCATCCTCCAGCGCCTCTCACCATCCTCCAGCGCCTCTCACCATCCCCCAGCACCTCTCACCATCCCCCAGCGCCTCTCACCATCCTCCAGCGCCTCTCACCATGCTCCAGCATCTCTCACCATCCCCCAGCGCCTCTCACCATCCCCCAGCGCCTCTCACCATCCCCCAGCGTCTCTCACCATCCTCCAGCGCCTCTCACCATCCTCCAGCGCCTCTCACCATCCCCCAGCACCTCTCACCATCCTCCAGCATCTCTCACCATCCTCCAGCGTCTCTCACCATCCCCCAGCGCCTCTCACCATGCTCCATGGCCTATCACCATCCCCCAGCGCCTCTCACCATCCCCCAGCACCTCTCACCATCCCCCAGCATCTCTCACCATCCTCCAGCGTCTCTCACCATCCTCCAGCATCTCTCACCATCCCCCAGCGCCTCTCACCATCCCCCAGCATCTCTCACCATCCTCCAGCATCTCTCACCATCCTCCAGCATCTCTCACCATCCCCCAGCGTCTCTCCACCATCCCCGAGGATCTCTCACCATCCCCCAGCGCCTCTCACCATCCCCCAGCACCTCTCACCATCCCCCAGCGCCTCTCACCATCCTCCAGCGTCTCTCACCATCCCCCAGCATCTCTCACCATCCCCCAGCGCCTCTCACCATCCCCCAGCGTCTCTCACCATCCCCCAGCGCCTCTCACCATCCTCCAGCGCCTCTCACCATCCCCCAGCATCTCTCACCATCCCCCCAGCGCCTCTCACCATCCCCCAGCGTCTCTCACCATGCTCCAGCGCCTCTCACCATGCTCCAGCATCTCTCACCATCCCCCAGCGCCTCTCACCATCCCCCAGCGCCTCTCACCATCCCCCAGCGCCTCTCACCATCCTCCAGCATCTCTCACCATCCCCCAGCGCCTCTCACCATCCCCCAGCGTCTCTCACCATCCCCCAGCATCTCTCACCATCCCCCAGCGTCTCTCACCATCCTCCAGCATCTCTCACCATCCCCCAGCATCTCTCACCATCCCCCAGCGCCTCTCACCATGCTCCAGCGTCTCTCACCATCCCCCAGCATCTCTCACCATCCCCCAGCATCTCTCACCATCCCCCAGCGCCTCTCACCATGCTCCAGCGTCTCTCACCATCCCCCAGCGCCTCTCACCATGCTCCAGCGTCTCTCACCATCCCCCAGCGCCTCTCACCATCCCCCAGCATCTCTCACCATCCCCCAGCGCCTCTCACCATCCCCCAGCGCCTCTCACCATCCCCCAGCGCCTCTCACCATCCCCCAGTGCATCTCACCATCCCCCAGCGTCTCTCACCATCCCCCAGCGTCTCTCACCATCCCCCAGCGTCTCTCACCATCCCCCAGCATCTCTCACCATCCTCCAGCATCTCTCACCATCCTCCAGCACCTCTCACCATCCTCCAGCGTCTCTCACCATCCTCCAGCGCCTCTCACCATCCTCCAGCGTCTCTCACCATCCCCCACCGCCTCTCACCATCCTCCAGCATCTCTCACCATCCTCCAGCATCTCTCACCATCCCCCCAGCGCCTCTCACCATCCTCCAGCGCCTCTCACCATCCTCCAGCGTCTCTCACCATCCTCCAGCGCCTCTCACCATCCTCCAGCGTCTCTCACCATCCCCCACCGCCTCTCCACCATCCCCCCAGCGTCTCTCACCATCCCCCCAGCGTCTCTCACCATGCTCCAGCGCCTCTCACCATCCCCCAGCTCCTCTCACCATCCCCCAGCGCCTCTCCACCATCCCCCAGCATCTCTCACCATCCCCCAGCATCTCTCACCATCCCCCAGCGCCTCTCACCATCCCCCAGCGCCTCTCACCATCCTCCAGCGCCTCTCACCATCCTCCAGCATCTCTCACCATCCTCCAGCGCCTCTCACCATCCCCCAGCGCCTCTCACCATCCCCCAGCGCCTCTCACCATCCTCCAGCATCTCTCACCATCCCCCAGCGCCTCTCACCATCCCCCAGCACCTCTCACCATCCCCCAGCGTCTCTCACCATCCTCCAGCGTCTCTCACCATCCTCCAGCATCTCTCACCATCCTCCAGCGTCTCTCACCATGCTCCAGCGCCTCTCACCATCCCCCAGCGCCTCTCCACCATCCCCACAGCATCTCTCACCATCCCCCAGCGTCTCTCACCATCCCCCAGCGTCTCTCACCATCCCCCAGCGTCTCTCACCATCCTCCAGCGTCTCTCACCATCCCCCAGCGCCTCTCACCATCCTCCAGCACCTCTCACCATCCCCCAGCATCTCTCACCATCCCCCAGCGCCTCTCACCATCCCCCAGCGTCTCACCATCCCCCAGCACCTCTCACCATCCCCCAGCGTCTCTCACCATCCTCCAGCGCCTCTCACCATCCCCCAATGTCTCTCACCATCCCCCAGCATCTCTCACCATGCTCCAGCGTCTCTCACCATCCTCCAGCGTCTCTCACCATCCTCCAGCGTCTCTCACCATCCCCCAGCACCTCTCACCATCCTCCAGCATCTCTCACCATCCCCCAGCGTCTCTCACCATCCTCCAGCATCTCTCACCATCCTCCAGCATCTCTCACCATCCTCCAGCGTCTCTCACCATCCTCCAGCATCTCTCACCATCCTCCAGCATCTCTCACCATCCCCCAGCGTCTCTCACCATCCCCCAGCACCTCTCACCATCCTCCAGCGTCTCTCACCATCCTCCAGCATCTCTCACCATCCTCCAGCGTCTCTCACCATCCCCCAGCATCTCTCACCATCCCCCAGCGTCTCTCACCATCCTCCAGCGTCTCTCACCATCCTCCAGCGTCTCTCACCATCCCCCAGCATCTCTCACCATCCCCCAGCGTCTCTCACCATCCTCCAGCGCCTCTCACCATCCTCCAGCGTCTCTCACCATCCCCCCAGCGCCTCTCTCCATCCCCCCCAGCGCCTCTCACCATCCTCCAGCGTCTCTCACCATCCCCCAGCATCTCTCACCATCCCCCAGCGTCTCTCACCATCCTCCAGCGTCTCTCACCATCCTCCAGCGTCTCTCACCATCCCCCAGCATCTCTCACCATCCCCTAGCGTCTCTCACCATCCTCCAGCGCCTCTCACCATCCTCCAGCGTCTCTCACCATCCCCCCAGCGCCTCTCACCATCCCCCCCAGCGCCTCTCACCATCCTCCAGCGTCTCTCACCATCCCCCAGCATCTCTCACCATCCCCCAGCGTCTCTCACCATCCCCCAGCGCCTCTCACCATCCCCCAGCATCTCTCACCATCCCCCAGCGTCTCTCACCATCCCCCAGCATCTCTCACCATCCTCCAGCGCCTCTCACCATCCTCCAGCATCTCTCACCATCCCCCAGCGTCTCTCACCATCCTCCAGCACCTCTCACCATCCCCCAGCGTCTCTCACCATCCTCCAGCATCTCTCACTATTCTCCAGTGTCTCTCACCATCCTCCAGCGCCTTTCACCATCCTCCAGCGCCTCTCACCATCCTCCAGCACCTCTTACCATCCTCCTCCAGCACTGCTCACAATTCTGCAGCGCCTCTCGCAATTCTCTAGCACTGATCACTATTCTCCATCACTGAGCTCTATTCTCCAGCACTGAGCTCTATTCTCCAGCACCGCTCACTATTCTCTAGCACCTCTCATGATTCTCCAGCACCTCTCATGATTCTCCAGCACCTCTCATGATTCTCCAGCGCCTCTCATGATTCTCCAGCACCTCTCATGATTCTCCAGCGCCTCTCATGATTCTCCAGCACCTCTCACTATTCTCCGGCACCTCTCACTGTTCTCTGGCACCTCTCATGATTCTCCAGCGCCTCTCATGATTCTCCAGCACCTCTCATGATTCTCCAGCGCCTCTCATGATTCTCCAGCGCCTCTCATGATTCTCTAGCACCTCTCATGATTCTCTAGCACCTCCCACTATTCTTCAGCACCACTCACGACTCTCCGGCACCGCTCATTATTCTCCTATACATGCCATTGTCTCCTCTTGTCCACCTAGAAAAGTCCTATTCACCCCTCAAAGCCTGCATGAGTGTCCCCTTTCTGTAACGTGTGTCAGGCAGAGGATCTGCAGCTCCTTTCTGGCCCAGCTCTAGGCCGCCCGTCCTCACTGTGTCGTAGCCAGCTTTGTCACTAGCCAAGGATTGGGGAATAGACACCGACGCAGCAGGCAGCTGGCCTGAAAGCGAGGACAAGGGCTGTGGAGGGTGATCCCTGACTTGGCCACGCACTGAGCAGCGCGGCGCGGCGCTGTGTTCAGGCACGGGTCTCGACACGGGCGAGTGGGCGCCAGGCAGCGGCTCATGGCACAGGCAGGGGCTCTGGGGAGAAGGGGAGGGAGGCTAGAGGGGCTGGGTTGGCCATTGGATCGGAGCAGAGCTCTGGGTACTGCCAGGCAGCAGACCGGAATCAGGTAGCAGAGTCTGAGGAGTGTGTGAGGGCTGCACTGGGGGGGGGGAGGGGGGGTGCAAGCCCCACAGGCAGGGTGAGATGACCCGGGTCACACCACAGAAGAACTTGGAACAGAACCTGAGGCTGGCTGAGTGTGGGACACCCGCCATTACTACACAGATAGGAGGTGAGGCTCACCCTGCGGCCTCCCACGCCGGCCTCCACCCTTCCACCCTCCACCCCAGGCTCTCTCTTCCTCCCCGGCCCGCGGCAGCTGTGTCCTGTCTGTCCCGAGTGTCCGCACACTTGAGGAAAACCGGCTTGAGTACGGGACTCCACTTTGGGCCTGGGCCGCAGCCAATAACAGACGCAGATTGAGAAGGGAGGCAGGGGAGGGGAGGGGAGGGAAAGGAGGAGGGGGAGGGGACTGGAGAGCAGGGGAGGGGCGGGGAAGGGAGCAGGTTCCAAGGAAGGATGGGTACATCACAGCAACCAATGGCCATCCAATTCAGAGTCCCGATCTTACTCATTTACACAGAACTCCCGCACAGTCGGCCCTCCACCTCAGGGCCTCTGGGTTAACATGGCAGGGCAGGGCCTGTGGCTCATGCCTGCAATCCAGCTACGTGCTGTCCAGCGTGCCTTGCCCCCTCCCAGCCCTGGGTCCCCTCATTCTCAGCTCTGAGCGGTACGGTCCCGCTGCCCCGGAACGCAGCCCCCATCCCAGGGGCTGGGGTTTCCTGGGCTCGGGGGGAGACTGAGGCTTGGCAGCACACAGACTGGGGCGCTCTGTCCTCAGCCCGCCACGCCACCCTGACGAATGGGCTACGCAGAGCCTCTGTCGCTGTGCACCAAGCACGGGCCTGCCAAGGTCAGCGGACCCCACTTGGGCCCCCTGAGCTGCCAGGAGAAGGGGGTTCTGGGAAGAGTGTAGAGATGGAGCAGAAGAAAAATGGGGGAAGCGGCAGTGAAACCGAAGAAAAGAGGAATGGAATGGCAAGCAGGTGAGCAGCGTGTGCAGAGGTCCGGGGCAGTCAGAAAAGGTGAAGGAGCCAGATCAGCGCCGCAGAGGGGTGCCGTGCAATGGAAGGGCCCCCAGAGTGGGTCATCGTACCCGGTGCCCACGGCCAGCCTCCAGTCAAATGCAGAACAATCCTCAGAGCAGAGCTTGCTGCGCACTCACTCGACTCCCAGGGCATCTAGGGAAGGCCAGGGTGTGGCAGCTGAAGCGTCTTGGGGAGGGGGGAAGAAGGGGGGGACAGGGAAAGGTGAGGATGGAGGAACCTCCACACTGCCGGTGGTATCTAAGCGGAAACACAGTGCCACCCCTGCCCCAGACCGGCCACCGGCCAGAGCTACTGTGTGCAAGTCCAAAGCACCGGACTGTGGCCCGGCCCAGCCCAGGAGGCTACAAGCTCAGTCCCCTACTGAGCGGCTGGGACGAGCGCAGTGGCCAAGGAAGGGGCCAGGCCCACCCTACGTGCCGGCAGCCTGCAGACCGAGCGCAGCTGAGATGCTGGGAGACGCCCTGAGCCTCAGTTTCTCTGCTTGTAAAATGTGGGCAGGCTGTCACGGGATTGGACAAGAAAAACACTTGTGAACACTGTCTACAGTGCTGAACAATATCTGCTCCCATTTTTTGTGTGTGGTGTATGTGCATGCATGCGTGCATGCATGTGTGCATGCGTGTGTGTGTGTGTGTGTGTGTGTGTGTGCGCGCACGCGCGCGCGCTTGAACTCAGGACCTAGGCACTGACCCTGAGGTTTTTTTTGCTCCAGGCTAGCTAGCATTCTACCACTTGAGCCACCGCTCCATTTCAGGCTTTTCTGGTGCTTCATTGGAGATAAGAGTCTCACCAACCTTCCTGCTCTGGCTGGCTTTGAACCGCTCGCCTCAGCTCCCAGCCTGAGGAACTGGGATTATAGGCGTGGAGCCACCAGCTCCCTGCTCAGCTTCTGTGTGTATGGTGTCAGTTCGGGTCCTGGACATTTTCTCACCTGACCGCACGCTGGCCGTGTGTGCCCTGGCTTCACCTGCATTACCACATTCAGGTTTCAAGGAACATTCAAACCGAGGCACAGTGCCGGCAGCAAGTCCGGCGGTGCCCACCTCCACAAGGCCCTCGTGCCCGGCTCTTCGTGCAGAGATGACGTGTACCCGCTGCTCCAGGGGCTCCTCCAGGCTCCCTCCAGGGTATCTATGGCCCTGACACTACATATAAACTGTACATGACTGTGTCCTAGTTCTAGAACATTCTATGAATAAAACCATACCTGACATTCCGAAAGCACCGTATGACCTACGAGGCCTCGGCACACAGGTCAACCCATCTGCTCTTCCCCAGGCTCTGTGCCAGCCGGGGCTGCTCTAGCCCCATCCTGTGGTTTCGGTGTCAGCTGACCTGTCCGAGGCTACATGGGGCCTCACCCAGGCTGTCCAGACCTCTGCCCCCAACCCATGCTCCCACAGGTGAGCCTCCTCCAGGAAGCCTCCCCACACTGCCAGAGGATGGCCATCCACTCACCTCAGCCCGGCCTAGACTCCGGGACTTGGCGCCAGCTGACACCCGTGCATGGATCTGACGGGTGGGGATGGTGGGCAGTGGAGGGTCTGTCCTGCACCCCTGCAACTCCCGCCATGCCCTGCCTGGCGTGAATGGGGCTGGCCAGAAGTTGGGGAGAGGCGCGGTGGGTACGGGCCGTGGCACGAGGCCCTGGGCAGCGGGCAGCGGGCAGCGGCTTCCCGGTGTGAAGAGCGCCTGGTGAGTATGGGCCACACCCTGCCTGGCTGTGGCTCGTGTAACCTCCCCGGCTTTCCCTTTTCCCAGCCACAGAACAGACGAACAGACTGCCCTGCTGCAGAAAGGCCACCCTCCCGTGGGTACAAGCGTAGGGACCTGTGCCCAGGCCTGGCACATTGTGAGCCTCTAGGCCAGGGACTGCCTGCCTTCACGGTGGTCCAGCGGCCGGGCCGGGCCAGTCTGGGAGGTGGGGATCGCAGGGGCGGAGCAGGATACCATGCAAGGATGCAGGGCCTGCGGTCCTCCCTACCCCGTCCCAGTCCCTGAGCCCCCAAACTCCACAGCCGCCTGAGAGAAACTGGCCCCCACTCCCAGCTCCTTGCCCGCCTTGCTGCAGACCTATTCTGTCACGATCTCATGAACCGATCTAAGCGGCAGAAGGCCAAGGGCAGCTATGACCCTAACTGTCCCAACAGTGCTGTAGTAGCATATGCCCGTGGCACTGCCGGAAGTCCAGGCCCTCGTGAGATCCAGCCCCACCCACAATCCCCAGCGAGCAGCCCCCAGCCGCTGAGCGGGAGGAGCTAGGGGCAGCCCTGCCTCAAAGCTCCAGCCAGACTGAACCCTCCCTCAGAGGGGCTCAGCACCGTGGGTCACCGCCTCCTTCCTGCCCCCACCCTCTCCTTCCTGGGTCCTTCAGTGGGGGAAAGACCATCCCCCCACACACACACAGAGGAATCAGAAGCCTGGGTGCCGATTGCAGCTCTGCTTCCAGCTAGCTATGCCACCCATGCTGATCTGCCCTCTGCTCTGACGCTCACTGTCCACCCGTGAAGCCAGCATGGGCACAGTACCATCACAAGAGTCCATTCAGACAACGAAAACGTGCTCTGTACACACTGCGGAACGTTAGACCCTTTGCAGGAAAATGGGGCGGGGGGGGGGGGGGGGGGAGCGATACCGAGAGGGACGAGCCAAGATCAGAGAAACAAGGTATCATGATTCTGCTCACCTTTGGAAGCTAGGCCTAAAAGGCATCCATCCTCACAGACATAAACAAATACATACTATGCACATCTGCATACGTTATTACATATAAATGGACAAGGATAGAACATGAGCCTACCCAGGAGAACCGGGGAGGAGAGAGAGAACAAGAAGGACAGAGGGTGAATCGTTTTGAGATCCACTGAAAACAGCACAAAGAAGCCGGGCGCCGGTGGCTCACACCTGTCATCCTAGCTACTCAGGAGGCTGAGATCTGAGGATCCCGGTTCAAAGCCAGCAAGGAAAGTCTGTGAGACTCTTATCTCCAATTAAGCACCAGAAAACCAGAAGTGGCGCTGTGGCTCAAGTGGTAGAGCGCTCGCCTTGAGCTGAAGAGCTGAGGGACAGCGCCCAGGCCCAGAGTTCAAGCCCTCCAAGACTGACAAAAAAAAATAGCAAAAAGAACTTTAGTGAAAGCTGTTGCCCAATAGAGGGCTGAGGGAAGCGAAGCAGGCTCCGTTGGGGGTAAGAGTTGGGCTAACGAGGGTGAGCACAGAAATAGGGCGGCAATAGACTATAAACATGAATGAAAATAGAATAGCGTTGAACCCACCGAAGGAGGGAAGAGAGCGGCCGAGGGGCCGAACACCATGTAAACATGGGTGGAAATGGCACCGTGAAATCCCCACTTGCACAGCTAATGTCTGCTAATTCTTTTTAAGTGCAAAAGGACCATCAACCGAGAATTCCAAATCCAGGAAAGCAAAGATTAGAACTCAAGATACCTGAGGACTCGGCCTCACACCCTCTCTGAGTTGTTTTTTTTTTTTTTCCTGCTCAGGTCTAGTGTTCTGCCACTTGAGCCGCACCTCCACTTCCAGCTTTTTGCTGGTTAGCTGAATTTGTCTTCCCAGGGCTGGCTTTGAACCTCCATCCTCAGGTCTCAGCCTCCTGAGCACTAAGACTCCTCCAACACCTGCTGGATTACTGTGTCACTGCTGAGCCACTGTGGCTCCTGGTTTGGGGACCCCCAGCATCTGTGCTGGAGATGTCCCCCACGGCCCCCCCCCCACTGGCCCCCTCGATCCCACCCAGCTCCAGGAGCAAGGGAAGTACCTGCACAGTCCCCGACGGGCCAGAGCGAAGGCAGGAGCTGCCAGGCCCTGGTGCGGGGAGAGGGGGCAGCGTCCTGAGCGCAGGTCTCGGCCAGCGGCACCTCCACGGCCTCATCATCTGAAACTTTCCCTTTTTATTAAGTGTGCCCCGCCGCCCGCCTCTCCCTTATACATCTTAACCTCCTCCGGACTATTGATTTCTCATTCTATTAAATCCTCCTCCTTAACTCTGGCCCTTAAACTCCAATTCTAAACATGTATTTACTGCTCACCACCCTGCCCCGCCTGCACTAAGCAGTCTCTTTCCCTGGGATCGCCTCCTCCCTGCTCCCTCCTGGGCGGGGTGGGGGTCCCGGGGTGCTCCTGGGACTGTCATGGACTTGGCAATGAGCAGAGAGGAAAGGTTGGTGCGTACCTCTCCCCAAAATGCCCACCATGCTCTGGGCACAGCCCAGCTGCCCTTTCAGCCTCTCAGCCACCCAAGTACCACACAGCAGCCTGGGCGGCCACGGCCATGGCAGCCACGGCCACAGCCACTCCCGCTCCTGCTCCCACCTAAACATCGGAGCAGGCCCGACTCATCGGGGAGGCGTTACCCTGACTCACAGGGGAGGAGGTGGGCTCCCCGTGGCCGTCCCTGGACTTGCCCACGGCCTCTCTGTGAACAGCAGCCCAGCCTCAGACGCAGGACGGAGCGCAGAAGCGAGTCCCCCGTGCCTGCCCGGGGGACTATGGGCCACACAAGCCAGAGCCACACTGTTGGCTACAAAAGAGAGGCAGTGACAGAATCAAGAAGTGCTGTCTGACCCCAGATCCCCGGACACCGAGCCCAGAAGCCTGCCCCCCCCACGCACCTGTGCATCTATCATGGACGCAAACATTCGCGAAATGTGAACTGAAACCTCTTAAGTACAATAAATATTTACATACACCTGCCCGGGGCAAGCGCTGGGGAGACTTCAGTAAACAAAGCCCGTGTGGCAGGGACTGGCTGGGGCTCCATTCTGCAGCCTGCCTGTCTGTCCCTCTGTCTGACAGACATGGAAAGAGGACCTGGGGGTGCCCGGGGAGGGCTAACAGGAGGGTGGGGGGTGGGACCCAGGCCTCAGACATGCCCAGGGGCGGCCCCCTTGGCTCCACTGCCTCAACTCTGCCTGACGGCTCAGCTGCTGTCCACCAGCCCTTGGGGCCACACCGCCTGGTCCCTGCGAGCCCCAGGTGCCCCCCCCTCGTGGCAGTGTGCGGAAAGCACTTCCCCTCTGGCTTCCTTAGCTCTGAACGGCACATTAGCATTCTCTCCCTGGGCTCCCAGGCTCGAAGTCTCAACATCACCCCAACACTCCCTGCTCCCTCATCTGCTGGTCCAATCTGTCCGCACGTTCTGCTGTTCCCTAGAAATGTCACTCAAGCTCCCCCATTTGCCATCACCCCCGCCTTGCCCTCAACCTCTCTTTCTGCGTAACACCCCCGAGCCTGCTGCAGACACTAGAGCCTTTTCTCTGTGGTGTTCAAGGTCTTCTTGGGTCCCCTCAGTTCGGCCTGTCCTGATCTCCACTGCCCCCCCACTCAGCTCACCCCCCCCAAAGCCTTCTCTAAGTAAGGCCCTCCCCCCCCCCACCACCCAGCCCGGCGCCTGAGTCCACCAAGCTGTACGCCGAGAAACAAGGGTGCCATGTCCCACCTGCGAGCTATCTGTCCTCAAGCCCTCCGCCTGGCGCCGGAAGGCCGGGCTTCCGCTCTGCCCATAAAGGTTTAGGTGGCCACGCAGCCAAGGACCACCTGATGAAGTGATTTATAAAGCACCTCCCTCCCAGGTGTGAGGAAGATGCTGGTCTGTGATGTGGACAGCGGGGACACAGCGGGGTCCATGAGTGGATAGATGTGGGCAGGTCGTGGATGTGGATGGTGGACGGGGTCTGGGACGTGGATGGGTGTGGGCCAGGGATGTGGGTGGGGCCTGGATGTAGAGGGGGGAGGGTGCCGGGACATGGACAGCTCTGGGATGTAGACTGGGCCCAGGATACAGACGGTGTCCACAACGTGGGCAGGGCCTGAGGTGTGGATAGGGCCCAGGATGTAGAGGAGGCAGGAGGGAAAAGGGGAGGGGGTCCAGGACATGGACGGGTCTGGGATGTGAATGGGGTCCGTGACATGGACAGGGTCTGGGCCTGGGGCATGGACAGGGTCCGGGATGTGGATGGGGCCTGAGATGTAGGTGGGGGGGGGGGTGGACAGGGGCATGGACAGGGGCTGGGATGTGTACAGGCCTGGGGCATGGACAGGGCCTGGGATGTAGATGGGGGATGGACATGTACGGGTCTGGGGCATGGACAGGGCTGGGATGTGGACAGGGCCCGCAATGTAGATGGGGGGCCCGGGACATGGACGGGTCTGGGATGTGGATGGGATGCATGATGTGGGCAGGGCCTGGGCCTGGGGCATGGACAGGGTCCCGGATGTGGATGGGGCCTGGGATGTAGATGGGAGGGTGGACATGTACGGGTCTGGGGCATGGACAGGGGCTGGGATGTGTACAGGGCCTGGTGTATAGATGGGGGGCCCGGGACATGGATGTGTCTGGGATGTGGATGGGGCCTGGGCCGGGGGTGTGGACAGGGTCTGGGATGTGTACAGGGCCTGGTGTATAGATGGGGGGCCCGGGACATGGACAGGTCTGGGATGTGAAGCCCCTGCAGCCCCATCCTCGTCTGCAAAGCTGGAGATGCCCTGGCTAACACACGGGGCAGCCAGGAGACAGTGGACAAGCCAAGTGAGCAGTCAGCGTCCAAGCGATCCCACCCCTCCCAACGACCCAGCGTGGCATTTGCATAGTGGATTTGCAAAACATAAGCCTACCGCATGTAACAAAACGTTATAATCAGGTAACAGCCCGTGCTGACATCTGCATTGCTCTGTCAGGAGCTGGAGGCCATGACAGACCCCAGACATAAGCTTTGCTAGGGGGCTTTGCCAGCTAGGTGGGGAAGGGAACAGAGGCACCTGACCACACTGGGAAGTGGCCACGCCCACAAAGAATGGGCGTGGCCACCTGAGAAAGTGACCAATCACTCTCCTGTCCTCTCAATTCCAGGCTGCCAATCCTGGGAAACAGGTGAGCCCTGCCCCACTGTACAGGCCAGGGGAGAGAGGCTCTGAGAGGAGGGTCATGGCATGCCCAAGGTCACACAGGGACCCAGCAAGGCAGGCAGGAAGCCTGGGAGCTGTGGCTGGCTGAACCTGAAGGCTGGGCAAGGGAGGCTGGGCAGAAAGAAGGGAGGATGATCACGTGGCCAAGAACCCACGGCGCCTGTGTTGAGGGGTGAGCAGGTCACACCAGGGCCACAGCTGAGCGTGGGGTTAAGCTGGGGCCACACACAGAGGACCCCCCTCCTCTTGGGGAGGGACGGGGAAGGCGTCTGACCTGTACCCCCCTCCCCTGTCCCAGGCTCCTGGGACAGGGCCACCCATGAGGGGTGGCCCTCCATTGGAGGGTTCCCTCCACTGGAAACCACAGAGGTCACCTCCACAGACACTGGAGAGAAGACAGACAGAAGCAAGGCTCCACAACCCCCTCCATCCCCCCAGCTGGGGCCTCTTCCCTGCAGGGGGAGAGGGCTTGCTTCTCCCCAAACCTGCATCTCCATCCTAAGGACGTCCAGGCAGCCAGACCAGCAAGAACCTGGGAGGGGGCAGGGGGAGCCCCAAGATCTCCCCTCCCGGACCTCTCCTCCACTAGCACCTGCCTCTTCCCCGTGGCGCTCTACCTGCCCTGCCTCTGTCTCCCCGGGGTGGCAAGCTGGAGAGGCAGGCAGGGGGCTGGCAGGTGAGGCCCAACCACAAGAGGAGAAGGAAACAGGGAAAAGGAAAGGAACCCAGACCCACGGCGCGGGCATGTCAGCTTCACTCTGCGAAGGCTGGGGAACAAGTCTAACCAGTGAGGCAAATGATAAACCTGAGCAATGGCTTGAACAGAGGTGGGGTTCCAGGGGTGTCTGCGCAGGTGGGACGGGGTGGGGGCTGGAGGGGGGGTTCTAGAGGGCATCCTCCCTGGGAGGAACGGGGAGGGGGGTTCCGATGTGTCCTGGGGCAGGACGGGGCTGTGGATGAGCCCATGCCCTCCCCAGCTCCTCACCCCGCCACGGGCAGGGTGGACGCTCAGTCTCAAGTCCCTCCCCAGGGCAGGCAGCCCCACCCCTGAAAATGCCCCCGGGCCCAGGTGGCCCGGCCCCTAGGTGACCCAGGAGGGCAAGTAGAGGGGGCCCTCTATCCACAGAGGTCTCAGCCCTCTTGGGCTGCGCTTCACAAGGCACACACCACCTGGACCAGGCCAGCCAGCCAGCCCTGCCCTCGTCCCTCCAGACAGCCCAGGCCCGGGGGAGACATGCCCAGGGGACATACAGGGGACATGCCTAGGGGGCCAAGCCCGGGGGCCATGCCCGGGGACCGCTGGGGGCCGGCAGGGAGGTGGCCGCGCGTGGCCCCTCCACCAGACAGCGGCGCCGGGAGGAAGATGGCAGCACCAAGAGCAGGTGCCAAGAGCCACCGGCCCACGGTCCGGGCGGGGACCGGCTGGGCCGCAGTGCCCGGGCCCTGCCAGGCGGCCTGGCCCCGGCCCCAGCCCCGGCCGGCCCCTCCCGGCCGGCTGCACCCCGCTCCGCCCCGGCCTGGGGAGCCCGGCCAGGCACAGGTGCTCCGGGCCCTGCACCCCCGGTTCGAGACCCGGGCCGGGCCGCCTCCCTGGAGAGCGGCCCCTCCCGCCCGCGGCCTCGGAGTTTCTCCTCACTCCCGGCGGGGGGAGGGGGCCGCGGCCGGGGCCCCGCCGGGGAAGTCGAGGCAGGGCCGGCGGGGGCGGGGGTGCCCTGCAGGGGGCGAGGCGGGGCGCGGTGCCGGACCCGCGTCTCCGCAGGGGCCGGGCTGGAGTTGGCCGGGAGGGAGGCCGGGGTGCGGGGGGGGGGGGGCTGAGGTTTGGGGGAGAGGCCGGGGTGCGGGGGGGGGGGAGGCGGCGGAAGTGCGGGCAGCGCGGCGGGGCTGGGCGGCGATCCGGGGGCGCGGGCGCCGGAGTGCGGGACCCGGAGGAGGCGGGAGCGGGGGCCGGGCGGTGCGGGCCGCGGCCCCGAGGGAGCGGGCGGCGAAGACGTCAGAAGTCGGGGTGCGGCGCGGCGGGGCCCGCGGACGGCGCGGTGCGGGGCCGGGCGGGCCGGGGTCTGGCGGCGGGCGCTGCCCTTACCTGGCGGCTCCGCGCGGGGGCCGGGCCGGGCCGGGCCCGGGCGCAGCTCCGCGGCTCCGGCTGTTTTTCCTTGGGGTTTTTCTTCTTCCGCAGCGGCCGCGGCGGCTCCGGCGGCTCCGGCGGCTCCGCTCCGCCGAGGGCAGAGTCTGCGTCCGGCCGCGAGCGAGCGGGGCGCGGGGCGCGGGGCGCGCGGCGGGGCGCGGGGCGCCGCCCGGCGGGCAGCGGGGGAACTGCAGCGGCCCCGCGCGCCGGGCCGCGGGGCGGGGGTCGGGCGCCCCTCGGGGGGCTGCGGGAACCCGGACGCCCGCCGGCCTGCCGGGGCCTCGCCCGCGCCCGGAGCCCTGGGGACGGACCGCGGGGCGGCGGCGGCGGGGCGGCCGAGAAGCCGGGGCTGAACTTGCGATCCGGACGCGGGGTCGGAGGGCGCCGCGCGGGCCGCGGCGAGGGGCGCGCGTCCCGGCGGGTGCGGCGGTGCCCGCCGTCGCCCACCTTCCTTCGCCCACCGAGACCCGGGCGCAGCCCGCGCCTCCACCGCCCCGCGCGGCGGGCGGGCGGCCCCGGAAGGTGCGCGCGGGGCCGGCTGCGGCGGGCGGGCGGCGCCCCCTGGCGGCGGCTGGGCGCAGCGCGGGGACCGCGCGCCGGCGCTGGGCCTCGGTGGGGGGGGACGCGCGGCGCCGAGCTCGCGCCCCCCCTTCCCCACCCACGGGGGTCTGCGTCCGGGTCATCGGTGGCCCCACACGACCATGGCGCGCCTGCTTCCTCTGTGGCCGAGATCCGACCCACGAGCCCTCAGCCTTCCTCCCCTGGGCGCCAGGGACAGGGGTTCGATTCCTGACCAGCCCACTTCGGGCCTTCCCGGTCGTGTATGGATTCCACAGATGGGGGAGGTCGGGAGGGGGCCAGACCCCCCCTCCTCTAGGACCCCCCACCCCATCACCCGCGCGTCCAGCCGCCCGGGGCCCGCAGGGGAGGTGCGGGGAGCCAGGGCCCGTCCTCCCGGGCTGGTTTGTAGCTGCTCTCCTCTGCGCGTTGGCTCAGGTGCACAGATCCACCGAGAACACTACTCCATCCCAACCTCCCCGTGCGCTGTGACTCGGCTGCCCACGTGGGACCCACCGGGGCCAGGAGCGAGGCAGCGCCCGACGTGGCCGTCCTCAGCCCCTGCAGCCCTTGAAGGCCGCCCGGGCTGCCCCGTGCCTCCACCAGCCGCAGGCACCGTGCGGAGGGCCTGAGCCCGGCGCCCGGCCCGTGCCCGCTCTCCCCCTGGCCGCACGGCGGGAGGGGGGGTGGGAGGGTCGCTCTCCCTTCCTGTCCCGTGCCCGCTCTTCCGTGTTTCATGCCGGCTCTAGGACTGTGAACGAGCTCCTCCAGCTGCTCTCCATTCTGCCTCAGGCGCGTCCATGAAGCGGAATACTGGATCTCAGATGGACCTGCCAGCTCTTTGCCGAAGGTTCCGTGGAAGGTGCGCCATGGGTGGAGAGAGAGAGAGGATTGGTGGGATCCGTCATTCTGACAAACCAGATTTGCCGCTGTCCTTGGTCGTGGGAGTCAGATGGGATGACTTGCGTAGCTCCTCGCCAAGCCTGAAGCCTGTATTGATCCAGGCAAGAGTCAGGGTTCACACTTGGGGGACCCCAGGCTGAAGCAGGAGTCTGATGACTGTGTGTCCATGGGCCTGGCTGGCCAGGCATTTGTTTGACTGGTTAGCAGATTTTTTTTTTTTTTTGGTCTATCCTGGGGCTTGAACTCAGGGCCTGGTGCTGTCTCTGAGCCTCTTTGTGCTTCAAGGCTAGCACTGTACCACCTGAGCCGCAGCACCACTTCTGGCTTTTTTTTCTGCTTATGTGGTGCTGAGGAATCGAACCCAGGGCCTCATGCATGCAAGGCAAGCGCTCTACCACTGAGCCACCTTCCGAGCCCAGGTAAGCAGATCTTAAAGCAGCATTTCACTAGTTGCCAGCTGTGTCCCCCCATGCCTGCTCTTCCTCTGCTTCAGTTACCCCAGGTAGGTGCTGTTACTACCTACGTGTTAGAGACCTACACTGCTCCGGAAGGAAGTAGCCCGACTGGGGTGAAACTCAAAGTTTCTGCTCCTGGAAGGAAGTCAATGTCTGCAGGAAGCTGGTCAGAGATCACTGCCAGGTGTAGTGGCTCATGCCTGTAATCCTGGCTACGCAGGAGGCTGAGATCTATGGATCTCAATCAGACAGGAAGGAAAGTTGGTGAGACGGTTGTTTCCAATTAACCAGGAGTAAGAAAAAAGATGATGATGATGATGATGGTGATGGAAGCAGCAGCAGCTTTGAGTTTTCTGACCTTACAGTTTCCCCTTTCCATCTCAAAGAGCTCAAGGAGGCCGGGCAGGAGGCCGGGGGAGGGGCCTCCCCAGGGAGCAATGCTTTCCTACCTCAGGCACAGAGAAAAAGGGTGTCATCTCAATGCAACAGCCAACCCTGAGATATCAAAACGAAGTTGTCAGTCTCCAGATTTCCTCAGGGCGATTGGTATTTGGAATTTATCCAGAGCAGAGTTCTGTCTGAACAGTGACATTTTAAATCTTCCTACTATTTTGTGATGACACGGGGATATTTTAAAGGTATTGGAAGGCAAGAAAAAAGGTGTGTGCATCAGGGCTGGGAAGGTAGCTTAGTGGTAGAGTGCTTGCCTCGCATGCATGAAGTCCTGGGTTCGATTCCTCAGTACCACAGAAAAAGCCTGAAGTGGTGCTGTGGCTGAAGCGGTTGAGTGCTAGCCTTGAGCAAAAGAAGCTCAGGGAGAGTGCCCAGGCCCAGAACTGTCAAAAAAAAAAAGGTGTGTTGTATACAGTATGTGAATATATTTATGTGTACATATGTATTTTTTTCCAGTCCTGGGGGCTTGAACTCAGGGCCTGGGCACTGTCCCTGAGCTTTTATGTTCAAGGCTAGTGCTTGACCACTTGAGCCACAGCACCACTTCTGGCTTCTTGGCAGTTTCTTGGGGACAAGAGTCTCATGGACTTCCCTGTCCAAGCTGGCTTCAAACTGTGATTCTCAGATCTCAGCCTCATAAGTAGCTAGGATTACAGGCATAAGTCACCAGTGTCCAACACAGCTATATATTTCACATATACGCATGTCGACGAGCTATTATATTTTTATCATGCCAGAAGTTCTTGCAGCTCAGCAGGGCCGTCGTTCTCGGAGTAGCTTCTATCTGCCAGGTATGGGCTGAGGCACTACAGGGTACAGAAGGAGGAATTGGACAAGGTTTCTGCCTTCAACAAACATAGTCTAGTGTGCATTTAATTTTACCTCCCAAAGAAAGCTTTTGAATTTTAGCTCATAACAATTTTCAAGAGCTTGGTTCCCTTTGCGGGATTCAGAGCGGTGAAAGGAATAAGGTAGGAGGATTTTTGCTCCCCTAGGCCAGTTTCCTACCCACCCCAGTGGAGGGTGGGGTAGGAGCATTGCGGGGAAGTGAGCTCAGACGGAAGAGAAGCCGTGCCAGCTAGCTCTCGCTGCAGAGAACATTTCATATTGGAGACTACAGAGTAAAATGCGCTCTTCTCCTCCTCCTTCATCTTCCAGATTACAGGCAAAGGTGTTCACTGTTTGTTTGTTGCCAGGGCTGGGGCTTGAACTCAAGGCTTCATGCTCTCATTTGGCTTTTATGCTCAAGCCTGGAGCTCTACCACTTGAGCCACACCTCCACTTCTGGACTTTTGCTGGTTCACTGGGGATAGTCTTGAGGACTTTTCTGCCTGGGCTGGTTTTTGAACCATGATCCTCAGATCTCAGTCTCCTGAATAGCTAGGATGACAGACGTGAGCCACCAGCACCCAGCTTTGGAAGAAAGCAAATTCAGCTATCTTCAGCTGGAAGGGACTCAGGGAAGATGTGGTAGCTGGAGTCACAAACTTAAGCTCTTTTCTATGTTGCTGCACAGCCAAAATCTGACTGAGTCACAGGGCTGGGTTGTTCGCTCAAATGAAAAGGTGCGAGGTTCCTTGGGAGAGAAGAGTCCCCAGCCACGGCGGCGTAGAAGCAGAGCTCAGCCAGCTGGCAGGAGCATCTCACACCTAGGGAGGGAAGTCCAGCAGTAGGGGCAAGCAGCGGGAACCTGCCTGCCTCAACCCTCCAAGTCCCAGTCTGTAAAGAAATTTTGAGTGTTTGGGCACACGGAGGCATTTCTTGTTGAGAACCCAAAGAATCAGCCGGGGAAGGGGAAACACACTAGGCATGAGGCCCTGTTTGTCGATGTACAAGCGCTTTTCTCTAAGTGCTTAGCCCCGCAAAATGCAATCAGTACTTAAGTGCTCTATTGACGGAAGCAATGCTATCGACAAACTCAAGTGTTACTAGGGAAATAGCATTAATGGCCTTGTTGAGAAAGACTTGCATATCTACCACAGGAAGAGACCTCCAGTGTGAGACCAGTCTGGGTATATGAACACATGCATGTGCGTGCACACACACATACCCACACACCCACAGAGGAAAATGGCACACACACACACACACACACACACACACACACATCTCAGTCTATCCACTCGTTATGCCTCAAACACAGAACACAGAGGAACGCGCAGCCCTCCTCCCGTCTGGCATCCAGTGCTGCTTCTCAAACGCTAATTAGCGAGGCCCCTGCTTGGGGTGATATTGTTGCCTTCAAAAATATTTTGAATGAAAACAGAACAATGAGACTTGTTGAATTTGTTTTAAAGGAAGGGGGACGATGGGAGTAAGGGAGTGTGATTGAAGGGGTGAGGGGTACAGCGTATGATCTATGGAAATGTCACAATGACTCCCTCATACAACTAGTATATGCTAATAAAAAATTTTAATTAAAAATTTTCTGGCCAGGTGCTGGTGGTTCACGCCTGTAATCCTACTCAGGAGGCTGAGATCTGAGGATCACGGTTCAAAGTCCCCCTGGGCAGGAAAGCCCGTGATATTCTTTTTTTTATTTTTATTTTATTTTTTTTTTTTTTTTGATCCGGTCATGGGGCCTGAACTCTGGGCCTGGGCGCTGTCCCTTGGCTCTTCAGCTCAAGGCTAGCACTCTACCACTTGAGCCACAGTGCCACTTCTGGCTTTTTTCTTTTTGCTTATGTGGTGCTGAGGAATCGAACCCAGGGCCTCAGGCATGCAAGGCAAGCGCTCTACCACTGAGCCACCTTCCCAGCCCCCCATGATATTCTTATCCCCAATTAACTACCAGAAAACTGGAAGTGATGCTGTGGCTCAAGTGGTAGAACGCTAGCCTTGAGCTGAAGAGCTGAGGGACAGCACCCAGGCCCAGAATTCAAGCCCCACAACCAACAACTACAATAAACTATATAAGCAAACAAAACTGAAAATAAAAGTAAACGTAGAACAAGATCAAAAATACCTATACATAGATATTTATACAAGTAACCAGCAAAATGGAAAGTTGGGCTTATTTGGTGTGGGGGTGCAGGCCTAATTCTAGCACTGGGGAGGCTAAGGTAGGAGGACTGAGAGAGGCTGGCAGAGACTGCATAGCAAGACCCTGTCTACACAAGAAAAGATTGTTATTGTGCAGTAGTGATAAAAGAATCTGTTTTCTGGCATTGTTGGCTAAAGAAGTAGAGCCAAGCACTGGTGGCTCACACCTGTAATCCTAGCAACTCAGAAGGCTGAGAGCTGAGGATACGATGGCCGGTAGCCAGGCCAGGGAGGAAAGTCAGCAGGACTTTTAAATTTAATGAACCACAAAACCAGAAGTGGCAGTATAGCTCAAGTGGTAGGTGCCAGGGTTGAGCGAAAGAGCTAAGAGACAGTGCCCCGGCCCTGAGTTCAAGTCCCAGTACTGGCAAGGGAAGAAAAAAAAATCTGGAAGGTGGAGGGAGTGCCTTCATGGGTAGAGAGTCCTAGCACTAGGTTTTCAGGCTCCAGTTAAACCCAGTGAACAGGGGGTCAGCGGCATCGAGGGGCCAGGCGGTCCTCGGTGAGGAGGCGGGCTCTGAGGGCCCAGAGCTGGCTCATTCTCCCCCTTATTCCATAAACTCAGGGCTGGGGAATGGCTCAGGCACACTTAGCATGTGCAGTGTCCAGCACCAAAAGAAAATGGAGTGCACAAGCACACTGGAAACACACAAATGCACACGTGTGTGGCGCGGCGATCTCTGCCCTAACCTCCCCCCGTGGTCATGATGGGGTAGAGAGGCCAGTGCTCCATGCGCCTCTGCTCACAAAGCACCTCCTCCTATTGCAGCCCCACTAGTACCTGCTTCTGGTCAACCCGTGCCAAGATGACAAAATACCTGGTTAGTAAACAGAAATGAGAGTCGTCTTTCTCATATTCCGAGACCCGGCCCCCGCAGGCCCGCCTTGCACACACACGCACACACACACACACACGGGCCTCAAGTAGCCCGAGCCTCCTTGCACACACACACACACACACACACACACACTCACACACGGGCCTCAAGTAGCCCGAGCCTCACCGAGCCCCCTAAGTGAGCTCAAATCCACGCTCTGGCTCCTGGAGGTGCAGGCGCTGCTGGTCCTGAGCCAAGCCACCAGCTTTGCTTTGGGCCAAGTGAAGAGATCAAAACATTCTTTGTAGAACGAAAGCCATAGGTGAGACCAAAATAACTGGGGGGAGAAAAACCACCCACTTAGCAACTTGAAAGAAGAATCAAAAGTACATCCTTACTTTTATAAGTTTAAGTGTCTCTTATTTCTCTCTCCCTCTCTCTCCCTCTCTGTCTCTGTCTGTCTGTCTCTCTCTCTCTCTCTCTCACATTGTGTCTGGTTTTATGTATGTCCCTGGCTTCCGATGTGTCTTCCCTCCAGGACAGCATCCAGTGTTTATTAATTTAATAGAAAATATTTGGAACAGATTCTCGAGGCTGGAGCCACTGTCCACTCTGCGTTGTTATTGTAGTAAGAGCTGAAGCCGTGTGCTCCCAACTCCACGCACACACTATTATGCTTTGTGTTCAATAGAGCACAGGGTTGACAGTTAATAAATCCTGGGTAATAAACATGGACGAAGTTCAAAGGACCACTATGGGAAAGTACCACTCAGCACACAGTCAGGTGAACAACGCCCCCTCCGCAGATCTGATCTGGCCACACAAAGAGGTGCCTCCTCCTGCCCTGTTCTAAGACATGGACTCGGGGTGCAAACAGATGCATGCATACCAGACTTCAGGCCTCAGCAGGGCCATGGGGAGAGCTAGAGGCAGGAAAGCTCTTTGGTTCATTTCTCTTCCCAAATGTAAATAAAGCAGAAACAGCCTACACAATCAGGAACGATTCAGTAAATGCAAAGCCACAGAGAAACGACAATCACGTTGTCGGTGGCAGGCCGGAGGAAACGGATGCTTGGGCCCGGCCCATGGCCAATGACGGCAAATGGAGAAAAAGATTCAAAGCTAGAGTCCAGAAATCCAACTTGGCCCCCATGTTAATTTGAAACTGCTTGGGGGTGGGGGTGGGGAAAAGAAAGCATCAGTATTTCCAGCTGAAAAAGAGCTCGTTAATATCCTCACAAAGCAATAACTGCACATAATAGGAAATATGATGATGTCTCCCGAGAACAGAGAAATGCAGATTTATTCTCCCATCCATGCAACTCAGTTTAATACAATCTAGTCAGTGGAGCTGAATAAATACCAACAAGGCTAAAACATTGATTAGGAGAAATACTGCACACTACTGACATCCACACACAGACCAGATACAAACAAAAACAGCAAGCAGGCAGGAGAGGAAGGAGCTCTGGTGATCTGTGGGTGCAGCCGCCCAGCAGGGAAGGTCTTCGGGGTGGGGAAGCAGGTAGGGCACCCCCTTGGTTCGAGGCTATCGAAGGTTGCCTCTATTGGCTTTATTACAGTGTTTTATGAAGCAATTCAAGAGACATCTCGGGCGAACCTCAGGATCGCATTAGATGCGTACTGTAACAAAAGGTCTCCTGTGCGCGCCGTGGTGCCCCATCGTTTCAAAGCACATGTCTAACCTGAGCCCAAATAAAAATCAGATGTCTGAGGTAAAGAACTGAGAAATTCAGAATGGCTCCTTGCTAGCTACCTTCATACTGGACAAACTTCATCTCTGTAGAGCTCTCTCTCTTTCAGTCACTGAAGATCACTGGCTAGAAGGAAGGTCCAGACCAGCTATCGCATGCTAAATACAGCTGTTTTCAAGTCTCTTAATCATCACTAGCTCTTGGGGTGAAGGGACTGAAAGGAAACATGAAGTTCCTGTGCTGCTGTGCCCCAAACCCAAGCTGCCGCTCACAAGAGGACACACATCTCTTGAAATGGAAAACAAAGTCACTGGCAAATTGAAATAGTATAAGTGCATCAGAAAGCAGGTGCTGGTGGCTCATGCCTATAATCCTAGCTACTCTGGAGGCTGAGGTCTTAGGATCCAAGTTCAAAGCCAGCCCCGGCAGTAAAGTCCTTGAGACTCTTATCTCCACTGAACCACCAAAAAAGCCAGAAGCAGAGCTGGAGCTCAAGTGGCAGAGTACTAGCCTCGTGTGAAGAAAATGCTACGGGACAGCGAGTGCCCAGGCCTTGAGTTCAAAACTCGGTGCCAGCAATAAATTAATGAATGTGTCAGTAGATCCTCAATGATTCTGAAAGCACAGAAGCAAGCCCTAGGTTCCATAGCTCATTCCACTTACGGGGCAGCCCTGTGCTGCTCCACTATTTCAGAGGCTCCAGAGCAATGCAAACACAATGTCGCAATGAAGCTGTCACTCAGGTCTTGTGCTGTGGGGACCTGACAAGACTTGGCGAGACTGCTGTTTCTCAGTATGGCGTTGCTGTGCGGCCTGCTTACCTCGCAGGCTGCCAAGTCACAACACACCCTTGCAGAGGGCTGCATGGCCATGCTTCTGTGCACACACTGTGGCATGGGGGAAGTGAACTGTCAGCCTGACGTCACCAAGTGACATCCAAGTGAAGTCCAGATCGGCTGACATGTGGAGACCTGGTCCTTTAGCCACACAGAGGCCCGGAAACACTAGGAAGGCTTGCGGTGTGGATGCACCCCCCACTAAGCACAGCACAGACAGAGGTGGGGAGCCAGCGGGCGTGGGGACAGGTACTCCTTGTCTTCCACTTTGTCCCCTAACTCTACTGAGGAATGCACCCAGGCTCCCATGACGCAGGGAAAATGCTCTGTGTCTGAGCAACATCTCCAGCCCTACAGTTCTATTGTTAAAGGCCAGGTCTCTCTATGTTGCCAGGCTGGCCTCAAACCTGTGAACTCCAGTGATCCTCCTGCCTTACTCTCCCCCATACTTGGACTACTCCAGCAGCCTATTGCACCTGGTGCCAAATTAAATATGTTATCATCCACATGCCATAAATTTAAAGAAGTACATTTCTAACCTCTTTTAGTATATTTTCAGGTTTGTTCGCTCCTAACCTCATTCCCATGAACATTCTCCCTTCTCCCCAACCTCTCCGAGTAACCAGTACTTTACTTTCTATGGATTTATGTGTTCTAGAGAACTCTCCCCTCAGCATGCAGCTCTCAAGCTTTATCGTTGCATGTATCGTATCGCATTCCTTTTTCACAGCATAATGGTCCACTGCGTGGGTATATATTGTTTGCTCTTTCTTCAACCGATGAGCTCCACGGTGTTTTCAGCTCTGTACACTCGGTTCCTGTCCTTAACCAGCCTGGACACCTCATGTGCGTGACTCGGCTCCACTGACTCTAGACCGGCTGTTTCCATAACTTCATTTTGTGTTGTTCCTGGGGCTTGAGCTCCGGGTCTAGACTCTTCTTGAGCATTTTTTTGCTTAAGGCTGGGGCTCTACTACTGATGCCACATCTCCAGCTTTTTGCTGTTACTTGGGTATTCAGAGTCTCACAGATTTGTCTTCCCAGAAGGACTTCAAACCTTGGTCCTCAGAGCTCAGCCTCCTGAGTAGCTAGGATGACAGGCAAGAGCCATGAAGAAAGTGATATGTATTATATTTTACTAAAGCTGTTTTAAAACTGCAAAAACGCTTCCCCACTGCAGGGAAGCTGTGGCTGCTGCCATTCTGGTGGAGATTCCAAATTAGAGGTTGGCAGGCCAGCCTCGGCAGTGAGGCCACACTGAGCGGGGAGATCAGCACGGCTCTTCGACAACTCAACTTCTCCACAACAACGTGTGAAGTAAGAAGAATCAATACAATACGAAGAAATAAAAGTCACATACTTGGTTCTTTTAAGCTTATTTAATATTTGAACTCTTATTTTCTATTTTCCCAGACCCCAGAAAACAGAAAGTTTTTAGATGACCAATATTTTGTTCCAGAAACATACAGCCTTATCAGCTAAATTCATAAAAGAGCTATTTTACAAAGGTACATCTGGATAATTAGAACAATAAAGTCTTTTAGGCATTTCAAAATGTGATCAGTAAAAATACATGATATTAATAAAGTTTTTTTTAAAAGATAGTTCCAGATTTCTTTAAAAGCAATTTCTGTTAAAGAGTACATGATTGCATGGTGAATAAGGAAAACAGAATGTTCTGGAAGGAAGAGGTTTGTTAAACACAGCCAGCCGTGTGCACTGCCCATTCCTGTAGCTCGTCTGCTTAGCAGTTGGAAATGGAGGGGAGAGTTTCTAGGAGGTATTTTTTTATTTCCTTACCCATTTATTATCAAGACCCTCAGTTCAAATGAGGAAGGTATAAGGAACAAGACAAAACAAACTCTCGTACAGAACAATTTTGCAGAGCACTCTGAGAAGGGATGGAAGTGTCAGGAAAAGAACACAACTGACAAAACAAAACTGGTGGTGGTGGGGGGCGCAGCCCACGGGAAGCCGTGTGAGTTGCTGCTAACTTGATATTGGTACTGGAAGGCCTCAGGCCACAGGGTCACCCTCCATGATGGGGAAGGAAGCAGCTACCTGGCTCTGACTCGTGAGTGGAAGAGGCTGCCCTTCCGAGCAGGGTGCACCAAGCCAGGTACCGCACGGCAGCAGCCACTTCAAAGGGGAGAGACACACGAGGAACTCGGAGGACGAGGAGACACACGGGGAATTCAGAGGACGTGAGGAGACATGCAGGAAACTCAGAGGAAGTGAGGAGACACGCGGGGAGCTCACGGGAAGTGAGGAGACACGCGGGGAGCTCACGGGAAGTGAGGAGACACGCGGGGAGCTCACGGGAAGTGAGGAGACACGCGGGGAGCTCACGGGAAGTGAGGACACATGCAGGGAACTCACGGGAAGTGAGGACACATGCAGGGAACTCACGGGAAGCGTAATTCTTTCCTTCAACTTCTAAAAAATCAAACAAAAAGGGCTTTTCTCTACTATCCCAGTAACTCTTTCCTTTTTCCTCCCCAAATAGCAAATAAACAACAACCACCAAAAAACTTTTAAAAAGGAAACTCATCTTTTCTAGCAGTTGTTACAACTTCTTTTGGGGAGAATAAAGCCAAGAAAGAATAAAGCTCATGAAACAAACCTCCCATGCAATACAATAAATAATTACAATTCAGGTGGTAAGAGCCAATGAAACCCCAGTAGTCTGCATCAGCTGATTTAAAGTATACAAAATACATGGATAGGGCGATCATCATGACTTTGAATTACAGCGCTCTGAGGGTGTGCTGGTTGGTTAACTCTGTCCTCTGAGGAGGAAGGAGACATCCAACTGTAATCTGCCACTAAAAGCAAAAAAGCCACTGACCCATAGCGAGGGCAGGGAGGCAGGGAAGGGCAGGGGGGCAGGGAAGGGCAGGGGGGCAGGGAAGGGCAGGACGGCCGGGGCGGCCTGCACCGTGAACAAGCAGCTCTGCCGCTCTGGGCAGGCCGCCTTGGGCTTCTCTGGTGCGCTCATACAGAACCCTAGCCACGGAGCAAGGAGAACACCACTCTCAAGCTAACCAGCCCTGTTCAAAGGCAAGAGGAATGAATGCCTCGTCTATCATCCTGCCAGGAAGATAGAACATAAAAGTCAATCGCCTATGATTATGAAGGCTGCAATGAAATGGAGGGCGTTGAGAGGAGGGAGGCTGGGCGGGGAGGAGTAGCTGGATAGGACGGACAAGAAGATGGAAGGTACAGAGGGACTGTTCCAGAATTCACTTTAGCTCTGTTTGAATAATCTGGATATTAATTTATTTGCTAGAACTATGGGTGCAGGTATGCTCCCAGTTAGCACTATTATATAGTTCTAAAGAGGGTGAAAATGTAGAGGACAAAGGCGAATCGTCACGAGGGACAAGGTAGTGCTACACGGGAGGGAAGAAGCCCAGGCCTGGCCAGCCCGCACTCTGGGAATGCTGCGTGAGCGTAGTGTCTAACGCTGAGATGCGTGTGCCCCACACTTGCTGTCTGATGAATGCTCGCCCTGCTGTTTACTGTGAAGTGGCTACAGGTATAACGCTTATTGTAGTGGGAGTGACAGTTATTTCCAGCAGCTTTGCAACCATTTGGTTTCTACTTGCTTCTCCTAAGAGATACAGAAAGTTCCACATCCCAAGCTTCATTTATATATTAGCTTGTGCTTCTAAAATTTTAAATCTTCATTTTGAGTTCAATTATACTTGGCCTGTGACTCAAAATGTAGCTCCATTTTCTAGATGAGGTACACAGATCCCAGCGGACCCTAGGTGGACTCCAAGAGGGCAGAGGCAGGAGTCTGGACAGGTGGACGCACTCACGTACTGGGGCGTCTAGAAAAGCAGCCGGCAGCCCCAACCGTGGGCGGTGAGCAAAAGCTTCCTGAGGAGGCAGGGTGCAGGGAAGAAGAAATGACATCCTGACTCTTGCTCCCGAGGTCAAAGGACACTACTAAGGATGGCCAATGCATGAACTTTCTGCGCATTAACAGAACTTAGATATTTAATACATGGTTTTGTTTTAGTTGGCAAAATACTCCCCAAACATAGTTACCCAATGCACAAAGGCCACAGGGGGCCGACAGGGCTGCGGGAGCTCTCAGCGCACCGAGCTGGCATGCCCACTCGCAAGGGGCTGCGGGCGACTCTGCATCCTCCAGCAGCAGTGATGATCCCTGGCTGCCGGCCAGGGTGTGGCTCCACCCTGGGGCTGCACCCCAGCAGTGAAAGGGAGCAGCTCCCCCCATCCTCCACCACCTCCTCCAATGCCCTCAGCTCTCCTTGTGACTCCAAGAGTCCTTTGGCACCATCAGTGCAAACAATTACAGTCAAACCTCCAGGTACTGATATGTACTGGCCTATGATCAGCAGTACCCGTGGCCAATGACAGCCCTGGTTCAACTCAGCAGTGATTCCATTTGGACAAGCCCCGCCCCACCCCGCAACCCACCACCTGGAAGCACTGCCACCCGTTCCTTCTGACTTCCTGCTCTATCTGCAGGGTGATTTTACACAAGTGCCAGTCTAACGTGTAACCATAAAAATGAAACAATACCAAGAATAACAAATTTATAGTCAAGAAAATAAAAATTCGCTTTCTTCTCCCCCCCCCCTCAAATCCCAACCCTCAATAGAAAAGACAATGACAGAAGAAAACACACCCATTTTCAAGTGCCTGCCATTTAGTATGTGGAGGATTCCCATTAATCAGGGGTGCTTACCTCAGACGGGCCGCACAGAGCGTGCGTCCTCTGCACACGGAACCCTGAGCCTCACCATGCCGGGTGACCTCACAGGGGCAGCCTGCCACACAGCTGCCACCCAGCAAAGGCCAGGCCTCCTCCTGCCCGCCCTCCTCACTCCTGCTGTTGCCTCTCCACCCCGCTCTCACCCCTGCCCCACCCCGTCCTGACCTCTTCACTTCAGGAACAATGGGTTCTTGGGTGTATTAAGAACAACATCTAAAACTCACTACTCAATTAAAACAAAACAAGGCAAAGTCAAAATTAAAATGTGCTTTCAAATACGGAATGAAGTCAAATAAATACATCTGATTTTCTCTTTTTCTTACGCCTAAGTACAATTTCATATCCTACACCCAAAGCTCTGTACGTTTGGTTTCTGTTCTGAATCGAATGGATTTGCAGTGGTGAGGAGGGGAACACGAGGGAATGGGCGTTCCCTCACTGACAGACCAGCGCGGCTTCCAGGCTGAGGACGCGCCCCGGCGGGCATGGCGGCTTTGGGGCCCAGTGCTGCACCGCAGATCCCGTCCCACGCTGCATTCGCACTGGAGCCGGGACATGGTTCATACAGGGCCGATGCTCGGAATCCAGCAACCTGCAGTCACCTCCAGCGCACTCTTAACTTTGATCTGAGAAGAACAAAGAGCGGTGGAAACCACATTAAGAACAAAGGAATGTGACCAAGAACCCCTATGCAATCTGGGGCTCGTCATATTTCTGGGTCTGAACTGCTCCATCTGGCAGAACACCAGCCACGGAGCACCACTGCCTGGAGCACAGACTGGCCCACATCCGGAGGCCAGGGGCTCCCCGCGAGCAGAAGCCTCCAGCACAGCTAGGCCCAAGCCCCCTCACCAGGAAGGGGGCTGCCTTGAGGCAGCACAGGAAGTGGTTCTCCAGGCTTCCTACCACTCCCCTCTACCTTCTGCTTTTAAAGAGTAAAGAGAGGGGAGGGGCTGCCAGGGAACTGACAAGCGCAGTTCTCTGAAAGGCAGAGTTAGCAGACAGAAGCTTCTCCTAGATATATAGTGGTTACAAATAAGATGGACAAGAAAGGGACTCTCCTTTGGTTGTCCCATGAAAGAATGCTAAATTACTTATCCAGGGTAAGTCTAGGCCACAAGAGGTTCACACACCTGAGTGCTTTTCTGTGAGGGCTGAGCCAGCCAGCCTTTGGCAAAGAATGCAGTAGCTTTCCTCCACCTTCTGTAAAAGAAAACCCACAAGTTTGTGTTTTTGTTTCTTCATGTGGATGGCAACAGAATAAAGAAAAACTATTGAAAATAGAAAAGAAAAATTTTTATATTATAGATTCGTGCTCTCAAAGTTCAACTTTAACACAAATCATTAAAAGCTGTCAGTAGGAAAGAAAAAGTCAATCTTTTCTTTCTCTGAATGACTAGCTTCACACTTTTCCCACCCCAGAAGTCACCCTGAAGAGGCCGGTGGCCCTCAGCCACAAGATGACACAACCTCACAGCTGAAAACATACTAAGGGAGACTAATCTTTAGCTAACAGGCATTTTTCAGTACGTGCGTAAAGCCTCCCAGTGAAGTGGCGTCCTGAGAAGAACACGTGGGCTCCAGCAGCATGGGGAGCACCAGCTGCAAGCGGCCTTTCCTTGGAAGCTGGCCGCCACTTCAGCTTTGAACCAGAGATACCTTCAACTACCAAGTCACAACACATTCTGCTCACAGCCAGGTTTCTGCATCACTGGAGCCAGGAGAGCAGCTGGGACACCGCCCCCTCCTGCTGGGCCGGGGTGCAGCGGGGTCATAGCACCACCCTCTCGGTGCAGCTCATGCAGCCAACCCAGCTCAGCCCACTGCCCCAGCCCTTCCAGCTCTTAAGACTCAGAAGCACACACACAGCCAGAAAACTACAGTTCTTCCTACTCGCATGATCTGCTGCAAGATAAACAGTGTTGCTCTCAGCTTTATACCGAAGCCCTATCCATAAATAACGGTCAGAGAGAAGACACAGATCTAGAGCGTGGCCACGTCTATTGACATCGGCATTTCAGTCACTCCACATTTGCACTCTGCTAAGTAGTTTTCTTAAGGTCAAGAGCTATGGAGGTTGAGGTACCTTTAGGTGTTCAAGGTCAGCCTCTATCTTATGAATATATTCCAGGATCTGACTCTGTGAATCTGTACAACAGGGACTCTGGATCTCAAAACAGGAGCCCTCCAAAGTCCCCCAGCGCCGACGGCCCAGGAATTCCGGGGTGAATGGTGAAGCTGCTCCATCAGAATGAGCGCTCTGGGGAGAGGGGTGCTGCTGATGGGGGGAGTCCGCAGAGGGCAGGCCCAGCCCAGGCTGCAGGGCGAAGGACGACATGACCTCCTCATCTGTGGAGCTCTCCTGCACCGCTTCATAGCCATCGAGGATTAAACAGTTTCCTGTTGGTAGAGACAGCCAGGGTGAGGTTACCACTGCATCGGGAAATCATGAAGTATGGGCTCTGAGGACAGCTCGGAAAGCTACTAAGGAAGCAAAAAGCCAGAATTTTCTTACAACTAAGCAAACTTTCATGACAGCTTCTGAATGATTCCATACTAGTAGCATTTTGAAAGCTTAAAGGTGGAAACTATGAAGTCCCTTCCTACAGGATCTTACAGGGTCTCACCACCACCGTCTGAGCCTAACACCCTTTACCTGGTCTCTTAACATTTTCCCCTCCACCCTCCATTCCCTAACGACAAGAGCCTGCTCTTGTCAGGCACCGGCAGCTCGTGCCTGTAATCCCAGTGAATTGGTAGGTTAAGAGCTGAGGGTTGTTAGTCAAAGCCAGGCTGGGCAGAAAAGTCTATTAGGCTTCCACCAACTAACTAGCACACAGATCAGGCCTGGAGGTAAGACTCAAGCAGTAGAGCAAAGAAACAAAGCAAGAGCACAGGCTCTAAGGTGAAGCCCTGGTACTGGTATATGTATCATGTACGTACATGGACACACACACACACACACGCACACACACACGCACACGCACACGCACACGCACACACACACACACACACACACACACACACACGGAGCTTGCTCTTGCCAGGAAGCTGAGCGTTCTCTACTCGGCTTGAACAAAGCTCTGGTCATGCACATGGCTTTTCCCTCACTTCATTCAGGTTTCTGCTCCGCAGAGCCTCTCTTGATCTCCCTGTCTGCCCTGGTCACTCTCTGCCCAGCTATAGTCAGATTTATTTCTTTTCTCAATCTGACCTCTGTTTGTTTGTTTTCTTATGTGCTATTACACTTTCTCTTACTGGCACTTAAGCTTCATGTGGACAGGAGACTGCGCTGCATTTTATTCCCTGCTGTATCTCCCAGCTCCTAGGATGCAACCTGACACAGTGGACTCAGCACCTATGAGTGGCATGAGGACACAAACAGAGCCAAACATAGAGCTACACACGCATACGAACACAGATAATGCATTCCAGCATACAAAACCATCAGCAAGAGTAAGAATTGGAGTGTAAATGTGAAAGAAACATGCCTGAGATGCGCAAGGTAACATCCTTCTCCTCCTTCGCCTCTGCTCCATCGCCTTCTGGTAGGTTATCCTCACCATGGGCTTCACGGGCATCAAAAAAGTGCTCTCCACTCTCATCAGGACCCCCTTCCGACTCCGTGGCCGGTGCTGCTGGGGTCAGAATCATGGGGTCCATTACTAAAATGTTACTTGCCTGGCTCTCTTGGGATGCCAACACTATTGAATCTGGGGGAGCAGAAGATTCAGTTGAAGTCCGTGGACTGCGACAAGTGGCAAAGTCACCAGTTCCAGTTGTAAAGGACACCTGTCCATCACCAGGATGATAGGCCTTGATGTGTTCTGAGTTCTGGACTCCACCCTCTGCCTGCACCCCCTGAGACGCTGGCTTGTGGCTTGGGAAGTGCTGCCAGTCCTCCTGAAGACTCTTCTCGGTCAAGACAAACTGTTGTACCAGCAATTGCTTCAACAAACCCACTGAAGAGTTGAGATGTGAGAGAGCCAAAAAGAAAAGGACATTCACAATCAGAGCCCTGCACAACCAGGATTTAGCGGCACCAAGTTACCATTATCTCTAAAACTAAAACCTTTTAATAACAAAGAA
The DNA here is from genome assembly GCF_019054845.1 of Dipodomys spectabilis. Classification (NCBI taxonomy): domain Eukaryota; kingdom Metazoa; phylum Chordata; class Mammalia; order Rodentia; family Heteromyidae; genus Dipodomys; species Dipodomys spectabilis. The sequence continues at coordinate 7,861,529 of NW_024870753.1, read as the reverse complement.
CCAAAGTATTATCATCACATAATCATTGTTGATGTTGCTGTGCACAAAAAAGTGCCACTTTTTAGGGAAGACAACACTAGCCAGACCTTCAAAAATCAAATACCTTGAACAGGGAGAGGCTCTGTTCACAAGCCTCAGGTTCACACACCAGTCCTGTGTTATTTTCTATATAACTGGACCAACACCCCATAGGGGCTTAGTATACTGAAGGCTATGTAAGCTAAACCAAAATCCTATAAGTTCTGATTTTTTTCTGGGAGCAGACTCTATAAACACAGAACTATTTTTTTTTGAGGCACATTGAATATGTAGTAATTTTTTTAAAAAATCTCCCTAACTGAGGAAGGCAATAAAAATGTCTTGTAATAAAATTTAAATCTAATGATTTTAACTGGGCGCCTGTGGCTCATGCCTATAATCCTAGCTACTAGGAGGCTGAGATCTAAATCACAGTTTAAACCCAGCCTGGGCAGGAAAGTCCATAAGACTCTAATCTCCAATTAACTACCAGGAAACCAGAAGTAGTGCTGGGCTCAAGTGATAGAGCAGTAGCCTTGAGCTGAAGAGCTTCAGGCACAGAGCCCAGGCCCCAGAGTTCAAGCCCCATAACTGAAAAGAAAAAAAAAAAAAAATCTAGTGATTTTTGTAGTAGTCTATATAACTTGAAAAGGTAACAGGCTGTACACCAGGTTTTTCCCTCACTAGTGGTACAGGTCCTTCAGGTTGCTGAAAATAAGAAGCAATGTCAGGAAGTGGCACTGTGGCTCAAGTGGTAGAGTGCTAGTCTTGAGCTGAAGAGCTGAGGGAGGCCCGGAGTTCAAGCCTTATGACAGGAGGAGGAAGAAAGAAGAAGAAAGAAGAAGAAGAACAAAGAAGAAAGGAGGAGGAGGAGGAGGAGGAGGAGGAGGAAGAAGAAGAAGAAGAAGCAGCAGCAGCAGCAATGTCATTGGATAGGCTGCGTTTACGCTGAGATCACTCGCCTAGCGACTGGGTTCTAGGACAATGTTAGTCAAGCCATTTATCATGAAGACTGTCAATGCAGAAGAATACAGAATAAATTACATTCTAAGTAACTCCTCACTTCACCATGGGCTTAATTCCTATTTTGCATGGCTTTAGGTAAGCAGTTCCCCTATAGGTCTGAGATTCTGACTGCCTCCTTGCCTTTCTGCCCTACATTCACTTCCAGAGAGAGGCCACGCAACAAGGACTGACCCTGAATTCTCTCCCCAAAATGCTAGCCGTAAAACCCCAAATTCCTGCTTTTCACTTCCTCTTGAATGGCTTGCCACTCGTTATCTTAATCTTTTTGTTCCTTTTTGGCAGTGCTGGGATTTGAACTAAGGGCTTTGTACTTGTTAGGAAAGTGCTGTACCACTTGATCCAGGCCCCAAACCCTTTTAGCTTTAGTTAGTTTGGAACAGGGACTCCCATCTATGCCCAGGCCCAGCCCTGGTGGTGATTATCCTAGTTACACTTCCCACACAGCTGAAGTGATATGCTTCCCTGCACAACAACCCTTTACTGGCTGAGAGGGGTGGCAGGGAAGCCCTGAACCTCAACCTTCCCAATCTCTGCCTCCCAAATAGGATTACAGGCATGAGCCACTCTGCTCAGCTTTAATTTTGACATTTGAAAATGGAGCCCATTATCTCTGCCAAATAAAAGGGAAAAAAAAAATAAGGTGTAGTAGAGGGAGGTAGGGGACAGTAGTGGTGCATCTCTGAAAGCTCCTTTCCACTCAAATCCTTCTGTAGCTCTCAGCCGGACCAATCTGTTTTTATTAGTCATAGCTAGTGTAGCCAGAGCAACTTTTCTGATTTCACCCACCTCATTATAACAGAGCGGTATACTATCTTCCCTTTTTAACAGTAATTTTCAGCCAGTTAAGGGAGGCAGCTAAGAGGTAGGTGCGTGCATGTGTGTGTGTATGTGTCTGTGTGCACACGCGCTTGCACATGTGCACATATGTGTATAGTGTGGGATATGGTGGAAAATATACTCTCACAAGAAAGCTTGAATACATGTGGCTTGAAAAAGTTCTTACACCACTGCAATGCGTCATTCTTAAAGAGGACCCAGCCAGTCCTGGGAGTTCAGAAGAGCTAGCCTACCATCTCCCTCTTCCCAGCTTCTCTCACACTCCTTTAGCTTGCAGTGTAGTGTCTACCACGGGCTGGCCAGACTGCTCACTGCTCTCTCAACAGTTGCAAGTTTTCTGCCTATACCAAACCGCTGTTCACATCTGAATGGCATCTGTTCCACATACCTGTATGAATCTTACCCCTCCTCAACATAATGATCACATTTCTCATGCTCTCTACTGCATACTCTTCTGGTCAACTAACCTAAATCAATTCTGACATTCCTGCATTACTATCATTTGCACATTGACTTTCAAAGGTGGGAATGAGAGGAGGTGGGTTTCTATAATCTTTCCAACTAGACCATAAGTGTCTTAAAGGGAAAAATCATCGTTTCCACTTCTCTGGATTCTCCTAAATGGCTGCTCAATACATTACACAACTCTCAAGCTTGGGAAGCATGTGCAATACAATATGAATAAAACTTACAATTCCTGAGTGCATCCAGAGCCCACCGCTCATTTGAGACCAGCAGGTGTGGATCTGTGTGCGTGAGCTCATGGCTCCCTCCACTTTCCTTCAGGGCCTCTGCACACTGCTCCTTTGCCAGCTGTGCTGCAGTCACAAACACTTCATCTGCCTCCGACTTCTCACCGGGACTCAGTGAATGACACTGAGGTTTTGATGAGATTAAGGGAGGTTCTAGACCCAAATCTCTATCTACGTAGTAGAGAAGAAAAGGTAAGGCATATCATCTTAATAAAACTTCTAATAGGAAGCATTTGGGAAATATGTAGAAAACAACTCTATGACACAGGCTATTAGGACTATTCACAAAGCAAGCAGCATTTCGAGCGGTGATAATTACACCAGTACACAGAAGGTCCATAAGCAAAGTTGGCAGTTGATGCTAGAACCTGCACAAATCAGGGGCCCCATAGTATTTTGCACTTTACTAACAGACCACATTCCTCCAGGAAAACTCATGCTCAGAGCTCACCTAGACTCTGCTGAGCAGGAAAGCTCATGCTCGGAGCTCACCTGGGCTCTGCTGAGCGGGAAAGCTCATGCTTGGAGCTCACCTGGGCTCTGCTGAGAGGGAAAGCTCATGCTCGGAGCTCACCTGGGCTCTGCTGAGAGGGAAAGCTCATGCTCGGAGCTCACCTAGGATCTGCTGAGTGGGAAAGCTCATGCTCGGAGCTCACCTGGGCTCTGCTGGCCAGGGGCTGAGATGTCGCGGCGCTCCACTTCTAATCTGGGTGGTTCTTCCTCATCATTGTCTCCTCTAGAGAAGAGAAGAAATAATCCTTGAGCTTTATGAACATCACTACACCCAAATATAAAAACTAGCCACTACTTTTCTGAGCAGAACCACAAATTCAATCCCCCTGCAGCACAGGCACCACTCACTCGCACGGGTGTGACTCCGGGAGGGGGATCGGCTTCGTAGACTGCTCCTTCACTGACGCAGCCATTCGGCAGATAAGGTCCTGCCAGCTTCAGAAGGTGAGAGCGAACCCCAAAACAAAAGAGAAATACCTTGGTCAAACTTGAACAACCTTGATGTTCGGAAAGGAGGGGAGGGGAGGAGAGAGCAGAGAATGAATGAAGGAACTGTTAAATTTCTTTATTTTGATAACCTACTTTTAGGTAGAAGGTCTAAATATACTTCAAAGGAAATTCTAACATTATGGATACACCACCCACTTAGAAATTTCATGGATACTTTTGAGAATTTCTTTCCCTGGGAAAATTTACTTTTAATAAAACAGAATAAAAATGTTAAAAATCAGCCTAACAGGGAACAAGCACTTAAATGTTTCTAAAAGAATATACAGGAAAAACTTAATTTTGATATAATTTTGGTTTTAGAGTCCTATTATAAAAACAAAGTTTGTGGAATATTATGCTGGGGATAATTATTAATTACAACAAGACAGATAAATATGATACATACACAGTCTTTTCAGAAACTGTCTGTGCCACCAATTCATAAATTTGGGCTCCATTGTCTGACATGGAGATGACGAATAAGGCTTTGTTATCTAGAAAAGAATAAGGCAAAACTTACTCTACCACTTTAATCAGAGACCAGGAGGGATATTTCTAAGGTTGTCTTAATTTGGATAAACGTTGCATATTCACTTTGCAAAAGTTCATCAAATTAAGTAAGCAACTTAGAGTATGTCACACTACATAAATTTCAATGTAACCAAATGTACAACACACTTAAGTATCAGAATCCAAATCACTAAACTGTATGTTTATTTTGTACTGCTGCTTGGCTAAGTTGTTACTGGGAATGTCTAGTCAATACTGAAGAAAAGAGGTCACACATTTACTCTGTCAGCATGAAATTAACATGTTCTGAAAGGATCTCATTGTACAACTAAATATAACTTGTCATTATAAACTCACTTTAAAAAAACTCAACTACAGCCACCTCTTCAGATTTGCTTTGTTTCCACCAAATCAAACAACATACACTAGAAGCAAAAACCTCTCATTGGAGAACCTCTCCATGCACTATCTCCACTGGTTGTCTATCAATGACTGGAACATGGAATAAAGTCCAAAGCAATTTCAAATATACAAAAATCACTTAAAGAACCTAGGCACCTTACATAATCTTGGGATATAAACTTTCAATTTACTTTCTTAACAGTAAATAAATGTCATTCAATTTTTCCTAAGTACATGAAAGTAACAAAACTCTATGGAGACTAGTTGTGCTGCTTAACGAACACCAGATAGCTCATTCAACTTTAGGGTCCAGCAGTCAGTGTCCTCCAGTGAGCATACTTGCCTGTTGCCACTTGTCGAACTAACACTGTGTTCAGCTTGATGACGGGACTGAAAGTGTGTTTACTGTCAGCTGTGGATGCCAGAATCTTGCTGTGACACCTCAGCACCAGTCTATCATCCTGCTTCTGTAGCAATACAAGGATGTCTTCCAGCAGCAATGTATATAGATCTAGAAATAAAAATGCAGAAATGGTGCACTGAGATGTGTAATAAACTTTGCAATGATGTGATAAAGGAAATTATTTCTGGCACTCTAACAAACTTACAAACATTCATTTGTATATTGTCTTCATTCTTTATTGAATGTCACGGAAGAATCAGTCTGTAACCCAAGACAAGTAAAGGGGCAGTCCCTCACCACTGACAGTTTTTGTTGTTGTTGTTATTTTATTTATTAATTTTTTGGTCGGTTGTGGAGTCTGAAATCTGGGCCTGGACGCTGTCCCTCAGTTCCTCAGCTCAAGGCTAGCGCTCTACCACTGGAGCCACAGCCCCACTTCTGGCTTTTTTTTCCTGCTTTTGTGGTGCTGAGGAATCGAACCCAGGGCCTTATGCATGCAAGGCAAGCACTCTACCACTGAGCCATCTTCCCAGCCCCACCACTGACAGTTCTGACAGGTAGTGGCAGAAAGTCTACTACAGATACTCATTAGATACAAGAATGAAGGAAATGAAGCTGAACCATGACCAAGTTTTCTCCTCATTCCTATGTGAATATTGAACACACTTCACACTTAATAAAATAACACAAGCAGATCTTCTATCAGTGTTCCACAAGCACTGTGAATGATTCTTTCTTCTTCCCTCTGGCATGAGTAAACTTTGCTGTTCTCTTCCTTCCTCTACTTTACACAAAACTGGTATCAGACTTACCGATAGTTTTATCTCTATTCACCTTCCAAACCAAGGGCCCTTCATGAATCATCTTTCTTTTCGTTAAATCCAAATTCTGCCAAAGAGAATTATATACAAAATATTTTCAAGCATATCTCATCAGTGGAATGATATTCCATGTAATTTAGTTTCTTTTCAAAATCTGTCTTAATATAAAAGATACTTCTACATTCATTTGCTGTAATTAGTCCTGAAAATGGAAAAGTCGATGTTAAAATAACCTACATAAAATCTAAAATCTCCAAAATTTCACTAGGTTACAAAGCACTTGGCCACTACATTTCCAGCTCATTCTTTTTTTTTTTTTTTTTTTTTGGGGGGGGGGGGGGGGTGGAGGTTACTGAGGATTGAACCCAGGACGTTGTACTTGCTAGGCAAGCGCTTTGCCACTGAGCTTCATCCCAGCCCTCAGCTCATTCTTAACTTTTTTTTTTTTTTTGCCAGTCCTAGGGCTGGAACTCAGGGCCTGGGCACTGTCCCTGAGCTTCATTTGCTCAAGGCTAGCACTCTACCACTTGAGCCACAGTGCCACTTCTGGCTTTTTCTGTTTATGTGGTAGTGAGGAATTGAACCCAGGGCTTCATGCATGCTAGGCAAGCACTCTACCACTAGGCCACATTCTCAGCCCAGTCTCAGCTCATTCTTAAATGAATGCTGCATGTGCTTATCTGGAAGAGGCTTCTGAGTCCTAAAGTTTTCATTCCAAAGACAGTTTTAAGGAACAGCATTCATCATGAAGAGTCCAAGGACTACTCATACTTGTTCTATCAATAACTTATTAGTAAGACAAGCACCTTTATTATTAATAGGAAAATCTTTCTCTTTAAGTTAAACTGTTACATATGACAATGAAGCCTATTCTAAAGCAGACATCAAATCTGCCAAAACAACTACTAAATAACCATCTGAAATGGTATAAAAAGACTTAAAACCTTAATAAGTTAATTAATAAAAATCCCAGGCATAAGAAGTGGCAATTAACAAATGCTTTACTATCATCCTTGTAATGGTTTCGACTTTAATGCTTTTTAGGAACTTCATGGAAAAATAATTACATTATTGAACTTTACCCAATGATGTGGAAAGTTCTTGTAATAAGAAGTCAAACTATGAAACAGTCAAATTAAATTTACTAAGAGTTAGTTCCTTATCTTCCTGACAATTCCTATTGTCTACAGTTCTTTCTCACAGATGTTCCTCAAATGAAAGATAAAGGTAATCTTCACAGATCAGACATTCAAAAGGCAGAATAAAATCATAAATGTAGATGATCTATGAAAAAAAAACCCTCCATCAAATGATGGATACTCCCACTACGATGTTCATTCCCTGCCAGGTCTTTAGTACATTTTGATTTACTTTTAAAATATGATTAGACTATCTCTTACCCTGAGCTCTTCAACATTTGGGTACTCTGACAACTTGAGATTGGAGGTATCAAGGCGACGCTGATAATCTTCTAGGCGCTGAAATTAAGACAGAATGGAGCAAAGGTCATTGCTTTGGTCATCAATGACCTCTCTGTTCCTAAGTCAAATAGAAATCTTTGAGGGTTTTTTTTGCCAGTCCTGGGGCTTGAACTCAGGGCCTGGACACTGTCCCTGAGCCTCTCTGTGCTTAAGGTTAGCGTTAGCGCTCTAGCACTTGAGTCTCAGCACCACTTTCAGCCTTTTCTGTTTATGTGGTACTGAGGAATTGAGCCCAGAGCTTCATGCATGCGAGGAACTGAGCCACATTCCCAGTTCGTCAAATGGAAATCTTGAATCTGCACTTTCCTGAGCTCAATGCAACGCCGCACATGACTGACAACTCAAGTCCTTCTTTAACCGCTTCTTCTCTTGGCTTTTGCACTCTACACTCTCCCACCTTCCCGCTTGTCTCTTCAGCTGACACTCTTTAATATTCTTTTCAAATTCATTGGCCTCTAACTACCTTATGCCTATTTTTTGAATATGAAAATCATGCCCTTAATTCAAAACTCAGAAGGTAATACAAGGCACACAATAAAAAGAAAGTTTTCTGTCCTTCCACCTCCCAGCTTTCTCTAAAGAAGCAAACACAAATGTCCGTTTCTTGGGTTGCCTGTGAGAAAAAATCCTATGCAAATAGACTATATGCATATATCTATGTGGATTATGTGCCTGAGTAGATCCTTTTAAAACAAGATGCAGTGCAGTAATAGATCCATATATGCATTCATTTGTTACTTCCGTATATATCTCTCATTCCAATCATAACAATGTACACACGTGTTCCTCAGTGTGTGTAGATAACATAATGTTTCTTGGATACAGTTCCCCATTGCCATAGAATGATACTTTGTCAAAAGCAACAGTATTCAACTCTGGGAATGAAGTATATAATTTATCGAACTCTGCCTTACTAAGAGACACACACACTACTTCCAATCTTTGCCAATAACAAATAATACTGTAATAAAGTGGTCTTCAACATATTCATTTGTGCATCCATGAAGCTATACTTGTAGAATAAATGTTAAAATCATTGGATCAAAGGGTACATTAACTTTTCCTCAATATCAAAACCTAATAAGTACATGGAAGAGTCTGAATGCTTGTAGTGAATACCTACCTAACCCAAACTTGTCATTCTCAATCGTGTTTGTTTGGGTACATATCGATCGGTATTTACTCCTCTGTCTATAGTATTTGACACATTTAAAACAGATTTTTAGCCAGGCATCATGGGCTCACGCCTATAATTCTAGCTGCTCAAGAGGCTGAGATCTGAAGATCATGGCTCAAAGCCAGCCCTGGCAGCAAAGCTCATGAGACTCTGAAAAAGCCACAAGTGGTGCTGTAGCTCAAGTAGTAAAATACTAGCCTTGAGCAAAAGGAGCTTAGGGACAGTGGCCAAGCCCAGGGTTCAAGGCCCAGGACAGTCAAAAATAAATAAAATAAAATAGATTTTTTAGACCTAAATGTATGTTTCCCTTACATACTGTAGCATGTAAACCATCAACAATAGTTCATTTTGGAAAGATAAAACTTACATGGAATGAAGTGCACATATAGCATCCAATCTTTCCATTACTTAAACAGACCACAGTGCTTTGCATAAAATGCCTGGGCTTTCACACACATGGCTCTATTTCTCCCTCTACTCTGGGCTATCATCCTCTTCTACACTGTTTTTGTTCATTTCTATTTATCCTTCAGAGTGTGGCTCCAATTCAATTCCACAAGAAGGCTTTCTTGGAGAGCCACTACCTACAAGCCCCACACAAGGCTAGGTCCCAGCCAGATGCTCACATCACTCTGAAACTCCTTTACAGCCCTTGATGGCAGCCATGTGTGACTACTCTGTTGGAGAACAGGTTCAGAGTCGACTGTCATGTGCTCATAATTTCAACCTCTTTGTATCCTGTGACCAGGAAAGAGAGCAAGTTGTACAGATGCCTGCTGAATGAACAAGCAAGCAAGCAGCTACCAATGTACAAAAAAAGTAAAAAAAAAAAAAAACACTCTAATACTTTGTCATAAACTGATGTGGATCCATTACAAAATCAGTCAATTTCAGATTCTGGGTAATGGTAAGTTAATGTTCTCTAGCACCACCCTATACCTTCTTGCTCTCCCTTTTTTACCTGCTTGTTTTCTGCCTCCTTGACAGCCTGATTTACATAATTTAAGATCTGACGACAGTGATCCGCAGCTTTCTTCACTTTTTCCCTTTCTGTTGGCCATTCTAAATATAAAGAAATAAAAAATGTAAAAGGAGATTAAGAAAGAAAAAGAAATGTGTATACACAGAGACATGTGAGATTTCATTTTATTAAAAAGTTAGAAGCACATACTAAGACCTTTAGTATTTTTATGCCAGATTAAAACCTATAGCAGAATCTCAATTCATGTAGTTTTTAGACAGGTGAGATTTCTGATGATGCTACTTTGAGACTACAGAGGCATGTGGGGGTATACTCTTATAACCCTAATACTTGGGAGGCTGAGGCAGGGAAATGTGAGTTTGAGACCAGCCCAAGCTACACAGATCCTGCCTCAAAATTGCAAAAGGGAGCCAGAGAGATGACTCCATGGTAGGATGCTTGCCTAGCATGTGTGAAGTTCTGGAAGGGAAGAGACAGAGGGGAAGCGGAAAGACTGCTAGGTATGACAGCATGCACCTGTCATCCCAACTACCTGCGAAGGGGAGCACAAATGAGAGGAGAATAAATGGGAGGACCAAGGGCAAGGCGAGCTTCGGCACAAAGGTCCTATGTGAAAATAACTTTAACAAAGGAAAGAAAATGACTGGGGATACAACTCAGGTGGGGGAGCGCCTGCCTATAAAATACAAGGCCCTGAGTTCATACTACACCCAAAAAAAACAATCATATACAGATACAAAACATTTCTTACACCCAGTATAAACCTTCAATGGAATTGGAGACGCTAGAGCAAGGATGGACAAACTTTTCCTATAAAAGACTAGATTATAAATATTTCATACTTTGAAGCCAACGGCCTATTGCAACAACTCTACTCTGCTAGTGGAGCTCCCAAGCAGAGAGAACGTGCAAACTGATGGGCACAGCTGTGTTCTAATAGAGTTTTCCCACACAAATAGGTGGTAATTCTGATTTGGCCTGACTCACACTTTGCAGAACTCTGCAAGAGTTTCTCATAGGCTACATTAAGTCAAACAGGTTGCAGAAAATGAGATTAAATCTTGTTAGGAAGTCTTTCTATTCAGAAATCCAACTGCAGGTGCCAGGACACCGAGGCTCGCAGGACATGCTCTGTTTGTCTTGTTGTTAGCTTTTTTACCTCTGTGGTAACACCCTACCTGTGTACTTGGCGATGTTATCCAGAAGAAGTGGGTATTTCGTAAGCCTCTGCATCTGGGTGGGAATGATGTCCTTCAGCTGAAGGCGGCGACACAGAGGGTTACTCTCAGCATCCTAGAGTTAAGCAAAGTAAGTCTGTAATTCTCCTTATGACAATAACGACCTACCATGTGCCATTCACCTAAGTGTCTATAGCATCACATTTCTTGGTTATTTAAAAAACATCAAGACAATCTGTTGCCACACCCTCCTTTTGCTTTCCCCTCTAATCACTTATTGGGGGAAGGGAGTTTCTATCACGAATCCAGTGGTTTGTTTAAGCAACTACTGAAAGCATCTATAACCAACTCTAAGATCTGCTTTCTTGGATCTGGCCAAATTGTAGTCATATCCCTAAATCATTACAACTATGGTATGAAAAATTTGCATTATGTGACCACATTGTCATAATCCTGTTATATAGCAATAAAACGTTGTTTACGAAAACAGGTAGCAGGCTGGATAAGTTTACAGACTTATCTGTTCCAGTATACAAGGCTACTTCAAGGAGTATGTCTGCTATTTAATCTTCTCTGGCCTAATACACGTTTATACCCATGATTTTTTTTGGGGGTGAGGGGGTGGGGGTGGGGAGTCTGGTCGTGGGGCCTGAACTCTGGGTCTGGGCGCTGTCCCTCAGCTCTTCAGCTCAAGGCTAGCGCTCTACCACTTGAACCACAGTGCCACTTCTGGCTTTTTTCTTTTTGCTTATGTGGTACTGAGGAGTCGAACTCAGGGCCTCAGGCATGCAAGGCAAGCGCTCTACCACTGAGCCACCTTCCCAGTCCCCCATGATTTTATAGTGTTCATTTAACCGTACAGGTGGCACATCTTCTGATACAAGACCCCATATAAATTTCTATATCCAATACTTTAATCTTAATCACGTTTTTATTATTCCTCATTCTAAAGTCATTTTTATTATAGCTTCCACTAATTTGACAGATGTGCGTCTTTTTAAAAATGCTAACAGAAATATAATCCTTATAAAAAGCAGTTGATGTCAGAATTCCTTAAGTTCATTCTATAACTAACTTCTTTTAATGCTTTCTTCTTATCATTGCTTATGTGACTCACTCAACTCACTTGCACAAAAGTCTGGAACCGAGAATCCTTTTTCTGACGAGACTTGATCATTTCCAGGGCAAAAGGCTGGTTGCTGCAAAAGGTAGCAGCAGCGTGTTTCAACTTCTCCTCTCCTGGTCCACTGAACTGTGCCAAGAATGTGAGGAAAACAATAGAGAATGAGATCCTCAGCTTACATAAGGCCACATAACATGAGAGACAACCACAATCCCTTTGACATTCCAGGAAGCAGTCTCAAGTGACAGAAAACACAGGACTGCGGATTTATGGGACCATCCATGGCTCTCCACTAAGAAGGTCTGACTCTGATACCGCCAGATCTTTCCTGAACACATGCCAATGATTTCTTGCTTGTAGCCTACCAAAACTTACCACCTTTCAGCCTACACCACCTCTAGAGTGGATATCTGGAGAATATACAAAAAGCCTGAGATTAAAATTTCATTTTTGTAGATTCTGACACCTTTACAAACATCATTCATTTAGTGTTCCAGGAAGGAAATCCTGTGTTGCTAGCTTTCTTATTGTAAAATGTACCATGCTTCTGGGCAGAGAGGAAATAAAGTAAAATCACTGCCACTTTACTGCTACAGAAGCGGAGTTGGCTTAGGAGAGATTCATATGCTCATTAGCATCTTTTGTTAAAAATTACTAATATATTTTAATTTGTAAATTTAAGTTTGAATATTCCATGACTCTAAAGTTTCTGGATGCCAAACAAATGTTTCACAATTCAAATAAATTATTTTTTAAATACAACTTCTGTGTTTACAAACAAATGCTTTATCATTTACAAAGTAGTTTACTAAATATTCTTTCATTTAAAACCATATTCTTTTTTTGTTGTTTTTTGGTTAGTTGTGGGGCTTGAACTCAGGGCCTGCGTGCTGTCCCTGAGCTTGTTTGTGCTCTTGGCTAGCACTCTACCACTTGAGCCACAGTGCCACTTCCAATTTTTAAGTGGTTAATGGGAAATAAAAGTCTCATGGGGACTTTTCTGCCAAGGTCAGCTTTAAACTGCAATCCTTAGATCTCAGCATCAGAGCCTATCTAAACCTATATTCTCAAAAGTATATAAATAACACATTTTATAAAACATTCTGTTGTAGAGTTTTTGCAGATAAATTAGTTAAATTAGTTGCTCACACATAAAATAAAGGGCTGGGAAGGTGGCTCAGTGCACTTGCCTTGCATGCCTGAGGCCCTGGGTTCGATTTCTCAGCACCACATAAGCAAAAAGAAAAAAACCGAAGTGGCGCTGTGGCTCAAGTGGTAGAGCGCTGCTAGCCTTGAGCTGAAGAGCTGAAGGACAGCACCCAGGCCCAGTGTTCAGGCCCCACGACCGGTCCCAAAAAATAAAAAATAAAATGATATTTAATAGGTCAAATTTTATACATTCTTATTCTTTAATAAATATGACTCTCAGGCTGGGGATGTAGTTGTAAAGCATTAGGCAAGAAAATGCTTGCAAATGTTTACAGTAAAACCAAGGTGGGAATTGGTTAAGATTTGTTTCCATTCTGAATCAAGTTCTTTTTGCAGTAAAAAGAACTACCATTAGAGGAGTAGACGCCCGGAGATGGTTTGACCACCGATCTAAGCAGTAAGATTGTCTTTAGTTAATTTGCTACAATGCAACCTCTTAAAAATATGTAATGTAGAATTGCCACCATCATGTGGCATTCACTCAAGAAGTATTTCAGTGGACATATCTAATCCACTCCTGTTTTGTTTATGTTAATAGTTTGAGAACTAAACCATATACTGTTCTATTATTTTCACCCCAACTAGAGAGCACTTTCTTCAGAGTCAACCACTTTCCTCTAGAAGGTTTCTTATATGTTCTAGTCCAGGTCTCTCTGCTATACATTTAACAACAACCTGCCTCCTTCCCTTCTTGTTATAATGATCACGCGCTATATAACCCACAGGTGATCTGCCCATAAATAATGAGGAGAGCTCAGACAACAGGAGTCACATCTCTTTGGATGTCACTATGCTCCCAGTGCCTTGTATAGCCCAATATACACTGACAAAATGTTCTCTAACTAAAACTAAGAAATTTTCACTTTTCTACTTTTGTGGCAGAAGAAGTGGACCACCTACTTTTAGCAAGATCCATTTACTCTCTAGCCTGAGCACTAATTAATCAAGGGAATACTTACTTTGAACCCAAAAGCCTCCCACTAAACTTTGCAAATGAGTAAACTGGTATTTGGAATGGTTTGTTACTTAACTCGAAACTGATTTTATAGTCTGTCATATAGTTAAAAGGAGAAAGAGAGAAAAGCTCCTTATCTAAAAAGAGAGAGGTCTCTCATCCAGAAAAAAAGAGAAAGGCCCTCACCCAGGTGAGTAAATCTTCTCCAATTTCATCCGTCACAGAGGTCTCACTCCTTTTTCGAACAGCCTTCATTTGCTCATTCAACCCAACTAAAGAAAAACAAAATTAAGGACACATTTATTCAAGGCCGAATTACTAGTAGGACTAAGCAGCTCAATTTTCAAAGAACAAAATTTCAAAGAATCACAGCTATTTTTAATCTTATACACAATCAACATGATGTGTATACAGCTAGATATTGTAAGCTCGACCTGAGAAACAGGTGCTAGTTAAGTCATCGAACATTTTTAGCAGCTAGTACATGAAATGTACAGTTGTGTTGCATCAAATAAGCATGTAACCTGAAGGATCCATTGTACTACCATGTTTAGAAAGAACTTCAAAGCGCAGGGGATTCTGATCATTGTTCTTCCTGAAATCTGCATCTTTATAAGCACCAGATAGATTCTCATAGAACACAGACTGCCCACAAATTTTTAAATGTCATCATTTTTGTTGGAAAGTGTCAATGGTTAAAAAGGACCACAAAAATATAGTGACCCATAAAGAGAGGAACACTCTACTGCTATCTTCAAAAGTCCAATGTAAGGGGGTCAGATATCATAATGCACCTCTGCAACCCCAGCTACTCAGAAGACAGAGACGGGAAGATCACAGTTCAAGGCCAGGCCAGGAAGTTATTTAGCAAAAACTTATCTAAAAAAAAAGGGACTGGGAACATGGCTCAAGCAGTAGAGTTCCAAGCCCCAAGAGCAATTCCTACTACTGAGGGGGAAAAAAAGTCCCAGATGACTGAACTAGAAAAGGTCTTATGAAAGGGTTTCAGTATATTTACAAAACGTGTTCTACACAATGAAGCAATAAAACAGCTTCTAAAAGTCACCCTATCATGAGATTATATATTACATATTACTATTTAAAAAATAATCCTGTGTATTATTACACAGGATTATCTATATAGAACTATATAACTGCATATTCTAAGACAGGAAAATTTCAAAGGTAATTTTGACTTCTCACATTTTTCAGCTTAAATACTTTTAGACTCCAATCTTATGTCGACATTTTGTTGCATGCATGAGGCCCTGGGTTCAATTCCTCAGCACCACATAAGCAGAAAAACTGCCCAGGCCCAGAGTTCAGGCCCCACAACCGACAAAAAAAAAACAAAAAAAAGACATTTTGTATTCCAAAGGCTGATTATGGGGAATAGAATTTAGCCTAAGACCCAATTGTTTATTTGTATTAAGTGATCACATATAATTTTAGAAATGCTAACATGGATATATTGACAAAATTACATAAAATTATACATAAATGTATCCAAGATATCTGTAAGTATTGTCCATCTTTCCTCTATTAGAAGTGTAGGGATAATGATCAGACCAATTTCTCTTACTGTGAAGTTGAAGAATATCTTCCAGGTTTGAAAAAATCTTCCGGATCTCTGAAGGTGACAGAATTCCTTCCCTGGACACTCGCTGATAGAACACTTGATCAAGAACCTTCAGTGTTCGGACATGAGCTCTTTCTGTGTAGAACAATTCTAAGTTGAAAAAGAGAGAGAGGGAGAGAGATGAAATGCTGCCTTATTTGGAATAATTCCATGGAACAGTCTTCTGTTAGAATTAGGAAGCAAATGAGTTGTATAATAAATTATTTAGCAGTTAAGAGATTGAATGCTTCTGAACTCATTTTAATTCCATGAAATTCTCCAATACAGTGGCTGAGTTGAAACAACAACAAAAAAAACTCATTCAAATTATTTTATACTTAAAAGTTAACTGCATACCCCCAAACTCATTCACCTGCTTGTAATCCCTACCTATCATAACTAGAATATTTGAAACTATGTAACCTCCAGGATTAAAGAGTCTTAAATTTGAGACTTTTTCAGAAATAATAGTACTTCTGCTTATCCAATTTGCCCATAAATCCTCAATTGTAGAGCCAGGCCATAATTTCACCATGTCAGAGATGGGAAAGATAACTATTCAAATCACATCCTAGGGAGAGTACAGGGCATAGCATCCATGCCACCTATCTACTATAAACATGTTAGGGTAACTGAAGAACACTGCACCAGGATACAGGAAGAAGTGGATCTGAGTTTTCCTCTCATCACTGATTATATGTGTGATCTTGATTAACTCCACTAATCTCCTGTGCTTTCCCTTGCTCTTGATCATTTATATGCAAAAACAGGATAGTGTCTCAATAAGTCTCAACTTTGAGATCAATAAGGCTATGGCTCCTCAATATCTTCAAAGCTAGATACTCTTTCCTTTTCAATTATCAAGATGACTCCATGGGCTGGGAAGGTGGCTCAGTGGTAGAGCGCTTGCCTTGCATGCATGAGGCCCTAAATTCGATTCCTCAGCACCACATAAGCAGAGAGAAAAAAAGCCAGAAGCGGCGCTGTGGCTCAAGTGTTAGAGTGCTAGCCTTGAGCTGAAGAACTGAGGAACAGTGCCCAGGCCCAGAGTTCAGGCCCCATCACAGGACCACCCTCCCCGCCCCCCGCAAAAAAAGAAAAAGATGACTCCTAAAACCATTTATACATTTTGATGGAAGGGTTTGAGAATCAGCCATCTCATTGAATTTCATCTTTGTTTAAAACAAAGAGTTAAAGGAAAAGAAAGCAAACCCCATAGCTGAGGGGTTTACTTACTCTAGTTAAACACAGTGCCATGTATAGACAACAGCAACAAATTAATTCAACTCACCATTAATCACTTCCTGTCTTTTGATCTCAGAGGGCTTCAGTCCCAGTAACACTTCTCGGCTAACAAGCTGCTGCCAGCTGGGTGGGTCAGTCTCCAGGTCGTTTTCAAATTGCTCATCCTCACTTTGACTTTCTCCAAAGGCTGTGCTGTCAAACCTGAGGAAAAAAACCAATGAATTGTGTCCGAGGGCTTTAGGTGAACAGAGCATACAAGTCTTAATATTACCACCAATTAATCAGATTTCTGCATTTGATTTAGCACAATGCCATACATTCACCTCTCCTACAAAATGGTTTTAAACAGGTTATATTTAAACACCATAAATATATATTTTTTTTGAGTGAGTCAGGCTTATTGTTGACATTCTTTTATCATATTTAAGAGATTATACACAGGGTTTCTTATCCTTTATCACTGGAACATCAGAAAAAAGATCTCTTGGGCTGGGAAAGTGGCTCCATGGCAGACTGCTTGCCTTGCATGCATGAGGCCCTGGGTTTGATTCCTCAGCAACACATAAGCAGAAAAAAACAGAAGTGGAGCTGTGGCTCAAGTGGTAGAGCGCTAGCCTTGAGCTGAAGAGCTGAGGGACAGCGCCCAGGCCCAGAGTTCAGGCCCTATGACGGGAACCCCCCCCCCCCCCCCACCGCAAAAAAAAAGAAAAAGAAAAAGATCTCTTATATGAAAGCTACTTCTCTGTATATCACCTTTATAGTAACAATTTAAAGATTAAAACAAAAAAATCTAAAAAACAAAGAAAGCTATTTAAGATTTACTTACTTTCGAAAGGGCTTTGGTGTTCCATGTTCCGTCACTCTAAAATAATGAAGAATAAAGAGTGAGAATGAAAGCACACGTATGTCAATAAATTTATATAAAAGAGACTCAAAAGTGGATTCAAATGTCTGGATAAAAACTTCCTTAAGATGTATTATTTAACATTGAATAACAGAAGAAAACTTTAGGACTTAGTCAATATTTACTACCAGCTCTTTCTAAACATTGCACAGGGCAAAAATGCTACAAATTACAGGAATATCTCTAGTGCCCTAAGCCTTTGTAAAACCTCACTGAATTACCTTTCCACTTCACATTCCTCCTCCTGCACTTGGTCTAAGGGAGGAGGTGGGAAATCGAAAACAGTGTTGGCAGGCCGAGGTGTGCCATCCAAGGAGTCTCCAGATACTGGTGTTTCTCCAACTTGTTTTGATCCTGACAAAAGTCAGACATTTAAAGTGTTAACACTGAGGGCAAGTTACTGATTACAAAAAACAAATAGGCCTCACAATCTAATGCTAATCAACCTAATCAGAGACACATTATTATCTGAACATTTGCAAGTTTGCTAGAACCCAAAGTGTAATATATAAACTTTAAAATACACAAACACATGCATACCCCTGAGAATTCATTTATAGTAGCTTTCTAAAAGCCAACAGCTGAGTTCAAAAGAGTGATTAGAAGCACCCCCCACACCTTTCACCTTTCTACCTCCAATGTCAAATGTGGCAAACCACATTTTAAATGTCAATTACTACAGTAAATACCTGTTTACTTCTTTTTGCTGATTTGCTATCTTTTAAAAACTTCATTAGTATTAACTACACAAAGGGGGTTCCTTCAACAAGCATATAATGTACTCTGATCAAATCCATCCCCTCTATATTACTTTTTCTTCATCTTTCTCCATTCCCCAACATTGTTTTTAAGTTTTCAGTGAGTTTCATTAGATTATTTTCAATCATATACTTAATCAACTTCTTTATTATCTTTAGGTACCATCTAGTATCTAATCTCTTTCTCCCTTGAAGATTTTGCTCACTTATAATTCTTATCTTAAATGTTCCCCCAATCCTTTATAAATATTTAATCATTAAATTATCACTAAGAAGGTTAATAGCTAAATTTAAATTATTACCTAAATGTAAATAACTAGTTTGTGTTTTTGTTCCTTCAGAGTTGCTATCTTGAGCCGGGCGCTGGTGGCTCACGTCTGTAATCCTAGCTACTCAGGAGGCTGAGATCTGAGGATCACGGTTCAAAGCCAGCCCGGGCAGGAAAGACTGTGAGACTCCTATCTCCAATAAAACCACCAGAAAACCGGAAGTGGCGTTGTAGCTCAAGTGGTAGAGCGCTCACCTTGAGCTGAAGAGCTGAGGGGCAGCGCCTAGGCCCAGAGTTCAAGCCCCACGACCGACCAAAAAAAAAAAAAAAAAACAGTTGCTATCTTAACTCTCTTCTATGTCAGATTAGGACTGAATGACTGTATCTTTCCACCTTATTACATCTCTCCTTTTGTTTTTCATTTGTCTCAAGTATAGTTTTATCTGTGTCACCAAGAAGGTCTTCTAGACCTACACTCTGCATTTGACTCCTTGTTGCTTTGATAGTGTTGGAGTTTGAACTCAGAACCTTGCACTTGGTATTGTGACATTTTGAGCTATACCTTCAGGCCTTAGACTATAGTCTGATCTGCAGTCACAATGAAGTAGTCTGTGCCTTATCTACTGGATGGTTCTAAAAGTTGTTTAAAAACATCAATAAAGTATGCTTGCATGATAACACACATATTGTAATATTGTAAAATCACATTGTCTTCAATAGTGGCCCAAAGATATAACCCTCAGACCACGTGAAGTAGAACATTTATT
This sequence comes from Dipodomys spectabilis, assembly GCF_019054845.1. NCBI lineage: Eukaryota > Metazoa > Chordata > Mammalia > Rodentia > Heteromyidae > Dipodomys > Dipodomys spectabilis. Next base: position 7,842,093 of record NW_024870753.1, on the reverse strand, counting down.
AAAGTTTCATAATCTATCAGCTGCTTTAAGCTTAGGCCACATTCTAAAATTATCTTTAAGCAGTTGTACAAAGGGGTTTCAATTCAATGAGTTAGCTTATGAGTACAATGCATTGTGCCCCATGTCACCCCATACTACATATTTGCTATGGTTTTTTTGAGATAGAGTCTATCTGGGTCAGTACAAGCTGACCTTAAAACTTGTCATACAGCATAGGCTGACCTCAAACTCATGAGCCTCCTGCCTCAACTTCCCAAATGCTGGGCTTATAAACTTGCATCATCAAGCTTGGCTTTGCTTTGCTTTTGGTTTTTTTTGGTCAGGGGTTGGGGAGGGGGTAGACTAGGCATTATTCTCTCAGCTTTCCTGCTCAGGGCTAACACTACTGCTTTGACCCATAGCTCCACTTCCAGTTTTTTCTGGTGATTAGTTGGAGATAAGAGTCTCACAGACTTTCCTGCCTGGGCTGGCTTCAAATTGTGATCCTCAGATCGGAGCCTCCAGAGTAGCTAGGATTACAAGCATGAGCCCCTGGTGCCTGACTGTTTGGTTGTTTCTAAGACAGAATCTTGTCATGGTTCCCAGGATGACCAAGAATTCATGTTTCTCTTGCATCTATCTCACGAGTGCTAGTATTATAGTTGTATGCCATAACACCTGGCTTGCTTTATGTTCAAAGCAGACTTTCTTGAGCAAGTATCTCTTTACTCTTATTCCCAATTAACCCAAAAAGCCAAATGTGGAGGTATGGCTCAAGTGGTAAAGCACCTTGAGCAAAAAAGTTAAGCAACAGTGCCAGGCTCCAACTCCAAGCCCCAGTACATCACACACACACACACACACACACACACACACACACACACACACTACACATGAAGATTCAACCTAAATCTATCATGGGTTATACAATATTAACACATTCATATCAAATATCCTGATTAAGTTAACTACAGCACCGCTCACCCATGTCATTCTCTTTCCCTCCTTCCTGTGGGAGAGCAGCCCCTGAAACCACAGAGGACATGGGATTGGCAGGCAGGCATCCAGCATCTGCTCCTTCATTGGCTGACCCAGTCTGGCGCAACTTGGCTGAATCCTGAGGGTCAAGACTCACAGATGAGGCTGTGGACACGTGCTTAGGGTGGCGTGCTTTCTGTAGTTCCATGGCCCTGCCAACTGGACAGAATGGAATCATTAGTAATCTGCACTTCAAAACAGCTTTAAGAAAGACAGAGATGATGTAACAATATCTGAAAAATGTGTGGAACATGGTGGGCCTACAAAAATGTGAAAGGAATTATTGAAAAAAAAAGAACAATAAAGAAAAGGACATGGTGAGGGAGAGGGAAGGTGACAGACAGATGGGCAAAGAGAGAAGAGGAGAGAAAAGTGGAGGGGGAGATAAGAGATGGACTAACAGGAAGGGGGAAGAGATAGTAGATGAGTCTGGGGCAAGGAAGAAGGACATGGGAAAAGGAGATGTGGAGAGCAACCATGGAAAAAGGAGAGGAAATGCTGACAGAGTCATTATCTGGAGATGCATTGTTTGTAAGAATGAGGACGAAGCACTTTGAAGTCCCACTGCTTTCCTTCCCAACATGCACAACTTCATCCTCACATGCCACCTCCATCACCACATTGTCCAGAGACCCCACCCTGCTCTTCATCCATGCTCTTGTTGGTCATGACAAGAAGCACAGAAGCTCAGGTCACCACAGCACTATAGATCCTCAGGTAGCTCTGCTCGCCCAAATTCCTAACCATCTCTCTGTATCCCTTGGTCAGTGTATTGAGGTGCTCCGTCTCTTCTACCTGCCCTCTGAAATGTTCTTCTACCTTTCTCAGTGTTTCTCAACCAGGTGTAGCACTGGCATTTAAGGATTCCTCAGGTGTAAGCTACTTGTCATCTCTATTCCTCAACAAAATTCCTACTCCCAAGCATGCCCAGATGGCAAATGTGGAACTGTCTGAGATAAGGAGCACCATACAGCTTTCCTCATCCCTGATGAAGCCCTTTCTAATGGGCTTGTCTCTCCTAACTTGACCTGGGAGGAAAGAGGTATGAACAAAGCAGAGAGGAGAAATAGAGCTTGTACAATAATTCTGGAGACAGCAAATTACATATATATACACACATGCGTGTGTGTGTGTGTGTGTGTGTGTGTGTGTGGCTGTGTGTATATACATATAGATATACATATAGAGAGAGACAGAGACAGAGACAGAGACAGAGACAGAGAGAGCCAGAGACAGAAAGACAGAGATTAAACAAAGTAAGGTGGAAAAATCCATGAGTATAAGCAATCTGAACACAAACAAAATCAGAAGAGGTAAGTAACAAAGTGTCTGGCCACGTGGTGGGATACTACCATTAACCATGAGAACTGTGACACATTGAAAGCAGCATGAGGCACTTAGTTCAGAAACAACACTGTCGAAACAAGGCACAGGTTGTCGCACAGGTTGTGCAGCAGCACCATCATGAAAGCAGCGTCCCCAGCATTCACCCCAGCACATGGGCTATGGGCCCAGGAGGGATGGGTGGTGGGAGCAACATACTTGCACTGTTATCATGCCGGCTTGGTCTCCTTGGAGGTCCCAGGATGCTGGGGAATCCCCTCCGCTTGCCTTTCTCTTCGCCTTCTCTATCTTTCTTCATACTTTGCTACATGGAGGTACAAGGAGAAAGCTAAGAGATATCTAACAGAGTGGGTTTCTTTTGCTGCTCTCAAACATAGAAATACAATTTGAACATGGGTTCAATGTAAATGAAAATATGTATGTGCATATTCAGCAGAAGCTGCCACATAGTCTTGAGGACACCTCAAACTCAAGGTATCTGCACAAACCCTTTGGAAATGAAATTTTGGATAATAAAAAAGCAGCTTACCAGGAGCTTGCTGACTGTAAAAATTTACATTTACCAGGAGTTCATTCTAAGCCATGCAGCTCACTAATACTTTTATAATGTGTGGAAAACACTATGCTAGAACTAAAGATACAAAAATGAAGAAAGTCCTAAAAGATAAAAGTTGCAGATGGCACTCTGGAAAAACTACTATTTTCCCTTTTCACGTTCAGTAATGTTAAGCTTGCGTGTTTGGATTTGCAGTAGAGTTTGAATACTTTGAGAACAAGGACTACATTTTAGACCTATCATCATACCTAGTGCTAACACGATGATTTAGAAAATATTAAGAAGGAAAACATACAATCATAACATGTCAGGTCTGATACCTACCTCTCTATTATTCCAGTCTTACCTTGATTTTTGGGAGGAATCCAATCCGACCCCGCTTGTGCTCCAAATTTCGAGGTTCTTTCACTCTGACTCCCAAATGCTTCATATACATGAGAATCACATACTGCATTGTGGAACTAGAGAGAAAGGATTATGTAAAATAAGACTTCTGAGGGGTGGTCAGCCAGAACAAGTAGACACCAAATGATTTCCAAAAGCCCAATGTTGCAATTCTTGAAATTAACCAAGAAAAAAAATAAAGAGCTTTCTTTCTATTCATCACTATCGCTCATTTCTGCACAGGAAAGGAAGGAGTCAAACTAGACACCAGAACGTTACACAAATAAAATACAAGCCACCAGAGGGAGCCTGCAGTCTATATGTGTAAAGTTTAAATGAATACTGATCCTTTTCAGCTCCTCAGAGAAATGCTTAAAAGACTAAAAAGAGGTAGGAGGGAAGGGATGATAGGAGAATAACAAAGGAGGAGGCAACAATGCCTGATAGGAAATGTGTACTCATTGCCTTGCTCATGTAAATGTAACCCCTCTGTACAGTGTTTTTACAATAAAAAAGGGAGGAGGGATAAAGTTATCTTACCTCTTTTCTTCTTCTGTAGCTTGAGCAGTCATCCTAAAAGTAAAAGTGTTTAAAAATGAAATATTTAAGCTTAATAAAACACCTGGTCTTAAACTCAGAAACAGTGGATCACAGCTAACATTTTGTGTCCCAATCTAAATCTGTCTGCTATAATAGTAATAATTTTTTAAAAATCCCCTAGGACCTACACTATTTTCATACATATGCTGTATATATATATATATATATATACACACATATATGACAGTGAGAACATTTCCAATTAATTAAAACCAGCTCAAGTATTTGCATGGTTTTGATCACCAATTACAAGTTTCAGAGTTACTTATTGACCAACACTCAGAAAAGGGAACATAAGAACTTTAATACAAAGTATCAGGAAAAACTCAAGATTCAAATATTATGATAAAATAAACAGGTCCTTATCTGTACAACCTGACCACCCTTTCAAGCACACTTGAAGGGTATTTTAAGCCTAATGAGCACTGCCACACATGCCTCCATTACTTACAATACTTCTTCAATTTTAGCAACGATCTGCTCTGCACATGCCCGTTCCTTCTCCAGAGTTACCCGGTCCTTGTCTCGCTCTGCATCAAGTTTAGTCAGCTCACTGTCAGCCAAGGTCAGCCCCATACTGCGTTTCTGCCTAAAAGAACCAAGAGAAATCTGCTGGAGCAGCCTAGAGCAAAGCAGGTCCCTCTGAAAAAGTTTCAGCAGAGTCTTTATAAGCTACAAATGTCTAGGAATAGGCAAAAAAGTCAAGTTTTCTACTTCTGGGTCTATCACCTGGGATACCAGAGGAAAAAGACAAGACAGTCAGCCACAGAGAGATAAAATCATCAAGGAGCTGAGTGGAGTCAATCCCAGGGAGACACAATCGTGAAGAAATACTCAGACAACAGAGTCCACCATGTGGGAAGACACGATTGTGAGGACTGCTGAGCACAGGCGCAGTGCAGAACCCAGCACTGGGAGCACATGGGCTGGAGACTGAACTTTCAGTTCCACCCCAACCCTGCAGCTTCAGATGCTCAATATGTTTCAACAAGAGGGATACGACCAAGCAATTCACCTAGTGCTAAGTGTAACATTTTCTTACCTAAGAAGCAGAATGAAACCAAACTGAGACTGACTATATCAGGGATCTTATCTACCAACAAGCTTACCGAAAATCTTCCAAGTGCCTCTGAACTTCAGGGTGGACTCTTTCTTGCATAGTTTGTATATAGTGGCGATGTAGATCCTCAGGAATAAGCTCAGGTCTTCTCTTTTCTGCATAAAGAGAAAGGGATTATCTGATCTAAAGGTATATTCCATGCAAAGTGGAACTGGCAACACAGCAATTCAATAGGAACAAATTTAACTTGGAGCACAGTGACAAGTCTTCAGTGCAAGACCAGAATTCAGGTTTCAGTAGGTCTTAACTGTATAATAGATTTTCTTTCTATCAGTCATCCAAGGCATTAAACCAGCCACCTAGTGATAAATAAAACCTCCTGAGCTTAACTGGACAACATGTCTACAGAAATGTGATTATTCAAGATACTGATGCTCCAAACTTACCTAGATCCACCGATATTTCCTCAGGAACAGAGACTTTCAGGTGCTAAAACAAAATGTAAACAAAAGGTGAAACAGTACTACAGGCCCATTACAATGTGTATGAAGTGAAGACACAGCCTGGATACACTTGTCCATGCACTTTCATAGACAAGATCATTTTATTTTATGTTTTCTTCTTATGTGGCACTGAGGAATCGAACCCAGGGCCTCATGCATACAAGGCAAGCACTCTACCAAAGGGCACCTTCCCAGCAAAGAAATCATTTTAGAGTTCACAGCCCTGGAACATCCTAGTGTTTAAGTTAAATAATAAACCTCTTTCCCAATATTATATTATAGTATAAAGGAAATAGCTACAATTCTTTCACTAGACAAAAGAATGAATGCTTCATCATTATGCTAATAAACATACTGGCTTTAGCACTCTAGAAATATTGGTCAATACAATCTATCATATGTTATTTGAATTAATACAAGTAAAACCAAAACTGTGTATATATGATCACATGACCAACTGACTCATATATAACTATGACTTTATTTCCTGGATTTGAGATACTTATCCTACAAGCCGCAGCATATCCCACTGCTTTCCTATGTAAGATGTTAAACACTCAGCAGTCACATCCCAGTAAGAAAGTGCTAGAGGTTAACACTGAGTTTTAAGAGTTAAAGTCCCAGTAACCATCTGTAGTTCTTGCTACTGAATTAAGGTGACTGTCTTACAATTTACTTCCTTTCAGGTAGTACTTTCCCCCATAAATCTGCAGTTTTTGATTCTATTACCAAACTATTATCCCTTTCCCCCACCAAATTTAGGGAAATTTTTATTATTTTGTATTTAGAAGAACTATCTTAGTTTGGTTATGTTTATATTATCACATACCTATTTAAGTCATATGCTTCCTGAAATTTAAAAATTCCTATAAAGTCCTTTAAGTTTGAAAATAAGTGATTACTGAAAAAAAATGTAAGATCTTTTATATTCATTGTAAAAGCACTGAAATGGCCAAGCATGGTAAACATGCCTATAATCCCAATCTTCAAGAGGAAGCTGAGGCAGCAGGATCAGAATTTCAAGGCCAGCTTGATCTACATAATGAGAACCTGTCTCAATGAGAACGGCTAAAAAAAACTGAAATGGGCTTCAAAGCTATCTTTAACAGAAGTTGCCAAGAAGTAATTCGAAGCCAGTTTCTTAAAAGCATTTCTAGTAAAAATAAAGATACAAAAGTACATTTATGTTATGTGGGTATTTATATGAAATAAATATGACCTGAAGCAAAGAAGAATGACTTGCCACATTAACCAATCAGGATTCTTCTTAGACTTTAATGATAATACCCTTATAGAACATGAACAGTAAAATACAAAGTTTTGATATAGCCAGAGGGCTCTCTTAAGAGATGTGAAATTAAAGATGATAGTAGTCCTACAGTGGAAACTGTAGGACTGCAGTTCAAGGCTATCCCAGACAGAAAAGTTTGCAAGACCCCTTCTAAACATACAGTAGGTACAGTGATGTGTGTGTGCCTGCCATCCGTAGCTATGGGAGAGGCTGCATGGACAGGATCACAGTACTATGCCAGTCTGGACTGAAAAATCCAAGAGACTCAATGTCCACAAAGGGAAGCTAGATACATTGGCATGTGCCTGTGATCCTAGCAACTATGGAAAGTCTAAAAGTATGCAAAGCACCTATATTTACAAACAGTCAGTGAAAAATAGACCTGGGGCCTGGGAATGTGGCTTAGTGGTAGAGTGCTTGCCTAGCATGCATGGATGCCCTCGGTTCTATTCCTCAGTACCACATAAACAGAAAAAGCCGGAAGTGGCACTGTGACTCAAGTGGTAAAGTGCTAGCTAGCATTGAGCAAAGAAAGCTCAGGGACAGTGCCAGGCCCTGAGTTCAAGCCCCAGTAGTGGCAGAGGAGAGAAGGGGAAAGGGAGAAGAGGGGAGGAAAGGGGAGGGATTCAAACAAGCAGAAGAAAAAGAAATACCAACTGAAATGTATTTGAACATACTCAACTTTCTTCATGACAGTGTTATTTTAGTAAAAATAATTTGCAATGTTTTAAACAATAGCTATCAGAACAATAATTCATTTAATAAGTATCTGGGTCACCAGTCTGTTCCAGAAACTGTTCGAAATTGGACACAGCAACATATAAACAGAACAAAAATACTTGCCCCAGTGGAGTTTACATTTAGGGTAGGAGGGCAGGAATATAACTAAAATTAATACCCAAGAGTTCTACAGGCAAAAAGTCATAGAAACGGTGTGCTGGTGGCTCACGCCTGTAATCCTAGCTACTCAGGAGGCTGAGATCTGAGGATCGCAGTTCAAAGCCAGCCCGGGCAGGAAAGTCTATGAAACTCTTATCTCCAATAAACCACCAGAAAACCGGAAGTGGCGCTGTAGCTCAAGTGGTAGAGCGCTCACTCTGAGCTGAAGAGCTGAGGGACAGCACTCAGACCCAGAGTTCAAGCCCCACTACCAACCAAAAAAAAAAAAGTCATAGAAGAAATGATAGAATGTAAAGGTGACATTTAAGTAGATTGGTATCAACGAAGGTCTCCTGAGAAGATGGTGGCAACTGTATTTAGCAATGGGGAAGTGTGTAGGTAACTATGTAAGAAATACAAATAAAATGAGGCAGCAAATTATCTGTATGTGTTTGTCTTGACACAAAAGAAATGTTTTTAATATAATGAACCAAAGCAAAACAAACAACAATAACAAACAAAAAAACTGTTGGAGGAAGAAGAGGAGATAACTGCCAGATAAAAAAGGAGGAGCTGGTGCTAGAGAGAGGATATACAATTCTTTAACAGGTTGAAGAGAAAGGGCACAGGGTGTGGTGTGATGGAGGTTAAGTAACATATTTGGTAGAAGTTCCTTCCTCTACACTTGACATTTTCCGTGAAAACTGGAAGGCAGTCAGCTGAGACAAGGCTAGGAAAGGAAGCGACTCAGGCTGAAGGACAGAAGCTGAGGCATTCATCCAAGAGACCTGCGAGCATGTAAGAGCAAGGCACGCAGCACAGACATCCAAGGCACCGCGGCTACCCGCAGCGGTGCACATGAAACAAAGCTTAAAAGCTTTACTAACATTTCTATTTTTGGTAAAATAACACATTAGTATTATTTCAGTATGAGATCTTTTTACCACTTTTTAGTTAAATTTGTGCTTCTAAGGTTCAAAGAGGCCACCTAGAGATCAATTATGTGAGAATGATACCTTGGATCCTAATATGTATCTCTATCATATATGGGTGTTCTCTTTTTTATTCCTTCATTCTAATTATACAAAGACCTAAATGTATCTCATCCCCCTAAAATTTACTCTGAGAATTCATATATGCAAAATTAAATCACAAATTTAATCACAAGTGATTAAAAAGTCAAGAGTAATCAATAATTGAAATATAATACAGATACTCAGAAGCATAAGGATGTCCAAAAACAGAAGAGGGAAGACTGGAACTAAGAGGCCAATTCAGTCAGTGCCCTAAAGCAGAGATCATAACTTGGCAACTCACCGCAGCCCGATCCAGGAAGAACTGATGAAACTCAAGGAAGACACGACGAGTTTCCTTCGAATTAGTCTGTTTATACAGGTCTGAGTAGAGGTAACAGAGCTGTCACGGAGAAGGAAAGAGAAGAGACAAAGTGAAAAATCACATAAGGGATAATTTGCTAGATCCTCAATAAACAAAGAAGTTACCACCAACAAAGTAGTTATTACTATGTAATCAAATCTTTAAATTTTTCATTAGTAACACTGTAAGTATCTTTCATATCTATTCTTAAAGGTTTGGAAAACAAGCCTGTCCTTTTATCTAACAGATACAAAAAGTCCTACAGCACGTGAATCAGTAACACCAGGACGCTGAACCAGCTAAATTGTAAAATGTATTACCAATGTTGCGGGGTCAAATTGTGAAACTACATGGTGTAAGAAAACAGCCAAGTGAGCAGGGCGAGATTTCAGCAGTTCAATGCTCTGGAAGCAGCTGCACTGCCCATTGATCTAGAGGAAGGAAAGACAATTACACATCAAACTCATACAAATATACAAGACAGTGTAAGGTCAGTTGACCCTGACTATCCAAATTTCACTTCTGTCTCCTATGAGGGTTCAGATCTGAGATGTTCCCCCAAAGGCCCATGTATTGAGAGCTTAGCTTCAAGCTGAGAGCTGCTGGGAGGTGGAAGAAGTCTCAGACAGTGGGGCCAAGCTGGAGGAGCCTGCAGGCTGTCACTGAGAGTGGTTTGTTGCTGGGACCCTCCTCTCTAGTTTTTCCTGCTTCCTGGCCTCCGTGAGTGAAGCAGCTTTCCTCCACCACATTGTGCCGTAATGTTTCTGCATAGTCAGACCTAAAAGCAATGGAGTCAGCCCACCTTGGGTACCAGTCCAAACCTTTATTCTTTAAAGTTGTTCTTTTAATTGGGCATTGTGTCATAGTGACAGAAAGCTGACACATCTCTCTATTTAAAAAAAAAAAAAATCAGTATTCTAAAACTTCCACAAAGTTTACTAGCAACATAGGCTACGGAATTTCTTCTAAAAATTAATCATCTTTTGAGAATAGAAAGTAAACTACTTAGGAAGAATGGAAGTTTAGGAGATTGGCAAAAATATTTTGATAACATTTCTAAAATGTAAAGAAGGTTTTTTTGGCCCAATAATGAAATAGCTAATTTTCCTTCTCTTTCAAGCTAATCACAGTACATTTTCCACAGCAGTGGAAAATGATGCTGTATGCTTTTAAGTCAGAACCTTTAAAATTACTGTAAAATCCCTAAAAATTCTGAATATAGAAAACAAACTTAAACTATCGTCCCAATTTCCACATTAAAAGTGTTTATATTTAGATAAGAACTTTAATCTAAATAAACAATATCAAATTCTGCTCAATATATGCAGAAAAAAGAAATTATTTTTGAACTCATTCTAAAAGCTAGTTAACATTCCAACATTACCTAAATTAGCAAAGCCAAACAAATTACAAAAAATAAAACTATAGACCAATATCTCTCAAGAGCACAGATGCAAAAATCCTAAGTAAAATAAAAATCAAACTGATTTCACCAATATAAAAGAAGATGATATATCATGACTGAATGGGGTTTGTTCCAGCAATTCAATATCAATATATAATTTGGTATCATCTATTGTATTGAGAATAATTTTAAAAATATGTAATTTCAGTAATTTAAAAAAAATCAACATCCACTCATGGTAAAAATTCTCAGCAGACTAAGCACAGTCTTTAACCTAATAAAGAAAAATTACAAACACCTTCAATAACATACTGAATAAGGAAGGAATGAACACTTTCTTCTGAAGATCAGGAACAGAACAAGAATGTCTGGACATTCTAATTCAACCTCACACTGGAAATCCTAGCCAGTGCCATGAAGCAAGAAAAAGAAGTTTAGAAAATATAGAAATTGGAAGCCAGGAAATAAAACTATTTCTCTTCATAAACAGTGTGGTTGTTATGTAGAAAAATCTCAAAAGACTATTTTTTTCCAAAGTCTACGTCTCATTTGTCTGGCCTTGCACTCAGAATCTTCCTGCCTCAGCCTCCAAAAGCTCAAAAGACTTATTTTAAAAATTCCTACAGGGGGGCTGGGAAGATGGCTCAGTGGTAGAGTGTTTGCCTTGCATGCATAAGGCTCTGGGTTCGATTCCTCAGCACCACATAAGCAGAAAAAAAAAAAAAGCCGGAAGTGGCGCTGTGGCTCAAGTGGTAGAGCGCTAGCCTTGAGCTGAAGAGCTGAAGGACAGCACCCAGGCCCAGAGTTCAGGCCCACGATCAGACCCAAAAAATAAGTAAGTAAATAAAAATTCCTACAGTATATAAGGACAAGAATTAAGCCTTAATTCCTTTTAAAAAAGAAATTTAGCCAATTATATTCCTACCATTAACGAATAATTGAAAAAAAATTATTTGTAATATCCATAACATCATACTCCCAAAACAAAATGAAACACAAGTATATATCAAATGACTTAACTCTTACCACTTTTAAAAGCATTTCTAGTGGTCAAAGCTCAAATAAGTAATTAACCTAATGAGCTATCGATCCTAAGGTTTAGCTACAAATCCTTAATTTCCAGAAAGCATTTACTTTTACAAAAAAGCAGACATCTCATAATGTAAATTTTTTTGAATGTCATCACCTGTTCATGTTCAGTACCAAAATCATCATCCTCTGCCCCAATGATATGAGGCGCGACCCGGGTGGAAGGGCTGCTGACGAGCAATGGAGCATCCTGGAAACAAAAACACCATCCAGAGTCTAACTCAAAGACAAAGACAGACCATCCAGAAGATGTGGTTCATTTAATCACTGGGATTGCTTCTTGTCTGTTTTCTTCGAAGTACTTTATTTTCAAAAGACAAGTGCTCCAACTGCCAATGTCATAAACTACTCTGGCAGAGAAAATGACTATCACTGTATTGATTAACATTCTCCATGAAAACAGCAAACACCTTTACTCACTACACCCTTGGTTATCTGTTTCTAATTAGGTCTTTTATACTTCATTTATTAATTCACAAATGCCTACACTGTGTTACAGAAAGACATGCTGACTCACATAGTTGTAATTTTTTCTAAACTGAAAAGTTTAAAAAATATACATAAATGAGGCAGGTATGGCATCTCATGCCTATAATCCTAGCTACTTGACAAGAAGAATCTGGAAGACCACAGTTTGAGGATAGCCCAGGCAAAATGTCCTGAGGATCCCCGCCCCACCTCAAGAAAAATGCTGGGTATGGTGGCATATTTGTTATAGTCTATAGGAACAAACACCTAAGTAAGCTAAGCAACTGTAGTTTCAGCTCAATAAATCATTTTATTGAGCATCTTGATTTCATTTACACAAGTGTTAAAAACATACTTTTTTTCTTTTCACCCTCATGTGAGTGAACTCAAGAATGTCTTCCAAGCCAGGCCACTCTGCTCCTCTCACCTTGCTGACCACAGGAATGAAGGATCATTCAGCACAATAAGGAATACAACTCTGGAGACTATCAGCAGCACACTGGGAAAGAAAACTACCACCTAACCTGATGTCAAACCTCAGCACATACATCTGGAAGCCCGGGCTCCTGGGCTCTTCTATGAAAACCTGTCCTCCCTTGGGATTAGACTGTGCTTTTTAATCTAGAGATACTAGTGTGTGTGGTCCTTATTTTGCCAGACAAAACATATAAGTCTTTTTCTTTTTCTCCAAAAGTCTGCTCTTATTACTCATGAATGGGCATTGAGTTCCAATCAAATTTCCAGCATCAAACTCAGGGAAGTGTAAATAGGAAGAACATAGTCCAGGACAGCCTAGCAAAGCAAGACTATATCCTAAAAAAGGGGCAGAGTAAACAAGGTCTGGAGGTATGGCTCAACAGGTATCTGCCAAGCAAACATGAGACCCTAAACTCAAGCTCCAGTATCAAAAAGAGAAAGGGAGACGGAGACAGAGACAGAGACGAGACAGAGAGGGAGACAGAGACAGGGAGGGGAGGGGAGGGGAAGGGGAGGGGGAGGGACAGAAGGACAGAGGGAAAGAAAAGGAAGGGATGGAGGGAGGGAGGAAGGGAGAGAGGAAGGAAGGGAGGAAGGAAGGGAGGAAGGATAAAGCAGCTGGGCTCCTGTGGCTGTACCTATAACCCTAGCTACTCAGGAGGATGAAATCTGAGCTGAAGCCAGCCTGGGCAGGAAAGTCCCCAAGACTCTTATCTCTAATAAACTACTCAGAAAAAGCCAGATGTGCCGCTGTGGCTCAAGTGGTAGAGCACTAGCCTTGAACAAAAACAGGCTCAGGGACAGTGCTCAGGTCCTGAGTTCAAGCCTTGGGACTGGCACATACACACACACACAAAAAATCGGTAAGACAAAGTTAGCACAGGAGTCCAAACATAATGGCTCACATCTGTACTTGAGAGGCAGAGCCAGTGATGATCAGCCTCATAGGCTGGCTATGTGATAAAATGGGAGGGGTAACCCAGGCTTGTCATCCTGGCTACATGGAAAGCATGATTAGCAGGAGCATAATGGGTATAATGTGAAACCATTCCTCCATTTGTCTATCAAGCACAAGGCTGAGTTCAAACACAGTACCACAAAATAAAGTAAGTTACCACAGAGGTTAACGCGCCTACAATGTATTAACCAAAGATTTCCGTGAGTGCTATATAACTGAAAGCTGTCACTGAACCCTGTTTTTTTTTTTCCATTTTTAATTCATTTTCATAAGTACGTAATGCAGGACTTCTCAACATCGCCACTGTTGGCATGCTAGACAAAATAACTCTTTGTTGTAGAGCAGTCTGCACACTGTAGGGCAGTCAAGAGGGGGAGGGGGAGGATGAAGAAAGTTGTGGGGGTTGGTAAAGACAATACTCACAATACTCATTGCAAAGATTTCATACTCACAATGTCCTGAATTGATTCACTTTTTTCTGGGTTTTCCTCTAGATAAATCCTCTCCTTCAGACCACTCTTAGGACTCTAAATAATGTTTTTTAAGAGAAAAAAAGTTCAGTTCATTACAATAGATTCCTAAAATGAGATAAGGAAAAACAGTGTGGAAAAAACATTCTGAAAATTAGCTAGGATAAGAAATGTAGACATGTATGGTATGTATGCCTGATAAGTGTCAGCTGTGAGAATTTTTTTCCTTGAATCAAAAGTATAATTTTCCATTAAAATCTTTGACCCAATCACCAGATTCTTCTGTATGTATGTGTGTGTGGTGGTGCGGGACCAGTCTTGGGGCTTGAACTTATGGCCTGAGCAATGTCCCTCAGCGTCTTTTGCTCAAGGCTAGCAGGCTACCACTTGAACCACACCACCACTTCCAGCTTTTTCTATTTATGTGGTACTGAGGAATCAAACCCAGAGCTTGATGAACAATAGGCATTCCCAGCCCTCAAAATTCTTTTCTTTTTTTTGGTTGGTCGTGAGGCCTGAACTCTAGGCCTGGGTACTGTCCCTGAGCTCTTCAGCTCAAAGCCAGTGATCTACCACTAGAGCCACAGAACCGCTTCCAGCTTTTTCTGCTTATATGGTGCTCATGCACCACATGTAGGCCTCATGCATCTCAGGCAAGCACCCTACCACTGAGCCACCTTCCCAGCCCCAGATTCTTATCATCATCATTCCAAAAGGAGTTCTCAGATTTTCCTTGTATGAGGAACTAAATCATTGGGCCTAAGCCTCAAAAAGGTAGTCTAAATGACGGCCTTTAATTGTTTTTTAAGCCCAACTTTTTCTTAACAGTAAGAGAAACATTCTATTATTCACCAGCATTTGTGTATATACAAGCACGCGTGTGCATGTATACCATAGGTCTAACATCTCTTCTGCACACAAAGCACTCTGACTTCCTATGCATGTCTTTAAGAGAAATACGAGTCACAATCCACTAGCTTGATTTGGACCCACAAAACACTGGCTCAGTCTACTTCCCTCATCACTTTTAAAGAAAGTGAACTACTTTTAAGTCTTTATTCTTATCACTACATACTACTTAAGAGTACTGTTGAGTATAAAATGCAGAACTTAGCTTTCAATATTTATTTAAATATGGTGCCACATTATAGTCAACTTAACATATTTCTTAGCAAACACCCATGTTAATCTCACTCTCATAGGGTGAATCAAGAAAGTGCTATTGCTGAACCTGGGCAATTAGCTGAAGTCTGTCTAACAGGACTAAGGCTTTTCCTCTTTGTAATGGCAGAGTACTTCATGACTCAACACTGAGTCACTCTGACCACAAATGGAATATTAACATGCTCTTAAAGATATCAACAGTCAGCTTCTCAGTTCAGTGAAAAAGCACTGGCACTAAAGCACTGGCATTATTAACTTGTCTACCACAAACAAGATGCCTGCTGGGAAATTCCACTCTCCCAAAAGAAACCTTGGCATTGGGTGTCTGAGGGAAAAAGTGAACTCTGGAATTAAAAGCTCAAATACTGCACAGGGCTGGGAAGATGGCTCAGTGGTAGAGTGCTTGCCTTGCATGCATGAAGCTTTGGGTTCGATTCCTCAGCACCACATAAGCAGAAAAAGCCAGAAGTGACCGTGTGGCTAAAGTGGTAAAGCATTGGCCTCGAGCTGAAGAGCTCAGGGACAGTACCCAGGCCCAGAGTTTAGGCTCCACACCGACCAAAAAAAAAAAAAAAATTCATATACTGCAGTGCCTAGAGTTTCAACTCATCATATTGCTATGTTAAAGACTAGGATGATATATAAAAAGAAGCAAAAGAAAAATCACTTCTAATTCACAACATTAAATCAGGAGAGGATCCATAAGGAAGAATACAACAGATAAAATTTTAGGAACTTCAAGCTTACATCTGCATTGTCGCTGCCAGGCCGAGAAGTATCTCCACCGCTCCAGTCAGTCCTATAAGGTCCATCTCCAGGATCCATGTCGGGTTCACTAACTGTTAGGGCATCCCCTAGAGGCCTGGAAGGTGTCACTACAGCTCCATCCTGAAACAGTTTACAGAAGCACAAGAACACACACACACACACACACACACACACAACCAGAGAAGGTTCATTACTAACTGCAATAAGTGACACTATTTCTTCTACACAGAGACTTTGAAATCTCAAATCTCTGATGTGATCAAAAATGTTTAAAATCCTACAGTAAAAAGCATGAATTACTACAAATTCTAAAATCCTAAAATGACATGATTCTAAAAACAGTAATAGTGGTATTCTAATAAAGACAGTAAAAATTCCAACTACTAAAAATAGCAAATAATAATATTTTATTAATTGTATTTTATTAATGTGATTTAGCTTATCTGACTATTGGTAAAGATGATTATATTATTGCTTCCCATTAGCATCCTTCCAATGCTGCCGAGTTTCAATAAATTGCCAATTCTAGGACACATACCACAAAATAAATTATTGTAAGCTTTAAATCAGGAGCCACATTTTTACTGCTCATAGGTAAGAATGCTGTCTTTGCCTAGTATAACAATATGATATTCAAAATGGGGGGACTGAAAGTAATAAAAGAAGTATAATGAAAAGTACACAAGCCAGGAAGTGAGGGCCTTCTAACCTGTGACCCTGTCGAAGTCACTGAACCAGTTTGGGGCCTAGTTCTCTCAACCTCATGGAAATGAGCAGACCAGGCTGCAAAGTCTGAAAGAATATTTTCAGTTCTATGGGCATGTGGCTTTCACTTCAGACCTGATTCAAGAAATAGTGATAGCTCATCAGCTTTTACTAATTGTAGGTATGTAGGCAATTTGTCCACTTTCCTCAAAGATGAAGTATAAGCAGCTGTCTATGAGAAATACAATTAAATAACATATCTGGTTGACATTCAAATTTTGAGCTATTTTTTCTAATGATACCATTATCCCCGTAACTTATCCTGTACAGCAAATTCTAATACTATGTACTTTAAAGCTACAATAAAAACACAGTCATTGAGATTATGAATGTGCCTTGAAGACACCAGACTCTTGCCTCAGCCTCTAAGTGCTGGAATTACAGGCATGGACTAACACACCCTGCTGAATTCTGGTTCTATCACTTTTGAGGTACATGAACTCAGATAATCTGCTTAATCTCTCTAAGCTTCTCTAAATTTTACATGTGAAATAAAGAAAAAGAACAGGACCGAACTTCAGAACATTGCTGTACAAAGTGGAGAGGCTTGTCCATGTATGTACAATGTCCGTCATTTTATAAAAACCTATCAACTGCCATTCTTTCTTAAGATGAGACAAAGACTCACAAAAATTAACTATGTTCACCTAAATACATTTTTATCATTTGTCACATCAAAGAAAAAAGCACCCAATTTTTTTCCAAATCACTGCAGAACAAAGAAAGGAGATATGAGCAAGTAAACAATCAAAGGCCCACACTGACTTTTGTGCAACGTCCTACACAGGATATCCTGTTGTCCTGTGTTAGAAAAATCACTTTAAAAAGGCCATTGCAACATCTCCGACACATTGCCAGAAGACACTTTTCCTGTAAAAGGCTGGGTGGCCTTGTCAACAGTGATTCTACCTGCGCAGAGCCTGTGGCTTTGGATAACTGCTCTTGTAGCTGAGGAATGTGCTTCCTGGCCTCTTGGATCTCTTTTAGCAACTTCTGGGCAGGTGTTCGGTTATAGTCTTCCTGCAAGAACTGGAAAAGTTATAAAATTATTTTGAGAATTATTTATGTCATTAAATATAGGAAGAGTCCATTATTAATCAACAAAATAGTTGCTAGCATGGATTATAATTCTCTTCAATCATGATTATGACCCAATTAACTCCATTAGGCCCACTCACAATTTTATTGTCCTACAAAGAGCCCCATTTCTAGTTTAGTACCTGTAGCCGTTCCTGTTCTTTCTGTAACATTTTTCTCAAGATTTCTACTTTCTGGTTATGAACCACATTGTTTTCTTCCTGGAGAAAGATAAAAAATAAACAACCAGTAGAGAGAAATAAGCTGAAATAGAGAAAACAAGATAGACATCATTCTGTTTCGGCCCCAGACTCAGTGTCTTTCAGGATTTCTTCTATTCCTGGCTGTCATGAAGGCAGCTTTCAGACACAATACTTAAAAAGACAAGAATTCAGGGGAGTTTCTACCTTGTTATTTCACTACTACTAAATTGAGTCCAAGAGAACATTAACACAGGTAATAGTGGCAGAAGTGACGGTATATAAGTGTAAGAGCAGTATCTTATACTTCTTTGTGTTTTACTACTGGTCCCCATGCTGGGCACAAACTCCCTATCCCTCCTGCCAGAAATATGAGACAACTTGCAACCACTCATCTCTCTGTATTTCAACCCTGTAATATTTTGCCAATTTAGTCTTCCTAAAATCCTGTTGTAGTCATATCATTTTCTTGCTCACAAGACTGTTTAACGGATTCTCACTGCTTATCCAGTTACATGTAAATCAGACAGGCAGCTACGTAAGATCTATAGATGATGTACTTTTCACATGCTCATCTGACTATGAACTTCCTTAACAGGCACCAGCCAAACAAAAGTCCTGGAAACTTCCTAAAATGGTACTTTCTTGGCTCTTCATTTTTGTTTGTTCTACTTCCTCTACCTCAGTTGCTTTCCAATCTGTCACCACCACTTAAATGTTACTTGTTTTACAAGGCTCAGCTGGAGTAATAGCTTTCCATAAAGTCCTTCCTCTTCATAGTTAGATGTGCTTTCTTTCCTCCTCTGAGACCTCATAGAGCATAGGGGTTTTTTTCCTCATAATGAGTATTTTTTGCCTTTGTGTTATACATAATTGCACACTCATGACTTGACTTCAATCAACAAGGATTTTCTAAGCACCTCTATCATGTCAAACAGTATTTCAGGTACTAGAGACACAATAGTACACAAAATAGACAAAAGAAAAAAAAAAAAAACTGTCCTCTTCTAAGACTCCTTAGATGGCCAAGAACTTTCTACAGGAGATATCTAAATTATATTTCTGTGAGTGACACACTGATTTGAACAGGGCAGATATTTAACAGTTATTCAATTAAGTATGCCATGACAACATTTTGTAATCATTCTAAGTTATAATGCAACTTATATAAATACCTCAAAACTCTTACTAAAAAGCATACTACATAACCAAGCTTTGACTCAGAAATACTGCTGGCCTTACCCCCACCAGCACAGGACTGGTGATCCTCTCCATGTTCCCAGATGCTCCAGGTGAATGAGGGGAAGACATGATGGGAGACATATGTCCAATGGCCGATGGCTCTACTTCAGAATCAGCAAGGGGAATTTGGGGCGACCCAGGTGGGCGTCCCTGAACAGTGAGAGCTACATAGGAACCAGCTTGGGGCAAGACGAGGAGAGTGGAAAGGAAGGAAAAAGAGAATGATATTAATAAGAAACTTTTTTTTGAGATATTGTATCTACTGCTTACTCTGGCTAGCCTCAAATTCACCATGTACCCCAGGCTGGCAGAAAAACTGACTTTATTTTTCTTGCTCAGCTCCTAAGTGCTTGGATTACAGACATGTGCCAGGCCTGGCAATCTGACAGATCTAAGAAAATTATGTTATGTGACAAAATCCCATCATCTGCTCATCAACTGGCCTTTCTACTGTGAGTGCCCCTCCACAGGAGAACATGCCCTTTCAGACTGCAGAACACCACACAGAAGAGCAGACACTGCATCAAAGCAAATACAGTCTCTAACCTCAACAATGTATTTTCTTAATTAAGAGATGGTTAACACCAACCACTTACTAATGGTATGTTCTCTAATTTCTTAAATGCCCATTTTTGAAATCTTTAAATTTTAATGCAATACTAATTAGGCAGGACTTAACATTCTAGAATATAACAATAAATTTTAAGCTAGTCTTATGAAATGAATATAACTAAAATAGTCCACATAGCAGAAAAATCACAATAGTGAGTTTTAAGTGAAACTTTCACTAGACATTTAAAGGGAGGGAAAAAACCCTAAATAATAGAATTTATTATAAGCCAAAACTCACCAGCCAACATTCACTATTTATCTAGCATCAGTAAGAAATTAATGTTTCACATAAACAGCTTTTTTAGATAACTGATCTCTAAATGAAAAAAACTTTTTAGACTTTTCAATACAAATTTTAAATGCATTTTAACACTTGCTTCCCTAAAATTTAGTCCTCCCATGAAATTAGCAGTCATTTCACAGTGTTCTATGGTCCTAAAAATTATCCTTGGTTAAACTAACTAGTTCCAACTGCTAAGAAAGGAGGGTGTCTAATACTTTAATACTTTTTTTTTTCTTTTTGAGACCGGGTCTCACTATGTAGGCTAGGCTAGCCTCAAACACTATAAAGTCCTCTTGCATCAGCCAACTAAGTGACTGCGATTCACACACACAGCCATACCCAGCAAGTATAAGTACTTTTTAAACCCTTACAGTCCTATTACTCTTTTTCAGAAAGTCATTTCTCTTATATTACTAGCTCACATACTGTCTCCAATAGCTTATTAGTTCTTCCCTTTCTCCTTTAGTTCTAAGGTGCTCCAATTTGAAATCACTTTTACAATGTCTAGAATCAGCATCGAAGAGTAGGTGTATATGAAATCTCTACATAGTGCACAGGTTTTAGGCATGCCACGTCTATTTTGTTTACTCAGGGTGTTTTATGCTTGGTTTGTTAACTATACCCTCACTAATGCTACTGGGTAAGTAATCTACTGCTATAATCCTAGGGTTTAATTTTGTTTTCTAGTGCTAAGGATTGAACCCAAGGCCTTATCCATGCTACATGCAAGCCTCTACCACTGAGCTCCAGCTCCAGCCCTCAGGTTGTACTTTTTAAGTAAAATTTATACTGGAATAAATAAAACCAACAAAATAACTAGAAGGATAAGGAACTCACCTTATTTATATACTCCACAGTAGATATCAGGTATAAATAAACTTGTGAGCATAAACCATCATATTTATGTCACATACAAAAAGTTATAGAACACAATCTTGTTGAGTAAACCGGTTTATTCAAGTGTGGGATCTGATTTTGATCATGGCATATCTTTTTTTTTTTTTTTTTTGGGTGCTGTCCCTCAGCTCTTCAGCTCAAGGTAAGCGCTCTACCACTTGAGCCACAGCGCCACTCCCAGTTTTCTGGTGGTTAATTGGACAGAAGAGTCTCATGGACTTTCCTGCCTGGGCTGGTTTTGAACTGCAATCCTCAGATCTCAGCCTCCTGAGTAGCTAGGACTACAGACATGAGCCACAAGTGCCTGATGATCACGGCATATCTTTAAAAATATGCTAATGTTAGAAACTGAAAGTGTACGGGGCTGGGGCTGGAAGGTGGTTCAGTAGTAGAGTGCTTGCATTGCATGCCTGAGGCCCTGGGTTCGATTCCTCAACCCCACATAAGCAGAAAAAGCCAGAAGTGACACTGTGGCTCAGTGGTAGAGTGCAAGCCTTGAGCTGAAGAGCTGAGGGACAGTGCCCAGGCCCAGAGTTCAGGCCCCACGACCGACAAAAAAAAAAAAAAAAGAAAGAAAGAAAGAAAGAAAATTGGAACTGTGCTAGAAAGGAAAATTAATTCAGAGCTGCTAACTGAAGCAATTAGAAGTTCAACAGAATAGTCTATCTATCGAATTCATTCTGAAGATGTCTCTCTACACCAGAAAAAGAGTTAAGTAAAATATTAATTATTTTGCTAGGCCACAAACAACTATCTTTTAGTTGTCATCCTCTTTACTATGAAATAACCTGATGAAGAAGATCATAAATTTTTTAATTTATTGTATCAAAATTATTTTAAGGTGTCATTTCCTTTTCTTTTTTTTAAATGTAATGACAAATACAGCCGACACCAAGCCAGTACAGAGAAAAGAACGATTATAGGCAGTGGGACGCTGGGACTTCCTCTCTCTACTCCTGCTATGCTGGTCTGTGCTGTTATTTCTGTAACAAGTGAAGAAACTCTTGGGAAACAGGCAGGACTAAAAGGTAGCAACCTGGATCTGGGCTGGGAGTGTAAGGTATGGAGCCTAGACTTTTTCCAGGCTTCCTT
Organism: Dipodomys spectabilis; assembly: GCF_019054845.1. Lineage (NCBI taxonomy): Eukaryota > Metazoa > Chordata > Mammalia > Rodentia > Heteromyidae > Dipodomys > Dipodomys spectabilis. The sequence goes on along the minus strand of NW_024870753.1, from coordinate 7,820,115 downwards.
GCCACTGGCAAACAGAAGCTCACAGAAACACTGGTCCTTCAAGGGGCTGGCACTGGTCTGCCCAAGCCTCATCGCCAGGTGGGAGAAGCCACATCCACTTTTGACCTTACAATGGCAAGAGAATAGGCATTGTAGATTCTCACTGGTCTGAGATTCAGTTTTTCCATGAAAACTAAATGCAGGAAGGCTACTAACTCAAAGCCAAAATCATAAACCCTTAACCCTGAAGTTTTCCCAAGAGATATTCTCGACTCTGGATTGTACAACCATTTACTCATCATTGTGTCACGTGATCTCTAAACTTCCATTTCAGTCTGATCCCTCAACTTCCTCTCTTCTAATTCATTTATATGTTTATATAAATGTATATACTCAAATGAATACTCGAATGACAAAGATATAATGAACCCAATGTATGGAGCTGAGAGAAAATAACTACTAGTAACTTAAGAGTTTCCACTTGAGAACTTTATTCCACAGGGTTGGCAAACTTCAGCCAAGGGCTCACAGATATAGTTATATTAAAACCCAGCACAGCCAATCTTTTACATACTATGACTGCTTTGGTGCTACAATGACAGACTCCAGTACAGTAACAACCACCATGTTCCATCTACACCTCCTAAACTATTTGCTGTTTAGTCTATTATAGAAAATGTCTGTTGATTCTTGTCTTATGGGTTTCAGAAAATGATTCACACTAAATACAGTATTCACTTACATTTGATTAGCTTCACCACCTCCAAATGGTTTGAATGAGTCACCAGAGTTCCATTCACCTATAAGAAAATCAAATAACAGATATTAAATATATCCTACTAAGACAATGGACAGGCTGACTTTAAGAATTGTCATCTAGCTGGGCGCCAGTGGCTCACACCTGTAATCCTAACTACTCAGGAAACTGAGATCTGAGGATCAAGGTTCAAAGACAGCCCGGGCAGGAAAAGTCTGTGAGTCTCATCTCCAGAAAATGAGAAGTGGTGCTATGGCTCAACTGGTAGGGCACTCACCTTGAGCGGAAGAGCTCAGGGACAGTGCCCAGGCCCAGAGTTCAAGCCCCACGACTGACAAAAAAAATTATCATCTAAAATAAAACCAGGTATAATATATATACACGTGTGTGTGTGTGTGTGTGTGTGTGTGTGTGTGTGTGTGTGTGTGTGTGTGTATCTGGCTTTCTATGACTCTATTGGTTCTACTGCCAAATCAACATTTACACTAGAGTCACAGATCTAAAATCAAGATTGATTTTCCACTGCCTCTCATGTATACCATATACACAGCATACTTTTTTTCTGCTAACTCTGTATTGGTCTGTCTGTTCTCAGTGCTGAGGATCAAGCTCAGCACTCCATACATGCTAGGGTAAGTACTACCACTGTGTTATGCCCTCGGTCCTCTATAGGAACAATCCATTTGACACATAATAGTACTACCATAATTCATAGTTTAAATAAGGACTTTTATCACTTATATTTGTTTGCTGGCTTTTTGAGAAACGATCTTACTATGTAGCCCAGGCAAGTCTTGAACTTGTAATTCACATGCTTCAGCCTCCCAAAGACTATAAATACAGCCATGAACTACCATATCTGGCTAAAATCAATGTCATGGGGATTATTTTTGTTGTTGTTGCTTGTAATGCCCAAATTTGAACTCAAGGTCTCCTGTTTGCTAGGCGAGTGCTCTTGAGCCACATCTTTAGCCGCTACTTACATATTTAAAGGGGCTTTTTTTTCTTGACAGTACTGGGGTTTAAACTGAAAGCCTACTGCTTGATAGACAGGTGCTCTACCACTTGAGCCATGCTTCTAGCTCTCTACTTACATATTTTAAGGCACATTTCTACTAAGAGATTAATGTGGGCAGGAATGATCTTTACAAAAGTGAATTGTTTTCTTATCAAGAACATATAGGTCTTCACTTATTATGATACCTTTTATTAAGCCCTTTAATGAAGGATAGTAGTGATTACAAAATAAACGCAAAATAAAGTAAGTCTTAATATTCAACAGATCCATAAAGTGCTGCTTTTAATAAAAATCCAAATTAAAAAACAAAGAGTATGGCTGATATATCCTGTTTTCAATCCTACCACAAGTCCCATAATAGTCTTTTCTTTACCTTGATGATCCGATCACCTGTCTGCACACCAGCCCGCATGGCTGCTCCATCTGTGTAAGAAATGAGTTACTTAAAACATGATTCGCTTGCAGTCACTGAAAGTCTTCTTGAAAGTAATGCAAATTAACAAAGCAGTTAAAAACATGAGCTGTAAAAGGACATGAACCTAAGTTCAAATCATGCCTCTGTCTCTCACTAGTGAAATGCTACCTTTTTTTATGGTCTGCTACTTTTAGGCCCATTACCACCTATAAAATAATTTTTAAAAAATACTCTAAATTTCATGACATCCAATATAAAGAAAATATTCAATATGTGTTAACAGCAAAAGACATCATTTTAATTTGAGGGAAGAACTGATTATTGTTTAGCCTATCACCCTCCCTTTAGTCAATACTTATGGTCACTGGTGCCTTAAAGAATGGAAATTCTAGAGCCTGGAAGCTGTTGACACATAAAGTATCACAATCATGGAGTCATAGGGTTTCTAGAGTTACACAAATAATTAAAAAAAACACCCGGGGGTAAATTCATTCCCGTTAACACTACAGGCAAATCTTCTGCAATAGTCCACAGGACCTGCAAACTGTGAAGTTATTCTATTCCAGGCAACAGATATTTTCAAGCTTTTCCGTGCTTATTCTGCTTGCCCCTGGTGACAAAACTGTTTTTTAAAATGCCTTGCCTTCTTTGACAGACTGTACGAAGACTGGATTGTCTCCACTGACCGTCAGCCCAAATCCATTGTCATCTTTCTGGATGATCACACACCGCTGAACAAGACCTGCACAAGAACCAGAGTAAAGAAAGAAGGAAGAGAAGACAGAATGAAAAGGACAATGATTATATATTAGCAATGAACCATATGCTACCTGGGGAGACACAAGAGACCTCATGAAACCCATATATAAAGAAGAGTTCTAACTCCATCAACAAACAAACAGAGGAATATCACAAAGAAACACAAATACTGGTTTCTCACTGAAGAAGGAGAATAGACCTACTCCAAGATTAAAAAGTTATAGCGAATTGGAAAGGGGAATTATTAGAAATGAGACAATTAGAAAGAAAGCCTCTTCCTATCTGAGCTATTTATTTGTCATATAAAATCCTGTCCCACTGCTCTGAGCTCTAACTGATGTTTAATCCAAGAAAATCAAATGCTTCTGTAGAACATGTTAGGAGCATCCTATGGAAAATTCAAGAGAAATACAATCTTAACCTCAAAAAAATATTCTTAGATAAACAGACTGCAAAGAAGGAAAATATGTGCAGAATACCTGCAGCTACACTCCTAAAAGGGAAAGACAAAGGGATGAGTTCAAAGGGAAGAAATACTCTGGCTCACAGTGAAAATAAACAGAAAGGAGACAAAAGCAGGAAAGAGAAAACCTGTGAGCCTTCAACCAGTTCTTTTATCTACGTATATACTTACCTGATTCCTGTAGGAGAATTTTTCTCCCTCCTAAATAGCAAATGAAAACTGTCAGGCAAGGTACCAAACAGGGGAACTCAACCAAAAGAAGAAGACTGTCCCTAAGCAGACCACTCTGCAGTTCTGTTTGGCACAGATCAGATCTGAAGATCCTGATCTCTGTGTAGAATTACTTAATGTACTTTTAGTTTTGCAGAAACAAACCATTTCACCAAAACCCAAACTATGTAACATTAAAATAACACAAAGATTATGATTGGAAAATAAGAACTTCTTCCAAGAATTTTATATATAAAGAATAGATAGATAGCTTATATCAAGAGCCACAATATCTTTGAAATAACTGATATGCAAAGGATATGTTAAAGATAGTATATTACTAATATCTTGTTGGCATAGTATATTCTTGCTGATAATAACATGGCATGGATAAGTTGAGCTTACTAAAGACAAAAGACTGGAGTAACTGGATTCCTATAAAGAAAATCCAAACCTTGAAATCCTACTCTATCCAAAAATTAAAACATCACGGCGGGGAGGGGGTTAGAGTGCTTTCCTGGCATCAACAAGTCCCTAGGTGTGATCCCCTCCCCACGCTGGAAAAAAGGCAAAACCAAGGACCTAAATGTAAATTTAAGCCAACTTCTCAGAAGAAAATAAAGCAGCAAATCTCTAAGATCTCAAGGACACAGATCTCTCAAGATGTAAAATGCACCAATCATCAAAGAAAAAAATCTGGACTCAAAATTAAAAACTTTCGCTCTTCTAAAGACACTCAAAAAAGTGAAAAACTAAGCCACACACTGGGAGAAAATAGACATAATACTTTACAAATATCTGGCAAAACACCTTTATCTAGATTATACTTCTGAAAGCAACTTCACAATTCAATGGAAGATAATTTTTTAAAAGACCAAAAGATTTAAATAAACATATCAAAAAGATACAGCAGTAGCCAACAAATACTAGCAGAAGTGCTAATTAATATCTGCAATATTGACAACAATGTACATTGAAAACACAGTAAAACCTACGCACTAAACAGAATGGCTAAAAAATAAAAAGACTGAGCATATCAAGTGTTGGCAAGGCTATGGAATAACTGGAATTCTTACAATGTTGCTAGGAATTTACAAAGCCTTGAGAAAATAGTTTGGAAATTTCTTATAGAGATAAGCATATATTTACATATGATCCAGTCATTTTATTTCCAGGAGAAATAAAAACTCATGTCTATATAAAGGTTATTGCAAAAATGTTCAAACTAGATTTGTTTACTAGAGCCAAGAATAAGAAACAATTCAAATGTCTATGAACATATGAGTGGATAAGCAAATTGTTATAAACATAACATAAACTACTATCCAGCAAAAGAACAAAAGTACCGTGAATATATAACAAGATGCAAGGATGAATCTCAAAAACATCATGCTAAGCAAAAGGACCCAAACACAAGAGAGTGCATTATATAATTCCAGTGCAGCGCAGGAAGAGTCCAAGCTATAGCAACCAAAAGCAGACCAGTAATTACCTGAGCAAGGAGAGGGAATGACTGGGAAAGAAAAAGGAACTTTGTGTCGTGGAAATGTTCTGTATCATCAATTGTCACATGAGTGTGTTAGTTTGTCAGAAATCGTCAAACTGTGCACTTAGCAAGAGTGCATCTTATATACATCTTACCTCAAATTAGTTCCAACATTAAAAGTTATTATATCTCAATTCTAGAGATTACTAGCACTGCAGTAGTTTGTATTCATATCACTTCCACAAAACAGTAAAAGGTATTGAGGGTAGAAGAGAAATAACCCATCAGAATTCAACCTTTGTCGGTCAGGGATGGCATGTACCTATAAACCCAGAATTTGGAGGCTGGGGCAGGAGGTTCACAAGTTCAAGGCCAGCCTGGCCTTGATAGGGAGAGTCAACCTTGTTCCATGTAGCTTCTTTCAGATAATCAGAGAAAGACTATAAATGAGTATGGATACAAAAAAAATCTAGTGGAAAAAAAAAGTGTTCTAGATAAATTTCTAGTAAATAACCAGAATTAGAGCCTCCTGAAATAGAGTAAGAGCAACATTTTACAGGAGTCTGTATAAATCCATGCTTACTGAACACCAATATTTCACCATCTCCTTAACAATCATTTACATTTCAAAACAGACCCTATGGTATTAAAATAAAAATCAAAGTAATTATAATACCAAATATATTGATGTTCACATAATCTATATCTATGCTTCCCAGCCCCCTGAAATCAGTGAAAGAAGTCCACTGTACTAAAACACTGGTCTTCTGAAACACACTTCTCAGGTGCTTGCAGTGCAAAGGCTACTTGTCAGAAGCGAGGCAATACGGCTGATTTAGTGGTATGCACCTATAATCCTAGCAGTCAGAAGACTGTGTAATGTAACTACCATATGAATGTGACTGTCTCTGAAAAAAAGTAGCAAGCACATAATCACTTGGATGGCTATAAGCTGTGTCCCAGAACTCTGTATGGGGACAGGCAGAACATCTAACAAAAAAGACAGTTCTAAGGCTCAACTTTCCTTGAAACTCATGATGTCGTTCCACTCTCACCATTCTTGGTGGTACATGAAGACTTTTTCCCACAGCTATCTATTAAATGAATATGGAGCATAGTAAGTAACTATATATGTATGCACTTATCAAAAGGCATTATAATTTTTTCTTTTGCCTCAAGCTATAAACATCTAGAAAACAGCTTGTGTCAGTCCTATTATCTACATATCCCTTAGCATATAACAGGAACTATTTATAGACATCTACATACAACAGGAATTCAATAAATATTAAATAAATCTGAGTTTGTTTTGTATAAAGGAAATTCTGAATAAATCATTTTAATAAGAAATTAAATCATACAACCAGGCATGGTGGTACATGACTATAATCCCAGCTAAAGGATCAGATGGCAAATTCGTGGCCTGCTTAGACTACATAGTGAGACCCTGTCTAAAAACAAATAAACAAAAACCTCAATTAACAAGAGAAGAAAATCATAGCCCTGAAGATTATTCACAGTAGATAATACTATGTAAGAACATTAATTAACAATCTGCCTGGCAAGATTTCAGCCTATCTACTTGAAACTAACTCCTCTACTCACAACGACATTTTTTTTTATATTTCCTGTCTTGACATTTCTCCTGGAAGCAGGAGAAGTAAAAATGTTCTATCAACTTTACATATATACTAGGCTTTCCTAAATTTTATTTCTCTTATTAGAAAAAGACATGGCTTTCCATTACAATAACGTGACATGTGAAACGAACATTAAGTCTACTTCTCACACCATAGACAATCACCAATGTTTTTATTTTGAAAATGAATACACTGTATTTTTGTAATGCTTTGGAGAGAAAAGGATAAAAGATATTCTGAAAAATGTAAGAAGGCACTCTCAAGTTTCACTATAAACATATTCCTGAAGAAAGGTCACATCTACAGTGCCAGATAGTAATTTAATGAAAACGGAGTGCTAGACACATGGGCAATATGGCAACCCTTCATATTACGTTGCTTTTGGAGAACATACATTAGTCTTTCTTCACCTTTTATTTTATTACATGACCAAACTTCTCTAAGCCTCACCTCCTAAGAATTAGCTTCAGGAAAGGGTGTGGAGAAAAACCATGTGCAACCCAATCAAAACAGCTCATTTGCAAACTGCTGCCAGACATGCGTGTTTTATGAGTAAACCTTCAGATAGACAATCCTCTGTTAAGAAGCTTCTGCTGTCTAAATGCATAATGCTGCCAGCAAGAGGAGCCTCAAGTCCCCAGCATTCTGATTTCTTTGTTTAGATCACTAACAGAAATAAATGTCTTTTTTAAGTTACATTTTCTTCTACTTTAAGTTTTCCAAAAGGGAAGAGCCAATTAAGATGAGTCAAGACTTTATTCCATCAATTGTCTACTAAAATAGTTCATCTCAATCTCAGCAATCATTCATTCAAAACTCACTTAAGAAATGACTCCAAGTCAGGCATTATGGGATTTGCAAAGACGAGTACAGAAGCAATTAACTACTTGCAAAGGAGGACAGCAATGTTCAGAAACAAGAAAGGCAGCTGGGCAAAACCAGGAAGGAGCAATACTTTTTAAATTTGACAGATAAAACTGCCACAAAGTATATATGCTATGGAATATCATATTGTCCAGCAATACATGCAAACATATATATATATATATGTATATATAAAGAGAGAGAGAGGAGTTGAAATTCCTAGCTAATTAACAAATGTACTACTTCCTATTCTTCTGGTAAGAATACAATATACACTTTTCAAGAATGTACTCTATCTTCATTAATTGTGAAGAACAGATCTCTTGAAGGATATTCCTCAAGTGTCTGTGTTTTAAGCTTCAGGAAAAAAGAAACCATTCAAGACAGAGGACTTGCACTGATTAAGCAAAGAATACTAAGACATATTTGGGAAATGGAAACGTGCAAAGGAGTCTGGTACCTTTAGGTGAACATTAGTGGATTAAGGCAGAATAACAAATTAGGAACAAATTATGATATAGTTTAGTAATCATTTGTACTTTCCCAACAAGTGAATACCCAAATCTTTATTTAACTAAAATTATTCTGACAGGTGAAGGCAGGTTATAGAAGAATAGAGAGGAGGAAGTCTAAGAAAGCTATGACTCTATTAAAAATAGTCTTGGTATGGGAATGTGGCTTAGTGGTAGGGTGCTTGCCTAGCATGCAAGCTCTGGGTTCTATGCCTCAGTGCCACATATACAGAAAAAGCCAGAAGTGGCACTGTAGCTCAAAGTGGTAGAGCCTTAAGCAAAAGAAGCTCAGAGACAGTGGCCAGGCCCTGAGTTCAAGCCCCAGGCCTGGCAAAAAATAAATAAAAATAAAAATAGTCTAGTGATACAATGGGAAACTGGGGCAGAGTTAAAGCTGAAGAACACTGTAAGAGTGTATAGCTGATAAGGGACAGGGGAATGTAAAAGATGACTTTAAGCAAGTAAGACTAGGTGAATGGGAACATTGTAGCATGAAAGAATCAAATTCTTTATTAAATTCCTTATTTTAAAAATTCTGACCCAGGGGGCTGGGAAGGTGGCTCAGTGGTAGAGCACTTGCCTTGCATGCATGAGGCCCTGGGTTCGATTCCTCAGTACTATAAGCAAAAAGAAAAAAGCTGGAAGTGGTGCTGTGGCATCTAAGAGACAGCACCTTTAGTTCAAGACCCAAGACCAGCACACACACAGACTTACTAACAGAGATACAAATACACCACTGAAGTACTCAAACATGAATATTCCACGTACAGGCTGATCGTCTCTAACATAAAAATCTGCAGCTCAAAACAATACCCTAAATCTGAAACTTCTTGACTAGTAACATAATGGTCACAGGAGGAAAATTCCACACCTAACCTCCAAGATAGGTCAGTCAAAACATGAAAAGTATTACAAATATTATGTAACACTACCTTTACAGTACTTGTAGGAGATATACACAAAACACAGAATTTCATGTTTAAACTTGGATACCATCCCTGTAACTCCTAATGTACATGCTAATGTTTCTAAATACAAAAAAATTCCAAAATCAAAATCACATCTGGATTTCTCTGAAGCATTTCAGAAAGACACACTCAACCTGTACTAACAGTCTACCTTCAGTTACAGACTAAATGTATATATCCCTCACAATCCAAACATTGACACCTCACTGGGAGATGTGATGGTATCTGGGAGAGAGCCTTTACGAGGTGATAAGAGTTTGGTAGGATTAGAACAGAGTAGAGTCTCTGTCTCTTCTCTACAGAAAAGCCACAGGAGCACAGACTGAGAAAACAGATACAGTGGCATCATGTAGCAGACTTCGATCGGACTGAAAACCTCTAGGACTTGGGACAATTAATTTTTGTTATTTACAGCATATGGACTATGGCCTTTTAGGTTTTGTTATGACAGTCCAATTGTGCTAAGACGGTTCAGTAAAATATGGATTATTTGTCCACAAAATACTATCAGTGGGACCAAATATCAAGTTCAAGGTGTTCACCTTGGAAATTAGTTACTAGAAGGCCCTGGTATGGTCTTCTTTATCTCAAAAAGTAACTGTGAGTTTTCACAACACTATTTTTAGAAGAGCCCACAGAAGTATGTCCAAAGAGGTCATGATGGAAATAATACTAGGGGACTTTATTTCCTAGCAGAAGAAATGCTTATCTTGATTTTTAAACCTCCATAATCACAAAGAGGAATACAGGCCTTTGAACTCGACATGGGAAAAGGAACGGAATTCCCCATCTAGTGGGCGGGCGGGGAACACAGTTGTGTTTAAAATACTGAAAGGAAGACTGTTTCCTCCTCAGGATGCTTATGATGATCCCACGTTACTACACCTAGTTACAATAATCAGTTTATTTAAGAGCAAAATGTCCTTTGTGATGCAAATGAAGAGTATGGTCTAAGGATGTCATTCTTCTAATGGAAGAACAAAAATCTATTTAATATGGAATGAGTAAAGTAGGCTGAGGGAGATAATTTTTAGTGGCTACAGGAAAAAGCACAGTTAGGCTTCAGGCGTTTTATTCCTGGGAAAATATGTATAGAGAAAACTTAAAATATTCTTTGATTAGAAATATACATGTACCCATGTAATAACAGAACATGTGCATTCTGCTAGTAGGGCATAAAAGAAAATAATATTCATGAAAATCTCTTTAAGAACATCATGACAGAAGTTAGAAAAATCCTATAGTCAAATTCAAAATGCCTTTTGTGAATTTTTTATCTCCTACAGTAACCTAGAAAAGTTCTCCACTGAGTAAAAAAAAAAAAAAAAAATATATATATATATATATATATAAAACAGGAAATCAAATACCATTAAAATTGCAGATCAGAAAATGAATTCACCCCTGTCTAAAAGACTGCAAAAGATACAGAGAAAAATACAGGGAAGCTGAATAAATACTGGCTGAACTATAGAGAAACTTAACAAGTTGATCTAGAATAAACATTTGGTTTCCTTTTAATGAACAAAGTAAGTATCTCAAAAGTAACTCTAAAAATGGTTACGAAAGTCTAATATTATGTATGAGTGATGTCTATGTTAAGCACCCAACTAAAAAAATCTGTAAACCAGGCGCCGGTGGCTCACGCCTATAATCCTAGCCACTCAGGAGGCTGAGATCTGAGGATTGTGGTTCAAAGCCAGCCTGGGCAGGAAAGTCCATGAGACTCTTATCTCCAATAAACCACTTGAAAACCAGAAGTGGCACTGTGTCTCAAGCGGTAGAGCACTCGCCTTGAGCTGAAGAGCTGAGGGACAGCACCCAGGCCCAGAGTTCAAGCCCCACGACTGACTAAAGAAAGAAGAAAAAGGAGGAGGAGGAAGAAGAGGAGGAGGAGGAAGACAATGTCTAATTGCTAAAGCTTGAGGTGGGCTTATAACAAGATCCTACACTGAAACATAATGTCGCCAACTGCTATGACTACACTCAGTCATATCCACATATTTCCAAAGTTTGCTTTTCTCTGTAGTGTCTTTTTCACCCATGCTAACCACACAGACTAAAGAAGCCTATTTATGATTTTATAATGTCAGAGATTACTGACACATTACACATTACACACATGCTGACTCTGTCCTGATCAACTCATCCCTCAGATGAGAGCTTTTTGAGTACTTGTGGTTCTGTTCCTTCCAAAACACAGTGTTTCAAAGGTTCTCAAGGAACAAACACAGAGAAGCCACACCTTCCTTCCAATTACCACTTAAAATGTTTCTATTACTTCTAAGCTAATAGCATGTCTGGACGAGTGTAAAATTGCTACCACTGGGAAGAAAAATATTAGTATAATATTTCTTGTCATAGATTCCTAAACTGCTAATCTTCATCCAAGGCAAACAAGCTTTTGCACACATACCACAGATCTAGGAAAATGGTGAAGGAGGTAAATACAGCATCACAAAGACTACTGGAAAGAATGGAGCTTGAAGGACAACGTTCCAGTCCCCAAAGAGAATGAAGTATAGGAAGCTCTACATACACATAACAGAAAGACAGGAGTCTGAAGGATTAGGGAGTTATTTCTCACTAATTAGGAGTCAAAATACTTTGGAAGGAAGAAAAGGCATAAATTGACCTGCTGCAAGACCTAGTATAGATGTCCTATTGAACTACACAATTTAAAAAAAGGTCAAGTTAAAAATGTTATGTATCTAACATAGAAGCACTGACTGGTCTGGGACCAAACAGTGGGCTTTATAATACTAAAGAGTATCTGATACTGTGGGCTCAGGTGTCAGAGGTTAAGTTGTCAAATACATTCAGGGGCAGAGGGCATTTCTATGTACTTTCTCCTCATACAAGTCACACTAGGAAATACCTGCACTGGGTAAACATCCATTTTTTGGCTGTATTAGATTATTTTTTTTAATGTTTTGGTTTTGAGGACAAAGTTGGAATCTTCCTAAAATGATGTAACTTTAGTTATAGTGTAAGTTAGACCTTAATCTTCCTAAATAATCTTTAAAGATTATTTTCAAACTCTGTTGTTTTTTTTTTTTTTGGGGGGGGGGGGGAGGGTCCGGTCGTGGGGCCTGAACTCTGGCCTGGACGCTGTCCCTCAGCTCTTCAGCTCAAGGCTGGCGCTCTATCACTTGTGAGCCACATTGCCACTTCTGGCTTTTTTGTTTTTTTTCCTGCTTATGTGGTGCTGAGGAATCGAACTCAGGGCCTCATGCATGCAAGGCAAGCGCTCTACCACTGAGCCATCTTCTCAGCCCATTTTCAAACTCTTGATTCCAGGTAATGCCTCTTCATTCACTTTTCTCAAACTATGTCAAAAGAAGGGACATGGGCAAGTAAACTGCAAAGACAAAGAGAAAAATCTACTCGAACTCCATAAACAAGATCTATTGTATTTGGGGGAGAAAGGAGTAAGTCTGGAAATATTAGCACTTCCATCATGTGTTCCAAAGTTCCCCATTCAGGTTAAACTTGCTCTTTGTGAAGGTTTTTTTTGTTTTGGGTTTTTTTGCTTGTTTGTTTGTTGTTTTGTCAGTCATGGGGCTTGAACTCTGTCTGTAAGCTCTTTTGCTGAAGGCAAGGGCTCAACTTCTTTGAGTCCAGTGCCATTTCAGTTTTTCTAGTGGCTAATTGGAGATAAGAGTTTCACAGACTTTCCTGCCCAGGTTGGCTTTGAACCGTAATCCTCAGATCTCAGCCTCCTGAGTAGCTAGGGTTACAGGCATGAGCCATGGTGCCCGGCTAAAATTGGTTTTCAAAGGCACTGCACTGGTATGAAATTTCCTCATTCAAAATAAGCTTCAGGGAACCTTCTGAAAGGCACAAATTCTTCAAGCAAGAAAATGAAGTATTTACATTTTTTACTATTGCGGATACATTCTACAAGAATGATTCATTCATGTGATAATGCAATGAAAAACAAACATAAAGTTCCAAAAGACAGCTAACACATTTAAATTATGTCAGCACTATACTTAAGAGTAAAACATTGCACTGCTTAAATTCTACATAATCCAAAATCTGTAATGAGGCATGGGAAGATACCAAGAACTCACGTCCCATCCATGTTATTTGGAGGAACCCGACTCTAACATAATAGAGACAATATGATGTCTTTCCAGAACCAAGAAGAAAGAGAAGATGCGTGATGAAGCCTATCTCAATCTACAATGTTAGTTGTACCGATCTGAAGCTTCCAGGTCACAGCCACATTCAACCCCAGGCTTGTTTCCCTGCAGTAGATCATGCCATGCAGAGCAGACACAGAAAAGCTGGAGTTATCCACAACAAAATGAAACAGCATGAAGCAAGCTCCAGAGGTACAAGGCTGAATTAGCTACATGAGCTTACCATATATCTCCGATCTACTCTCCTCTGAACTAGACTTTGTCTTCTTGGAGGAGCTATCTGCACAGGAGCGGGAGAAAAGGAGAGATATAGAAAATATGGAAACCAATGTAAGGGGGGAAAATTCATGGGGGTAAAAAGAATGAATCATGATCAAGTTAAATCGTGCAAACATGAGGTATGGACATCACAGGTGAAAGCATTTAGAATAGTCATGAACAGCACAGGTAATGACATCTTTTAAAGATTTATCGAAGAAAAGACAGTGCAATAAAAATACAGTCATACAAAACAACACATGAATAATCTACAAAATATATAATCACCTGGCAATTGCAGAGATGAAAAAAAGCACCAAAAGTTATATTAATGAAGGATCATATCTCTTTGTTAAATCTGTCGTTGGATCTGGACCATCATACATGAACAATACAAAATAAATCTAACAAAACTAAAACATTTTCATGAATACAGGGCAGAAACCTGTGACCTTTATTATCAAGACAATAGCTAATCACATAAATGAAACCCATGAACCCCATGACTTCAAAACTATGTGTCAGAAATAGAGAATCCCCTCTTCCTGGAGATCTGTAAGTGACCAAAGCCTCCTAAACTGATGCTAGAATTTCCTTTCCCCCATTGGCCAAGATATAGCTTAACTATTAGCTGTTTGCTTCTTAGTTGTTCCTTCACAGATACTTTTATTTTTGTTCAAAATTCAAGACCAGTTTGAACTACAAGTATGAAACACTGTAACTATATACAAAAAACATATTACTCAATTAATTATGGGAAATTATATTGCTAAGTACAAATATCTTAAAAGATGTTACATTTATGTATCTGGGATTGCAGCATTTACTTTATCTTTTGTAATGGGAATATACAACTCAGTTAAATAATACACGCTCAAAGAAAATGTATCAATTTCAAATAACAAAAGAAACTTAAGCCATTTTTTAAAGTTAAATGTTAAGTTTACAAGGAGAAGAAAAAAGAAAAAGCCTAAATTCCACAAGAGAAATTCTCTATATCTGAAAAAATACCTATCTATTGGGGAAAAAAACAACACTACAAAGGTTAAGACAGATCTGAGTTCAGAAAAACTTTTAATTCAAGGAAAGGGGATTTGGGGCTGGGAAGGTGGCTCAGTGGTAGAGCACATGCCTTGTATGCCAGAGGCCCTGGGTTCGATTCCTCAGCACCACAGAAGCAAAAAGAAAAAAGCCGGAAGTGGCACTGTGGCTCAAGTGGTAGAGCGCTAGCCTTGAGCTGAAGAGCTGAGGGACAGCGCCCAGGCCCAGAGTTCAGGCCCCATGACCAGACCCAAAAAAAAAGAAAAAGAAAAGGGGATTTCTGTTCATTTGCTTATTAAAAATGAGAAAAATAATTCATTTTTGAAGCTGTTGTCACAACAACTGAATTCTGAAATGATGCAGAAGCAGTGGTTGTTCCAACCTTGATTTGATGACAAGTACTCTTACCATGACCCATCTTAACAGTAAATCCTTGATGTGACCCAAATCCAAGCATGATGTAGCTGTTTCTATCATTATCATTATTCTTAAATATACAAGGATGCATCTATCTGGAAGTCCAAAATATGAAAGTTAAAATGTGTGTATCCCTGATAAATGCCAAGGGGATGCTATATGACCGGGGGTGGGGGTGGGGGCTGGAAGAGCACTAATGACAACAAAAAAAACCACCACTCCTGGTGCCTCAGGATGCTTAGGCTCTACCATTCTGACCCTCATGATTCTCAATATTTTTTGGAAGAATTAATACAGTGTATTTTACCTGTAGGGTCAAAATCATGTGATGTACTGCGTTCAACTTTCTGCTTCTTATCTGTTGGTGACTCTCGGTTCAAAATACTTCCATGCCTAAATTAAATCAAAGCAACCAAATATTTACTATAAGAAAAGCATTAGAATAATATTCAATTTAAAAATTAAAAAAATGTGTTTTACAAAGAGAGAGCAACATAAGCTTCTCTATGTTTTTCAAAAATTTTAAAATTCAATCTATGCTATAATACATATCTACTCATTATTAAAGTATATTTTATTCTTAGAAAGGGCTGTTTATAGTATATAATAGTTTTTACATGTCATCATGATCCTTTCTTTAAAAAAAAAACAAAACAGTGCCTAAAAGTAATAAAACATGTCCCCAAACCCTAAATATACGATGGCCAAGCTCAGAATCACTGAATGAGTACAGCATGCAGGAGAAGAGTTGACAGCACATTTAGCTGAAGCCAGACTCACTTTAGCCCCACCTCTATGCTCTAGCCACATAAGTCTCAGCCAATCACCTTAACGGCTCAAGAGGCCCTCACAATATGATGTTTTTCTGTGACCTAGCCATTCATTGATCAGATAACGGCTTGGCAAAACAAGACCCTAACTATGATAGAGAACTATTGATTAAATGAAATGTTAGTGATATCATTAAAAATGATAAAAATAATATAATTAGGAATGGCATACTGTCAACATTTTAAACAGTATTTATGATTAAGATGAAAGAGAGGAGATGCTACATCACAAGTACTGGACAGGAGTATTTCTTCTTGAGGAATAAACACTGATATGAGCACTAGCAAATTTTTTGAACATTCTGGGTTTTGTTTTGTCTTAAAATAATTAGGATGTAAGCCGGGAGCCGGTGGCTCACGCCTGTAATGCTAGCTACTCAGGAGGCTGAGATCTGAGGATCTTGGTTCAAAGCCAGCCCGGACAGGAAACTCCATGAGACTATTATCTCCAGTAAACCACTAGAAAACCGGAAGTGGCGCGCGCGGTAGCTCAAGTGGTAGAGCACTGGCCTTGAGCTGAAGAGTTCGGGGACAGCGCCCAGGCCCAGAGTTCAAGCCCCACGACTGACAAAATAAATAATAATAATAATTAGGATGTAGTGAGGCGCCGAAGGCTCACACCTATAATTCTAGCTGTATAGGAAGCTGAGATAGTAAGGATCATTGTTCATATCCACCCCTGGCAGAAAAGTCTCCATGAGACTCTTATCTCCAATTAACCACTCAAAAACCAGAAGTGGCACTGTGGCTCAAGTGGTAGAGTGTTGGGCTGGGAAGTTGGCTCAGTGGTAGAGCACTTGCCTTGCATGCCTGAGGCCCTGGGTTCGATTCCTCAGCACCACATAAGCAAAAAGAAAAAAGCCGGAAGTGGTGCTGTGGCTCAAGTGGTAGAGCACTAGCCTTGAGCTGAAGAGCTGAGGGACAGCGCCCAGGCCCAGAGTTCAGGCCCCACGACTGGACCCAAAAAAAAAAAAAAAAAAAAAAAAAAAAAGTGGTAGAGTGTTACCCTTGAACACAAACAGGCTCGGGGACAGTACCCAGGCCCTGAGTTCAAACCCCACAACAAAACATAGGACATAACCAGTGCCTAAGTTCATTAAAGGGAGTTACAGTCACTAAAGTGATAAAACACTGAAAAGTAGCAACCTATTCTCACCTTCCCAAGTAACATCCCCAATGACCAGGAAACAGCTCTTAAAATTAAATAAATCTCTTCACAGTATCAATGTCAATAAACTGTGATTACAAATAAACTTTTCAAATGCTTATGTTTAAAAAACTGAAAATATTATCAAAACAATACTGCACTCCAGAAAAAATATGCAACACCTGTTATATTTTAAATTTGTGAAGCATTATGAAATTTTGTACTACTTAAATCCACGCTCTCAAAGAACCACAAAAATTCTCATAATTACGAAGGAATGCATCGAATTAAAATTTAGCCTACACTTTAAAATGCAGGTCAATTGAACTACTTACCTTATAGGTTTTTTGAGGGGAAACCTGGAACAAAGAAAAAAAGTATTTGTAGTTATTTCACTTATAAGCTTCTTGTATTAAGTTTATTAGCCATACTACACCAGAGTAAGGAATATAAATCATATGCTAACTTTCCTAAGGCAAGATTTAACAGACAGGTAGAAGAAGAAGGCAGACACCATTTTTAGTTTCTTTATCTCATCCAATTTCTCCCTTGGTTATTTATGTTTAGCTTCAATAACATAAATTTTTTAAAAATACTTTTGGAGTACGATCAGCTATTAAAAATGCATTCCAAAAGTAGAAAACAAACAGTACTTTCTTTTCTGCTTTCTTTTGTTCTAGGGTTCTGTTAGCTGAAAGAAGGAAAAGCATTTATTTCCTACTGGTTGTCTTTCTTCTGAAGAAACATTACAGAGGCTTCTAGATAAACTCTAATACTATACCAAAACAGCTGGAGAGGGTGCTCTTCCAATCTTCTTTTGATTTGTCTTTCTTAAATTATTTCAGTCTATGGTATTTTATGTAAAGATTATTTCATCTGAGAATAGTACTTTACCAAGCACATCTATAAAAGCACATGTGTTTGTGTTTTAGTAAATTCTGTTTTTTAGTGGTTTCAACAGGTTACAGCAATTTCACATGGTTTTACAAGAAGACAGTAACAAAGGTAGTAAGAAATATGCCTAAAACAATGATAATTGAATGGTTGTATCTCATTTAGCATGGAGGCTTCAAAAGCAAACCTAAAAGTTTTGCAAACAATTTCTTATAAAACTTTTTTTTTCTCCTGATACTGGGGCTTGAACTCAGAGCCTTGAGATCTCTTGCTTGGCTTTTCTGACTCATTGCTGGTGCTCTACCACTGGAGCCATGCCTCCACCTCCTCCTTTTAACTCTTATTTAAATCAAACTGATCGAGAGAAAAAGGCAAAGAATCTAAAGGACTCTTCATCTGTGATGGTACATTAACACACAAGCAAGTTAACAGTAACATGGCAGAGTGCTTCTGAGACAGAAGAACACTGCCCTAAAGAGCATCTGGATACAAAAGACATCCAAATCTTCACATGAGCGTTCCTGTGTAGTCTGTCCATCCATGTTGAGTGGGTGTGAAAGGGAATGAGAATCTGTCCTCCCCAACTTACATCCCCATATAGGGTTTGAACTTGGAGCTCTAGAGAGCCCTCAGCAGGCACTCTACTGCTGAGCCACACCTCCAGCTCCAGTATGTCTTTTAGTATAGAGAGGATTATAAATGGTTAGCAAAGGAATCCAGATTGAGTTTTTACCATCCTTAGCTACTCCGACCCCTCGCATTATAAAAGCCCCTGCCCCCAAACAATGCTATTTGCGTCAAGATCTGTAATATCCAAAGGGATTCTGGCAAAGAGTCCTGGCAGTTCCCAGATTACTGATTGTAAACCAGTTTCCTGAGCTATTTTCTCTCACAAAGGAAGGGAAAAGGAAGGAAAATACGAAGTCAAAAATGGAATGAGAAGGAAAAGAACAAGGACCATCACAGAAAAATCATAATCTAGTGACTATTTTATAAAGTACAGATGAAGCACTTAAATTTTGAAAGATTAAATCACAGTATTTTTCTCCAATCACTGAATTCCATTTTATTGTATCTGCAAAAAAAAAGGATCTAAGAAAACAAACATGCTCGTAATATTTGCCTATATGTAACAAAACCAAAAACCTTGGTGTCTATTTTTTCCAAGTTCCTCTACTTTGACTAAGAAAGTTACCAAAACAATCCCACAGTTTAATAAAAGTGTCAACTAGCTGCAGAATAATGAAATGGGAGTGTACTTCAAGAGCTGGAAACAGGAAGCCAGAACCTCCAACAAAAGTTGAAGATTTGAGACATCAAATCTGACCACAGAAATTTAAAATAGCAAATTATGAAGTAAATTGCAAAAGTGCAAATTGCGGGGGAAAAACAAGCATCGGTATGATTAAGAATGGAAGCAGAAGCTAAGGAAGAGGATTACGAAGATGAGTCAGAAAAGACAAAGGGCCAAGGGAGAAAGGATAATAAATACACTACCAAATGCCACAGAAAGGCAGGTCTGAAGGCTAAAAAGTGGCCCTGCTTAACAGCCTGGGCTGATGACCCAAGCCCAGGCTTTCAATGCTTTCAAGACCTGTCTCCTGCCATGGAATCAGGAAACAGCTGGTTATCCATTTGTGTAGAACAGTTGTATTTGAATACCGATAAAATACCAGAGGTACCTAATGGAGTTGTCTGGCTTTTGAAAATATGTGATGACTTGGACATTTAGCCAACACTGAACATATTTGTGTATATTTATATATGTTTGTATTTTTCTAGATATTGAAGAAACACAGTGAAAAATATGGAAAAGGTTATCAGGAGTTTGAGTCACTGTGATCAAGGTGATTAGATGCTCTTACTTTTGATAGCTGTAAAGAGTAAAATTTTATAATCAGAAACTCACCCAAAAATTATTCAGAATATATTTGTTCATTACATTCAACCTTTTGCTTATTAAGTTTTGGCTCTAATGCAAATGTCTGTGGACATTACTACATAGTACATAGAGGCCATCTCAACCGTTATTATGGTATAGAGAAAAATGTGCTTTAGTGGCTAAAGAGCCCTAATTTAATAAATAGTGAATACTAGAGTAAAACTTGTACTGTAGCCAGGTTTCACTTTGACTTTATTATTGGGATATTCTTATAAGATTGCCACTTTTTTTTTTTTTTTTTGGGTCCGGTCATGGGGCCTGAACTCTGGCCTGGGCACTGTCCCTCAGCTCTTCAGCTCAAGGCTAGCGCTCTACCACTTGAGCCACAGCGCCATTTCCGGCTTTTTTCTTTTTGCATATGTGGTGCTGAGGAATCGAACCCAGGGCCTTGAGCATGCAAGGCAAGCGCTCTACCACTGAGCCACCTTCCCAGCCCCTGCCACATTTTTTTGTCATCACTTATTTGCTTGTATTAAATCATTTTACTAGAAATCATATTCAGTATTGTAACAATAACTGCAATAAAAACTGTTCTGAGGCCATGTGAGAGGTCAAATTCCACACGCCAGCGTTAATTCCCACCCTCCCCTTTCCTGACCAAGGGTTTCACTGCTACCGCAGTGGATGGTCATGACATGAAATTTGGGACTCTAAAGCCAGGGGCCAGTGGCTCACGCCTGTAAGCCTAACTACTCAGGAGGCTGAGATCTGAGGATCATGGTTCAAAGCCAGCTAGTCCAGGAAAGACTGTGAGCCTCTTATCTCCAATTAGCCATCGGAAAACCTGTGGCCCAGTGGTTCAAAGTGATAGAGTGCTTGCCTTGAGCAAAAGAGCTCAACTCCCAGGCCTAGAGCTCAAGACTTGTGACAAAAACCAAAATAATTTTTTTTAAAAAAGGAATTTAAGACTCTAAATGGTTATTCTTTTCTTCCCTCCCTCCTTCCTTTCCTCTCTCCCTCCCCTTGTATCACTCTCTCTCTCCTCCTCTCCCTTTCCTCTTTTTCTGTGTATCCAGTACTGAGGCTTGAACTTGTGGCCTCTCGCTCCCACTCAGCTTTTGACAACATGGCCGTCCTACCAGCTGTGACAGAGCATGTCTCTGCTTGAGCCAGGCCTCCAGTCCCAGATGGTTAGTCTTAA
Organism: Dipodomys spectabilis; assembly: GCF_019054845.1. Taxonomy (NCBI): domain Eukaryota; kingdom Metazoa; phylum Chordata; class Mammalia; order Rodentia; family Heteromyidae; genus Dipodomys; species Dipodomys spectabilis. The sequence continues at coordinate 7,799,226 of NW_024870753.1, read as the reverse complement.
TGAGGGATGACTGAAATGAAAGGGAAGAAGCTAAGGAAATTTTATCAGCCTTGGATAGTGGTCAAGTTTATTAGTAGACAAAGCAGGGCATGATGGTACTAATCTCAGTACTTGAGAAACTAAAACAGGAAGACAGGGAATTCTAAGACAGCAGGAGGCTACACAGGAAGATACAGTCTCAAAATCTGAACCAAACCAAACAAAAAAAGATCATTTGTAGACAAACAATGTTAGCTAGTGAATTTAAATGTAAATTTAAATGAAATACAGCCTCATCTCACTGTCACCCATGCCAGCAAGGAGAGTTCTACCTGCAAATTAGGCAATAGGATATTCTAAGGTTCAAATCTCAGGACACGATCATGGCAGTGCAGGAATCAGAAAAAGACAGGGTGGGTAGGGAATAGGTGTTATATGCTGCTGGTACAATTAGTGTGAATTTATGTAATTCCAAGCCTAGAGCACAGAGAATTCCTCAGAAAAAAATATATAACTGAGTTTATATGCTATATCACAACATAATAGGAGCTTGAACTTAACCAAGTTGCTTAACTTTTCCACCATCATCTGTAAAGCAAAGATAACAGTGGTATTTACCTCACAAATCTTGAGGATTAAATTAGGAAATGAGAAGCAGCACCTAGCAAGTCTACCACTTAATTATTATTAAGTACCACTTAATTATTAGCTATTAGGAAGAACAAAAATCATAATCTGAACATTAGTGACATGCATTCAAATTAAACAGAAAAGAATAAATTTAAACACTAACAATACTCAAATAGCTGCTTGGCTCAATAAAATGCCTAGAAATGCAGAGTTCAAAGCCAGTGGTAAAACCACAGATTTAACTCAAGAAGTTATAGTGTATAAAATTAGCATCAATACTCAAATGAAAAAACTTCCTAGAGGCCACAGGGTAAACAAAGTTTTTCCTGACAATGGGGTTTTGGGTTTTTTTTTAAACCTTGTGAAGTTAGCTGAGCACAATCACCACTAAGTAGTTAAATCAAGTTCACTAATTCTCCTTTAAAATATCAGGAATGGATGACCAAGAATTCTATCGGCTAGCTTTTCATTTATCTATACCTATGAGATAAATAGCTTATGGTATAACATTGAAACTGATATGAATCTGAACCATGCTCTAGTTTATTTTTTTCACAACACAGAATAGCTGAGTATTTGTCTGTCATACATAAAAGTATAGCACATAGTGCTCTCTTCTGCTGAGAGATTTATGAATGGCGAGATATACTGAACAAAAAGCAGTAAGTGGCCAGCCACATCCCCACCACCACTAGCACCCACAAAGGATCATAAACCCCTTTTCTACCTGTGTGGGACACAGCTGGTCTCCCTTAGTTATCAAAAGAACTAGAAACCTGGAGCTCACACAACAAAGAAGAAATTCCCATCTGTAACACTGACCACAATACAATAGCCTTCCTGTGCCCGTTTTTATTAGCATATAGATCCAGAGCAATAAAATATCAGTTGTATCCAAAGGACTCTTAAGTTAAAGCTGCAGCTGACATAATAACTCAAGGAGAATTTTTCAACATGTCTATAATTTTCAAGTTCAAGCCCTTGCAGTATCAGACAGAGAATGACAGGAATCAAGAGGTTCACATCCAGTGCAAATCCACAATGACTCACTGGGATGTAAGGTCTCAAATTAACTTTTTGTTTGTTGGCTGGCTGGCTGGTTGGTTTGAGACAGGATCTCACTGTGCAGCCCAGGCTGGCCTTTAACTCCTGATCCTTTTGCCTCAGCCTCCCTAGAACTAGGCTGATGGTTATGCACCATGGAGCTCAGTTTAACTACTTAACTATGGTTTAGAAGTCATACCTTTTACTGAGGACTTTAGGCATACAAATCCTTAGTAAGGCACTCGTACATCCTGCACATACTTTCTGACAATCCTGAGTAAATTACTTCTTAATTGCAATGTTCATCATTTGACCTTCCAGAGATATTAAAAGACTGGATATTGGAGTTTTTTCTGAAATGGGAAAAGTAGTTCACAACTAATACAACAGTAAGTTAACAATCTGGAAAATTACTACTTTGTGAGTATTTTCAACAAAGTTTCTTTTTTTTTTTTTGTCATGGGGCTTGAACATTGGGCCTGGGCGCTACCCCTCAGCTCTTCAGCTCAAGGTGAGCAATCTACCACTTGAGCCACAGCATCACTTCCGGTTTTCTAGTGATTTATTGGAGATCAGAGTCTCACGGACTTTCCTGCCCGGGCTGGCTTTGAGCCTCGATCTTTAGATCTCAGCCTCCTGAGTAGCTAGGATTACAGGCGTGAGCCACCTCTAAATTTTTTTGAGATCATTGAGTATCAAGCAGTATTACCTCATACATATGTAGCATTCATTTCAAACACCTGGGTGAAAACAACTGTCAGGAAAAAAAAACCCTTCAAAATACTTAAGCAGGTATATCATCTCTCAAAATACCATTTAAATGATCAAATCCAGACTTACAGAAGAGATATTAATCATTAAACAAATACAAACAACTACATTGGGCTCTACCAAATGATCTCATGATTTCAAAAATAGGGACTTTCTGCTTGATAGGAATTTAAATATTAATCTTGTTTTACATCCTCCAATGTTTATATGGTGGTAAAAACTAAGGGCATAGCCTTCTTACTCAGGGTGGACCCTCAGCTCTCTTCTGCTAAAATGTGGCTTATCTGAATATTCTATTCTAACACATAAGAGTGTCAATGCTAAGTAAGTTACCAGTGTTACCACTAAATTCCTAATACTACTTTCATAACAGCTCCAAAAAAAAAAAAACTTTCTCCCAAGGGACCTCCTAAAACTGTTATTTTTCCAAAACATAAAATTTCTTGAAATTAACAACAAAACAGAAAACAAAAATCATCTGTAACCTCAATAAACACTATTTTCTGCATGCATTCACTAACTTTAAATATAAATTTCCATATACCAGACAGATAGACTTTACATAGAGCTATACATAGTCATAGACATAGACATAGACATATATATACAAAGAGCTATATAAAGTTTCTTCTTTAACAAAAATTAAAGAATACTGGATATATTACTTGGTAACTTTAATGTAGTAAAACATCAAGCTAGGTCTGGTAGTACACCACTGTAGTTCCAGCTAATCATAAACTAAAGTTCAGGAACACTTGAGCCCAAGAGTTTGAGACTAGCCTGGGAAATATGGAGAGACCCTGTCTTTTAATAAATAAGACATCAACATATTTCATATCATTAAATATTTCATTATATAGTATTAATTTTAAACTATGGTCCATAAAATCCTAGCTGCTCTTAAAAAGTCTTCATAGATCATAACTGATATAAGCCGTCTTTTTTAAGTTTTCATAGAGCAAAGATGGCAAATGGGGCTGTAGGCTCCCCATATGTCAGAGCTGGTTGGCTCGTACTTATTTTATAAACTTAACTTCCAAATGAAACAGACATTTGTAAAACAAAGCTCTAAACAGGTTTTCCCCTTTTCTTTTCCTTTTCAGTGTTAAGGCTGGAACCCAGGGCCTTACAGAGTAGGCAAGCTGTCTGCCATCCAATTACATCCCTTAAATAATTGTGGTTTTCGTGCCAGTATGGTTCCTGGATCTACACCCAGGCTTCTGTGGCACTCCCATGACTTTGTGACTGACTAGTATCTTCCCATTGGACCAGACTATAGTCTGGCCAGAAGCCCTGCTTATCCCACTGTCAGGGTAGCCAGAACTGTGCCCATCTTCTTAGAAGGGGGAAGCTTCCTCATTCCCTGTCTACATCCCTTCTCCAATAAAGCACCTATGCCCTCAGCAGTGGCCCACAGTGTGCTGCTGCAGAGATGTTTGTACTAAAATAATAATAATAATAATACTTGTGGTTGTGTGTGTGTGTGTGTGTGTTTGTGTGTGTGTGTGTGGTGGTGGTGGTGGTGGTAGTGGTGGTGGTGATGGTAACTGAGCCCAATTAAATAATTCTTTAGAACTACAAAGTGTCCCATGATATGGCTATTTAATTAATCAATGTTCTTTTGTAAACATTTAGACTGGTTCAAGTTTTTTCAGCATAATAACAATGTTGTAACAAATATCCTTGTAACTCAATCCTACACTCAATTTCAGTTTCTTTCTTGGGATGAATTCATTCATAGGAAGGAATCCACAAGGGTATTTGGACTAGAGATAAGAGGAACCTGTGTGGGTATTAGGCAAAGAGAGGTGACACTGATCCTCAGCTCCATTCCATAACTTCTACCCAACCTCTATGAGAAGAGGCGGCAGCAGGTGCTTCAGAACTGCTTTGACAACATATCCTGTAAGCAAAGGGCCAGGGTAATAAGACTTTGATGCCCAAGTGACCAAGTACACCAATAAGTAGGTAAAAGACTGTTTCTGTTAAAACTAAAAGCTAACAAACAAAAATGGATCCATATTAACAGTAGATAGCTGAATGAATGCCAGCAATCTCAGTCCTCCAGAAGCTGAGGCAGACAGTTCAATAGTTCAAGGCTACCTACCCTGGGATACAAGATGAGACCTGGTCCAAAAAAACAGAGTAAAATAAATAAGATCATAAGCTCCTTCCTCCCCACCAGAAAAAAAAAAATCAGAAGCCAGTTTTGTAGGTATAGCCTCACCCCAGTCTCAGGCCTAAACCCTTGAGGCTTTTAAAGTGTTTTAAAACCATTTATTGCCTCTTTCCTCTACTACAGTACATTGTTTGTTTTTCTTGTTACTGCATGCCTTCCTGGACTCTAATGCAGCCCCTAGGGCACTAATGAAGCCCCCAGAGAGCAGTTTTGCTTTGGGTACCACTGGGTTGAGGTGTTTTCCTTACTGAGGTATGTTACAGAAACAGATCTGAAGGAAAAGACCTCACTTCTCTTTTATGGTTAACTATGAGATGCTTAGCAAATACCCGCCCCCAATTGAATATATGCCAAAGCTCCAACAAACCTGCAATATTTCCAGATGGATTTGTTTATTAATCACATATCAATCCACTAGAAAACAGTAAACACAGATGTAGAAGGTACATTTCTTACATGGTGTATAAAGAAACATTAAAATGCGCATACAGAGCTGGGCACCGGTGGCTCACACCTGTAATCCTACCTACTGAGGAGGCTGAGATCTGAGGATCACAGTTCAAAGCCAGCCCAGGGAAGGAAAGTCCATGAGACTCTTATCTCCAATAAACCACTAGAAAAGTGGCACTGTGGCTCAAGCGGTAGAGCACTTTCCTTGAGCTGAAGAGCGCAGGGACAGCGCCCAAGCCCAGAGTTCAAGCCCCACAACTGGCAAAAAAACAAACAAACAAACAAACAAACATGGAAACAGCACAGAACTGTGACATCCATTGCTCAGCTGAGTGCCCTTCAAATGAATGTTGGCCCTGATACTTGCAAGTCTGGCTTTATTTGGAAACTGAGCCTTCGCACATGCTTCTGGTGTCAGATAGAAGGAATTTTTGCCTAGCTCAAGGTCATAAAACTGCCCCCCTCCCCGGCATTTTCTTCTAAACATTTAGTAGCTTTCTATTTTATTTTAGGTGCAAAAATACTTTATAATATTTTCTGTATCAGGTGTTAGTATGAATTTTGCCTGTTTGCATACCTTACTGTTCAAAAACCATTGGTGTCAATACTGACTTGCCTCTTCACTTCTGTAGAAAACCAGATGTTCGTGAATGTGGGGGCCTATTTAGGACTTTATAGAGCTGCAGTGCCTGCTTCATCGTCTGTCAGGGTACAGGTAGTACCAAGTTATGTCACACACACAACCATGGACATGGTGCTAGGGAGGCACTGCCCATCTTCTCCCTATAAACCTACTGTAGCTCTTCCCTTGCCATCCTTCCTTCTTTAGAAGCAAGCTACTAAAATCCCAACCCACCTCAGGAGTTGAGAGGATCAAGTTTCACCTCCTGGAAAACGCGATGGATAAAGAAGAGCTGTGTTTCCTCACCTAGGTATCTGCAGAATCATTTATACCCACATGGACTCATATATAGTAATACACTATTTGTTCCATGTTCAAATCGTAAGCTAGTTAATAGTCAGCACAAAGAGCTGGTGCACAGTCACAGGGATGAGCAGCTTAGTGCATCTGAGGAATATAAAGTCCACTGGGGCTAGAGTCTACAGAAGGACAGTAATACTGAGGTGAGTACTACCACAGACAAGACCAATATACAAGAATGTGAGTCATGGTAGTGAGATTAGATTTTATTCATAATATAATGGAAAACCACTGGAGTGTTTTCTGTTTTGGGGGTTTGTTTGTTTGTATTTGTCAGTTGCGGGTCCTGAACTCTGGAACTAGGTGCTGTCCCTCAGCACTTCAGCTCAAGGCTAGAGCTCTACCACTCAAGCCACTTCTGATTTTCTGGTGGTTAACTGGAGATAAGAGTCTCACAGACTTTCCTGCCTGAGCTGGCTTTGATCTGTAGTTCTTAGATCTCAGCTTTGTAGCTAGGATGACATAGCGCAAGCCACCAGCGCCCATCCAACTGGACTGTTTTAACAGACTGTTTTTTTTGTTTTTGTTTTTCGGTTGGTCATGGGCTTGAACTCTGGGCCTAGGCGCTGTCCACTGTCCCTCAGCTCTTCAGCTCAAGGCTAGCACTCTACCACTTGAGCCACAGTACCACTTCTGGCTTTTTCTGCTTATGTGGTGCTGAGGAATCAAACCCAGGGCCTCATGCATGCAAGGCAAGCACTCTATCACTGAGCCACCTTTCTAGCCCAACAGACTGTTCTAAGGAATGCATAAATCTTCCTACTCCACAAATCTTCCAAGTCTATTTTTTTTTCTCCCCCTGCCAGTCCTGGGGCTTAAAGTCAGGGCCTGGGCACTGTCCCTGAGCTTCTTTTGCTCAAGACTAGTGCTCTTCCACTTGAGTCACAGCACCACTTCCAGCTTTTTCTGTGTATGTGGTACTGAGGAATTGAACCCAGGGCATCATGCACGCTAGGTAAGCACTCTACCACTAAGCCACATTCCCAGACCCTCCACTTCTTTCTTGACTAAAAAAAATCAAGTTTAGTCTATGCTGAGAGTAACAGTATATTTTATCCCAAACATCATCAAATACTTAAGAAGTATCTACGTGGAAAACACTACAAAAAATTATGTGTTTTTTTTTCTCTCCATTGCCTTTCTAGCAAGAATTCTCCATCATCTTGAGGACAGATTTTACTTAGGAAAAAGAGTAAGTTGAGAGAGAAGCAATAAAAAGGAGCAGCTGTTAAGTTGTTCTTTCTACCTTTCTTTATGAAATGTCTACACTTAAATATTTAATTCTTCAAAAAGTGTAACATAATTGGGAAGTATTTAGTAAACTTAGAACTTAAGAGTTCATTCAACTATTAGTCTCTGCCCAGGCAAGTGTTTCATCCCTGTTCTAACACAAGTATTTGAATTTTTCCAAGAGCTGATGTCAGGGATTTTCAGAGACAGAACAGCATTTAGAGGCCAGGGAAGGAAAAAGGGTTTCCCCAGCAGCTCTGCTCAATGTAGCCTTTGTACTGTTCCACTGCCAAAGGCAGGAAGACCCTGCTAGATAGAGCTATTTAGTCCCTGAAAAGAACCAAAACAAAACTCAACCCTGGAAGGGTGGGAGATGGTAAACAGCCAAATCCCCATTACGGGAAAGCAACTTAATTTCCTATCAATGCTTAAACCCTAACATAAATGGACAAAGGCTTCTTAAATATATGAGAAAAATTACAATCTACTGAGCTTCTATATCAAAAAGAGGCTAGAATAAACATAAATTAGAAAGGTAAGGAATGATATAGTAAGTTGTGCTAGTTTTCTTAGGTTTTCATCCTTGGAAAAAGACTTCTTTGGGAAGAATGGTCCATTGAGGAACACTTGAAAGTGTCATGTTATATTTATAGTCAGCATCACGCTGGAGCCAGGTGTGGAGGAGCACGCCTATCATCCCAGAATTGGACAGATTAAAGCAAGGGATCAGTGAGCTGAAGGACAGCCTGGGCTACACAACAAGACCTTAGCTCTCAGACCGCTTCAACACAGACCATCAGGTATCCATAATAAAAGTAATTATTAAAAAATAAAATCATAATACACAAGTTTACAGAAGTACTTGTCACTGCATTAGATTTCTGTGTAGTTTATTTAATGCTACAATAATTCTATAAAATATTCTTATTTTAGCAAATATAAACGTGATGTTCAAAGTGCTTAAGTAATTACAAGTTACATAACTAGTAGATGAAGATGTTTCAATTCAAAACCTCACTGTGTAACTACTGCCCCTATATTTTTGAAACAAACAAACCATCAACTTCCTTTGGAATAAGTTTTTATAATTAACCAAACATTTTTTTTATACAAGGGGGGGGAGGGGGAAAGAGGGGGGGAGAGAGAGAAAGAGAAATAGTTGTAGTGGAACTTTAAGATAACTGGCTGGAAAAACTTTTGACCATATTATAAAGTTTCAGGAAAAGATAAGCTAATATAAACTGGTTACAAAAGACTTCCCAATCCTACAGGATGCAATTCTCTCAATTCCAAAGCTCAGGGGAAAATTCAGTTGGTATCATCTATTTGCCATATGGGCAACTTGCCAGCTGTACATCTAAAGAAAACATGTTCCCACCTGAACAGCAAACTGCCTGTTTCTAAATATGGATTCAATTCCAGTAAAGATAGAAGAGAACAGAAACAATTGGCTTTTCTAAGCACTATAAGCAAAAGTAGAGGGCAAAAATCCATCTTCCATAGATGGAAAACACGATTATAACTTCAAACAAAGAAGTGCTACTTGCCAAATCTGCTAAGTTCTGGGTAGCACCAAGGAAGTATTGGCAGACTTTGAACCAGTTTTCTCTGAATAGAAGGATCATGCTCCTTGTGCAAAGATCAACTAGCCTTCGATTTGGAAGGCTACATAAAGGTTTGGATAGAACGAAAGAGTAGGGCTCTCTGTAAAGATTTAGAACTGGCACATTCCAAAACATAGGGTGCTGCTGGAGGTAAAGTGGAGATGATATGGAAAGACAAGAGCACCTGTCATGGAACCACAACCGGTAAACAATAGCCTCAAGCACGTTACTATTTGAACACTGAAAGTATAGTAAAAGAAAAAGTTAACAAACATAGCTAATACTGTGCATTTACCCTGCATTATATATATATAGTTAAATATATGTAACTATATAGATGTGTTATATGTCACCATTTATATGCATATAGTTAACCTACATATATAGTTATACCTATGTATAAGTATATATACTACCTACTTAAGACTATCTATATAACTTATCTACACAGTTATATATACATATATACCATTTTCCCATTTTACAACCATTAAGTTCTATTACTCTCCTTATTTTATTGTTGAAAGAACTAAAGCCCAAAAAGGCTAAGGAACTTGCTGAAGGCTAATAAGCAAGTAGACAGAGAGGCTGAGACATGAACTCGGTCAGAGCTTACAGTGCTGGTCTTCTTCCTGATCACGATGCCTTACAGGCCATGAAAGGAATATTCAAATACATACTAGAGAAATATTCCTCAAATACCGAAAAGGATTTTAATCTCAAGACCGAAAGGGTACAGTATGCCCTAAGAAACAGATACAACATTCTCAACACTAACACTCACTACTAAAGACATAAAAAGTTAAGATTTCAAAATAAAGAACTTATTACATAAGCCCAAGACTTAAAAAAAATAGATAAAAGTCAGCCATGTGCAAGTAGAAGAGATTAAGCAAGCCTCAATATTTTTCTATAATCACACTCCACATGTCAGAACACTCCAATGTGAAAAGGTAATAGGATTATGTTCAATTTTTCTTTCCTTTCCTTTCTATTCTCTTTACCTTCCTTTTATTTTTTCACATTGCAAGTAGGTATATAAGAAATCTTTAGTGAAATAAGGAAGTATGAGTATCCACAAGCCTTTCTGCGGGGGATGGGGCAGGCACAAAAACGCTGAAAGATAAAGTCCAGGTGATTTACAATCAAAATAACCAAGGAATATAAAAGTTAAGGTTAAGGCCGAGTGCCAGTGACTCACACCTGTAATCTAGCTACTGAGGAAGCTGAGATCTGAGGATCACGGTTCAAAGTCAGCCCGGGCAGAAAAGTCTATGAGACTCTTATCACCAATAAACCACTCGAAAACTGGAAGTGGCTCTGTGGCTCAAGCGGTAGAGCGCTCGCCTTGAGCTGAAGAGCACAGGGATAGCACCCAGGCCCAGAGTTCAAGCCCCACGACCACCAAAAAAAAAAAAAAAGTTAAGGTTAAGGACTGGGATAAACGGAGGATTAAGTAACATATAGACACTAAGAGAACACCTTTACAAAAGCCCTTTCCTACACATCCAGCAAAACACTAGTGCTTCCTCAATAGAGAACTGGGCCTAACTTAGTACCCTTACTATCCTTGTTATTTACACTTCAGTAAATAACAAGCACTCAACGAACAAGTTTTTAGAAAAAGCCTATCTGTGATCTCCCTCTACTCTTACCTACTGGTGAAGAATATAAGTGCTAGGACAGCAGGGCCCACAGGCTCACTGTAGTATGCTGCAGCAGAATAAGTATGCAAAAAACATTTGTATAGTGAAGGAATGAATAACAGATCTGGGCAGTGCATGTGATCAGCCTTCCGAGACCTAAGTGATAATGTTCTGAGCATATTCATTTAGATAAACCACTGGCAGCTCCAATTCAATAAATACAAAACTAACTCTTTACATTGCCACCACAAACTACTTTTCAACCATTAAAAAAAAAAAAAAAATGGCACCATTGGCTTATACTTGTAAACCCAGAAGGCTGAGGTAAGTAAATTGAGGTTCAAATCCAGCCTATGCAGCCAAATTCAAGAGACTCTTAACTCCAATTAACCAGAAGTGGAGGGGTGGCTCAAGTGGTAGAGTGCACACAGGCTGGGGGTAGAGGGGAAGGGAGCCAAGGGAGAGCATGAGGCACAGAGTTTAAGCCCCAAGACAAAAAAATAAAAATTAGAAATAAAAAGACCCCCATCTACTCAGATGATCTAGTTAGAAATCTAGAATCTTGAGTGACATCTTCCATGTTCCTCTCTCTCTCAGGCCAACATCTATAGCCATCTATCCACAATAGTCTGGAGTTTACAATCATGATCACATTCAAATGATTCTCTTGACTTGGTATTGTGTCACCATTTGAAATCTCTGCTAAACCAGCAGGATTATAAGTTTGAGGCTATCCAGAGTTCAAGACCATCCAGGGCAGGAAAGTTAGATTCCTTCTTAACCCATCAGTGGCACAAGCCTGTCATCCCAGGCTATGTAGGAGGCAGATATTATGAGGATCAGGGTGCCAGGTAAATGGAGGCAGAAAAATCTGGGAGACTCCACAGAAGGAAGCTGGGTGCAGTGGAATTATGACATAATCCCAGCAATGACATTCCCCTTCCCCCAAAAATGTTAAAATCCAAGCCGGTCACTGATGGTTCATGCCTGAAATCCTAGCTACTCAGGAGGCTGAGATCTGAGGCTTGTAGTTGAAAGCCAGACTGGGCAGGAAAGTCAGTGAGACTACTATCTCTAATAAAATTACTCAGGAAAAGCAGGAAGTGGTGATGTGGCTCAGTGATGGAGTGCTAGCCTTGGCAAAAGAAGCTCAGGGATAGTACCCAGACACTGAGTTCCAGCCCCAGGACTGGAGAAAAAAAAAGTTAAAAATCTATACTTGTTACATGATCCAGCCAGTCTACTCCTGGGTAAATTGACCCAGGAGAAATGAAAGCTCATGTCCATATAGAAACTTAGATATGAACATCATAATAAAACTTCACAGTCTGAAACTTGAAACAAGCTAAATATCTATCAACAGTTGAATGGACAAATCACAGTATATCTATATATGAGAATATTGCTCAGTAATAAAAATTAATGGTGGGGGCTGGGAAGGTGGCTCAGTGGTAGAGCGCTTGCCTTGCATGCATGAGGACCTTGGTTCGATTCCTTAGCAACACATAAGCAAAAAGAAAAAAGCCGGAAGTGGTGCTGTAGCTCAAGTGGTAGAGTGCTAGCCTTGAGCTGAAGAGCTGAGGGACAGCACCCAGGCCCAGAGTTCAGGCCCCACGACTGGACCCTAAATAAATAAATAAATACATAAATAAATACATAAATAAATGGACTACTGATACATGCAACAACATGGACAACTTCAAATGTGCAGATTGCAAGCAGCCTAATGAATGAGATCGTAAAGAGTAAGTGACTGCTTACATTAAATATAGGCTAACTGATCTAGAAAGACAAAGAAAAACATTGAATACATGGGGTAGGTGGGAAGGGAAGAATTACAGAAAAGTACAAGAAATTCTAAAGGTGATGGTTATATTTATATTTATTTTTGTTTTTGTTTTTGAGACAGGGTCTTGCTATATAGCCCAGGCTGGCCACAAACTAGAGATACTCCTGCCGTAGCTTCCTGAGTGTTGGGATTAAAGTTGGGCCACCAGGCCCAACTACGTTTATTTTCTTGCTTGCAGTGATACACACATACACACACACACACACACACCTATATAAAACCCTTCAAAGTATGTACTTTACATATGTCGGTTATTATATGCCAATTATACTTCAATAAACTTATAATATCCCTCAAATCTAAGGTTTATATATAAGGAAACTATCCATAATGCTGGACTTGATGACACATGCCCAAGGCATGAGAACTGTGAGTTGAAGGCCAGCCTGGTATATAAACAAAGACATGTCAGAAAAGAAAAAAAAACTATCCATAAACATTGTTATACTTCATGAACTATAAAAGCCTCAATAATCCAAATACATTCTACTTATTAATAATTATTACTACTGAGAATATACATAAATCAGATAAACCAAAAGAAAATGCTGCTACTGTGTTTTTCTTGGCATAATGAAACCATCTAATAATGCTTTATCAAGTTTTATACTATCGCCGGGCGCTGGTAATCCTAGCTCACGCCTGTAATCCTAGCTATTCAGGAGGCTGAGATCTGAGGATCGCGGTTCAAAGCCAGCCCGGGCAGGAGAGACTGTGAGACTCCTATCTCCAATAAACTACCAGAAAACCGGAAGTGGCGCTGTAGCTCAAGTGGTAGAGTGCTAGCCTTGAGCTGAAGAGCTGAGGGACAGCGCCCAGGCCCAGAGTTCAAGCCCTACGACCGACAAAAAAAAAAAAAGTTTTATACTATCAATGGAAATTCCAGCAACTTAAGAATGCTTGACTTGCGTTAGGTTTTCGTCTTTTCAGGGTTTTCACTTAATTGCTTAAAGAATTATTGTAATGTAAGATGAATAATTCTAGCCCCACAAAAATCATTGGTACTTAAAAATATATGTTAATTATATATTCTACCAGTGTACCAAACAAACCTACTGTTTGTTCATTCACTAAAAAGTGAATTTCAAGAGAGGGATGGTGGGAAAATACAGTTACAATCCTAATTTACATTATGCGAAATGGAACAAAGTGACCTGAGGGGATAAATAGGGTTGGGATGGGGACAATGGTGGGAAAGGTGACACTAGTCAGTTTGTATTCACAAACTGAAACCCCTCTGTATAATTACTACTGATCATAAAAAATCAAATTAAAAAAAAATTTACAATGGCACACTGTGTAGCCAAACACTTCTGTACGTCGTTGTAATATATTTGGGGGAGGGGCAGGAGAGGAATGATAGACACCAATAATCTTAATAAGCACATGTATTCTGTATATCATAAATCCCTCTCCCACCCAAAAGAGGAGACCAGGTTATAGAAGGACAGTAAAGGAAACTAAATATGTTAATAATAAAAATTCCAATTTTTTTTTATTTTTATGGTTTAGCAGGACTTGTTTCCATACGGCACATAGGAAGATTTCTTATACTGAACAGCCATGTAACATTAGAGCTTCACTCAACAGATGATGCTACATGCTGTATCCAATCTCTGGGTTTGGGCAGAGACGGTGATCTCTATCACCTGGCCACTCCACTGCCATCCTCTGTGGTACCAATGTTGTGATAAAATGCTTTAATCTGCTCCCATGGAAACAGTGGATTGAGCGCTGGGGCCTGACGGGCAGAGCCTTCATGCTTTTATTACCACTTGTAAATTACTTACGCTCTCAAAATGTAAAAACGTCCTCATCTATACAAGAAAAATGTGACTGGGTTGTTACGAGGATCAAATGTTTATGAAAAAACATCTACATGTCAGTACATAAATATAATAATCAGGACTTAACACACTCACACCAATACTGGTCTATCGCCTAGGTGCCTTTCTTATGTTGTCTGCTAGACTATAAACCCTGTGCGCATTTAAAGTGAAAGGCATATTGTAAACGCTCAGTGAGCATGTTTACTTGCTAATACTTCCAAAGGACCAGTTTTCAAAATGTAACAAACAGTATGATAACTCATTGTCACTTGTGGAACCGAATGCTTCATAGAATGCTTCAAAATGCTTTCAGGCTGTCAACAGAAAAGTCTGCAGCATTAGACACTTGATTGTCACACATTACGGTCTTAGGTCACTCTGTCCATGAACAACACCTTCAGGATAAGAGAGAAAACCTTCAGCATTTTACACTATTTCTGTTCTTCACATTGATGCTTCTGCTCCTGTGATCACAGATAGGACTGGGATAGGGAGACAGAACGCAATTCCAATGCCATCACAGGACTCAGCAGCTTCGAGTGTATAATCAACATTTTAGCTGACGAGAGCAAAATAGCACAAACTGAACAAAGGATAAAATAATTCAAATTAACAGTATTTAGTGCTTTGGATATCACCTTCCCAAGTGATATTATATATTTCAATTTAGTTTCAAGTAAAAAACAGATTATTCTGTGATAGCATTCCCTTCCCCCACTCTAAGATGAATCCCCCCCCCCCCTCCCATGCCCCATGCATAGTCCCTTGGGGATCAAAGGGAGACAATCATTCTGAAGCTTGAGATAATTAAATCACAATTCACAGAATAAGAAGTCAAAGTCTCTAGCTCAGATTCAAGAACCATTACCAATTCAGTTCTAAAAAGGTAATAGAAGCATGCCACCTCCTATTCTTTTGAATAAAGATATCCCTGCAATGCTGGCTATTAAAACCTTTGTTCTCAAGCTTAGCAATTAAAGCATAGGTTCACAAAACAACAAATTGTCTTCTTTTAAACCAGATTAGGTTTTTTAAGATGAAAATAAAGAAATCCTTAAAAGCTATTGAAAGAAATATTAACAATGCAAAAATATGTTGCCCCTTCCTAGTTTCATCCCTGGTACAGGCACACCTCCTCCACTGGAGCTGTTCCGCTACCATTTTGCCCCATTTCATACACCACAAGAAAACAAAGACTGGAACAGATTACCTGGGTAGCAGGACAAGCCAACAGCCGGGTGGAAGCTCAAAAGGCTCATTTCCATGGAGTGCAGGAGAATGAAATCCTCACCACCACCTCTCCTGGAACAGTCCTAGGCTGTCCCTTTATCCATACATCCCACATCCTTGGAGAGGCATTTGTCAGATGCTTTCACTGACCACAAGAGGGATGCTAAGGAGAAACCACACCTCCTTTCCCACCCCCCAATCATCTCAAGCCCACAGAAGCCCAGAAGGCAGAGAACAGCATCCCTGGACATCTCCCCGGAATAAACCATAACACACATATAAATGATAGAGAGGGCAAAAATTAGCTTAGCAGACAATTTTTAACCCTGCAAGTCAAACAGCTTCCACAATTAAAAATACTTACACAAGATCTAATTATAGTGTCACAATTTTTCTTTCTTTGTGAATACAGAATGATTTTTAAATTTGGAATTTCCTGAATACAACACCACAAATGGAGTCTACCAACCAAATAGCTTAAATTGTCTTTAGCCACGACTGCTCTTTCCCTTAAAGCCAAATAAACCAAGTAGGTTAGGATTCAAAAAAGAAAAGGTCTTTTTTTTTTGTTGGTAGTATGACTCTTCGAAGAGAATCTGGGACAGGAGGTGGGAATGGAGGAAAAACAGATTTTTTTAATGGGGGCAGGGAAATATTTTCTGCCCCAATAAACCTAATTAAGTTTGCAAGCAGGGCTGGGAGGACTGAAATTTCTTCACGCTACTCTGTCTGTTTGTGTTTGATATAGTACATCTTCCCAGGTCTCTAACTATGCCCCAGGCATTAGGGTGTCTGGCACTGGATTAAATAGCACCCTGGCCACTTATAGTAAGTAGAATGAGGCGAGAGACAGTCACTATATCTACGCACTAGAAGCTTGGTAACTTTGTTTAAACTGCCTCAAACACTGTCCTCTAACAAGTGCACTGCCAAGCTAAAATGGCTCATTAGCCTCTACTTTTCCTGTCGGAAGCAGCAGCCCAATTTGACAATTTACATTCATATCATTCCTGGGATAAATGTAGAGGTAAAAAAATGAAAAATGTTCTCAATTTTGTCAAATATATTCCTTAAAACATTTGGCTATTTCAAATTTTAAGTTAAATCCCAATTACCACTTAACCCACAAAAATAGAGCCCTTATGGATTCTCAGACCACTATTAACGGTCTATGAAGACTCAGATTCCAAGAGACCAAAACATTGGCAAATGTACTTTGTTAAGTGCATACACACAGGGCTGGGAAGGTGGCTCAGTGGTAGAGTACTTGCCTTGCTTGCATGAGGCCCTGGGTTCGATTCCTCAGCACCACATAAGCAGGAAAAAAAAAAAAGGCCAGAAGTGGTGCTGTGACTCAAGTGGTAGAGCACTAGCCTTGAGCTGAAGAGCTGAGGGACTGCGCCCAGGCCCAGAGTTTAGGCCCCATAACCGCCCCCCCCCCCAAAAAAAAGGTTAAAAAAAAAAGGTTAAGTACATATACACATACATATGCATACACAGACACACACATGTATTTATGTGTGTATGTATGTATAAAAGTGAGAGGAGTAGACTCAATCATGGTACTCAGGAGGTAGAGGCAAGAGGATCATGATTTTAAGGCCAGCTTTATCTTTTTTGCAGGGTGGAACCAAAAACATATAATAAAGACTTCGTAGGTCTTTGTAACATTGTGCCAATTTTAATTCCCTCCCTGGACAATATTTTAAAAACAGATTTACAGAATTTATGGTTTGAAAGTATGTAAGACATTAATTATTAGTGATCAAAAACAGAAAACCTTGACACACATGGTTCATGCCTGTAATCCTAGTCATAAGGAGGCTAAGATGTGGGCTGTCAAAGTTCCAGCCAAGGTGGAAAAGTTCACTAGACAGTATCTCCAAAAAACTAGCAAAAGGCAAGGCTAAAAGGAGTAGCCTAAGTGGTAGAGAGTCAGCCTAGCAAGCAAGCACAAGGCCCTGAGTTCAAACTCCAGAACTGCCAAAAAACAGAAAATAGCCTTGATCAACTGAAAACAAGTCAGACTAGCCTACTGACCTTTGCTATGGTTCTCCTTCCTCCACCTACCCAGCAGTCACATTCCTCAAATACCTATTGCTTTCTGACCATCTACTTATTCCAAAAGTCAAGAAACTCCCTATAGACAGACCTATACTGATGAAAAAATTTCATACCATATGCCAACTCAGAAGCTGAAGACAACTTTTTCTTCTTAGCAGTACTGATGCCTCATACTTGCAGGCAAACACTTAAGCCCCAGCCATAAAGCTAACTAATTTCTAACTCAGTATCACTATCCTCCTAGTTCATCAAACAAAATTTCAATCCATTAATTACATAATACTTCTCTTCCAACAAAATCTCCCAAACCTCCTCACCATGTGCCCTAGAACAAAGCAAGCAACCTCTACAATCTCAGTTTCTTCATAGAATAAACTGTGACCTCTTGGCTAAAACTTGGTTCTCCTCAAATGCTGGTTTTTTGTACTGATCTTTGGAATGGAAACCACCCTTTCTCCTAAACACCAACATTCTTAGAGTTCAGAAGGAAGTCGATCATTTTCTCAACTTCCCTTAAAATCCAAATAAGCAGTACACACACACACAAACATGCTCAACTTCAGCCACAAGGAAATGAGGAGGGTTAGAAGGAAAGAAGAAGACACACAGTATGGAAAATGCTATAAAATGCAAGTAGGTATTCATATTAAGTACCTGGAACCCCAATGCCCTGCTGGGAAGAATATAAATACAACCACCGCAAAAAACT
This sequence comes from Dipodomys spectabilis, assembly GCF_019054845.1. Taxonomy (NCBI): domain Eukaryota; kingdom Metazoa; phylum Chordata; class Mammalia; order Rodentia; family Heteromyidae; genus Dipodomys; species Dipodomys spectabilis. The sequence goes on along the minus strand of NW_024870753.1, from coordinate 7,781,030 downwards.
GTCTGGCAGTATCAACTAAATCTCATCAACAACTGTACACCTAGGAAGAAATGCATACAGGTCCACAAATGTTCCTAAACTGCACTACTAACCATAGTGCAACCAGTAACCACTACCTCAAGGTCCATATAGACTCTGAGGTATAGTCATATTAGAATATTAATCAACAGTGAATTAATTAATGGCAATTCAGAACAAGAGACATAAATGTCACATCAAGAGAAAGATTCTAGATTTCAAGACAGCATATTCTGTATGACATTATTCATAAGAAGAAAAGCCATCAAAAGTTAAATCCATTCTTACCATATAGAACCTGCGATCATAGATCTCCAGTGATCTAAAAACCTGCATCTCCCAAAAGACTATCCATAGAGATATATAGCAGCTTTTCTCACAACTGTTAAAGACTGGAAGAAATTAAGATAACTGCTAATAGAGGAAAAACAAACTGTAATTCATTCATACAATGGAAGACAATATAAAAATAATGTACTATTAATTCACACATCAAGGAAGAATCCTAAGTGCATTCCGCTATGTTAAAGAAACTGCATGCAAATCCAGTGATGTCACCTCATTTATATGATGCTCTGGAAAATGCAAAAGTATAGAAAGAAAACAGATGAGTAGTTGCTAGGAACTAGGAGTAAGAGGGAACAGTTGCTTACAAACTCAATACACGAAGTGGCTGATTACAAATGGGACCACTTAGAGCACAGAATCTGCTCTGTACAGCACTACAGTGAATACATGATTCTGTGCATTTCTCCAAACTTCAATTAATGCTAAGCAAAGAATATAATAGCATAACAAATAACATAAACGAAAATGCAATGGGATAAATGACTCAACCACATTATAAATATGACCTAACTGCACTGAAGGAATGATTTTTTAAAAATCTGACTGATTTATTAGAGTTTTGACTTGAAATTTTAAAGCTAATGACAAATGGAACCACATATACACACTGTACTCCAATTGGAAATTTTACTTTGCACAGGGTAAAGGGTAAGAATTCTGGAACTGCTTTTCATGGGGTTGAATAAATAAGTGATGGACAATGGGTGGATAAAGTCATGTTTCTCATTGTCAGGGAAGTCAGAGATAAACAAGGAAAGAAGACTAGAGCAAATCCTGTGGTACTGGACTGAAATCAGTACAGACTCATGGTTAAGTTCACACACACACACACACACACACACACACACACACACACACACACACAAACTAGTAGAAACAGAAGCGACTGTAGATGTGGGTATGTACACTGGTTAGGATACATAAATGTATTACTAATTCTGTCCCTTGAAAAGGCCTAAAAGGCAAAAAGTATATTCAGTTTTTCAATAAAAGTAACTATATAGCTTCTTGAAGAAATGGCTGAATCCACAGCTGTGACAAAGCAATATTAATAACAGTCTATAGAGTTCCACAAAGTAAGGAAGTGCTCAAAACTCAAAAAAGTGGGGTATAAATGGGGGCGTGTCCCTTCCCAACAAGCAAGGCTGGAACCATCCAAGCACGAGTGCCAAAAAGTACAACTTACAAAGTATAAAACAAATGACTCCATACTGAATGAAGTGGCTGAGTAAATAAATGAAAAGACATAATCTTTGTGTTTGTTTCTGAGACAAGGTCTTGTGTGTAGCTCAGATTGGCCTGAAACTTCTGGAACTTACTGTGTAGCTCAAGCTAGCCTGGAATTTGAGATACTCCAGCATTAGCCTCATGAGGTATGCACTTCCACACCCAGGGGCATAAATCTTCCTTTCAGAAAAATGTTCAATCATGTAAGTCGATATTTGTCCCTTCCCAAAGTATAAGTCCAACTTAGTGACTTTTTTCTTTTTCTTTTTTTTTTAATTTTTTAAAATTTTTTTTGGAGGGAGGGTCCGGTCGTGGGGCCTGAACTCTGGGCCTGGGCACTGTCCCTCAGCTTTTCAGCGCAAGGCTAGCGCTCTACCGCTTGAGCCACAGAGCCACTTCCGGCTTTTTTCTTTTTGCTTATGTGGCGCTTGCAAGGCAAGCGCTCTACCACTGAGCCACCTTCCCAGCCCTTAGTGACTTTTTTCTTTCTTTCTCTTTCTTTCTCTCTCTTTCTTTCTTTCTTTTGCTCTTTCTTTCTTTCTTTCTTTCTAATTAAAGATAAAGGGAATGGACCCAGGTAGCTAGAATATGAACAGTTGATAAACTGACCAACTTCATTAACTTTCTACTTAAAATATTAAATTCAGTGGGTCCTAGTGACTCACACCTGTGAATGTAGTTACTCAGGAGGCTGGGATCTGAGGATCCTGATTCAAAGCCAGCCTGGGCAGGAAAGTCCGTGAGACTCTTATCTCCAATGAACCACTAGAAAACCAGAAGTGGAGATACGGCTCAAAGTGGTAGAGCTCTAACCTTGAGCTGAAGAGCTCGGAGACAATGTCCAGGCCTTAAGTTCAAGCCCCCAAGCCAACAAAAATTAAAAATAAAATAAATTCTGAACTGTCCCATTAAAAAAAAAAAATCTTTCAAATTCCAGAAGCAAACCTTAATTTTAAAATAAAATATTAAAGGCTAAACATTTAAATTTTTAATGACCTATATATCAGTATAACTGACTTCAAAATATAAGGCCTAAGCAATTATCACAGCAATTCACCTAAGTATGACATTTCAATAGAAACCCCACTTTGGCCAAGTGTTCAAGGCCATCATCAACATCAAGTCTCACACGCTGCTAAGGTATGCACCTTACACACAAATCCTGTATGTATGTACAGTATGTACTCTCACATGAGGCAAAGGGAAAGCCAACAACCCGTAACTCCAGTCTCCCTTCCCATCCTGCTCCTCTGCCTCTCCCTCCTTTCTTTTTGTGTTGTAAGTAATGTTAGGGATTGAACTCCACTTATTCTAAGCAAGCGCTTAACCATGAGCAAAGCTCTTTGCCCGGCCAGTAACTCCAGTCTAATTTAGGAGAAAAACACTACACAAATCTTAATTTGGGTCATCCTGCAAACAGACTGAACCAGTACTGCTCAGAACGGTCAAGACCATCAAAAACAAGGAAGTCTAAGAACTGTTACAGCCAAGAATCTCAGAGACTTGACTAGCCAGAATAGAGAATTATGGGACAGAAAAAGGAATTATGGGACAGAAAAAGGATAAGTTAAAAAAAAGAAAAAAGAAAAAACAAGAAAATCTGAATATGTTATGGACTTTAGCTAAGAATGTTAACATTTATTTATTATAATAAATGTACCGGGCTGGGAAGGTGGCTCAGTGGTAGAGCGCTTGCCTTGCATGTCCGAGATCCTGGGTTCGATTCCTCAGCACCACATAAGCAAAAAAGAAAAAAGCCGGAAGTGGCACTGTGGCTCAAGTGGTAGAACGCTAGCCTTAAGCTGAAGAGCTGAGGGACAGTGCCCAGGCCCAGAGTTCAGGCCCCACGACTGGATCCAATAAACAAACAAATAAATACATACATACATACATGTACCATATCAATGTAATGTGTTTTTTGTTCTTTTTTTCTTTTTTTGTTTGTCATGGGGCTTGAACTCCGGGCCTGGGCGCTGTCCCTTAGCTCTTCAACTCAAGGCTAGCACTCTACCACTTGAGCCACAGCACCACTCCCAGCTTTTTCTGCTTATGTGGTGCTGAGGAATTGAACCCAGGGCCTCATGCATGCAAGGCAAGCACTCTACCACTGAGCCACCTTCCCAGCCCCCAATATGTAATGTGTTTAAATAAAAAAGGAACCTTAGTGAAAGTATATACTATGCCCTAAGTTTTCAATTTGTCTGTAAATCTAATCCTTCCTAAAATACAAGCCTTTAAAAAAAATCAGGTAAGGGAGCACATCTCATCTCAGGACTTTAGAATATAAGTTTTAAAAAAGGAAGTTTATGGTGGGGGGTACGGGGAACTGTTGGCTCACACCTATAATCCTTGCTACTCAGGAAGCTGAGATCTGAGGATCAGGGTTCAAAGCCAGTCTTGACCAGAAAGTCCCCATGAGACTCATCTCCAATTAACCACCAGAAAACAGGAAGTGGTGTTGTGGCTCAAGTGGTAGAGCACTTGCCTTGAGCTGAAGAGCTGCGGGACAGCGCCCAGTCTCAGAGTTCAAGCCTCATAATCCAAAAAAAAAAAAGGAAGTTTATAAAGGGGAAAGAGTGAAGCAAACAAGACTAGTTTAAAGACTACCATAACTCTGACTCAAAAATATAAAGCTTTATTTTTAAGCCAGGTACCAATGGTTCATGCCTGTAATCCTAGCTACAAGGAGGCAAAGATCTAGGAATCACAGGTCAAAAGCCAGGCTGGGCAGGAAAGTCTGTAAGACTCTTACCTCCACTAAACTACCAAAAAGCCACAAGTGGCTTTACTCAAGTGGTAGAGCCTTGAGTAAAAGAAGCTCAGGGACAATGCCCAGGCCCTGTCCCAGGCACAAGTCCCAGGACCAGTACAAAGTACATAATGGAAAAGGAGAAAGTATTAAAGAGGAAGGTCAAGAAGATGATCTGATAGGGATGTTAAAAATACTCTTGCCACTGCTTACACAGCTGTACTTGTATTTTGACGTCAATCTTGAGGCTCCCACAGAATACAGCAACAATTCACCCTTTGGTGTTTGCTGTATAAGTTTCAAAGTAAAATCAATTGTTAAGGAATGTTCAGTTTCCATGATGAGAAGACTAATTCTGCCTAACACCTGAGACCCTCAGTGAGAGGGTACATACAGAAAAGATCATTCTGAGGAAGTATATTTGAGTTTAAACTGTCTTCTTTCTTGACTCTGTAAGCCATTTATCTTCTTTTTGTTAATCTTTTCCAAGGGAAATACCATTCTCTCAGTTCTTTTACAAGTCTGAAAAAGACTGGTGGGTAGAAGCAAATTATTACTGAACCCTTCTAAAAGGAATATCCCAAAACAAAATTTCTCTTCTAAGACAAGTGTAGATATCCAAAAGCTTTTGAAATTTCAAGGTATAGAAAGTCTATATATTGAATAGTAGGTATAAATTAGAAGGTAGTCATTTGATTTGCACCCCTAATATTTACAACTCTGTAATCAGTTATTCATAAAGATTTTTTGTTGTTGTTGAAATATATGAATTTAGGTTGATACATTTATTATGTATTTGTGACTTTTTAAGTATAGAAACAAGGCTGTTTCTTTAAGTGAGCTAATGGCAAATGCCTCGTGATCTTTCTTACACAAACTATCCTAAAATATACCACCTATGATTTATTTCCTGTTTTAGTTTCCTTAGTGTAGAAAACAATAGACACTCATAAAAATCTAGACTATATATTTCCCCCAAAGTTAGCCATTGTTTTTTTTTATTGCTATGTATTTTGACATAGGGTTCTACTTATATTTCTAAAGCACATAAACTCAGTTTCCATAAAAATAATTTTTATTTTTGTTCTCATATATCATCAGTTTTCACAATATGAATTAAAACTCTCTCATTCTAATACAAGTACAACAGGTTAGGATTACATAATCAACTGAAGTAGAAGTCTTCTGAGTGTCTTTTACAAAGTAGCTTGCTAGACATAAGCATTTAACCCACTGTAGGTAAAAGGCATGATCTATAACCAAATTGAGTAAATCCATTAGACTTATATTAGCTAAGTAATTTCAGCCACTGTTTCTCTTCTTCTTACTTCTTAAATATATTGGATGCTTCCTCCAAGATTTGAGAAAGATTACTACCCACCATTGATGTTAAAGGACTGCATAAATTCCTAAATTATCATTCATATCTATCATGCTGCCTCCAATAGCTCCTTAGATGTATGCAGCCACCTAGAGATACTCCAAACTTCTATTTTAATACCAAGAATGACACTCTTATTTGGCACTTTTGCTGTATCTCTAACACCATTATTTGAATCATTTTTGTTAGCTATTTCAGCTCAAAACACTTATTACAAACCTTATGAAAGTACTTCCCACCTCAGCTTGAAAACTGAAGCTATATATATAGTTTGGCAGAAAGAATGGAAAACTCTTCACACATCCATTTGAGCTTCAGGAAGAATTTCAAGTATTTCTGGATGACATCTTTAATTTATAAGATTATATGCATTACAGAGATAGCTTTATAAATAAGCATATCTTAACAAATTTGTCTGCCTATTGTGAACAACTTAATTTTTCCTTACAAGTACTCTATGTACAAAACAAGGTGAATAAAGATCCTAAAGATTGTTTTTAGGTTTCTTTTTAGAACAAAAGTCTTGTTTTGTTTTTTTCATGTTTAACCATAGACCAATGTAGACTGTTACCTCTATTGCAATCTTCCAATTACAAAGACTTACAGTTAAAATTACCGGGGCTTACCACCATCAAAACTTAAAAGTGAGCTGGTCACTGGTGGTTCACACCTGTAATCCTAGCTACTCAGGAAGCTGAGATCTGAGGATCGTGGTTCAAAGCCAACCTAAGCAGTAAAGTCTGTGAGACTCTTATCTCCTGGAATTGGCATTGTAGATCAAAGTAGTAGAGTGCTAACCTTAAACAAAAAGAGCACAGGAATAGTGCCCAGCCCTGATTTCAAGCCCCACAGCCAACCAAAAAAATTTTTAAACTAAAACTGTCTAATGATCATAAATCACACATACTTGTGATGGGCAGACTCCAAAATAACCCCATGACTCTTGCCTCCTGGTATTTATGCCCTGGTACAGTTAGTTCTCTCCCACAGTGAACAGAATATTATGGAAGTAATAGTGTGATTTCTGAGGTCAGCTCACAAAAGTTATTACAGCCTCCAACTTACCCTCAATGATCACTCTCTAGGCAAAGCCAAGACCTCCTATCAATGACCAGTGCAGGGCTGGGAAGGTGGCTCATTGGTAGAGTGCTTGCCTTGCATGCCTGAGGCATGGGTTCGATTCCTCAGCACCACATAAGCAGAAAAAGCTGGGAGTGGTGCTGTGGCTCAAGTGGTAGAGTGCTAGCCTTGAGCTGAAGAGCTGAGGGACAATACCCAAGCCCAGAGTTAGGCCCCATGACCAACACCAAAAATAAATAAGTAAATAAAAAAAATCAATGACCAATGCAGACATCTTGAAATGGACCCATTAGCTTCAGCAAAGCTTTCAGTAAATGAAGCTCTTACTAGAAAAGGGATCAGCAGCAACTGAGGAACTCGATTGTTACCTTCTTTATGGTTAACTAATTTAAATGTAAATAGCCACGGTTCTTGGGGCCTCTGTACTAGTCAGTAAAAGTTTACTATTTTGAGCTAATCTATTGCATAGTAACAGGGAACTAAAGGACCTGAAATCTTTCTACCTCGATTCTTCTTCCTCCATTTATCCAGTCTACCAAACAAAACCAACAAAATCAAACCAAGCCCTACCTCTTCCTCCTTACATAATAGTTCTAGTCACTTCTTCTTTTGCTTTTTTTTTTTTTTTTTTTGGGGGGGGGGGTCTGGTCATGGGGCTTGAACTCTGGGCCTAGGCTTTGTCCCTCAGCTCTTCAGCTCAAGGCTAGCGCTCTACCACTTGAGCCACAGCGTCACTTCCGGCTTTTTTCTTTTTGCTTATGTGGTGCTGAGGAATCGAATCCAGGGCCTCAGGCATGCAAGGCAAGCGCTCTACCACTGAGCCACCTTCCCAGCCCCACTTCCTCTTTTATAAATACATTGCTACCTTCAGCTTGACTTCATTTTTCATCTGGATTACTGAAAAATCTCCTTATCAGTCCCTCCATCCCTGAAACCCCTTAAGCGAATCCTTTCTTCACACGGCCACCCGAATGACCCTTCCAGTGTAACTCCGGTCTTACAACCTTCCTATTTAAAGGCATCAGTGCCTCCCGCAATCCAGAGGTTAAAAACCTCAACTCTTCAGAATGACCTAAAAGGCCCTTTACGATCTAGGCCACGGCTCACTCTAACTGCACCAACTGCCGGCCCAGGACCAACCTCCAGGCTTTGCCACAGCGAACTGTATGAAGTTCCTAGAAAGTGTGACCTGTTTCACCTTGTGTCTTCACTCAGAATATTCCTTTTAAATGTTCTTCTACCCTTCACCTGTCTGGCAGCTCTATCTCACCTCTCAGGATTCCACAGAAAGACTGATCTCACCTGTGAAGCACAAAGTACTGACTCTTCTCTTTTGAAAAGCTGTCTATATCAGACTAGAAGACAGAAATAGTAGCTGATTCAACTCAATAAATGTATTTAGGGTAGAGAGATTAAAGGTTTGGTTACTACCACTTAGGCAGGTAAAGAAAGGGTGAGTAAAATCAAAGTAGGTGAAATAATTTTTGCTAGGCTGCTCTAAACAAAAACAACTAATCCAGGATGACTGAAGATATTTAGTACATGGTCTAAAATGATATGGCAGGACAAAGGGAATTTGGTTGACAATTGCAAGGTTAGGAAGAGCAGAGGCCCTAGATAAAGATAGGAGAGATTGTAAGTCTGGTAATGATAATGAAGGCAAAGAGTACAGTTAAGAGGGTAGGGAGAAAGAAAGTATAGGAGAAGGTAAGACAAAGATTACACAGAAATTTGAAAATAGAATCCTTCCAAGATCTCATATAGAGTCATATTGATAGATAGCTCCAAGGATAAATTATATGAAAATGCAAATTTGGGAGCTTTGACTAATAAAATGGATTAGATCATTTAGAATAATAAATCTGATTTCTCTCTTAACTAATAAAATCAAAGTCTGAGAGTTACTAATTTAATTGTACAATACATCTTCTGCTTTGAATCTGTGGATGTAGGGCTCATAAGACAAAGAAAAATTACCCTCCTAACAAAGTGTCCTGAATGTTCTGTAGAACACAACTTAGAAATTACTGCTCCAGCTGATTTTAAAATACAAGAGACTAAATAATCTTCTTTGGCTACACTATCTTACTTGAATCCTTATACTTTCTACTTGTGTTGATATATTTCACACACACAAAGATAACTATGGGTTGGAGACATGACTCAAGAGATAAGAGTGCCTGCCTAGCAGGAGCTAAGCCCTGAGTTCAACCCAAGTATCATTGGGATGGAAGGGGGGGAAAAGCAAAGACAACTACCAACAATTGTGTTCAGCAGCAAATACAGTAAACCAAGAGGTGAAAGATCTGAATATAAACTTTATTCCAAAATTCTCCTGGCTGGGAAATACTGAAACAGTCAATTCATGTCCTGGAATTAAGTTTTTCTCTCATATGTAAAACAGGAATGACATGCCTCAATGGGTTTTTATGCATATCAACTATAATATCTATAAAGGATCCAGGATATTGTGGGGGAGGGGTTAATACGTGAAAGCCAGTTGCTGTTACTAAATGAATAGTTGTAAAAGCATAGTGAATGCAAATATAAACAATTCTGCTATCTTAAAACTAAACACATGAAAGTGACAAAGATAAAAAATAGAAATACAGTATTTACCTGAAAAAAAAAATGCTATTCGTGCAATAACATCTTAAAGCATGGATAAATGCAGCCATGATAATCAAAATTATTATTTCTCAATTGTGAAGTGTTTACTTCCTCAGTATTTTTTCCAATTTGACTTTTAAAACTTCATCTGCCCTTGAAGACAACAGAACATTCTCCAGATTATATTGATAACAATACATTTTTCAAGTTGAATAAGCAGAAGTCGCCTTGCTATGTAAGGCAGTAACTCTGCTAAAATGAGATATGGTAAATATTTATTCAAAATTAGCAGACCTTTACTCCACAGGGAGGCTGCAAGCATGGGAAAACACAGCTTCCCAGCACTCAACAAAGCGGATGTCTGGAGACCTCCCCAAAGGCTACAAGTCTCTGTATCCCTAAGAATGCTTAGAAGAGCACTGCCTACTGCCTGGAGCCTCTCCTTAAGTCTTAAGCCTAGGTCTGCACATAGGAACATCGAGACCTATTGGACTTGTTTTAAGGAGGAAAATGATAAAGGAGGTGAAATTGGTTGCGATACCTTTTGTACATATGTGAAAATGTCACATGAAACTTCCCCTCATATAACTAATGTGTGTTAAGCACTGGTGGCTCATGCATTAGTCCTAGCTACTAGAAGGCTGAGATCTGAGGATTAGGGATTTAAGTTCAAACCAAACCAGTCCATGAGACTCAATCATCAAAAAAGCAGAAGTGGAACTGTGGCTCAAATGGTACAGTATCATCCTCAAGCAAAAACAAGACAAAAAAAAAAAAAAAAAAACTAAAGAATATCACCCAGGTCCAGAGTTCAAGCACCAGTAACCAGAAATACATACATACAAACATACACACATACATACATACATACAGCAAGCCTGGTAAAATTGTCAAGTAACAACTACTTCAATAAAAAGGTGTAGACAGCATATACCTAAGTAACTCTCTAAGTTAAGACATAAAACATTGCTACACTACATTACCAAAGAATTACCAGAGAAGGTTTTGTTTTGGTCTTAAATATTAAGTGTAGTAACATTCTGTCCAACGTGCTACAAAGTTTCATAAAATCACTTAAAAAAGAAGACATGAAGATTCAAAGTAACACTTAAAAAAGAAGACATGAAGATTCAAAGTAACAAAGTAGATTTCTCAAAAGAGAAATCTACAGCTACAGTGAAAGGGACAATTACTTATTTAAAATATAAACTAAATAATAAAAGGGAAGATTATTCTAAAAAGACATTTTTCTTAATGCATATTTTCTCCATTGCTAGTCTAGAGAGAAAAGTGTGTGAGACACCATCTCCAGTTAACCAGCAAATAGCAGGGCTGGAGACATGGCTCAGTGGTAGAGCTAGAGAGTTAAAGCCCTAGTATTTGCCAAAAAGAAAAGGGGGGAGGGATAAAATTATAAAATTATAATATGGCAACAATAATAGACTTGTGTTGAAGACAAAATGGGTTTTATCCTGGGTTTTTATCCTACTGGTTAAAAAGATCAAAATAAGCTAATCAATATAAACAGAACTGAGACCATTAGTTCACAAAAATTTTTTAAACTTCACTTGGAGTTGTATCTCAACTTCTGTTTATAAACTATCTTGAAGCTCTAAGTAAGTTAGTGAACCTTTTTGAGCTTTATTACCCCCTCCCCTTTTCTTAATGGGAAAAATATTTACTTGCTTTGTTGAGAAGATTAAAAAAGACAAAGCATAGAAGGAGCTAGGACAGGGCCCACTATGTATTATGTACTTAATAAATAGAAGGTTCTTTTCTACAGCTGAGACCACATTTATCTATTAGTAAATGTTCATTTTCACTCACATCTTGCTGCCTTTAATTGAATAGAGGAATAGGTCATCATGATTTAAACATTATCTTACTAATCAAACCACTGTGCCTTTACTGACCAAATTATTGCCATATTTACATATTCACCGAATGCACAATATAAAGGCTTAAAAAAACTGCTTTCAAAGAGTCAATGAGATTCTCCTTCCAAAAAGTGAATGCAACAAAATCTAATTCATACAGTGGTGATTTCTGCTACCAAAAAGCCATGAAGTCCTAATTCCACTACACCAACACCATTCTAGTTCCATTTCAGTTTAGGTAGCTTACTAAAATGCAATGAAACTTAAAATAACTTAAAAGGAAAATAAAAGGACAGTATGTGATAGGAAGTAAATGTATTAAGTTTCTAATCTGGAACATAAAATCATGATTAGTCAGTTATAATTTCAGACCACGGCTTCCCAAATATAAAAATGACTTCTAGAGCCTTAATATTCAGCACCAACCCATAAATGACATGCTTGCAAATAAAGTTCTTAATTTACAGATATAACAAGACCTTAAAATAAACTTTCCAGGGGCTGGGAAGGTGACTCAGTGGTACAATACTTGCCTCACATGCATGAGGTCCTGGGTTGGATTCCTCAGCACCACATAAACAGAAAAGACTGGAAGTGGTACTGTGGCTCAAATGGTAGAGTGTTAGCCTCGAGCTGAAGAGCTCAGGGACAGCGCCCAGGCCTTGAGTTCAAGCCCCACGACTGACAAAAAAAAAAAAAAAACACCTTCCATAACAATGACCTACGCAGAGTAGGCATTCAACATTTACTGATGCCAGGTGCTGGTGTTTCATGTCTGTAATCCTAGCTATTCAGGAGCCTGAGATCTGAAGATGGTTCTTCAAAATCAGGACAGGAAAGTCCACGAGACTCTTATCTCAATTAACCAACAGAAAACCAGAAGTATAGCTGCAGATCATGCGGATCAAAGTGGCAGAGCACTAGCCTTAAACAAAAAGAGCTCAGGGCCCTGAGTTCAAGCCCCATGAGCATAAAAAAAAAATACTGAATAAATGAATAAACAAATGAACTAATGTTGATAAACACAGAACAACACAGATTCTAAGGGATCAACCACAGATTTAAAAGTTCACTGCTGAGCACAGTGGGATGGCCCACACCTATAGTCCCAGCACCTAGGAGGCTAAGACCGGAGGATGTTAAGTTTGAGGCCAACCTGAGCACCCAGCCAGCCCAGGCTTGAGAAAAAAAAAAGTGGCTGCTCATCTTATACATCTTATCTATGTATTTTATTGAGATCTTATACCATTTTACAGTCTGAATTGAAATTAGTCTTTTAACATTTCGCTGTCCAAAAAGAAATGCACTCTTAACCTCTCTTTATTATTTTTTTTGGAGGAGGGGGGGGTCCGGTCATGGGGCTTGAACTCTGGGCCTGGGCGCTGTCCCTCAGCTCTTCAGCTCAAGGCTAGCGCTCTACCACTTGAGCCACGGCGCCACTTCCAGCTTTCTTTTTTTGCTTATGTGGTGCTAAGGAATCGAACCCAGGGCCTCATGCATGCAAGGCAAGCACTCTACCACTGAGCCACCTTCCCAGCCCTTAACCTGTCTTAACTGCAACCTCTTTATAAAAAAAAAAAAAAAAAAAAATCTATCCATTTGTAAATACATCCTAATTCTAAAACGTATAATTTTAAATATAAAAGGAGTTATCTCAGTAAGGGAAAAAAAAAACAAGTTTATAGGGTTTAGAACAACAGCTAATGTCTGAGGTTTAAACACCACCAGCTATATAATCTACTGACCTTTTACTATGTGCTAGGTCCATAAATACATTCTCATTTAAACTTCACAACAAATCTTCCAAGTAAACATTACTCTCATTTTTACTGACAAGAAAATTAAACTGCTCCTTATTTACCATAACTAAGATATAGAACCAACCCAGATGCCCCTCAGTAGATGAATGGATCAAGAAAATGTGGTATATATACACAATGGAATTCTATGCCTCCATCAGAAAGAATGACATTGCCCCATTTGTTAGGAAATGGAAAGGCTTGGAAAAATTTATATTAAGTGAAGTAAGCCAGGCCCAAAGAAACATAGGTCCCATGGTTTCCCTTATTTGCAATAACTAGTATATGTCTGAGTCAAGCAGAAAAGGTCAGATAAGTTGATGTTAGGGAAATGAACCCTAAGATATGTATTCAAATGTTTTTTTTCTGTCATGCGATTGTTTCTAACACATTTATAAGATTATTTCTTTGTTGCTTTGTATGTCCCTCCCCCTGCTTTCACTGTATTTGATGTTGTTATAATTTGTGGAAGGGAAGGGAAAAAGCAAATCTTTTAAATAGGGATACAGGTGGACCCATTGCAACAATGAGACGTACAAGTCACTTGGTGGGGGGGGAGGTTTGGGGGGGAGAGGATAGGATGGGAAGGGGAAACAAAGGAGGAGGCTACAATGCTTAATAAGAAATGTACTCATTATCTTGCCCATGTAATTGTAACCCCTCTGTACAATATTTTCACAAAAAAAAAAAGAAAAGAAAAAAAAGGAGGAAAATAGAAAGCCTAAAATAACAAGGTAGAAATAAACATATGTATCTCAAAAAAAAAAAAAGAAAGAAAATTAAACTGCTGTTGAGAAAAGTAAATTTGCCTAAGATCTCCCTGCTAGTAATAAAATACACCCAAAATCCAAACTCCTCTCAATATCATCCTCAGTTCCTTCCACTTATTATTATATACATGGGTAAAACACACACATACATACACAAGCATACAAACACACATAAGCACACAAACACCAACACTGCACACATGCATGCACATTAAATTCAGGGCTGAAATATCTTTTCTTTTAAAAGTTACTTTTTGGTTGTTTTTTTGGCAGTACTAGGGTTAAAGTTGGCTTCTCCCTTACTAGACAGGTGCTCTTACCACTTGAGACACACACCCCAGCCCTATCTATGTAAGAGTCAGCTATCTCTGACAGAATACAGTTTCAAAGAGAAAAAAACCTACCAGCAGGGTAAAAAATACAATTACAAATATCCATCCATGTAATACCTGACTTAATTCCTATTTTTAGAAGCAGAACTGTACTCTGTATCCTGTTCAGTTACAATACCATGGTAAGGAGTTTCTTTCTTTGCTAATCACATCTAGGCAACACACCCAAATTACCCCTAAATACAGCCTCAAGAATTCTAATCACATAGGATTTCTGGGTAAATACAGTTAGCAAAAAACCACAAGTCTTATCCAAGCTGGCAACGTACAAGGTAAATCCAACTAAAATGCAATCCAAGTACTATAAAGGTACTAACAAACAATTATCTCTGAAAACCAATGCATTTAATTGTGATACAACAATAGACATGTTAACAATGGAAGTTATAGATTTGTTCTCCATTGGGAAAATTTACTTATTTATATTTAAAATCAACTACTGTCCCAAGGAACCAAATCCAGAAGTAATTAAATAGAAAGACAAAAATGAATTTAATTTTACTTACACCAATGAAAGCCATTTTTAACTTGTAGTTTTGTTTTTTTTTTTTTTGGGTCCGGTCGTGGGGCCTGAACTCTCCCTCAGCTCTTCAGCTCAAGGCCAGCACTCTACCACTTGAGCTACAGCGCCACTTCCGGCTTTTTTCTTTTTGCTTATGTGGTGCTGAGGAATCGAACCCAGGGCCTCATGCATGCAAGGCAAGCACTCTACCACTGAGCCACCTTCCCAGCCCTTTAACTTGTAGTTTTTATGAAAGTACTCTGAAGTGAGGTTAGCAATATAATTTAATTAGAGAAAATTAAAATTATTTGGATATTTATAAAGATTAATTGTCTCTATTTACAGTGATCAGAAGCCAATAAAATAAATAAAATTGACAGTGGTATTATACTTTCACCCTGTTATATATAAGAATTCACTCAACTGTAAACTCTTTTCTACCTCACCATAAAGAACATATATTCTATAAAGAATTTATGTCCCACTATTCCCCGAAAGGATGATCCTAGCTGGGCGACAGTAGCTCAAACCTATGATCCTGGCAGCTCAGGAGGCTAAGATCTGATCATTTTGATTTGAAATCAGCTAGGGCAGACAAATCCAAAAGACTATTATCTCCAACTAACCAGACAAAAGCAGGAAGTGGAGCTGTGACTCAAGTGGGACAGTGTGAACCTTGACCCAAAAAGCTCAGAGACAGTGCCCAGACCCTGAGTTCAAGCCCCAGACCTGGTACAGAAAAAGACCATCCTGGGCTGGGAAGGTGGCTCAGTGGTAGAGTGCTTGCCTTGCTTGCCTTGCCTTGCCTCATGCCCTGGGTTCAATTCCTCAGCACCATATAAGCAGAAAATGCCGGAAGTGGTGCTGTCGTTCAAGTAGTAAAGTGCTAACCTTGAGCTGAAGAGCTGAGGGACAGTGCCGAGGCCTAGAGTTCAGGCCCCATGACTGCTTAAAAAAAAAAAAAAAGGTTGGGCTGGGAAGGTGGCTCAGTGATAGAGTGCTTGCCTTGCATGCATGAGGCCCTGGGTTCAATTCCTCAGCACCACATAAGCAAAAAAGAAAAAAGCCAGAAGTGGCGCTGTGGCTCAAGTGGTAGAGTGCTAGCCTTGAGCTGAAGAGCTGAGGGACAGCGCCCAGGCCCAGAGTTCAAGCCCCATGACCGGACACCCCCCCCCCAAAAAAAAAAGAGAGAGAGAGACCATCCTACATTCATAACATGCCTCTTACTGATTATACTAGCATCTTGAGCTGTTATGGAGGCTTCAAGGCCCTCAGTTTAATTAACCTGAGCAGCTGAGTTGGCTTTAGTGATTTCTAAGCTAAAACCAGATAGATTCATTTACTTTCATATCATCACGGGGATGGCTTTAAAGACATGTAGATCCTTTCTCTGCACAACAAACAGTATAGGTGAACAGAGGATTTTTACAAGTGATTCTGAATTTCTTCTCCAGAGAAAATGACATTGCTAACCTCAAGCTCCCAGAAGACTTGGGAGCCATTAAAAGCTGGGATTCCTTTCAATTGGCAGGATTCCAACAGAAGCTCAGTGAGAAATGAACCCTCCTACAAATCAAATCTGTTGCAATGTTATTTTTTCCAGAGGTTAATTACCTGCTTCTGCTACACACACATAAGACACACACTAAAGTGGATTAGAGGAGAGGCTGGAAAGGTGGATGACATTCTGTTGCAAGCCTCCTCCAGAAATACTGGAAATGAAATCAAAACAAATCCTGGCTATCAAATTCTAAATATACTCCATGAACATCCTCTCCTACTCCATGCTTGTCAGTTCACAGTACTGTTATCTCAATCTACGTAGACAGTGAGAACTTACTTAAGTTATCATTTCAGACAAAGTTGCCATAACTTAGGAAAATAAACATGGATAAAAAATCAGGACATCCAGAAACTGCTTCAAAGTAAGTAAATAAGGAGGCAAGGGAAGGAAACATGAACCCAGACTGCCCATAATACATGGATCACACTGATGCTAATGAGAAGAACACAGAAGTTCAACATACTGATCTCTACTATTCTGTGGATCTGAAATTTCTCATTTAAAAAAGCAGAACTTTCACAGACTCAAAACAATCCATATGAAAAACATTCATTAAGCATCACCTGTAGTCGACTAGATACTTTTGTTCCTAATTATTCAACCTCTACTTTGCTTCCTGAAAAGGATTATACAGACTTACATGTTATCGTCACCTGCAGTGGGGGAAGGGGTATATTCTATCCCACTGACAAAGGCCACATGATTAGGTCTGGCCAATGTCCTCCAAGCCACTGTGGTGTGCACTATGACTGACTGAAAGCTTTAAGGGTCAGCCTATGTTTGCATCCGTTTTCTTGCCTTTTCCTTTGGCCACAATAGTGACATACACCAGACAGCAGATGCTTCCTTAGCCGGGATTCCAGTGTAAGACACAGGAAGCAATGGTATAGCCAATCAGGAGCTAACACTGAAATTCAAAGGTGGTGTTGCTATGCCAGTATAAAGAGCAAAACCTGACAGATATACCTACTACAGAGTAGATGCAAAAATAAATAAATAAATAGGCCAGTATATATTTCAATGTTTTGAAGAATCAGAGTACGGGTATAAGCAAGTAATCCCAGTACTTCAGAGGTGAAGGGAGAAGACTTAAGAGTTTGAGGCCAGCCTGGGTTATAGTCTATGCCCTTTTCCAAAAAAAGAAAAAGAGACCAGGCACTGGTGGCTCACACCTGTAATCCTGGCTGCTCAGGAGGCTGAGATCTGAGGATCGCAGTTCGAAGCCACCGCAGGCAGGAAAGTCCATGAGACTCTTATCTCCAATTAATTACAGAAAAATCTGGAAGTGGCTATAGTTAAAGTGGTAAAGTGCTGGCTTTGAGCAAAAAGGAGCTTGGGAACAGCACCTAAGCCCAAAGTTCAAGCTCCAGGACAGGCAATAAAAGAAAAAAAAAAAAGAAAAAGAGAAGAGAAGAAGGGAAAGAAAGAGGGAAGGAGAAGAAAAGGAGGGAGGAAAAAAGGGAGGAGTTTGAGTAAATAAAATTGTACTGTTACTAGGAGTTGAACTCAGGGTCTCAGGTTCCTGCTTAGCTTTTTTTTTAATTCTCTTTTTTCTTGCCAGTCCTGGGGCTTGAACTTGGAGCCTACATGTTGTCCCTGAGCTCCTTCTGCTCAAGACTGGCACTCTACCATTTGACCCACAGAGTCACTTACGGCTTTTTCTGTTTATGTGGTACTGAGGAATCAAACCCAGGGCTTTGTGTATGCCAGGCAAGCACTCTGCCTCTAAAGTCACACTCCAAGCCCCCTGCTTAGCTTTTTCATTAAAGGCTGGTGCTCTATCACTTGAGCCACACTTCCACTTCTGGCTATTTGTTAGTTAGCTGGAGATAAAGAGTCTAAGATTTTCTGCCTGAACTGACTTCCAACCATGATCCTCAGATCTCAGCCTCCTGCGAATATAGGATTATAGGCATGAGCCACAGATACCTGGCTAATCCAAAATAGTTTAACTATGGGTATCTCTCAGAAGAATGTCCAACAAATGGTGACTCTGTATGGACAGGGGTAAGATCAGAGCCTTTTTATAACATTAGTATGGTTTAAAGTGTGTGAGTGACCAAGCTCCATTATATTCAGACTGCTTTGTTAAATGTCTCTTCCTTTGTAGAACTACTTAAAGATCTAAAAACAGAGTAAAATAGGGCTGGGAAGGTGGCTCAGTGGTAGAGTGCTTGCCTTGCATGCATGAGGCCCTGGGTTCAATTCCTCAGCACTACATAAGCAGAAAAAAAGCAGGAAGTGATGTTGTGGCTCAAGTGGTAGAGTGCTAGCCTTGAGCTGAAGAGCTGAGGGACAGCGCCCAGGCCCAGAGTTCAGGCCCCACAACCGACAAAAAAAAAAAAAAGAGTAAAATAAAGTGTGTGTGTGTGTGTGCATGGGTGTTTCATCTGGACAACATTAGGGTAGTTGGATCATTTGGGCCACTTTTTTTTCTTTATCCTTTCCAAATTAAACAATAAAATATAACAAAGCAAAAATTGGCTGACAACTTAAATTTAAACACTACCAAAAACTATCACTCTACCATCAAAATATTCAGTTGCTTTTTTTAATGTCAAGTAATAAATGTGCAATTCTATTAGTTTGCTCATTTTTGGGTTTTATCAAAAATAGACGGGCTTGCTTATGCATAGTACAGCTATTGATCACAAAAGGCAGTTTCAGCTGGGCACTGGTGGCTCACGCCTGTAATCCTAGCTACTCAGGAGGCTGAGATCTGAGGATCATGGCTCCCCCAGCCAGGGGAAGAAAATCCGTGAGACCCTTATCACTAATAAACCACTCAGAAAACCCAAAGTGCTGCTGTGGCTCAAGTGGTAGAGCACTCATCTTGAGCTGAAGAGCTGAGGGATGTGCCCAGGCCCAGAGTTCAAGGCCCACGACTGGAAAAAAAAAAAAAAGGGAGTCTCTATTCATTATTTTAGTATTCCAGTTAAATAGATGAAGAAGCTCTAAGTAGTGCATTTGTGAACAGGTCTTTACCAGTACAACAGACAGAGCATCTACTACTAATTTACTGAAAGAGAATAATTTAAATAAAGAATTAGAAGAGGACAAAGTAAAAAAAAAAAATCTAACTTTGACTCTTGTAGTGATTAAATAATATTTTAATGGTTGCAGAAATCAAGTTCAGTAGAATAGCACTTGATCACATAAACATGCTTTTGCTTCAGCTAAACAGTATCTGAACACAGCAATAATCTCCAAGGAATATATTTGTACTTTTCATCCTAGGATCTCAAAGCAATCTACAAACATTAACTTAACCCTCTCCTACCTGAGAGGTGGACATTAGACAGCACTGTAACTATCTATCCTGCTGCTGTAAAACATTTAAGTAGCCTTTTAGTATTTACCCTGAGAAAAGTCTCACCCAAACAGCCAATAAAACAGGAAATAAGCTGACAGTGCATATGCTACCACCAATCTCCAAAAAGATCAGACCTTCACCCACAAGAACCACTTCCTCTGAGTAAACCACAGAGAGTATACTGGGCAAACCACAACCCAGACAGATCACCAGCCAGCATCTATGAGAGAACGTGGTTAAACACCTTCACAGATTTCCTATGTGTATTCATTCAAGTGTATTTGGGGGATATATTATGAGTCAAGACAACAACATATGGCCACTTTCTGTATTATGTGATCACTTTTAGACATAAATTCCTTAAGATTTTAATCAGGTCTGAGATTTGAGTATAATAATCTACATTTCCTGAATCTACTCCATACCTATGAAATTCTTTGAGTACATTAACTAAAACTCAGCACTTAAAATATTTAACCAAAACTGTAGTTTTACAAGTTATCCTTAAATGACTACAATATGCTTTTATAACGTCATAAGAAAAAAGTATGACAAGTAACTAATTGCAAGCACTAACTAAACTGGGTTTCCTTAGACTTTTTTTTTTTGAGATAGGGTCACTCTAGGTAGCCCAGTCTAATTTCAAACTCAAGATCCTTCTCCATCCACCTCCCAAGTGAAAGGATTACAGGTATGCGCCACCATCCCAACCTCTTACAGGTTTCTGATTTCCATGTGAATTGCTGTTCACAGTCCCAAGAAGGGAAACATTTTTTCACGGGTCATTATATTTGCTTGTCTCTAAACACTGGGAGGCCACTCAAGCCTGACACATGACTATGATTTATGGGAAAAACAACAACAACAACAACAACATAGGAGTCAGCATTTGAATTAGTGAAAGATCCTGTTTTTGGTATGAATTTAAACTGTCAGCTGCCCTGGTGCATGCTAATTCAATAAAATAAACTTAGTGTATTTCTTCTTTCACTAAAAGTCAACAATACATGCTTATGCAATTTGGACAAAGTGTCTGACCTTCGGCACAATCATGTAAACCTTCGCAGAATTAAAACTCTAAAAATTATTCTAGCCATCAGCTTCACTATTTTATAAACACCTTTCATATATGGCTATCTTGATATTCCAGCATTCTAAGTGGAAAAAGTAAAATGCTTTCAAATGGGCATGCTTCCAAAATTCTAAAATTACTGGTGAAATACCAAAGGAACAGTGAAATCTACTTACATACTTTTAAACTAAAAAGTTTCAAAGAAAAAGGTTAATTAAAAAGCTCTCTAATTGTATTTTATAATCATTTAAATAATACTTTCTTACTACCTCTTATCATTAGTAACAAGTTTTACACATACAACAGCAAGAAAGTAAGACAGTTTTTCAATTTTAACAATAGTTCATTTTACTAAGCAAAACAGGTCTATTTCTTTACACTACTATAAAGACATAGCAGGAGACGAACGAAAAGAAAGATGACATATAATTTAAGGTAACACACACTGAAAAACCACCAGAGGGAAAAAAGCATGGATCACAACATATTGCAACAGATATTTTACCTTACAGCTACAATCACTTATCTTCACTTAATTTATTTTGTCTTCCCTTCTGATTTTTAATCAGTAAAAGCTCCTGACATTTTGGATTTGTGTTTTATCTTCTGGCCACATAACTGAAATATTTATCATACTCAGGCATTACTGTGAAAAAAACTTTATAAGAAAGCCTCCATAGGGGCTGGGAAGGTGGCTCAGTGGTAGAGCGCTTGCCTTGCATGCCTGAGGCCCTGGGTTCGACTCCTCAGCACCACATAAGCAAAAAGAAAAAAGCCGGAAGTGGCGCTGTGGCTCAAGTGGCAGAGCGCTAGCCTTGAGCTGAAGAGCTGAGGGACAGCGCCCAGGCCAAGAGTTCAGGCCCCACGACCGGACCCAAAAAAAAAAAAAGAAGGCCTTCATAACTTAAGAAATTATTTCATTAGTTGATTTGGTATTTATGCTGACACAATGCTTGTGTCATGTAACTGTTACATTCAACATCCACTCTAAAAACTATGTAAAATAAAAGTGGAGCCAGGGACAGACTCAGTGGTAACTTGGCTAACATGTGTAAGGCCCTGGATTTGATCCCCAGCACTTCAAAATAAATAAATAAGAATGAATTTAAGTTGGGAGGCTCTTGCTACCTATAATCTGAATCACAGGAAAACTAAAGTTTGAACTTGTTTCTCTAAAATGAGTCCAGGGGTTGGGAAGGTAGCTCAGTGGTAGAGTGCATGCCTTGCAAGCCTGAGGCCCTGGGTTCGATTCCTCAGCACCACATAAACAGAAAAAGCCAGAAGTGGCGCTGTGGCTCCAGTGGTAGAGCACTAGCCTTGAGCTGAAGAGCTGAGGGACAGTGCCCAGACCAGAGTTCAGGCCCCATGACCAGCAAAAAAATAAAATAAAATGAGTCCAGATAGAATACACAATTATCAACTGCTGTATTGAGAGCAACTTGGAAGAAAGCTAGGAAAATATTAAGCAGGATGTTGATAGTTCGATCATGGGGCAACAGAAACCATAACAACTTGACTAAGCAAAAAGTAAAAGAGGAATGGAGCAGTGGTGGATAACCATCTGAGCTATTTAGAGTCATAGAAGCAAAAACTGGGAGGACAGCATTACAATGAGCTTGGTCCAGCAAGTACACAAAACAGGACAACTGAAAAGAAAAGTCTGAGGTAAAGACCAGGAAAAGCTTCCTGATTACAAGACCCATCAGGCTTGTTGTTCAGGCTCCAGGGGAAGTGACAGTATCTTTATCCTCCAGATTCATTTAAAGTTAGGGTAAGCATCTCATAGGAAAAAAATAATCCAACTCGGACTTGGTGAGGTTGAAAAATTACAAAAGAGAGAAAAATAACATACATAAAAAGACAACAATCAAAATAAAAACAGGAGGCCTTGAAAGCCAGAAAATCTAGATTAAAATATTGCATAAAGTGCTTGCCTAGCATGGGCCTCAGGGCCTGAGGCCGAGCTGCATCCTCAGCACTGGGAGAAAAAAAAAAAGCCTTGGGTTTGTCCTCTCCCATTTTATAATCTTGACTTAGTAATCCTGACAACTGTAAGTGGTGTTAAAGTGTAAAAATGACAGAAACACGGTCTGCCCTATCAAAGGATATCATGACACACTTCGGAGGAATTTACTCAAAAAGAAGCAAATATATATATATAGATAGATAGATATACATATAGATATACTTGCCAATTTAAAATTCTCAAAGGTACTATTTTGAAGACTCCTAATTATTAAAAGGGAAAGGGACATGTCTTCAAAACAAAGCTTTAAAATGTCTTCTAATCTATGTTTTAATACATTAAGACCAAATGAAGTTAAGCTATCTATTCCTGAAAATGTGGCATAGTCACATAAGCAATTCTATGATAAGAAAGTGTGTTTGACAGTACTAGGGAAGATCCCAGGGCCTCTAAAATGGTAAGAAAGTCCTCTGCCGCTGAGTTACACCCCTGGTCCTAGAAGAGGCATTTCTTTTTCTTTTGTGGGTCATGAGGCTTGAACTCTGGGCCTGAGCGCTGTCCCTCAGCTCTTCAGCTCAAGGCTAGCGTCTACCACTTGCACTACAGTGCCACTTCTGGTTTTCTGGTGGTTTATTGGAGATAAGAGTTTCACGGACTTTCTTGCTGGGTCTGGCTTTGAACCGTGATCCTCAGATCTCAGCCTCCTGAGTAGCTAGGATGACAGGTGTGAGCCACCAGCGCCCAGCATTTAAATGGTTCTCTGGAGGCAATATAGGGACTTTTTTGCATCTTGATTGCCTGATAACTATTAGAAATGCCTCTTCTAAGCCGGGCACCAGTGGCTCACGCCTGTAATCCTAGCTACTCAGGAGGCTGAGATCTAGGATCACCGTTCAAAGCCAGCCCGGGCAGAAAAGTCTGTGAGACTCTTATCTCCAATTAACCACTAGAAAACCGGAAGTGGTTCTGTGGCTCAAGCAGTAGAGTGCTTGCCTTGAGCTGAAGAGCCCAGGGATAGCACCCAGGCCCAGAGTTCAAGCCCCACGACCAACAACAACAACAAAAAAGAACCATTTAAATATCCTGCTGTTTTTGTGACCCACGCTGATTTGGGAAGCAATTCCTAGCCCTTCTTGATGACTCTGAGAAGAGACAACCACTTAGAGATTTATACAACTCTTTGCCAACGATGATAATCCTCCACAGAATAATATGGAAATCCACCATTTATGGTTCCACAAATACCTACCACCAAGTTCACTTTTGTGGAAAACTCAAACTTGTTTAAAAAAAAAAAAAGAAAAGAAAAAGCCTGCATTCACTCAGTGCCCCACACTGTGTGTTAACAATTGAAAGCAGCAGTGGTAAGTGGTATCCCCAGGTAATGATTTTTTGCAATGATTTCAAATACACTTCCTCTGTCATTTCCCTGAATAGGAACATTTTTCTAACTTCCTTTGGACTCTACCTGTTGAATCATGTGAAACTGTACGAGTGACTGCTCTATTGCATACCTATATGAATTAAGATTTTATACTGAACAATTTTTTAAAAGATGAAAGCAAAATAATGGCAAGATTATACTGTGATTCTTGTCCCCAATTTTCATTTTGCATTTATCAGTTGAATGGCTTTACAAGAAAATGCTACAATTAATGTCACCTTGCAGATGACTCGTGCAACCTTGAAAACAAACTGACATGAACTCTTCTTTTCTGCCCAAAAGCAACGTGGCAACATTTGAAGAAAAAAATGCCAGAAATGAAAATGCTAACTGCATATGAAGTTACAGGTTTCCATATTCAAAGAGTGTGCTTAAGTCAAACAAGATTAAAATTGGGTTCAATGCTAAGAAAACTGCAGTACATCCAAAGCTTTTATCTACAACGTAACAGCAAAATCTGGAAACCCTAGGCAAAGTAAAAGCCCATTTTCTTCTATGAACACCCCTGTAACTTTCTTGCCTGTACCTCCTCCCCAGTAAACTCAACTGTTACAGAAGCTAACGTGGAATTACTTGAGTTTGCTGAAGAGCATTCTCTCCTCTCTACCTCTCAGAAGAAATTCCAAATGTCACAGAAGCTAAACTCTAGGAACAGAAGAAGCCATGTAGGAGGATTGGAAACAATTAGGATATTATTTTAGGTCTGAATGCAACCAATGCATACTTAAGGACAGCATTTTTACTACTTTTCTAGTGATCATTCTCGACAGTGAAGTTAATCTCCTGGTCTCATCGAAGTGACAAAGCAAAAAACTGTAAAGTATCCATAAAACTACTTAAGACTTTTTAAAAAGCTGTATGACTACTGTGAACATACTGTAAGTTTTAGATCAAGAAAAAGGAGGAGGAGGAGGTGCGGGTGGTTGACCACCACCACCACGATCAAATAATCAAGGCTGAGCAGTACAAGCTTAAGGCAAGAGAAGGGAGCAAATGAATGTGTTAATTTAACTGCAAAATAATAACAGGATGTAACCAAGTTCGCAGTAACCAAAGTGACCAATCAGACCCTAAACATAGCTGAATTCCATCCCGGCCCCAGCACGTCCCTAACACAAGAATAAAACCCTTCTTATCTTGTTCAGCCATGTGTCGCCTGCCACAAACTGCAAAACAGAACAACGCCCAAAACCAGCTAAGTCTGATTTCAACTGAGGACAGGCTCTGTAGTCAGAAGCACCACAATGAAAGAACTCCAGTTCACACAGCTGGCCTAGTGGCTTTGCACTCTACAGAACAAAGCCATACCACATACAGTACTTCAAACTTGAAAGGATCTCTAAAAAGCTACTCTGGCACCATTAATTTGCCAATAGCCTTACATTCAGAAAAATATACCTACTGTGAAATGGAGTTACACATGGGAAGAAAGATGAGTAGGGAGGGCTGAGAGGAAGCTAGAAATTATCCTAGAAATTATATCCTAACACTCATAACCCTGTTAAGGCACACTGGTATGGAAATATTAAACCAGTACTTCCAGATTGCACCTCAACATATACTCACATCAGGAACAACTACTCTTTTTTTTTTTTTTTTTGGGTCCGGTCGTGGGGCCTGAACTCTGGGCCTGGGCGCTGTCCCTCAGCTCTTCAGCTCAAGGCTAGTGCTCTACCACTGGAGCCACAGCGCCACTTCTGGCTTTTTTCTTTTTGCTTATGTGGTGCTGAGGAATCAAACCCAGGGCCTCAGGCATGCAAGGCAAGCGCTCTACCACTGAGCCACCTTCCCAGCCCCCAGGAACAAGCTACTCTTAAAGAGAAATAGCTACTTTACAGAAAAGAAATGCTTAAAGAAAAATGATCCTCATAAAAATAAAAACCAGGGTTTGGGATCATGGCTCAAGTACAGTACCTGCCTAGCAAACATGGAGCTCTGAGTTCAAGCTAGCTCCATCACTGCCAAAAAATAAAAACTGAAAACATAACAATAATAAATTCCTAAGAAACAGATCTCAACAAAATTAAGTGACTTCTCTTTAACTTTCATTACGGGAGGAGGGAAGGAAGGAAGGAAGGAAGGAAGGAAGGAAGGAAGAGAGGGAGGGAGGGAGGGAGGGAGGGAGGGAGGGAGGGAAGGAAGGAAGGAAGGAAGGAAGGGAGGGAGGGAGGGAGGGAGGGAGGGGCAGAGGGGAGGGAGTGGAGGGAGGGGGGAGAAATGGGGAAGAGAGGGGGAGAGAGAGGGAAAGGGAGAGGGAGAGGAGGACAGAGGGGGGAGAGAGAGAGAGAGGAGTTAGACAGCATCTGAACCAATTCAAAAATATTAATCCCCAGTGCATTTTGCTGCTCAATCTTTCAATCAATGCTTGATGAAGAGCAGGTTCTCCATCAGTTGCAAGAGCTAATGCCTTTTTATTTGGTGGTCTTGCTTTAAATGGAATAGTTGCCTAATGTAACTAGGTAGAGGTTTCAACTGAGAAATTATCTTTTCAGCCTTACCCCACAAGATATTATTATAAACATTTAGTCAAACTGATTCCCTTCACCAATGTGAACTACTTTTTCCCAGCATTAAAAGCCACTATACAATACCTGACTTCATATAATGTACACTTACTGCTGTTGCATAAATATACGAATAAATCAAAGCCATTTTTCTTTTGGGGGGGCAAGTTTTCAATAATCACATTTTTATGCTAAACCATAAAAAGACTCAAATCTAAGTATTTTATTCCAACAGAAAGAAGAAGAAAATCCCTGAAATGCACAGCTGAAGAAAATCATTATTCAGATCTGAAAAGTCACATAGTGACTTTTGTGTGGAGTGAGCTGGTGCCCCTCACTTCTGTACGGTAAATCCAAGCATCTCAATGAAAATCAACACATCAGTTCCTAGGCAAGATTTCTTGCCTACAGGTTCAAGGGCACAAACTGAACAACCAGCAAAACCCTTGAAAGTGACTAATCAGGAGCCAAAGACCCTGAACAGAAAAAGAGGAGAGATCGGGAGGGGAACAAGGAAAGCACTGTATGACTCATGTGACATAGATCTTCAGAGAAGTTAAAAATCAGCTCACTGGAAATGAACAG
Organism: Dipodomys spectabilis; assembly: GCF_019054845.1. Lineage (NCBI taxonomy): Eukaryota > Metazoa > Chordata > Mammalia > Rodentia > Heteromyidae > Dipodomys > Dipodomys spectabilis. The sequence goes on along the minus strand of NW_024870753.1, from coordinate 7,753,829 downwards.
CCATTTCACAAAGTGTGTAAATAAAGGGTGACCATAAATCGTTTAAATATTTAATGGAATATTTTAGGTGAACACTCATGTGACACTGGAAAGCATCAACAGGAAGAGGAAGTTCTGCTTCTAAAGTAGCTGTTATGCTATGATAATGGAATTTGGCCCTTTTAAAATCAACAGTCTTTCACTTGGGTGAAACTCTCTTATTTGGAAATTAAGCTACTTTCCAAAGGAGCGCTTCTAGACTTTTCTTCAAAGGGCTTTGGCCTTGAAATTCAATTATTTTATCTGTTTTTTTTTAATGATGTAATAGTTTGAATGTTGACTTAAAATAATGTTAGCTGCCTAAAATTAGGGCCTAACATACAGCATCACGATTAAATTGAGAAATAAAGTGTGCTATAGAAACCATTACCCCTTTGCCACTTAAACCTATTCAATCGAATTAAGGAGAGGAAGGGAATCTACTTGTGGAGGCTGGAGGGGCTCCAAAGGCCCATGAACAAACATCGCCATGCCCCGCTAACTATCAAACCTTCCACCTGTTGGGCTGGGAAGGTGGCTCAGAGGTAGAGCACTTGCCTTGCATGCATGAGGCCCTGGGTTCGATTCCTCAGCACCACATAAGCAAAAAGAAAGAAGCTGGAAGTGGCGCTGTGGCTCAGGTGGTAGAGTGCTAGCCTTGAGCTGAAGAGCTGAGAGACAGTACCCAGGCCCAGAGTTCAGGCCCCACGACCGGACCCAAAAAAAAAAACAAAAAAAAAAAACCTTCCACCTGTCTTGCTTGAACCATTCTTACGGCTCCCATCCCCTAAATGCCAGTGTTTCTGAAGGATAAAATATTAAAATAGCATCATTAAAAGCAAGCAAGCTGATTTCCCCTCATTTCTTTCAGCTCCTGGAGACTGCCTGCAGCAAGAGCCTGTGATTTACTGGTAATGTCAACATTCGGGAAAATTATTAGATAATTAATAGACACTGTGCAGGTCGACACTTAACCGGGGAGATCAAATTCACAAAGCACCCAGCAGCAGCAGCAGGCTGAAACTTAAGTTCACAGACAGCAATCTCTGCAGTGTTCTCTAGAGAGAACTATCGCTGGACAGGAGGCAGCCCGCTGACACCCCGAAACCCACAAGACCAACTCAGCCACTGACCTTCACCCAAAATGACCTTCCCCAAGTCGAGTTACTTGGCCCTAATTCGCATTTGCAGACTGCACCCCCACAATCGTGCTTTTCCCCTATCTCTTCTCTGAAAACAGGGGCAACTTTTCTGGGAAGGAAAAAAAAAAAACAAAAACAAAAAGCACCACCAGCAGCAGCAAAACCACAGTTTCCAAACTGAAGCCCACCAGGTGCCTTGGCACCCCGGTTCCTGAGGCCTGTCAATGTCGCTGGGCGATCAGGCTGGGCAGGACCCAGCCGGCGGGGGGGAGGGGGGGGTGGAAGGGGGGACTTCGTACCCACCTGTCGGTGATAGTAGACTGTGTGCCACTCATTGGGGCCCTGGGCGCGAGGTCCTCCTCCTATCCAACTTGCATTTTACAGCAGCACCCCCACCCCACCCCCAGTCCTCTGGGATCAGGCCCAATTCCGGCAGGGACACAAAAGTCCAGCTCAAAACTCCATTCGGTCATCTAGAACATCCGACTGGAAAGGGAGGGGGCAAAAAAAGGGGGTGCGGGTGGAAGCGGGGCGAGCGATCTCCCCCTCCCAAAACAACCCGGAGAGTCGGCCGGAAGGAGAGCTCCGGAGCTGGCGCCGAGTCCTCCCGGGGAGAAAGAAGCCTCGGTGGCGGAGGGAGCCTGCGAGTCCGCGGGGCCGGGGCCGGGCCGGCGGGGTCCGCGCGGGGACCGCGTCCGCCCCCGGACCCGAGCCGCGGCGCCGGGCCTGGGTCCGCGCGGCTCTATCTGGCGCTGCCGCGGGCGGCGGGTGGCCGCAGCCTCGGCCGCGTCTCGGGCCGTCCCGTGCCGGGCTGGCGCCGCCCCATGTCGCCGGGCCCGCGGCCCCGCTGGTCGTCCTGGCCGCCCCCCTCCCCCGGGCTGCGGGCCGCGCGGCGGGCGCGGCGGGCAGGGTCGGCCCCGCGGCCCGCGCTGACAGGACCGGGTCGCTCAGCGCCGCGGGCGGCTCCGCATCCCGCGGGGGCCCGGACTCTTCCTCAGGCGGCGCGGGCGGCGGCGGCGGCGGCGGCGGCTCCGCCCCGACGCTCCGGGAGGCGGCGGCTCGGCGGGGAGCGGGACGTCCCGGTCCGATCCGGCCCGGTCTGGTCCGGCCTGGAAGCCCGGCGTGGAGAGCGGCAGCGGCGGGCGGCGACGAGCGCGGGGCCGGCGCCGGGTCCCGGGGGCCTCACGGGCGCGCGCGCAGGGCGGAGGCGGCGCCGGCGGGCGGGGGAGGGGAGGGGGAGGCGGGGAGGGGCGGGGCGGGCGGCCGCTGCGGGCCCGCGCGCGGGTTCCGGTTCCGGTTCTGCCTTCCCGGCCCCGGCGCGTCCCGGGCGCGCGAGCGGGCGGGCTCTCCCCTCCCCTCCGACGCCTTTTGGGGAGGGGGGACTCCTCCCTCGGACTCGGGGAGCCGCCTCACCCCGCCCGGATCCCTCCGCGGCGCCGCCCGCGCCCCGCGCCCGCCGCCCGCTCGCACGGGCCGCCCCGGCCCCGCCGCCCCCGCGCGGACGCCTCCGCCCAGCCCAGCTGCAGGGCCCCAGGAAAAGTAGTTCTGGGGGCGGAGGCCGGAGGCCCCCAGCGGCCGGGCTGGGGCCCCGGGGGGCCCGCGAGTGCTCGCTTCGGTGTCTGGCTGTGAACCTGCACCTCCCACAACGAGCCCCCATTCCCGATGAGAGTGGCACCAACCCCCCCAAAACCGGGAGAGTCTCGTTCCTTAAGGCAGGGCGAGGGGCGCTGCTGGGATACGGGACTGCGGGGCGCGAGCTCCGGGCCGGGCGTCTGACGTGCCGCCCCCCCCCCAGAACTCCGACGGGGTTAGGGCGCTGGCGCCTCACCTGGGCACCTGCTCGCCTGACCCCGCCCCGGGCCGCAGGGCTCCAGGCCTGGAGCCTGAGGAACTGGGGGGGGGGGAAGGGCTGGGGGGGGGACTTGGAGCCGGGACGGGGGGGGGACTTGGAGCCGGGACTGGGGGGGGGACTTGGAGCCGGGACTGGGGCGGGGGGGGGGACTTGGAGCCGGGACGGGGGGGGGACTTGGAGCCGGGACTGGGGGTGACCTGGAGCCGGGACTGGGGGGTGACCTGGAGCCGGGACTGGGGGGGGGGACTTGGAGCCGGGACGGGGGGGGGGACTTGGAGCCGGGACGGGGGGGGGGTGACTTGGAGCCGGGACTGGGGGGGACTTGGAGCCGGGACTGGGGGGGGGACTTGGAGCCGGGACGGGGGGGGGACTTAGAGCCCGGACCGGGGGGGGGACCTGGAGCCGGGACGGAGGGGGGACTTGGAGTCGGGACTGGGGGGGCGACTTGGAGCCGGGACTGGGGCGGGGGGGGGGACTTGGAGCCGTGACTGGGGCGGGGGGGGGACTTGGAGCCGGGACTGGGGCGGGGGGGACCTGGAGCCGGGACGGGGGCGGGGGGGGGGGACCTGGAGCCGGGACGGGGGCGGGGGGGGGGACTTGGAGCCGGGATTTCTCGGTGTAAATATCGCCTTGAGGCTGTTTCGCCTTGGCAAACACGAAAGGTTTCATTTGCCAAATGGAGAAAGCATGGTGCTTTCCACAGCGACTCAAGTTTGAGGAAAGAAAACACAGGTCCTTGTAGGCAGGGAACACGGTCTCGGAAGCGCTCCAGTTCTTCGCCCTGCCTTTCCGTTCGTGTCTTCGGATCGGTAGACATCGAGCCCCGCGTCTCGTTTTGTGGTGGAGCCGGGGAAGGGCCGGGTCCGGCCGGGCTCTCTAATTCTACCTCCAGCAACTAAGATGGCTTTGCTTTCCATCCCGTTTCCAGGTTGCTGAGCCTCCACCGGGTCGGAGGTAAAGGGACTTCAGCCATTTTGTAGTCAGATCTCATCCACCCTGGCTGTGGAGAGGAAATAATTACCTCGCTCCGGGTGCTGGTTGGAAAGTCATTGCACAGCGGTTCGGGACCCCTGCCTGGAGGCGTGGGCTCAGGCGGACCTAGAGACCGGTAAAAAGCAGTGATCGTAATAGAAGGGAAGAGTAAACGGAGACCAAAGATGACTCCCTTTCCTGCTGGATTTGCTTTAGGTTCGGGGCCCAGCCAGCTAATTCTGTCATGTTTATTTTTGGAAAGAATAGAAGCAGATTAAGAGTTCCAAGCGAGTTTCCGAATGAGCGGACCTGGACGCACTGCCACCCGCTGGTGGGTCCCGGCATGTTCCGAGCTGAAGAGGAATGAAGCTGCTTCTCCCTCTCTGAAGTGGAAGGAGGTCCGTGCCTTTACCCTCAAGAAGCCAAATGGGAGCCTTATCCCCGATCTACTCATGCTTTCTCCAGTGCGCCCACGTCTTACTGTTCCCTATCTTAATAATGTTACAATGTCACTATCAATTGACTGAGACCCAATGACTCATCCAACCATGCCTCTTAAAATGAGTTCTCCTCTTACCCTTCAAGTGCGCCTCTGTACTTAAGCTTGGAATAAAACAAACCCCGAATGTTTCCCAATTCACCTTCTCTCCCTTGCATACAAAACCTCTTGGCAAGCTGCTTTCAAGATCTTTCCAAATTTAACAGGCCCCAGGATCTAGCAAAGAGGGCATTTTACTGTGGGAAAGCTTCAGAGGATGGTAAGCAAAGGATTGAATAAGCAGAACTTATTCACTGCAGAACTAAGGGGCTTTTTTTGTTATGTGTCTCATCTTTTGTGTGTGTGTGTGCTGGTACTCTAGCTTGAACTCAGGGCCTGGAGTTTGTTTTTTGCCAGTCCTGGGGCTTGAACTCAGGACCTGGGCATTGTCCTTGAGTTTCTGCTGCTCAAGGCTAGCTAGCACTCTATCATTTCCACTTGAGCTACTTCTGGATTTTTCTGTTTATGTGGTACTGAGGAATCTAACCCAGGGCTTCATGAATGCTAGGTAAGCACGCTACCACTAAGCCACATTCCCAGCCATGTCAGTGCCCTTTATTTTTTGGTTTTGGGGTTCTTTATTGTCAGTCATTGGGCTTGAACTCAGGGCCTGGGCATTGTCCCTGAGCTTCTCTGTGTGCAAAGCTAGTGTTCTACCACTTGAGCCACAACTCCACTTCCAGGCCTGGATTTCTTGATTTTTTTTTTTTCCTGATCAAGCCCAGCACTCTACTACTTGAGCTATACCTCTACCTGTGGCTTTCTGCTGGTTAAGTGGAAATTTTTCTCTATGGACTGGCTTTGCACCAATATCCTCAATTCTCAGCCTCCTGAGTAGCTAGGATTACAGATGTGAGCCACTGGTGCCCAGCTTCAGAGCTATTTTTTTTAACTTACTTATTCTAAAGCTAATTTTTTTAATGATTAAAATCTCCATAGTCACATCCAAGACACTACTAATTTAAAAAGAAACAAATGTGAGAAAACCACTTTACATCTATTGGCTGTTCTAGTTTTTGCCTATGGGATAAATGGTTTCTGGAGAGTGGGGCTGCCTACGTAGACCAATTCCCAGATTACAGTCCTGTACGTAATAAAGTGTCACTGGTCCAGACTCCTGCAACTCACACCTGTAATCCTAGCTACTAAGGAGGCTGAGATCTGAGCATCTTATTCAAAGCCAGCCAGGCTGGGACAGTCTGAGACCCTGACCTTCAATTAACAGCTAAAAGCCAGAATTGGGGCTGTGGATCACATGGTAGTGCACTAGCACTGAACAAAAGAGCTAAGGGACAATACCTAGGCCCTGAGTTCAAGCCCCAGTACTGGCACACATACTTTAAAAAAAAATGGCACCAAAGAGCCAATCCACTGGCAAGTTCTCTGGCAAGGGTGTTTGCCAGTTAGTTTGCTTAAGCACTCTTGCAACTAATGAACCTACTGTGTGCCAAGTCTCTTTTAGGCATTAGAAACCCAGGTCACAGGACAGCCAGAAGCTGTCTCCTGACACTAATTCATGCCATCATTTCCAAGGCAGCAGAACCAAGAAGAATTAACTTCTTCCTCTTTAGACAAACTACATACTGAAAAGGTAAACATATTTTCAGTATGTTGATTGTCATCCCAATACAAAAGCAAACAAAGAATGGTAGAAATGATTAATGCTCAATAGCAGACTAATGGTACCAGGAAGTGTGGATAGAGGTCAACATTTCCACAAGCCTAAGGCATATTTTTTTTTTTTAGCTTCTTCACAAAAATCACGAGACAAATTAAAAGTCAGACTCTGTATTTATAAGAAGTTACTTTATTCTTAGAAAATTCAGTACAAATCGTGTTGAAATATAAATCCTTCTTGAGCAGTTTGCTATTACATAGTAATTCAAATGCAAACGACTTATTTCTTTTGTTTGGCCATACCACAGGTTAATTGGCCCTTACTTTTTCCTGTGTTGTAAAAAACGCAACATCTCACCTGCTGAGTCATCTTTTTCTCTCAGAGAAGTTTCTTCATAGTTATTAACTATCACATCAACAAAGCTGAAATGAGGTCCCCTTCCCCTTAGCATTTATTCCAGTTTCTCAAAAAAAAAAAAAAATGCTGGGCACTGGGTGGCTCACGCCTGTTGTCCTAGCTATTCAGGAGGTTGATATCTAAGGATTGAGGCTCAAAGCCAGCCTGGACAGGAAAGTCTGTAAGACTCTTTTATGCTTCACATCAGTGTGCCCTAAATAGGCAGATCTGCAATCCTTTCACTTCTGAGGGGGAAAGAGAGCAAAGTGCTGGTACTGGATTAAGCCTGTTCACCTGTGTGGTGTGGAACAGGTTGCACTAAGCCAAAATTCAAGAACAAGCTTTCTCTCTATATATTTTTATTTATTTAACTCATGGGCCACAGCACTGTTTTTACTAGGCTTTTGCTTAAGTCAGCATTCCCAGTCTTGACATCAGAATGCACAGTTTTTCTGGCACCCTATTAGGGACACGAATCATAGAAAATGAGGTGGACATTCCTGTTGGGTACTTCCAATGCCCAACAAAACTCTTCAACCAAATGTTACTCATTCTCCAAGTCTGATGGTTAACATTCATTTTGGCCTGCTTTTTCCCTTTGCATCCAGCCACTCCCTCACGTCTGGTTTCTAGAACCAAAGACACTGTTCTCAAGATCACTGAATAGGTTCAGATTCCCAGTGACCAACAGAATGGACTGACACTTCCTACTAACCTTTGACCTTCAGTCACACCATTTGCTAGCTTACCAACTGAGCTAACCAGTCATCTTGGTCTAAATAACATGGTAAATAATAAAATAATAATAAGTAAGCAATAAATCTATAAATAAATAATACTTCACTTTTTCATGAAAGCCTTACATTAGAGCCAGGCACACCTGTAATCCCAGGTTTGGGAGGAGAATCACCAGTTTGGGCTAAATTGTATACATAGTGAGACCCATCTCAAAAAATGAAAAACCCCCTACATTAAAGAGTTAAAAAAACCTACATAGTACCTCTATGGAATATGCACAGGGTATTTCATTCTCAACAGGTTTAATCTGAGAACAAGAGTAAATAAGTAGTCTACACAAATGATCTGGGAAGTGAATAGCAGAATAAGTTAAACGTAAAAAAATAATTCTTGATTCTAAGCTTGTATTCTTGTCTCTGCCACCAGCACATTGGAGATGATCTCCCTAAGAAATACTTTTTTTCCCCTTGTACTTCTGTCCTTGTCACATTAGTTTGTCCTTAGAGGGGCACCTATTTTAGAGAAAGGAGAACAAGTAGGAAGAGGACTAACCGGAGCTAGACATGATGTCACATACCTGTAACCTCAGCACCCAGGAGGCTGAGGCAAGATCATAAGTTTGAGGCCAGCCTGGGTTACATAGTGAGAACCTATCTCAAGAAAAAAAAGTGAAAACGAACTTCACAACTTTGGGGGGGGGGTAGACCTGGGGGGGGGAGATGGGAAGGGATGGAAAGGGGAAACAAAGGAGGAGGCTACAATGCTTGATAAGAAAGGTACTCATTATCTTGCCCATGTAATTGTAACCCCTCTGTACAGTATTTTCACACACACACACACACACACAAAGTGAAAAGCAAAGAAAGCGCTAAAACAGGAATATAGTTGAAGTGCAACAGAAAGGGAGACAGGGTAAGATGAGGGAGGGAGGGAGGGAGGAAGGAAAGGATGAATTAGCCTCATCTCTCTGAGGCCAGTGTCAGCATTTAATGTCTTTGGTTTTTGTTTGCAATACCTACAGCCCAGCTGAAACATGAACTCCCATCTCAAGCCCAGTGGAATCCACATGGTAAATCCCTATGGAATTTAGTCATGGCCTCTCATGCCTAGGAGATTAATACACAAAAGCCCTGAGAACTGGCATAGTTTTCCTGGTCGGGCAGAACCTGTACAACAGGACTCGGTAAGTCTACCCGCACCTCATTCATCTTGCGTCAAAAGCACTAGTTCTATGGGTTTCGTGCACAAAAGAGTTGATGTAGCTGGCCTGTACTGCCATTCTTGGAAAAGCCTTGCTTACAGGGTTGGCCTGCGGCTGGTATCTGGGTAGGTATTACAGAAGGGTTCTCACCACTACTTACTCTAGTTCACTGAGCCTAAATGGTCTGCCCCAACAATATGGCTTATGCCGAACACATATATTGCTCTAGAGAATCGATGATTTTTGCTATGTGTCAGGAAGAACCTGTTCCCTCCCCACCTCTGCCAAAAAAAGCCTTACACTGAGACTTTATTGATGTTCCCTGGTAAGCAACATTTCTAACAGTCATAAGCTCATCCTGTATGAGCCAAATGGGAAAGGATTCTAGAAGCTGGTGCCTTACACTCTGCCCCATGGACTTTTCCCCTTTGGTGATTTTTCTTTCTTTCTTCTCACTGTCATAATTCAAAACTGTAAGATTATCTGCTGAGCCCTGAGTCCCCCTAGCAAACCATAGAGCCTGCAAATGGTCTTCGGGACCCTAGACTACAAGTGAGTATAGGGGAGATTCATTAGAAAGAAGACTAAAAGGAGCCAGGCATGGTGTAGCACACCTGTAATCCCAGCACCTAAGAGACTGAAACAGAATGATCATGAGTTTAAGACCAGCCTGGGCTCCATAGAAAGATGCTTGTCTCAAAACCAAATTTAAAAGGGGGACTCCTCTTTGGGAGCCCCCTCACCTAATGAAGTTTCTGCAGCTACTTTCCTTTCACTTTCAAATAAATTTACTGTTTACCTAAAAAACAAAAATAAAAGTTTTTTTAAGGTGGTAGACAACCTCCTACCAGTGCCAGATTCACCCCCATCCTTCTGTTCCTCTTTGTTCAAGCAGACCTGCTTTCGTGGAGCCTCTAGACGGAGCACTCTGATATCAAAGGCCTGCTTCCTCCAGAGCACACTCCTTTCATAACACGTAGGGTACACGAAAATTGCTCCACAGAAAGCAGAGATGAGTGTGTGTTAGAGGAGCGTCTTCTAAAGGAACAAGAGAGGGCACTCATCTTTTTCAAGTTCCTTTCGAAGCTGTCTGAATACCAAGGTTCCCAAGCAATAGAAAAGACCTAAGGTTGCCTTCTAGAACAACTTCCCTAACTTACTTTCCACACTGCAGAAAGTAGTGTGAATACTACATTTGCCTGGCTGGAACACTGATCAAAGTGATCAATAAACGTAGCCCTTTTTTTTTGTAAACCTAAGTGTGTTATAAGCATGGCTCCATCACAGTCCTGTGTGTGACCCAGTTTCCATGGCTGACTCAACCCCATCCATCCTGGGAATTAAGCCTCGGCTAATGCGTCTTGAGATGCCCATTGTGTTTTAGCTGCCGCTCCTCACTCCGCCTGCTTCTCCACGCATGGTACTTCTTGATGCTTTTCTTCCACGCAAAACGCCAGATGCTAAACATGAAACACCAGGACACGGCATACATGGCTACTCCACCAACCTTCACAAACCACTTGGGCGTGGGTGAGACCATTTCACAGAAAAGGAGGTGAGCCCCTACCCCAATCCTCACACCAGTAAACAGAGCCACGAAGAGGAAGTCCACCACGTCGCCTGTGAAACTGTGGTAGTGCCCTGTTTCACGGAGAAACCAACGCATCTGTAGCAAAGGGTTGGTGATTTCGCTGCCAAAGAGGACTGCGTTGACCTCGGTGCCCGACTCCCCCAGCACCAAGGCCATGATGATGCCCAGGATGCTCAGGGTGTGGTGAGCCAGCATCAGGGCACCCTCAGACCGGAAGTAGATGCACCAGCCCAGATCAAAGATGAAGTAGCCCAAGGTCAGACACAGCACGTGAACTTGGAGAGGTGTGTTGGGTGAGCCTGGGGGTGGGGGGAAACAGGAGCAAATTAAGTGCCTGGGAATGGCACCCCCTGCCCAGGGATCCTTACATCACTGACTTTCAAACCCATTAAACCTCCCAAGGCCAGAGAACAAAGCAGGCACAAGGTTCTTAATGATAACAGCCACATTGCCATGATTCACATCCACAGGTGAATTCACACAACCCAGTCTTCTGTCATAATTAGAAAGGATGAGGAAAAGCAAACAAAGAAGCAAACAAAGGAGTGAAGAAAGAACAAAGATCTCTCCAATGTATTATGTGATGAAGGAAAAATGGAAAGTTACCAAGAAAGTTTAATATGTACAATGCAGTTCTATTGGCATCTGTTTGGGGTAATAGAAGATATTGATATTGGCTCTATACTTCAAATTGAGCAAACTGTAACAAGCCATCTCAAATTTGGTTTACAAGTAGAATGACAAGCCAGGCCCTGGTAACTCTTTTCTGTAATCCTAGTTACTCAGGAGGTAGAGAGCTGAGGATTGAGCTTCAAAACCAGTTGGGGAAGACAAATTCCAGAGACTCTTATCACCAATTAATCAGCAAAAAGCCCAAAGCAGAGGTATGATTCAAGGTAGAATGCCAGCTTTGAGCAAAAAAGTTAGATGAAAGCTCAAGGCCCCAAGTTTGAGACCTATTTGAACCAGCATGCACACATACACATACACAGAGTAAAGTTCTAAAAAAGCAGAAACACAAGGTGCCATATATAATATCAGAGTAGAAACAAAGAGGGAAGATTACAATACAAATTAGAATGGGAGTTAGTCTTGAATATTATACAGCAATAATTTAAACATAAAAGTCCCATTCTTGCTCTATCCCCAAATGACAAATCTCTAATGTTCCCCACCTACCTGGGTGGGTAAAGGGCCAAGGGCCGTTAATGAAGCCAATATAAGCAGAGAGGCCTATGGAGAGGACTCCATGGGTGAAGGTCACAAGCCGGCAGCTCCACTCATAGCTTCGGTGCTTATTCAGGCAGCAGAAAGACGTATAGAGCAACAGCCAGCCGCACAGGCTGCCCAGCACCTGCAGACACAGAGCTAATGCCATCCTATGATGAAAAGACCAAAACCAGACAAACAAGAATGCACCCTAAGGCTGGGAAGGTGGCTTAGTGGTAGAGTGCTCACCTAGCATGCATGAAGCCCCGGGTTCAATTCCTCAGTACCACATACACAGAAAAAGCCGGAAGTGGCACTGTAGCTCAAGCGGTAGAGTGCTAGCCTTGAGCAAAAGAAGTTCAGGGACAGAGCCCAGGCCCTCAGTTCAAGCCCCAGGACTGAAAAAAAAAAAAAAAAAGAAAAGAAAGAAAGACTGTGCCCTAAGAGACAGCAGCAGCCGGCCTTCTGTATATGTCTGCATTTCTACTGTGGAACAGTTGGCACAGGGCCTTTAGGGAAACACGTCTTCCCTATCTACATAGAATCCTCAATCTCCGAGAACCCTCTATTTAAGTTCGTCCACATTTATCACTCCAGGATCCTTGGAGATAACATGTTGGCAACTGGCAAAGGCTGGCAAGTGGAAACTAGGAAGTACACTCCAAGTTGTGTACTCGGAGTAGGTTGTCCAACATCACACTACATAGAGATAATGAGCAAATGTCAGTTTTAATCAGCAAGGCCTGATTGTGGGCAACAATACACAGATAACAAAGCACAGGTATCTACTAACATCTTCACATTTCAAAACTCCCAACGCAAGCTGGGTGTGTGGTAGTGCCTGTCTATAATCCCAGCTAGCCTGCAGGCAGAGGCAGGAGGATCCTAAATTTAAGGCAGCCTGGGCAACTTTGTGAGGCTTAAGCAACCTCAAAATACTAAAGAGTTTGTAGCACCTACCTAGCCTGCAGGAGGCCCAGTTCCCAAACATCACCAAAAAAGAAGAAAGGAAAAAGAAAAAGCAAAGCTCTCATAACAACAACAACATTATTTTGGTTTTTACTAGAAGTCATGTGACATGGGTCAGATTAATGTGGTTTTCAGCTGAAACTAAATTCAGCTGATGTTTGGACTAGGGTCATTGTTGTATCAGTCAAAATCAAAACTTGAGGTCAACCTAAATATAGAACAAAAAAGTCCAGACAGCTCAGAGTAGGGGAGGAGGGAAGCCCTACTCCTATCCAGAAATCCAATTCAAATATTTACCAATGGGGAAACTGACGACTTTGGGGTATAAGAGGAGAATAAGGTTACAATACAAAAATATCTCCAAGGCAATTATTGAGTAAAAACGGAAACAAAGTTAAGTTATACTTTGTTTTTTTTGTTTTGTTTTGTTGTTTTTTTTTTTACTGTGGACATGTGGACAAAAGAAACAAAACAAAACACACCTAAAATTGAGTCACAAGTAGCCATAAAGAATTCAGGGTCCAACATTGGCCAAGATGTCATTCTTAATATTCATTAGCTCCTGTGTTGGAAGTACTGATTTTCAAAAGTCCCAAACACTTCAGACATCTGTCTCATCTCCGCAGGAATTTTCTGCATGGCTGCCCCTTCACTCGGCCCCCATTGGGAAAGATGAAATCGTATCTGTAGACCCACACACTTCAATACACAAGCCACTCCCAAGAATGCTATCTGAGAGGCCTTTACGAAGGTCAGGCTCTGCCCGGCTGGCCTCTGAAATCAGGTTTCCAGGACCTGAGTGCTCTCAGCCTGCTCAAATCACCTTTCACCGGAAAAGCTCTGGGTTTTTATTTTTGTCCCTCCCCAACACACACACACACAAACACACAAATACAGACACACACACAGACACACAAACAAGACACAGACACACAAACACACACAGACAACACACACAAACACACAGACAACACACAGACGCACACAAACACACAGACACACAAACACAAAAGCAGGAGGGGGAATGGGGGAGGTCCGGGTCCGACCCAGCTCTGGGGTAAACCTTGCACAAACTTCTAGGCCAAGCTGCCAAGAGAGCACCAGAGACGGCAGGGGCCCAGCGTGAAAGGGGGGCGCGGGCTGGCGCGGGCTGGCCGCGCAGGCCGGTCAGTGTTTTCGGGGTTCCCTGCATCTTAATCCCCCGCTCCACGCCGAGAACAGAGGCCCATTTAGCAGCCCCGCGGCGGACGCGGCGAGGTGACCTTGGGGACAGCGAGTCTGGAGGGCAGGGGAGGGTCACGGGGGAGGGGAGCTCGAGGTCCCGGATGGGTGGGGTGGGCCGGGCCTGGCCGGGCGCGGGGCGCGCGGAGCCCCCCCCCCCGCCAGCGCCCCTCCTCCGGGGAGGCCCCGGCGCCCGGCCCCCGGGCAGGGATCCCGCGCAGCGCGAACCCCGCGTGGCGCGGGGCCGGCCCCGAGAGGCCCCGGGGCGAGGAGGAGCCCCGCCCGCCCCGGGCCTGGCCGCCCGCCCGCCTCCGTCCCCCCGCCAGAGGCCCCGGGGCCGGCCCGGGCCCCGCTGCCCGCCGCCCGCCGCTGCCCACCCGGCCCCGGCGCGTGCCGTTACCTGGCGGAGCGCACGGGAAGCCTCCGGCCCCGCGGCGCCCACAGCCCGGGGCCGCGATCGCGGCGACAGGAAGCGGCGGAGGGGGGTGGGGGGGAGGACCGGGCTGTGACGGAGGCGGAGGGGGGGAGGAGGAGGGAGAGCCGGGGGTCTGGGGGCGCCTGCTGGCGGGGAGGACGGAGCGCACAGGCGCCGCAGGGCCCGGGAAGGCCCGCGAGCCGGGCCGAGGGTCCCCGGGCTCGGGGCGGGGCCGGTGACCCGGCGGGCACCCTGGGCCTGCGGGCTGCGGCCTTCCTGTGCGGCCGGCTGGCTAAGTCCCGACCTGCCGTCCTCCCCGGGTGGAGCGGCTTATCGCTGAGCCTTCCCAGCGCCCACTAAGTGCTCGCGCCCCCCTACTACGCGCGTTGCCAGTCCTCGTCCTCCCGCCTGATTGGGAGGGGGGACGCCAGCACCAAGAGGGAACAGCTCAGGGTGGGGAGTAAAGGTTAGCCTCCTATGAGCGCCATCTCCAACTGGGCGGTGAAGCCAAAGGCTTAAGAAGAACCCCTGCTTGGGTATGCCCACTGGGCAGTCAACTTTATATACATACATACATACATATATATATTTAACGTGTGTGTGTGTGTGTGTGTGTGTGTGTGCTGGTACCTGGGCTGCAATTCAGGGTCTGGGCATTGTCGCTGAGCTTTTTTTTGTTTGTTTGCTCAAGGCTTGAGCCACAGCTTCACTCCCAACTTTTTTTTGGTGGTTAATTGGAGGTAAGAAGTCTCACAGACTTCCTTGCCAAGGCTGGCTTTGAACTGCTCTCCTCCGATACCAGCCTCCTGAGTAGCTGGGATTATAGACATGAGCCACTGGTCCCCAGCCATCAACAGGATAGTGTAATCTCTGATGCTTCTTGATCATCTGTACTGCTTTCAAAACACCCCATGCAGTGTGTTTGTTTACCCAGAAATGGAAGGACCAAGGGTGAACAAATGCTCACTAGACACTATGTGGAAGATGAACTATACAACTTTGTGGGTAGGGATGGGAAAGAAAAATTGGATGAGAAATGTACTCTTGCTGGGTGCTGGTGGCTCACACTTGAAATCCTAGCTACTCAGGAGGCCGAGACCTAAGGATCCCGGTTCAAAGCCAGCCCAGGCAGGAAAGTCCATGAGACTCTTATCCCCAATTAAAAACTGGAAGTGGTACTGTGGCACAAAATGGTAGAGCGCTGGCCTTGAGTGAAAGAGCTCAGGAACAGTGCCTAGGCCCTGAGTTCAAGCCCCAGGACCAACAAAAAGAAGAAATGTACTCTGTACCTGACTTATGTAATTATAATCCCTCTGTACATAACCTTTATAATAACAATAAAAATTTAATAAGCCAGGTAATGGTGGCTCACACCTTTAATGAAGGGTCATGGTTCAAAGCTAGCCCAGGCAGAAAAGTCCGTGAAGCTCATCTCCAATAAATTACTCAGGAAAAGCCTGATATGGCACTGTGGCTCAAGAGATAGAACACTAGCTTTGAGCACAAAGAAGATCAGGGACAGTGCCCAGTCCCTGAGTTCAAGCCCCAGGACTGGCAAAAAATAAAATTAATAATATAAGAATAAACACCCTATGCAGACTTCACCTTGAATGTGTGAGTTAGTTGACTTGGTAGGTTGGGCGTGGGGGCTAGAAATCTGTATTTTAAAACCTGCCTGGGGTCTTTCAGATAACCTATTGCTCTCAAGTCTTAAGAGTATTCCTTAACAGGCACAGTGGCTCATGCCTATAATCCTAGCTATTCAGAGGCTGCAATCTGAGGATCACAGTTGGAAGCCAGACCTGGCAGAAAAGTCCTTGAGACTCTTATCTCCAATAAACTATTCAGAAAAAAGCCAGAAGTGGTACTGTGGCTCAAGGGGTTGACCACTAGCCTTGAGCACAAAGAGGATAAAGGACAGCACTCAGGCCCTGAGTTCAAGCCCCAGGACCAGCAGAAAAGAAAGAAAGAAAGAGGGGACGGGAGGAAAGAAGGAAGGAAAGGAAGGAAAGGAAAGGAAAGAAGGAAGGAAGGAAAGAAGGAAGGAAGGAAAGAAGGAAGGAAGGAAGGAAGGAAGGAAGGAAGGAAGGAAGGAAGGAAGGAAGGAAGGGCAAGTGAGCGTGCTGTTCCAGGGCCTGAACTACATCTGATACCCAGAGGAAGAGTCTTCGTAGGTAGCAAGAGGGATCCTGCCATGTGGCTGAGCAACTGGAGCTGATGAACCAGGAAAATCTACATCACTTGGGAGCTTGTGAGAAACATAGAATCTCAGTCCCTCACTCCAGTCCTGTGAAGGCACGATCTTCATGTTTGCTTAGTTTGTTATCTTGCTTTCTGAGACAACTTCTCACCATGTCACCAAGTTGGTCCTGAATTCACAATCCTCATGCTTCAACTTCCCCAGCACTGGGATTGCACATCACCAGCTGCCAGATCTGCATGTGAACGTGGACTTTTCCACCTTCATCACACATTACAGCCATTGGGAGAGCTCTGAGAATCCCAATTCCTCCCCTAAAGTCAATCTGACTCTACTCTCTGTGTAGGCCTCACTCACTGCCAATGCTCCCCATTGTTGTGCTTGTGTGCAACTGAAGTCAAGAACCTCTGCTCCCAGAGACTTCCCATGAACTCCTTGGAATGGTGGATTTTTATAGACTCCCACAGATAGGAACGGTGGATGGGTGTTCACTGACAGGTTGGGTTCTGCTCAGCAAATGTCCCTGGCAACAGGCAATGGGAACTAAGAGATCCTGAGCTTAGCCTAGGGGCAGGTTAGGGGCATGGACCGAGCAGGTGACTTTCAGCACTCACCTGAGCAGATGCACACCTGAGCAGGATGCCAAAGAGGGCGGATCTGTGGCAGGAAAGGGTTGGCTCTGGTCTCTATTAGTACACAGGAAGGGTGCACATGGGTATGGATGCCTAGGAGTCAGGGGAGGCTCGGCAGATCCACACCACTGACGGTCTCTCCTGCTGTCTCTTTGCTATATACGTAGCTCCCAAAAATTCTGTTCTTTCTTTGACTTGGGGTCTCATGCTGCCTACTCTGGCTCAGCCTCCTGAATAGCTGATGCTCTGGATATGTCCCATTGCACCCCGCTGACCCCTTGAACTAGAACTTTTTCTTGACAAGGGAAGCCCTACTGATAGGCCTCCTTCCACTTTGTGGCATGAGGGAGAACTTTTCATATGAACCACATTCAAGTTCCAGGATCAGCTGACTCTTCTGCCCAGGTTTCCCACAGGATGCTATTATTTGAAACAAATACTCAACCTTAGATTTTTTTCATCAGCTGTTATATGTAGGAACTTTATTTCCTATAGCTCAATGATAACTATTTATATTTTTAATTACCCATGACACCCCCCCAATAGCCTCCATGACCTTTAACCTCCTTGCTGAAGGTACCAATATATTCCAAAGCCAAATATATGTGGCGTGTGTGTGTGTGTGTGTGTGTGTGTGTGTCCTGGGGCTTGAACTCGGGGCCTGGACACTGTCCCTGAGTTTTTGTGCTTAGTGCTAGTGCCCTACCATTTGAGCCACAGCTCCACTTCTGGCTTGTTTTGGTGTTAATTGGAAACAAGAGCCTCATAGACTTTCCTGCTTATGCTTCTAACAGTGATCCACAGATCTCAGCCTCCTAAGTAGCTAGGGTGACAGGTGTGAACCACTGATGCCCAGCTTATATGTAGCTTTTAAATGCCCTTCTGCCTAAAACAGCTACTAATTTCCATTGAGAAAAACTAGTCCACCTGTAGGGTACCTGAAATAAGAGATAGCAGGGCGCTGGTGGCGCACGCCTGTCATCCTAGCTCCGCAGGAGGCTGAAATTTGAGGATCTTGGTTCAAAGCCACTGGGGCAGAAAAGTCTGTGAGACGCTTATCTCCAATAAACCACACAGAAAAAGCTGGAAGTGACACTGGCTGTGGCTCAAGTGGTAGAACACTAGCCTTGAGCACAAAAAGGCTCAGGAATAGATAGCGCCCAGGCTCTGAGTTCAAGACCCAGGACTGGCAAAGGAAAAAAGAAAGGAAGAAGGAAAGAAGGGAAGGAAGGAAGGAAGGAAGGAGGGAAGGGAAGAAGGAAGGAAGGAAGGAAGGAAGAAGGAAGGCAGGAAGGAAGGGAAGAAGGAAGGAAGGAAGGAAGGGAAGAAGGAAGGAAGGAAGGAAGGAAGAAGGAAGGCAGGAAGGAAGGGAAGAAGGAAGGAAGGAAGGAAGGAAGAAGGAAGGCAGGAAGGAAGGGAAGAAGGAAGGAAGGAAGGAAGGAAGGAAGGAAGGAAGGAAGGAAGGAAGGAAGGAAGGAAGGAAGGAAGGGAAGAAGGAAGGGGAAAAAAAAGAGGCCCTGGCCTTCACCTATTCAGCCTCTGATCTGATCTTAACCGGTTGCATTTCTCACTTACAAAATGAAGAAACAAATTTCTTGCCTACTCTGCCTTCAAGGTAATTTTGTGCCAAAGCATAGGAACGCTGAACTCTTCAGGGCTCTGCATTAACTTCTTAGCATCAATTGGGGCTAAGAGTGGGGTAACACAAAGTCATGTACCAACCGGAATAATTTTCCAGCCTTCACTTTGTTGCATGCACTCAAGTCCCTCCCTGCCTCATAAAGAAAAATAAAAAGCACAGCGCTGAAACTGAAGCCTTTTTGATCAGGAGTGGAATCATTCATCTCATCACAGAACAAACTGATTTAAGAATAGAGATTCCTTTGCATCTCAACCATTTCCTGCATATGTAGTCTTTTTTTAAAAAGTAGTCATTTTGGCTTCATGATATGGCTGGTTCTACACACTGGCCCACAAAGAATGAGATTTGAAGGATAATATTTCAAAAAAAGAAAAGAAAAAGAAAAAAGAGAAAGTCAGTAAAGTGGCCCAGCCCATGTGGAAACTCCGTGGAAGTAACTGACACTTTGGTTTTGTTTTCTTTTAATTCCTTTCTTTTCTTTTCTTTTTTTAAAAGAAGATAAAATATTACAGAGATGTCTTTAAAATTCACACCTGAGTTAAACTTTTTTTTTTTCCTGGAAAATTCCACGTTAAGGAGAAAAGAACATAATGTAAAACCTGGAAAGGACTATGTACAAGTATGTTGCTGGTGACATGGTTGTGAGCTTGCTCTTGAGTTCTTTCTTCTCTGCAGCCTAAAGAAGGACTAGAGAAGGAGAAATGCGGGAGGGAGGGAAGGAAGCACAGCTCTTGCACTTCGGGGTACCCTTGAATAAACAGAAGAGAACCACAGGGTGGAGCAAAGTGTCTGGGGGCCAGAGCAGATGGTGAAAAAGGAATTGAACCTGGAGGTTGCAAAAGGGGGAAAGATCTAGCTGGGCACCAGTAGTTTAGGTCTGTAATCCTAGCTACTCAAGAGGCTGAGATCTGAGAATCATGGTTCGAATTGAGCATGGGCAGGAAAATCTGAGATTCTTATCTCCAACTAACCAGAAAAAAAAAAAAGCAGAAAGTGGAACTGTAGCTCAAGTAAAAAAAACAGGCAAGAGTTCAAGCCCTAGTACCAGGGAGCCAGTTGTTTAAAAAAAAAAAAAAGGTGAAAGTAAAAATGTTGCTGAGCTCAGAAGACATCTAGGCTTCTGGGGAGATATCTGATCCTAATCTTTCCTCCAAGTTGGGGGTCAGCCTGGGATTGCGGCTACATTCAGAGTTAAAACTTTTATGTCTTCTTCTGGTAGTTTGGCACACCAGGCAAACCCTTTAGCTGAATTGGAGAAGAATGGCTAGAAGGCCTCTCTCTGCAACACAGGACTCCATGGAGACAGCTCCGTGGTAGAACGGTCTAGAATATTCAGAGCTAGAAGGTAGGACACAGGCCAGGAAAGTGAACGCGGTCAGTTCCCACGAGGGGGCCTCCTATCTTCAGAGCATCAGAAGCCAGCGCATGGCTCAGTCACAGTTTGGCTCTCCAGAGGCCTCTGCTCCTGGAAAAGGCAAGAGTGGGCTTTTCTTCCACTCCTTTGAAGGGAATCTGTCCAGATGTGGAAGGCACGACTCCCTTCCTCCCAGTGGGGCACACGGGCCAGGGGGCGTAGGGGAGCTGTATGGTCTCAGTGGAGGTAGGTGGGGTGGCTCCATCGGTACCAAGATCTGGAAGGAAGACAAGAAACAGGCCCGTTCCAAAGTTAAACATGTGATGGAGAAAGACTGGTAATAGGTATAGGCCGGCCCAGGCAAAGCATCCTGAAGACCCCCCCCATCCCAACCACCAAAAGCTGGGCATGGCAGTGTACATCTGTCATCCTGCTTACCCAAGACGTGTATTTAGGAGGACTGTAGTCCAGGCAAAAATCAGTTGAGATCCTATTTCAAAAATGACTAATGAAAAAAGTAGTGGGCGTGTGGCTCATGTGGTAAAATACCAAGCATAAGACTTTTGAGTTCAAATTCTTTATATACTCTATATCTACATATCCATACTATATATAGGTATATATGAGTTTTGATTATACATACACATATATACACATGTATATACACACATGTGTTTTGATCATGGCGATAGTTGCACAGTTTAGTAATTATAGGGAAAAACCCCACAAAACTCTACACTTTAAATTGGTGAATTTTGTGATACAAGAATTGTATTTTTCTGATAGTTCTAGGGTTTGGAACTCAGGACTTTGCCCTTGTCAGGTAACAACCCCAGCTCTTCTCTGCTCTAGTTACTTTTCGGGTAGGACCTTGCTCTTGGCTCTGGGGGAGGGGGCAGCCTCTAACTGTGATTCTCTTACCAATGCCTGCTGCGTAGCTGGGATTACAGACATGTGCTACCATGCCTGTCGACTTCTTGCTCTGCCACAATTGGCCAATCAAAGTTGTCTGCCTTGCTGAACTGACTGGATCAGGACAAGTGGCATCATCTCTTCCTAGATGTTCAGGTGGGGAGTCTATCACCCAACTTTCTTGGTTTTTTTGAGACAGGGTCTTTGGTATGTGAAGCCCACACTGGGCTGGAATAAGCTTGCTCCTGGCTCAGCCTCTCAAGTGCTGGGATTACAGGCACGCACCATCGTGCCCAGCTATCACCTAACTTTTTAAAACTCTGTTTTCTCCTACATCGAGGCAAATTCTCAAGGTGTCTTCTCTGAGAATGCTTTTAGGGTAGCTTCTTTGGCTCAATTGCTACAGCCTAGAAGGCTACTTTCCCGCTGCCACCCAGGCTGGAGAGGAACACAGCAATCACTACCACTTCCCTGTCTCCCTGTGTCCGCCACACCTGAGGCCTAGGGGTTTGTTTGTGCCTAAGTTCTAAGCACATGTCTGAACATCGAGAGAGGCAGGTTCCTGGCGTGGAGTGAAGCATTCCTAAGCCCGGCAAAGGACCTGGGCCTTCCTGATAGGGGTGATTGGAAATTTCCATCATCAAAGCAAAGATGGAAATTTTAGCTTTGTTGACATCTGCTCCTTGCCAGGACTTCTCAGGGCAGCTTCTCGTCCCCAAGTCCCCACTCTTGGGGGATACAGTGTGGCTCTCCACTCCCCTCTCCCTGCCACCCCACCCCCCTCTTCCTGTCTCATGACAAGGTCTCTGTCCCAAGGCACTGGCCCAGCCCGGGGACCTCTGTGCTCCCCCGCAGCTCACCCTGAGGAGTTAAAGCTGGAGGAGGAGTTCATCATTGCTTTGGAGTTATTTTGAGATGCAGTTGGGCTGCTGGCGTGGAGTCCTGAGCCAGGAGACGAAGGCCTGCTGTCGTTCCCAGGGGAACAGGATGACGTTACTGAGGACAAGGAGAGGCAAACACAAGAGGAAAATAATGCGGCCGAGTCCAGGGACCTCGTGACACAGCCCTGCCAACACTAGACTTCCGGCTGTAACCCCAAAGAGAGTTCACCCTCTCCTCTCCCTCACTGCCCCCCGCCCATCCGCCCACTGCCTACCAAGCTGGCCTCCATCTTCACCTGCCAGCCAGCCCCATGCTTTGTGCAGCCCCAGGTTTTCAAGAGCCGTGTGGCTGGTTTTGCCAGATGCAAAGAAGACAGATGCTAAACTCATCCTACTCTGGGACACACCCTGGGCTGGGTATTGGCAGCCCCAGAAGGAGAGGCAAGACAGGAGCAAGATTCCCAAGCTTAGAAAAGAAGAGGGGACAAAGAAAAGTATATCGGGGACAAGGGGACAAAGGGACGCTAAGGGCACAGTTAGAGACTGCCAGCGGCTGGCTCTGTGTTCTGACTGGCTGGAGGTCGCCCCAGAAGAGTGTGAACCAGGAGGGAGGAGGCTATTTAAGTCTCCGCTTGGTCCTGGGCTCTGATGGCTCATACTGGCTTGTTTCTTTCCCCTGACAGGTTTGGACTCAATTGAAAGTTCCTGTTTGGAGTCTTCCAAACAGCATTCCATGGGTGAGGTGACCTACATTTTATCATCCAAACTAAAACACTTTTTTTAAAAAAATGGAGAACATCTGGATAGCTATGTCAGCACCCAAGGCTGGCACAGATCACTCTTGTCTAGTGCTTCAAAATGCTACAGGGACTTTTGGGGAAAAAAAATTAAGAGTCCTGTAGGAATGATGTGGAGTTCTGCCTTCCTCGGGCTGCTGGTACACCTCATACTGGAATGTATTATGCCCTAGAGTGCTTAGGAGTACTGTGATTAAAACCAAACCAAACACACGTTTGTTTAAACTTTGCTTACCCAGCATTTCCCAGACTTCTTTGATCATGAAACCTTGTTTTCTCTAGCACAGATTTTTAATGTCCTTTGAAATCCATTTAGGGCATGCTTCTTTAGATACATTTTTTCAGTCCTGATACATTTCAGATACATTTCAGTCTTGATGTCTGTTATGTAAAAGAGTTTTGGTGCCGTCTAGCAATCTCAATTAATGAATTCACTATTGGTGGCACTGGAATTTGAACTCAGGGCCTCAGGTTTGGTAGGCAGGTAGGTGCTCTACCACTTGAATCATGCCTTTAGTCTCAGAAACCTCATTTTAAAGCTTACCTGTGCCTGGCATGGTGCTGTGGACAGGAGGGACAGAGAGGGGTCCCAGGGACCCTGAGGGAGAGACCTGAAAGGCAAGAGAAGGTTGTTACAAGTCTTCATTCTCTTTCCCTGCTCCAACCTCAGAGATCAGAACGGGACTTGAGCGGGGCACCAGTGGCACACGCCTGTAATTCCAGGCACTCAGCAGGCTGAGATCTGAGGATCATGGTTCGAAACCAGCCCGGGGAAGGAAAGTCTATGAGGCTCTTATCTCCAATAAACTACTCAGGAAAAGTCAGAAGTGGCGCTATGGCTCAAGCGGTAGAGCGATAGCCTTGAGCACAAAGAGGCCCAGGGACAGCACCCAGGCCCTGAGTTCAAGCGCCAGAACTGGGAAAAAAAAGGAGGGGGGTGGGAGACACTTGAGATGATTGTCACTGCCCATGTACACTGTCCTCCTCTCTCCCGCTGTTTCTATCCTTAGAACAGCCTAGAATGCTGTGGAATCAAAGAGAACAGACCAGGTCCCATCATTCACCATCTCTATGACTTTGAGCAAGTTACCCAACCCCACTGAAATTGGGTTTTCTCACCTGTAAAACAGCAGCAACACCTCCCTGATTATTTTCTTTTAATTAAGATTTAGTGAGCTAATGTCCATAAAGGTTCCAACCCAAAGGCTGGCAAAGAGCTTCAGCTTGTTAAATGTTAGTTCTCTTCTTCCCTGAAGGAAAAGCCAGGGGCTCATGGAGATAACTAAATGCTTTGTTAACTTTCCTTTCACCCTGAGATCTGTCTACTTGAACTCCCCTTACTCTTCTCATCTGGAAAGGGGCAGCTTGGAACGGTGTTTCCAAAGGTACAGACAGGCAGTTCTGCTCAGGGACCCGTGATTTAGTGTGTCTCCTCTCCTCCTTCTGCAACATCCCCTCTGAACAGGATGTAACATGTTCACATTTCTTAATTAATCAGCATTGGTTCTCGCTGCTTCCATGTACCTCTCCCCTGACAATGAGCCTACTCAGTAGGCCGGGGCCCTGGTGAAGGGTGGAGATGGGTGTGGGGAACAGTTAAAGAGAGTGGCGGAGTGGTGAGAGATGCTATCACTCGGCCTTTCTCCTTCCCTGCCTGCCTGCCACACCCAAGCAAAGTTGTTGTTTTCAAATAAATAATAAATGGATGGAGTCACAGTGACCAACTCTTTCCATTTCCTTCTGAGGACAGGTCATACCTATGGATGGAACCGCTGGGGGTCAGCACGAATTGCATTTATTCATGCTAGACAGACCACGGGCAGGAATTATGTGTGTGTGTGTGTGTGTGTGTGTGTGTGTGTGTGTGTGTACACGCGCGCGCATGTGCATGCACCAGGGAATGTGTCCCCAGCTCCAAGCATGCCATGAATATTTATGATAGCAATGATGAGTGATCAGCACCCTGCCTTCCAACTTAAAATGTCCAATGGCTCCTTGGAGCTTTGGGGGTCACAGAGCACCTGGGACACATCATGACCCAGCCTTCCTCAGCCTCTGTAATTTTGAGTCCCAAGCCCTTGGCTCCAGCCAGGCTGAAGTTCTTCACAAGGTTCCCCTCACAGCAGCAGAGTGTTCATAACTCCATGCTTCTCCTGGATTGTCCCTTCTGCTGCTCTGCTCCTCTTTCTAATTCCTAGTGTATTCCTCGAACAAATGATGGTCTCTGCCCTCCTGAGTCCCATTCTGAAGTCTTTGTCTTTTATCTCTGTTCCCATAACAAACACCCGTACAATGATTCTCCCGGCTACTTGGTTGCGGTAGGTGGCCTTTTCTGGCTCTTCCTTCACCATGTTTTTCCCGGATCCTCTTTCTTTGCTTCTTCCTTTCCAGTGCTGCCATCCCCAGGATTGAGATAGGACCTTCCCTCTTCATTTCCCCCATACAATGGAGCCTCTCCCCACCCAGGATCTCCATCGCCATCTGTGCACAGTGCCTTCTCCCCACATTCATGTCCCATCTCAGCCCCTCTCCTGGCCTCCACACCCATCATTCCATGCCTGTGGACAGCCTCCTGGCGTGAAGAGTCGGTCGTTCCTTCTGCCCACTCTCAAAGCTGCTCATCCCATTTGCTTTTTGCGTACAGGTGGTTACCGTCTACCCTGCTGTCCCAGCCCGCATGCTCAGTCTTCTTTCTCCCATGCTTTCCCTGTCCCCACCCAGCGCTTTCCATATTAACCAAGACCTTCCAGTTGTCTCTTGAGTTCATCCAATCCCCTCTTTCTCACCATATGAGTTTACTTCATCCTCATTGTTTTTAACTACCTTGGGGGCGGGGGGGCGGGGGAGACAATACTGGGGTTTCAACTCAGGGTCTTGTACTTGCTAGGCAGGTGCTCTATCAGTTGAACTATGTTCACAACCAGCCGTATTATTTTGCTACTGAATAACCGAAGAATCATGTAACCAAGCTGGGTGCTGGTAACTTGCACCTGTCATCCTAGCAACTCGGGAGGCTAAGATCTGAGGACTGAGGTTCGAAGCCAGCCCAGGAAGGCACATCGATCAGTGAGATTCTTATTTCCAATTAACCAGCAAAAAGTCAGAAGTGGAGTTGTGATTCAAGTGGTACAGATTCAGCCTTGAGTGAAAAAGCCAAGCAAGAACATGAGGCCTTGGGTTCAAGCCCCACTATTAGCACAGATAGATATAGATATAGATATAGTAACCAATCTTATACTTTTTTTTTAGATCCAAGACCATAACTCAAGCTTGATATTGGACACTTTCACTCTTTGGCTGGTACTCTAGCAACCCAGCCATGCTTCTAATCCCCAGTCTTGTAATTTTTTTTTTTTGCTGGTTGTGGGGCCTGAACTCAGGGCCTGTTGCTGTCCTTCAGCTCTTCAGCTCAAGGCTAGTGCCCTAAAACTTGAGCTACAGCGCCACTTCTGGCTTTTTTTTTTTCTGCTTATGTGGTGCTGAGGAATCGAACTCAGGGCCTCATGCATGCGAGACAAGCACTCTACCACTGAGCTACCTTCCCAGCCCCAGTCTTGTACTTTTGAAGCCAACCTTTATCCTGAGGTCCAAGCAATTGTTCGAAAGGCAAATCTGCCCGTGCCAAGGCCCTGCTTCAAAACATCTTCCAACAATTCCCACAAGCCTTCATTCTTTAGCACTGCGTCCCTCCCCCTCATAACCCAGGCCCTGCTGACCAGTGCAGCCTCAACATTCCTCCACATAGAAACCACTCACACTTCCGTGAATATGCAAGTGTGCCCCTCCTTCCACACCCTTCTCATTCTTCTCCCTGGCGAGAGCTCCCATCACACTTATTTGTCTCTCCTTGTCCTGGTGGATTCCACACAGGTATTAATGATCTCCTTAGGGAGGCTGCACTAATCACCACCTCTCGAGGGAGTGCGCTCTGTTAGCTGCTGCCCCCAGCTCTCCCAGGAGAGGAATCCTGTTTATCATTTGTTTATTTGTCTGTTACTCTGCTAGGCAGCAAGGCCCTCTGGGACAGGGAACAAATGGCGTTCATCTTTGTATCCTAGCATGTAGTAGATGGTCAATGGATGTTTGGCAAACATCAGTGGTGTGTGTGTGTGTGTTTTAATGAAAGTTTTATGACTAACACCAACAAGAATGAATTCCAACCACCCTTCCCCATATGATTTTTGGATCTCTGTTCAAATGCTACCCCACCAGAGAAGTCCTCTCTGATCTCCAATCTGCATCCTCCCTCAGTGACTTCATGTCCCTTTATTTCTGCTCTTCTTTGGAGGAACTAAGTGAGGGGACAAGGTCTCCCTGTGTTGTTGGCCTCAAACTCCTGACCTCCTGTTTCTACCTCCCGAGAGCCGGATGACAGGTGTGAGGGCACTCTGGCTCCTCACCCTTCTTCATAACACATCATTCCATGTTCTATCCAGCACCCATTTGCTTACTTGTGTGTTACATGCCTCCTTCCTTACTGACCACCACCCTCCAGGATGGAGAAGACTGCCCTCCCTACTCCCCCCAGGGAATTATGACCCCCCTCCCCCCCCACCGTGTCTGGCAGGCTCCCTGCCCCTCACTCACCAGCCGGGAGTTGTAGATGGGAGACTTGATGGGTGTGGCCACAGGGCAGTTGATTCTCTTCTCTTTTTGGCGTCGGTTACAGAACCAGACCCTCACCACCTCCTTCTCCATGGATAGCTGCTCTGCAATCATGGAGATCTCTTCTGAGCTAGGTTTGGAGTTCTGGGAGGAGGGGGGGCGTGGACAGAGCATAAAGGAACACGGTCAGGTTTGGGGTGAGGGATAGAGGGTGGGTGCAATGAGGCAGGCGTTAGAAAGATAGAGATCCAAAGCTCTAGAGCCAGGCCCCGGCTTCGTGGAGCACAGATTACGTTGGTGCCTTTAGGAAACTTGCGTAACTGCTGAGTCTTAACATCTATGAAAGGAGATAACAGAGCCTACCATGCCGGATTAGGGTGGGGATTACACGAGAAAACACGTGTCAACTGCCAGCCACACGCTGGACACAGTGGAGGGCCCTAGAGGTAGGCCTTTCCTTGCCATCCTCGGGATATGTCTGAAGAGAGGGATTATGGGTGGGTGGTGGGGCCAGACAGAATGCCTGGGCCACGCCCTCCCTTGCGTCCTTTCCTGAGGTCCAGTCCCTTCTCCCTAGGGAGCTACCATCTGCACGCCTGGGAAGTCTGCTGGGTAATTATACATAATGTAAGGTTGTCAGTCCCTTGTTCTGATCCCTGGCACCCAGCCTTTTCCACGCTCCTGCACCCTTTCTTAATGATATCTGAGAAATGGAAAATGAAGGAGAAATTGGCTTCGGTCATCCGATCAGCAGCAGATTGTAGCCATGAGGCCCCTGAGCCCGGTGCTCTGAGGGAGACTCTGGAGGCAGTGACTTGAAGGATTCTGACTAGAAGCTATTTAGCCTCCTCTGGGTTTCCCTCCTCTCCCCAGGGCTTTTTGCCACATGCTTTTGCCACAAGTTCAAGACACATGTACACTGTGATGGAAATGCAACATGGCCGTAAGTCTTTAAAGATGCATGGAAGGAAGGAACAAGAAAGAAACGCATTCAGAGGGCATTGGTGCTGGGCTCCTTTTCTCTCTCTCCCTGTATTGTCCACATTGTTTACAGTGGGCATTTGATTACATTTTTTTTGGGGGGGGGGTCTGGTCGTGGGGCCTGAACTCTGGGCCTGGGCGCTGTCCCTCAGCTCTTCAGCTCAAGTCTAGCGCTCTACCACTTGAGCCACAGCGCCACTTCCAGCTTTTTTCTTTTTTTTTGCTTATGTGGTGCTGAGGAATCGAACCCAGTGCCTCAGGCATGCAAGGCAAGCGCTCTACCACTGAGCCACCTTCCCAGGCTTGATTACATTTTTAAAACCTGAAAAACAACATTGATTTTCAGAGAAGATAATTTATGTGCAACACCCTGGCTTTGCTTTCATGATCTAGATACAGAAATACTGTCCCTCGATTCTGTTCTTTACATCTCCCAGTGAGAGGGATAATGGGCCCAGCACAAGAGGGCTCGATGGGGCAGAGGAAGTTTCAGCTTCCTGCTGACATCCCTGAGTGCCTGGGAACACCAGGTGGATTTGGGTTTTTTTGTTTGTTTTGTTTTGTGCCAGTCCTAGGGCTTGAACTCAGGGACTGGCCACTGTCCCTGAGCTTTTTGTGCCCAAGGCTAGCCTACCTCTATGACCTGTGCCACAGCTCCACTTCTGGCTTTGTGGTTGTTAGTTAATTGGGGATAAGAATCTCACAGCCTTTCTTGCCTGGGCTAGCTTTGAACCATGATTGTCAGCCTCCTGAGTAGCTAGGATTACAGGTGTGGTTTGTTTTTTTTGACCATCTTCCTGGTAGGGGGAGGGGCAGTTGGCACTGGTGCCCAGAGACCTGCTCTGGGCCTGGCCCTCTGCCCATGGGGTGCCTGCTTGCCCCCTGCTTCACACCCCCTCTTCCTCCTCACCCCCCACCCCGGGGCCACTCACATCTTGAAACCTCTTCTCCAGAGTCAGGCGGATGTTGGTCTCGATGCTGGTGCGTTTCTTCCTCTTCCTGCCGAACACTTCGCTGAGGGTGGGGTAGGAGGCGGGCGTGCCCGCCGAGGGGTCAGATGGGGAGGACTCTGGGGTGGGGGGAAGGAAAGGAAACTCAGTGAAGGGGACACCCCGGGTCTCCCCAGGGGTCAGTGGTGACACTGTCAGGACTGGCCCCCTCCTCCTCCATCAGGGGACCAGACCAGACTGAGTCCTGCCTCTCACTGTTCTGGGCCGAGGGTCCAGGGTTAGTGGTCACACTCAAGGACACGCAGCCATCCTCCCACTCCCACTGGGGGGCCTGCTTCGCAGACACACCAGCACTCAAGTGCCAGGTAGAGCGCACTAGCACTCTGAGCCCAAAGCCCTTTCACTCGGTGGCAAAATGTCACCACCAAAGCCAGTTATCCAGCAGCGCTGGACCCCAGGCTGCGGGGTGGGTGGGGCGGAGGGACGCGCCTTAGGCTGGCGTCTGCTCACTAGGTAGTAGAGGACAGGTTCGAGGCCCTCCTATCATTTCTCCTGCTCTGATGCTTCCCTGAGAGCCGTCTCAGGGACAGCCTGGGGGAGGGAGGGGCTTCTGCTCTTTCCCATGTTTCCCTGGGGGAGGACTTCCACAGTTCACCCGCTCCACAGAAGCCACGAACCATCACACGACCACCGAACACAGCCTAGCCCTGGAGATAAACTCCCTCCCTCTCTCCTACCCACCCTTCTCTCTCTCTCCCTCCTTCCTGTCCTCCCTTCCTCTCCACCCTGAGCCAGGCCACTCTAGACCAGCACCCCTCCCTTGGGAAAGGCTGGTAATGACCAGAGGAGGGGGTGC
This sequence comes from Dipodomys spectabilis, assembly GCF_019054845.1. Classification (NCBI taxonomy): domain Eukaryota; kingdom Metazoa; phylum Chordata; class Mammalia; order Rodentia; family Heteromyidae; genus Dipodomys; species Dipodomys spectabilis. Next base: position 7,724,139 of record NW_024870753.1, on the reverse strand, counting down.
TATTAGCGACTATCCTACAACATAGAGGCCAGTCTCTAACAACAAAGGTTCACCTGGCCCCAATGTATGAGACACTCCACACCCCACATTACTCCCTGACACCAGGCTGGTTGCTTCCCCTGTCTCCCCCCCCCCCCCCCCCCCCGCCTGCTCCCAGCATGCACCATTCCCGACACCTGGCCCTGGCCTGCACCCTTGACCTACAGGCAGGACTATCCCCTGTCCCCCTCCCCCTCCTGTGGTCAGGTTTTCCGAGCCAGGCCTGACCATAGGCTCTGCCTATACCCTGACATCTGTGCCAGACTGGTGAGGTACAGGGCTCTGCCAGGCCCGTACTGCCCAGCCCCCGCAGGGACTGGCAGGCCTGTCCAGGCCCGGGCCTGTGGCCATCAGCGGTCTGAGAAAATGCGGTCTGGCTGGCTGACCCAAACACTGCCTCCGGGAGCTGTTCTGAGGCCTAATGGACCAAAAGCCGCCCCTCGCCCCTCCGAGGGCTTTCTCAGGGCTGTCTCCATCTTCCTCAACTGTTTCTACTGTCTTACTTCTCAGCTCATTGTAGACGGAGATGGAGGAGAAAGGGGTGTTATGCCTTGGCGCCCTAAAGCCTCACGCAGATGAGCAATCCCCCCCAGCCCCCCACCAGGGCTCTTCACGCTGCTGTTCCCAGACCCACCTGCATCGTTGAGCCACTTCTCCAGCAGGGGCTTGAGCTTGCACATGTTCTTGAAGCTCAGGTTGAGGGCCTCGAATCTCGAGATGGTCGTCTGGCTGAAGTCATTGCCGTACAGCTTTCCCATGGCCAGCCCCACATCTCCCTGAGCAAGCAGCGGAGCAGGAGGTCCATGAGGACACGAGGCCCCCTGCCCTATGTCCCCACCCCAGTCCATCAGCCCCCGCAGCCCCCTCTGCTCCTTCCCAAGCCCTCTCCCCTCTACAGTGGAACACTGGCTTCTCCCCCAACCCAGCCTTCCATCCTCGCCCTTCCACTGGCCCCGACCTCCTCTGTTTCCCTACCACTCACAGCTACGCAGGAGGCCCAGGACCACTCCCTGAACTCAGATTCCTCCGCCTCCTTCCCCCACGCCAACCTGCGTGAAACCCAGCTTGATGCGCCTCTGCTTGAAGGTCTTCGCGAACTTCTCCAGCTCCTCTAGGTCACTGGGCTCGTCGGTACCCCTGGGGCCTGGGGGATGCTTGTGCACCGGGAGGTGCGGTGCGGCTTCCAGATGGGAGTCTAGCGAGGATCCTGGCAGCCCGGGGCGGCCCACTGCCTGCGGGGGGCGGGGGGGGGGGGCAGGATACGAGACATGCTGACCCACAGAGATTCAGCAGGCCAAGGCACGCCCTCCGGTGTCTGCCTCTTGCAAACTCAAGAGGGTAGCAGTTCCCAGGAGACACTGAATCTTATTTTTGCAAAGGGAATGGAACTGGAAATTGGAATTTCTAAGAAAGTGGAGTTACTGGAATACATGAGTAGAACAAAAAGGGGGAGGCTAGGTGCCCAGCCAGTGGCTCACACTTGTCATCCTAGCCACTCAGGAGGCTGAGATCTGAGGATCAGGGTTCAAAGCCAACCTGGGAATGAAAATCAGTGAGACTCTTATTTCCAGTTAACTACCCCTCCCCAAAAAAAGCTGGAAATGGAGTTGTGGCTCAAGTGGTGGAACACTGGCCTTGAGCAAAGTTTGAGTTCAAGCCCCAGGACCTGCACCAAATAGAAGAGAAAGAGAGAGAGAGAGAGAGAGAGAGAGAGAGGAAGAGAGGGAGAGAGAGAAAGATAGGGAGGGAGGGAGGAAGGAAGGAAGGAAGGAAGGAAGGAAGGAAGGAAGGAAGGAAGGAAGGAAGGAAGGAAGGAAAGGGAAAGGAAGGGAGGGAAAGGGAAGGAAGGAAGGAAGGAAGAAAGGGAAGGGAAGGGAAGGAAGGAAGGAAGGGAAAGAAAGAAGGAAGAAAAGAAGGAAGGAAAGAGAGAGAAAGGAAGGAAGGAAGGGAAAGAAAGGAAGGAAAGAAGGAAGCAAAGAGAGAGAAAGGAAGGAAGGAAGGGAAGGAAAGAAGGAAAGAAAGAAGAAAGCAAGCGAGCAGATGATCAGGGCAGGGGGCGGCTTCTCTGGGTGTGAGTCTGTGATTCACTGTTTGTTACACAGATTATTTCCTCCTTTCATTTTTCCACCATAAAAGGAGCTTGCTGGGTTATTCATGGAGATCCCCAACACAAAGCTCAGAAGGGGACAAGAAAATGGTTGCTTGCCAAGCTTGGTTTCTTTGTCCCACAGAGCCAGGTGACAGAGGTGTCCATCTGGTACCAACTAAAGATAAGATGACATCCAGCCTGGTGACAGGAAGAGCTTCCATACAGCTTCAAACTCTTTACCCCACACCACTGTTTTCTTCTGCGAGAGTATTGTGGTTTAATTTTAGTTTGTGAAACTGGGTTTGAAGATGGAGCCCTAGGTGAGCCTTGAACTCAATATCTCAGTTTTCGAGTACTGGGATAACAGGCAGGGATGGCCAGGCCCAGTGAGTGATTGGTTCTAATCAAAGGTATTTAAATCAACACGATGTAGATTCACATTCATCCTATTCATTTCTTTATCTACCCATCTATGTGTTTATTTATTTGTGGTTCAGGAACTTGAATTCAAGGTGCCAGTGCTGTCCCTTAGCTTTTCCATTTAAAGCTAGTGCTCTGCCACTTGAGACACAGCTCCACTTCTGGCTTTTGGCTGGCTAACTAGAAGTAAGAATCTCACAGACTTCTCTGCCCAGGTTGTCTTTGATCTGTGATCCTCAGAGCTCAGCCTCCTGAGTAGCTAGGATTACAGGCATGGGCCACAGATGCCTGGCTTCCTTCCTTTTATTCATGCTGGTCAGGAGATATTCTCCTTGGTGTTTTTTTGTCATAAGAAAAGTGCTCTTTGACCTAGAGCTATCTTTTGCAAGGATGAAATACAATCTAGATTTAGGGGTCTGGGTCATGCCCAGTTTAGAGGCCCCTGCCTACATGGATAAAGGGCTTAGTCTCCCTTCCTCCTCTCCTTGCCTCTGCCCCTCTTTCCCCTTCTCTCTCTCAAGATATTCAGAATCATCTTCTGATGGGCATCTTTATGACGAGGAATGCGAAAGGACCAGAGACAAATTAAGGAAGGGCTCTGTTCCCCGGGAGATGTGTGTTACAACAGAATGGCTGGAAGCCTTCACAGAGAGGGTCTGTTCTGCCAGACAGGGTTGTGTTGGGGAGAAGTTAGCCCAGAGCAGACCTTCAGGGTCAAGGCTCCGTCTTCCTATAAACTTCCTTCTCATTAATTAATTTGTTCTTTGACTGGCTCTTTGCCAGACCTCCTTCCTCCCCCTTCACAACCAGTCAATTACCCAATTGGATTGATTTTGTTTTCCAGCATAGTTCATTCATTTTTCTCCTCCAGTCCTTATCAGGACTCTAAACCAGTCCTTTATTCTCCCTCCCTAGGAAGATTTTTTTTCCTTTGATGGGGTCTTTTATGCTTGAATACCTGCACCCAGTGCTTCTGCCTCAACATCCCAGGTGGCTGGAACTAGAGGCGCTCATCGCCGTACCCAACTAGAATGATCTTAGTCCAATGGTCTCTCTGATCAAATATTAGAAGATGTAAGCATTGGTCCTTCTCCCAGATCTGGGTCCAGGACTACAAAGTTCTGGGAGGACGGAGATCGAGTCCAGATCCTAACTCTGGGGTAGGGTTGGAGGGCGGGTGTGGGGGTGGGGAGGCCCCTATTTATTTTAACTACTAGGTGACACCTCTCCTTCCTCCCTAGAGCTCTAATCCTTGGGTGGGAGGGGGAACCTTGGGTTAGTGAGGATCTTCACACCAAGATCACCGCAGCCATTTGAGCCAAGTCCTATGGTTATTGTTTTTTTCCTAGGAGTCTGTGTTGAGGGAAGAAACGGTAGCGTCGGCACACAACCTGGCACGAGGCTGCCGCTGGCTCCCGGAATAGGTATCTTTTTTTCTAATTGATGAATAGGCGTGGCATGTGTCCACGACCCCTCTGCCCTCCCTCCCCAGGCACCCACTTGCAGGATGCAGCCTGCCTCATGGGCCTGAGGTAGGAGGCTCTGTTGTCTGGGACACTGAGCCTGTAGCATTTCCCTCTCTCTCTGGTGGCGTGAGAGCACCTAGGAGGAGCTCGGGTGGGGGGGGGGTGTCATTTGGTATTCCCCGGATGTTGTCTGGGCCCTGGTTCCCAGAGGAGTGATGCCAGGACCTGACGGCCGGGTCCAGTGCCCACCGCAGCCTCGGCATTGGATTCTCATTTCCTGGCCTCGTCAGTGACTTTGGGACAAACCTCTGGCTGTAACTGGGCTTCCTTCCCCCGTGTGCTTGCTGGACAGTCTCCAGTCGTTTGGGTCCTAGAGGAGCTAAAGAGGCCAGGGAAACCCCCACGGGCTGCCGACACCCAGGGGAGGTGGGCACTTCTTACCTGGGAGGCCAGGCCAGGCCCCGACTGTGGGAGGAGGAGGTTGCTTTGTTGCTGTGGAAAGGAGAGAAGATTCGGCTGCAGACCTAGGTGAGAAGGGAGGGGCAGAAGATCAAATCTAGGGCACCTGAAAGACAGGCTGGACACCGGGGCCCCTCCCCACACATCCCAATCAGGTCCCACAACCCACCCGGAGCCCTATGGAGGCTCCCCGCCCCCCCCAGGCACCGCCAGGCATTGCCACATACAGGAGGAGGCCAGCCAGACACAGGGATAAACAGAGATGTAAACAGGAGTCCCAAACCAGTCCTTCCACTTGCCTGCCCTGCCGTCCTGCTTGCAGAGGCTCAAAGGCCCAGAAGGGTCAGGGCAAACCCATGGGGAGAGGGGGGGAAGATGGTTAGCAGGGCTGAGGAGGCAGGAGGGGAGGGGAGGGACCGAGTCCTCCCTGGCGGAAGTGTCTGGGATGCTACAGGAGCCCAGCTACAGGGGGAGCCACGGGGCCATGCAACTCGGAGGGACAGCTGGTCATTGGTCTGAAGCTCCCATACACGGGAGAAAAGCAGAGAGAGGAGGCAAGGCCTGCAGCCAGGAGCCTGGCCGCAATCGTGCCACCGCAATCTGCTCCACGTGCTGCCCCTAGACATCCTCCTCCCTCCCCCTGGAGGAAAGCTGTCTCCCAAGGGAACCTGCCAGGCTGATGACCGGGACAGCGAGCCTCCTTCTTGGAAGGACCCCGGCCAGCACCTCTCACTCTCACTGCCATCAGTCATCAACACAGACAATTGGGGGGGGGGCATGTCGCCCAGCAGGAAGGGGGGGGCACCTGAGGGGTATGTGCTGTCCCTCTGCTGTTCTGCTATTGGCCTTTACGTTCTTCGATCTCCTAATTGTTCCTAATTAAAATGCGCAGGCATGCGAGCTCTTAAAAGGAATTATTCGCTCGTTTTTATAGAGGAGGAAATGGAAGCTCAGACAGGTTAGGTGAGTTTTCTAGGAAAACACACAGCTAATTAGTGATTTTTAATCAAGGGGTGTTCAAACAGTTCAAACTGACTTCAACACTTCATCCTGCATTGTACTCTGAACTCCTGGGTCATCTGCCCGGGCTCTGCCACCTCATTCTTCCGTCTTCTGATAACTGAATTAACTGTTAGTCCTCTTCCCCTTCCAAGAGGGTGACGTGTGTTGCTCAACCGAAACATGTAAAGATTGGCCATATTCTTGCGTCTCCTGACACTGGTCTCAGATGCCTTGGATGTGAAGGAGAGCAAGTGTAACTTGGGCAGGAAGGTAGAGTGGCATTTTTTACATTCTGGATTTCCAAACTCTCTGCTTGTCAGCTATACAGCAGGTGAGAGTTTGGCTTCCTTCATCATTTCCAGCCCCACTTGGTAGAGATGGGAATGGAAGGGGCAGAAGAGAACATGGGTGTCAGTCAGACTGTTCTAGTACTTTCTGGAAGGTCCCCAGAGGCATAGTTCAACTCTCTACTGCACAGGTTAGGTTGAGGAATCAGTCAGGATGAACACTCGGCAGAGCCTTGGTGCTTGACGCTCAAGGAATGTCAGCAGGAGTTGAACATGTTTGCACTGGGTCAGGGAGAAGTTCTGAGACAACCTGAGAGTGCTCGTCATGGCCTGTAGGGGGTGCTGCTGCTCCGTGCAGACAGAACCGCGCCAGACTGAGGAGTGACTGCATCCATCCATCCAGAAAAGATTCTGGAGGAAGTAGGGCTTCTCCCCCTGTGCCACCCCATCCCTGCCCCCCCCCCAATCAGGCCCAACTCCCCTGAGGCCGAGGGGGTGGCCAGCCCCAGCAGGCGGCTAAGAAAGCAAGGGGGCAGCAAGGAAAGGGACCTCGGCCTAGAGCACGGCAGGGGCTGGTTTTAATACCCGTGGGGTGAGCCCCTTTCTCGGGAAGTGCCAGTAACGGCATGTGGCTGGTCCTGGGCTTGTGCCTGCTCCCGGGTTCTTACCTTGCTGCCCAGATGGGGTCTGGGAAAGTAGGAACTGAGACACAGACTGTAGATGGCCGGGAACAAGCACCAGCTGCTGGAGTGGATGGAGCGAGGCCATGTCCTGCGTGTGGAAAGACACCTGTGTCACGTCCCTCAAAACTGGGGGACCCCATCTCCCCGGGCCTGAGGCCTGTGCGGGCCTCCAGACTTTGCTTGCTTCCTGCTTCGGGGCGTCGCTGGCACGTGGCACATAGCAGCTACCCCGTGAATGCTGGGGTTGCTGCACCTCTGAACCCTGCCACGCACCGCCACCTCACTCCACTCGCGCCTCGCGGATTCATACTCCTGTCAGTCCTGACTCGCACAGCCGAGGCCCCCAGGGCTGACAGCTGGCATTACCCATGTCTCAAAGGTTTACCCCAGAGGTGGTATGCAATCCCGGCTGTGGAGTTTGGTGTGTAATCTCATGTCCATTGACTGAGCAGAAAGCCAGGCTCTGAGGGTGTTTGTGGGGAGTTCTGAGTGGGGAGCCATGGAGACCAGGGAAGCTGATTCTTCTTAATAAAACCAACTGACTTCAACACAAGTTGTTTCCTCTGGGCTTTTTTCACCAGCTCTGAACTTGGAAATAGCAAGGTCAGCATTTGGGGGTGCTGGGGCTGCTCTGGGGGTCTGACTGTGAGCTGAATGGAGGCCTGTGCCCTCAGTGTGGCTTGGTGGGCTGATGGGTTGAACAGACAAAGGGAGAGCTGGGGATCACTGCAGGACTGGCTCTTCCTTCACCATGGAGAAGGACCGGCCACGGGTGCTGCCTGGGGGCCCGTCCATCACTCCCTGCCCACACCAGCAACCAGGCCAGCCTGGTGTGTGTTCACGGAGGACCTTGGAGGGGCAGAGCAGCCCTTAGGGGCTGGAGGCTCCTGGGATTCAGTGGTCACTGTCAGGCATCAGCCGCATTTTGGCAAGACCAGCCCTTTTGGTGTCACTGCAGGAGAAATCCTCTGTTCATATCACCAGCCTGTCTTCACCATGCAAGAATCCCACCCCTTCCCTGATCTCCTTAAAAAAAAAAAAGCCAGCACTGGGCCTTGAACTCAGGATGTAGGTGCTGTTGCTTTGATTTCTCACTGGAGACTGGCACTCTACCAGTTGAGCTACAGCTCTACTTCCAGCTTTTTGGTGGTTAATTGGAGAGAAGAGTCTCACAGACTTTCCTACCTGGGCTGGCTTTGAACTGTGATCCTCAGGTCTCAGCCTGAGATTATAGGTATGTACCACTGGTCCCCCTTGACTCCATATTTTACCTTTGCTCTTAGACCAGTAGAGAGCTCTTTAGACCATTACCAAATCACGGGCCACCAAGCGTGGCGGGCCAGCGTTTTTCAGAAGGACGGGACTGAACTCACCAGCTAGCCAAGGAGATGGGAGGTCCTGGCACAGGTTGGCACCTACCCCAGATATTTGGTTCCCCGACATCATGGCAGGTCCTTGGCTCAGGTGACATGGCCGATGCGGGAGGGGCTGATGTAGGGAGTCACCGAGGTCCTCTGTTTTAATCTGCAAGGGAAGGCAGGGGGCGGCGGCGGTCAGTCCCAGGCCTCTCCGGGCAGAGGCCAGAGCCCGTGGGCAGCCTGGGGAGAGATCAGAGCCAGACCAGTGCCCAGGGCTGTGGTTTGTTTTTCCTGCCAGCTTTTGCCTCAGGCAGGGCAGCCGTCAGAAAGTATGTGTGCCAACTGTCCAGTCTGCAAGTTGGGCAGTCACCCATCCTGACTGTGTCCCCACAGCATGTGGCACGGGGGGGGGGGAGGGGGGCTGGGCCAGTGGCTCTACTGTGGCCCATATTCCTACTCATCGACTCATTGAAATGAGAAGTTAGGATATTATGATGACTCCTAAAAGTAAAGTAATTAGTGGATTAATTTTCCCTCTTTCTTTTTGACACATGTTATCAAGATGTAGCCCAGGCTAGACTCGAACTCACACCTCAGCATCCCGAGTGCTGGGGTTATAGATGTACGCCACCATGTTTGGCAGGACTAGACTCTTGTCAGTTCTGAGATGATGCTCTCTCGTTCTCAAAGGGAGGTGTTAGAGTTGAACAGAGTTTCTTCACAGACATTCTCACATGTGACTAGGATGGCTTTCCTCCCCAGCCCTGTGCATGGGAACTCCTGATTGTAGAGGTTGTGGAGGCGTCAAATCCGGTTAGGACGACACTGAGGATCTCACTGATAGCTTGGAATCTCTCCTGTGGGGGACCAGTCTAACCCAAATGAGAACAGGGAGACTAAGAGCCAGGTGTGGTAGTGCATACCTTTAATCTCAGCCCTTGAGAGGTGGAGGCAGGAGGATTGTGACATATAGCAAGACCATGTCACCTTCAAGAAAGAAAGAAAGAGAAAGAAAGGAAGGAAGGAAGGAAGGAAGGAAGAAAGAAAGAAAGAAAGAAAGAAAGAAAGAAAGAAAGAAAGAAAGAAAGAAAGGAAGGAAGGAAGGAAGAAAGAAAGGAAAGAAGGAAAGAAAGAAAGAAGATGGCCATTGGGATTAACACCTGTACTTGAACCAGAAGGTGGATGTGGGTGAGAACCCGCACAGGGCCGCTGGTATATACCATAAGCATAGGAATGCCATCTGAAGAAGAGACACACACAAGCCCCGCCCCACGTGCTCGCAGGAAGGCACCGAGCCCATCCTCCCCCAGCTTCCCACGTAACCTGGAGCACGCACTCCGCCTCTCAGGGGACTCAGTTTCCCCTTCCTGCAGATGGATGATCCTGCCCAGTTTTGCCTCCCTTTCAATCCTAAACTGCAGTGACTAATTCCAGCCCCCCCTCCCCGCGCTCGGCAGGCTCAGGCGCCCAGGGTGGGTGGGTGTGGAACTCGGACACAGCAGGTCCAGCAGGGCACAGATGAGCCCGGCCGGCCGGCAGCACTTCATGAGGGAGGACTCTCTTGGCAGTCTGCACAAACTGCTCTGCTCATGGAAGGAGACAATTTTGGAGCCTTGGTGGCAAAGAGGAAGGAGGGATTGGAAAGCCGTCCTATGGCGCAGAGAAGGACCAAGGACTCAAAAGCGTGGCTCCTGGTGCTGGCCCGGCCCTCCAGCTCCTCTGTCTAAGAAGAGCTGCAGTTCCAGCTCTGCCCTCACATACGAGTTTCTGATATTCTAGGTTCCATTTCATAGGAAGGCTCTTGTTATTTTCTTCTTGACATCTTACTATATAACCCAGGCTGGCCTTGAACTCCTGGCCCTCCGGTCTCAGCCTCCTGAGAAAAGGTAGGATGATGAGCCCGCACCCCCATCCCCAGCTGTTTGGGGATGTTCCAAAACAACCATCACCAAGCCAGGGGCTGGTGGCTGGCATCTGTCATCCTAGCTACTTGGGAGGCTGAGATCTAAGGGTTGAGGTTCAAACCCAGGCCAGGCAGGGAAGACCACCAGACTCATCTCCAGTGAACCAGCAAAAAGCCAGAAGTGGACCAATGGCTTAAGTAGTAGAACAGCAGCCTTGTGTGAACTAAGGGACAGCATGCAGGTGCTGCATTCCTACACATGCATATGCACACCACCACCACCATCAGCACACACACACACACACACACACACACACACACACACACACACACACTTATGAAAACAACCCTAAGGTTTGCCCTAAGACTACTGAGGCAAAGCCCTTTGGCCAGGGTTCCGCCGTACCACTCTTCCCTTCTCGGTCCCTGTCCCAGTTGCAGGGCAGGGGAGAAGGAAGGAGGCAGGGGGCAGAGGGAACGGGCGGGCGAGCCAGAGCTGAGATCACACTGGTGGAACCGCCCGGGGGAGCTGGGGAGGTGGTGTGGAGGCAAGTGGCAGGTTCTTTTCCAGATTCATTATGCACACGCAGAGATAAGAAGGTGCAGCTGTGACAGAGCTAGAAAACATGCGTTTTGCTTCCAGCCCGGCTATCTGTTGGGCACTGTGCCAAGTCTTCCTGAAACAAACCAAGTCTTCCTGCACAAACCAGGGCCATCATGAAAGAAAGCACAGCCTTTCATCTGCTTCCTAGATCCACATTCTCTGGGCAGGGGGGAGGGGGGGGAGGGAGAAGACACCCACCCCCACCTCCCAGTTCCTGCTAGTGGAAAGGTCCTTAGGGTGTAGGATGCAATCTGAGACTTTCTGGAAATTTCCTGCATGACTGTCTAAAGTGTTGTGTTTGTTGTTATTTAGTTTAGGATTTTTTCCCCAGTCCACTGATCTTTTATTCTACTTTTCGTAATTACTGATGTGCTAATGATAACCCCTTCCCCTCCCCGCCCCCCAAAAAGATGAAACCACTTGGAAGACAGCAAGGACTCTTCTCGATGAAGGTGCAGGTTCTGGGCTTCGCTGGGCTGCAGGTGCCGCTCGCTGGAATGGCGTTTTGTGGTATTTGCTTAATGAGCACCAGACACCGGGTTCCAGAATCTTGATTTTTGAACAGGGTGCTGGGGGCTCACATCTGTCACCCTAGCTACTCAGAGGAGGCTGAGATCTGAGGACCAAAGTTTGAAGCCACTCTGTGACACTTTTATCTCCAATTAGCAAGCAAAACAAACAAACAAAAACCTGGAAGTAGAGCTATGGCGGAAGTGAGCACTAGCACTAGGCCCTGAATTTAAGCCCCAGTGCCAGCACACACGCGCGTGCACGCGCGTGCGCGCGCTCGCACACACACACACACACACACACACACACACACACACATCTTGATTTCTGGTCAGTGGTGCTCAGGAAAGCCAGAGCTAGGCTAGGAAGAGAAGGTTCACTGACAAGTATTGCCTACAGAAATACTTTTTGGACACCCTTGGGACTAAGACACTAGGATATTACAAATAAAGTCAGTCTTAATCCAAAAATTAAAAAAATCCCTTCTCACAGCTGTTGAGTGGCAAAGCTGGGAGCTTGCCAGGCTCGGGCGTTGGCTGTGGAGCCCTCCGTCAGGGCCTGACAACTTCTGAGGTGAGGCCCGCAGGCGAATTGGATGGAGCCCCGATTTTCCCGCGTACTTGTGAAAACCCAACCAAAGCCGCAGCCTGCCTGGGATGGGGGAGCTCCTCTCCCGGGGCTCCAGGAGTTGTCACGCGAGAACTGCTTGGGTCGGCCAGACCCCTGGCATGAGAACCACCACAAAGGGCCTGCCCTGGCCTCCTGACCTAACACGGTTTGTGGGTTGGGGTTTGTGGGTGTAGGATCTTCTCCACCCACAGGGAGGCTTGGGCAGTGACCAGGGAGGTGAGAAGCTATCGCGCGTGATTATCTTTGTTAATCCGGGTGAACTCTGTGACTTCTTCCCCTGCCTTAAAAAGTAGTCTTTTCCTTCTGGAAGGAAGGGGTCTCCAGGAGGAGGTGGCGTGTCCTGGAGTGTGGAGCCCACTGGCTTCTTCCCCTGGGCACGGGGCTTGCCTCCCCACCTCCCAGAACCCCGCAGAGATGCAAGTTATATAGCAAGAGGCGGATATAACCCCCAAATCATGATCTCCCAATGCTCGCCCCCCCCAACACACACCATGTTCTTTCCACCAGACAATAATACTACAACTGTCCCACAGATAGAGGAGACGACCGCATGCAATGGCTTGGCATTGCTGTACACTTGTGCCTCCTTCCTAAGTGTCCATTGGCCAATGGGGGTCATAGACAAGAGGACTCTTCTTTAGCTCCTGCCCCAGGGCATTTTCACATGACCCTCTCTCAGGGGGGAGGAAAACAATCCAACACTAATGAATATATCACTGGTGATGAAAATGATCAAAGCTGTTGTCCTAGTTGCATAACTCGTTTGTGGAAAGTGTTTCATAAACATTTCACAAGAAGGAGCATTTCAAAGTATGAACAGCTCCCAACCTGCCTTCAATTACAGGCAAGGTTTTTTTTTTTTTTTTCTCTCTCTCTCTCTCCCCCCAACCCCCACTGCTACATTTCTCCCTGGCAGTGAGGAAGAGTGTGTCTTGTAACTGATCTGGAAAGAGCTGGAATGTCCCTCGTGCAAACATTCTAAAAATATATTACAGGAGCTGGGATGGGGCAGCAGGCAACCTGGGTGCGGGGAACTGGGTGGCAAGCACCCCATTCCAGTGAAGGCTGACTGCGCTGTTTTTCAGTGCTAGGGATCGAGACCAGGGCCTCTCACACCATAGGGCTCTACCACTAAGCTACATCCCCAGCCCTGCGGTGAGTTTTTGGTTTTGTTTAGTGTCAATACTGGGACTGGAGCTCAGGGCCTGAGTGCTGTCTCTTTGTTTTTCATTCGAAATTAGCCTTCTACCAATTGAGCCACAGCTCCACTTCTGACTCTTTTTTTAGTGGTTCATTGGAGATAACATTCTCATGAACTTTCCTGCCCAGGTTGGCTTTGAACCATGATCTTCAACCACTGAGTAGCTAGGATTACCGGCGTGAGCCACTAGTGCCCATCCATGCTGTGCATTTGGAGACCTTCCTCTCTCGGGGGCTCTTGGCTTCTTTCTGTGCCCCTCAGATGCTGTCAGTGGCACTGACTGCCATCAGTCCCAGCCTGCCCACACCTTCTTCCATGCTAATGGGGGCCTGAGAGGAGAGAGCTGTGGGGGCAGAGAGGGGATGATGGGGGGGGGGGAGAGGGGATGATGGGAAGAGAGAAGGGATGATAGGGGGAGAGGGGATGATGGGAAGAGAGAGGGGATGATGGGGGAGAGGGGATGATGGGAAGAGAGAGGGGATGATAGGGGGAGAGGGGATGATGGAGAGGAGAGGGGATGATGGAGGAGAGAGGGGATGATAGAGGGGAGAAGGGATGATGGAGAGGAGAGAGGGGATGATGGGAAGAGAGAAGGGATGATGGAGGGGAGAGAAGGGATGATGGAAGGGAGAGGGGATGATGGAGGGGAGAGAGGATGATAGGAAGAGAGAGGGGATGATAGAGGGGAGGGGGATGATGGAGGGGAAAGAGGGGATGATGGAGGGGAAAGAGGGGATGGTGGAGGGGAGAGAAGAGATGATGAGGGGAGAGGGCAGAGGAGATTATGGAGGAGAGGATAATGGAGAGGAGAGGAGAGGAGAGGATGGAGGAGAGAGGGGATAATTGGAGGAGAAAGGGAATGATGGAGGAGAGAGGGGATGATGTGAAGAGAGAGGAGATGATGGAGGAGAGGGGGGATGATGGGAATAGAGAGGGGATGATAAGAATAGAGAGGAGATGATGGAGGAGAGAGAGGATGATGGAAAGAGATGGAGGCATGGAGGATGATTCAGGAGAGATGGGATGATGGAGGAGAGAGGGGATGATGGAGGGGGAAAAGGGATGATGAAGGAGAGGGATGATGGAGGAGAGAGGGGATGATGGGAAGAGGGGATGATGGAGGAGAGAAGGAATGATGGAGGAGAGAGAGGATGATGAAGGAGAGGGGATGATGGAGGAGAGAGGGGATGATGGAGGAGAGAAGGAATGATGGAGGAGAGAGGGGATGATGAAGGAGAGAGGGGATGATGGGAATAGAGAGGGGATGATGGAGGGGGAAAAGGGATGATGAAGGAGAGGGACAATGGAGGAGAGAGGTGATGATGGGAAGAGGGGATGATGGAGGAGAGAGGGGATGATGAAGGAGAGGGATGATGGAGGAGAGAGGGGATGATGGTGGAGAGAGGAGGCAAGGGCCCTCTGGCCCAGCCAGAGCCACCGGAAGTTGCCACCCCTGCCAAGCGGCTTTCCAAAGAATGGCTCTCCCCTTCCCGCTCCTGCCTGGAAGTGCCCCCGCGAGCCTATCAGTCAGGTGTTTGATCTCTGGCTGCGGGCGCAGCAGGGTTCATGCTGACACATGCGTGGGAAACCTCAGCATTTGAAGCCCATGAAGCTCGGCTTCTCCCTCACCACATGTGTGCACAAACATGTACATCTATCCATATACGTGCGTACACACAGAGCCTGCTCAGTAAAAACGTGCTGCTCAAAGGCCTCACTGTGCCTCGGCCTAGCTGGGTCTCATCTGCGCACCGGGTGTGCACACTGTGGGTTCATCCTTGAAGCAGTTGGCAGGCGGAATCATGGGCATAGAAAGACAATGGGCATGGATGAACACTGTACAGCAACAACCCAGTTGTTATTTACGGGGGAGGCACTCCGCCACTCAAACCAGCTATTTTTGGGTTAGGGTCCCGCTGTCTCCCAACCTGGCCACAGCTCTCTGATCTGTGCCTTCCATCCACACACATATGGGGATTACAGGGCGCTACGTGCTACCAGGCCCAGCTTGCTGGTGAGACTGGGTCTCACTAACGTCTGCCTGGGGTAGCATCACATCCCAATCCTCCTGATTTCTGTCCCCTGAGTAGCTGGGATTACAGGTGTGCGCCTCTGTACCCTCATCCCAACAAAACTTTCCACTGATAGGGGAACAGAAAAGTAAAAACATCTTTAAATAATGCAGCACTATATGATCACTAACCAAAATCCTAACTTTATATATATTATATTGCCCAGAAACAATCTATAAGTCTTATTTGTAAACTTAAAAAGTTGAATATATATATGTATATATATTCAATATATATATATTCAACTTTCTAAGTTGAATATATAGATGATATATATATATATATATATATATATATATATATAAACCATATAATTTATACACATACTTTTTCAAATGACATAAAATGCATTCATTTCTGGATTTGAACTCAGGGCCTGAGCACTCTCCCTGAGCATCTTCACTCAAGGCTGGCGCTTTACCACTTAAACCACAGCTCCATTTCTGGCTTCTTGGCAGTTAATTGAAGAGTCTCACAGACTTTCCTGCCTGAGCTGGCTCTGAACTGTGATCCTCAGATCTCAGCCTCCTGAGTAGCTAGGATGACAGACGTGAGCCACCAGCGCTTGGCCAACAACCAACAACATGATTTTTATCTTATTATTTCTCTCCCATTTACAGAGAAGAAATGGAAGGCTGGAAAACTGGAGTGACCACAAGACAGCTTCTGCGACAGGGCTGAGGTTAGAATCCAGCCTGTGCCCTGCAGGATTAGAACCAGGGACAGCCTACCGCGATCCATGCCAACCCAGTCCACAGGCACATACAGACGATGCCAGGCCAGGAGGGGGCTGCCAATGGAGCAGAGCATGCAGACACAGTGTCACCTCAGAGTTTGGGAGCGGAGAGGGCAGGGGAGACATGCAAGGAAGAGGGAGCGAAGTCCCACACCTGACCTGGACACAAGCAACCGAGGACTACCCAGAGGGCTACAGGGGCCTTGAGGGGGAGGGGCAAGATGAATGAAACAAGCTGAACAGATGAGGCCCGGTATTGACGGGCGTGTCATTGGTGATCATTACTTAAAGGTGAGTGCGTGAAGTCCCGTTTTGTCACTTAATTGCAAGTCACTGTGCCATCTGAGCCTCTTCTTCAAGTTCCCCTTTCAGTCACATCAGAACAAGCCAGGTCTTATGACAGGAAAATCCTACTGGCTTAAAGAAGTCCTCTGTGAATTGTCAAGCAAAACCACCACCGAGTGCCAGCGGCTGAGACCCACAATCCCAGCTACTTGGAAAGCTGAGAACAGGAGGATCAAGATTCAAGGCTAGCCAAGCAGAAAACGTTCTCTGCTCATAACTAGATGCGATGGTGCCTGTCTGGGATCCCAGGGATGACTGAGCAAGGCAGAGGTGCACGTCTGGGCAGGAATGGAGATTCTATCCTAAAAGTAACCAGTGAAAACCAGGGCCGGAGGTATGGCTCCACAGGAAAGCACCGGCCCAATACACATAAGGCTCCCAGTTCCAACCCTCGTATCTTGAAAGGAAAAAGTCAAGCAAGGGGACATAAAATGGAAAGTGGCCTGGGAGCGGACAGGACGTGAAATGGGTTTGTAGACGCAGCCCGGAGCCCTGAGGTAGGCCGGCCGCCATAGCTAGACTTCCTCGCAGGACTGAGGTGGGCAAAGTTCATGTTCAGCTGCGACTGTGATTCTCAGGGAAGTAGAGGCACAGCCCCGTCCCTGGGGGCAGAGGAAAAGCGGGGGCCGCCCCTGCCCTGCAGGTACACACACGTGCAAGCCGGCTCCCCTCCCGCACCTCCTTCTCACGCACAGCCCTGGGAGGCGGCTGCTCCCAGGCCTGGGGAACCCTCTGCGGGTGGGAACTCTTCTCCACCCCACCCTTCACCTGGCAGCCCTCCCCAGCCGCAGATACCATCTCTGCCGTCCCCAGCCCAGCCATGGGAGGTCTGCAGGAGCCGGGTGGTGTGAGCCAGAAGGTTCTGGAAACGTGGAAAAGTACCCGACACATCCAATGAGGGGCCCCAGGTAGCGTCGTGTCCGTGGGCGCTCTTCTTCTCAGAGGCAGTCGGCATGGTGGAAAGTCCGACAGGTCTGTCTTCCCTCAGAGCTCCACCTTGAGCGAGTTACTTCATCTCTCTGAGCTATAGTTTCCCCAACAGTGTAAGGGGAATAATACTGCTTACCTCACCCAGCTGTTGTAAGGATTCAGTAATATCAAATAAGATAGAGCCTTGGCTGGGTGTGGTGGGGCATGCCTGTGATCCCAGTGTACCAGGAAGGCAGAGACAGGAGGATCGTGAGTTCCAGGCCAGCCTGGGGTACACTGGGAGTTCAAAGCCAGCCTAAATGGTGTTCTAAGACCCGGTCTCAAAACCAAATCAAACCACATATACATAGACACGCATCTGCATGAATCTGTGGCCTGCCTGGTGGCTCACATCAACCTCAGTTTGACCTCTAAGCAGCCTCAGTGTCCTCATCTGTACAATAAGAATTAGAAAACCTACTTCTGTAGCTTTATTAGGGTTTAAGGAGCTATTGCTTGGAAAGGGTTGAGACTGGAGCCTGGCATAAGCTAACGGCCGGTCTCTTTCTTGGGAGCACTTCCCTCAGCAGACCCCGCTAGTCAGTGCTCAGCCTGGGCAGCATCTGCATCCACCCGCCGCAATCTCCCACATCTCCAAATGCCGCCCACTCCCGCGTGCCCCCGGGGGTTAGGGAAATGACCCAAACACCTTCCTTTCCCTCTGTCATCTTTTCTGCTCTCCACCTTGCACCTGGGGTGAGAGGAGCATTCCAGGATGTGTCCAGGGGCTCAGGTCGATCCTAGAGCCCGAACTAGTCAAGTCCCAGAGCCCTTTTGGATGAGGCCATGCCTGGAACTGTCTGGTGGAGAAAGCACCAAGTGCTGAGGGGTGGGTGGGGAACGCTAAACATCTAGATAGCTGCTTCCAGTTCCTTCCTGCTCCTCCCTGCCCTGCTCCTCACGAAACCTGCTCTCACTCTAACCCTAACCCATACCTTGTGATGGGGGCCGCTGCCTAGGCCACAAATAGGAAACAGCTGATACCTCAGCATCAGGCCTAAAGCATCAAGCACAGCCTGCAAGAGGGAAGAAAGCAAACAAGTTCTTCTTCCCATTCTTATTAGTGTTCCATGCCTGGCTGAAGTGGTGGGCCTTAGGTCTGAGATGGGTGCCAAGAAATAAATAAGAACCTTTCTAGAAGTCTCTGTAGCCCACTTAATTTGGTGTAAACCTAGATAAGTTGCTGCACAGGGAGAGAAGAGAAATCAAGTCCTGGAGTCCCATTCCTCCAAAAGTATTAATAACTGAGGATTTCTATAAGCCTGAGACTGTCCTAAGTGATCCATAGGTCTTCACTATATTCTCAGTCTTTTTGTTTGTTTTTTGCCAGTGCAGGCATTTAAACTCATTTAAACTGCCTGCTTGCTTAGCTTGCTCACTCAAGTGGCACTCTACTACTTGAGCCATGCCTCTAGCCTTGACTTTTGCTGGTTATTTTGGAGACAGAGTCTCGTGGACTATGCCTACAGCTGGCCTCAAACTTTGATCCTCCAGATCTCAGCCTCCAGAGTAGTTAAAATTATAGGTGTAAGCCACCAGCATCTGGCTTTTTACTATTATTATTTAAACAAGATGCTGGGAAATAAATACTATGACTGTTCTTGGTTTAGATGAGAAAGCTGAGAACACACTTAATCTCGGTATCACACTGTGTAGGGAAGCAAGGAGACTGGACCCATAGTGCTAGCAGGCTGGCAGGCCCAACTTATGGACAGCAGAACTGTGGGAAAATCCCTTAACTACTCATTGCCTCCATTTCCACATGTATATAGACTGGAGATGCTACCAAGTACCTCACAGAGTAGCTCTAAGCATGCAAAGAAACCGCGTACATAAGATACTTGTGCTCCATACTGGCACACAGACAGACTTCAGGAAGTATGACATTCCCATATATATGATGCTAGAGGTTCATACCCACAGTGAAGAAATCACTTCGGATAGGAGAGTTATTTAATCTTGCCAAATGATCTCCTGCCTGGAAATTCTGCTCCACACCTAGCTAGCTGGCTCGCTCGCCGTCACCCCGCCAGGCCAGTTGGCTCCTGCGCAGGTGGCCCTGGTTCACACACTCCCTACTCTGACCTTTGAAGGAACGTTCTGGGCCCCCCTCCCTTAATGGACACGGGGCACGTTCCCCGGGGGTTCTGGGGGACCCCACGTCCCAGCGCCATGCAGCTCTCCCTGTCTGCAGCCAGGCTTACATCTGCCAGTGCTCCTGGCAGGAGTGGAGTGTTCTGGGTGTGTGGGGGACCGCCACGTCACTGTGAGGGGCTTTCTGACCCTCACAGGGTGGTTTTTCTGCCTGTCTTAATTGTTAGGAGGTTCCAGTGGTGTCTACTGCAGGAGACAGAACCAAACAAGACTCTATTCATGTGCCCAGCAACTTTTGTGTTATTTTCAAATGCTCCTGGACATGTGTGCGGGTGATTAATCTTTAATCATAAGCCTACTTAATCATAAACTTTAATCATGTCTATAGTCTCTGTGCGCACACGCACACGCACACACATACCAGTACTAGGACTTGAACTCAGGACCTCAGCTCTCACTTAGCTTTTTGCTCAAGGCTGGCACTCTCTCATGAGCCATACCTCCACTTCCAGCTTTTTGCTAGTTAACTGGAGATTAGAGTCTCTCAAATTTTTTTTCTGCCTGCGGTTGGCTTTGAACCCTGATCCTTGATCCTCTAGGTCTCCCCTCCTGTGTACCTAGGATCACAACTATGAGCCATGGACACCAGCTCCAGTGCCCCCCCACCCTCTGTTTATGTGAGTACAAAGTATCTTTGCCCGCCTTCCCCCAGAGACATTGCTTATTGTGTTTCTGTCTTCCCTTTCCCCTCTCCTCCCTGCTCCTCGTGTCTCCTCTCCTTTCCACAGTGGAGATTTATTTGCATTTTCTGAAAAATTAATCTTTGTCAACCTGCCTGTTGACTAGGTGGGAACTTTCCGGTCCATTCTCTGTGTCTGGTGGGCAGGTTTAATTCTGCACTGAGTCCCAGAAAACCCACTGTGGTTGCTCTCAAATAGCCTGCTGCCAACACAGCACTGCCAGGCTCCTGTATCGGCTTTGTTTTTCAATTGTTTTGCTAGCTGGAGTGGGGAACACCCAGCCTGAGGACTGTAGAAGGTTCTAGAAATCATCTGATACATGACAGGACATACTTGTATGCTCTTGGCCAGCTGCCCTCAGTGTTTGCCTTTATTGTGGTATGTGTGTGTGTGTGTGTGTGTGTGTGTGTGTGTGTGTGTGCATGTGTGTGCATGTGTGCGTGTGTGTGCTGAAGCCGCAGCACCACCTCCAGTGACATTCTTCTGTCTCTTACAGAAGCCACTGTGCATAGGGCATTTTGTCATCTTTCAATTAAAACCTCCCTCTAGAAGTTAAGAATGGATGATAAATCCCAGTGTTGGTCGCACACGCCCTTAATCCTAAGTACTCAGGGAGCTGAGACCTGAGGATCCAAAGGTCCAAAGCCATTCCTGGCCGGAAAACCCATGAGACCCTTATTGCCAAAAAATCCAGCAAAAAATCCAGAAGTGAAGCTGTGACTCACATGGTTGAGCACCAGTCTTGACTGAAAAAGCAGCAAAGACTCCCCCCGGCCACAGGTTAGACAGATGAGCCAACACTGCTGGCTCATGGAACTTCAGGACTTGCTGTTCGCCCAGCCCCAGGCTGCCACTCCCCACTGCACCCCCTAGCCAGGGGCTTCCCGTGGGGGCTCCCCAAGGGCAGTGGCTCTTTCTCTACCCTTTGCGTCTGCCAACTCTTGTTGTGTCTGAGCAGAAGCTGTGTCTCCACCACCACGCTCTCCTCCCCTCCACCTCCCATTGCCTCCCACTTAGTCACTGTGAGATCATCCTCCGCCTCTGCTCCCAGGCCTCTCCCCAGGACAGAAGCAGAGAGAGCGCAGAGGAGGCTGCTGCAAGGCATCATGGGAAAAATGAACTTTATAGCGTCATAGAGATGTGGGTTCAAATCCTTCCCCCCACTTCTCCACCCGCCCCCTCCCTGCAGCTAACCAAGTTACTTAATCTCTTAAATGCTTGTTGAAAAAGGTAAGACTGTCTGGGAGGCAGTTTCCTCCTCTGTAGAACTGGGACCGGGACCCTTCATTGCAACCCAGGTTCCTGATGAGGTTTGCCAGAGATAAAGAGCCCAAGTGCCTGGCCCAGCAAAGGGGCTCAGGTGCCCAGCAGAGGCCCGGGTGCCCAGCAGAGGCTCAGGTGCCCAGCAGAGGCCCGGGTGCCCAGCAGAGGCCCGGATGCCCAGCAGAGGCTCGGGTGCCCAGCAGAGGCCCGGGTGCCCAGCAGAGGCTTGGGTGCCCAGCAGAGGCCCGGGTGCCCAGCAGAGGCCCGGGTGCCCAGCAGAGGCCCGGGTGCCCAGCAGAGGCTCAGGTGCCCAGCACAGGCTCAGGTGCCCATCTGTAGGCCTGTCGGTGAACTGGGCAAAGGTGTACATGAAATGCGATGGCCTCAGAAAGACAGAGTCAGGGAGGGGCAGCACGGGGCAACCCGTGGTTGCAGACGTCCAGCACCGCGGGCGATGGCTGTCTCTTCCTCTAACCCCTTCCCCAAATGCACCCACTCCTCTGTGGCTGGCTCCATCCTTGTCTGTCATGAGAAATCTCCCTGGAGTTGGGGGGATGGCAAGCCCCCCAGGCTTATCCAAAGGAAACAAGCTCACATAGGCCCTCTCCAACTGATGGGGAGACTACACCCCCCAAAAAAAAGGTTTATGGGGACCCCTTGCAGTCTGCCCAGAGCCAGAGGGTCTGGTTGGCACTGGCCCAGCCTCAGGCTCAGTACAAAGGCTTCGCAAGCTCTCTGACATAGGGCAGCATCTCACTTCCACCTCCTGGTAGCTGGCGTGGTCCCATTTGACGTGGACAGCGCTTCCCTGAGCCTCCCATGTGCAGACTGTGGCAATGAGGTAAGGGCCCAGGCTGGGGGTGTCCTGAGTCCTCAAGCCCACACCCCAACCCGCTCAGCGCATTCTTGACGACCTCCATCCTACACTGGAAGGAAACCTGGCCAGTGAGTCTCCTGCTTAGTCCATGAGCCAGAAGTTGGTTCTAAAGAAGATTCTACCGTCTTCCTCCCTCCCTTGCTATCAGTTCCATAGTTCAATCAACTGTGCTGGCTGGAAGTCCTTCTGTACATAACCTAGATGTCTCTTTATAGGTCTGGGAGAGAGAGAGAGAGAGAGAGAGAGGGAGAGAGAGAGAGAGAGAGAGAGAGAGAGAGAGAGAGAGAGAGAGAGAGAGAGAGAGAGAGAGGGATGGGCTTCATTTGTTGACAAGTTTCCCAGGCTTCCTGATGAGTATAATTGCGACTGTGGCCTGCCTGAGAGGTTTGGAGTGAGGACTCCAGGTTGTGACTGTTCTTTCTGACATAAAGATGTGCCCAGGGCTGAGAGCAAGGAAGAAGAGAATACATGTGATATATGTGCACCTTTGATCACAGTCCCATCCTAGACCCCCTACTTGGAACAGCCCTTCACATTTGCCATCTTCTTCTCCACCTAATGTTCCTTCAAAGCTACCCTCAGATACCACTTCCTCCTTGAAGCCCATCCTGAGCTCCCAGAAGAACAAACTCTTCCCATCTCTGCTGGACAGGATGTTTTTTCACACAGCTCCAGGAAAGCACAAAGGAGACTGCTTTCTAGTAATTCATTAAGTGTGTGTGTGTGTGTGTGTGTGTGTGTGTGTGTGTGTGTGTGCGTGTGTGTGTGTGTGCATGTGCGCGCGCGCGCCCCAGTACTGAGGCTTGAACTCCAGGCTTGGGCGCTGTCCCTGAGCTTTTTTGCTTAAGGCTGGCTCTCTCCCACTTGAGCCACAGCGCCACTTGCACATTTTGATAGTTAATAGGATAAATGTTTTCTTCTGACTCAAGTTCTTACCTGTCTGTTGAAATCCAGGCCATTTCGATCATTTCCTGGAAGAGAGAACAAAAACATAGGGCTCATTAGAGGGAGGTGGATAGAGGGAAAATAGCATGCTGAGAGGAGCTAGCCATTTCTCGACATCCAAGATCTCCCTGCCCATCCTGTGTTCTGGAAATCTCTTGGGAAAGCCTCCTCCCAGGAGCTGGACGCTAGGGAGTCACCTGCAGGCACAGTCTTCTGAGACAGAGTCTGCATCCCCACAAGTGGGGGGAGCCCCATGCTATACCCCTAGGGGCAGCTGCTACACCTCATAGACAGCAAGAAGAGGCCAGCTGTGGGTCTTGAAGGAGTGTCAGGAGGCTCTGCCTGCTAGCCCAGCCCTCCAGGGGGAAGGATACCTAAATGTGAGCAGATACATCGGTGACTGCTCTCTCTCCCTGACTCCTATTCATGTCACCTGTTGCTCATCCTCTTCAGCAAAGAAATTTGTAATCTAGGCAAAGTCTAAAGTTGGGGGCATCTTGGTTCATGCCTGCAATTCTGGTTACGTAGGGAGGCTGAGATGGGGAAGATTGTAGTTAGAGGCCAGTGCAAGCAAGAAGTTTATACGATCCCTTCCCAATCAATAGGGGGACTTGGTGAAGCTCTCCTGTAATTCCAGCTTTGCAGGAGGCTGAGATCAAGAGGATCACAGTTCCAGTCCAGCTTGTACAAAAAAAATGTTCTTTAAAAGCTGGGCACAGCCAAGTCTGGGAAGGTGGCTTAGTGGTAGAGTGCCTGTCTAGAATATATGAGGCCTTAGGTTTGATTCCTCTGTATCATAGACACAAAAAACAAACAAATAAAAGAATTAAAAGAAAAACCATTTTTTAAAAAAGAGCTGGACATAGAGAACCAGACACCAGTGGCTCCTGCCTGTCATCCTGGCTACTCAGGAGGCCGAGAGCGGAGGATCGCAGTTCAAAGCCAGCCCAGGCAGAAAAGGCCGTGAGACTCTTATCTCCAATAAACCACTAGAAAAAGCCAGAAGTGGTGCTGTGCCTAAAAGTGATAGAGTGCTAGCCTTGAGCAAAATGCTCAGAGACAGCGCCCAGGCCCTGAGTCAAACCCCCCCCCCCCCCCCCAGGCACAGTGATGTGCACCTGCTATCTTAGATACTATGGGAAGGTCAAATAGGAGGGTCAAGGATCAGGATTCAGGCACGGGCTGCTGTAAGGACACAGTTAGAGGGCTGCAGGCAGTGTGGGGCCATAGCAGAGCAGGCAGGGAGGGAGCTGAACGTAGCACGCACACTGCTGAATGGATGTCTGGTGCTGAGAGCTGGATGCAAAATGCAGCGGGAAGAAGGAAGGGGGTGATCCCTAGGTGTGGGCTGTCTGGACAGAGGGAGTGGTGGCCACGCCAACCACGGAGGAGCAGGTGAGTGGCCCCAAACCATGGGCGGTCGGAGACTCCAGAGAGATATCCCAGCAGCAGTGGGAAAGTTGGCCTGGACTCTGGAGGAATTGTGGAGTTAGGAAGAAGAGATTGGACAACTGTGGGCTTCTAGGCACTATTTAACATCACGAGACTTCACGAGATCACAAAGGAGCTGGGTCAGGAGGAAGAGCAGCAGCTGGGCCTCGAGCTTGAGCATGGTAGCTTGCACGTAGAAAGCAGAGGGGGCAAGTATGGCAAGTACATGAAGGGAGTCATCAAATGAATGCCACGCATGGGACCTAGAAGGTAGGAAGGGAACTGTTGGGGGACGGGGAGCCACTTGACATAGAGCAGGTCAGCAGGTTTGTGGGCAGTTAAAGATGGATCCCCCTTTGTTCTTTCCTTTTTCTTTTTGGTACCAGTACTAGGGGCTTGAATTTAGAGCCTGGGCTCTGTCCCTTGGCTTTTTCACTCAAGATTGATGTTTTATCAGTTGAGCTATAGCTCCACTTCTGGTATTTTAGTAGTTAATTAGACATAAGAATCTCATGGAATTTCTTGCCCAAGCTGGCTTTGAACCACAGTCCTCAGATCTCAGCCTTCTGAGTAGCTAAGATTATAGGCATGAGCCACTAGCACCTGTTTTCTTTTCATTATTATTATTAGTAGTAGTAGTAGTAGAGGTGGTAGTAGTAGTAGTAGTAGTAGTGATGGTGGTAGTAGTAGTAGTATATGTGTTTGTGTGTGTGCCAGTCCTGGGGCTTGAACTCAGGGCCTGGGGACTGTCCCTGGGCTTCTTTTGTCCAAGGCTATCACTCTACCACTGAGCCACAGCACCAGTTCTGGCCTTTTCTGAGTAGTTTGGTGACAATAAGAGTCTCACAGGCCTTTCCTGCCCAGGCTGGCCTAGAACCACAATCCTCAGATCCCAGGATCTTGAGTAGCTAGGAGTACAGGTATGACCACCAGCGCCCAGCCTAGTTTTCTTATTCCTAGGGCCAGCCACGGTCAACAAAGAGACTGGTCTCCGGATGTTCCAGGAGAGGCTGAGTAGACCTTGAGTGTTTAGATATTCTCTTCTCACTCCCCTCCATCGGGTAAGGAGTTCAAAGTCAGCGAGCGCCTAGGCCGAGACAGAGACCCAGGTGTGCAGGGAGAGGGAGGGTTTCACAGAAAGGAGGAAAATCGGTGGCTACTAGGGGCCACCTATGGATGCACGGTTACCAGAAACTTCTTTCTACCCCCTTAAGATGCTGTCCATCCCTGGACGGTGGGGAGGCTGTAGCAGAGACCGTTTGGAAAGTCCTGGCCTGAGCTCCATCACACTGGCAACCTTGGTAAAGGCAGGGATTTCCTGCAGCCTCAGTCTTCTCAATAATACAATGATTATTAATGATCATTATTATTGCCATTGGGAAGTCACAGGCCTGGGCTCCAGACACCCTCAGCCACGGGACCTGGTCTGGTGTTAGGGCCTTGGCATGTGCTGTTCCTTCTGATCAAAATGTCCTTCCTTTTCTTCCTAGAAAACACCTACATGTCCTTCTAAACCCAACTCCAAAACAAACCAAAGGATCACTCCCTCTGAATTCACTTGTTTCTTATGTATGTGGTTGGAGCCTCGGTTCCCCCCTCCCCCCCTTCCCCTCCCCCCGAGACTAGGAGGTCCCAGAGGCCAGGGTTACTATCATCATCGTCATCCTTGAGCTTTGAGGGTCTGGCATGATGCTGGCATCTGGCAGGTGCTGGGTGATCCCATGATAAATGGGTCCAAGTGTTTTTGTCTTCTTGGGATTGTTTTGGTTGCTGTTGTTGGTTGTGGGGCTTGAACTCTGGGCCTGGGCACTGTCCCTCAGCTCTTCAGCTCAAGGCGAGCGCTCTACCACTTGAGCCATTGCGCCACTTCGAGTTTTCTGATGGCTTATTGGAGACAAGAGTCTCATGAACTTTCCTGCCCAGGCTGGCTTTGAATCACAATCCTCAGACCTCAGCCTCCTGAGTAGCTAGGATTACAGGAGTGAGCCATTGGCACCCGGCTTGGGTCCAAGTTTTGCTGAGAAACTGCTACAAAAATGAACCACCTCAGACCTGGAACTCAGAGGTACCACATGCCTGCCACTGCCTGAAAGCTTCCCACTTCCAAACCCTCACCCCTCGCTGAAGCCTCTTCTGCCACTTGCAATTAAACGACAACAACAGAAGAAAGACAGACGTGGCCAGGAACGGTTTTTTAGGGTCCATGCTGAAGTCCAGCCTCAGAGGGGAAAACGCCCGCACGAGGTCACCCAGCCTAAGAGAAACCAAGGCAAGGGTGCTGATTTCTATAAGACCCGTGTAATTGTCCCAATAAACCCACCGAGTCTGGTGTTCGACATAGAAAAAGTGAGCGTTGGGCTTTAATCAACATCTTAAGCAAATAGAAAGGAATAGATGGTGATGGAATTCGAAAGTGATTCAAGGCAGGAGGAGATTCATAAATGCAGGGAGAGAATCAGTGTTGGGGAATGGTTCGGTAGACCCAAGCAGAAAGCTAACACCAATGAGATAAAATGCAACGGAACAAATGGCCAGCCTTGCATGCATTTTTACGGTTAAACAAACCAATCATCTAAAGCAAAGATAAAGGGGATTGAACTGTATACTTAGAAAAGGTTTACATGGTAAATTTTGTTATGTAGTCTGTGTGAGTGTGTGTGTGTGTGTGTGAGTGTGTGTGTGTGTGTGCACACGCGCACGCACTAGACCTGGGGAACTATCTCAGCTTTTTTTTTTTTCTTCTCAAGGCTAGTGCTCTACCACTTGAGCCACAGTCCACTTTTGGTTTTTTGGTAGTTTAGTAGAGGTAAGAGTCTCATGGACTTTGCTGCCTGGGCTGACTTTGTACCACAGTCCTCAGACCTCAGCTTCCTCAGTAGCTAGGGTTACAGGTGTGAGCCACCAGGGCCTGGCACAGTATTTTTTTTTTTACTGCAATAAAAATATCTATAGCCAAAGCTGGGAGCTAGTAGCTCACACCTGTAATCCTAGCTACTCACGAGGCTAAGATCTAAGATTGAGGTTCAAAGGTAACCTGAGCAGGAAAGTCTGTGAGACTCTCATCTTCAATCTTCCAGAAAACCGGAAGTAGAACTGTGGCTCAAAGTGGTAGAACATTAGCCTTCTGCAAAAATTGCTTAGGCATAGTACCCAGGCATTGAGTTCAAGCCCCACGACTGATAACTCTCTCTCTCTCTCTCATTCTCTCTCTCTCTCTCCAGACTGGAGGTGTGACTCAAGTGGTAGAGCACCAGTCATAAGCAATCAAGTGGAGTAAGGGCGTTATGCACTTAGTTCAAACCCCAGTACAGGAAGTAGAATAAATAAAATATAGTAAAATAACATATGGCCAGGACAGTGATGGAAAGCAACATTCTGGTACCCAGAATCCGCAATGAAGGCATCAAAGAGACCCACTGAATCCTTGGGGAGCCTCAGGATGCTGAGTTGGATTCCGTTAGACCACAATGGCCAAGGGAAGGAGGCAAAATCCACAGATCTGTATGGAAGGGCTTGTCCATGGCTTAAAACAGCTCCCATCTCCACCCTTCTTCCCCTCCCTACCTCTCCCCTCCCTCCTCTCCCACCTCCGCCTTCTTCCTCCTGACACCTGGTGAACCCTGGATCTATGGTGGTGAGGGGCTTGCAGGAGCTGGGGATGGGGTGTCAGAGGCCCCCCCTGCCTTCCCATTTCTCAGCTGAGCCAAGAGCCCCGCCCGGCAGGCCTGGCGGAGGATTCTCCTGGCTCTGGCAGCCATGGGATGGGAGTTTGCCTGGGGAGCAATTCTCTGGGTGAGGGAGGGAGGTGGACACGAATCAAGAACTGTTCCAGCAGGATTTTTCACTTCTGCCTGGTAAACAACGCAGACAGCGTGCGCCCTGGCTCAGCCTCTCCCATTCCCGACTGCTCTCTTCCCCACTGCTCTGCCCCCCGCAGCCACCCAGCCTCTTTTTAACCACTTAGCAACTTAATGGATCTTTCTGTGATAGCGATTTTGCTTTTTCTTGTTGGTGGCACTGGGGTTTGAACTCAGGGCCTTGTGCTTGCTGGCAGGTGCTCTACCACCGGAGCCATGTCTTCAGATCTTTTTGCTTTAGGGTATTTTTCAAACAAGCTTGCACATTTTAGCCTTCAGTGACCAGGACCTTGATCTTCCTCAGCAGCTGGGACCACAGGCATGTGCCATCATACCTGGCCCATTTGTTGACATGGAGGGTCTCACTAACTTTTTGCCCAGGTTGGTCTGGAATTGTAATCCTCCCATCTATGCTTCCCAGGAAGCTGGGATTACAGTCATGAGCTTCCCTGCCCGACACTTGGGATAATAATTTTGACTGTTACATTGGTTGGGATTTTATTAGTTGTAAGTCAGAGCAGCTTACTTCAAATGAGCTTAAGGCAAAAGATCAGTTAATTGGTTTTTCTATTTTGCACCAAAGGTCTGAGGTAGGACCGGTTTCAGCTGACTCCACACTCATGACCCCTTCTGAGACTGACCTCTCTTGCTCCTCCTCATAGGTGAGAGACCTGCCCTGTGGTCATCTCCTCTACCCGGCAGCCCTCTTCCCTGCTAGTCTAAAAGAAAAGGCAGAGAGTGTAGCAGCTGCAAAGGCCGTGAGTCATGAACCAATCATTCAACCATCCACCCAGGCTTCCACGGGGCAGGGTGCAGTGGAGGCCCAAGGTGGAGGCTGTCTTAGATTCCAAGTGAGGAAGGCTGCCAGGGGTGCTGACCAGGCTGCGAGGAGCTCAGACAGTGCAACAGGTCTTTGTCAAGTTTGCAGGATACTGGACTGGGTGTAGTAGCTCACATCTATAATCCTGGCTGCTTGGGAGGTGGAAGGAAGGAGGAGCACCTTTTGAGGCCAGTGGGGTAGCAATTTATAAGGAATGAGGTCCTTTGGAAACACTGCTGAGCAGCCAGTCATCAGGGCAAACCAGAGACTTCCAAGGTGGTCATTTAACTCAATCAAAAAATAGATTTTGTTTTTAACCAGCCTCCCACCTCCACATTCCCTACCTTGTCTTGTGCTTACAATTGCCCCCAGTGGGTTGGGCAGTGTGGCCTAGCGACCAGAGTGGTATACAGAGGACACACAGCAAACTGAGCATCCCTTTCAAGACTGCGTGAAGTGAGGCTCCGGGAAAGGGTTCATCTTCCCAGCCTTTGGAAACAAGAGCTTCTCTCCTATTCCTGCCACCGTCTTTTTTTAAGAGAGAGGAAATGCCAGGAGGAACCTAGGAGGATGAGCTATAAAGCCGCCTGAAAACAGGGCACAGGAAGGCTGGCGATGGACAGTGGGAAGGCCACTGGTTTAGGAGTGGGGTGATGGGTGGTCCGAGTTTCCGTTTTCTGCTAGTTAAGTACTCCTGGTTCAGTCAGGATGTAGAAGGCAGGATCATCCTTGTGTGACTGGATGCCTTGCCCAGGGCAGACATCACTAGTCAATCCCAGCACCCTTCTCCTTTCCCCCAAGCTCAGTGCTGAGATCAGCTTTCTACTTACTACCCTAGGCCGGGATGGTGGCTCCAGGTATTCCCAGACTCACTTAGGAGTTGTCATGCTTTAAAGTTTCTACTTCTCTAGCCCAGGAAGAGAACATTGGAATGCCCAGCTGCCTCCGACAGGGCCCATGGAGAGCTCTGTCTGCCGGCTGCCTTGGGCACAGCATGCTCACAAGATGGAAGTGGAGCCGATCCTCCGGTCCCTTCCCACAGCCCCAGGGAACCCCAGCAATGCCACGTCCATCTGCGGAAACCCAGCTTCCCACTTCCCACTGTGAGTTTTCATCTCATCCTTCACTTTCAGAAAGAAAAGCCTTCTCACCAACGGGACTCTGCTTGCCAATTCATTTGGTTGTAGACATATATCTTTTCTAACTGGACTCTCGATGGGGCTCTGGATCTTCCCTGCATGGTGCCTGGCATCTCTCAGCAGCACAGAGGAGCAAGGTGGGCGGAGCGGTCAGGGCTAAGCGGGAAGAGCATTCTGGCACAGGTCCCAGAAGATAGAGTCCTAGGAGGCCTCTGCTATAAGGAGTAGGGCCTGAAGATCCAAGTTTCCCTTCAGAATCTTCGCTTATGAATTGAGCCTGTTGGTACAGGCCTGTAATCCCAGCTACTTGGGAGACAGAGATAGGAGGATCATAGTTGAGGCTAGTCTGGAAAATGTGAGTGACTCATAGCAACAAACTAACCAGGCGTGATGGTTCACAACTATAATCCCATGAATGGCATAGGTAGAAGGAATGCAGTCTGAGGCCAGACCAGACAAGAGTGTAAGGCCCTATCTGAAAAACAAATGAAATCAAGAGAACAGAGGCATAGCTCAAGCGGTGGGATGTTTGCCTAGCAAGCACAGGGCCTTGAGTTCAATACCCAGAACCTACCCTGCCCTCTAATCGCTACATAGTTCCCTGACCCTAGAAAAACAGTAAAATCCAACCTCAAAGGATGCTAAATGAGCTCTGCTAAGCAAGGGCTTTGTTCCAATCAAGACCAATAACACATCTCAAAGCGCCCCCCCTCCCCCATATTGGTGGTACTGGGTTTTGAACTCAAGACCTTGTACATATTGCTCAGCTTGCTTGAACTTGAGATCCTCTGGGTCTCAGCCTCCCAAGTAGCTACGATTTTACAGGCATGAGCCACAGACAGCTGGCCTCTTTCCTTACTTTCTGCCCCATCTGTACACCCTGAGAAAGACAACTGGGCGAGGAGCTGAAGAAGCATCTCCCTGGAGCAGCCGCCAGGGGTGCCCACACCGTGTCTGTAGGACCTGTTAGTGAAGCAGGCTTCCATCTCTGGACTGGCCACAAGTGAATGCCCAAGCAAGCCGGCTCAGGAGCAGGCTAGCCTTCCCAGGGAGATGTCCTGGGCTAGCTCTAGGGTCACTGTACCCCACCCCCACGGACCCACACGTCCTCCTGGAAATGGCACTGGTGGGTGGCAACTCTCAACACCTCTCCAAGCTTCGCTCATGTGGCCCTCGAGCAGCTCTGGGGATGCCATTATTACCCTCATTTTATGGAGGAGAACTGACTGAAGAGTCTTAAATGAGCAATGTGCCCTTCAATAATGACCCCAAGGTCAGAGCAGGCTGGGAAAGCATGGAAGCCCTTCCAGACACATGAGGGAAATCACATGCGGCAAGTCACGTGCTCCGAGGTGTCTGCTCACAGACGCCAAGGTCCAAACTCAGGCTGAGAGAAGGGACGTGACCGGCCGGTGAGAAAGAGGAGTTCGGGGTCGGCCTGTGATCCCACCTTCTCAGGCAAAGTGCAGAGATTGCTTCTGTCACCACCTTGATTTTCTAAAAAACTTGTTTTACAGGTGGAGGTGACCAGCCTGTGCTCACCCGAAAGAAGGGAGCCTGAAGCCTGCACACAGACATATTCAGTGGCTCCAACCCCTCAGGTCCCTGAGAGGGTCAGCTGAGCCCAGATGTCCCCGAGAAGGGACAGAGACCCAGCCCTTCCTAACAGACCGAGTCCAGCGCCTCTGCAGGGGTTGCTGGGCTGCCATAGGCCCTGGAGCCCACATTTGCCAGCCAGCTTAACCCCTTTTGTCCAAACTGCCAGCTTCCCACCACACGAAAACCTTAATCATCCTCATTTGAATTTCAAATGACCTCTCCCTGTGCCTCCTCCCCACCCCGACAGGCTCTGAGGCAGGGATATGGAAATTCACCCTGCAGTATGGAAATCATGGCCCTATGCAAATGGGGCGTGAGACCCCATCGCCATAGCAACCACCTGGTTTCCTTTCCTCCCCAGTACCTCTCTGGGCCCTGTGGCTTAGATTTCTCCATCCTCAGCTCTAGCAGAAATGGGAGATTGGACCAGCGCGCCCCCCTCCTCCCCTCCCCTCTTCAGCCTGGCTGAAGCTGACAGTGGGCAGGTGGGGTCATCCCTACCTGAGGTCTCCTGGCGGGCCAGACCTGCCAAGCTAGGCATGCCATCTTTGGAGCAAATTTACACTGGGCACACCCAGGCAAGGCCAGATCTCTGGTTTCTTTGGGCCGGGCTAGTCCAAGGAGATGATCTAGGAGTGTGTGTGTGTGTGTGTGTGTGTGTGTGTGTGTGTATGTTTGTACATATGTGTGTGTTGGGAGGGGGGTTCCTGGAGTCTAGGGACACAGAGGAGCCCCCCCCCAGATATCCATCAAGGAGGGGCAGAGGGGAGCTTCCAGGGTGCCCACGGGAGATGAAAGACTTAGAGCTTGTATGTAAACTCTCATGCAAATGGTTTGAGTCAACAGCAGCACTGAGGGGTTTGGGAGATGCCTGTAGCCCGGCTTCCCAGCTACCTGACTGCGTACAAAGGTCAAGGCCTCTCCTTTCTCAGGGCCTCCCCTCCCCCCTCCTCCAGGAGCTCCCCCCAGTGAGCTCCCCAGTTCCCAGGAAACACAGGGGACCACTTAGAACTTGCTGCTGCTGCTGCCTGAGGCTGGTGGACAGGAAACAGAGCCACCCTGCAGGTGTACGCTTGGGACCCTGCCCTGGGCCCCGGGCTCGTGTGGGAGGCCCACAACTTTCCTTTTGCTTTGCTCAGCACTGAATCTACTCCTGCACCCCAAACCAAAGGCTGTGGGAGGTGAGGAATGGAAGTAGGGGACTCCTTGTCTGCTTCATCCACTCATCTCCAGTGCCTAGGCGTGGGCCACCACAGGCAGGACGTGACTTCAACATGGGAGACCCTCTAGGAAACTCAGGTCCAACACCCCGCCCCTCCAGCAGGTATGCCATCCTGGAGGAGTCCAGCCGCCCCAGAAAGCCACCTCCAGCCCAGGGGGACCTGTCTGGAAGCGCGCCCACCTGGGCTGGAGGTGGGGTTTTTGGAAGTGAGTTTGTGTGTGTTTGTGTGTAATGCACTGGTTGGATTCTAAGGACGTTTTCCCTTTAAATTCTTTTTCTGCTTGCTCAGCATTTTTCCACCCAGGTGTTCACAGGGGGCGTACTGGGCTTTGCACACTTCCAGGGAAAGATGCGCCAGGCCCTGTGTTTCCTGCTGGAGTCCCACAGTCACCCCACATCAGCAGGGCAGGAGTGAGGGGTACCAAGGAGTTTGCAAGAAGAGGGACACAGGCCCAGAGGCTTCACTGCCCCTGGAAGCCAGTGGAAGGGTTATGTGTGTGTGTGTGTGTGTGTGTGTGTGTGTGTGTGTGTGTGTGTGTGTGTGTGTGTGTGTGTGTGTGCACGCACGCATGCTAGTACTGGGTCTTGAACTCAGGGCCTAGGCACCGTCCCTTAGCTTTTTCACTCAAGGCTGGCACTTTACCACTTAAGCCACAGCTCTACTTCTGGCCTTTTTTGGGGGCCTCCCAAGTAGCCAGGATTATAGGGATGAGTTACCACTGCCTGACCTGGGGGCGTTCTTCTACAGAATGTAGACTCCGGTAAGGCAGCGTCTCTACGGGGCAGCGGGGCAGCCCAGGCTGCTGTGGGCGAGGATGGGAGTTGTGGTACCAACTTTGTGCCAGAGGAGGAATTAGAAACACCAGCAGTACATGGGAGTCAATCAAAGCACTCTGCGCATGGACCTGTGCACAGAACTCTTTGGGTGCTGTGGAGAGTACTCGGTGGGTCAGAGCTTGGTTCTACTGGGTACTAGACTGGAAATAAAAGCACCTCATCTCCACCTGGAGGATCTGAGTGGCAGGAGGGAGCAATTGCATTAGGGGAGCTCCATCTGGTCCCTCCTTTCCTTCCCTCTGCAGAGACGGTCGCTGCTGGTGGGGACAGGCAGCTTTTCATTTAAAGAGGCCTCCAAAGGAAGAGAGAAAGGCACGGCTAGACTGCCAGCCCTGCCCGGTCTGTCTGAGCAGTACCATCCTGTCTGGCTACCCCATGGGCTGGGCTGGGCTGGGAAGCACAGACTAGCAAGTGTCTGGGGCGGGATGGGGCACAGGGTGAGCCGCCACCGAGGCTCGGAGGCTGCTGCCCTTCGTGCGAGGGGCGACAGGCAATTCCTGGAGGCTGGTCACTCTCCTGAGACCTCCAGCACAGAGGTCTGAACCCTGAGGGCCGATTGCTACACTTACTCCCCTGTCCCAGAAACTGGATAGCAGGCCAGGCGGAAGCCACCTGGGCTGTCTGGGCCAGGAAGAAGCAGTGAGGTGACCTCGTGATCCAGTACAAAGGTTGTGGGTGAGAGATAAGAAAAGGACTTCCAGAGAATTCCATTCCATAGGAAAAGATGGCTGACGGAAATTGCGGAGCTGGAACATTCCTAAGAAAGATACTTATTTTCTTTCCTTTTCTCCTTTCTTCCCTTTTACCTCCCTCCCACTCTCCCTTCCTTCCTTCCTTCCTTCCTTCCTTCCTTCCTTCCTTCCTTCCTTCCTTCCTCCCTCCCTCCCTCCCTCCTTCCCTCCCTCCCTTCCTTCCTTCTTTCCTCCCTCCCTCCTTCCCTTCTTTTGGTTTCACTTTCTCCCTTCTTTTCTTTTTCTTTTTTTTTTGATGGTACTGGGATTCGAACTTAAGACTCTACCACTTGAGTCGTGCCCTAGCCCTTTCCCACACTTTCCAAGGATGGCTTTTGAAAACAAGCATAGACCAGGTATGCTCCGAGATGCCTTCCACCCTCAGGAGTGGACTGCGGGCTCCGGCTCCTGTGCTTCTGGCGGTCATGGGCTGGGCCAGAACAGAGGACTCTCAAACCTACAGAACACCCCGCCATCTCTTCACCTTACCCCGCCCCCCACGCCGATTACTAAGAGCAAATGCAAGTGCTGGGTGCTCACACCACCCAGGGATGCAGCTTCACCTCACTCCCTGAGTGCTCTATCGACTGGAGCCCAATGCCGCGTGGCCTTCACACATGGGGGACTCCATTCTTGTCAGACGGTGCTCACACCACTGCCAGTGAATCATAAAAGGGGGGTGTGCCAGGACCGGTGGCTCACACCTGTAATCCAAGCTACTCCAGGGGCTGAGATCTGAGGACCACAATTTTGCAGCCAGCCAGGGCAGACAAATTCACCAGCGAACTGCTAAATGGAGGAGTGGCTCAGGTGAGAGAGTAGCAGCTGTTAGCAAAAAAGCTAAGCAAAGCACAAGGCTCTGAGCTTGAGCCCAAGAACTAGTACACACACACACACACACACACACACACACACACACACACACACAGAGTTCACATCTCTAATCCCAGCTATGTGGGAAGCACAGGCAGGAAGATCGTGATCCTACAGTGGTACTGGACGAAAAAGCAAGATCCTACTGGGAAAATAATTAAAGCAGAAAGGGGCTGTGAGAGAAGTTAGGCTAGCAATCCCTAGTAGCGCCAGAAGAAAGAACTAGAAAGTTGACAACAGGAGAGTCACTAGGACACCTTCCCTAAAGTGATGTCTGGCCCTCAACAGCTAATTCTTAGGCGGAAAGCCACACTCATCTCTAACAGCCTTCTGCCGGGTCCTACCAGAACCTGATCATCCTCAGCTGCGTTTCTTGGAAACAGAAGGAGGCAGAGACAGTGAGCCTCTAGAATGAGCTGACCCTTGACCAGTCATCATTCTCCCAGGGGAGGGGGGGTCTCAGGAGACCCCGGGCCTTCCATACCTCAGAGCTCAGCCTTGTAGTCACGACTCTGGCTAAAACTCCACGAATGAGGCTTTCTGCAGAGCCACGGCCTCACCCGGGGTGAGGACAGATGCTGGTCATGCTGCGGTTAAAGCCAGGAAGAACGGCAACAGGGAGGACCGTCCACCCATCCCTCGCCTCTGGTGTCCCTTTTCTTCCCCTGGCCTCCCTCTGGAGTGCTTCCTGCCTAGATCTGTGAGCAGGACAAGGGAACCATGGCTGGCTCCATCATCTGGGTTAAAAATCTCCCAGAATCCCTCTGTCAAACGTCAGCTGAGCCTGCAGAGGTCGGACTAGGTCCTCCATGGGGCTAGACCAGAATCCCCAACCTGCACAGGATGCTCTCCTTCCAGTCTGCTGTGGCCTCCCCTTCTTGGACTCAACTCCCCTGCAGGGGCTCAGGTCCCCTCTGGCTGAGCCATGCTCCATAGTTTTAGTCTCCGCTCTGATGCTCCCGCTCTCTTGTGTCCTGCGCCCCTGCTTCCAGGGAAAGTTACTGGAAAGATCCAAGCTTCAGCTTGTCCTCTGCTAGGCCAGGGACTCTGGGAAAACCAGCTGCTGTTCCTTCTCATCCCCGGTCTCAGTTTCCTTCCCTGCAAAGTGCCAAGTGGAATAGAAACCCTACTGTCAGAGTCCTTGCGTTGTGGCCATGACTTCCCACACGGGATGGAGAGCTGAGGGAAGGGACGGGACAGGGGCTCCTCTCTCTCTGAGTCTGGGGTCAGAGGCAAAGCTGTTGAGGGAGAAACGATGCAGAAGGAATTACAGAAAGGCAAATGCTCATGCCTGTAAACCTAGCTACTCAGGAGGCTGAGATTCAAGAGTGTGATTCAAAACCAGTCTACACCAGCAAACCTGAGAGACTCCTATCTCCCATTAACTAGCAAAAAAAAAAAAGGTGGAAGTGGTATAACTCAAGTGGTAGAGTGCCAGCCTTGAGAGGAAAAGGTAAGTCCAAGAGAGAGCGCAGGGCCCCAAGTTCAAGACCCAGTCCTGTGCCAAAATACGAATAAATGAAGGCAAGGCAAGGCAAAGCAAGACCAGCACTCTGGAAGGAGGCTGGCTGCTCTGTGTGGGGAGATGAGGGTCAAAGGGAGGATGGCCTGGGGATTTCTGAACCTTTACCAGCTGCCTTGGCCTTGGGCAATTTATTCTCTTCTGCGCTGAAGGAAAGGGAAAAACAAGCTGTCCTGCCAGCCAGTCTCCACCAACTGGGAGGTCCACTCGGTGCTCCCAGCCCAGGCCTGCGGGGATTTCACACAGTCCCGGGTGCTCTCAGGGGACAGGGGGCTTTCTAGGTCATCTTTGTTTATAGTTCCTTTAAAACCCAGAAACAAACCACTCATTAATTCATGCCCTCCTGGGAAGGTGAATATGTCTTTTAAAATTTCAAAGGAAGCCATTAAACCAAGTTGCTAACCATTGTAACTCATAATAAGCTTAATAAGCTTTCCTCTATATTAAAAAAACATTTTTTTAAGTCTGAATGACTTTCCAGGAAGTTTGGTTTCTTTAATGAGTGACTTCTTTTTTTTTTTTTCTTCTGGCCCTGGAAAGTAGTCAGTCATCTGAGGGTTATCTAGGCCTGGATGATCCAGCCTGGTCACTGGGAAAGATGGCGGCCTGGGGGAGAGGCGGTAAAGTTCCAGAAGTTGTCCACGACTCTGGTTCCACAGAGCCAGCCTCCAGGGCTGAAGGAGCATAGGGCACCCATGAGTGTGTAGAGGGTCCGAGCACTCAGCAGCCAGGCCCGCACACCTGCTACATAGTCCCAGAGGCTGCTGGAGGTTGTTAGAGACGGTGCCAACCCAAGCCACCGTGCACAGCACTGTGCTAACAGACGATGTCTCCACAAACTCCGGCCACTCTGAGATCAGCATTAATTTTCCCTCTTTACAGATGAGAAAAGGATAAACTATGAAGTTGCAGGCAGCCGGTAGGCAGCAGCAGAGGTGCACATTTCCCTCCAGGTCTGTTTGGTTCTAAATCTGCACTCCCAACATTGTCTGCGGCTGCCTGCCAAAGCAGTTGACTCAGGTTCCACAGCCCTGGGATTCTCTTTGTGGCTGTTGCTGTGGTTGTTCCCGGGGCTTGAAGTCAGGGCCTGGGCACTGTCCCTGAGCGTTTTTCTCATTCATTTGAGCTACAGCGCCCCTTCCACCACCTATGCTTTTCTGGTGGTTAACTGGAATTAAGAATCTCATGGACTATTGGGACTGGCTTTGAACCACCATCCTCAGATCTCAGCCTTCTGACTAGCTGAGATTACAGGTGTGAGCCTGTAATCTTGCCTTTTCTTTTTCTGGTACTGGGGCTTGAACTCAGGGCTTGGGCGCTGTCCCCCAGCTTTTGCACTCAAGGCTAGTGCTCTACCACTTGCATCATTGCTCCACGTCTGGCTCACTGCTGGTCAGTTGCTGATACAAATCTCTTGTGGACTTTCCTGCCCAGGCTGACTTCAAATCATGATCTTCAGATCTCTGCCTCCTGAGGAGTAGCTAGGATTCTAGGTGTGAGCCATTGGCATCTGGCTAGAGGCTGCTTTGATATTAAGATAGAATAGATAACTTGATATAAGCAGGTCTGTGACAAATTGGAATTGCTTTAAGAAGCAGGGGGGGTCCCAGGGAGAATGATGAAGGGGGGCGTGTTTGATCGGTATACATTATATACATTATATGTTGACGTGCCATACTGGGACCCTCAAACAACTATGTGTGATGATTTTTTTAAAGTCTTCATAAAAAAGGAAGATTTGTAATATAATGCATCCTGCAGATGAGGCCCCTAAGACCCTGTGGCTATCTGGTCCCTGGTCCCAGGTCTTTCAGCTTAAGAATGGAACTAGAATCTTCTAGAAAACTTGAAAAAGATTTTAGTTCTAGGGAACACTGATTCTTTTCCACTTCTAATCTCTCTGTCTCTCATGATCCAGATGAAAGACTTATTGAAGTCTGGTTAGGACGCTATTAAAACTATTTGGTGGTATTACAATTTCAACTTATCTTTAACTTCTTTTTAATTACATGAAGTTTGCAAATCAAGGCTAGGGCTGTGAAGGTTTTAAAAAAAAAGAATAGAGAGCTATGAAATTTCCTTTTCTGTCTCCTTTCTTTTTTTTCTTGAAGCAAAATTACCTCTAAGCCCCTGATCTTCCTCTCTGAGCCTATTTGCCAGTCACACATACATTGTTTAAAAGGGCACTATTTACACAGACCTCTGAGATTCATTCAGAAAAAGTGCTGGGCCAGATGCCAATGGTTCATGCCAGTAATCCTAGCTTCTCAAGAGGCTAAGATCTGAGGACCTTGGTTCAAAGCCATCCTGGGGAGAGAAGTTCATGAACTTCTTATCTCTAATGAAAACTGCAAAAAAAAAAAAAAAAAGTGGGAAGTGGGGCTGTGCCTCAAGTGGTAGAGCCCAATCTCAAGCAAACACGTAGAGGGGTAATGTCCAGGCCCTGAGTTCAAGTCCTAGAATCAGCACCAAAAAAAAAAAAAGAAAGGAAAAAAGATAAACCCTCATCCTATCTATAAGGTCTCGTGTGACAGGGTTTGTCCATCAATTCATAATAGCTGACCACACACCCTGACGTTTCTAAGGGTACTAGAATGGCATATCAAGAAGTGACAACCAAGCTGGGAGCCAACGGCTCACGCTTGTACTCCTAGCTACTCAGGAGGCATCTGAGGATCACAGTTCAAAGCCAGCCCGGGCAGAAAAGCCTGTGAGACTCTTATCTCCAATAAACCACTAGAAAACCGTAAGTGGCGCTGTGGCTCCAGCGGTGGAGAGCTCGCCTTGAGCTGAAGAGTGCAGGGACAGCGCCCAAGCCCAGAGTTCAAGCCCCACGACTGAAAAGGAAGAAGAAGAAGAAGAGGAGGAGGAGGAGGAGGAGACAAACAGCCAGGCATCAGTGGCTCACGCCTGTAATCCTAGCTACTCAAGAGGCTGAGATCTGAGGATCGTGGTTCTAAGCTAACCTGAGCAGAAAAGTCCCTGTGAGATTCTTATCTCCAATTAATCACCCAAAAACTGGAAGTAGGGCTAGGGCTTAAAGTGGTAGAGCACTAGCCTTGACCAAAAAGAGCTGAGGGACAATGCTCAGGCTCTGGGTTCAAGTCCCATGACTGATAAAAAAGACAGACAGAGAGAGAGAAGGAAAGACAGACAGACAGAGAAAAGAAAGAAAGAGGAAGGAAGAAAGGAAGAAGGAAAGAAAGAAAAGGAGGAAGGAAGGAAGGAAGAAGGAAGAAGGAAGAAAGGAAGGAAGGAAGGAAGAAAGAAAGAAAGGAATGAAAGAAGAAAGAAAGAAAGAACAAGGAGGAGAAACACAGGCCCAGTACTGCTGGCTATGCCTGTAATCCTAGCTACTTACGTGGATGAGATCAGGGAATCAGTTTGAGGCTAGTCTGGACAGAAAAGTTTGCTAGACTCTATCTATAGTTAGCTAGCAAAAAAGGGCTGGAAGCCTGGATCAGGTAGTAGAGCACCAACCTAGCAAGCACCAGGCTGAGTTCAAACCCAACTGACTGCCAAAACCAACAAAAAAAGTGAATGATTGGACACAGTAACACTTGCCTAGCAGGTGCAAGTCTCCAATTCTACCAACGTGAGCCACCTCTCTATCTTTTTGTTCTGGTTCCATCCTGGCCTCCTTCTAGAGGTTTGCTCCACAGAGGCCAAGGTGCACGTTTTATCAAGGCTCTAGAATCATGTCCTGCATCTCTTCAGATTTCCCTGTGTTCCTAAGACCCAGCATTGAGGTCCCAGCAGTTGAAAGACTCCAGCAAGAAGAGACCGGCGTGGCGGCGTAGTTTCCAGGGAGCCCCTGCTTGACGCTGCCATTCCCAGAAGACAAGCAGCCTCCTTACCTGGCTCCACCTGGCTGAGAGCACTCCGGGCATCCGTGGAATCCGCTACGTCCCCGCTCATCTTGATACCTGCACGGAAAACACACACGGCTGATTTTAATAACAGGTCATCATTTTTCTCACCGTGCCAAACGTGGCTTTAACAAAACAGCAAACGCGAATGTGTAGTTACAACAGCATCAGACTTTCAAATTCTGATTTCCAAACATTAGAATATTCATTCGCTTAGAGGCACGTGGGCCCCTCTCCCCCTGTTGGCTCTTTCTCTCTTTCTCTCTCTCTCTCTCTCTCTCTCTCTCTCTCTCTCTGCCTTTCTCCACAGCTGTGACCAGCTAGGCCAAGACAAGTAAAACTTCAACATGGGGAAGGGAGAGGGGTGGCCTGAGGATCCTTCCCTTCACCAGTCTTCTTTTTATTTAGGATTTGGGGAATTAACATTATTTCCTTAAAAGCCACATAAGACTGCAGGATCACGAGTTCAAGGCCAATTAAACTACATTTTTAAAAAAATAAAAATTGACCTGGGAATGTGGCTGAGGTAGTAGAGCGCCTGCCTAGCAAGCATGGGACCCTGAGTTCAAATACTAAAACACACAAAAAATGGTAAATTAAAAATATATATACGTAAATCACTATCTGGGAATCAAATCCTAGTTTCTCCATCTTTGCTCCTGGGAGATTCTGTGCTGTGAAGATCCTCACCTTCTCCTCTAGTCCCCAAAATTGCTCAGTGATAAGGGACTGCCACCCCAAAATGCAAACCTACACCGGGCCCCAGAATCAGCCCCTCACGTCAAGAAATCGAACATTTACCCCTGACAAACTGCTACCCTACCTAGGAGGCCCCTATGTCTCCTCTCAGGTGAGCAGAGGAAAAAGGCAACTCTGAGCTCACTCACTCTGTTCCTCTGTATGACACCACTCAAACATGGTCGCTGTTAAATACAGAAGAATATTTTATTCAAATCGTGTTGACCCCTCCCACCTTTTACCTCCCCTTCTCCCGGGCAGGTACTTTAACTCTTTAAAAACCAGATAAAGGCTGGGTAAGGCACTTTGCATATGAGGCTTCCCAACCAATCCCAGTGAAGGAAGCAGCCTTCATTTGCATCAGGTAATCAGGCAGTTGGCAGTGTGGATGGTTTGAGATCTGGAGATGATCAGGATGGGGTGGACCTTATCCTGCTTTCTTTCTTTTTTTTTGGGCAGGGGGAGAGGGGGCACTGATATCTGTAGCTGTGACAGAGATTTATACATCTTGGTGTACAATGACTGCAGCACCAAGCAAGAAAGAGTTGGGGAGACCAGAGAGTCAGAGCTCTTAGGACACCCCCAAAAGTAGGCAAGAAAGTAAGGCAACTCTTACTCAAATCAAGTCACTTGATGTGTGTGTGTGTGTGTGTGTGTGT
Source organism: Dipodomys spectabilis (assembly GCF_019054845.1). Taxonomy (NCBI): domain Eukaryota; kingdom Metazoa; phylum Chordata; class Mammalia; order Rodentia; family Heteromyidae; genus Dipodomys; species Dipodomys spectabilis. The sequence goes on along the minus strand of NW_024870753.1, from coordinate 7,682,150 downwards.
GTGTGTGTGTGTGTGTATACCAATTGAGGTAACTATTAGGAGTTCCTAGGTCCTTCACATCACAGACCCTCACACTGCACAGTATGGCCCCAGAGCCCTGCAGGGAGGCCTGAGACCCTATCCTCTTTGCACTGCATTTGAGAGGCATTTCTTGGAGCCTAACCTCTGTCCTTCCTGCTACTGTTTCAAACTTTCAGTGTAATCCACCATGCATGAGGACGCAGGGTTAGTGTGGACCGCCTGGCTGCATTTGCAGAAGGGCCTCTTCGGTAGCTTGCTGCTACTCTGCTGGATGAATGGACTCCTCCTGCCCCTTCCCTGGAGCTGGGCATTGACATTTTCAGCTCCCACCTCACCACGGTGCCAGGAGTCCCCCATCAGAGACTGCCAGGAGGCCCTAGCCGGGGGGCGGAGGAGGGTGGGGGGGAGGGGGGAGGGGTTCACACCTGTAATCCTAGCTGCTCGGGAGGCTGAGATCTGAGGATCACAGTTTGAGCCTAGTTTAGGCAGGAAAGTCTGTCAGGTTCTTATTTCCAACTAATCACTAAAAAAAACTGGAAGTGGAGCTGTGGCTCAAGAGACAAGCGTGCCATCCCTGAACAACAACAACAACAACAACAAAATAATGGCCCTGAGTTCAAGTCTCTGTACCGGCACAACAAAGAAAAGAAAAGAAAGAAAGGAAAAAGCAAAAGAAGCAGGAAGGAAGTTCTTTGCCTCTGTTTCAGTAGATCCAGTCAGTATAGGTTTTGGCATCAGACAAATCCGAGCATAATCCAGTGTCTTTAGCTGTGTAGGTGATGGTAAATTTTCTCTTCCAAAAGCCAGGAATAATGAAACACGTCTCCTAGTGTTATTTGGTGAAGATCAAATTAAATGATAAGACAAACAAGGAAGGGATCTGCTGACACAGACATCAACGATGGCATGAGCTCCCTTCTCTTCTTGCCTCCTGTCCTGCCCACCCCTCTCAACCCTGCCCCATCCACTCCAACAGCTGGGGTGATCTGTCTCCAGATCACACACAAGGAACACAATCGTTCCTTACCAGGGAAGCCCTTAGCAGTCTCCAGATTATGCTTCCTAGGAAAAGTGCTCATGGGGACAGGCTGAGGGCCAGTATCTGAGCCAATTTATCTCAAACTTCCCACATTTAAAAAAAGGAAGTCTGTAAGCTTGACTACACCCAGAAACCAAACCACTTATCCTTTCCGTTTTAGATTTGATGTTGTTTTGTCCGTGGTGTGGCTTGAACTCAGGGACTGGGCGCTGTTCCTGAGCTTTTTCATTCAAGGCTACTGCTCTACCACTTTGAGCCACGGCACCACTTCTGGTTTTCTGGTGGTTCATTGGAGATAAGAGCCTCATGGACTTTCCTGCCCTGGCTGGTCTGGAACCACGATCCTCAGATCTCAGCCTCCTGAGTGGCTAGGATGACAGGTGTGAGCCACCGGTGCCAGGCTAACACTTAGTCTTCATCATACATAAAAGCCAGGTCCTTCCCTCTGCTATGGCTTGGCCACATCATGACAAGCCACTTGTGGGGAGAAGTTGGACCCCCTGTGGAGGGGTGACGTGAGAGGACCTGTAACCGTGATCTTTCTTCCAGGATGCTCTGATACCGAGAGCCTGTCTCCTCCAGGCTGGAGGCTGAGGCTGATGGGTGGGACCCGCGCTTGGGTCTCAGCCTACGAATGGGCCAACACCGAAACTCCCGAAGAAGCTCTAACCCTTCACCTGTCGGACAGCACTTGCCTTACCGGGGTGAGTGGGAGAGGTGTGGGGCGGGGCGGGTTCCTGTTCTTATCTCAGCCTGCCTAGGTAGGCTCCTTGCCAGTGCCCTTCCCTGGGGAGGCTCAGCTACCCCCATGCCACACATAGACCCTAGCTCTGCTTCTTCCAGCACCATCTGCTAAAGCCGGCCCTGGCCTGACCCGGGGGGCACCACTGCTCAAACGTCTGTGAGCCTCCGGGGAACACTGGGAGGCAGCAATAACCCCAGGCAATGGGCTGGGGGGGGGTCCAGGGCCCCAGACCTTTTGGGTCCATGCTGCTCTGGAAAAATAGAGGCCCCACACCTCTGCTCCACGTCCCTGGCAGATCTTATATCTGGACCTGACTTTGGGGAACTTCTAGGGAGCCACCAGTCCCACTTGTGAGCTAGCCAATGCTATGCTTCTCCTCCAACTCTCTTATCTCTTCCTCTCCCTCCCACGAAATCAGGGCTTCAACCCAAATGGTACTCCTGAGCTGCAACTGGCAAAAGTCTGGGACACTCAATCCCTCTCTTCCAGCTCTCCCAGTCCTGGGGGGGAGAAGTGGGAAGAGCTCACGGTGACAAACACTGGGAAAGAGACACCCTGGGGCCAACCAGGTGCCCCGCTCTGGCTGGCTCTGCCTCATTTTTCTTCTCCCCCTCCCTGGCTGGCTGGCTCACTCTCCTAGGCCTGGTTTTTGGTCTGCGAGTCTCTGATTGGCTGGGAGTCCCCTGTCTGGCGGCTTCATGCCTGCTCAGGTCTTCTGGGAAGTTCAGTATGAGGTGCTCCAGGCAGCCCTGTTCATGGCTTATATCCAGGTTATCAGGGCAAGACAGTGACCGCAAAGCTAATGAAGCCATCGGAATGGGGACCTGGGAGAAAGCCTATGTCCTGGGTTCTCTGTGGTCCCATTCTGCCAAACTGTCCAGGAAATCATGGATCCCAGGAGTGCAGAACTGGGAATTAATAAATGTACCAGTAATCAAGGATCAGTACCACTGAAGATTACTGTGCTGGGAAAAAAAGATCACAAAGAGCACCCTAGAACTAAGGGATCCTACACAGAGAGAGAGAGGTCCAGGAGTCCTTCCCTAGAGGGAAGGGACACCTGCCCTCCCCCTGCCCCCCACAGCCAAAGATCCTACAAAGACCTGGAACAGAAAAGCTCAGAAAGGCTGCAAACACGAGTCCCAAACTGAGAGGGCCCCTTGGAGGTGCCACAGAAGAGAAGCCTCACATCACAGAAGGGCCAAGATGGGGAAATCTGGGGGGAGAGACCCCACAGCGCTGGGGTCCCCGAAAAACAGTCTGGGAATGGACAACAAGTAAATTCAGGGTTTTAGAGACCCCACACCCAGGTGGATGGATGGACCCCCATTCTGAGGGGCCACCCCTGTCCCCTCCCCCACCTCCAGGGACACAGGGGTGGAGGTGGGCATCTGAGAAGCATCATCCAGGGGTGGGCTCCAGGGGGAGGCAGCCGGGGCTCTGCACCCCTCTCCTGTTCCCTGGCAGATCCTCTAGGCCCCTGGGCTGCTTCCCTGCCAGGTCTCAGCGGTCCCGCCTCCTCCCACACCCCCAGAGCAGCAACCTCCCTAGACTGGAAGGTGGAAACCCCCAGGAAGTCTGCAATCTTGGCCCTAAAGAACTCCCCACCCACTGTCAGGGCCACCTTTGCAGGAATCTTGTTCCCAGAAGAGCCCTGGCCTTCTAGATGGGAAATGAAGGACAGAAATGCCTGCCCCATGACCTGTTCCCAGAGCGTTCCCCAGATCCTACATGGCCCTCAGTTGGACGCTTCCTCCCTGGTACATTCTTGGAGCCATTCACTAGACACCAGAGCCTCTCTGATGCACTCTGCCTGCTGGGAACTACTGTGAGGGGAGTTGGGAGCCCTGTCTCCTTTGTACAGTGTGGATTCCTTCCTTCCTTCCTTCCTTCCTTCCTTCCTTCCTTCCTTCTTCCTTCTCCTTCCTTCCTTCCTTCTTCCTTCCTTCCTTTCTTCCTCCATTCCTCCTTCCCTCCTCCCCCCTCCTTCCCTTCTTTCTTGCCTGCCTGCCTACCTGCCTTTCTTCTCTCCCTCCCTCCTTCCCTCCCTCCCTCCCTCTCTCTCTCTCTCTCTCTCTCTCTCTCTCTCTCTCTCTCTCTCTCTTCCCCCCCCTTCCTCCTTTCTCCCTTCCTCCGGCAGGGCCTGGGCCTCAGCTGTTCAGCTCAAGGCTAGTGCTCTACCATTTTGAGCCACAGCGCCACATGCTGTTTTCTGGTGGTTAATTGGAGATAAGAGTCTCTTGGCCTTTCCTGCCGGTGATCCTCAGATCTCAGCCTCCTGAGTAGCTAGGATCATGGGCGTGAGCCTCCAGCCTGTGGCCTTGATAGGTAGAACCCAGAAAGGCAGCCCCTTCCTCCTCTTCCTCCTCCAGGAAGCAGAGCCAGCAGCTCGATTCCCTTCAGAAAGTCGGAGATCTAAAAGCAAAGATACCTGCGGCCTGCCCAGGTGCTAGGGTTAGAGAAGCCAAATACTGCCTGCTTCTCCTTGAGTCTGTCTTTGCTCAAGTTCTCAGAGGCTCCCCTCTTTCCCGGCATAAAGAACCCCCCAAACCAAGCCAATCCTTTAGCAGCCCCCACCTGGCCGGGCTGTGGAAGGAGGCGCCAGCAGGGTAGGGGGGGGCATTCTGGCTGGCCATGCCCACCGTCTGTGAATGGATTCCCGGGGTGTCTCCACCCTGTGGCGGGGGGTCCCCGTTCTCAGGAAAGGATGCCCTGGAGACGGGGCTCAGGGGAGGGGCCTGTCACGCCCCTTCTCCACGCAGTACCCACGAGAACACGACGGACCCACGTCTGTGCACAGACGCCCTGTGCAGGGAGCGCGGGGCCTCGGGGTCCGCTCCACCCCCGTGGCCCGCACCCCTGCCCGGGCCCAGGGGCGCCTCTGCGGTCCTCGCGTGTCCCCGGGCGCCCCCTGCCCCGCGCGCAGCACGTGGATAACTCGCGGGGACTTCGGGGCGAACTCGCGCCCGGGCCGGGCCCCTCGCTGGCCCGAGGGGTCCCCGGGGTCCGGGGGGGCCCCCAGCCGCTGCGCACCCCGGCCCCCCGCGCCCCGGTCCCAGCCTGCCGGCGGGGACACCTGTCGGCCGCGCCGCGCGCCCCTCACCTGTGTGCCCGGGCTCCAGGTTCACCATCCTGCCCCACGCGGGGCCGAGGCCGGCGCCCCCCCAGGCCCCTCGCGTCTGCCCCAGCCGGGCCCCCGGGGACGCCAGGGTCCCCCCCTCGCGGCGCCGGCCGCGGGAGCCGCTGCGGGAGCCGGAGCCGTGGCCGCCGCCGCCGTGCGCTCCGCCGCGCTGGATTGCCACACTCCGCAGGTGCGCCGCGCGCGGGGCGGGGGCGCCCGCCACGCCCCGGAGGCCCGCGCTGGCCCCCGGCCCATGCAAAGCAGACATTTGCATCCGCGGGGCGGGGCCGCGGGGCGGGCGGACCCCGACCCCGGGGGACACCTGTTTGGGGGGGGTCCCCAGCCCCGGGTCCGGGGTGCCACCTGGACCGGCTTCCCCTCCCCATCCCTCCACCCCCCCCCCCCAGCCCTGCAGGAGAAGCCGTGGGGGTGTTCTGGAAAGAATCCGCTCTTGGCCGGCTTCCCCGACGGCTTTCCAGCCCTGTGGCTGTCACCTCCTTGAACCCATTTTATTCATGCGCAAAACCGGGCAGGTGCGCATCCTGCCGGGCACCTGCAGCCCCATCTGACCCCGCCTGGTCCCCCACGGAAGAGGGGCCTGCCAGCCCCCCTCCCCCCTCCCAGGGGAGGGGCTTCCAGGATGGAGCCTGGCCGCGCTCCCGGAGGGGACCCATCGCCCATCTACTCTCCTCCCTTCAAATTCCAGCGATTCCCAGGCCAGGGACCCCCAGCCCCGGCCAGCCCCGACAGCCATCTGCAGACAGGAGGGTGGACAGAACTCCCCGTGGGCAGACCACCACTGCTCACAGGGAAAAGCCCTGGGCCTTCCCACCTACAGGCCTAGTTCCCAACAGACTGCTCACCCACCCCCTTCCATGGAACAACACGAAATGCAGCAGGGAGTGGCAGCTATTCGGATATTGATTACATCATTTGTGGTCTCTACAAAGAATATCAGTACAAGCAGAGCCGCCTTCTCTCCTATCACACAGAAAATGATTGGTGAACGGTCTATGGGCCTCAGGCCCCAGGTTCCCCAAGGGGTCTTGAACACCTCTATTATTACTTGGATTATTTATTTGTGATGGTGGGGATTGGACCCCAGGCCTCGCCCATGTTAGGTACACCCCCCTACCACTAAGCTACACCTCCAGCCTCAGTGGCAACATGGTGAGACCTCATGTAGTGCACTAGCAGCCCGGAAATTGTACCATTCACACATCTCAGAAGAGTCACAGGTGGATCACGCCTGTCATCAATCCTAGCTACTCAGGAGGTTGAGATCTGAGGGCAGCAGTTTGAAGCCAACCCCGGCAGGGCAGTCTGTGACTCTTCTCTCCAATTAACCAGCAAAAAGCCAGAAGTGATGGTGTGGCTCAAGTGGTAGAGCCTTGCATTAAAGAAAAATTACCCCATTTCACAGATGGAGAAACGAAGGCTTGAGGTGTTTAACCTGGCATGGTCCATAGCCAGCAGGCACTGGGGTTTTCCTGCTCCTCACTCCCTACACTATTTAAATACCCCCCTCCATTGGAAACTGGAGGGCTAAGCCGGGGTGCAGCTTGGTGGGGCTCTGCATGCACAGGCCTTCTCTGAATTTGATCTCCAGTACTGGACACACACACACACACAATCCCCCAAAGTTGGAAGTAATTGCATCCTTCTTTCATGGAATGACTGTGATCCTTCAGTGTCTTAGTAGTTTTGTGGCAGGTTATGTGGACTTAGCCTGGCTGCTAAGAACTGCTGCTTTCTATTGCCCCAAGTGCACAGCCAGCTTTGAAGGTGTTTAGGTGTGTGTGTGTGTGTGTGTGTGTGTGTGTGTGTGGCGGGGTCCTGGAGGAGAAGAAAGGGCTCAAGCACTTCTTCAGGGCCATATGCGCTTCCCGTCCTCACCCCCGTCAGGTCCATCTCCCTCTCTGGCAAAAGGGAAGGAGATCTTTCTGTTCTCTTCTTTTTTCTCCCTTGGTGAAGAGATCAACAAAAGTCTTAGAGAGCCTGGTGTCCGTGGCTCACACCTGCCATCCTAGCTACTAAGGAGGCTGAGATCTGAGGATCATGGTTCAAAGCCAACCTGGGCAGGAAAGTCCGTGAGATTCTTATCTCAATAAACTACCAGGAAACTGGAAGTGGTGCTGTGGCTCAAGTGGCAGAGCGCTAGCCTTGAGCTGAAGAGCTGAGGGACAGTGCCCAGGCCAGAGTTCAAGCCCCATGATCGACAAAACAAACAAAAAAGTTTTGGAGGCCCAGGTAACCCTGCTGGGTCCCTGTCAGGACACCTAGCCGCCCCTCCTTTCCTTCTCTCTGTCCTCTTTTTCCTTTCCTCTCACTTCAGGTTTGGCTCTTTCCCCGAAGTTAGTTCTTATCTTATGTATGCCACTGCTATCTGCCTAGAAAAATACCTACACCAAGTTTAAATACACCCTTTCAGTTGTGATTTGCATATCTGTATTTGCATACATTTGCATGGCCTTGTGCACTAAGGGCACTGGTTCTCTGACCACTGTATCTGGGACATGTTGCACTGTGTGTGTGTGTGTGTGTGTGTGTGTGTGTGAATTTTCCAGAAGCTGGAAAAGCTTGTAACTCATGGTAGCTCAGAGCCACTGAGGATTGGGGTTTGGGGTGGGGGTGGGGATGGAGATCTTAGGGCCAGGAATACTGAGAAAGAGGAGCTTGATGCTCACAGTTGGAAGTAAAGTTTTGGGACCCAAAGATGGGGCTTGGGGGGGGAGGAGGGGGGAGGAGGGGGAGGGAATGGGAGCGGTGGGTGTATCCCTGCCCTGCCCTGTGACCTGCTTGATAATGCGTTCCATTAGATGAACCAGACAGAGGACAAAAGACCCCTTTAGGCTGCACCCCCTTTCCCAGCCCCCACAGTCACGGTGAAACCAGCCCTTTTTAAGTCCTGCTGGTGGGGAAGTCTCCCTCAGGCCTACCACGCCCTGCGTGGAGTTGCCTCTTCTGTGGGGAAGAGGCAGAGAGAGCCTGGAGGTTAAAAAAGAGGAGACGTCGGGAGAAAGAAGCCCAGATAGGCACTTTCAGTGCCTATCCACATCAAAAGAGGGTTATGCAAATGACATGCAAATAGATGCAAATTACCTCTCCTTCCCCTACCCCTCCACCCACATGCTTCTCAACGGCTGGAGGACTTTTCCCAAGATTCCCAAAGCTGTGCTCTGGGAGGCTGTGGTTTGGACCCCTTCCTGAGCCTTCCCGGGGTGACAGTAACCTCCCTGGGGGGCCAGCTCCCCAGGTTCCATTGGCTCTAGAAGTCACACCTGCCCTTCCGGGAGAGAGAGCTGGGGAGGGAGGGAGGGAGGGAGGGGGTCTTGGTCCCCTCTGCCACTTGGCCTTGTTGGCTCAGGGCCTGCAGTACACTCCCATTTCCTGTCAAGTCAGCTGGATGGAGTTGTCAGGGCTGGGAGAAGGGTGGAGAGCGAGGCATCCTGGAAGGCCACCAAGCAACAAGTCCCTTCTAGCTTCTTCCTCCTGCCAGATGCACTGTGGGCCCCAGAGCGTGGGGGGGGGGGGGAAGGGGGGAATGCCAGGTGAAGGTCGCTCCCTGCCTTGAGGTGATCAAAGACAGAGGAATCTGAGCTCAGATAGGAGGAAGGTAGAGAAAGACCAAGAAGGACTTCCAGGCGGTTTGATTCACACCTCTGAGTAAACCTGCCACGAGGTGTACTGCGAAGGCTGGTGAAGGGACCGTGCCAGGGTGACAGACAGAGAACCGGGAGAAAGCCTCTGGGTCTGGGCGGTGGACATAAAGGACCTGGAGAAGGGCAGGGCCCCAATATCCACAGAGATCCCCTCCCCAACCCTCCCCAGCCCTCCCCATCAGTTCCCACCTTCCTTCCCATCACACGTGAGGGACATGGACATAAATGGCCCTTATTTCCCTGAAAAGCTTGAATGATAGATGAAAAGTGTGTTCTTTATTTACAAACAGTAACACAACAGCTGTCTTCCTATTAACGTTGTTTCTGACCTTGAGATCAGCAGCAGGCCCCAGAATGAAGGTCATTCATCACACCTTCTGCAGAGCCCAGGTTCAGGCAGCCCTTTCCTGATCTAGCTACCTGAGACCAGGCGGCCCTGCTTGGCCACCTGCTGCACTCTCGGGGCAAATCTAGGCCCAGCACGCCCTCTCGTGGTAATCTGGAGCTATGACCGCCATCTGTGAAAGGCAGGAAGGGACCCCGGCTGGAGGAGTCACAGGCTGGGAATTCAAGGCATGTCCAAGATGTGAACTTTGACTTTGTAGATGATTGCATCGTCTTCTAGTCCCCGCTCCCCGCCAAAGGCTGGACTTTACTGTAGACAAGACACGGGGCGTGGGTGATGACCATTGTGTAAAGAGGCCTACAAATGAGCTCCATGTGGACAGCTGGAACTAGTCGGCCAGTTTCACTGACATGACTAGTGGCATCCAGCATGGCTGGTTTGCACACAGCCTGAGTCCCAGGGGGAAGTGCTGGGAAAGAGGGTGCTGGCTATGCATCTGGGTGACCTCAGCTGGATATGGTTATATATGCCTGTAGTCTCGGCACTTGGGAGGCTGAGGCAGGAGAATCATGAGCTCAAGGCCAGCCTGGAATATACAGCAAGACTCTGTCTCAAACAAAACTCAGACACACACACACACACACACACACACACACACAGTTGAGAAACAGGGCAGAGATGGGTGCCAGTGTAGATTTGTGGTGTTTCACAGAACTACAAAGAGCCTGCACCCAGACTCTTCATAGAAATTGTACACTCGAGCTGGCCTAGACCTTGCTATCCTGCTATCTAGTCCAGGCTGACCTGGAGCTTGTGACCCTCCTGTCTTCTCAGTGCTGGGATTGCAGGCATGAACTTGCGTGCCTGACGAGCTTTGGTCTTGAAAGCAGCCTCTGCCCCCTTTATGCCAGGCCCTCCTTCCATTCTCCTCTCAGGACTCAGATCCCATGAAGGTGTAGGGCAGAAATGGGAGCCTCATAGTCCCCCCCCCCCCCCCCGCCAAACCCGGGGCGTCTCTGTGGCCCAGGCTGGCAACTAATGCCATCAGGGTCCCCGGGCCCACTCTCCCTCATTCTGGCTCAGAGCTGCGCAGGGTGGGGGCTGTCGGGCGGGGGTGGGCGTCTGGGCCTCTGGCACCTGGGGGGGGGCCTTCTAACCTTGGCAGAGGACATCAGCCAGTGGACTCCAGTCCCAGGGGTCCAGTCTGGGTGTCTCCCGCACCCTTTCCTTGGGTGATTCCCGCTACTGTGAGCTGGTGTCCCACACTCAGTCTTCCCAGGCCCCTGGTGCGACTGTCCTCTGAGGCTCAGGCCGGCCAATCTGATGACCCTTCCTTTTCCTCTCCAAGTCCAGGAAGGGAGAATGTTTTTTGTTTGGAGACCTCATTCACATAGGATTCTCAAGCCAGAGTGGCTCACACCTGTCATCCTAGCCGTCGAGAGGCTGAGAAGCAACCTGGGAAGACAAATCTGGGAGACTCTTATTTCCAAATAGCTAGCAAAAATGATGGAAACGGAGGTGTGATTCAAGTGGTAGAGCACCAGCCTTGAGCAAAAAAGCCAACCAAGAACACAAGGCCCTGGGTTCAAGCCCCAGTACTGGTGTGAAAAAAATAAAAAGATGAATACAGGCAGAGAGGCTGGGGGCCTCCCACGAGCGCCAGCAGGAAGCCGCCTCTACCCTGCCGAGTGCGCAATGAGGCCTGCGTGGCCCCAGGCCAGGCACCTGACATGAATTCACTGAAGTCTCACCAATGAAGCTAGCTTTAAAGTTGAAGCACAGAGCAAGAAAGCTACTTGACCTTAGGTTGCACAGCAAATAAGTAGCAAAGCCTGGATTTGAATGCTGGATTCTGGTTCCCAAACCTCATCTTGCCTCTTGCAACCATTGCCTAATCATTGCCTGGCTGACTGTGGCTCCTCACACCACTGAGCTTATTCTACACACACATACACACACACACTTGGCCACTTGGGGAGTGTGTGTGTGTGTCTGTGTGCACGCACGCGTGCCAGTTCTGGGGCTTGAACTCAGGGCCTGGGCGCTGTCCCTGACCTCCTTTGCTCAAGGCTATCAAGCCACCAAAGCCACCAGAGTGGGGCTGAAGGCCAAGCGTATTTTAAGTGCTTTAGAAGTCGCAGTCGCCATTCATCACATTTCTGACACCAGGTGGCAGCATTGGACAAAAATCATCTCAAAAGTATGTGGTCTCGCGCTGTTCAGTCAGGTAAAAACTTAAAAACTTTTATTTCTGGTACAAATGATAAATACTTTGTATTAAAAAATCTGGAATTCAAGTTTATATAGTTATATAGATATATACTTCATTCTCCCTCCCTGCCCCAGAATACAGCAATCTTTCTGGTGGGGGAGGAAGAGCGGGCTGTGTTGTGCATGAAGTCCTGGCTTGGGAAAAGGCACATGTGGTCTGTTTGGGGGGTGGCGGTCTCCCTGGCTCTAGCTTACAGCCGAAAAGGAGAATGCACTGTCCTCTGGCACAGGGGCAGGGCCTGGGCCCCCAGCAGCCCCTCACCGGGTGGGCTGGGCGGGAGGGGGTCTCCCAGAGCTCGAGAAGAATTCCGGGTCGTCACAGTTGCATTGCTTCAAAGTGGACACTTCAGGGGAGGGAGGGGCAGGTCTGGGGAGCAGCTCTGTCCCTCTCTGTCCCCCAGGATGGCACAAGGTGGGTAACGGGGGTGGGGGCTGCCTTCACAACCCCTGCTTGTCATTACCACTTCACAGTCACGAAGATGGGGGGCTGTGGCTGCAGGCGCGGGGGCCGCCCCAGGCGGGCTGGTGGAGGAGCAGCGGGGCCCTGAGCGACCCCCCGGGAGCCCGCACGCAGTCCGGCTAGGGTTCCTCATCCCAGAGGCACAGCTGCCGCTGGGCGACGTAGAAGTGGAAGCCGTAGCTCTTCTGGCAGCTGCGGATGCCACACTTGTAGGGCGCAGGCCGCTGGCGGCTGTGGCAGTACTTGAGCGAGCAGGGGTACCAGGCCAGAGTCAGGCCGTAGCGGCAGGCGCACGGCTGCGCCCGGGCCCCCACCTGCCCGCAGCGGGGCAGCTCCAGCTCCGAGATCTTGGGCAGGGCCTCGAACACAGAGCTGTCCACACCTGGGGCAGAGAGACAAGCATGAGAGAGAGAGGGTGGGGGAGGGGGAGGAAGAGGGAGAGGGGAGAGGAGAGAGGGAGAGGGGGAGAGGGAGAGGAAGGGAGAGGGGGAGAGGGAGAGAGGGAGAGGAAGGGAGAGGGGGAGAGGGGGAGAGGGAAGCCAGGGGCAGCTGCCCTTCCCTGTGTGGCTTCTCCTGTCACGCTGTCCGAAGGTTGCTCAGGGAAACAGAGGTAATGAGACCCAGGCCCCAGGCTAGCCCACAGGGAACACGGGTTAAATATCTGGGTACTGGGGTTTTCACACCGTTTCCATCACCTCCCCGCAATCGCTGAGGGCTGCCATCCCTGCTTTCCAGAACAGCAGAGCAGCCGAGCGAAGGGGAACGTCACCATGAAAGCAGGATCAGGGAGGAACTGGCCCATCTGGCTCTAAGGCCCTCCTCTGGCCACGCAAAGCATGCTTCATGGAGCACACCCGCACAGCGGGCTGAGCAAGGCTTGGCAGAGGTGGCCGTCCTTCACGGAATAGGGCAGGCAGGACCACATCCTGACGGTGACAGGGGCCGGGCCCGGGTTCTGTCCAGTGATCACTGGAGGGGACAGCTTCCAGGGGAGCTGTTAGATGTGCACCTTAGTTTGGGGTGCAGCCCACTCAAGACAGGTACGTGAGGACATAGACAGCCCTGCTGGTCATCTAAACATGCATGCTCATCAGCATGGGCACTGGAGGCTTATGCCTGTCATCCTAGCTACTCAGGAGGCTGAGATCTGAGGATCATGATTCAAATCCAGCCCAGGCAGGAAAGTCCATGAGACTCTTCTCTCCAATGAACCATCAGGAAACCAGAAGTGTTGCTGCAGCTTAGAGTGGTGGAGCACTAGCTTAGAGCAAAAAAGCTCAGGGACAGAGCCAGGCCCTGAGTTCAAGCCTGGAAGCGGATCCATCTGTGGTTCAAGAGGTAAGAGTGCCAGCCTCCATGGAAAAGCCAAGGGAGAACACCCAGCTTCCGAGTTCAAACCCCAGTACTGGCATAAAAAAAAAAGGGGGGGAATCCAGTCTTTTCCAGAGAGAGGCAAACATTTCTCTAGGGCCCAGAGGCCTGGGGCTCCCCGCCCCTTGTACACAGAGGCTGAAGGGCAGTCCTGGGAGGGGACCGTGCTGAAGTCCCACAGAGCTGGGAGGGGTCCTGAGGGTAGGGGATGGGAAAGCTGATGTCTGAGCAGTGGCAGCAGAGGAGGGCAGGGCAGGGCAAACCTGTGCCCACAGCCGCAGACCCATCTGTACCCTCACAAAGCGTAGGGATAATGGGGGGCATCTGGGGGTCCCCTCCACGGGCCTGGGCAGGGTCTGGATGGGCTCCCTTCCTCTTGGTGACTTCTCTCATTGACAAGAGCCACAGGTACCGCTTCCTCTAGGGTGTGGGGCAGGAGCTGGGGGCCCAGCTGGCCTCCCTCCCCGCCTCGCCCTCCAGTGGGCAGTGCCCAGCTGACCTCCCCCCTGCAGTGCACAGTGCCCAGTGCCCAGCTGACCTCGCTCCAGCCAGAAGCGCGCATCCTCCTGGCGGGTGTAGATGGCCTCGGCGGCCTCCGCACACACGTTGTGGAGATGGGGGCTCAGCAGCGCCCCCTGGCTGAAGTTCACGGCCACGTCCATGTACAGCTGCTCCAGGCCTCGCACCTCTTCGGCTTGCCGCACGGCCCGGGGGTTTTTCTGCGTGAACAGAGAAGGAACAGGTCCTACCTGGCCTCAGAGTGCTCTGTGCCCACTCTCCCTGGACCCCTTGGGGTCTGGGGAGCCCAGGGGCGCCTGGCCTCCTGTCACTGACTGGCTAGTGAGGCCTTTCCAGCTTCCACCCAAGCTGACCTCTGCAACCTGAGGTCAAGTTCAAGGTTCTGCCAGGCCAGGGGGAGGGGGGTAGGCAGAGGGAGGGGGTCCCGGGGTAAATGGCTTCTGAGGACATGTGCTTTCCACACCAGGGGCTGAGAGTGTGCAGAGGGGCGGGGGTCCTGCAGCCCCACGGGAGAGACCACAGTTCAGGGAGGGAACAGGAGCTGTTGGGAAGTGGAAGGGCTAAACACCCAACGCTGGCTCTCAGTCAAAGCCATTTCTGCTGTCAGAAAACAGAGTCTTTGAGGTAAGCTGTTCCACATCTCCAGCTCATAAGGGACGCAAGGTGGAGCTCAGAGTGCCAGCCCCTAACTCCGGTCAGGAAAGGGGAGCATCTAGGCTGAGCTGGGAATCAGGGTTCCGTGCACATTAGAGATCTGGGGCTCTCGGCTGTAGCCTGGGATAAAGTCAGGGTTCAGGAGAGGGGGGTTGGGGGGCCAAGAGGCAGGGACGGCATGGAGGAGGGGTGCAGGAGGGCAGGGTGGGGCAGGCCTGGGGAAGGGGCGGGGCTCGGGTCAGTCCTGGGCTGGGTGCTCACCTGCCGAAGCTTGACCATGGCCTCACTGGGGATGATCTCATTGTGGTGTAGCCGGGTGACAAAGCAGAGGGCCTGGAACTGGCTCTGCCCCTTCTCCAGCTCCCCCAGGATCAGGGCCCGGAAGATCTTCACGTCCTGGGGAGGCAGGGCGGGAAGATGGGGGCCAGGGAGGCAGGGGCCCTCGGCCAGAGCCCAGGGAGGATGCACATGGACATGGCCCCACCAGAACCTCCCTCCCTGGCCTCGGGATGGCTGATCTGTTCCACTGACACCTGTGCCTTAGAAGCCTGCACCCTGCACGTTCCAAAGCAGTCTGCAAGTGGACAAAAGCGAGCCCTCGGCGGAAGAAGAACCCGGGAAGGATGCGCCTCTTCCGGGCACCCGGCTCGTTCACAGCCCAGGGCCCCCCCCCCCAATCCCCCCCACCTCCCCATGCATGGAATGAATCCCCAGTCGCACCTGACCAGGTGGGCCAGGGCAGCGTGAGGGGAGGGGCTGCCCCTTTTATAAGTACAGATTCCAGAGCTTGCTTTGACATTCTTGGTAGGCCTCAAAACACCCTCACGTTTGGGATATGCCACCTCCAGACAGGGTCACAAGGTGGGATGGGTCGGGGGCGCAGGCTATGGCTGTTGCTGCCTTCCCTTCTCGGCCAAGGATGCTGCAGTGGCTCCCCTTTTCCCATGGGGTGCTAATGGCTAACCAGCAGACTGAGAGCAACTTCCAGGACACTGACTCACGGAGGGAACAGGGGAGGACTGGCTCACAGAGGAGGGAGGGACCCTTTTCCAATCTGGAGGCCGGTGAAACCTTCTGCCCCTCCCTCCTGCACCCCTCACCCCTGCCATTCTTGCCCATCTCCGAGCCCTGGCTAACTCGGCAGCCAGAGCCAGGGGAGCAGATTGCAATCAGAATTATTGGTTTAATCCGCAGCGTCCTCCTTCCCCAGGGGCGCGCTGGCCTCCAGGGCAGTAGATCGGGAGCCTCAGTGGCTCTTCCCTGAGGAGGTGAAGCCCCCTCCCCAGGCCTCCGCCTTCTCCAAGTCCCACTGTGGGAGGGAGGGTGGAGGGAGGATGCACTCAGAGTCCCTACTGTGCTCAGATAAGAGTCTCACAGACTTTCCTGCCCCGGCTGGCTTTGACCCATGATCCTCAGATCTCAGTCCCCTGAGTAGCTAGGATGCCAGGCGTGAGCCACCGGCGCCCGGCTTCTGACTCTTATTATAAAGATTTCTGCAAGCCAGGCACAGGCGGCTGGTACCTGCCATCCTAGCTACGCAGAAGGCTGAGGTCTGAGGATCATGATCTGAAGCCAGTCTAGGCACAAAGTACCCATGAGACTCTCATCTCCAATTAACCATGCAAAAGCCAGAAGTCAAGCTGTAGCGCAAAGTGGTTCCGCGCTAGCTTCAAGCTCCAAAACCCACCAAAAAAAAATTTTTTTTTAGAATGTTTTCTGCAGCAACAAAGAATGGGCGTGCAGAGGCCATTTCTGGAGAAGGCAAACGTGAGGCCTAGCGGATTAGAGCCTCCATGAGCGTCCCTGCGACTCCAGAGACTTGGAGAAAGGGGAGTCAGAGCTCCAGTAAGCCCCCACTTCCTCTCCACAGGCCTTCCCTTCTTGGGTCCTAGCGCTAGCGTCACCCTGTGACCAGCAGGGCCACCAGATCACCCATCTTCTGAGGTCAGCTGAGGGGACACCGGACACGCTAGTCCCCTGGCAGCAAATTCCACCCTTGCTCAAGTCCTGCCGGATGAGACTTGATACCACACTTCCCCTCTCAAAGCCTGAGCTGGTGGAAGTGCCAGACAGGATGAGATCCTTCGGGCCAGATTCCCAAGTCTCCACCCTGGCATCTTCGGCTCTGACCCTTCCACAGATGCCCTTTCTAGACAACCCTGTTCTGTTTGTGGCGTGTGTGTGAGTGATCTGCCCTGTGGTCTGGTGTCATCGCTTGGTGACTTCCCCCGCCCGCCACTAGCAACAGAAGACACTTGACACTTTCAGACCAGAGGAGAGGCTGGAAGGAACCCGCGTGAACGTGTCTGCTGCTTCTATAATAAATACTAACGGCAACGATCATACTCGTTGCTACCAAGATGGAAGCCTGCCTGGCGAGCAGATTTCCTCTGCTAGGGTCAGACAGAGGCTTCCTGGTTCAGGACTCAGGGGGAGAAATTACTTCTCCATTGGGTAAATGGGACTCCTTGCAATAGTTAAGTAGAAATGTGCCACGCCAGGATTCTGTGCGCTAGAATCCTGGCCCTGCACTCTCTGTGCTTGCATTCCACACCAGCAAAACAAGTACAGCAATGCTATCTGCCTTGAGGAACTGTTGTGAGGGATACAATGAGGGAAAAGGTCTCGGAGACCAGCAGAGGAAGCTTCGGCGGTATTGCTGCAATCTCCCCCTTCCTGCCCCCGCCTTGCTTTCTCCCATGTCATCTATTCCAGGCCTGAAAACAGAGTCTCCAGCCAGGTGTCTACGGCTCACGCCTGTTATCCCAGCTACGCAGGAGGCTGAGAACTGAGGATTGAGGTTCAAAGCCGGATCTTCGAGAGATTCTCATTTCCCACTAGCTGGCAAAAAGCTGGAAGTGGAAGTGTGGCTCAAGTGGTAGAGGGCTAGCCTTGAACCAAAAAGCCGAGCAAGAGTGCAAGGTCCTGAGTTCAAGCCCCAGTACTGGCACTTAAAAAACCAGGGTGGGGAGCATTCACAGAAGTCAAGCAGGGAGGTTCCCACCCAACTGCCCCTCCAAAGGAGCTCCCTTTGCCTTGCCACCAGAGGCTGGCATCCCATGCCCCGCCCACAGCTACACTTGCATTGCTTGCATCCAAGAGCTTGGCAGCTCCCAGAAGGAGCCATGCCACGTCACCCTTGGCCTTTTCCACCAGCCCACTGCTTTGTTCGGATGCCCCGGGTCCGACTGTCCACCCCCCTGCTGGCCTCAGCTCACACGCGCCACCCGCTCACGCTGCGCCCCACTGCTGAGGCCACCAGCCCAATCCCAGCATGCACTGCGCCCCCTCGCTTGCCTCCCCTCCCAGACTCCTTTGAGGGGTCAGTGGTGTCTCTGCGCTGCCTCCCCAGCAGCTGCCCGATCAATGTCTGATGACAAATAAGAAAGGGCCGCTTCACAGGGGCTCTGAGAAGAGCAAGGAGAGGGTACCCAGGGGCTGGGGTGGGTGGGGAAGGGGTGAAGCAGCAGCTGGCGGGGTGGGCAAGGACTCAGGGCGGGGGTCGGAGCTGGAGGAGGTCTGAGCGCCACCCTGCAGGCGGAGTCATGGCGGGCTGGAGCTTGGCTCTGAGCATGGGGCTGGATTGGGTTCTGCACTGGGTCTCAAGGCCGAGGCCCGTCCACGCCACACTGCCTGCCCGGGCGACAGGCCATCCAGGCCGGCGCGAGCTGCCCTCGGCTCGCTCGCTTGCTCACTGGGTGGATGCCCGTCAGTGCCAGGCCAGCCCTCCTCGGCCTGGCACGTGGCTGGGCGAAGGCTGACCTCACACAGCTGCTTCTGGAGGGTTTAGGTGTCCACTCCCGCTCGTGGCCCAGGGAAAGTGACCTTCACGAGCCAGGCTGCAGCGGGGCCAGGCCAGAAAGAAACCACCCAGACCTCCAAGCTCTGTTCGTGCTGTGCGGCTGGAGCAGGGGTGTGGGGAGGAGGGAAAGAGGGAGAAGCACTTGGGAAGGGAACCCCTGCACCCCTGTATGGCTGCCGCTCCAGAGAAGACTGGGAAGAAGACACGACCCCATTTTGCTTCATTTGCAAGTGCCCCGTGGTGGCGGCAGCGGGGTGATGGTGGGGGGAACGTGATCCTGGCTGACACAGCCCGCTTGTTCCTGCTCACCCCACCCACAGGCCACTCCGCCGGCCTCTCCCCTCCCTCTCCCCCACGCCCAGGCCTTCCTCAGTGTCTCCAGATGGAAGCCACCTCAGCCCTTCCGGTACCCGCTGTGCCCCCCCAAGCCTCAGGCTCAGACACCAGCACACACTTCCCACACACGTTCCAGCCACCTCACCGCCCCCCACCCCCAAGCTCTCTGGCTTCCAGCCAGCCCTCCTCCCGCCGCTGGACAGTTGAGCACTAAGGGGGCCCCATGCTACCTTGTCCCTCTCCTCAGCCCCCCATTGCACATGGGGGGGCACATCCCAACTGGGGCCCAGCCCTTGGAGGCTGGGTGACGCAATGTGCACCCCAACCCTGCCACCAGCCCCCGTGCTCCTGGACAGCTGGCGCGGTCTCCTGGGAGTGTCTTCTGCCGCCGCGTCTCATCCCCGCAGCGCGTGATTCTGGGGCCCAGCCCGGGCCAAGCTAAATATTTATTCCTCCGCTCCAGACTGGGGCTGCTTCGTGCCAGGGGGGTCGGCTACGGGGGCGGGAGGAGAGAAGGGGGACCAGAGAGCTAGCCAGCTTTACCAGCCCAGGCAGCCAGAGTGGGCCTACCCAGGAGTACCTCAGCTGCCCTGCCCAGGCTCTTCACAGGAGGGGTGGCGGGGAGACAGGCTCAACCCCAGAGCAGGCCACTGCCCAGCGATGGCGGCCACATCACCGTGAGAAGCTACGCACGCTCAGGCCTGGACAGAGGCTTCTTGTTCCAGGCTTCAGTGCAACCACCAGCGGGGACCGGTGCCCCTTCCCCCCCAGCCCCCTGCCTACTCTCTCCCACAGCCCCTGCGACTCTGTCAGCCAAATCCCAAAGGTCATCACTGTCCTGGCGCCCCGGGGACAATGTGAGGCTTTATGTGGATCATCGGTACCCCACTGTTCCGGTACCCCACTGTTCCGCTGACTCAGGGTTCCTGGGGGGGGGGCGGGGAGAGGGGGCACCGCGCTTCTTCTGCCCTTAGATTCCACCCCATGCCTCCGGGGGCTCATGCCTGTAATCCCAGCAGACTCCAGAGGCTGAGATCTGAGGGTGGTGGTTCAAAGCCAGCCTGGGGCAGGAAAATCTGTGAGATTTTTATCTCCAATTAACCACCAAAAAAGCCAAACTTGGAGATGTGGCTCAGGTGGTACAGCACTAGCCTCAAGCAAAAAAAAAAAAAAAGCCCAGGGACAGTGCCCAGGCCCTGAGTTCAAGCCCCAGGACTGGTGCACGCATGCACGCATACAAACACACACACACACACACACACACACACACACACACACACACACACACACACACACACACAGAGTGTAGAGAAAGAGTACTGAGGCCGAGGGGCCTGCTTGCTGCCTGGCACCAGCACTGGAAGGGCACAGGCCTATGCCGGTGTGTTCTGGAAACGTCCTCAGTCCCTCTTCTCAGCCAGCCCCAAGGCTGCCAGCACC
Organism: Dipodomys spectabilis; assembly: GCF_019054845.1. Lineage (NCBI taxonomy): Eukaryota > Metazoa > Chordata > Mammalia > Rodentia > Heteromyidae > Dipodomys > Dipodomys spectabilis. Next base: position 7,662,363 of record NW_024870753.1, on the reverse strand, counting down.
GTGCCTGGCTGCAGACAAGCAGGGGCTCAGGGAAGTTCCATGACGTGTCAAGTCACACGGCTGGCACACGGCAGGAAGACGACACAGTGCGTGGTGATGGATGTGCGGCATACTTCTCAAAACTGTCCCCTCCCCCTTCCCAGAGGCCACAGAGACCAGTACAGGTCCACTGGGTCAGGAGCCCAAACCGAGAGAAGGGAGGACTTGTAGATTCACTCCTGAAGTTTCTCCCTGCCTCCTGCTTCCTCTCCCCTTCTCAGGACTCTTCGACCTTCTGGAAGTAGCCAGCTTGGGTGGTTAGCATCCTGGGTGATGAGCAGAGTCCCGGAAGACTTGTCTCCACCGCTGCAGAATGCATTCGTGAGGACCAGCTGCGGCGGCCTGCATGCTGGGAGTGTGGCTCCATATGGACCACAAGACACACAGGCTCTCTATCCATGGTCACCTCCCAGCTGAGCCTCAGCAAGGTGTGTCTGAGCTCAGCCATCTCTCTGTGTGGTGTGGGGAGCCTGAGACTGAACTCTGTTTCTTCCTCTCCCTGCAGACACTCTAGTAAGCCATGCAAATGGTCCGGGGTCTTTCCTTAGGACTCCAGAGTAGGATAGCATCCTCAGTCAGAACTGCTAACCATGACCCAAGACACAGAGAAGAAACTGGGGTTAAACCCAGGGACACAGACACACACACACACACACACATACACACTCATATACACATACTCTACTAGTTATTCTGTCCAGTGATGTTGTAAACTCCCAAGAAAATGCCCTGTCCTCCAGAAAGTTTTGGCCTCTCTTGAAAAGTACTTTTTGCCTGGCATTTTTTGCCTTGGGCCTATAAATCCTAGCTACTCAGGATCATGGTTCATAGCCAGCCCAGAAAAGTCACAGAGGTTCCATCCCCAAAACAACCAGCAAAAAGCCAGGCTGGAAGCATCGTTCAAAGGGTAGAGTACCAGACAAGCAAGCAAGCTAAACAAGTTCAAGGCCCTGAGTTAAAAAAAAAAAAAAAAAAGAGGGCCTGGGGCATAGCTCAAGCTGTAAAACACTTGCCTAACAAGCACAAGATCCTGCATTCAAACTCCAGTATTGCCAAGGAAGAGGAAGAAGAGGAGGAGGAGGAGGAAGAAGAGGAAGAGGAGGAAGAAGACACGTTGAGAAAGAGGAGGAGGAGGAAGAGGAAGAGGAGGAAGAGGAGGAAGAGGAGGAGAGGAGGAGAACAGTGCTCCATTACCCAAGAAGACTTCCCACACACTGGGAGGCCTAACACAGAGTAGGAACACTGCCCTTAAAGTGTCCCCTGTGTCCTGGCCACATGTGGAGACATCTTGGGGCAGGCGGGCTGGGCAGCACATTCTCATGGATGGTATCTCAGAGCTCAGGACAGTGACTCCTGACACCAAGTCCACCCACCCTTCAGTTCCCAGGACAAGACTCAAGGGCCCTGGGTCCCTTGCCCCCTGACCCCCCTCCCCCCAGCTCTGTGGCTGCACCTCGGGGTCCCCAGGCTGAGGTCCCCTTGGCCCCTCCTGTCACACTTTTGGAATGTGGCTCTGACCCCCCTCCCCTCCTGCGTCCCTTCGGCCCTGATGAAGCCACACATGACTCTTTCTATCTTTCCATCTGGCCAGCACCAAACCCGGCTGCCTGGGAAATGACTCATCCCTTCCCCAGCTTTTGGACACTCAGCCTGGAGGACAGAGGTGGAAGAGAGCTGGGGATGGGGACCTGAGCTGGGGGACGGAGGAGCAAGCGGGAAGCAGCCATGTGAGACCGGGGATGCCCGCACCCCTGTTGTCAGCCATGCCCAGAGGTTAGCAAGGCCCGGGTCTAATTACATACGTAGGTCTGGATAATGAGGAAGAACAATGACCTGTGTGTTCATATTTGGAATTGAAGTTCCTGCTTGGAAGCATGTGGAATTAGGCCTAAAGGCGGGCACCAGTGGCTCATGCTGCACAACCCTAGCTACTCATGAGGTTAAGATCTGAGGTTTGAGGTTCGAAGACAGCTGAGCAAATCCATGAAACTCTGATCTCCAATAACCAACAGAAAGCTAGAGGAAGAGCTGTGGTTCAAGTGATAGAGCACTAGCCTTGAAAAAAAGCTAAAGGATAGCCCCCAGGTCCTGAGTTCAAGCCCTAGTATTGGTGCATGCATGTGTATACACACACACACACACACACATATGAATTAGGACTTACTAGAACACATTGGTTGTGTAACAGCTCATGCAAAGCATGCATACAGCCCTGGGTTCAATCCCAGCACCAAACCCAAACCCACACCCACACCCACTCGCATCCTGTGGGCAGGATAACAGGTTTCCGCCCTGCGGTCTAACCTGGTCCCTCCCAGGCCCCTGTGCCTTTTGGAATGCCATGCAGGGGTTCCCTGCAATTACCTGGAATTCTTTCTCTGTGCATGTGTCAGCACTGACGCTTGAACTCAGGGCCTGCGTGCTGTCCCTGAGCTTTTTCACTCAAGGCTGGCACTCTACCACTTGAAGCCTCAGCTTTGTGGTGGAAGAGAAGAGTCTCACAGACTTTTCTGCTCGAGGTGGCTGGAGCCTCAATCCTGGGATCTCAGGCTGCTGAGTAGCTAGGATTACAGGCGTGAGCCACAGGGCGCCCCCCACCCCCTTCATCTGGAATTCTGCAAAGAGTGAGGCTTGCTGCATGGCCCCACCATGGGACATTCTAATTCGGTGAGGACAGAGCTGAGAGCATCTCCCAGAGCCCCCAGTGACTCTCCCATGATGAGTTAGTTTGGAAGCTCCAGAGCCCTGGCGTCCTAGCATTCCTTCAGAGCTATGGGTCAGCCAGCCCCATAGGCGTGAGCCTGAGGCAGGGCTCAGAGAGACACAGGACGATTATCTGACACCTCGCAGAGCTCACGGAATCTGAGTGCCAAGCCCTGGCTCCCACGTCCTACCCTGGTTGATAACCAACGGCGTCACTCGCTCACTGACTTCAGGTCCACAGCGGCAGGGTACAGACGGCTAGATTGTGCTAGCAGGCCACACAGAGAGGTGGGAGGGTCTCAGAGAGGGTGCAGTTGAGGGCTGGGTGCCATTTGCAGCCCTGGGTCCTATCAGGACCAGAATGACTGCCCTGAGTGCTCGGAGTAGCTGGCTAGCTGGGGATCTTGGAGCTTTGAGGGAGAAGAAGGTCATAGCTGGGCAAGGTAGCACACACCTATAATCCCAGCACTAGAAGGCTGAGACAGAAAGGCAGCAAATTTAAGGCTAGGCTGAGCTACACAGTGAGACCCTTATGAAAACAAACAAACAACAAAAACAAACAAAAAACCCAACACCGGAGACAGTGCTGTTTAAGGACTCAAGGCTCCTCTAGGCTTGATGCTGACCTTTTTGTTGTTGTAGCTGTTTGTGGGGCTTAAACTCAGTTGCCTGGCCACTGTCCCTTAGGTCTTTTGCTCAAGGCTAGCACCCACTGCTTTGAACCACAGCTCTACTTCTAGTTGCCTTGTAGTTAATTGGAGATAAGTTTCATGGGCTTTCCTGCCTGGGCTGGCTTTGAACTGTGATCCTTAGATCTTAGTCTTCTGAATAGCAGGAATTGACAGGTGTGAGCCACTAGCTCCTGGCTGATGTTGACCTGGCTTTGTGATCTCGGGTCCATCATGCAACCATGTGAGGGCTGGGGTGTAGAACCAAGGCCTTCCCTCTCTCCTGAAGAGCCACCATAGCATCTGATGTGGAGTGATGATTTCACGGGCACAACCCTGCACAGTTCTCCCAGTAGTCCCATTTTCCAGAGGAAGAAGTGAAGGCTTAGAGAAAGCAACCAGAGTTAGCCAGCTAATGAGTGGTAAAGCAGACGGTCGGCTTCTGTCTGGAATGCCTCTCTCACAGAAAGACAAACGTCAGAACTCACAGCTTCTACCCAACCACGTCAAAAAGGGTTTAAGGAAGATCAGTACTTGAAGAGATCCACCTGGGAAGGGCTGGCAGCCTCTTTGGCTAATGGAGGCAAAACACTGGGGTGGGGGTGGGTACTGGTGCTCGTGTGCCCTGGATACTCAGGTCCACCCCGTCCCTGGTGAGTGGAGTTGGAAGAGACCCTGGAGAGCTAGTTCCCTTTGGGTGCCTTGTAGTTCCAATTAACTCCCTTGCTGATGAAATTAGAGATGCCTCTGTGTGTGTGTGTGTGTGTGTGTGTGTGTGTGTGTGTGTGTGTGTGTGTGTGTGTGTGTGTGTGTGTGTGTGTGTGTGTGTGTGTGTGTGTGTGTGTGTGTGTGTGCGTGCTTCTGGGTCAAAGGCCAACCTGAAAAGCAGACTTTGGAAACGTGGGTGGAGCTGTAGCCACTATTCAGATTTGAAAATGGGGTGTTGTCATCAGCTCCCAATGTTCCCTCTTGAATAGGACAGCCAGGGACACCCCAAGTGTTCAGTCTAATGCCCCCCCATGCCCACCTCCAGGGCGGCCCCCACTGCCATCTCTTTCGTGGAGCTCTGGGACTCTCCTCCGCTTCCCTCAGGATGGAGCAGTAAAACCCTGTCGAGTAGGCCGATTATAGCCAGAGGCTATAAAATCTCAGCCAGTCCAACCCAGCCTTTCAGGCCCTGCCCACCCTGGCAATGGGGAAAGTCTCCCTCCAGAGCCAGGGAGCAGAAGACTGGGAGGCTCACCACCTAGCCTGCAGCTCAAGGGTAAGGGGCTTACAAAGGAGATGGGACCAAGCCCTGGCAGATGCACCCAGAGCATGCTTGAAGTTTGGGTGTGGGGGTGCCTTCTGTCCCGGCCAGTTCCTTCACACACAAACTCATGTGCAGCAGAGAACTCAGCTGCGCCCCCACTCCCAAGTCCTCGGTCAGGACCCCTCTGTGGTGGCCTGGACAGGGAATCTAGCTTCTCGGCCTACATGGCTCCCATCCGGGTGGACAGAGGCAATTGAAACCGATGTCTCCCAAGGCCCAAGTCCAGCTCCAAGTCGCACAAGGGGAAGAAGGAAAAGAGAGGGGCCTGCCCAACCCTGCCCCCCCCCCCCACAGCTGCCCGGCTGCCTAACCTGCCTCAGCTCAGCTCCCCACTTCCAGAAACAGAGGGTAACAGAACCCCCCTTTACCAGGGACGGTCAGGAGGGGGACACCAGGACCTCGCGTTCCAATCCAAAACTCTCTCTCCTCTCTCCATCCACCGCTGTCCCCTCCTGCGCCCATCTTCCCGGGCCCATTTCCTGGGGTCCATCTCCTCTACCCCACGCCTATACTCACCCCCCCCCCCATCCTTCCAGTCCCCTCCATAACACATACACGCATCGAGCTAGGCCAAAATGTGGAGGGCTGGCCATCCCCCCCACCTGGTAGGGTAAGTTGTGGCACCTTCTAGAGCAAAGTGGGGGGGCTCTCTCCAAACTGGAGACCCAGCCTCCCAGACCAAAGGGGAGCACGGTGCGCCTTGGCTGGGGAGGGGCAGGGCGGGCAGCTCCGCCAGGGGAACAGGGTCAGGGGACTCAAGAGGTTTGGGGTGTGGAAGAGGTTCGGGAACCCTAGGGCATCAAGAGAAAAGCCACAGCACGGCTACGTCCAGAGAGAGAGAGGCAACAGGACCAGAGAAGGACAGCGCAAGCTGTGGACCCCACAGCGACCGGGGGACCCCAGGACGGCTGACATGGCCCAGAAAACGAGTCCTGGGGCTGGAGGTCGGCGGGGACACGCGGGGCGCGGAGGGGGCGCGGGCGCAGGCTGGGGGGGGGGGGGTCTCGGGGCCGCCGGGCGCACGGGGCAGGAGGAAACGGCGGGAGCAGCCACGGCTCCCTCCCGGCCCCCGTCCCGGGGTCCCCGGGCCCGAGGGCGCGGGGTGGGGTGGGAGGGTCCCCGGGGGAGGGGGGCGCCTGACCTTCCTGAAGTCGGCGACGAAGGAGACGAGGGTGCCGTCGGGCTGGCGCAGCTCCAGGCCGATGCTGTCGGCGCCGCTGTCGGCCTGCAGGCTCTCCTCGGTCACCTGGCCGTCGGGCAGCCGCACGCGGACGCGCAGCTCGGCGGGCGCCCCGGGCCCCGGCCCCGCGCCCAGGCCGCGCGGCGCCCCCAGCAGCGGGAGCAGCAGCAGCAGCGGCAGCGGCAGCGGCAGCGCGGGGCGCGCGGCGGGGACGCGGCGGGCGCCGGGGCCGCGCATCCCCGGGGCGCGCGCGGGGGGCGCGCGGGGGGGGCGCGGGGTCCGCGGCGCCCGCAAACTTGGGCCGGAGTTGAGGGGACGCGGTGGGGGGCCGGGGAGGTCGCCGGGGCTCTCGGGACGGCGCCGCGAGGCCCCGCGACGTGGCGCGGACGCACGAGGGCTGCGCTCTCCGCGCGCGCGCGCACGGGCGGCCCGCGGTCCCGGACGGCGCCCGTCCCTGCCCCCCGCCCCGGCCCGCGCCCCGCCGGACCCCCGGACCCCGACTCCGCCGGCCCGGCCCGCGGGCCGCACTTTTCATTCAATCCCGCCCCCCGTCACTTCCTTCGGAAAACAGAAACCGCCCGGCCCGCCTTAAAGAGGCCGCGCGCCGCTCCGCCCTTAAAGGGCCCGCGGCGCGGGGCGGGGCGCGGGCAGGACGGCGGCGCGCGAGCCGCTGCCCGGGGTCGCCCTCCCCTCCCTCGCTCCCCCCCCTCGCCCCCTCCCCTCCCTCGCTCCCTCCCCGCCGGGGCGGGCCCGCGGCTCACCCCCCCGTCCCGCCCCCGCCCCCCTCATTTTGGGGGGGCCTGTTCTCGTGCCACGTGGATGAAGTGGCTGCGCTCGGCCGTTTAGGGGTTTTGTTCGGTCTTTTATTTCTCTGACACAGCGAAATTTCTCCAAAGCGTTGGCAAAAACCTGGCTCTGCCCCCGCCCCCCGCACTCCGCCTTTTCCCTGACCTAGGTCGGAAAGTGGGGGGGGGGCTGGAGCCCCCCTCGGGTGAGGGAGCGTGGTAGACAAGGCCTCTCTTTCTTCAGTCCTGCGCCCTCCCCCCTCCCCAGTCACGGACTACACCTCCGGGAGAACGTTAGAATCCAGGCCGGGGGGTGGGGTGGGGTGGGGACCGGCCACCGTGCACCCCGGCCCCGGGTGCCCCCAACACACTCGCCCGCGGCGCGCACCGGGGAGGAGGCTGAGATCTGAGCGTCCCGCTCGGAAGCCAGCCCGTTAGACTCAGATCTGCAATTACCCGGCGAAAACCACAAGTGGAGGCGTGGCTCACCTGGGAGAGGACTGGCCCGGGGCGGGGAGGGGAAGCGCAGCCGGAGGGCGCGGGCTGCGTTCCAGCCCCAGCGGTACCCGCACGTACAAAGAAAACTCTTGGGACTAAAGTGTCCCCTCCAGGGACAGTCAGTCCTTTGCAGGGGAATGCTCTCACCCGGGGAGGGGGCGGGGGGGGGTACCCAGAACTTCCAAGACCGTTTCTCTACTCTTTGTTCTCTGTCCCCTGCTCTTTCTAGGATCTCCAAGGCAGATGGGAGAAACAGCGCCCTTCCTCCCTCCTCTCACCCCCCCCCCCTCCTATTTATTTCCAGTCCTGAGTTGGGGCCTGGGCCTCTTCCCTGAGCTTTTGCTCAAGGCTAGCGCTCTACCACTAGAGCCACAGCTCCTTTTTTCTGTGTATGTGCTACTGAGGACTCCAACGCAGGGCTTCAAGCACTCTACCACTGAGCCACATTCCCAGCCCGCCCCTTCCCTTCTGCGGTGACCCCAACACAGAGCTCTGTGAGCTGCCCTGCTTGGCAGAAATCTACCTCTTACTACCAGCGCCCCGACTTTCCTATTACACTCTGCTACATGTAAGGTTAAAAAGATGATCTGCACTCAGGTGTTTCCCGAATTCATCTTACCTCAGCGATCACCCTAATGGATGTTTGTGCAAAACACAGATTCTTGGTCTCAGACTCAAGGGGAAAGAAGGGAGAATTAGCATCCTGAACAAGTTTGATAGTTCTCAGAGGGTTGGTTCAAGAGGATCTAGCAGGAGCAATCATTCCTGGGGAACCTTCTGGACCCTAGGGACTTGGTCTGTCCCTTAAAGGGCAGGCTGACACCCACTCACTGGATAGCTCCCTAGGATCCTGTAGTCCAAGACTGAGATGCCCGGGGCCTGTAAACTGGCCTCGGCCTGTAAACTGGCCTCCTGCCTGGCAAGACGTTGGATTGGCGATTCAGCCTCGTGGCTGGGTTTTCCTTTATATGAGTCAGCCCCACCGTCATTAATGGCCTCACCTATATTTCCTAACTTCCCGTTTCAGATCAAGTTCAATCTGTCACTTGCTCTGTCTTTGGCTCTTCCTGATCCCATCCTACAACCCCAGAACCCAAAGAACCTTGAACATGTGCTTTCTTTTTGAGAACTCAAAGGCTTTGCAAACAGAAGATAGAAGACCTCATCTCTTTCCCCTTCTCTGAAATAAATGTCCTTTCCGACTTCAGCCTGGCATTGAACCATTTTTGCCTTTTAAAATGATAGAGAATCTGAAATCTCTCTTCCTCAAGCCCTACTTTTCTCTGTCCCTGTTGGTTGCTTGTGACTTCAACCAACCATGTCTTCAGGATGAGGAAAACTCAGGTTTCCTAGCTCTACTTTCAGGCTGCTTTTTGACTTGGGGCTCTATATTGCCCTGTTCTTTCTTGTGCTTAATGCCAGTGCTTTACCATTTGAGCCACAGCTCCATTTCTGGCTTTTTTTTTTTTTTTAAAAAAAAAGGTTAATTGGAAATAGTCACAGACTTTCCTGCCCAGGCTGGCTTTGAACGGCAATCCTCAGATCTCAGCCTCCAGGGTAGCTGGGATTATAAACATAAACCACGCACGCCCACGTGCACCCAGCCGATTTGCTGCATTCTTCCACCCATGTCCTGTGGCCAAGTTATTTTCCATGGGTCATTTTATTTTCAGGGCAACTCTTCAAAGATTTCGTTCCTCACTTTTTTTTTCCCCCAACGTAGACATGAAGGTTCAGAGAGGTGAAGTGAGATGGCTCAGGTGACCCAGCCGCACAGCCAGCAGAACTCCCACACCAGCCTCCCGACCGCAAAGCCTTTGCCGTTAACCGCAGCCACATCTGGCCATGGTGCAACCCTTGCTTTCTTCCAGCCCCGTTCACTCAGACAGGCGCACATCCTCAGCTATCTTTTCCTGTTCTCTAACGGGTGCCTGTGTGGTCATCTTAAAGAGGCTGTCAGTCAGCTCAAACAAGCCAGCCCAGCCCTGATAGGAACAGAGGGAGTTCCTTCCCTTAAACCACAGGGGCATAGATCTGGCTGGTCCTTGTCACTGTAAAGCGCTTGAGGAACAGCTCTGACAAGCCTAATTACCCCACTGCAGGCAACAACCCTCACTGTCAGACAGCCTTTCAGTGGGTCTCCAGCCCTCACCAATTCCACCTGTCCTTTCCTCTCCTCTTTCACTGCCGGGTGGATTGCTTAGGAGCCTGAGCTTCGGGGTCACAGGCCTGAAAGTGGCCACCCAACCATCAGCCGCTTTATCTGTACAATGAGCGCATCAGTGCTCACTTTACTGAAAATTCAATGAAAAACCAGGTCTAAAACACTCCACAATGCGTTCTGAATAGTATAAGCCCATGAATTGGAAGTTATTGTTACTTTAGTACTGTTTATTCTGTGTGTGTGAGAAAGTATGAGAGGTATCAGACACTACATCTCTACTGGAATACACATGTCACTACCCCCACACCTGCGTGCACACACACACACACACACACATTTACCACCTTTGGTCTCCATCCTCTTCTTGAGTGTTACCTGCTTAAGAGCTCTGAAATGAGGAGATGGATGCCCCCCTCCCCCCTGTGCTTTTGGGCTGAGTGTGTCCTGGGCTGGCAGGTGGGTCTGTGCCACCCCATCTCACAGTCTGTGACCAAGGAAACAGGCGAAGGGTGAAAGGGAGCCGGAACCACCACTGTGGGGGATGGGAAGGACAGGAGAGGGGGCTGGTTTGTGTAACTGGGAAAGACTTCTCAGAGAGGCTGTTGTGTTTGGGCTAAGTTACAGCCCTGTATCACTGGGCTCTTGCCGTTAGAGCTGGTGAATTGTGTGGAGTCCGAGATAGCAACCAGAGGAAGGTGTGGGGAAGTCGCTTCTCTATCTCCCATGGCCAAAGGCAAAGCTCCAATGATGTCACCGCTGAATACAAGTGCAAATTAGACTTCTCCCAGGGCCTGATTACAGTTATATTAATCAAGGGCGTGGTGGGAAAATGGGCTGGAAAAACCTGGGGTGAGAAGGAAGCGAGGACAGCACGTCGGGGGACAGGCATGCATGGCCCCAGGTAAAACCTGGGCAGAGTGGAATGATCAGGGCAGTTCTGTGCTTGTGGATCCTAGGCCCAGGGTTCTAGAAGGTTCTGATACTACCTCCTTCCCCGTTGTGCTGGACTCTTCAAGTCTTCACCGGCACAAACATTCAGTCATCTGCCAAAGTGAGTCACTATGTGAGATGCAGGTGACAAAGAGATCAACGGAGGTCAGCGTTTCCTGGGGGGGCAGGGGCTAGGAAAGTGTACTGGGGTTTGAACTCAGAGCTTAGGCACTGTCTCTTAACTTTTTTGCTCAAGGCTAATGCTCTACCACTGGAGCCACAGCTGTACTTTTGGCTTTTTGGTTAATTCTTGTCTGGATCCCACCCCTAAATTAAGAGATGAATTGAGATTGATTGGCAAAGAGGATTTTCCAGGTAAAGGAAACGGTTTGATGCAAGCCCTGAGCCCCGTGGTTTTTCCTAGTTGATAAGGCCTGATAAGGAAGGGCCGGTTGTTGAAATCATTACGGGGAGGTCAGCCGTGGCCAAGAAGCAGGGCCTTGTGGGCCATGCCGGCATGTGGGTTTGGTTTTGTTTTTCTAAGCACAGTGGGCAGACATGGAAAAGTGTTGTGCAAGGGATGACAAGATCAGACTTGTTGCTTGAGAGATAACTGTGGAAATGGATGGAACCATCGAGATTGGGGTGGGGGGGACCACACTTGGGGCAGCGGCAGTGCAGAAAGGGTCTACGCTTCAGTGTTGGAAGTAAGATTTGATGTTTCTTGTGTGTGTGTGTGTGTGTGTGTGTGTGTGTGTAAGAAAGAGGGACCAGGGACATTTGGCTGTAGCTCAGGATCACCAAGTTTGAGCAGGGAAAACCTGGGGACAAGCCCTGAGGTTAGGTTGTCAGGAGTTCTTCAAGTACTTCTGACCCGCTGCCTTGGTTGGCACCATCTTCTTTTTTTGTCTGTTATAGAGCTTGAACTCAGGCCCTGGGCACTGTCCTTGAGTTTTTTCATTCATGGCTAGTGCTCTACCACTTGGAACCACAGCACCACTTCTGGTTTTCTGGTGGATAGTTGGAAATAAGAGTCCCACAGACTTTCTTGCCCAGGCTGGCTTTGAACCGAGATCCTCAGATCTCAGCCTCCTGCGTAGCTAGGATGACAGGTGTGAGCCACTAGCAGCTGATGGTTGGCATGATCTCCAAGCGTAGGAGTTTCAGACCAAGGGAACCAGGGCTACCTGCGAGCAGGGCCGCTGACCCGGAAGGACACGATTTCTACTTCTGTCCCTTCACTTGTCTCTTGTTCTGGACTTGGCTCTTCTTTCTGTCTACCTCATGCTCAGCATAGTGCCCCGCACACAGCGGGTGCTCAATCACGATACCTTCTCTACCCATATTGCACTGGGAGAGTCTAAAGTCAGGTTGGGCTATACATCACAATGGAAGACCTCAGGCGATTTTCAGGTTCCAGTGTTCTTCCCACTCCTGGAGATCAGCGTGCTACATATGGACCACCGGAGACACGGGAGATACAGTGTGTATCCCCACCAGCCCCACACCAGGGCCCACGCTCAGAGAACGTAGCTGTCACTCACAGCGCCAACAGACACTCTGGGTCTGCTTCCTGCACAAGGGCCAGCGTGCTTGGCGCCAATGGCATGTAAAATGGGCAAAATACACTTTAGGCAAAGCCCAAGGACATTTATTACTTTAAAAAGGTGTGGGGGAAGTGGGGGGTAGGCTGGGGTTCTTTAGCCTAGCTTGCTTGCTTTCTTCTTTCTTTCTTTTCTTTCTTGTTCTTGAAAATGAATATGCGTGTTATGGCTTGGAATGAGAGGTCCTGCCTTTATGAGCAAGTTTGGCCTGGAGAGGGGCCATTTCCGCCCAGAGCTATGGGCTTGTCTGCTTTTTCCTGTCACAACTGTTGTGGGTCCTGTTAGCACCGGGAAGCTCGGCTCAGACCCAGACAGGGAGGGCCCCCTCCTTCTCTGATGGAAAGGCGGCCACCCCTTCTTCCTGCCAGGGGCGTGGGGGGGGGTGTGGGGGAGTGGGGGGTGGAGGTGTCTTAGCACCTTCACTACTGTTCATTTTTCTAAGACTTACTTTTTCTAAGCAAGTGGAAAGATATACCATGTTCATGGATGGGAAAACAATATGACAAGACATGCATGCATAAATGCACATTTAGTATATTTCTAATAAATATCCCTAGAGAAGTTACATTTTGTATTTATTTATGGAATTAATTTTACGTGTCCTAGACTGGTCTCTGACTAGAAATTCTCCTGCTTCAGCCTCCTGAGTGCTGAGATTATGGCCATATTACCACCATTCCTAGCGGTTCAATTTTCTTTTTTTTAAGAATAGACTTCATTTTTTTTTTAGAGCAACCTTAGATCCACAGTAAAACGGTGAAAAGTACAAAGTTCTCCTATACCTTCACCCAAAGTCTACAGTCTTGTTACATTCCTCTCTTTATATGTAAAATTATGTGTTTTTTTTTTTTTTTTTTACAGTCGTGGGTCTTGAACTCTGGGCTTGGATGCTGTCCCTGAGTTCTTCAGCTCAAGGCTAGTGCTCTACCACTTTGAGCCACAGCACCACTTCCAGTTTTCTCACCAGAGTTCATTGGAGATAAGTCTCATGGGTGTTCCTGTCCGGGCTGGCTTTGAACCATGATCCTCAGATCTCAGCCTCCTTAGTAGCTAGGATTACAGTAGTGAGCCACTGGCTCCCGGCTTAGATGTAATTTTTTTTAAGGCACCTTGGACGCCTGGGCAGGAGAATGTGAGTTTGGGGACAGCCTGATCTACATCGAGTTCTACGTGCAGCAAGACCCTGTCTCACGAAAATCAAAGCAGGACAAAATGGAAATGAAGTCGTGAGAAGCCGTTACTATTCATTAACTGTTCATTGTAAGCCTGCTGAAACCTTTGGATTCATTGCTTTCTTAATTTTTTTAAAGTTTACATTATGCAGAGGGTGGGGTGTTTTCTTAATTCTTGCCTCAGACATGTGTGTTTTGGGGGGACGTGCACACAGGTGTGTCATTACTGTGTAACTCCTTTGGTAGACAGGGAATTGCAGCTCAGAGGAGAGAAGGCACTAGCCCACGATCACATTACAAAGTAGGGCCAGACCTTGAGCCTATTTAATGCCAAGTTTGGGGCTCCAGTTCTGATTGCTGTCCCTCTCCCACAAGTGTCCCCGTGTCCATCTCATCTACACAAAGACTAGTTTCCAATTTGTGTGTGTGTGTGTGTGTGTGTGTGTGTGTGTGTGTGTGTGTGTGTGTGTGTGTGCCGGCGTACCAACCTTGAGCTTTTTGCTCAAGGTTAGCGCTCTACCACTTGAGCTACAGCTCTACTTCCATTTTTTTTCGGGGCGGGGGGAGTTGGTTTGGAATTGGAGATAAGAGTCCCACAGACTTTCCTGCCCAGGCTGGCTTTAAACCATGATCCTCAGATCTCAGCCCCCTGAGTAGTTAGAATTACAGGTGTGAGCCACCAGTACCCAGCTTCCAATCTTTAATTTAACAATGATTTGTTTCCTCCTGGACACTGGGGAGCTTAGATTCTCTCCCATCCTTGTAGCTGTCCAAATGACCTTGGCAGAGCAACATCCAAGCCCAGGATCTGGATGGCTCCCTAGGATCCCGAAGTCCAAGACTGAGATGCCCCAGGCCTGTAAACTGGCCTTGGCCTGTAAACTGGAATGGGGCAACCCTTGGCTTCCAGCCTCCCAGGCAGTCCCTGCCCCCCATTCCCCTCCACCTCCCCCCAACACAGGCCTCCTGCTCTCCTGCTCACTTTTGTCTCCAAAAACGTTTATTAGCATGATTAAAAACATTTTCTTGAATAATAACAGAAAGAGTTTCTAAACATGAAAGAGTTATTCTCAGTGGCTATACCTTATAACCAGCATTTGGAGCTGAATGGACAGCTTTATTGCCAATCTTCCTTTTATTAAAAACGACCCATCTGTTGGCTCCATGAAGTAGTGACTATTGCTTCTGCTGGGAATGAGTCTGCGCTTTTGTCCCCTCCCTGCTATTGACAGTGACTCACAGGTCAAAGGACGCTCAGCAGAGATCCTTGACCGTGGGGAGCTTCAGGTCCAGAACTTGGGAAAGCAGAAGGGAACCTTTGGATTTATTTACATTTTTCTGCAAATGGAATTCTCTGGGCCCTCTGACCTTGGATAGATGTGAGTAGGAAAGCAGATGACAAACTGCTTTTCAAGCTGGGTAGAAAAAGGCTAGCCTTGGCAGGGATGGAGCTCAGTGGTAAAGTGTTTGCCTAGCAAGTACAACATCCTGGGTTCGACCACTCCCCCAGTGCCAAAACAACAACAATGACAAAAATCCACCCCAAACCAGAAATGACAAAAAAAAAAAAAAAAGAAGAAGAAAAAGGCTAGTCTCAACCACAAAAGGGAATGGAGGGTTGTGTGTGTGTGCACATGTGTATATGTATGTGTGTGAGAGGGGGGGGGGAGGGGGAGAGGGAGAGAGGAAAGGGTGCACTTTGTCCTGGACCGGGGAATTCAGGAGGCCTGCAGGTCTTTTGCTCAGATTCTCTCATTCCCGTCATTCTATCCCCTCTCATTCATTCTATCAGTCAGCATTCATTGTGTGCCTCTGGTGGGCTTGACTTTTTTTATTTTTGGGTCGGGTGGTGGGGCCTGAACTCTGGGCCTGGGCACTGTCCCTCAGCTCTTCAGCTCAAGGCTAGCGCTCTACCACTTGAGCCACAGCACCACTGCCGGCTTTTTTCTTTTTGCTTATGTGGTGCTGAGGAATCGAACCCAGGGCCTCATGCATGCAAGACAAGCGCTCTACCACTGAGCTACCTTCCCAGCCCAGTGGGCTTGACTTTGCAATAAGTAATCCTGGACAGATAAACATCATCCTGTGTAAGTTAAGAGGCATCTCTGCAGACTGGCTAAAAATCCTGCTTCCTAGCCTTCAGGAGGCTGAAGCAGGAGGGTCTTGAGTTAGAGGCTAGCCTGGGCCATATAGCAAGACTGTCTCTCTAAAAAAAAAAACCAACTGGAATGGATGCGTAACACACAATGGCACGATCCTGGAGGCGGGGAGTGGAAGTGGGGATATGTGCGTAGCCCGAGAGAGGCCTTGAGTCCAATCCCTGACATGGGAAACATAATGAAAAAACAGGTGGCTGGACCTCAACCTAGGAAGACATGGCCCAGGACCATGAACTTCAAATAAATCTGCTTCCTGGGCGCATTAAATTAGCACTCCTCCCAGGCCTGGGCATCGATACACCGCGGACTGTCCACATCACAATTGTACTTGAAGAGGGTTGTTTGGCCAGAGAATGAGCCTTCATCTTCTCACAGGGACTGGTCCCCCGGCTCCTTCCACGGCTTCCTTTTAGGCTGGGCCTGGTGAGGCTCCTGCCTGTCCACTAATGTCCTCTACACCACAGCCGCTGCTCCTGGCCGACCGTGAGCCCTGAGGGCACAGAGCCGATCCCAGGCTACGCTGCTGCTCCGTCCTAACTGGGCAAAGATGGTTTGATAGTGCCAATTAACGTTAACAAGGCTCCCGCTCCGCCCGGGCCTGTCTGGAGGCTTTGCTAATTAATACCTCCTGGGTCCCCTAGGTCCCGAGAATGAGAGGTCTGGGGGGACCTGGGAGAAGCACACCGATTCATCCAAAAGGAGCTTTGTACTCAGAGTTAAACCTAAGGAGACTGAGGACTGGTGTTGGAAGTGGACTGGGAATACTAGCTGACATTTCCCCAGCTTCGTCTCCACAGTGAGTTCTCAGTCTCTGAAGACAGCTTCCCTCTTCATTCTTGCTGCGCTCCAGGAAATAGAACTATTCTTCCCCGACAGGAGAGAGGACAGCGTGGGGCAGCTGTTCCAGGCCACGGTGGCTCCTGGTGGGGCAGCCCGAGGGCCAAGTTGAGCTCTTAGCTCTCCAGCACCCACTGCGCCCACCTAACCCTGGGTCCCGACTTGCTCTTGGCCTTGGCCCAGCACTAGGTATTTGCTTCCAGGTTGGGTCTGGCAGGGTTGCCGGCAGCACGGCCCCCTTGGAGTTCTTCCCTGTCCCCGCTGTGCCTTTGGACCTGATTGAGGACTGCCTGTTCCTGGGGGGGGGGGGGGACAGGGGGGGACCGGTCCCCTCCCTGCTGTGGTATGTGAAGCCTCTGGGTGAACCCGCACCCCGTGTCTTCCTGGACAGCACTCATGTCCTTTACCCCGACACCTTGACCTCCGAGAGCTCCCGGGGCCATTACAAACTGGAGATCAAGGCCTTATACCCAGGGCTGTTTCTCCAGCATGGCTCTAGGCTGCTTTAGATTTCTAGGAACTGGCAGGGCTCAGGACATCACAGTGTCTGTCAATGGTGCCTCACTTTGGGTCCAAACTTTGGGCTGGTGTACAGTGGGGCTCTGAAATGGGTGTGATATCAAGGGCTGTGGAGTTGTACAGGCCACGTCTGTACTAGCTGGAACAGCCTCAGACCAGCTCTCCAGTAACCTCATTCCCTATCCTTTGGTTGTCATAAGAATAAAATGAGCCGGGCACCAGTGGCTCATGCCTGAAATCCTAGCTACTCAGGAGGCTGAGATCTGAGGATCGGGGTTCAGTTCAAAGCCAACCTGGGCAAAAAAGTCCGTGAGACTCTGATCTCCAAGGAACCACCAGAAAACCAGAGGTGGCGCTGTGGCTGCAAGTGGTAAGAGTGCCAACCTTGATCAAAATCCTGGGGTTCGAGTCTCATGACTGACCAAAGAAAGATAATGAAATGCAGTACTGTGTTCAGCACCCTGGACTTCCGGCCCCTGCAGCTCTGTCTGCAGGGCCACGCCAGGCATCAGGCCCCACTGTGGGGCCTACAGTAGAGAAAAGTCCACAGAGCTTCCTGCAGGCCTTGGTTTCGTGGCTAGAAGCAGCTAATAAATGCTGAACAAACAGCAGCGTTTCATCCACCGGCGGCATCCCTTCAGATTTATTCACCAGACAATGGAGGCCAAGACTCTGCGTTCCCAAGGAGAGGCTCAGGGTAATAATCTCCACTGGCCGCTGTGGTTCTGTTTTCCCAATTCCCATCTTTTCTCCTCCCCTCCTCCCCTCCTCCCGCCAGGCCTCCCCCCTCCCACTCCCTCCTGCCACCACATCTGGATTCAACTAGGGAACAAGGGCTTTCTGTGAACGCCCCACCTTCCTCAGCCCTCCACCCCTCCAGAAGTTGATTCTCAAGGGTTGGATGGTGGGTGGGGGTGGGGGTGGGAGAGCTTTGAGCTTCACACACACACACACACACACACACACACACACCACCTAGGAGCCAGAGCTCCAGCTCAGAGCTGGCAGGGTCCACACAGGGGTGAGGGGTGGAGGGTGGGAGCTGTCCCTCGGGACAGCCTGACCAGATCAGATCTCAGGGCCGATTGGGGAGGTCAGGCTGCCCTGCCACCCCCTCCCCCAGTCCTGCCAAGGAAAAGCCCCTCCGGGCTGGGGGACCTGGCAGTAAACCCCATGGCTGTGGAAGGCAGCTGTAACTCTCATCAAAGTGACATCAACGCCATGGCGGGCGGGCTGTAAATCCACGGAGAGGGGGGCATTCATCCAGGCAACACGGCAGCAGTGAAGAAAAAGAAACCGAGCGTGGGGAGACGTGGAGTCTGCCACTAATGCCGGGCCTCCCTGCCCCAGGCTGCCTTCAGCGCTGGGGGAGGGGCTCCGCCCTCTGGCTTGTTAGACTTGGCCCTTGCTCAGTGTGGCAGCACAAGAGTCAAGTTGGCTTGTTGCCCTGGGGGAATGGCTGGGGACTGGGCCTGGTTCAGGGGCTTTTTTTTTTTTTTTTTTCTCCAGGGATGAGAGGAGCTATTGGCTTTGGCCCTTTAAAAATCCATTAACGCTGGGGTTTGAACTCAGAGCCTTGAGCTTGCTAAGCAAGCTCTCTACCACTTGAACCATGTCCCCGATGCAGCCATGTAAGATTTGTTTGTCAGCTGTCCTGGAAGAAATCGAGAAATCCTGTGAGCCAAACTCTGGGCTCACCGTCAGTCATCTGGATTTAAATCCCGACTGTCACTGGCTGCTAAATTGTGGGTCTTGGGGGACAAGGGTAGCTTTATTTCAGAAAGCCTCCATGTTCCTCTAGTCGAAGAAAGGAAAAATCACCCCTACCACCCAAGCTGGGAGCAAAGACTCAAGCCAAAAACACGGGCAGTGCTCTGCAGACTGTAGGTAAAGTTTGTTGAAGGACTAAAGGGGGCCCCCAAGGAGCTGAGAGTTTCTTCCCCATCAACTGCCTTCTGCCTTCAGCCTCAGATTATCTGGGAGGACCCAGGAAAGTTACTGAACTCTCTAGGGTTGGGGGGAAGGTTGGTTTACTGGGAAATGACACCAGTCTTGCAGGCAGACTTGGGGTGGAGAGTTTGGTACGCAGTAAGAGCATCCACCATCCCTTCTGCACTGGGGGCCTGTGCTCCGGAGCCCTAGGAAACCCTGGGAAGGCTACACTCTAGAACCTTCCCTTTGGATCATTCAGACTCTCTCTTGGCCATGGGACTAGGTTGGGAGGCAGTCTCTGTCTTTGCTTCTCAGGCTCTGATGGCTCTGGCCAGCATTACCAACCCCCACCATTTTGGGGGTGCAAGGATCAAAGCCAACCTCATTCTAGTAACTGGGTGACAGTAGCAGGGGTCAATGTGTCCCAGGACCACAGGCCAGGCTGCTTGCTTGCCTCCTTTCCCCACGGGAGGAGGTATTTGTGGGACTTCTCTCTCCCCCCCCCCCCCCCGGTCTTTTTTTTTTCTCCTTTTAATCATTGTGGGAAGAATCCCACGGTTCCACTTGTTTTCTCTGAGCCGTTTTGTTAGCTGAGGTGTTTGCATGCTGTGCGATACACTTTCATATTTTCTTCTTTAGCAAAACATTAATTATCCCACCCAGTAACCTTTCTCTCTGGTGTTTTCTTCTCACCACCTCTTAAGCTGTTGGGTACCAAGCAATTTCTGTATTTTCCCATCACCTCAGCAGCAAGCTGCCTGCAGCGTCTAAGGAGAAAGCAGTCCCACTTGGCTGGATGCATGGGCCCTCCTCTGCGCCCCACGGTGGCACCCAGTTCGCCTGCCCTCCCAGCACTTATCACGCTGAGTGGGAACCGCCTGTTCACTTCTCATCTCCCAGGAGGCTGTGAACACACTCAGTGTCTGTATTCCCAACGCCCAGACAGTGCCTGGCGTGAACTCATAGTTGAGTGTCTACAGCATAAGCAGAGGAATGAAAGATCAGCGGCCCCAGGATCCAAGGCTCAGCCCAGCCTCCCATTGGCCTCCAGCCCCAGGAGCCGTTCACAGTGTTAATGTGGAGCTGACACTGGGTGACTCGGATCCACAACCATCACACGGCAGACAGCAATGCCTTCACGCTAGCTTCCCCAAGGCTGAGGGTGAGACCGGGTGGGAGGGAGGCTCAGGGCCCTGCGATCTAGTTCTAGAATGCCACCAGCGGCTGATGGCCTTGCTAAGCCTAAAGCTGCAGTGGTAGGAAGGGCCTGGAGGACCCCAGGAGGCAGCCAGGCTCTCAGGAGAGGAGCAATGTGTGGGGAAGGGGAGTGATGGCTGAGGAGCTACAAAGAGCGCCCGGGCCTCTGGGAGCTGAGAGCTTGCTAGCGTGAAGGATCTGAGCACTGACCAGGAAGGAAGAGCTGAAGGTCCAGCTCCCAAAACTCTGACTGCAGTTGCAGGGTGTTGGCTGGTGCTCCAGACCTGGAGTAACAGGCTCCTCTCTCCTGAAGCACCTCCTTAGCTTTGGAGGCTTGGAGCCCAGCCTCTAGTTCTCACGGCTGAAAGCCAGCAGGCTCTGGGTTTGGAAGCTAAGCCTGTGAGCGCTTCTGCAAGCAGGATACACCTGAGAAATCACCTGTGCTTTCCGTTCAGCCGGGCAGCACACTCCCCAGGAAGGGCCTCCGTAACGTCCCCCAGGGGAAGAGCCCCAAGTACCCGCTCCAAGGGTGAGACCCCAGGCTGGAACCCAAGCCCCACGCTCTTGCTCTTTCTTCCTGCCAGGAGCAGACACCCAAATAGTTCTGCATTTCCTCTGGAAAAATCCTGGGAGGTCTGTTTACTATGGCTGGAGCAGAGCAGCCTGCATCTGTGCAGTGTTTCGCTGGGCCGGCTGGAAACTCAGGAACTGGAGTTTGCTAGAATTCAGAGCAGGGGGGGGGGAGGAGGGGGAGGCGGTGGGGGGGGGGAGCAGCGTCCCGCCCCCCCAAATGTGCTTCTGTATTTCTTTAGGGTTATTACACCCCAGGCTATCCTGGCTTGTTAGGCACCCCCCTGCCCCCCCAGTGGCTCAGGCCTGCCCTGCAGGCACATCTGTGCACCCCTGGTTTCTGTAGGACACACACAGGACACAGAGAAGACCTCCTACAATGGTCCACATAGCACAAGGGAGCTCCTCCAGCTCCAGGGGTCCCCCACACCCCTTCCCCCCAGGGCACATGGGAAGCATTCTCAGACCAGTCAACTCCCCCCCGCCCCCCCGTAACAGGCCCAGCCCCAGACACGCAGGACAGCGCACGCTGACACAGCACACCCACACAAAATCATGCAGCACCCAAGAAGGCGTGAGGCGTGACTCACTTCCAGCCACCCCTGGAGACCCACGCCAGGCGCGCAGGTGAGGCCTGCCCTCCCCTGGGAGACCCGGGTATTTCGCAGCCTGCAACGGTCCCTGGTTGATGTTGTTTTTTCTTCTTTTTTCCCCATCATGCCTTTCCCAGGCAGAGAGGCTCCTCAAGGCTGCCCTGGGTCTATAGATGCAAGCTGCCTGTGTGTCTCAGAGACTGGGGGACTCTCCATCCTGGCCTGCCTCTCCCCTTCCTCCTATTCCCCTACCCCATGTCTTTGGAAAGTTCTAGGCTACTCCCCATCCTCCCCTGACCCCCCCGCCCCGCATCCAGATGGTGACCCCTTCCTTCCCTTTCATTCCTCAGGCCCTCTTAGCTTCAGGCCTCCCAGATTCCAGCAAAACTTCCAGGTCAGGGTAAGAATTCACTCTTTCGAGGGGCAGGGGAGGGGCAGGCCGGCCCAGGGAGGGAGGAAGAGGGAGACAGAAAGTGGGAAGAAGCCAAAGGAGCTTTTACTGTTACATTCATGCCCAGGGGAGGTAGATCCAGGGGGACAGGTGATAGGCGGGGGGGAGGACAGAGCTGTGCATCCCCCCAACCTCCTGTGCTTAGCCGGTACCTTCTGTAAGGTCCTGTGTGGTCCACGGTGTGTGTGTGTGTGTGTGTGTGTGTGTGTGTGTGTGTGTGTGTGTGTGGAGGGGGGAGACACTTATTATCTTTGGCCTCTCCAATCCCCAACTCCTAATCTCAGTGCATTCCAGGATTCTTCAGGGCTCTGGGTCTCCTCTTCAACCCCCTCCTTCCAGGACAGGCTCTTCTTGGTGGTGGCCTCTGGGCCAAGGAGTTTCCAATCTCCCAGGCTTTGGTGGCCCTCCTGGGGCACTCCATCTGGCTCGGAGCCCGGGCTGTCTGCAGCCCTTTCCACCGCTTCTGTCCAGCTGGACCCTCCGTTACGCTCCGCCATCCCGCGGACAGCGGACACTCATGTGTTAGGAGCACCCTCAAACGCCATGGGAGGACGGGGAAGGAAAGCTTTCCCCATCCCTTACTTTGGGTGTGAGGTCAGAGGCCTGTGTCAAGGCCCTCAGCACCTGCTGGGGCAGCGTAGAGGCCAGTCTGCACCCAGCCTCCAGCCCAGGGCCTCTCCTGCCTAGCCTTGGCCCTGCTCCATGGTAATTCCCCTCTCCTTCCCCTCTCCTCCCCGTGTGCTCTTCCAAGCACAGCTGAAGCCAGGAAGAGCAAGAGCCCTGGCCCCATGGCCCTGGGACAAAGGAGTGGCCTCCACAGAAGAGCAAAGTACAGGAGTTTCTGATTAACTCAGAAACACTAGGGACGTCCAGCGGCCCAGCTGCAGTGAGGAGGGTGTGAAAGGAAGAGGGGAGGCTGCTGGAGATGCAGGGGAGGGCTTGGGAAACTTAGGTCATAGGGACTGGAAATCCGGGGCCTGCTGAGGCCCGGGTGCTCCCGACCAACCTGACCGCAGAGGCCGGGCCCTGCTGAGCCCTGGCTCTGTACCCGTCCTTCACCCTCTGGAGGAAGGTCAGGCTCCCACCCACTGCCCAAGGGCAAGGCCACGCTGCCCCCTCCCCGGCGGGTCCCTGGATAGGGTGTTTTGTTCTGGACCCAGCTGGAGCAAGATCATCCTCGGGCTCTCAGGGGGAGGAGCGGCTTCCACTAGGTCATTGCTCCCGTGGACCAGGACCTGGCCAGAGAGCGCAGGGTTGGGCTGTAGGGGCAGAGGGCGGGGCGGGTTATGAGTGACTCCCTCACCATCCCATGGGCACTCCCATTCCCAGAGAATTCCAGGGGTTCCGGTGCCCCTCCCCTGCCTCCTGCCAGCTCACCCTGAGGAGAAGCCTAGCTTCCTGCAACCTTGAAGTCTACCCTTGTACAAGGTGGTCTTCCTAGCCTCCAGTCCCTCCCTCCTTTCTCCTTCCCCCCCTTCCTCCCTCCCTCCTCCCTCCCTCCCTCCCTCCTTCCTTCCTTCCTTCCTTCCTTCCTTCCTTCCTTCCTTCCTTCCTTCCTTCCTTCCTTCCTTCCTTCCTTCCTTTCCTGTGTGTATGTACTGGGATTTGAACTCTGGGCCTGGATGCTGTCCCTAGCTTTTTTTGCTCCAAGTTTTTTTTTTTTTTTTGTTCCGGTCGTGGGGCCTGAACTCTGGGCCTGGGCGCTGTCCCTCAGCTCTTCAGCTCAAGGCTAGTGCTCTACCACTTGATCCACAGCGCCACTTCTGGCTTTTTTGTTTTTGCTTATGTGGTGCTGAGGAATCGAACCCAGGGCCTCTGGCATGCAAGGCAAGCGCTCTACCACTGAGCCACCTTCCCAGCCCGTTTTGCTCCAAGTTTTACCACTTGAGCCACCCACATCTCAGCCTTCCTGACTTCTAATCTGAAATTTTCTTATAAGTCTGGTAGGTTCCTCATGCCCCAAGGAACTGTTCATGAGACCAAGCAAGCAGTGTGTCTTTCCCCATGGAGGAGCCAGCCTCGGGTGAGATCCTCAGCTGCTGTGTGGAGTCTCCCTCACCCAGCTCTCCACAGCTTTCCAGCCTGCTCCTGGCCCAGCCACGTGGGAAAATCGCCCGTTAGCCCCTCCAGCCATGCGAATGAGGCCACGATTCAAAGGCAGTGGGCAAGAAGGAGGCCACGTGGGTCAGCCAGAAAGAGCCAGCCTTTGTGCAGAGCATGGGTTCTTGAGGGGTTGAGTCTGTTTTTGGTGTATTTAAGATTTTTTTTTATAGGGGGTAGCACAGGAGGAAAGGGAAGGTGGGAGGGAGCGAGAACCAGGGAGGCCAAAGGCAGGACTGGGGGAAAGAGACTGGAGCCAAGAAAGAAATGTTAAAAGCATGAAAGGAGTGCCAGGGAGAAGGGAAAAGGCAGGGAATTCTCAGGACGGATGGATGGAGCAATGTCCTTTGTGTGGACAATCACAAGGAGCGCTCAGGAGAGAAAAGCCGGTCCCTTATTTGTAAGTAGAGATGAAATGAAGATGGAGGAACTCAAAAGGACTCTACTTCTTTGCTTTTAAGAACGTATTTCTGTCTGTACTTCATTGTTTGTTTATTGCTGGTCCTTGACTTTAGAATTTAGGACCTTGTGCTCTGCTTGGCTTTTTTTTTCCCCACTCAAGTGCTCCACCACTTGAGCCACGCCTCTACTCCCAGATTTTTTTTGCTGGTTAATTGGAGATCAGACTCTCTCTGGGATTTGTCTGCCCTGGCTGGCTTCGAAGCTCAGTCCTCAGAATTCAGCCTCTGGAGTAGCTAGGATTACAGGCGTGAGCTACCAGTGCCTGGCTGTCCTCACATTCTAATGTGGGAAAGAGATTGCCTAGAGCCACAAGGCAGGGGCAGGTAATACAGGGACTTGCTGAGTGATTTCAAGCTCTACCTCACTTCAATCCTCACCACAACCCGAAGAAGCTGGGACCATCATCATCCCTACTTCTCCTTGGGATGGATGCAACCTGCTAATACTTCGCAGGATGCAATGATGTGGGGGGGGGGGGTGGAAGTCTGGAGTTGGGTCCCTAGTGCTGTGGTCCTCACTCATCAAGATGCTAGGCAGGATTTGGTGCAGCTTGGGGAAGATGAAGGTTAATTGCAAATGCATTAAACAGGACCAGAGCGCTGGTGGCTCACACCTGTAATCCTAGCTATTCAGGAGTCTAAGATCTGAGGGTTGAAGTTTGAAGCCAGCCCAGGCAGGAAAGTCCATGAGACTCTTATCTCCAATTAACCACCAAAAGAATTGGAAGTGGTAAAACGGTAAAACATGAATGAGAGCAATTGAAGAAAGACACCAGTGTGTGGAGAGATCCCCTATGCTCACTGAGTGGGAAAATCGAGTATCTCGGAAATGTCCGTATTACCCAGAACAATCTACAGACTCAATGCCATGCTTGTCAAATGCCTCTGTTGGCTGGGCTAGGTGGTTAACCGCTGAAATCCCAGCATTTAGGAGGCGGAGACAGGGCTAAATAGCGACTTCATCCTATAAAACAAAAAGCAAAGTCCACAAATTCCAATGTCATTTTCCCCCTCCTGCTTCGGGCCGTGGGAAGCGATGGGATGGTAAAGGCCTAGAGTGGCCTGGGGCCTGGGGCTTGAGCCATCTGAGTGGACAGAATGCTCCTCCTTCTGCTCTCCCTCCTCCCTGGACATCCTCCCTCCTCTGTTCCTCACATCCCAGCTTTCCTCCTCCACTGCCCCTCCTCCATTCTTTCCCTTGTCTTCCTCCTTTCTCCCTCCTCCTCCTCTTCCCTTCCTTCCCCACCTCATTTTCTCCCTTTGCCTTTGATCTTCCTTCTTCCTTTTCCTCCCCGCCCCCCCACCTTCCCTTTCTCCTTGGAACTAATTGCTTAAGAGTTGAAGACCAGGTCGACTTGTGAAAACCCCCATCCATCGCCATGGTGATGCTAATTCAAGCTGAGTTCAAAGGAAATTGCTTCAGTAAAAACTAACAAACTGGAGCCCTGGCTGTTTTGGCAAGGGTCAGTGCCAGGAGGAGAAAGCCCATGTCCACCGCCCCCGACCCCGTGCCTAGAAAAAAATAGGAAACGCAACCCCAAGCCCCCTCTCAGCCAGCGTCACCGCTGTTTTATTTTGTTCTGGTCTTTTAAGTTTTATTGATTTATTGTTAGTTAATGCCTGTACTGGGGCTTGAACTCAGGGCCTGAGTGCTGTCCCTTAGCTTTTTCTGCTCAAGGCTGGCACTGTCCCATTTGAACCACAGCTCCACTTCAGGCTTTTTGCTGGTTAATTGGCCGTAAGAGTCTCATGGGTTTTTCTGCCCAGGCTGGCTTTGAACTGCGATCCTCAGATCTCAGCCTCTTGAGAAGCTAAGATTGCAGGTGTGAGCCACCGGAGCCTGGCATCACCTCTGTTTTACACATGTTGTCCAGTCTCCTGCTGCTGCCACCTGGGGCTTAACCACCCGCGTGTGGAGAGTCCCCCATCTCCCCATCGCTTTCTCTTCCTGGATGTTTTGGAAGTACTTGGGGCCAAGGAAGTTTCCCGGAGAGGTTGATTGAGCACCAGCACTGCCCAGAGACTTCCCGAGTGTTTTCTTCTCCTGCTGGTGTCCCCAGGGAAGAGGAAAGTCCCAGTGGAAGGACCTGCTAGGTCCTCGTTTAGGAAATGACGGACAGGCTTGCGCTGGGGACGGATACCTGAAAACCAGCAGGGTCAGTGTTACAGAGTGCCAGTCCCCCCCCCCCCCCCCCCCACCACTGCTGTCCTGAGTCCGTTTAACACACGATGCTTCCCAGCTGCTTGGCCACACGTGATTTTCCCCTATTCCAAGGGAAGAAACCATGACTTTCTTGACTGTGGCATAGGACCTTTCCCAGGGTGGAAGATGTGCGCACGTGTGTGTGTGTGTGTGTGTGTGTGTGTGTGTGTGTGTGTGTTTGTGTGTGTGTGTGTGTGGGAGGGTACTGGGGTTTGAATTCAAGATCTTTCCATCTTGCTTGGCTTTTTTTGCTTCAGGCTGGCACTCTACCACTTGAGCCAGGCCTCTACTTCCAGTTTTTTTGCTGGTTAATTTGTGAGAAGAGTCTTGGGGACTTTTTATTTTTATGTTTTGGCCTTGGCTGGCGTTAAACTTCAATCCTCATGCCTAAGCCTCCTGAGTCGCTAGGATTATAGGTGTGAGCCACCAGCTCCTGAGGGAAGATTTGAGGGCTCCTGGGTCAAGACCCCCCCAAAGGCCAGGTGCAGGGCCTCCAGTTCAGTGGCAGAGCCAGCCTGGGCACTTCTCTCCTTAGCCCCTGCCAGCCTCCCTAGCCCTCACCTTCTAGAAGAACTCGGGGCTTCAACTCCAGTTTATTTAATCCTGAAGTATCTAGAGAGACACTTATGGAGTCTAGCTGCAGAAGAAATTCCTTGAAGGCCAAGTTCGCATCTGTGCTTCCGCTGCCACCGCCTCCTGGCTCCCAAATCACAGCGCTGTGATGCGTGGAGCCACATTTAAATGAGGGAGCCACCCTCGGGCTGCGGTGCCCGTGGGGAAGGAGCCCGGAAGCTCTGATCTGCTCTCAGATGTACTCGCGACCTTGCGAAGTCTCCTGGAATCTTTGTTCTTCCCCTTCAGCTCAGCGCTGAGCACTCTCTCTCTCTCTCTCTCTCTCTCTCTCTCTCTCTCTCTCTCTCTCTCTCTCATGGCCAGAGGAGAGTCATGAGGCCGTAAACTCAGTGAAGCTCCCGCTGACTTCAAGGGCAGACACCTTGCTAGTGACGGAGGTTGCTGTCTGTGTCCTGCGCTCTTTGGGGACCACCTTGCCTCAACTGTCCCGGAGGGAGAATTGGGGTGTGTGGCCTGTGGAGGTGAGACCCAGCCAGGAGAGAGGAAGTGACTCAGCCAGGGGCCGGCCTCCCCTCCCCGGCCCCCCTCCCCAGCCTCCCCCCTCCCCGGCCCCCCCCCTCCCCCCCCCTCCCCCCTCCCCAGCCTCCCCTCCCCGGCCTCCCCCTCCCTGGCCAGTTTGCTCTGCGCTTTGTACTCAGCCCGTTTCCTTTCATCCCAGCCTCTCAAAGCCCCTTACAAGCTGGAAGCAGCCCCGGGAGTGGAGTCATTATCTCAATTAAGAGGAGAAAGCTGGGGCAACTTTCCTCCAAATTGCAGGGAAACCAGAACTCACCAGTCCCTGGCTTGTGTGCGTCCCAGGCTCTGGGCTGCAGGGCCCACTGTGGAGGAAGGGAGCCTGGCCTGCCACGTGGGGCAAAGACTGGGAGGTGTGCTCCAGGGCTGGGGTCTCAGGGAGCCATTCTGTGGGAACCTCAAGACCTAGTCTACTTGTCACTCCTGGGGGACAGACCTGATATCCCGGTGGGAGACTGCAGAACGGATGGGCGGATCATTTAGGGGTAGATCCAGGCGTGTCTCCATCCTGAGGCGCTGGCTTTGGGGGATGCTGAGATGTTCCAACCAGCTGATCCCACAGACTCTCACCAGAAGACAATGATACTCATCTGTAGCCAATCGGCTAGCGATGAATGCTGCCTGGGCCGTCACAGGCCCGCAGGGAGGCAAACAGTTGAGATCTAAATCCTGGCTCAGGGGCTGTCTGGCGGTGCAATCTTGGGTAAAGAATGGAATGCAGGAGCCCTCACTCCTTCTAAGACTGTTCTGGGGAAAAGGATGGCAGGCCTAGGGGCTGGCCAGAGTCTCCTTCACTTTCTTTAGGACACAGGGCACAGAGAGGTGGCAGGGATAGCCCCGGACAAACAGCCATCAGAGAAACCGCCGCCTGCAGGAGATGCCCCTGCTGAGTCAGGGCAGATGGAAGTGGAGAGACTGGGGGATCACGGGGAAAGTCTGGGGCGTGGAAAACCCAGGATGTTGCACAAGAGGAGAGTCCACTTTAATGAGGCGGACTCAACCAAAGAGGATAGAAGCTGGTTCTCCCAAGGAGGCCCCCGGCCCCATGACGATGCTCTGATGGATCAAAGCCACCCGTGCTTCCTTCCCTGGGAACAGGATACTGGGCCCACTGCCCTGAGCTTCTCCCAGCGGCCTGCTTGATGTTGCTGCCTTGGTTTCCCTCATGCCGCGCTCACCACCCCCGCTGCTTCCAGCCTCGCTGTGCTTCCTACGCCTCCAGCTTGGGCTGCTGACTCAGGGTGCAGCCTTGATGTCCAGGGCGGCTGTGTCTGTGGCGTGACCATCTCACCAACGCCAGCCTCCTTTCCCTCCCCTCCTCAACCCCCACCTCCACCTCCCTCTGACTCTGGACCCTGCACCACAAACTCCCTAACTGACCTGCAGTTTTGTCCTGGGCCTTCAGAGAGGTTAACAACATATATGGCCCTTTTCCCATCCTGGACCTTTAAAAATCTTTTCCAGAGTGACCACCTCAGGCCCCCATCAGCCTCTGCAACTGGAACCTTCTGTCTCCCAGCTGCCATTTCTGCCACGTACTATCATAAGAGCCAATCAGGCCAGAAAGCCCTGGCCTGTGAGTGGCTGCTGGGTTTGACACAAGGGCCCGGGTTAGAGACAGAAGCTGGGGAGAGGCCACACGGGGTGGGTCAGCTGCAGTCCTCTTACTAAGTCTAGAGGATGTGAGGGTGGTCAGGGATAAGAAGGCATCTCAAAAAGGAGAACTGGCCTGCTTATCTAAATCATAAAGAGAAAAGACTCTCAACTGTGTTCTGGAGCTTGTGAATTGTAGAGAATGCTTCTTGTTTCAGTCTGTCTTCTTAGATCATAACCTGGGATTCCCAAACTTTCTCCTGCTCCGGCTTCGTCTGTCTCTCTCTGCTCATCCTCCTCTGTTCTTTCTCTCCCTTAGCTTTGGCCTAACGTTTTACCTGAGCTACTGAGAATGGTATCCCTTTCATTTTGAAATGAATGGTATCCCTTCATTGAATGGTATCCCTTTCATTTTGCAGATGATTTAAAAAAAAAAAGGAAGTTTAGAAAGATCTGGTAAATGGTGCTGGTGGCTCATGCTTATAATCCTAGTGAATCAGAAGACTGAGATCTGAGGATTGCAGTTCGAAGCCAGCCTGGGCAAGAAAGTCTGGGAGCCTCTTCTTAAGCACACCAGAAGTGAAGCTATGGCTTAAATGGTAGCACACTATCCCTGAGGAAAAAAGCCAAGGGACAGTTCCCAGTGCCCCAATCCCTACAGACAGACAGACAGACAGACATAGACACAGACACACACACACAGACACACACACACACACACACACACACACACACACACATCCCTAATAGCTCACCCTGGATGAATGGAATACACACTTGCTCCTGGGCTGAGAATTGATCCCCCTGGCTTTCCTGGGGGTATCTGAGGGCTCCACAGGGCTGCTGCTTCTCAGGGGGGCCTCCATGAGCAATTGGCTCCTGATAGGAGCTGTCTGTGGGAAGAGCTGGCTAGGCATTGGTTCCGGCAATTGGAAAGAACAGTATAGGAAATTCAAGAATGAGACAGAAGGGGTGGAGGTAGGGATGGGGCAGGACTCCTTCTCAGGAGTAGTCTGGAGGCTCTTCTTTGTGGTAGTGCATGTTGCATTGCTATCAGATCCAGAGGCCTCCACGGGCTGTGGATTCATTCTCTGTATTTCACTAAAGACACATTCTCCCAAAGCTATTCAGGAGAGGACACGGGCTTCCTTCCCCGTTTCCTGGCAGGCAGGGTTGGCTAAGGGGTCACCCAGAGCAGCTGACCTCCCACACATGGAAGGCTGCATGCCCCACAGCCGTTCACACATTAGCCATGCATGGTGAGAAACCCAAGTCACCTCGCAGGCTCAAATCTGGAACCCTAAACAGCCGTGCTAGTGGTGGAGACTTGGGCAGGAAAGCAGGCAGAACTAACAGGCAGGAGCAGCTGTGTGCCACGGGTTTCCTCTAGGCCTGGGGATGCCTAATTCTTGGCCCTGAAACCTTTGCTAGAGGTGCTAGAAGGCCAGGCCTCGCCTCTGCCTGAACCTGCCCCCTTCTCCCTTCCCCTTTCCTTGGGTCCTCTCAGCTTCTGAAAGCAGGGGAGGAGTGGGAGGAGGAGGTGGGCCCAGCCAGGCCCCTTGAACTCTCTGCCTCTCTTGATTCATCAAAGGTTTCTGGAAGGCCTGGAGTGGGGGTGGAGGAGGGCAGGGGAGGGGAGCCGGCTGTGCACTCTGGGAAAGACGCAGCACCCTCGTTAATGTCTGACACCTCCAATAAAAGCTGCATATTCTCCCAAAAGCGATTTTGGAAAATCCTACACCCTTTGAAGCTCCATCTTTAACAGCCGTTCCTTCTACGGAACTTAATAGGAAACCAAGTCCCTTGGCGGGCTTGCTGGCCTCCGCCTTGGACGCACCCCTCCCCCGGGCGGCGGAGATGCCATGTGGGGACCCTGCAGCTTCTCCTGGCTGGGCATGAAAGGGAGCTGGCTGTCAAAGGGAGCCCCCCCCCAGGGGGGGCCTGGAGGGGTATCAGGAGCTGAAGCTTCCAGGCTGCAGGGAAGCGAACCGAGGGGAGGTTTGGAAGGTGGAAGGTAGATGGAGCTGAAAAAAAAATGTGGTTAAACCCAAAGCAGTCGTTTTTCTAGATGCTTCCCTCCTTCTCTTTCCCCCTCTCTTCATCTCCATTTCCCTCCTTTTCTCATTCTTTTCCTTCTCTCTTTCCTCTTCTTTTTCCTTCTCCTCCTCCTCCTGCCCTCTTCCCTCTTCTTCCTGTTCTTCTACCTCCTCTTTATCCCTCCTGCTTCCTTCACTTGGCTACAAAAGTAACCATATACATATCCTAACACAAGCATAATGACAACGAAGTAACTCCCAGTACTGGGGGCAAGTCTATCTCCCAACCTGCAGGAATTTACTAACAGCATTTGTGATTCAGTTAACATTTTGGGGGGCTGAGGGTGTAGCTCAGTGGTGTAGTATTTGCTCGTCTAGCATGTAGAAGACCCTAAGTTCCATCCCTGGTACCACAAATGTGTATATATATTTAATGTAATGCTTTGAAGAACCTCAATGAAAGCGATTGATCAATGGGGGTTGGGGAACAAGGAGAGGAGCACGCTCTGTTGGGGGAGATGGACAGTGGATCAATAGGGGGTTTAGCTAAGTAGGGGAGCAAGAGAGGATGGAGTGTCAACAGTGAGTTGTCTGCGTGGAGGAAAAACAAGGAAACCTGTTGAGACTGTTTTAGGAAGAGGATGAGGGCGAAGGAAAGAAGCTGGATGGACACATTGTATACAGGAATGGAAACATCACAAGGAATCCTCCCCCTGTAAGTCAGGTATCCCAATAAGAAACTAAAACAAAAACACAAGTGCCTGGCATTTCTGGATACATGAAAAAACAATGTTTATTTATTGACTTATTTGTTTATTGCAGGTACTAGGGCTTCAACTCAGGGTCTTGCTTCTCACTTGGCTTAGTTTTGCCCAAGTCTTGCACTCTACCACATGAGCCACACCTTTAGTCCCAGCTTTTTGCTGGTTAATTGGAGATAAGAGTCTTGGGAACTTTTCTGCCTGGGGGTTGGTTTTGAACTGCCATCCTCAGATCTCAGCCTCTTGAGTAGCTAGAATTACAAGCATGATCTACCAGCTCTTGATGCTATGCTTTCTCTCTCTCTCTGTCTTGCTCTCGCTCTCTCTCTCTCACCCCCCCCACAAGCAAGAACACATTATACATATTATACACAGCATTCTGTATAGGTGTTATGCTGAAAAACATATCAGAGAGACCGTCCTATCAATAGACTTCACTTATGTACACATACAAGCCTACTTCATTGTTTGGCTGCCATCAGATACTGTGTGTACCATTATTTCCTAATGAAGGCCATCTAGGTCTTCTTCAGACTCAAGACCACGAAGCAGCAGGGGTCAGCGGGCACTCACCCCTGTGTTGTGGCTTTTAGCACTGGGATTGCAGCCGGGAGATGAGGTCTTCAGACTGGAAGACATTGCTTAGGTTGTTGATCCTGGCCAGCCAAGACTGCGGTTGATGTGGTGAGGAAATTCAATGAGCAGCTGACATTCTGCTCTTCTGGCCTCTCCCCTTCCCCTTGCCAGGTGTGTGGCAGAGACAGGAGAATCCCCTCAGGAGAATTCCCTGGCTGTTGGCTTTGAGATGCTTAAGTGGAGACCTTTGTGCAAACTAACCCATCCTTCTAGATGCATGGGTGTTGGCTCAGCGATGTGTAGGCGCTCGCTCGCTTCCATCCCTGAGCGGACACACTGTGCTGCTCCCTGCAAACTCTAGAGACTTCCTGGCTGTAGAGATGCTGGAATTATTTGCACTGCCGTGTCCATTGGTGGTGGGAGATGTGGACGCTGGGCACACAGAGGCAGCGTGACGATGGGTCTGAGTCTCGAGTCTAGCTCTGGGGGGTCTCGACCTTCTGCAGAACTGCATGGACAGGAAGCCCCTCACCCCCCAGGGCATGATTTGATGACTGTCCCACATGCAGCAGTGAGCTTGGGAACCAGTAAGACGGCCACTCGGAACCAGCTGGCCGCTGGTGATTCACTGGCCGGGGGCTGGCTTGTCCCTCCGACAGGAGGGTCTCCTCACAGGAGCCCTGGAATGGCTTTGGGGTATGTGTGTGTGTGTGTGTGTGTGCTCGCGTGCATGCGCACACGCGTGTGTGACAGGCAGGGAGGTATACAGTGGTTGGAGCAGCTGCTGGGGAAAAGCCCTGCCCACTGCGGCCCTTTTCGAGGTGCTGTGGGAAGCCCCCCTCCACCCCTATAATTTGGGCCATCTGTCCACCATGACCAGTTTCCAGAGCCCCGCTCTCCAGGAAGCCTTGGGGGCCTAATCAGACCCAGGCCTCTCTCCCCGGCTTCCTCCTCCACTTGTGTTCTGTGAAGAGCCTTCAGTCTGCTGGGCTCTGGTCCGTCTTAACCCTTGCATTCCCTGCTTCCCCCTCCTCAGGATCTCCATCCTGCTGGTCTCTTTCAACTGCCTCTTCCTTGGGGTCCCCTAGAGGAGGAGGTGGTCCCAAAGCCAGTTGTGACTTCCTGGGAGCCTTATTCAGCTAGGGTTAGAGGCCTGGCCTCCCCTGGGGTGGGGAAAGGGGCGCCACTCACTTGCCTTATGGCTTTGGAAAGCCATATAACCTAGCAGGGCCTCAGTTTCCCTGTCTTTGACAATGAACATTTATATTGCAATAAAGAGCTTACAAGATGTTTTCGCCCACATGGTCTCATCGGATCCAGGGCAACGCTCCAGACACTGGGGCTGAGATCAGGGGCAATGCAGGGAGCTGCAGTTAGCAAGGTGGGTGGGTGGGGAGGGGGCACCCGCCCTGGGGTGGGGGTAGGGGTAGGGGGCACCCGCCCTGGGGTGGGGGTGGAGGGAGCACCCATCCTGGGATGGGGGTAGGGGAGGGGGCACCCGCCCTGGGATGGGGGTGGGGAGGGGGCACCCGCCCTGGGGTGGGGGTGGAGGGAGCACCCATCCTGGGATGGGGGTGGGGAGGGGGCACCCATCCTGGGATGGGGGTGGAGGGAGCACCCATCCTGGGATGGGGGTAGGGGAGGGGGCACCCGCCCTGGGGTGGGGGTAGGGGTAGGGGGCAACCGCCCTGGGATGGGGGGAAGGGGGCACCCGCCCTGGGATGGGGGTGGGGAGGGGGCACCCATCCTGGGATGGGGGTAGGGGAGGGGGCACCCATCCTGGGGTGGGGGTAGGGGTAGGGGGCAACCGCCCTGGGATGGGGGGGGAGGGGGCACCCGTCCTGGGATGGGGGTGGGGAGGGGGCACCCGTCCTGGGATGGGGGTGGGGAGGGGGCACCCACCCTGGGGTGTGGGTGGAGGGGGCACCCGCCCTGGGATGGGGGTGGGGAGGGGCACCCACCCTGGGGTGTGGGTGGAGGGGGCACCCGCCCTGGGATGGGGGTGGGGAGGGGGACCCGTCCTGGGCGCCGGGCGCGGCGGCCTGGAGACACCCAGTGGTGAGATCAGGAATGACAGTTGGGTTCCCAGGCCAGAGCCGCGGACTGTGCGACCGACG
The DNA here is from genome assembly GCF_019054845.1 of Dipodomys spectabilis. Classification (NCBI taxonomy): domain Eukaryota; kingdom Metazoa; phylum Chordata; class Mammalia; order Rodentia; family Heteromyidae; genus Dipodomys; species Dipodomys spectabilis. The sequence goes on along the minus strand of NW_024870753.1, from coordinate 7,628,057 downwards.
GAGCGCAGAGGAGCGGTGCCGGCGTCCGCGGGCCGGGTGGGGTCCGCTCCCCGCCCCGGGCCGGCCACCTCAGGCTCGGCGGGCTCGGCTCGCGCAGCGCGCTGCCCGCCCCGGGCTCCCAGATCGCTCTGCAGCGCCTGGTGCGTTTGAGAGCCGCCCGCTGCCGGCTGCAGGGAGCCCCGGTGGCCCTAGAGCCGGCCGCGAAGGGGCGGACGCCGTCCTCGGAGCCCGGCCGGCCCCGCAGGCCCGGTGCTGGGAGCCGGGGCGCCCCGGCCGCCGCAGTTCCGCGCCTCGCCGCACGGGGGCGCGCCGCCCCGCCCCGCCCCGCCCACCTTTGCAAACGTTTTAGCTTGCATCCTTCCTGCATTCCACTTGAGGGAGAACGACTGGAGCTTGGGCTAGGCCTCAGTTTCCTCCTGTGTGACAACAGATAATAAAGTTCCGGCATCCGGCAGTAGACAGCCAGAAATGGCAGATAGCAATAACGATCTACACGATGCATCTAGTGTATATATACTGTATATGTATCTATACCTATCTCTCGCTCTCTCTCTCTAGTTATGTAGTATGATATTATGTTTGAGCTCTGGGCCTCGCCTGAGCTTGCTACACAGGCACTTATCACTTAAGCTACGACCCTACTCCTAAAACAGGTTTTTATTTTAAGTGATTATTTAAAGATACCGGAGGATAAACAATTCCATATTCAACAAAACCGATTTGAAGATAAAAACCAAGAGACTTCATTATCAGCGCAGCTACTCTTAAGATCTGCTAAAGGAAATCTTGCAGGCTCAAGAGAAATGTAACAACTGATAATGCAGATATACAGGAAAAACAAGTCATCCGACATGCTAAATATGCGGGCAAATATGAAAGACTGTACACTTGGGCTTCTCTTAAGACTTCTTTAAAAGCTACATGATTATCTACATGGATTTGATTACAGAAACTAATAAAGTATTCTCTAAATTAAAAAAAAATTCCATGACCTGGGCACTGATGGCTCATACCCATACTCCTAGTTCATAATCCAGGAGGCTGAGATCTGAGGATTGTGGTTTGAAGTCATCCTGGGCAGACAATTCTGAGGAACTCTTATCATCTCCAAAAAACCAGCAAAAAGCTGGAATGGAGACATAGCTCAAGTGGTAGAGCACTAGCCTTGAGCAAAAAAGCAGAGTATTTGAGGCCCTGAGTAAAGGACTCATGACTAGGGGCCTGGGAAGGTGGCTCAGTGGTAGAGTGATTGACTTGCATGCATGAAGCCCTGGGTTCAATTCCTCAGCACCACATAAGCAGAAAAAAAAAAAAAGACACATGACTATTTAGAGCAGAATTAGCGGAGAGTTTGTTACCACTATAGATTTAGATTACAGCCATTCAGACCCAACCCATTAAGAAAACTACAGCTAACTCTGCTCATCCCTCACAAAATAGACTTGAAGACAAAGAGTATTATCAGAAATGAAAGGGATATTTTGTCATGATAAAAGAGCCAATACGTAAAGAAAGGCTAATGCTTAGGAAGATGGTCCACAATCTAGTGATACTAATGACTATCATCTGCACTCAATTTGATAATGGCTTCAAACTACTTGAAGCAAAAACTGACAGAACAAAAGAAAAAAGCAGGGAAACTCCACCCCAGCTGCAGGTTTGGCCACTCCTCTCCCTGTGATTGACTGGGGACGTGGACAAACATTCTATTTGAATGGGAAAGGTCTGGATGACAATACTGGCTTCCTCCAATGAATCTGCTGACATGTCTAGAGTCCTGCTCCATAATGAGTCCTGTGTTGGATAAAATCTGAAGTCTCAGTAAGTTTCAAAGGATTGAAGAACTATAGAATACATTTTCTGACCAGAATGGAATTAAATTAGAAATCAATAGCTTTTGTACAAAATGTCCAAATTCTAATAATTAGATAAAATTTGATGACATGTAACCATTATTATTTAGTTCCTAATGGTTTCTTTGTTTTGTTTTGCTTTGTTCCAGTACTGGGGCTTGAAGTCAGGTCCTGGGCTCTGTCTCTGAGCTTTTCAGTTCACGGATAGGATAGGAGTTTTCCCTTTGAGTTACAGCTCTACTTTTTTTGTTAGTTTATTGGAGATATAAGTCTCCTGGGCTTTTCTGCCTGGGCTGGCTTCCTCAGAACTCAGCCTCTTGAGTAGCGAGGATGAGAGGCGTGAGACACTGGAACCCGGGTGATATTTTTATGTTTTTGTGCCCTATCACATGCTGGAAATGTCCTAAGTCAAAAATACACTTGAGGAAATTGATCTTTGCCCGACTTATGTAACTGTAACTGCGCTGTATATCACCTTTATCATAAAAATTATTAGAAGTTAAAAATAAAAAAAGATACACTTGAGGGCAGGAGGCATGGCTACGTACACGCACCCAGCCCTGGGTTCAAACCCTAGTCCCACACAAAAAGTCATTTGATACACCATTTGATACACCATCCAACTGATCATCACAGCTTAGTACAGTGGAGCCGCTGAGGGCATCTGCTACTTCATTCACCCGGTGAGCCTGTGGCTGAGCGTGAGCCTCAGCTCATCCTGCCCACCATCGCGCCAGAGTACCGCACTGCATGGTGTTAGCCCAGGAACAGGCCCAAGTGAACATATAAAGTACGGCTCCTACTGCATAGAATTTCCACCAAAAGCAAACGTAAATAAACAAATGAATAAAATGCGAGTCAAACCTTCATAAGTTGGGGAATCATACACATTGAAAAAAGGTCTGACTTGATTACCCATATTATATTTGTAAGTCATTTATTACGACCTGCCTGTCTTGCAAAATTAAAGGGGGAAAAAAAAGATACAGATCATTTGTTTCAGAAAAACCCTGTATATGAGACCCAGACACGAAAGATAGAATGCACCAAGACCGAAGAAAGAGGTGGAGAAATCAGGGGCTGTACAAGGCACAAAACGATCAGGGACTAGAGCCTGGTGGACACCCTCACAGGAGTGTGTTCTGGGAGGCAGCAGGTAGAGGGACCCCCATTCCCCACGCAGGGGAGGAAGGGGTTTGTATGCTAAGCTACAGAAACTCGAGTCTCAGGCAACTGCAATGCACCTGGGCTTTCTTAAAAACCATAAACTTGCCAGGTACTGGTGGCTTGTGCCTATAATTCTAGCTACTCAGGAGGCCGAGATCTGAGGGTCCAGCCTCAGCCAGAAAATCTATGAGACTCTTATCTCCAATAAACCATTTGGAAAGAGCCAGAAGTGGTGCTGTGGCTCAAGTGGTAGGAGGGTGCCAGCCTTAAGCAAAAGAAGCTCAGGGACAGCGTGCAGGCCTGAGTTCAAGCCCCAGAACTGGTAAAAACCAAACAAAAAAACCCACGAAGACAAAAAAAACAAACAAAAACCTATAAATATGTGGAACATCAGTTGACAACCAGAGCAGGTCTGCCACAAAGCACTTGTTGGCCCAGTGACTTTGCTTGTCCTTCATGGCTCAGAGAGTGTGTCAGGATCACCTGGATGGCTGTAGTCGGGTCAAACTGTCCCTCTGTGAATAAATGCAGAAAAACATTTGGAAAATTTCCAGCCATTCATGGAAAAGGAAACCTTTGGAAAGCCAGGAAAGTCTAAGACTTCCTCCAGGTGATGTAAAGCACTTATTGGGAAAAAAAAAACCCAAACAAAACCCTACAGTTAAAAATCATCCTTACTATCAAAAGTCTGAACACTTTCCCTAACAATCAGGAAAAGACCAGGATGTCTGAATTCTCTACTGCTATTCAAGACTGAACTGGAGATCATGGCCACAGCAATAAGGCAACAAAACAAAACAAAACAAAACAGCTAACTAAATAAGAAAAGGCTGAAGGTACAACATAAGTGGTAGAGAACTTGCCCTGCAAGCATAAGGCCATGAGTTCAAGCCCCAGGATTGAAAATAATAACAAAGAAGCCCTTTCTTCATCAGTTGTAACTATAAGAACATCCATTTGTACAATTAATTTATGGTATTAAAAATAATTAAAAATGAAAGGGAAGAGAAAAGAAAACTATAAGAAATAAAATAGTATGTATTCACAAATGATATGATAGTTTAGGTGTCTAAAAACCCTTTTTTATGGTTGAAAATCTTTCTAGAATTAATCATCTTAGCAAGGTTGGGAGAAGCAAGGCAATGCTTACAAATAAATTTTGCTTGAACATCCTAACATTTGGAAAAGCTATTTGGGAAGGGAAACTATGTCAATTACAATAAAACTATAGACAACAAAATGCTTGGGAATGTATTTAAGAAATGATACCATTGGAAATTATAAAACATTGCCAAGTGACATTAAAGAAGATGCAAGTATATGGAGAGATATACCATATTTATATATGAGATTAATCTACTAAAGTTAATCTATTATGCTATTTCAGTCATAATCTAAGAAGGCTTTTTCAGGTAGAATTGATAGGCTCATTCTGAAAATTTATTGAAGTACAAGGACCAAAATAATACTAAAAAAGAAAAAGCTGAAGAATTTGTAACAGATTAAGATTTTGCCACAAAGCTACATCTATTAATACTGGCATACAGATAGACCAGCCGATCAATGAAGCATGATGGAGATCGTGAAAACAGACTTGATTTCACATGGTTCATTGATTTGGAGTAGAGATGCCAAAAACAATTCCATGGAGAAAAGAAAATCTTTTAACAAGTAGTGTAGAAATAATTGGACCCCTGAACCCTGCTGTTCCTGTATAGGTCATTACAGTTGGATTGTAAATCTATAGCAACAAATGGTTATAGGTTTTTTTTGTTATAGTTTTACAGTAGTCCTAAAACACTTTTGTTGTTGTTGTTGAAGTGCTAGAGTTTGAACTCAAGGCCTCATGTGTACTTAGCTTGCTTGCTCAAGGATGGTTCTACCACTTGAACCATGACTCCAACCTGGATTTGCTGGTTATTATGGAGATTGACTCTTGTTGGACTGGCTTTGAGCCACGATCCTCCAAATCCCAGCCTTTCAAGTAGCTAGTATTATATAGACGATGTGGGCCATGAGTCCCTCAGAGTGGGGAGAGGGTTGAAGAGCCCGGTGGCCTCATGGAACTGAGCAGGTGGCTAGACCTGGGAGGACCGGAGGTGCTCGAGCCCCAGGCTGGCGCGGGTTCCTGTGGGATACAAGTTCAATGAACAGAAGGTGGTTGTGTTTCTATATACCTGGAACTAACAACAGGGGCCTTAAGGTGAAAATAACATTTATGATAGCAGAAGATATGAACCGCTTATGAGGAAAAGGTGAAAATTTATATAGAACTGAAATCAGGAAACACTTCTGGGGGAAATGACAGAAGGATGATTTCAACAACTAGAGAGTCATACCGTGTTCATGGATAAGAGGACTGACTTGCTAAGCCTCAATTCTCCCCAAACTCATTTGCAGATTTAACGAACCCTCATCCCAAGTCATGGTGATTTTTTCGAGAGATTGACAAGTGGACTCTAAGAGTCATACAGAACTGGCAAAGACCCTAACAACTACAAATTTTTGAAGAAATAAAAAAAGAGAACACAAGTAGGGCACTTATTATAAAGTGACAACAATCAAGACAATGCATGTTGGCACAGATAGACATTTAGCTCATTGGCACAGAATGCAGGCTCTAGAAACATATATGCATATATTCAGATATATAACAAAGCACATATGTGAATAAATTAACCATATATTTATGTAGAGTCTATATAAACTGTATATAATCTCTATCTATATAGTTAATTCATTTTTCAAAAAAATGTCAAGGGAATTCAATGGGGGCAAATGGTAATCTATTGAAAAATGGTTCTAGAGCAATTGGATGTCCATGTATAAGGACAAATGGTTTTCATCTTGTACCAGAAGCAAGAGGAAACCCGACATGGTGGGTCAAGGACCTGGAATCCATGAAACACAAGGTTAGCCAAGGTTTTTATAGCTAGGGCAAAGAAAGGACAAGCCCTATCAGAGAAAAGCAGTTAATATATAGGACTTTGTAAAAATGGAAACCATTTGCTTTTTATTTATCTTATTTTTTAATTTTTTTAAAAATTAAAATTATTATTATCAAGGTCTCAAGAGTCACAGTTACGTAAGTCAGGTGAAGAGCACGATTCTCCTCTCATTCTGTCAGGTTTTCCCTCCCATCTCCACCCACCTGTTTGCTTTTTGAGATGGCTCTGAGAGGGACAGGCAATCCAAAGTGGGCTACAAGCACTTGCAAAGCATGTGACTAGCAAAGAACTTGGAATACTATCAGAACCCACCACTAACCACAATGAAAGAAAAACCCAACAAAACCCTTCCCACTCAACTTGATTAAGAGCCGGGCAAAAGACATGGAGAGACAGTTCATCAATAACGGCCCACAAACTACAAATCATCCCTTCCGGGGAAGCGTGGCATCATCCATCACCGGTAACACAAATCTCAGCCGTGGCGAGTTATCGGCACGCCACTGTCAGTCAGGCCGGCTGCGCCTGCGGAGACGGGAGAACCAAGCGCAGGCAGGGCAGGCCCTACTGGCCATCTCTGCCCATTCACGGGCAGGAACACAGATTGGCAAAGATGCTTTCTAGAATAGTTTGGCACTCGCCTATAAATTAGCTAAACATCTTCTTACCTAATGACCCCATAAGCCACTTCCAAAATCTGCCCAGAAGGTAAGACTCCGGACTCACCATGACGGACGGATATGATCATTCCTAGCAGTTCTCTTGAGCGCAGCCCCACCTTGAGACAAAGACCATTGGCCGAGGAGAGGTGAATCATGAGTGAATGGCAGACAGACCGTCCTCTCGTTAGACATTTAAGAGGCTCTGCTCACACAAGCCACCCCACGGGTGACTCTGGGAAGCAGGACACCGAGGGAGAGAGGCCAGGTAGAAAGGCTCGCACAGCACAGGTTTCTCCTGATGAGATTCTAGGAAAGTGAAGGCAGAGGGCAGATCAGTAATTCCCAAGGGCGGGAGGCAGAGGTTTTACTACAAGGGAGCAGTGATCTTTCTGGAGTGATAGAAATCTATCACGCTCTATGTAAGTCTCACGATGATTTCATGACTGAATGCATGTCCTAAGAACTCACCGACGGAGCCAGGTCTGGTGGCTCTTGTCTGGAATCCCAACCCTGGAGAGTCAGAGGCAGAGAGAATTGCCAGTTTGAGACTAGGTGATACCCTGGTTCCAAACAAGAGAAAGAAATCCCACACAGAAACAAACAATAAACAGCTAGGTGCAGTGACTCTTGCCTGTAATCCCAGCAACCCAGAAGCTAGAGAGCATAGGAATCACTATTCTAGGCCAGACCAGGTAAAACAGTTAGTGAACTGCCATCTCAACCAACAAAGCTGGGGTGCGGTGGCATGTGCCTCTGGTTTCAACAACATAGGTAAGTATGAACAGGAGGAGGTCTGGCATGAAGCCAGGACTCTATTTGGAAAAGAAGGACTGGGGTATGGCTCAAGCGCTAGAGAATCTGCCTAGCAAGCCCGAGGCTTTGAGTTCAAACCTCACCACCCTCAAAACCAAAACCCAAATCAAAGTTTTAAGTAATTGGTTGTTACACTTAAAGTTGCTTTATGCATATCATACCTTTTCAGAGTGCTATTATATAAAGCATGGTTTATATAAATATGCCAGAATACATCTGATATCATCAAAGAAATGAACAGACTCAAAGAAAATATCCAGCAAACATGTATCTGATAAAAAAAAAAAACCTCATTGGCATTAAAATATACAAAGGATTCCTGTGATTCAATAATGGGATTTGTGGGGTGTGAGGCCCTGGGTACAATCTCAAGCATACACCATCACCACCATCATCACCACCACCACCACCACCATCACCATCATCATCATCACCACCATCATCATCATTACCACCACCACCACCATCATCATCATCATCATCATCATCACCATCATCCACCAACCCTGTTAAAAACAGGCAAGAGACTTGAACAGAAACTTCACAAAAGAACCTGTCTGAGTGTTTACACACAAAGGAAACATTGTTCGACGTCACTAGCCACTGGCAAGTACAGTGAGATCCAGCCCACTCTGCTAAGGTGACTACATTAAAACCATCCAATAATAACCCAACGCTGCTGAGCCCGTGGTGCAACTGGAATGTTCTTACACCGCGGTGGCCATGCAGGCACTTCGGAAGAAGGCTTGATTGTTTCCTACCACCTTAAACACACACCTATGCTGATGTGGAAATTCCACCCCCTGTGCTTGTCTAGGGGAAATGAAAACAGCTCACAAAAACAAACGCTCCCAGAGGCCTTGTTTCCCACCATCCTGGGCAGGAACATTCCAGATGCTACCCAACAGACCAATCCTGGTGTATTCACATGGGAGAATACAAGGACACAAATGGCAATTCCTGCGTCAGGAATTAGGTCTCAATTAGGTCTCAAAGACCTAATACCAGAGAAAAAGGTGTTAAGCAATGCGTGTTGCATATGCATTACATGACATTCTACATCCAGCAAAGCAAATCCCAGTTGGAAACCACATTAGTCATCAGTCAGGTGCCGGTGGCTGACATCTGTAATCCCAGTGACCCAGGGGGAATCTCAGCTCAAAGTCAGCCCAGGCAGAACACTTCCTGAGACTCTTATCTCCAGTTAGTGAGCAGAAAGCTGCAAGTGGAGGTGTGGCTCAGATGGTAAGAGCACTAGCCTTGGGAAAAGCCAAGCGGGGCACGGGGCCCTAAGTTCAAGCCTCAGTACTGGTGTGTGCACACACACATCACAGTTGAAGGGAAGGAAGGAAGGAAGGAAGGAAAGAAGGAAGGAAGGAAGAAAAGAAGGAAGGGAGAGAGGGAGGGAGGGAAGGAGGAAAGGAAGGAAGGAAGGAAGGAAGGAAGGAAGGAAGGATATGATTCAGTCGTAACACTTATTTACTTATTTTTTGGTCTTTTATAGCTTTTTCTTTTCTTCTGGAGCTGAGGACCAAACTCAGGGCCCTTTCACTTGCCAGGCAAGTGCTCTTCCACCGAGCTAATGCCCAACCCCTCACATCACTTCTTATAACGGGATGTAAGGTACTTAGATGAAAAATGTATCAGCGTTGCACAGCCACAGTGTATGCATTTTACTCCATGTGAAATTCTTAGACAATAGTAACAGTCCGAAAGTAATGGAAGTGAGTGGAGGGAAAATGCCCTGACCTGGGAACGGTGCGGGCCGATGGCTGACGCTGCCGGGTGACGGTTTGCCGGGCTGGACCTTTATTTAGGTTTACTTTGTGCGTGGTGGATATACTGCATAATAAAAAGTGGGATGACGTGAAGGGATGGAGAATTGCCTCCCTCCAGCCTCCCAGCGCTCCTGGCCTCCCTCCCAGCCTCCCTCCCAGCCTCCCTTCAGCCTCCCCCCAGCCTCCCAGACCTTGCTCCCATGGCTCATGCCTGAGATGGCTGAATACCTGGAGAGACTCTGGGCTTCTGAGCAGCATCAGCTAGGTACCTACAACTAACTCTGTCCTCACTCTAGCAACCCTTTGCCCATCATGAACTCCGCAGAGGCCTCATGAGCCCCTGTTGTGTTGGGTGCTGTGTTAGCGCCCGTGGTGTGAGGGCGGCTCAGGCTCACAGAGCGCTGGCAGTGGAGAGGGAAGAGGGTTCCAGAGCTGTGTGGCCGGGTCTGCTCTTGATATTGAGAGGAGGCTGCAGGGCACGTGGCGGGAGTCACCTGCCGGGATTGGGGGTGGATGGATGGGAGGCCCACACAGCAATGCTGACCAAGCTGAGATCCTCAGTGGGCCCAGAGTCTGGGACACAGCCTCAGACTCAGTCCTGGGCCCTCAGCCCTGGCAGGGCTTCCTGGGAACATTGGGCTGGCTAGACTTGGGTGTGGAGAGAAGATCCAGCCAGAGATGAGGCCTGGAGAGCCTGAGCCTCCCTCCTTCCTGGGAGCTGCCACGCCTACCCAGCCTCCCCACGCTGCCTCGGGCTGGGCAGTGACTCAGGCCAAGCTGGCCTCAGCCCTGCCGTGAGACTGCAGCCTCGCCTCTGTGGGCTCAGGCTGCCCCCCCCCCCCCCGCCCCGTGTCCTCCATGCTCTGGTGTTGCTTTGAGGCTAATTGTGCTCCCCCCTCCCCCACCCAGGTAAAACCACACACGCAGGGAGTCAGGCCTCTCTGGGGACAGAGGAGCTGATTTTGACCTTGTCATTTCCCCTGGGGATCAGGGCCTTGCCATTGCAGAGATCAGGAGCCAGGGTGGGTGCAGCAAAGGCCCAAGGGTGGAGGGAGAGAGCTCACCAGACACCTCTCCAGTCAGGAAGACATGGACGACACAGGAAGAAAGGTAGAGCCATCACCAGGGTAGCTGACAGCATGTTCCGCCAGGAGGAAAAACAACCAGCATAGTTTAAGGGATTAGAGAGCATGTGGTGTTCAGAACCCAGTTCTGCTAGTTATTAACCGTATAACCATGGGCAAATCCTTTAACCTCTCTGTGTCTGTTTCCTCACAGTTAAGATGGGGAAGGCTGGGCGCCGGTGGTTCTCACCCATAATCCTAGCTACTCAAGAGGCTGAGATCTGAGGATAGAAGTTCAAAATCAACCAAGGGAGACCAACAAGACTCTAGTCACTAATTAAGCAGCAAAACCAGATTTTTCTTACATCTGCCTCCTGGGATAGCTAGGATTGCAGCTGTCCCCTCCCCTGCCCCCCATCTCCCAAAATTCCGAGAAAGCCATTTCTAGAATTCAGACAGAAAACCAAGAGGTGGCTGCTTCCATTTCCCCACCAGCAATCACGTCCCCCTGTCTCCAGTCCTCGAGAATATCCTGCTGTCTAGCTTCCATCCCTCCAGCTGCCTGTTAGCAGGTCCCTCTGGTTTTCCTTCTAGATGGAGGAGGAAAACTGGCCAGGCCTTAATCGAATAACTCTCTTGAGGCTAAGGAAGGAGTGCGTGATTAAGCCACCTCTGTCCAGGCTAAATAATCCAGTCTTAGGTCGCTACCCCATCATCATGGGATTTCACAGCTGGGAGCTACCTGAGACAGGTAGAAGAGGAGAGCCAGGGCCTCCGTGGCTAGCCTTAGGAGCCAGCCTGGTCCTCCACAGCTGCTGCGGTTCTTCATGGTCACAAAAACCCAGTGCACAGCTCTTAAGCCCTTGCCCAATCTGGACCTTCTTAATCCCTCAGCTGTCCTGTTGGGGAGCCGGGGCCAGCCTCACTTTGTCAACAAGGGAACTGGCTCAGACAGATTAAGTAACTTGCCCAAATTCACACATCCAGAAACCCTGGCTGCCCGCACCTGCTGTTCTTGCCCACATCCCAGCCAGCCTCACAGGCACCCGCCCAAGCTCCTCTCTGCCCAAGAAACTGCAGGCCCAGGGATTCAGACCCCGCTGTGGCTGTGAGGGGGGGGGGAGGAGGAGAGCAGGCAGGACTCCACAGAGAAATAGAAACAGCAGATGCTCCTAGTGTAGGTAAACCATGAGCTTTGTCTCCATGGACTGGAAACTGCAGGAGCCAACGGGTCTGAAATCCAGAGAAAAGTTAGAGATGCGGGCAGGAGCCGCTGCACACTGGAGGCAGAATTTCTTCTTCTAGAAACCTGTTCCTCAGAAAGGCACAGCGCTTATGGGCATCTGATCATGCAAAATGAACTCCGAGAAGTGGAAACAAGAGGTGGGTGTCTTATTTCTGCTGTGTTTGTTTTCTTTGTGTTCTCTGTTTCTATGTCTTTGGTTAGAGAAGCCTAGAAATGGAGGGACAAAAGGTGGACAAATGTAGCAATGGCACTCACTGGATACTATGTTGAAAATGAACTACACAACTTGTGGGTGGGAGATGGGAGGGAAAAACAGGGAGAGAGCCAGGGAAAGAGTAACAGTGCTCAAAAAGAAAAGTACTCTTTACCTGACTTCTGTAACTGTAACCCCTTTGTACAGCACCTTTCTGGTAACAATGAAAAACTTAAAAAAAGGAAGCCTGTTTCTTTTTTTTTTTGTATTTTCTTCTTTATTGAGATTAAACGATTACATACATTTCACAGTATTGTGACATAGTGATACTTAGCTAAAGCCACACACACACACATTAACCTTCACCATGCAGATTGCCATTATCTTGATCTACAAAGCTTATGAACGTTACGAACTTTAACCGTGAAACTATTGCTTCCAAGTCTGGTGACACGTACACTTCTTTCCTTTTGCTTAGTATCGGCGGTTCCCTCTTTCTCCTTCCTTCCCTCCTGTCACCCTACATGGGGTTTGAACTCAGGGCCCCCAAGGCTGCAGGGAGGGGAACGGCTTCAGGCTGCTTGCAAAGGAAGCTGGGAGGAGGCCCGGGACTGGCAGTCAGTGGGTGAGCGCTGGGTGGAGCTCTCCTGACCTGCGAGAGCCAAGGGGAAGAGTGTGGGGGGGGGGTCACCTGCCCTGGAAGCCACACCTGCTGCCTCTTCTTTCCTCCTCCTGTTTGCCACAGAGGAGAGGGGCTGGCAACCTACTTCGGCCATGTTGTAGCAAGGAAGTTTCCAGCTAGATCAGGGGTGGGACAGGATAAGGTGGGAGATGAGTGCCTGGGACGGTCACGGAATGCTTTTCTTTGCAAGTCTTTGTAAAATGAGAGAGGCCCCTCCACACGGAGCAAGACCCCTTCAGCCACAGTGTTGGATCCAGAGACTCCCAGGGCCATGGGGAATTGCCCCTGTGAGCCAGGCCCCCCCCCCCCCCCCCGGCCTGGGCTGAAGGGGGAGGGGCAGGACTGCAGCCAGGGGGCTAGAGGCCTTGGACCATCCTGGGGGCTCACTCCAGACCCGGGAACCGGAGGTGTGGAAGCCTCGGCCAGCTCTGGCTCCACTCTGGGCTGGGGGCTGGGGGTACATGGGTCAGAGCAGGCCTGCCCCGAAGGTCAGCTGATCCGATTACTTCCCTGGGTCTTTTCAGTCCTCGGGTCCTAAGAAGTCCAGGAGATTCACCTTTGTTGGGGGAACAGTACCCCCAAAGGAAGAGAGCCTGGGTTCCAATATATAGATGGGAAACCAATCTATCAGCCCCCCACTGAGCGTTCAGCTGAATGAATACCTGTGAAATCAAAGCTCGCCTCTGTCTGGGAGAACACTTTGGAGCACAGAGCCCTGCTTAGTCTGCTTAGATCTCTCTCTCTCTCTCTCTCTCTCTCTCTCTCTCTCTCTCTCTCTCTCTCATCATAGACTCTCTGCTCTGGGCAGCCCAAACCCTTAGCACATATTTTTCCTGTTCACCGTTTACCCCAAATTCAAATGCTTTGCTTATCATCTCCTTTCCCATTAGACAAGTCCCCCAAGGCGTGTAAGAACTCATTCATGCCTTTGTGACCAGTCCCTGCCTGGATGTGTCACACAGCAGGAAGCTCACTAAATTCGCGTGCGTGAATGAGCCATGAACATGGGTGGTCTGAGCTGAGTGTCTTGTCTGTCAGTAGGACGGTCCGGGAGCTTGTGGAGCTGAGCCGTGAGGGTCTCTCCTATGGCTGGGAAGAGGGGCAGGCCACTCTTCTTCCCACGCACCTTAAACCATGGGAGCCTGGTCCAGGCCTTCAGGACAACTGGGTGTGGCATTCTCCAGTGCCCATTCTCTCTGGTCCCCGCTGACCCTTGATCACCACCAGACTGCCCCTCCTGGAGGTGTCCAAGAAGTTGCACACTGGCTCTAAGCGTGCTAGGACCCCATGCTTCTCCTTCTAGCACAGCTAGCATGGCAGCCCAGCCACTATGGAGGGAGATGTCAGCAATCGCTGCCAACCAGAGCCTTCTCACCAAGGAAGATCTGTGCTGAGCTGCCACTAGCACACCCTTGTCTACTATTTGTATACCTCCTCCCTCCCTCTCTCCTTCCCTCAACTTCTCCCTTTCCCCAATTATGTTAGCCAATTCCCCACCTACCTATCCACCCAGCCATCCACCTGTCTATCCATCCACCTGTTCATCTATCCACCTGTCCATCCATCCGTCCATCCATCCATCCATCCATCCTTCCATCATTCCATTTCCATTCACCCATATATCTATCAGCTGTACAACTATCCATCCCTTCATCCATTCCCATTCATATCTGTCTGACTTTCTTTTCTTCCTTCTGTTCATCCACTCACCTACCACAAGCTTTCTGGGTATTTCTCTGTGTCACCCTATTCCTAAGGCTCAAGGTAGTTCCCCAGATTTCTGGAAGGCAGGTGCATAAACTCTAAGGACTGGAAGAGGCCTGCCAGATTCCGTGAGTACTGATATTGCATCTGAAATGAATCGCCGGCCATCCGTGTCCCCTCTCGTTTCCTCTCCTAGTCTAGTCTCCCAGAGGAGAAGTGGGAGGGAAACATCCCAGCATACCAGAACAGCCTTTCTCTCTCTCCCTCTCTCTCTCTCACGCCCCCCCCCCCCACCAGAGCTGAGCCTGGCTTTCTGAGAAGGGGTTCCCCATCCTAGAAATCCCCGTAAGCTTGTGGGCAAGTCATCAGCAAGTCCAAACAAGAGGGGGGCTCGGGCGGGGCCTGAGGACAGAGCCCTGGGAAGGAGGGGAACACGGGTCAGGCTCCAGTGCTCCCCACACCCCAAACACACACCTCCTCTTAAAACCCAGCTGCTTTGTGAGCCAAGCTCATCTCTCCCCTTGTTCCCAGGGCTGGGATGGCAAAGGATTAGCTGTTCAGCCAGGTTGAGCCGAGGGTGTGGAGTCTAACCAGGAGAAGGACCGAAGCCCACTCCCTCCACATAGCCCAGGACCCGCCTCTCTGGCCACATCCACCATCTGCCTACCCTCCCCGTCCAGCCTGTCCTGTATTCAAGGGGGCAGGGAGAGGCTGCCTTTCTGCAGGAGCTGAGGATCCTAGGGTTTCCCCAGGGGGGCAAGGAAGAGAGGGAGAGCGAATGGCTGTTATTTTTCTCCTGGTTTATCTGAGCTCGGGACTGTACTGTTGTCTTTTGTGGAGGAGATTACCGGTGGTCTCATCTGGAGAATGTAGGCAGATTTTTTTTTTTGAGTCACATGACAAGTCAACTTTGAAAAGGGGGAGTTAGTGAGGATTTGGGGTGGTGGTTCCAACTCCTTGGCTGGCATGGCACAGATTCTCCCCCTCCCTTGCGCTGTGTCTCTGGCCTTGGGGTGGAAGCAGGTTCAGACCTGCTCTAGGAGACAGCTAGGGCCAGGCTGTGCCTCTCCGAGGCCACGGGACAGGAGAAGGGATGCTAGACTCTCTCAGGTCATGGGTTCAAATCCCTACTCTGGTACTGGATGGAAGCCAGCGAGCCGTCTTCTGGGAGCTTTGGCTGCCTCATCTAGGACAGGATTGAAGATGGTGGTCAAGCACGCCGGGCAGTGCCTGCAAGTTGGATGTGACCAACACCCCCATCACCCTGTCTCCTGAGATCTCTGTTCAAGGCAGCCCACGCTCCCGGGCTAAGCTTCCGCTGAGAAGCAGCCCCTCTGTGTGGGGTGGAGCCGCTCCTCTGAAATCAGAACTGCTAATTACAAGGCTATTTGGCTTGTGTGACCCAATTCGGGCCATCTGTCCTCTGGGCCTCTCTTCAGACACCTCATTTTCTGCCCCAGGGCCTTGGGGCTCAGCAAGGGCTGCTGGTCTGTGAGGACAGAGGACCTGCTTCCTGGGGGAGAAGGGAATGAATGCGTCAGTCGAGGCAAGCAGCCTGGCTGGTTGTGGCGTGGTGGAAAATGATTACACTGAAGGAGGGGGTGGGGGGATCACTTCTAAAACACCAGGCGGGGCGGGGTCTCACGGGCTGCTCTGCAGGCGGCAGGCCTCTCCCAGGGCCCGGTCGTGGCTCCTCCTCCTCGCAGGTGTGTCCCAGGTGTGTCTCCGGGAAACCTGTGGCCGCCTGCCCCACTCCCTGCCCGGACACCCACCGCGGCACCGGCCTGCAGCCCCAGCCGGCTCCACCAGCAGCCACCCCCAGCCACTTCGACATGGAAGGGACGGACGCATCCAGAAGCAACAGCTCGAGCCCCGACAGCAGGGACGCCCGCAGCCCCCCGGGCCCCAACGGCACGGTGGTGGAGAACGGCGGCGGCAGAGCGGAGGGCCCCGAGGCCAAGCCGGGCAGCAGCGGGCAGGGCGGGGAGGCGGCCCCGGGCCGCGGCGCGGGCAGCTCCCCGAGGGCGGCCGAGAGCCAGGGCGCGCTGTCCTCGGGCCCCGAGTGGCGCAGGCCCATCGTCCAGTTCGTGGAGTCCGGGGAAGACAAGGGCCCCAACTACTTCAGCATGGACTCCGCGGAGGGCAGGAGGTCCCCCTACGCCGGGCTGCAGCTGGGCGCGGCCAGGAAGCCCGTGGTCACCTTCGCTGACAAGGCCGAGCTGCGCAAGTCCATCTTCTCGGAGCCCCGCAGGCTGTCGGGGCCCCTGGCTGAGCCCGGGGAGGCCCGGAGGGGCAGCGGCCCGCGGGCCGAGCTGGGGGGCCCGCCGCGGGCCGAGCTGGGGGGCCCCGGCGCCCAGGAGGTGCCCTGCGACTCGTGCATCGGCCACAAGCAGCGCGCCGTCAAGTCGTGCCTGGTGTGCCAGGCCTCCTTCTGCGAGCTGCACCTCAAGCCGCACCTGGAGGGCGCCGCCTTCCGAGACCACCCGCTGCTTGAGCCCATCCGCGACTTCCAGGCCCGCAGGTGCCCCTTCCACGGCAAGACCATGGAGCTCTTCTGCCAGACCGACCAGACCTGCATCTGCTACCTGTGCATGTTCCAGGAGCACAAGAACCACAGCACCGTGACGGTGGAGGAGGCCAAGGCCGAGAAGGAGGTGACTGGCCTGGGGGGGGGCCCTCCTCTCCTTCCCTTTTCCCTGGGCCCCTGGCCACCACCTGCACCTGGGGCACCCTAGCCTCTGTCTCCCTAGCTCCCTAGCTTCCCTGTGCTGTGCTTGGCTCTTATTCGATTCTGTTATTTTAGTTTTGTTTTGCTTGAACTCAAGGCTTGGGCACTGTTACTTTGTTTTGCTTTGTTATTTTTTCCCCCTCTCAAGGCTAGTTGGTGCCACAGCTCTACTTCTGGCTTTTTTTTTTGAGGGGGGGGTTGGTTAATGGGAGATAAGAGCTTCATGGACTTTCTTACACTGGATGGCTTTGAACCTACATCCTCAGATCCTAGCCTCTTGAGTAGTTAGGAAGACAGGCGTGCACCACGAGCATGACTGGCTTATTATTTTTTTTCCTTTTCTTTTTCTACACCCAGGATGAGGGGTTCAAGGCCCGATCTTCTCAGATCTGATTCACAGATAATCAAATAAGGGCCTAGAAAAGGCCGGGGGTGCTTGACTCGGTGGAGACCCAACTATTCACCCGCACTCTTGGGCGTGGCCCCCGGCCGGGGTGTCTGCTCTTGGTTGTTTAAGGGAGAGAGCATTTCTCCTACCTGAGCAGGACTGGCCCTGGGAATGGGCTAGAGATAAGGGAAGATGTTAGATGGGGGGAGTTTGGGGCCAGTGACATGTCCCCCGTGGCTTGCGTTTGCAGTACAGTGACTGTAGGTTTCACCTGACCCGGGCCGCTCCATTTCTCCCCCAGCCTCCTGCACCCTCCTTCAGGAAGGGCCCCGGGGTGTGTGTGGCTGCAGGTGGACGCCGCTGGGGTGGGGTGCACACTGATGTGTGTTTTGTACGCATGTGGGTGTCTGTGAATGTGGGTGTTGGCATAGGAGGTACGTAAGGTGTTTGTGTGAATCTGGTGTGTGCGCGGTGGAGGGGAGGTGTGGAGGCAAGTAGAGGCCTGTGGGCAGGACGTGCCAGGGGAAGGTCCCACAGGGAGGGGCCGCGGAGGCTGCGTTTCCCCCCCCCCCCCACAGGCCGAGCCCACTCTTCCACACCTTCCTGGGATAAACCTTCCTCTTGGTCAATGCAGGGGACTCCATTTTCCACAGGTTTTGCAACCGCAGAGCAGGCTGGCATTGGGTCCCTCTTGGCCTAGCCGATCTCTCCCTCTCTCTCTCTGTTTGTACCTCACCTCCACCCTTGGGTAAGGAGGGATGAGTTAAAGATGACAACAGACAAAGATGCTTTCCAGAAGTTTCATGTTCACCCTTGACCGCCCCCCCCCCCCCCAGCTTCAAGTTTCATGGTGGGGGACATTGCTGGAGCAGGAACACGGGGCTCACCTGTAAGGACCTTAGCTGGGAAGTCAGAATGGACCACCAGGCAAGCTTCATCGCCACAATGAGGAGGCTGAGTGGGCCTCACTTAGACTGGACTGTGCTCCAGTCCTGGTTTTGCCTCCAACGAGCTGCTAGACAGCAGACGAATGCCTTTCATTCCCTCTTAGTCATACTTTCCCTCTATGTGAGCTGGAGGGGTTGGGCTCTGGTTGGTTTTCGAGTTACCCCATGGAATTCTAGGATTCTTGGGAAGGCCTTGGAGTCCTCGAGGTAAGGAGGGCTGGCAAAGAGGGGCCCAGAGGACAGAGACTCCAGGTTCCTACCTCTCTTATAAGCCAGGCACACATACTGATCTACTTTGGTCCCAAATACCATCAGAATCTAGGGTGCTACCATAGAAAGTTCTGAGTACCCAGGGAAGAGGCAGGTTTGGTGGGCAGCCCCCTAGGAAGGCCCCAAGAACTCTTAGGTTCACGTTCTGGTTTGAGAGTTTCTGTGGGGCTCAGGTAATCCTTGGATTTGAGGATTCGAAATGTAGGACAGGAGGCAGACACACAGCGCTCAGACACAGACAAGACTGGAGCGCCCTCCCAGGGATGCAGAAGCTCTGAGAGTCAGGGTGGAGAGGACGATGCCAGGCCCGGTGGAGCATTAGCCACGAGGTCTCCTTCTTCCCCATAGAGCAGAACACCGGCCCGGAGGAAGGAAGGGACTTGGCCAAGATGTTTGTTAGGAGAAGAAGCTCCTACTTCCTCCAGAGATGTGAGCTTTAGGAGAAAATGCTAGATCCACTAGAGTGACTGCATTCGAGGGAACTTGGGGGCAGCCAGTGTGTGTGTGTGTGTGTGTGTGTGTGTGTGTGTGTGTGTGTGTGCACGCGCGCTTGCACAGTGAGGAGAGGCAGGGAGGAGGGGGCTGAGAAGCCAGGAGATGAGCTGAAAGCAGTCTGCGCAGGCCCAGCTCTGCTGGCATGCCAGGCGCGGGGACACTGGGGCCAGCCAGGATAGTGGGATGAAGAGCAATCGTGTCAACGCTGGCATCTTGTGGAGGCATCCTCTGCAGACCCAAACATCGGCCCCCACACAGCTTTGTCCAGGAGCCCGGGCAGAACCTGCTCCGCTGGCCCACAGGGAGGGCTGGAGGGTGGAAGCCCAGCCCTGTCTGGGTTAGTTGCACAAAGCTGATGATGACAGAATGCTGTGGGTGTTGATTTCCCCGGGCCTGTGCTCTTCCTACAGACTCTGAGTAGACTGTGAGTAGAGGCTATGCTAGGAGAAAGGTAACTTGGCTTGGAGGCATGACAGTATCCTCTCCTTTGGTAAGACTCCAGGTCGCCATGCTTCCCCTCCTCCAGAATATCAGAGGTGCACACTGGTCCCCCTCTGCCTCTGTGTATTTCCTGAGCTAGGTTAGGTGACGAGTCAGAAAGGACCTGTGTCTTCCTGTGTCTGAAGGCCCTCATGACCTTACTCAGGTGGGCCACTAACTGCTCTGGGCAGTGCTGTCCTAGGTTGGCTCCAGCCTGGCCGCGGGGGGTGACAGCCTGATTGGTGCCTATCAGCTCTATCATCTGTCACAGATCACCTCTCCCACCACAACGCGTGGCTTTGACTGTCATCTGATTGGCTACTTGTTCCAGGAAGGCTGTTGGGCATGAGCAGCCATTGGTCCTTGAGTTTTCTGGCCACATTGGTCTGGGCAGGAAAGCTCTTTAGGTAGACAGTGGGGGGGGGGGGGAGGGGGCTGAGATTTGGGAAGAGGAGAAGGAAGGGCTGGGGTGCCCAGGAACAACTTCCTCCCCCCCCCCCTTAGGCTCTACAGGGAATACAGGGAGAATTCCCATTTGCTCTGGGACAGGGTCTGAGACTGGGCGTAGATGACCTGCTATTCTGGAAATAGCCAAATAAGAGAGGTTCACAGATCGGAAGCAGGACTAGGAGAGTGACTGGTAGGCAGGCGGGTGGTGGCAGGATCTCTCTGGAGCATGTCTGTGGGCTTGGCATCTGCACGGCTGTCCTGTGGGGGAGGGGATTGCACTTGATTAGTGCATAGCGACAGGTTCACCGATACCAGGAGACTTATACAAGATCCGGCACTTTCCTGGAGGACCAGACAGGTCTTCCTGTGCTGCTTGAGTCCAGGGTTCCCAAATGGCGGGCCTTAGGATGGAGTCACTTGATGATTTTGTTGAGATACAGATTTCAGAGCCTTTCCTAGGGGAGATTCTGGCTCAAGGGGTCCGAGCTTGGGGTCTATATTTTTAAGTCTCCCTCAGGGGTTCTAATGTGTGCCAGGGTGGGAATTAGAGATCGAGCCCCATTTTTCACAAGGAAACCGATGCCTAGGGAGGGGGAATGGCTTCCCCCTCGGTGCCAGGTCCCAGCGGGCCCCTCCCTCACCTCAAGGCTGGGAGGGAGCAGAGACTCTAATCAAGTAGACGCACTGATGCTGGGCTGCTTGACGTCTGAGTGGAAACAGGGAAATCTATCCAGCATTTCAGATTCTTATCCAGATAATTACCATGTGACTAGGAGTACAAATTTGGCAATTAACTGGCTCATTTGGCAAATGTCACAGCCCAAGGCCCATGTAATTAATCCAGGCCAGGGGATGATGCTGGCCAGCCGATCCCCCTTTCCCTGAGGGACCACCACGTCCATGTGTCCACGTGTCCATGTGTCCGGGTGAGTCCTCAGGCAGGT
The DNA here is from genome assembly GCF_019054845.1 of Dipodomys spectabilis. Classification (NCBI taxonomy): domain Eukaryota; kingdom Metazoa; phylum Chordata; class Mammalia; order Rodentia; family Heteromyidae; genus Dipodomys; species Dipodomys spectabilis. Next base: position 7,607,245 of record NW_024870753.1, on the reverse strand, counting down.
GTATCCTGGATGCCCAGTTGAGGCTGAGCCGACGGAGCTGTGCCATCCCTCGGCTCTGAGGGACCTGTGTTCACTGACTGCAGGAAGGTTTTCACGGCTGTGTGGCCCACGGAGGGCTGACAGAGAGGAGACGCACACACCAGACAGTGTGGGAGAAGGAACAAAGGGAGCATTTAGGGGCAGGCCTGGGCAGGGCAAAGGCAATCAGGAAGGAGGGGTGGAGAGGGGTGGGGTGGTGGAAGCTGAGGCCTGTCAGACACCAGGGGCTCCAACCACACTCCGTGGGAGGAGAGAGAGGAAGCTGGGGCCTAGGGGAGCAATAGAAGAGAGAGAATCTCCGGATTGTCCCTCTGAGCCTAGGTGGGCTTAGATTTGCAGGGGTGAAGGGGAAGGTCAATGTGCTACAGGAGAACCTGAGCCATTGCCCCCGAGCTGGCTCTAGCTCTCTCCAGCGGAGAGTCTTGCGGTTGCGAAGGGCCTTGATGCTTTCTTTCTCTTCATGAGGTCTCAGGAAGTCTCAGGATCTTTCTAGACCTGGGTCTTTGAAGCTGGAAAGCGGGCTAACACTCCTGGCCTTCCCAGGTGTGTTTATTGCTTGAAGCATTTGCTGGTAGACACTCTGTGACTTCCTTCCTCCTTTAGAATCTTCCCAGGTTCGACGATTTCCTGCACCAGAAAATCTAACCAGAACTAAGTGGGTTCAAGGCTCCTCCCTAAAGGCCTGAGCCCCAGCCCCCCTCCACGCCCGGACTCATCTTGGGGACGAGGGGCTGTGCTAGCTGTGTAGCACAGAGCCCAGGTGTCCTGCAAGTCTGATCCTGCCAGCTGTGGGTAGCAGGCCCCTCCCAGACCAGGTCCAACTTCTTTTGTGCCCCAGAGAAAAGGAGGGCCAGCTCTCGGCCTCCTGGACCCACTCTTCCACCCACTGCCGCAGACAGCCTGACTCCACGTTTGCCCTTGCGCGTGTCCAAACCGGCCGCCTCTCCTCCACTCCTCCCAGGCTGCTGGCTGACATCGCTCCAGACTCAAGCTGGCCGGCCACTCCCTTCCTTCACTCTCATACACAGGCCTGACTCTCTCGTGAGCCTAGATGCTTCATGGTCTAAGCACCCCTGGATTTGGACCCATATACTCAGTACCTTACCTTTCCCTCTTGACCCAGTGAATCTATGCTGCCCAGGTGTGGCCTTCTCTTACCTGCGGCTGACCACACACCTCCCGACAGGTGTCCCTTTGGATAATGCAGCCATTCCTAGCCCTTCATGCTTTGGCCTTCTCCTTCTCTAGTCAAAACCTTCTCCCACTGTCAGGGATTTAAGCCCACCCGCGGCCCCCTGTCTGCCTTGCCTAGACCGCTCAGGAGAGGGGTGAGGGAGAGCAAGGCTTCCTTCCCCAAAGCCACCAGGCTACTCTAGCCACGGTCGGCTCCATGGCCCTGGGGAGCCCAGCCACCCCTCTGCACCTCGGTGGGGTGCCTAGAGGTGTGTGGAGTGGTGATAGGCCCGGCTGCTCAGGACTCCTGGGCGATGGAGCCCATGGTTCTGGAGGTCTGTGCATCCTTCACCTCTGCCCGCTTCTTGTGGATGCCTCAAGGAGACAGCTAGAGGAAGGGGTGGGATTCTGCATTCAAAACCCAGCCATGGGGCAGGGACGGGGGTCTCTGAGCAAACCAAGACTTTGGCGGATGCATTGCCATTGCTGCCTGTTGGGTGAAGATGGGCGCTTGCCTCCTTCTAAGCTGGAAGGGCGGCGGAAGTTTCAGAGAGGAGCCCAGTGACACTAAAGCTGTGTCTTTGACTTGACTGAATGCAGTTGACTTTAGCTTTATGTCTCTCATTCTTTTTTTTTTAATTATTGTTATTATAAAGGTGCTATATGGAGGGGTTCCAGTTACCTACGTCAGGTAAAGAGTACATCTCTTCCCTCGCTCTCTCCTAGATTTTCCCTCCCATTGCCCATGCACAAGTTGTATAGTTCATTTCCAATGCAGTGTTCACTGCTGCATTTGTTCATCCTTTGTCCCTAATTCCTGTGCCTCCACTTACCCTCCCAAAGGGACATGCAAATGAACGAATAAGACAACAAGCAAAGAAAACAAAAACAGCAAAAAAGGGAAAAAAACTCCTTTGTTTTCATTTCCTGGAGTTCCTTTTGGTGAACATTATTTTGTGTGATCAGAGGTGCAGAGGCCTTCTGCCTTTCTGTTCCTCTCCTAAGAGCACCCCCTGTGGTCTCCCACTGTGTGTGAACGTCTAGGGACCTGTATATTTTATTACATCCCTGTATGTTTTAGATCTGGCTTCTCCCTGTGAGAGAAATATGCAATTCCTCTCCCTTTGCTTCAGTGACAGCAGCTTTTCAGAGAAGGGCCTCTCCCCTCACAGAATGCACGGTGTCTGTCACCCAATCTTCCAGTGCAATCTGGAAACAGCCCACCCCAGACCCCGGCAGCGTGCGTGGCCCCTGAGCCGGAGTGTTAGGCCCTTGCCCTCTAGTCTTCCTCCCCAGACACCCTGGGCGAGAGCCCTCATCTTGCTGAATCTGCGGGTGCAGTCTCCTTTCCCATAAACAGGTTTATAGAGGAGCCTGCCCGGACGGAGCCCATGCCAGCGGCAATCCTGGCCTCGGCTTTCAACACAAGCCCCACGTCATTCCACAGTAACGCTGCATGCTGTGGCTGCTATGGACACTCCCTGGGCTGGGCTGGGCTGGGCTGAGGTCTCCCCTCTCCCCCCATGGCCTCATGTCCATCAAAAAAAGCAAGAATCCCACCAACCAGCCTCCCGCTTGCTCAGGAGGAAGATCTAGTGCCTATGAAGATGTAGTCAGGAGCTTGGAGATCTATCTAACTGTTGTCAGAATGGAGGAGTGCTGAGCCTACCAACAGTTTGCTTCTCCAGTGGGCCCACAGCCTGGGGGCCTGGGGGTCTGGTGCTGGTCCCTGTCCTCCGTGCTTGACTTCTTCCTCTCCCCCTCCTGCAGACGGAGCTGTCACTGCAGAAGGAACAGCTGCAGCTCAAGATCATCGAGGTGGAGGATGAAGCGGAGAAGTGGCAGAAGGAGAAGGACCGTATCAAGGTGAGCCCTGGGCTCCTGCTGCGCCCTGCTGTGGCTCCTGGCAGGAGGCAGGCTGGGGATCCTGCTGACCATTCTCCCACCCCCTTTGGGGTTCCTACCTTCTCCCCTTCTCCATCCTCACCAGGCATCCTGGTGAGCTCTTTCCTGTCACCTACAGCTCACTTGATTCCATCACAGCTAAAGAGATGCCTGCTCTTCCTACCAGACTACCAAACCACCAGATACTTGCCATTTTGCCTCTGCTGTGCCAGTGTGGCTAGATGTCTGTCTGCTGTGGTTTGGGTAATTGCAAACCGTATGCCCTAGCCACATGAACACTAGCCAGTTCCCTTTCTGAGTGATGCGTGGTTGCGGCTGGGGTTTTGGTGAGCCTGGCTTGGCTCATGAGAAATTGTCGGGGCCCGCAGGGAGTCGCTCAGGGTGGAACGGTGGCTCCACAGTGGACAAGGAAGGGTGGGCTGTTCATCTATCCACAGGTGGCAGCCCTCGGCGATGCCCTTGAACGAGATTCACAGCCAGTTGGGCTGGCCAGGCCAGGGCACCGGAAATGCCCTCATTCTGTGTTAGGAACCCAGAGATGAGCTTCACTAGGGAGAGCTCCGTCCACTCCTTACTGAAACCCTTCTTTGTCCCTCCCCTGCTTCTGATCCTAGAGCTTCACCACCAATGAGAAGGCCATCTTGGAGCAGAACTTCCGAGACTTGGTGCGAGACTTAGAGAAGCAAAAGGAGGAAGTGAGAGCTGCCCTGGAGCAGCGGGAACAGGACGCCATGGACCAAGTGAAGGTGATCGTGGACGCTCTGGACGAGAGGGCCAAGGTGCTGCACGAAGACAAACAGACCCGAGAACAGCTGCACAGCATCAGCGACTCTGTGCTCTTTCTGCAGGTAATGGCACACCACCATTCAACCTCAATCCTTCCTTCCCATCCACTTTCCCAGACCCCCATCCATCCATGCATGCATCCATCCATCTGTCTGTCCATTCGTCCATCCATGCATCTATCCATGCATGCATGCATCCATCCATCCAATCATTTAATTTTTCCACCCACTCTACTCCCCTACTAAATATGGAGGCACACGAATACCACCTTGTACTAACTTCAATAGGGCCCAGTAGGGCCCCAGGCTCAAATCAGAGGGAGCTCTGTGACTGATTAGTATTGTCTGCTCTGGGGTGATGCCTGAGTTCCGCCTATTTATTATCTTTGATCTAGCCCATTTGTCTATTCACCTATCCATCTTTCTTTCCAAGAGAATATTTTGGGTCCTCCTGGGTGCCTCGTACTCTATTAGGTGCTGTGGTAAATAGAGTAGTCTGAGACATGGTTTCTGCCCCCAAGCAGCTGCAATCCAGCTGGGAAGATAAGACATGTACAATTAAAGAACAATACAGGAAAGTGTGTAATTAAATGATAAAGCATGTGGCTCAGGAGATAAATGCCTGTGGAAACGCGGAGAAGGGCGAGCGGGCAGGAACAAGCGAAGGGCAGCTTTGTGGAGACGGAGTTTCTGTAGGCTCTTCCAGGCCACTTGGAGGGAGGAGGAGAAAGAGGGATGGAAGGGAGTTGAAGGGCACAGAAGTGTAGACAGGATTGAGAGAGATGTGGAAAGGTGGAAATACCTAGAATGCTCAAGAAAGTCCTATATCTCTTTATAGTTTCACCCAGATTCTTCCTAGCCCCACTTCAGAGACTGGGAATCATGGAGTCATAGATCAGATATTAAGCATCCACTGGCTTTTAGTTGGACCTTTTACCCAGGAAGGAAAAGCAGGTCTAGAACCCAGTTCCCTTGGCTCACAGCCCTGTCTTCCAGATGAGCTAGGAGCGCCCCCTTGTAGACAAACACCTGGAAGAGACTCAGGAAGTGAACGGTTTCTTTTCTTCCTTGATAGGAGTTTGGTACACTGATGAGCAATTACTCTCTTCCCCCACCCCTGCCCACCTACCACGTCCTGCTGGAGGGGGAGGGCCTGGGGCAGTCCCTTGGCAACTTCAAGGATGACCTGCTCAATGTGTGCATGCGCCACGTGGAGAAGATGTGCAAGGCAGACTTGAGCCGGAACTTCATCGAGAGGAACCACATGGAGAACGGTAGGGGCCCTCTGTGTGCAGGCCACGAGCACTTCTCTCCCAGGCTGATTCCCTCCCCTCCCCCTTCTCAGTGGTTCTGGGGATTGATCCCAGTCCTCTCCTAAGTCAACTCCTCGTGCCTGGGACAGGCTGGCATGTGTAGCTGGCACGGCCCGTCGCCGTTCCCACAATCCTCTACTTGAGTGTACCATGGACTGGGATTTGGGGGTTGCAGTCCCATTGGACTTGAAGTTCAACAGCTGAGTGCCAGTCCTGCCTGTGTGGGCCAGTCTCCAGGAGAAATGACCTAGAATGCCACCTGTGGCCTGAGGGACGGCTTGTGTGTCACCCTAGCTGTGATGGGTGGTGTTGAGCCCAGAAGTTGGGCTGGGCTGGGGATGGTGAGATACAGTGTGTCTCTGACTCACCAGCTCTGCTGAAACCAGCCCCTCCTCTGAGCCAGGCTGTCCCTGCAGAGGTCAACTGAGTCATCTTCCAGAAAGCCCTGGAACCTGAGAAACTGCCCCGTTAAGTCCTTGCCCATCAAGTCTCTCTAGGGCCTGAAGCCCGAGCACTTTCCCCAAAGCTCCATCCGTGGCCCGGGCTCAGCAAAACGTCTTTAGAACACAGCCTGATTAAAGTCTATTGGCCACCAATGCCCCAAGGCAATGTCCCTCTCTGGTCTCCGGGTGGAGCACGTGACTCTCGAGGGGTCTGGGAGTGTAGAGAATGACCAGTCAGGGCCAGCTCTGTGAAATCAGAGTCCTCAGGAAATATGGGGGACATTCAATTGCCCCGAAGGACAGATAAGCACTTCAGCAAGACAATCATTTGGCTTTTGGTGGCACTCAGACCCTGACAACTCTTCCTAAGGACAGCATGATGGTTCTTATGAGGATGGCGAGCCGCCGAGACCGGGTGCTCCCTGGACGCCGGGCATTGTGCTGAGCTCTTGCCTTGCCTTGTTTTTCTCTGAGGGAGGCAGGGAGCATCTTACAGAAGAGAAGGCTGAGGCTCAGGGAGAGAGGCATCTTTTCAGAGGCTGCTGCCGTGCTGGGTGCATAGCAGGGGGAGGGAAGGGCTGCTTGTCATCCTCAGAGAGTCCCCCCTGAGGCCTAGCCAGATCTGGGACGATGGCGCTAACTGGGAGTGGGAGCCTTTTAGGAGCCATCCAGTCTCTGGGCTGGTCACAGCGCCGTTTCTAGGTCACAGCCTCCATCTACCTGTGGCCCTGCATCAGGTGCAGGGTGTGTGCAGGGCTGGGCACTGCCCTGACCTGTGTCAGGGACGCTAGGAAAGCCTCTTTTGCTAATGCAACGTCCTGTCTGTCCTTGCTGCCTGGTGGCTAGCAGTGGTGGCAGATGGTGGGCAGGGGTGGCCCATCAATCAGACCTTGGAGTGACCTTGTGCTGTTTGCTGACGGCCTGGTTTTCTGCATTGGGGGATCCTTGGCTCTCCCTAGGTGGGGCTGAGGGTGAGGTCGCAGTGGGTCAGCTTGTCCCCCCCAATCTCTGCTGACCTGGCCTCTGAACTTCCCAGGTGGTGACCATCGCTACATGAACAACTACACCAGCTACGGGAATGAGTGGAGTGCTCCAGACACCATGAAGAGATACTCCATGTACCTCACGCCCAAGGGTAAGGGTGAGCCCCAGGCCCACGCACTGACTCAGCCAGGTCCTTCCTCCCGGGTGGGGCGGCCGGCTCACCTCTACCATCCTGGGAGAGTCTGGGCATGTGCAAGGTGACCAACGGTGTCTCCTTTCACTGTCAGGGCGAGAGGTGTCCTGGTTTAGATGACGAATAATCCAGCATTCCTCTGCTCCTCTAGGACCTCTCTTCTCAGGCTTAGGAGCCCTCCCTGCCCTCCTCTAGCCCTCTGTCCTTCAGGAGGTCTCTGGGCCTCCCCTCTGCCAGTGCCGGGCTGTGTAGAGCATTAGCTTAGGTCCTGAAGAATCCTGATCCCTGGGCCACCACCTTCAGGGACCTCTACTCCTCCTCTGGGTTTTTGACCTGCTCCCCAGCTCCCCAGTCCCCCTTCCGAGTCCCAGCCTACTGGGGCCACATACCTCCTGGAAAGTGCTCTGCCCCTTGAGCCATGCCCCCAGTCCTCTCCTAAGTCAAGTCCTGCTGCCCAGGACAGGCTGGCACGTGGCTGGCACAGCCCATCGCTGTTCCCACAATCCTCTACTTGAGGGTGCCTGGACTCGGATTTGGGGATTGTGGCCCTGTCGGAACTGTTCAACCGCTGTGTGCTGCTCCTGCCTATACGGCCCAGTCTCCAAGCTGCCGGCTCTCCAGGGGCAGTGACCTAGAATGTCATCGGTGCCTCTGGGGAGGACTTTGTCATCATAGCTGGCACCATAGCTGGGGTCCAGGCCGGGCCTCCCTGCCCTTGTTCTGCTACCGTAAATTCTTGGGTGCCAGCAACAAACCACAAGTGTAAGGGGGAGCCAGGGGCCAGAGATGGGGGGAGCGTGGAGGGAGGGGCAGAGGGAAGGGAAGCGAAGGGAAGGGAAGGGAGGAGACCTGGGAAGGCTCAGGGCTAGGGACAGGGGCAGAGGCCCTCAGCTGTCACCCATGGGGCAGGATGCACCCACAGGGGGAAGGCCTGGGAATCTGGAGGGTGAGCTTCCGGTCCCCTCATCAGCCAGCCGCTCCTTGGTGGCATCTTGCCCTGGGCGTTGTCCCTTTGGATGAGTGAGACGGTGAACTATACTCATCAGCAAACCAGTACTCTTCTTCCAGAACCTTCTAGTCACGGAACCCCAGCTGGCCCCCTTCATCTCCCTTAACCCCCAAGAGGCTGGCAGTCACAGGTGGCTCCCGTAGGGATGGGGAGCCAGTGTGGCCCCACGGCAGGCTGCCGGGAGTCCAAGGGCCTGGGTGGCTTGGGGTGGTCCTTGCTCCCTTTAGCTCCAGTGCCCCTCCCTCAGAAGAGGGCCTCCGTGGCCACAGCCTCCAGTGACATTTGTAGGTGGAAGAAACTGGTTTCTCCCTGCCTGGCCACCCACTCCTCTTCCCTCCCAGAGTCGGGGAGAGGAGGGGCAGGGAGGGGCTGGGGAGAAGTGTCAAGAGCTGGGAGACTGGGCCACTGGAGGCCACCAGGTGCTGAGCCCAGGAGCTTGGGGTCCCTGGGATGAGGTGATGGCCGTGTCCCCACCTTGGGGGAGGGCAGAGGGTGAGGAGGTGGAGGGCAGTGTGGCAAATGGAGGAGCTGCAGACTCAGGGTTTACAGGGAGGACCTGTGGGTGGTGGGTCCCATTTGGGGATGGGGTCCGGGAAGTTTAGGTGAGCGGGGAAGAGCTGGTGGAGCGTCCTGACCCACGGGTGCTTTGCCTTGCACCCCCTTCTTCACGGGCCGTGTGGAGCCCAGTGGGGGAGGACAGGAGGCTCCGATGGCAGCCATGTTTCCCAGTCCACCTTGGCAGTGGGGACGTGTCCCTGGCTGACCCATTGGCCACCTGCAGATGACTCAGCCCTCACTCGGCCCAGGGCCCAATGCCTCGGTCCCCACCATCGCCACGGTCACTTCTTCCTAAGCATTCTCTTTCCAGTCCCAAGTCTCACTCACATGGGGGTTGGCTCAGGAGGAAATTGTTGGCTTGTCAGCCTTCTGGGGACCCCCAAAATGTCCTACGTAGAACAATTGTACATCTTCATTATCCAGGACTGTCCAGGTGAGGTGGTCTGGGAGCAGTGACTGATGGAGCACTTCCCCCCCACACCCCTCCCCATTTGGCTATAAGTTGCAAGAGCACTTTCTACTAGACCAGTACTACAGTGCAGTCCTCTTGTGGGTACTTGAGTGCTAAGCTCCTCCAAGCCAGAGGCCACGGGTCCCCGGGGCGCGCCAACCTTTGTACAATGATGGGCAATCTTGCTCTGCCCCATAGGTGGGGCCCGGTCATCCTACCAGCCGTCCTCTCCCGGCCGCCTCTCCAAGGAGACCAACCAGAAGAATTTCAACAACCTGTACGGCACCAAAGGTAGAAGGGCCTCAGGTGGGGAGCAGGAGGAGGAGTGGTGGGGGAGGCGGGGCTGGGCCATGGCTTGAGGGGGCACCAGACGCCCCAGGAGCAGACCTGGGTGAGGAGCTGGGCAGGGGGGATGCCTTTGAGCTCACGGTGTTGGCGTGTATGCAGAGGGCCGGGCCGCGTGCGTGATGTCTTTACTCAGCTTCATGGGGAATCCCTGTATCCAGTGGGCTAACTGTCCCTGAAGGTGGGTCTGGGAAAGTAGGGGGAATGGCTACTCTGGGGTTAGTTCTGGGGATCCCTCCCAGCAACTACCAGATTAAGGACCCACCAAAGACTCCGCTGGTTTGTGTGCCTCTCTGTTGGGAAGTTATACGGTGCTTCCTTGTGCCATAGCTTAGCTATGAAAGGAAAGGCAGGCAGGGGCAGGTTTGTCCCGCCTGGGACACGGCAGCGGAAGGAGTCTATGGCAGGGGAGGGAGGTTACGGAAGGGCCAGGCCTCTGTCCTCTCCTGTCTTGGGGCTCACTGAGATCCTCCTCGGGGTCCTCTGGGATGGAGCATGTTCTGGGGGCTCATGGCCAACCCCAGCCCTTCCTAGCCACTGACTCCCATCTTCTTGGGGACCTCTGGCTTCCTGGGCAGATCTTGAGTCGGGAGCTACCCAGGGCTCCAGGCTGCTGGGGCTGGAGAAAGGTGTCTCACTTCCCGGGTGGCGGCTCTGAGACTCTGGCTTCAACATCCTCCTGATGTCCTGCGTCCCTCCCACGCTCACCCCTCCACCAGCACCTCCAGACCACAGGGCCACCCTGCACGGGGTTGGGGGGGGAGGGGGAGGGGGTGTGTGGCTCACACTGCCTAGGGGAGGGGCTGTGGAAGGTGACTCACCCCATGATTGCTGAATGGGGGAGCAGGGGGTGTCCCAGGTGATTCTGGGTCCAAAGCCTGGGAGAGAAAGGGAGGTGGAATGCTGAGGGTCTGGAGGGAAGCAGGGCAGTGGGTGGGGGGGTGGGGGGCGCTCCCACGAGCCTGTGTGCCACGATAAGGATTTGGCTTTCTGTTCCGAGGCCGGTGAGCTGTGAGTGGTACAGGGACAGGGCTGCGCTTTGTAACCTTGTTTGGTTGGTTTGGTCAGCACTGGGGTTTGAACTCATCCAGGGCTGTGTGTTGGCCTGGCTTGCGTCTTCTCATTTGAGTCACACACCTCCCGCCTGGCTTTTTTGCTGGTTATTTTGGAGATGGAGTCTTAGGGACCTTTCTGCCCGGACTGGCTTCACATTACGATCCTCTGGATCTCAGCCTCCTGCATCGATGAGGACAGGCGTGAGCTCCCGGCTTGCATTTCACACCTCCGATAGCAGCAAAGACGAAGGAGAAGCAAGGTTCTTGGCTAGAGAGGTAGCAGGAGGACGGAGAGAGCTCCAGGATGGGCCCCATGTGGGTCCTGGGGGCCTGCCTGGCCTCTCCTCTTCCAGCGCCCCCTGGGGGTTCTGATGCCTCCCCTCACCCCTTTTCTTTTGCCTTGCCAGGTAACTACACCTCCCGAGTCTGGGAGTACTCATCTAGCATCCAGACCTCCGATGACCACCCCACTGTTCAAGGCAGCTCCTCCTTCTCCCTGAAAGGTGAGCTCTCCCCCTGCCGCCCAGCTTTGGTCTCTGTGCCGTCCTTCCAGGAGATGAGAGCCTGGGCTGGCCTAGGGCAGGGGTGGGGGCTGGGCCCTGACCTTTCTCAGGGCCCCTGGGACCACCTACGGGTCCCTTCAATGTGCTCTGCAAACAGGCTCAGAAGCAGGACAGGGTACCCCCCTTCCCAAGCCCCAGCCACTGCAGGCCCAGCCTTTTACATCTTCTGCTGGATTTAACTTTGCCCTCCTGGCAACTTCCTGCACTGGTGGACTGGAGCGCAGGCCACTAGCACCTCTCAGAGCCTCATTGTGGAGGCCGCTTTGGGCTTGAACTCAGGCAACCTGGAAGGCCTCCTTTTCCTACACCTGGCCCCCTCCTGACCTGCGGGAGCGCCCAGAACTCTTGAAACAAGGCCAAGTGGTCAGTGCCTGCTGCCCCCCCCCGGGGTTGAGGTCACTCTGAGGGGACAGGGGCTCCTGGCCCTCACATCTCTCCCAATAGATTCAGCTTGGGTGAACCGGGGTAGCAGGACCCTGTCTTCCCCTGGCCTCAAAATATCTGGTCTGAAAGGAGAGGTGGGATGCTGGGTGCCTAGGGAGGAGGAGGAGGAGGAGGAGGAGGAAGAAGAGGAGGAGGAGGGGAGAGGCTGTGTGGGGGGCAGATGGACCCCAGTACTGGTCTTTCTGGGTCATCCTGCCCCTCTACCAGGCATGGGACTCCTGCATGGCTGGCCAGGGAAGGAGAAGGGACTAGAAGTAGGGGGTTTGGGTCTGCAGAACACTGGGGAAAGCTTTGCCCCCAAGTCAAGAGTGGGAAGCTCCAGGGCATGTCTTGGCCTATCTGGCTTCTAGAAGATTCCTCCTCTGGCCCCTAGGCAACTCCTTAGTGGCCTGCCTAGACCAGTCAGTCCATGGCCTTGGGGCTCCGCTCAAACACTGTGCTTAAGGAAGCGCCCCGAATGCTGGAGCTGCAGATGGCTTTGGCCGCAACCATCCTGTGTGCAGGGAGGACCCCCGAGCCCACCTGCACCCCTCCGGTGGTCCCACAGGCGGAGAGCACGCTGGGACTTCCCGGACAGCTCCGGAGGCTGAGCAGGGCTCAGAGCACGGAAGCCAGGGCACAGCCCCCCCCCCCCCCCCCGCCCCTAGGTGTGCAGGCCTCAGCCTCAGGCGCATGTGGCTAATGCCTCTCTCTCTCCCAGCAGGCACTGGGCAAACCCCCTATCAGTTCACCACCTTGGGACAGGCCACTGCTGAGTTTTCCAAGCCACTGGACCGCAGTGGGCTGTTTAAAAATAATCCCGGTACCTCCCGTTTCCCGCTCCTCCCCGCTCCTCTCCCACAGCAGGGCAGACATCCCGTGGGGGCCTCTCTGCCACTTCTAGGGTGCCCTGGTCCCTCCTCCCCAGAGCCATCCTCCTCCGCCGCCACCCCAACTCACTCTGTCTGGACTTCCGCCTGCTGCCCAAGGCCGGTCTTCTCGACCATTCCATCCCCATCTTCACCTATCATGGCTGGCATGGGATTTTCTTTCTGGGAAACCAGAGGCAAGGACTCTCCATCTCAAGCCAGGGCTGGAGGAACTCCTCCCAGGCTGCCCTGCACCCTTGGGTGCAGGGGAGAGCCCTGGGGTCCCGGCTCTGTCTTCCCACCGCTGCCTGGCCCGGTGCTGCGGTGGCCTGCGCCCACAGCAGCCTTGCGTAGAGCAGGGAAGGGCAGAGTGTCTCAGATAGGCCACAGCCTTGCTGGTCAGGGAACCAGCCAAGGACGGGCCCTGGCGAGTTCTCAGGCTTCTCAGCCTCTAGGTCACGGCTGATCGTTTCCCAGTCTGTGCCTGAGTGAGGGTAGATGGCTGGCATGGTGTGGTTTTTGCGGCTCTGTGGACAGATCCTTGTGTGCCGAGGGAGGGCTGGGGCCGTGGTGTGTCCCAAGCCCAGAGTGTGCTTCCTGTTCAGGGCTCGGGGCTCTGGGCTCCGGCCTGGCCGTCTCAACCCTGGGCAGCAGCCACACTGGCAAATCACTGTTCCTCTCCACCCCCATTTCTCTAATGAGACAGGGGAACACATGGTGGGGGGCACGTGAATGTGAGTGTGTGTGTGTGTGTGTGTGTGTGTGTGTGTGTGCATGTGCTGGTACAGGGGCTTGAACTCAGGGTCAGGGCACTGTCCCTTAGCTTTGTCTCTTAAGGCTGGCACTCGACCACTCGAGTCACACCTCCATTTCTGGCTTTTTAGTGATTAATCTGAGATAAGAGCTTCATGGATTTTGCTGCCTGGCTTGGTTTTGAACCTTGATCCTCAGATCTTAGCTTCCTGAGTAGCTGGGATGACAGGCGTGAGCCCGTGGTGCCTGGCAAGAGTATGAGTTTTGGAGTCTGATGAAGCCTGGCTTCAGATTCTGCTGTGCAGCTGAGGCGAACTGCTGAGCTCACAGAGGCCAAGAGAGGCAGGGCATGGCCAGGCCCTGGCATGGTGCTGGGTACAAAGCTGGGCTCAGAAATGAGAAACAGAGAGCTGGGAAGGTGGCTCAGTGGTAGAGTGCTTGCCTTCCATGCATGAAGCTCTGGGTTCCATTCCTCAGCACCACATACACAGAAAAGGCCAGAAGTGGAGCTATGGCTCAAGTGGTAAAGTGTTAGTCTTGAGCAAAAAGCTCAGGGCCAGTGCCCAGGCCTAGAGTTCAAGCCCCAGGACTGGCAAAAAGAAAAAAAAAAAAAAAAGAGAGAAAGAAATGAGAAGCAGAGTCAGGAGCAGCTCCTGCTGGGGAGGAATCCTGTCAGGAAATGCTTAGAAGTCACTCTTTGGGGCTCTGGGAAAGAGGGGAGCCCACAGGGGACCCCACATGGTGAGTGTGTGGCTGTCTCCCCATCCCAGCTGTCCAGTGCTGACCTGGCCCGGTCCATCTGGCCGGTCCCTCCTCCTGTCTGCCTCGCTGCTTCCTCCCTTTGGTTTCCAGTCGCCAGTTGCGGCCCGGCTGCTTGCATGCCTCTTCAGCTGGCTGCACTCGGTACTGGGCTAGATGATGCTTGGGGGTGTCTATGGGGTAGGCAGCTGTGCTGGGAGCCCCCCAGGGGGGTCCCTGACCACCAGCCCTTGGCTCCTTCTGACCAGCCTTTGTCTCCCCAGGCTACCCCTCCCTCATGCGGAGCCAGGTCCCCAAGGCCCAGCCCCAGACTTGGAAACCTGGCAAGCAGACCCTGCTGGTGAGTAGGCCGCCCCCAGGAGGGCTGCGGGGACAGGGTCCCCAGAGGCCAGAGCACCCTGCTTCCCTCGTCCGGAAGATTCTGACTCCTTTGGGCCACGTGGTGGGGAGGGAAGGGATGAGCGGCGGCTGGAATGTCTGCATGCAGCGAAGGCAGGGAACCGGGGTCGGTACACACTGGGCCTCAGTGTTCTAACCTGAGTAAGCACTGTGTAAGCCCTGTGCAAGTGGCTATCGAGCGCCTGTGGCTGGTGGTGCTTGGTCCTGAACTCCTCTGGGATTATGAACTTCTCAGTCCAGGAGATGGGCGTCCTGGAGATGGATTCCCCCACCCCCAGCCCCTCCTCCAGGAGCAGCTTTCTGGTTCTGGGAGCAAAGATACTTTAGGCCACAGGATGGGGGCAGGGAGGCTGGAGCATTAGAAATCCGTATCAAATGAAGTACCACGAGGCCCAGGCCACCTGCTGGCTGTGGCACCCTGAATGAGCCACAGACCCTCTTTGGGACTCGGCGTCTTCGTTTTTCATGATGTATTGAGCCAGGTGTGGATGGCTCATGTCTATAATCCTAGCCACTCAGGAGGCTGAGATCTAGAGGATCTCAGTTTGAGGCCAGTCTGGGCAGAAAAGTTCACTAGACTCCAAAATAACCAGCAAAAAACTAGGCTGGAGATGTGGCTCAAGTGGTAGAGCACCATCCGAGTAAGTGCAAGGCCTTGAGTTCAAATCCCTCTACCACCAAAAAGAAATATGAGTGCTTAGACAAAGTGATCCCCATGATCCTTTAGATCTGACGTGTCCAACCTCTGCCCAGGACCACAGTAACCAGGACTGTCACCTGCAGTGTCTCCAACACCCGCAATGCTTCTCTCCGGAGGTCTAGGCCACAGCCGGGGACCTGCCAGGTGTAGCAGAGGCCTGAGTCCTTGCCTCCCACAGTCTTTGCATTTGGAGGTCAGAGTATGAGGTCATTGGCTCCGGACCACAAAGAGGCTGGGGCTGGCTTAATTGGAAACAATCTTTAATCTGAGGGCAAGCAGAGCTAACTAACCGTGTGTAATTTGGAGCCTGGCCCAGGGGTATTGTATCAGCAGGTCTGCAGGAGGCAGCTATGGGAGGGAAATGGGGGTTTCTGCTGAGGACTCAGCCCTTCTCGTGCCTGCCATGTGTCCCTCCCCCCTAGACCTGGGACCTACAGAGCAGGCTCCCACCCCCCGCCCCAGACCCTGGCAGGGCAGACGCAGGTGCCGTGTATTTGTCCTCTGCTTTAGTTTGCCCACCTGTAAAATGAATTGGATGGCTTAGATGATTGCAGGGCTCTTAGAACTTTATTTGTTTTGAGGTACTAAGGTTGGAACTCAGGCCTCTTCAGGCACACCTCCAGCCGGGCTTTTTTTTTTCTTTCTTTTCTTTTTCTGTCGGTCATGGGGCTTGAACTCTGGGCCTGGGCGCTGTCCCTCAGCTCTTCAGCTCAAGGCGAGCACTCTACCACTTGAACCACAGCGTCACTTCTGGTTTCTTGTGGTTTATTGGAAATAAGAGTCTCACAGACTTTCCTGCCTGGGCTGGCTTTGAACCGCGATCCTCAGATCTCAGCCTCCTGAGTAGCTAGGATTACAGGCGTGAGCCACTGGCGCTGGCTTGTTGGTTATTTCTGAGATGCAGCCTGGCTGTTTTTGAAGGAGATTCTCCAGATCTCAGCCTCCTGAGTAGCTAGGATTCTGAGTGTGAGCCTCTGACACCTGGCTCCTTTATGACTTTTGACCTTGAGCCTGGGAGGACAGGAGGGTGATGGACAGGCCGCCTGGAGGCCGCTGCCGTCTGATCTCTCTCACCCACCATTCCAGGCCTGTCCCAAGACAGCGCTCCCTTCTCCCTGTGCATCCCGCCTTCCTGACAGAAAGGCTCTGTCTGGCCTTTTCCAGCTCCGCTCTTGGGTTTGAGGGTTGGGGACCTCGGTGTCTCTCTCTGCCAGGGTCTCCATTTCTTCCTTTGTTAACCGGTTTAGCCCAGGTCTAGGCTGAGCAGGTCACAGGCAGGAGTCCTGCGGTGAAGCAGCTACGGGCACGTGGCTGCCCAGGTGATACGAACCATGGGCAGGCAGGGCTGGGCAGGGCTCTGACCACTCTGGGATGTGTGTGTGGGGGACATAGCGTCTCCTCCTTGGGGATCAAGGCTTCCAGGGCTCAGTCTCCCACTCACATCACCAACCGGGCCGCCGGCTAGGACCTTCTTGGGGCCGATGGTGTTTGTAGGGGCCAAGTAGCAGCTTTGTTTTGCTCTTCTATTTTTTTTTTAATTAATAAGTTTTTTTTATTGTGAAGATACTGTACAGAGGGGTTACAGTTACATGAGCAAGGCGATGAGTGCATTTCTTATCAAGCGTTGTAGCCTCCTCCTTTGTTTCCCCTTCCCATCCCTGCCCTCCCGTCTCCCCCCCTCCCCCTCCTTTGTCTCCCCTTCCCCTCCCTGCCCTCCCGTCTCCCCCCCTCCCCCTCCTTTGTTTCCCCTTCCCCTCCCTGCCCTCCCTGCCCTCCCGTCTCCCCCCCTCCCCCTCCTTTGTTTCCCCTTCCCCTCCCTGCCCTCCCGTCTCCCCCCTCCCCGCCTTGCTCTTCTATTTCATCCTAGGGTTTGGGGGGCATCTCAGGGCCCAGATGTGGTGACTGGGAGGAAAGGGGGCCCCTGAGCTCCTGGAAGCACCCAGTGCGGTGCACGGGGAGCCCTGGTCTGTCCCGAGAGGCAGCTGGTCCCAGCGCCATCCACGGGGCAGGATGGGAGGAGCTATGGGATCCTGGGCCCCTGGGGGGGCCACACCGCACCCCTCTGTCTGGGTGAAGCCAAAGCAGCGAAGCACCTGAGATGCATAAAATGATGCCAAGACGGAGGTGGGAGGCCGGACGGAGGTTGCCTGGCCTTAGTTTGCCCGATGATAACAAGGATACAGTAACAGCAACTCATTTCATGGATGGTGGTGAAATGAAGCGAGTCTGTCTGTGCGCAGCACGGGGCACGGGGCTGTAGAGCTCAGGAGAGCAGACTGCTGTGGAAAGGTGGCGGCGGCGGGAGGCAGAGGCTCGGGCCCATGAAGCCCAGGCCGGAATGAACCCACACTGGAGACCATCAGGGCTCCACGTCTGTCAGGGCGGATGGCTAGAGCCTTCCAGCCTGGGAGTGTGGGTCTGGCCAGGCCGGCTTGCTGGCTCTCTAACCAGTCCTGTTTTCTCCACAGTCTCACTACCGGCCGTTCTACGTCAACAAGGGCAGCGGGACCGGGTCCAACGAGGCCCCGTGAACCGGGCAGGAGAGACGCAGCTCTTCACCCCTGCCCTCCCTGCCGCTTCTGCTTTCTAAGCTACTGTCTTCTTGATGGGGAGCAGGCCCCATCCAGCTCTGCCCTGCCCTCCTGCAGCCTCTGCCAGCCCTCTCAGGGCCTCTTTCTGCTGCCCTGCCAGCGGCTCTGTCCACGGCCTTTCCCTGCTTGGTGACTTAGAGTGATCGCTGCGACTCTTGTGCTCAGAGGCTCCTCTACCGCAGGGGTGAGAGGCAGGCGGCCTCTCCCCCTCGGGGGCTGGGTCACCGGCTCACATGGTCCCAGCCTGCCTCTCTGCCAGTGCCCCGTGTCTGGAGAGGTCAGTAGATGTCTGGCTAAGGCCAGCTTCCTAGCACCCCAATCCTACAGGGTCCCCCCTTTTCCCCAGCAGTCTGGTGCTGTCAGGAGGAGGCAGCCAGCCTAGCAGAAGCAGCAGCCCTGGGCCTCCCCAGATGGAAGCCCCCTCGGTGACTTGGCCCCATGCTGCCCTGGCCCTGGGCTCCCCCATCCACTTGGGGGTGCTCTCCTGTCTGGCAGGACCATCTCAGCCCGGGGATTTCTCTCTCCCACCTGCCAGGAGTAAGCCGCAACCCACCGTGTGAAACAACCCACCCGTACTTGCGGCCACTAGCCTGGCGGTCCTGAGGGAGACCCCAGTTACTTGTAGAATTTCCTAGGTTCTTGCTGATGGGGGAGAGCAAGTAGGCAGGGGTGGGGGTATCACATGCTGCCTGGGCAGGGAGTCTGCCTCCGCCCTCTGCCCACCCTCCAGGTCACATACCACAGCACCCTGGGCCTGGAGACCCAACCAGAGGCAGCATGGTGGGGTGAGGCTGGCGGGGCTGAGCAGGGGGGCAGCAAACAGGGCTGGGGACAGGAGCTTTTAGCACGGGCTTCCCCTCCTGAATAAACCTCTCACCCCTCACTCCTCTGGCCCTGTGTGGTGTGTTCCTGAGGTCCTGGGGGCCGGCAGCCACATGGACAACTCTTTCCCTCAGCGCAGTGTCCAGTCATCTTGCATCTTTCATTGTACCTGGAGTCTCCCTCCACGCTCTCCCCGTGCCAGGCCGAGTCTCTGAGGCTAAGAAGACTAGAACTTTCAGAGTAAGGCCTTGGTTGACGCTGAACACAAAGGGTGGGGAATAGGTTGAATATTCTGAGGGCCTCCGTGAGTGAGTAGATCCCATGACCAACCTGCCCAGAGCCTGCTAAGGGTGCTGGGTATCTGTGCTCTAAAGCCAATGGTGCCTCCCCCTGGCTGCACTGGAGCTGACCAGCATCTTCAGGCCTGACAAGTCTTCTACGAGCATGCACGTGTGTGTGTGTGTGTGTGTGCGTGCGTGCGTGCATGCGTGCGCGCGCACAGGTATCTTCTCATCCAGAAGAAAGGCAGGCTGGGGCCTCCAGAAGCTTTGGGGGCTCTGCTGGACCCCTGACACAAGGGGGAAAACTCCATTTTGTTGTCCTAAAACAGTGCACATGGGCAGGCCACGGAGGCCAGGAGGCAGTGATGAGAGAAAAGGCAAAGGAGGGACCAAAGGGGGAGCTGGAGGATGTCCAGGGAGGGGGAGCTGGAGCGCCCCTGGCCTGGGATAGGGGCCTCTGGATGAGGGCAGTACCTTGCCTCTGCCAGGCTGCCACAGTTGGGATCCTGCTATACCTCTCGCCAGCTGTGTAGACCTTGGGCGAGCTTCCCAGACTGCCTGAGCATCCACTGGATGAAACTCAAAAGGATTACTGTGAGCAACAAAAACAAATACTTGCCATGCAGGTATTTGTGTGGCGCAAAGACCTACATACACAGCAGTGAGTCATTGAGAGATTGTATCACGATTATCATTGAAATAACAACAACAAAGCAACAGCAGTAATAATGACGGCATCTCGACCTGGGGTGAAGCTTGATTGTCCTGGGCTTTCCAACCTTCTGCACCTGGTGAAGGCCGGGAGGAGCTACAAGGGGCCAGGTGAATTTCTCATCTGACGCAGCTGGGAATCAGAGCCCTGGCAGATGCACTTCTAAGGTACACCAGAAGGGGTCAGCAGTTCACTGTGGTTAATGAGCACTAAGCCTCCCTCCCCAGCCTTTCCACTACTGTGAGCCCCATTTTCTCCTTCCACATCAGCTAAGCAGGCCTCTCCACCCTAGATTGCAGAATGCATAATCCTAGTACAGCACACATACCCCGGTCTAAACAGGAGCAAGGGGCTTCCCACTCCATCCACCAGTCCCCAAGGAGCTGGGCTGGAGACCAGAGACTGGACAGGGGAAGGGTCCCCTCCCTGTGAGTGGTCCTCTGGGGGACTGGGGAAGATCCAGAAGGGCTCATGGAGTTTCCAAAGCCCCACCCTCAATCCCTGTTTCCCCATCAAACCCTCAGATCATCCCAGAGTGACCCAGGCAGTTTTTATCTTCCGGAGTATTGACTATTACGTTTGAAAATGAGCTGTTGTTCAGCTACGTAAACGAGAGAGATAAACGCTAATTGCTGAGAGAGTGTGCCAACTTCCATTTCTGAGTTCATCACTTTGCCAGGGCCAGGGCTAAGAAGGGGCAAAGGGAGAGAAGAGGACAGAGGTGGTGGGGGTGGGAATCAGATTCTCTTCAAGAGGTTGTGGCCCGGGGTGGTTGAGTCAGGAGCCTCTTTGCAGGGGATGCAAATGGTTCCTGGGTCCCCAGGGCTCCAGTGTGTCAAGTTGGGGAGAGAGGGAGGCCTTTGGCTGAGCTCACAGTGATTAAGAAGTATTTTTCCAAGCTGGGTGCGGGTGGGCTCACGCCTGTGACCTTAGGGGGCTGAGATCTGAGGATCTCAGCCTGGGCAGGGAAGTTCGTGAAGACTCTTACCTCCAATTAGCTGTCAAAAAGTTGGAAGTGGAGCTGTGGCTTAAGTGGTAGAGTGCTAGCCTTGAGTATGAAAGCTCAGGGACAGTGCTCAGATTCTGAGTTCAAGCCCCAGGGCTGGCAAAAAAGAAAAAAAAAGTTTTCAGTGGACGGTTTAGCTTGTTCCCTTGCTGGCCTGTGATTGGCCTTTGTCCACTCCTCTGCCTTACTCTGTCTAAGGTGGAGCCAGTCACTGTGTCAAGAGCAGATGGATGGGTTGCAAACCTCACTGATGATTGACTGTGCAGGCAGTAGAAGGCAGAGCCCTGTGGAGCCCATACTCCAGACTCTGATGGCTTGGGTGGGTGGTGGATCTTTGCTGGTTTAGGGGTGTAGCCTGGACCAGATGTCCCCAGACCCAATTTGGATCCATTGCACAGGCCCAGATGAGACAAAAGAACTTGGGGCTGTGGGGAGGAGCAGGAAAGAGGGGCTCCTGGGAGGAGATGTTCGGTCAGTCACAAACGTAGTCGGTCCTGCCCACTCTCTCTGGCCAAGGTTCCGAATCTTCGGATTCAACCAAAGGCAGACTGAAGATAAAAAAATAAAAAATAAAAAAAGAGAAATGCATCTAGACAGAACATGTAGACTTTTCTTCTTGTCATTATTCCCCAAACAATACAATGTAACGATGATTTACATAGCATTTACCTTGTATTAGATGCAAGTAATTGGAGAGATGATGTAAACCATACAGGGGGATGTGCTTAGATTATATGCAAATTGATCGCGTTCTATATAAGCGACTGGAGCATGGGCGAGTTTTGGTATTCTTGTCCAGGACAGGAGGGGGTGTGGCCTTCTTCTTGAATCCCTGTAGAGGCCAACACACCTAGGCCACAGCCAAATCCATCTAGTGGCAGGGAGGGGGCGCACAGCAAGGCGGGAAGGGAGGAAGGGCTGAGGTAGGCATGCTAAGCTGAGCGCATGACCCAGGGCTGGGTGAACTCGGCGGGGACCAGACGGCCTGACTTGGGCTGAGTTCCACACTTTGGCTGGCAGAGACCAGCCCTGCAGGGGACTGGATGCAGGGTTCGATCCCAGCTGTGTTAAGATCTGGGCTTGGGCTGTTTGTGGGGAAGGGCGATGGACAAATCTACCTCACGAGGAAGACTTGGTGGGCATGGAGATCAGGGCGAGGATGGAGGTCCCCACACCGTGGAGGTCAGTGCTGTGCAGGTGGACAGCCGCAGTGGACAGGATGCAGAGCAGGAAGGGGTTGGGGGCAGGCGGGGGGGGGGGGGCTGGGAGATGGGTGGAGCCAACTTGGACTGGGTGGAGAAGCAGAGGCAGGATGTCACCCATCTGCTGTAGCCTGCGCCTGAGCAGCAGACCACAGGCTGCCCTGGAGCTGCAGCCTCACGAACAGGGAACAGCGGAATCAATAGAACAGGAACGTTTTCCTCCTGATCCTCCATTTCCTCGTCTGACAAATGGGGCAATAATGTGACCAATGAGGTTTCTGTAGGGATGAAATGAAGTACACAGAGAGCCACAGAGGGCGGACATAGACACAGTATCATTGCTCACAGAACAAGACGAGGGCTGGCCTTTCCCTCCCCCGGCCTTCTTCCCCTCCCGTTCCTCCCACCCTCCAGTCCTCTTCTTTCTTTCCTTTTCTGTTGCCTGCTTTCTCAATAGTGGGTGGACACCAACCATGTCCGGCAGGGGAAAGCTTGCACATCTCCCGGAGCTCAGAGCCCGGGCTCTCCCTTTCCCGACGGGCATGCCGCCACAGGTCCCCTGGGCTGCGTCTGGCAGGCGATCCAAGCTTCTCCTTCTTCGCAGGGCCGGCCGCTACATGCATGGGTGGCCGGGGTAATTAATTTACACATTTCATCCCTCTTAGACTAACAAGCTGCTCTCTCTGCCTGTGCTGAGCCTGAGTCCTCCTGCTGGGCCTGCCCAAGATGTCCTCTGGACCCCAGATGACAGTACTTCAGGAAGGCTCCTGTTCCTTGCGGGCCTGTGCCAGCCCAGGGCTGCGGGGCCCTGAGCCCCCCCTCCTGACACTGGGTGTTGGTTGCCCCCCCAGCCTGCTGGTCCAGGAATACTAGAGGTCATCTTAGATGCCAATCAACACGACAGTCAGCCCTGCGTGTGCATCCATGGACCTAACCGATGGTAGATTGAACTGATGGGAAGAAAACCTTACATCTGTACTGAACATTGGTAGACTTTTGTTTTTTCTTGTCATGATCCCCTACACTGTCCAGCATAAGAAGAGTTTCTATAGCGTTTACATCGCGGTAGGTGCTATGAGTCCTCCAGACTGGAAGGGGGCTGCGCAGTAGGTGGAAGGCAATTACAGCCAAGAGACACGCACATCCACCGACCCACTGGTATCATGGCACCCCAGAGCCTGTGCCCCTCAGATCCTCAGGGCCCACTCTGCAGTCATCCGAATGGAAAGCATTCTGGGTAGGGAGCGGGGTGCTGCTCGCAGCTCCCTGCTCTTCCCTGAGCAGGGCCTGGCTCCTGAGATGACCAGGGGAGGACCGTGGCCTCCTTTGGCGGTGCTCCCTGCGGGCTCCACGGAGTGCTGCAAAGGGGCATAGTCAAGCCTGAGTCCCACGCGTCACTTCCTGCTTTTTTTTCAAAAAAGGAGGACCTGCACTCCGGGATCCAGACTCCTGGACGGGAACATGGCTGCCCGGGGTGGGACGCTGGAGCTAGCTGCGAGGCCGATCCGGGGGTCCTTGCCCTGAAGACCCTTCTGCACTCTCTGACGCTGCTCACAGCCAGCACATATTCCAAGATGCTTTGACTGGTGCGAAGAGAAATATAAAGTTAACAAGAACCCCGATTTGTGCTTACAAGGCAGGGGCTTTGCCGCTTGAAACCCTGCCTCCAGCCCTGCTTTGTGCTTTCATTCTTGTTTGTATAGGATCTCACCTTTTGCCTAAGCCTACATACATTTCCCGCATAGGTAGGCATATGTCATTGAACCCCGCCTTTTACTCCTTGAGATGGAATCTTAGGAACTGCTCCGGGAATGGTGAGAATGGCTATTCCAGCCCTGTGACCCCCCCCCCCCCCCCCCCCGCACACACACACACTGTGTTAGTACTAGGGTTTGAACTCAGGGCCCGTGCACTCTCCCTGAGCTTTTTTTTTTTTTTTGCTCAAGGCTAGCACACTACCACTTGAGCCACAGCTCCATTCCTGGGCTTTTTGATGGTTAACTGGAGATAAGAGTCCTATGGACTTTCCTGCCTAGCTGCCTAGGCTGGCTTTGAACCAAGACCCTCAGATCTCAGCCTCTTGAGTAGTTAGGATTACCGGTGCCCGGCTCACCATGCTCTCTCTCCAGATGTTGGCGGGCCCTTCGGGACCGGTTCTCTGCAACAGCTGCTGGGTCACGAAGTCTCTCCTTCGCCGAGGACAGCCGGCCAGCTTCTCCTGCTGCTTCCCCTACTTACGGATTCCACTTGTACGCTCCCATTCCAAATCCTGCAGGATTTAATATCCACCCTGTAATCTACTGGCACCAATAGGCATTATCTAACTAAACCTTAAATTGAAAATGCTGGGCTTCCATTTTCCATGCGCTGTGCATGGGAGAAGTCGGGGCTCTCTTGGTCCAATGTAATTTACTCTTGCACTAATTAAAGCTCGTTATTCGCTGTCCTGTGGGCTCAGCTGGCCGCCAGTGCAGGGAGGTTGAGGCAGACCATTCCAGGCTGGGGGTGTGCTCCCCATCTATCTGAACACCTTGCACTAAGTCCACCACACTTCCTGAGGGCTGATGGCTCACTCACGGCAGTGGTCATTCATTTGTCTATTCATTCCCTCATCTGGCTTCACAGCCTGGGGCTGGAGTCTCAGGCTGCTGGCCAGGTGAACCTCAAGGCCACACACGTCACTGGGAAGCCGTGTCACTCACGGAGCCAACCAAGCGTGAGATTTGCCGGGTGGCTGCGGCGAGAGAGGGAGAGAGGGAGACTCTCCGGGGCTCAGCCTGCCCGCCCGCCTCACCTGGGGCGCGTGATGGGCAGCTGCCAGGACCATGAAGCTATTTCCCCAGGGGTCAGCCCGCCGCTGACCTCCATGCCTGGCCTCCTAGGGGGGGAAGGGGGAGGCTGAGGGGGCCTGACAGCACACCAGAATCAGCTGGGGCTTGAGCAGGAGACACCACCAGCCCTCTCCTGGACTGCAGGTGGTCTTTAGCAGCCAGACCTGGACAATGGGATGGGAGGGTGGGGGGTGAGGGGGCTGGGCACGTTTTGCTCAATGACAGAGTTTTGTGGTCACTAGAAGAACCCGGAAGGAGGGCGGACAGCCCTGTGCCATGGTGGCATCTCCATCAGAGAGCATGCCGCCATCATCATGTGACTCTTTTTTTTTTTTTTTTGCCGGTCATGGGGGCTTGAACTCTGGGCCTGGGCGCTGCCCCTCAGCTCTTCAGCTCAAGGATAGTGCTCTACCACTTGAGCCACAGCGCCACTTCCAGCTTTTCCTGCTTATGTGGTGCTGAGGAATCAAACCCAGGGCCTCAAGCATGCAAGGCAAGCGCTCTACCACTGAGCCACCTTCCCAGCCCCCATCACGTGACTCTTGGGTCTAGAGCTCTACAGACACAAGTTCAAGCACCAGCTGTGCTGCTCACCTGGCCATGAGCTCAGTAAGTTCTCTGAGCCTGTCTCCTCATCTGCAAAACAGGGGTAATGAGACTCCTTACTTACAGTGGGTGCACACCAGCCTGTGTGTGCCATTCACAAGTGTGAGTCATCCTTGTCATGGATGGATGGGTGAGCCACCAAATCCTCATAACGGTGTCCCAGGAAGGGCTTGGATTACCCATGGGTCCCAGGGCCCGGGGTCCACCCCGGGACTTACACCTACAATCTATGAAGAACTTACAACTCAATCATATAAAAACATAGGGGCCCAACTATAAGCGGGGACAGGAATTGAACATACATTTCCCCAAGGAAGATACACTACACCAATGGATGGAAACAAAAGCAAAGGTGCCGGGCCTCCCTGAGGGACACAAAATTCCACCTCACACCCGCCCCGAAGAGTTCTACCGGGGGACACAGCAAGCGCCAGCGAGAGGGAGAGAGGTAGCCATGTCAAATGTCGCAGCTACTTTGGAAAACAGCCTGCCAGTTCATCAAGAGGTTAAACACAACACGATCACATGACCTGGCAGCTCCACTCCCAGGTCTAGGCTCAGGAGAACTGAAAAACAAACACTGCACACAAACGCTTGTGTAAAAATGGCCACAGAAGCATAATCCATGGTAGCCCCAGAATTAAACAACCCAAAGGCTTCATCTGCTGATGAATGAATGAGTGAATGATGAATGGATGAATGAATGAATGAACGTGGCCCATCTGTACAATAGGACTCAGACACAGAGAGGACCAAAAGTCTTGCACATACAACAACATGGATGGAACTGTGACAGAAACCAGTCAAAGAGTCTACACAGTGTACGATTCCATTAGCATGCAGCCGGGTGAAGCCAGGCTGGAGATGGGAAGAGCGGAGGGAAGGGACAGAAAAGAGGCGTGGTGGTTAAATAGTGTGGGGATCACCTCTTTTTTTTTTGTATGCCAATAATGGGCCTCGAACTCAGGGCCAGGGCACTGTCCCTCACTTTTTGTTACTGTTTTTGTTGTTTAAGGCTAAGCAAACAACTCTGCCAGTTGATCCACCTCTGAGTTTTCGCTGACTAACTGGAGGTAAGAAGCTCCTCAGATCTCAGCCTCCCAAATAGCTAGGATTATAGGTGTAGGCTACAGCACCAGGTAGGGGGTCACCTCTTGAGATGATGCAAAAGTTTTGTTTTGGGGTTTTTTTTTCGGTCATGGGGCTTGAACTCTGGGCCTAAATGCTATCCCTCAGCTCTTCAGCTCAAGGCTAGTTCTCCACTACTTGAGCCACTTCCGGTTTTCTGAGCGGTTTATTGGAGATAAGAGTCTCGTGGCATGCATACGTCTCCCTTTTGGACAACGGCCCCCTTCCTTTGCTTTCTCCCAGTCTCCCCTTCCGACCCTCTCCGCAAGTCGCACAGTTCATTTTCCACGCAGTATTCATTGAATACCACGACGATGCAAATATTTGTCCCCTCATTGCTGGGAGCGGTGGCTGCACCTATTTGTACGTATTCCAAGTCCGTGGAATTGTACAGACAAATTGTACGGTGTGTGAGTTATAAATCAATAAAGCTATTCAAAGGAGAAAGAGACCATCAGACACGTGAGGCTGAGGGGGAGGGAGGGAGGCGGGGGATGGAGGGAGGCGGAGGCTGGAGATGGGCTGGGGTCTGGAATGGAGGCCCTGAGGCCTCCCTCAGAGCCTTTCTCAGGTGGAGGATGGATGGACAGAACCTTGAGGGGGGGGCTCTTTCTAGGGAAGAGGTGCTGCTGTCTGTGCACCCCAGGAGGGGCAGGGCAGAGGCTGAGCCAGGGTTCATTGGCAACATCATGGCCTCTGCAGGGCGGGGTCTCAGGTGGGGTGACCCAGAGGGGGCCCCTACCCTGGGCAGTTTCCCCTGACTCTGCAGCTCTGGGGGAGGAGCGGTGTACCCCATCTTCTTTGGTTGCCTCTGTGTAGACGCAATCACAGATCCAGCACAGATGGACAGAGATGGCCAGCCCAGCGTCCCCTGGCGTGGCGTGCTTGTGTCTGGATGCAGGCTTGGAGGCAGGGGCGGGGCCTGCTAGGGCAGACATCGACTCTCTGGCCTGTCTCCCTCTCAGGCACCTGAGGGTGGCAAGCTTCCCCGCTCGCTGGGTACGAAGCAGGTGGAGCTCATGCCCGTAATCCTAACTACGCAGGAGGCTGAGATCTGAAGATCCAGGTTCAAAGCCAGCCAGGGTAAGAAAGTCCACATGACTCTTATTTCCAATTAACCAGCAAAAGGGCAAAAGTGGAGCTGTGGCTCAAGTGGTAGAGCACTAGCCTTGAGCAAAAAAGCTCAGGGATCAGGCCCTGAGTTCAAGTCCCAGAACCCGCCCCCCCCAAAAGAGAATTCAACTGATAGACAAGAATTGACCTTGGTTGGCCTTGGGATGCGAATGACCCTTTTGGCAGATGAGGGCTTGAATGTCCCCATTTGCAGAGGCCCTGGGAGGGGGCGGGGGTAACTGGTGAACCCATTCGTCGCCTAGAAGGTCTGGACACTGCTCCCTAAGTGCCGTCCACACCGCCTTACTCGCCCCCCCCACCACACCCCCGCCCCGGCACCCACAAGAACCCAGGCTACCACCACCACCACCGGCTTCTTGGCAGCCCCTCCGGTGTTCATGGAGCCTTCTAGAGGCCACGGGGGCTTGGGCTGCATTGGCGGTGAAGAGGCCGCCTCCCTCCACGCAGGAAGGTGGCCGCGTGCGAGAATTGTACAAGCGCTCTTGATAACCAGCAGGCAGCCCCGAGCTTGCCAGCTAACAGGATTAATCTAAATGCACACAGACGCAGCTGGGCTAAATCAAAACACAGGACCCGGGCTAAATGACACCGCTTGGCGGGGAAGCGCCGGAGTGTCACCGGACCCACTGGGACCAGGGCAGGGGCCACAGAGGAGGCCAAGGTGACCTGACGTTCGCTTCAGAGAGGTGGGTGATGCCCGGGTGTGTCTGGGGAGGGCCGAGGGGCGGGGCAGGTGCCGTCCAGGAGAACAGGGTGATCTCTAAAGACTCTTAGCCACAGGCAGGGTGGGCACTGGCTCAGGAGAGGTTGAAGGACCCCAAGTGCTCCTGGGACCCCTCCTCCCGTCTGCCAGTCCTGCCTGCCGCCAAGATCCCGCCCCAGGGCGTCCACATCCTTCCCATCACTGGCAAAGCAACGGGCCCAAGGGTTTCTGGGAGATAAGTTACCCCATGAATCAGCAGTGCCGCCCTGGTAAACAGACGCCCCGCCCCCCCTGCACCCCCATTCAGTGTGCCAAAGCCCAGGGTTTGTGTATTAGCTCCATCTTCAGAGTTCAGATTGGCGCTTTCGCTTGACTAAGGCCACGCGGCTTCCCCTCCCAAGCACAGGAGCTGGGCTCCCCGTGCGCCCTCCTTCGCCCCTTCCCCTCTCCCTGTTCCCCGCAGTCCTCCTCTCACTCAGCCACCAAGAGGCCCGCTCTGCCGGGAGCTGCCAAGGTGGGCCGTGCACAGCGGGAACACACAGCTGGGCCGTTAAGGGCCATGCACTTCCAAAGCAGGTGAGTGGAGGAGGAACGTGGGGAGCCTGACGGAGTCCCAGGGAGGTCAGGGACTCCACAGATGGAGCAGCCATGGTCTGTGGACGCTCTCCCTGACTCCCAACCCTTCTCTTTGCCTTCCAGAGAGTTCTGGGATCAGTGAAACCCTCACGCAGGGGCCAACAGGACCCAGAGATTCCCCTGACTTCCTGCAAGAAGCCAAGCTGAGAAGCTGGCACCGCGGCCGGCCTGGCAGCTTTCCTATGCTGTGGACAAACTTGTTATTTACGTTGATTGGCGTGTGATTTGCAGCTAATTCATTAATCAGCCGCAGCTATGCAGCTTGGGCCAGGCTGTCTCTCCGTGAAGATGTGCGGGGATCTGGAATGAGAGGGGGGGACAGGGTGGGGGTGATGTGGGCCCCCGGGCGGTGCCTCAGACCCACTGGGCTCTTCCTCCCTCCCTGCAACCCCGGGCCCGCTCAGATCACCCCACACCCTTGCTTTTGCTCTAGAATAACACGACACAGCATCACTTTGTGCGGCTCATCTCACCCCTAGGTGCCTCAGTTTCCCCATGTTTTCAGTAGCAGTGGCTTCCTGACCTCTGAGTTAGGAGGCAGTGAATTCCATGACCACAATACAGCAGGGTGCTTGGAGCTGGCTGTTCCAAGAGTCAAACTTACAAGCTGTGCACTGGTGGCTCATGCTTGTAATCCTAGCTACTTGGGAGGCTGATACCTGAGAATCCTGGTTTGAAGCCAGCCCTGGCAGAACAATCTGTAAGACTCTTATTTCCAATTAACCATCAAAAAGCCAGAAGTGGAGGAGCTGTGGCTTAGGTGGTAGAGCACCATCCTTTAGTATAAAAGGTTAGGCCCTGAGTTCAAGACCCAGTATCTGTGTGTATGCATACACACACACACACACACACACACACACACACATACACACACACACACAGAAAAAAAACTTGTAGTAATTTTTCCAAGCTAGCTGATGAACACAGCTATTACTAAAAATCGAATTATATAAACTACAATTAAACAAGCATTATTAAACACAAAGGTAATAAATACTCAAAACTCATTACTTCCTAGTTATTTGGCTTTGTTTTCACTAAGATCTATGCTTATGAGGTAATTTGCATCTCTTTCTGTCTGGTGAAGATTCTCTATAAGGAGAGGTCCTGATTGCACACCTGACAATGGTAGCTCGAAATTGACCGGGCTGGGGATATTCACCACGCAGAGTACTAAGCACTGTACGATCACAGCACGCCACCAGGAGCTACCTCCGGCTGGGGAAAGTCATACCGCATGAATAAACAAATGCTGGAACACAGGCCTCTGTTGTTACCCATCCACACTTGTACAAATGATGGAAAAAAATCTGAACAATAACCTTAAAAGTGTGCTGGGCCTGCGGCTATGATACTGTCAATGTTACCCTAAAATCTAAGACTTCTTACCAAACAAATGAAAGCTCTTGTCTGGTGCTGGCGAAAGAAAAGATGTGCTCAGAATTTTTCATTATTTCACTTTCTTGTATGCCCTCCCGCCCCAATAATACAAATGAAAATATTAACCCGTGTGTACGTGGGAATGATACTCATTTGTTAGTTGGCAACCATTGCTGCCCACCAATAGGGGAGCTCCTCAAAATGTATCTAGAACGTTCTGTGAGAATCCATTATTTGTATAGACTTTTCCATAAAAGGCTTTTCTATATTTTATTATTGCTTATAAACCATAGCCATATATCTTTTGTATTAATAAAATCATACACACACTGGTGGTTCACTGCGTGCCGGCACACACCTCTGATTGTACACACAGGAGAGGCCATTATCCTCTCCCTTTCTGTCCTCAGCTTCTGCTCCAGACTTGTGTGATGCCATCAGCCTCTGGTCTTTCTTCCAGCTCTGCCTGGTGGCACACATGTGTCATCCTAGCATTCAGGGGACTGAAGTAGGAAGACTGAGAGTTCAAGGCCAGCCTGGGCTACATAGTGAGACGCGGGGGAAGGGGCGGGACTTTTCCTTGTTACCCACAAGACAAGCGGTTGCCAGGGTGACAGTTTCCCCTCGGGTTGGGATGGAAGGTGTGGAGGGTGTTGTCTTGGGCAAGAGCAGGAGGCCAGCTGCCCGCGCGGCTCTGGGGGGGGTCGGGGGGCGCGCAGCCTTTGCCCGACTCCATCTCCCATCCCGACCCTGACGCAGCTTGCGCCAGGCCCTGCGGCTGTTCTGCTCCCTGTACCTGTGGCCAGACCCATCCTTTCAAATCAGCTCGTGCAGGGCCCGCAGTGGCTCTCCTTTACCAGGGCCCAAGAGATCCTGTGTGAAGACAGGGCCCCGGGCCACCTCCTCCCCAGCACACACCCCCACCAGCCCACAGCCTCTAGGTGACGTCATAAGACCTCCACGCCAGCAGTATGGCTGATTCCTCTCTCAGAGGTGATCCCCCCCCAATCCTGCCTGACTCCCTCCCTCTCCATCTAGACGCCATCTTGTTCCCCTTATGAAGGGCTTTCCTGATCCTGCACCACCTGACCCCTGGCTGTCACCCAACACACCCCTTTGCCTGGCCCCACCTCAGAATACACGGCTTTCATTAAATCCAAAGGAGGCCCTAAGCTCTGTGAGGCCCCGGGCGGCCATCCGTGTTGTTCACGGATAGACCTGCACTCGGGAAAGCTCGTGCTGGAGCCGGCTGGGTGTCCGTGCTGGAGCCGGCTGGGTGTCAGTGCGTATTTTTGGAGAAACTTTTGTTGGAAGACAGAGCAGTTCCTGAAGAGGCGTCTTTGGGGGAGAGCAGAAGCAACTTCCTTCCTCTATGGCTGTGGGGACGGGGGACGCACCTGCCCTTCGGCCTGCCTGCCATACAGAGCCTGTCGGGGCCCCGTGTGAGCCAGGGCTCTGCAGGGAAATGTGCCCACAGGCTGTGGTGCGTACATGGATGTGCACAGGAAGAGTCATTAACTTCCACAGGATGACGAGTTCCCAGATCCGCAGTCAGCGAGCTGGGGACCCGGCAGAGCTGAGGCTGCAGTTCCCGGCTCAAGGCGGACAGGCTTGAGCCCCAGGAAGAGCGAAGGTTTTGTGCAAGTCAGGAAAATACAAACGTCCCAGCTCAAAGGCTGCCAGTCAGAAAGAACTCTCTCCTTGTCTCGGGAGGGCCAGCCTTGGCTTTCTATGCAAGCTTTCAACTATTTGGATGAGGCCTATCTCATGGCGGGGGTGGCGGAGCATCTACTTTCCTAGGTTTATAGATTAAAAAGCTAATCTCAGGAAGAAACACAAAAACACACACACACATACACACACACACACACACACACACACACACACCAGGTTTGACCAACTAAATGTCTGAGTATCTCATGGACCCTTCAAGTGGAACCCTCACCGGCTCTCTGCTGATCCCAGCCCTCCCAGAGCAAGACAGCAGTATGCCTCAGCTGAGTGATGTATGATCGTTCACCAAGCAGGCAAATTTACTGCCAATGAGGCAGCCAGGGCTGGGGCTTGGACTTAGGACCTGGATGCTGTTCCTTAGCTTTTGAAACTCCAGGCTTTACCTCTTGAGCTCCACATTTGGCTCTTTGGTCCTTAATAGAGATAAGAATCTTACAGACTTTCCTGCCCAGACCAGCTTTGCACTGTGATCCTCAGCCTCCTGAGAGCCTAGGATTTCAAGTGTGAGCCACTGGCGCCCAGCAACACTGCTATTTTTCTTCTCCCGCTCCTTCTGGACCCAGAACTTAGGTAAGTAGGAGAGGGAAGATGGATTCAAAGGATCTGTGGCCTCTGGCCCAGCCCTCTATTTCTTTATCTGTAACAGGAACTTAGAGCAGTATTCCTTATCTCCCAGTCAGAAGGTCAAATAGAAGCATTTTGCCAAGCCCAGACTTTCCAGCTCCACTCATTTCTGGTGAGTTCCTGGCCATGGTCGGGGGAAAGATGGAGCCTGCTTTTCTTGTACCATGCAAGAGACATACACCAGCTGCCCTGTTGACAACCGGGCTCTGGAGGAGAGGCTCGTGCCTTGAGAGAACTCTGGCACTGTTGGATCGCTGTCTCACGCACTGCCCAGCAGGGGTCGCTGTTCTGCACGTGTTGATTAGTGGCAGAAGCACAGGTGCTTCCTGCCTAAGGTCCAGAAGATGACATCTGGCTGGGGAAGTAGGGGGCGGGGTGGGGAGGTTGGGTGCCCTGCACAGGTGTGTCTGAGCAGACCTGAGCTCTGAAATGCAGAGGACGGAGCTTTCCCATCAGCATTCTCCGCTCATCACCAGGCCGTCCCTCTCTTCTGGCTCTGTGTGGTTGGAAGTCGCTTCCATGCAGCTCCACCCAGACACTAGCAGAGCCCCAGTTCAGATAGAAACTTGTCTGGCTGGATTGTCAAGACACCAAGCCATAAGCCGCTCAGTCCAACAGCTGCTCGGCAACGGGAAGCATGGACGCTGTAAGCCAGAGGCCTGGGTGCTTCCAGTATAGATGCCACCATGGTGGCCGATGGCTGGCAGGAAGCCTGTCCTGGCTGGAGTAAGAGGAGGTCCCTGCCTCTCTGAGCGTGCCAAACAGCTGAGTGTGGGCACACCTTCGCCTTGTCGTCTGGGAGTTGCCGCACCCCGATACCTCTCCTTGGCTATTGTCTGTGCTGGGGCTTCAGCTCTGGGGGTGGCCGAGTTTCAGGCCCAGCGAGCTGGGCCTGATTCATGCCTTCAATCGTTCTGTATTAGAAGTTGACTCTGGGCTCCGGAGCTGGTTGTTTTCAACGTGAGAATCCAGGAAGGGGCAAGAGAGACAGGATTTGTCAGGGAACGAATGTGAGTAGAGGAGACATCAGCATATATAGGAGCATGTGTAAAAAGGGGCCAAAAAGTGTGCTTAGAACATTCTAGAAAGGTCACATTATTGGTGCTATGTGACCAAGGGCCAGTTATGGAAATGCTCAGTATGATAAGGCTTACACTACCTCAAGAATCATTTGAAAGAAAGTTCATGAAATTCCTAATAGAGTGTGTGGCTCATGGCAGATTGCCCCTTCCCCCCCGCCCCATCATTATTGCTAACAACACCTATTCAGACACGGAAGTAGGGCAGGCTGAAATGCTACCCCCTTTCTTTCAGCAGAGTGAGGCCTGGGGGAGGTTGAGTCCAGAGCTGTGATCTCTACAGCCCCACATGCTTTCATTGGGCCAACTTGTTGAGTGTTTGGTCAACAAAGACTCTAATGACTGACTCCCCTTCACCCCCCACTGGTGGGATCAGGTGGTTGTTTGAATTGGATGAACCGATTGATTGTTCTAATTGAATGAATCAATTCTTTGTTCTGGTATCATGGTGACCCAGTGTTGGATTGGCTGGGATTTTATGCAAGGCTCAGGATGCTTCTTGTTTCCCAATAAGTCTCCTGGCCCAACTCCATCTTCATTTCAGAAACCGCTAAAAATAAGTGACGGAGCGTGAGGACATGTACGTGTGTGCGTGCACCCCCACGCACACAAGCACACAAGATTCGCTACAGAGTCTAAAGAGACTAAAGAGAACCCAAGCTTCCTAATTTGCCAACAGCTTTTACCTCTTCTCAACCAGTTTTTCTTTTTCCCGTCTTAAAAATATTCAGCGTCGAAGCCAAAGAGCCAAATGGCACAGTGAGTGTGGTCACCTTCCTGCCAGCCACTGAGCAAGCTCTAGCGGTTGGCACGCTGCTCAGATGCTCATGGTGGAAAGTATCAGCTCTGCCTGGCATAGAAAAAGGACAACTGGAACTGCCAGCCTGAAGGTGTTCACGGGGAGGGAAGTTACTGGTGGGTAAACCTGTTGCTACTCAACTTTCCTGTCCAGGTGGCTTCGGTGGTGCAGACAGAAGACAGGCAGAGGAGTCTCCTCTCCTCCCTGAGAGTCAGATTTGCTGGTTTAATCCTGAGTCCTGCTTCCCTGGGCTGTGAGATGAGGCCTTTTCCCCACCTACCACCAATTAAAAGCACGGTGTGCCGGGGAGCAGCCCCTCACACCTGTAATCCTAGTGACTCAGGAGGCTGAGATCTGAGGAACTGGGTTCAAAACAAGGCAGCCTCCCAGGCAGACAAGTCCAAGAGGCTCCTAGCTCCAATTAGCCAGCAAAAAACCCCCACGGTCTAGAGGCATGGTTCAAGTGGTAGTGTACAAGCAAGAGCCTGAGGCTCTGAGTTCAACACACACACACACACACACACACACACACACACACACACACACACTGTGTATGGAACCAGGAGCCCCAGAACCCAGAGTCAGCACTGCCTTTCACAAGTGTGTAACGTGGAAAGTGCTCTGATTCCCTAGGCCTCAGTTTCCCGCTGCCCTATCTATTTCCTTGAGGAATAAATGAGGTGATGCAGGTAGAACCAATTGTAAACTAATAAATTTTAAACACCGGTAGGGTAGCCCCGCCCCTTGGCACTGGTCTGATTCCTGGATTTCTTTCCATCCTTCTCTGGAAGCCAGTCCTCAGGCAAGCAGAGACTTGAAGGGAGAAGGGAGTGTGAGGACAGCTACAGAAACAAAAGATTAAAGATTCCTTTTCTATTTCTTTCTTGGTTTTTCCATTCTGAGCAGTCTGATTTATCTTTGACGAACGTATCTGCATTATGAATTATACTGAGGATGGAACAGTTACATGAAATCAAAGTTAATTTTCGACTTCTGTTCAGGGTGCCATAAATAATCAACTCTGGGGGTGAGGTTATGGACAGAGGTTGCCCAAATTATGCTAATGAGGATGATTAAACTTTGGAATTCTAAGTTTCTGAAAGAATAACAATCAGTTGGCATTTACAGTTCTGCTATGCCCTAGGATCTGCAGCTCTTTAGGAAGCTGCTATTAAATATAAATAACAAAAGCCAAGCAGAGCCCTTTGTGGGTATATTCTGGTTTTTTTTGTGTTTTTTTCCCTTTTCTGGTGCTCAGCCTCTGCAGAGACACCAGCCCACCTGGATAGAAGCAGGAACCCAGGCTGCAGAAACATGGCATTTGGATTTGCCTTTGCCTCAAAACTGCACAGCAATTTTCCAGTCCTGTCAGGGACAACAATTAAATTTCACCTTCGTCCATTTGCTAAGGAATGCCGGCGAGCCCTGTTGAGCTCTAGAAGTGCCACCCCTAGCAGGTGAGTAGTGATTTCAAGAGGTTTTGAACTTACAATGGGATAGTGGGTTTGGGCCTTTTCTACTGATCTGCTTTGTGCCGGAGAACCCAGTACATTAGCTTCTGGTGCTTGATGCTCTGTCCCTGTACAGGCTGTGGAGACCTTATAGAAGAGGCTGCCTCCACCTAGCTTAAGAAGGGGCCAAAATACTCTGTTGATTCCCAGCTGTCTGTCTGGCCACCTGTATCAAAGCTCACTCTCCTGATGTCTGCGTGCAGCAGCTGCTATGGAATGACAGGTCGGCCCAGAGGTTAGGCTGCCAGCCGAGCGGCTATTGTTTATCCCAATTTCAATTCATTGTCATGACAACCCCCACACGTCATGGTCCCAGCTGTGGCCTCTGAACAGAGGTGTGTGAGGAACGAGCCGGGCCGTGTCCGGGCACCCCAGCCTCACTGCGAGCACCGGTGCTGCACTGGGGTGGCGGTTCCTTTCTCTCCTCTGCGTGTCCAGAGTGTTCTTATTTTCTCTACCACTTACCCAGAAATTGTTTTTGAAAACCATCTCATTTCAGCTGAATTTGGTCCAGAATGATTGGAGCTACTGCTCAGCCAGGGTTTGCTCTTTCTCCTTCGTATCCTGGCAGGGCTGCTGGAACTCTGCGGACCCCTGGCTCAGGTGGGTGAGAATCTGCCTACTGAACCCTCCCCGTATCCAAAGGAAGGGTGGTAAATGCTCTGCTCCTACAAACCGGTGTGACCATGAAATCAACCTTGGGGGTCTCCTTGCAAACTTCAGAGCGGTTGGCTGGTGTTTCTGTTTGGTTTGGCTGCTCTGAGAAATCCGTGTGGGGCCTGTCAAGACATCACTTATGGAGGGTCACATGCTGCATCTCGAAGGAATGGGCTTAGAATGCCGGGCACAGTGGCTCCTGCCAGTAATCCCAGCTACTCAGGAAATGGAGACTGGGATTGTTGTATTTCAAGGTCAGCACAGAGGAAGAAGTGTGATCTCTATCGCGACTCAATATTGAGGTCAGAAATCAGTACTGAGATGGGGAAGGGAGGAAGCGGGTGCTGGTGGCTCTCTCCTACAATCCTAGCTTCTCAGGAGGCTGAGATATTTGGGGATTGTGGTTCAAAAGCAGCCTAGGCAGAAAAGTCTGTGAAACTCTTGTCTTCACCACCAAAAACAGAAAGGGAGCTCTGGCTCAAGTAGTAAAGCATCAACCTTGAGAAGAAAAAGTCAAGCAAAATTGTGAGGCCCTGAATTCAAGCCCCAGTACAGGCAAGAAGAAAGAAAAGAAGGAAGGAAGGAAGGAAGGAAGGAAAGCAGACTTGCCATGGGAAGGGGGCTGTGTCTGAATGTCCACCGAGCTTCTCCTCGGCCCTCACGGGTCTTGAGATTCAGCAGCACCAGTGCCATTGTTTAGGGTAAAGGCCAAAGGCACCCTTCCCTTGGTTCCATCTGGAGAAGGCCGTGTGTCAGCATTGAGACTTCCAGGCTGGCCTAGCTCTAAGGAGACATCCACCTGTCCCCAGCGGCCTCCACGGCTCCAGATCACATGCTGCAGTTGAAGGACGGCTGCTTTGCTATTATCACACGGGATGTTGTTTTGCCTGAAAGTGGGGATGTAGGGGCCTGAAGACTTAACGAACAGTCTCCAGGTAGAGGAAGCGTGTCCTAGAGGGGGCAGAAAGCAGGCCTGGAAGTCAGGATCCAGCAGGGGGGCCAACCCCGTCTGGAGAGGAGCACTGTGTGCAATCTGGAAGCCTCTGCCCCTGGCTAGCCTTGTCCACGCTATGAGGGGGCGCTGGGCCTGGGGGGCCCCGCGTGGTACTTCCCTTTGACAGGCATTTCCTGTGTCTGTGTGATGTCACTTCCTCCCATGCCTTGCAGGGCTCAGTCTGGAGTTATCTTTGGGGAGGCTTCGAACTGAATCCCTTCCGCCCCATGGACAGCAAGGCTTTGTGTTTCAGACTGGAGAGAGATGTGAGTTG
Organism: Dipodomys spectabilis; assembly: GCF_019054845.1. Lineage (NCBI taxonomy): Eukaryota > Metazoa > Chordata > Mammalia > Rodentia > Heteromyidae > Dipodomys > Dipodomys spectabilis. Next base: position 7,569,822 of record NW_024870753.1, on the reverse strand, counting down.
GCGGGATCAAAAGGAGTGGGTTTAGGAAAGGATCCAGATTACATGTAGGGACAGCCCCGCGCGGTTCTGGGCAGTCAGAGACTTCCCTTTTGATGGAATAGGCTTATTATTAAAAATGCATAAAAAAATGAAATTGAAAACAAATCCCTCCGAATAAGATTTTGGCTTTGTCTCAAACCCACGGTTTATTGGGAAGTTCTGTCTCCTCACATTGCCCGGCGCCCGTGTGCAAAGCAAGGGATCTCAGCCCTCTGGCTGCCCAGGATGCTGAAATGTGGAGGGAGATGGCCAACAGGTTTTCTTTCTTTCTTTTTTTGTCCAAGACTGGGATTCAAACTTGGTATCTGATGCTTTTGCTCACTGGCTGGTGCTCTACCACCTGAGCCATGCCTCTAACCCCCTGGTTTTTTTAAGTCACTGTGTTCTAGGCTGCTCCCTTGGAGAAGGTGATCTTTTCCACTTTGCTACCAGTCTGTATCCCGTACCGACTGACTTTGACCTGGCGGAGGATCCGTAGTTTCTTGTGACCCCCGCAGGCCTCTCTTCTGGGCTCCTCACACTGGCTCAGCTGGTGGCTTCCTGTGTGCACAATGGCCAGTCGCCATGCTGTGTTCCCAAGGCACTTCTCTGGTTCAGAGCACTAGAACAATCCGGGTCGCTCCCTCATCAGCACAGGAAGATGCTGCACAGACAAGGCCAGGGCCACCGTCATCCGGCGGAATTCCAGCCCCGCCAGGAAAGGCTCCCCCAGAGGCCAGGTGGAGGCGTTCAGGTGAAATGAGAGGAGGTTTCCGCCAGACTCATTTGTTCTTCAGCCGTTCACAGAGCCGCACGTGATGCTGGGGCATGATCCTTGGTCCTTGCCCTTCCGGAAGACAGAAACAAAGCAGGGTGGCTGGGAAGGGTGCTCAGTGGTAGAGCGCTTGCCTCGCATGCATGAGGCCCTGGGTTCGATTCTTCAGCACCACATAAGCAGAAAAAGCCAGAAGTGGCGCTGTGGCTCAAGTGGTAGAGCACTAGCCTTGAGCTGAAGAGCTGAGGGACAGCGCCCAGGCCCAGAGTTCAAGCCCCATGACCAGCAAAAAGACAAGAAAAAAGAAAAAAAAAAGAGAAAAAGCAGGAAGAACTACAATGTATGAAATCAGTTCCGAAGTGAGAGGAGGCTAGGGGAGGGGGGAGACTGGACGTCTGGGGTAGGGGACCCACCCATGACCCACCCATGAAGGAGGAACACATTGCTTCCTGAAGAGACAACACGGAAGCTGCCATCTGGCAGGACTTGGGGGCTAGGCATGGGGCTAGGTGTCCTGGAGATTCAGGTCCCAGCTCCATTTCTAAGGTGTGGTCCTGGCCAGGTCGCTCCAAGGCCCTGTGCCTTAACTTCCTCATCTGTAAAGTAGTGAAGGTAGCATCAAAGCCTGTGTTGACATGGAGGCTCCAAAGTGTCAACGGCTGAGCATAGTGGTTCACACCTGTAATCCTAGCTACGCAGCAGGCTGACATCTGAGGACTGAGGTTCAAAGCCAGCCTAGACCGACAAATCCATCTAAAATTATCTCTAAATAACCAGGAAAAAACCTGCATGTGGACTGAGGCTCAAGTAGTAGAGCACTGGCCTTGAGTGATAAAGCCAGAGCCAAATCTCTGTGTTCAAGCCCCAGTACTGCCACAGGGTGGGGGGGGGGGGGGGGAATGAGAAAAAAAGAAAATACCATGCCCTTCAATTCATGTTGTTTTTTGTTGTTGTTGTTATTTTTTTGGGGGGGGTCCAGTCATGGGGCCTGAACTCTGGGCCTGGGCGCTGTCCCTCAGCTCTTCAGCTCAAGGCTAGTGCTCTACCACTTGAGCCACAGTGCCACTTCCGGCTTTTTTCTTTTTGCTTATGTGGTGCTGAGGAATCGAACCCAGGGCCTCAGGCATGCAAGGCAAGCGCTCTACCACTGAGCCACCTGCCCAGCCCTCAATTCTTGTTGTTGTTTTTTTTGAGACAAGGCCAGGCAGTGATGCTAGCTTTGAACTTGAGACCTTCCTGCCTTTGCTTACATCACCTTGGGATCTACAAAGGCCAGGCAATGATGCTAGCTTTGAACTTGAGACCTTCCTGCCTTTGCTTACCTCACCTTGGGATCTACAAGTATGCACACTCAGGTCCAGCTGTCGTTTTCAAATAGCATGATTTGCCTTTTGTGTTTGTCTGCTCTTTCTTCATGAGTAGGCTGAATCCTGGGCAAAGTGCTAGACTGTATTTGAAAATAGCCCTAAAGCATGACGCGCCGGGGGTGGCGGCTCAAGTGGTAGAGTGCCAGGGAGCTTGAGGCCCAGAGTTCATGTGGCCGCGTGGAAGCCCGCCAGGGCTGTGTGGCCCCCTCGAGAAGGAGGGCGCGTCTCCACGTGTGTGGACTCTGCTGCCACTGGTGCCCTCAGGGGACTGGTTTCAGGACGCCTCGGGGACACCGAACGCTGTGGGTTCTCGGCTCCCCTGTGTGCCGGCGTGTGGCCTCTCCGTCAGCCATGCAGATCCGCCCGTACACTGGAGATCACTCCTAGATTACGTGTAACACCTAATGCCATGTGAATGAAATGTCAACAGTTCTTTTTTGTTTAATATTTTATTTTCAAATCAGCATACATTTGTAGCAGTTGGGGATTTTGTGGTGATATTTACACACTCGCACACACTCACACACTGTGCACCTTGAACAAATTCATCCCTTCCATCAATAACATCGTTTCTAAGACTTGTATTGTTAGCACGCACACTTGGCACTGATGTGATTCCCCCCCCCCAGTAGTTTCCATCTGCCGATCTGAGGATACAGGACTTTGGGGGTCAAAGGTCAGCTATCCCAAGGCTCAGCTGTTTCTGGGGTGGCCCAGGCCTGGGCAGAGCAGTCACCACCCCTGGGGCTGTGACCCAAGGCCAGGGTGGTCAGTGCCCAGGGGACTCTTGGGATCTCTGGGGACATGGCACTCTGTCACTGTGCAGCTGGGACCTGGAGCATGGGGATGCCATTTTCCCTCCCAGGCATGCAACCTCTACCCTCAGGTGGCACAGATGGATTCACTGCAGAGACCACCCAAGTCCCTTCCACCCCCACGAGACCCCTCACCCGCCCCCCAGGACAGGAGCCTTGCCTCCTGCCTGCATCACAGCGATCGTCATTTGTTCCTACATTTTTTCTATGTGTGCCTTTTGCTCTTTCCTCCTGTGTTCACTCAACCCTGAGAGGGGGCTGTCTCCTCCCTGTCTGTCTCCCCCTCCCCCAAGATTTGCTTCTGAGCCCTCGGGACAATCAACGCTTGGGCTCCCAGGTGAACGAATCTGCCCACCATTGCTGGTAGCTGAAACTCAGACCAGAACCCAAGGTCTTGGAGTTGGGGGGGGGAAGGGTGTGCTGGCCCCCCTGAACGAGGGTGGGGGTAGGAAATGGGGTACATGACTCCTAGTCTCCTCATGGAGAGCGTGGCTGACTCTATCAGAACAGCTCCCAGGGACCCCCCCCTTCCTTCCTACCTGGCTGGGTTTCCTGGTAGCCCGTCCCCTCTTTTGCTAGGCCGTGCATTTGTTTACTGTCTGTCTTTGCACCCAGCACTGAACTCTGTAGAGGCACGAGTAGCCGGTGCCCTGTGCCAGCCTGGCGCAGGCCCTCCGTGCGGGGCAGGGGAATGAGATGCAGGGAGGCCCCTGAGCCCTTCCAAGCATCCTCAGCAGAAGCAAAGGCGCCAGGCACTTGGCCTCAGCCCTCAGGTGCTCTGCAGTTCAGAATTGATCTAGAAGCTTCTCTGCTCAGTCACAATTGTCGGGAGGAGGAGCTCCAGAAGAGGCAGCCAGGCCCAGGGCTCAGGCTGGCGCTGTGGGTTCTAGAATACCAAGACGCTTCAAAACACAGACAGACAAACGTTCTAGAGCTTAGGCAAAAGGAAAGAAAAATCACAAACATCTTTCTCTCCGATTTGTTTCACGTTTCCAAGTTGGTTTTGCAGGGCTTTTGTTTTGACATACCCACAGATTCATGCGATGGAGCCAGGCCATCCGCAGCCCTCCGTCACCCCCGCCCCCCTCGCCGCCCCAGCCGGTCTCCGCAAGCTCACTGGCCCGTTTTCACACATGAAGTGTTTGGGCCACATTCATCTCCTTCATCCTCTCCGCTCACCCATCCTCCTCCTGACTCCCCATCCCAGCTTGGATCTGTTCGGCATTCCTGTCCCGCATTCTTCTTAGCACATGCTAATGGTCCCGAGGCATTTCCCCGTGGTATTTCATGCACGCAAGCCTGGTACTTTCATCAGATTGACCCTTGTTTCTCTCACTTTCCCCCTCCTGCCATCCCCAACGATTCAACAGCTTCTGGTGATTTTCGCTTTGCCGTCTCCATTCACAGGTGCCGTGGACTCGTGTATTGTTCCCCCTCTAACACACCCCGTCCCAATTCCCTAGAGTGATCTCACAATGACACACTGGTCACCTATATGTGTACGCATGTGTCTACAACATGACATGTATAATACAATCCCATGTTGTTGGCTTTTAGGTCTAGCACCCACCTATGGGAGAAAGCATTTCGTCTTTTTCAACTGGGCTTGCTTTGCTGAACACATTTCTCTCCAGTTCCATCCATTTCCCTGCACACACCCCAATTTTGTTCTTGTTTATGGCTGAATAATTGTCTATTGTGTACATATAAAGCCACATTTTTCTCCATCCATTTGTCCCTTGTGGGGTATCTGTGCTGTTGGTGTGGCTTGGTGAATGTGAATAGTGCTACAGTAAACATGGGTGTGCAGGTGCCTTTGTTGGGTCCTGACTTGCATTCCGTCTGGCACACATCTGAGTGTTATCACTAGACACTCTGGTAGTCCTACTCGTAGTTTTTTGAGGCACCTCCGTACTGATTTCCATAGTGGTGTACTACTTTACATCCCCACCAACAGCACCCAGGGTTCCTTATTACCCATATTCGTATTCTCCAGGATGGCCTTTATGACTAGAGGGGAGATAGAGGCAGGAGGATAGAGGCCAACCTAGTCTACGTAGTGAGATCTTATCTCCCAGAAAACCTAGGACTGGTCTCATGGCTCAGTGATAAAGTATACACAAGTATACACAAGGCTCTAGGTTTGAACCCTACAACCACGAAGAATTTAAAACAAAAACTTTCTAAAGAAAAAGCAGTAAGTCTTGAGTTACTTCAGTCACTTCATTCTGTCTTTCTGTGGGGCCACTAGGAATTTTATCTGTGTTTGAATTTTGAAGCAATGAAATAAAATGCAAACCATGAAGTACAATGCTTTCGTTTTAGAAGTGCAAATTTTAGGTTATATGCAAAATATTTTGCTTAATTTAAATATTAAAAATACCTTTATTATTTCTTTATATTATCTTTATCATCTCCCCAAAAAATATCTTTACAATTAAAATTTATTATTCTCTTTAAAGTATTAACTATCTTTTTTTTTTTTGGTATGGTATGGGGAATTGAACTCAGGTCTTTATACCTCCTAGGCAAGTGGAAAAGTATTAGTTGTTAATTGTGGAAAGCTAAAGAATAAATTTAAAAGGAAGATAAAATATAACATCATTGGCACAGTGTAGTATTTGCCTACAGAAATGCTATCTGCAAATATTTGGGTTTTTATTACAATTCACTTATTAATTACTAGATAATTATTTACCTAAAATATTATTCTTTTAAATTCCTTTATTGGGATAGTTGTATATGAGATTAATGAAAGTAACTTTTCTATAGCTTATGTTTGTTTTCTAGCCATTATTAGTATTTTTCATGATTATTACTGAAAATAATTTTGTTGACTAAAGGATTAAAACAGTCTACTGGGACCAGGTAGCCAGTAGCTCACACCTGTAATCCCAGTTATTCAGAAGTCTGAGATCTGAGGATCACAGTTCAAAGCCAGCCCAGGCAGACAAATCTAAGAAACATTTGTCTCCAATTAACCAGCAAAAAGCTGGAAGTGGAGGCTTGGTTCAGATGGTAGAGCAGCAGCCTTGAGAGGAAAAAGCTAAGACAGAATGCAAGGTACTGAGCTCAAGCCTGGGTATTGGCACAAAAATCAATCAAATACCAATTTGCTGAGTATGGAGAAGGGGAAGGGGGGGTCCATGGACTCTGGGAATGGAAGACACTCCCTGAAGACACCCCCTGAAGCAAGTTCTGCTCAAATGGCAGGGAGGGATGGGGAACTTTCTTGCCTTGAAGTGGGGTGGCTGAGGAGAACTCAGCCTCTGTGGGTAGGGCCGGAAATGAATACAGGAGTTCAGCAGAGGTCCCTGTGAGCACTGGCCAGGACAGGAGGAGGAGGAGAAGGAATTCCTCTCTCCTGCCTGGAGGCTGCAGCTCCTTGGCCGGGGAGCCCGGGAGTGACACCTCCCCGGAGTGGCCCTGGTTCACGTGGCTGAGGTGGCTCAGCATCCCGCTGTCTGCTTCTCCCTTATTTCCTTTACCTTCCCATGTCTTCCTCTTCTATGCGTAGCCTCATGACCACATTTGATGGCAAGAGCAGTGGCTGTGTGTCCCACGAGCGGACAGGGAAACGGATATTGGGGGAACCACTGATTTCTGCCCCAGGACGATGACTGTATGATTTTCTCCAGCCTCAGACAGTGGTCAGACGGGACCTGATACCCATCCGGTGGCTACCACCGAGGGAAGCTGCGCTGGCCTGGGGCTGAAGGACGGAAGGGGGTAAGAAATGAATGTCTCATCTTCTTAGCCGGACCCGCCCCTAGTATGCTCATTTTCTTCTCTTTAAGCAGCTCAGGGCTGCCCAATCAATCAGCTGATTCTAATGGTTGAATTAAGGGAACCAGGAAGAAAGCGAGTTTGCTGTGAGCCCCAGCCTGGCTGCTGGCGGAAAGCACATTTCCTGGAGCTTTGCTCAGGGCTCTGGGAGGAGACCCAGGAGTCTTGCAGGCTTAGCAAATCCCGCTGCTGTGTGGATTTATTTTTATTTGTTTGTTTATTTATTTTTGCAGTGCTGGGCGCTGAATCTAGTGCTCTGAGCACGCCAGGCCAGCGATCTATCTACCAACTGAGCCTACCGCCGCGCGCCCACCCTTCACTCACCCTTGTTGACTAAAGGTCTCAGTTTGGCCCAGGTGAATTTGAGCAGGTAAATTAGTGAAACCTTGAGTATATCTAGAAGCTTTTGGAACATGGAGACCCATGGCAAGGGCATTCCTGATGACACCCCAGGACTTGTGCTGTGGAATTGGGGGAGGCCCTCGAGATTGGACTGGGAAGGGGAGGTCTGAGGTAGCTCTTGGAACATGGTCCTCCAAAGCCCCTTAATAGCCCCATGCTTGGCCACCAGCGGGGTCCCTTGGCCCCCAGGCTCTCTGGGGTCGCCCCCGTCTCCCCTCTGCTTGCTTCTTTCCCTTTTCCTTGGAGGGCGAGTTGATGGTTAAGCTCATTGCTGTTGAGATCATTTATTTCACACCTGGTGTTTCACAGGCTTGAGGTCAGCCTGGCTATTGGCTGCCCTTGAGCCAAGTACCCAGCCCATGTCCAATCCGATTCTAAAGCAGCCCCCAGCCAGTGCTCCTACCTCAGTTAATAAAACCCTCTCCTACCCCTAGGGATGGCGGGTTGCAGCCTGGCAAGTGGAAAGTCAGGAGATTGCAAACACCTCAGATCCACGGAGGCACCAGCAGGGGGCGGTGTCCGTGCCCCAGGACTATGACACATGACTTGTGTGACAACCGTCCTCTCCCTCGACCCCAGGAGGTCCTCACCAGGCCACCTCTTCTGCCTTACAGTACAGTAAGTGACCCAGAGAGGTCGCAGGCAGACAGCGGAGCAAATCACAAGGATTGTCCTATGCCTGTCATCCTCGCTACTCAGGAGGCTGAGGGGTAAGGGTCGTCGTTTGAAGCCATGAGACTCTAATCTCCCATTAATCAGCAAAGAGCCGGAAGTGGAGATGTGTCTCAAGAGGTAGAATCCCAGCCTTGAGCAAAAAGCGAAGGCCCTGAGTTCAAGCCCCAGGATTGGCGCCTGGCCACATGCACGTGCACGCGCGTGCACGTGCGCACGCACGCGCGCACGCACACACACACACACACACACACACACACACACACACACACACACACACACACATTATCATCTCCGGTCCTGCCATCACACTTGGCAGTGCACATTACTGAGTCTCTAGTTGTGGGGAAAGTGATCTTGAGGAATTGTCCTCCCAAGCCTGCCAGCTTCCCCATCTACAGCAGGCCTCCGGCCCACCTGGGCCCCCAGCTTCCCCTCCTGGCTCCCTGCGCCCGCTCTGAGGTTGGCTGGCGACAAGAGACAGCCCCTTTTTTTCCCCTGCAGGCAAGAGGAGCTGTGGGCACTTCCCAGCCCATTAACACAGCACACACGGAGCGAGGTTAATGGGATGGAGGAGGAACTGGCAGGAGAGAAAGTCCCCAGGGCCACACCGCCCACCGCCTGTCCCTCAGCCACTCTCATTTTCCCGGCTGTGGGCACCTCTGTCTAAAGACAGAGAGGCAAGGAGGCACGGGGGGCGTGGGGTCTTCTGTCTCCTTCCAAAGGGCAGCCATCAGCTCAGTTAAAGGAGTCATTAAGATAGAAAATCAGTTTTAATGCTCATGGACAGATTTGTGAGATTGCATTAGGGCACAGGGACACCGAGGGATGCAAATCTCAGCCCCAAAAGCTGTTGTGGGCTAGCGCAGGTCCAAAGGGGCCCTGGAGGAGGAGAGGCCCCCACCTGCAGTGGGCGTGGTTCCCGCCAGCCCCGCCCTCAGGAAGCATCCCTGGGAGGACCAGGCCTAAGAGATTGCAGGCCAGGCTGAGATGCTCTGCTCACAAGTGAGAAGTCCTCCATCTTCAGGAGGAGGGGAGGGCAGGGGAGGGCAGGGCAGGGGAGGGGAGGGGAGGGGAGCGGAGGGGAGCAGAGGGGAGGGGAGGGGAGCAGAGGGGAGGGGAGGGGAGCGGAGGGATGCAGATTTCCCAGGTCATAACAACACATTTCCTAACCTGAGTTCTGAGGAGTCTTGCACACCTGTTGAACTTGAAAGGCAGTCAGAGCCCCTCAGACCACCTGGCAATCTGACTTTACCACATCACCCAGGAACTTGCTGGGCAATACTGAGCTGATCAAGATTCTGCATGGTCCCAACTTCACAGGGAGAAAGCTTTGGGACCCCGTCTTCCTCTCCTTCACCAGCCTCCCATGATGGGTGCCACTTGGGTTAGATGCCAGGAAGGACTTCCCAAATAGATGTGGAAGGATGGCTGCATGCTGGCTTTGGAGACAGAGGAAGCAGCCACGGTTCAAAGAATGCAGGCAGCCTGGAGAACCTGGGAAGGGCATGGGAGAATTTCACCTTGACTTTAGTAAGAGCCAGGCTGGATTTTTTTTTTTTTTTGACCTCTAGAACTGTAAGACAATAAGTCGTGCTCTGGCAAATTAGACCGCTTAATCTGCAGCAATTTGTTAAGGCAACAATATAAAAATCAGCAACGTATTCCAATCCGTTATTCTAGCATCTCATCTGAGAATTGTGTACCGAGAGCCCCATGGTGGTGCTGGGGATGCGTGTTGATTGCAAAGATGAGTTTTTAACCTTCTGGAATTTAGGAGCTTGTCTCATTTTCCCCAGAAGACTTCTTGAAAGGTGAGGGCCAATGCCTTCACTTCCTCCTTTCCTCCCATGACCCTTGAACGTCGCTGAATCCAGACACAGCTCAACGTGTGCATACTGACTGGTGGAAACGCCGACGCGTCAAGAGCAGAAGCCGTGATGGTCTGCAACTCCCACCCTGAGCACGTTACGTCTCCGGGCCTCAGTCTCCACAGCGTGAAAGGGGAGTCGTGATAGTAACTATGTCTGAGCTTTGTGAGAACTGAATTTGCTGTATGAGGAGCCTTAAAGAGCAGGGGCGTGCCTTCCTGCTCTTTAAGGCCACAAATCCGAACAGCTCAGGGTCCCACCCTTTGACCTCATTTAACCTTCATGACTCCCCTTAAGACTACTTCTAAATACAATCACCCTGGGGGGCAGAGGGGAATGGGGGTCAACATATGAACTTAAAGGGGATGCCAGTGCTCAGCCCATAGCCACCAGGGAGCTGGTGTAGGGGACTTGGTCTCCTTCCTGGTCTGCAGGAGGAAACTGGTTCACTGTACATGAGGGAGAGTCTCTACTTCCCAGGCAAGCAAGATGGCCACAGCTCAGCATCTAGACATCCACGACCTGTGGCCCCACACCACGTCAACCCATCTTCCGACTGGGGGGGTTGGCGTCCCCCAAGCTGCCTCCCCAGCCCGCACAAACCGGAACATGGAGGCGGAGACAAGTCACACAGCTCGCCAGGGCCCACTGAGCCCTGGTTGTTTCTAGAAACAGAATTGTCTCCTATTCCCTAGAAAGATGGGACGTCTGCCTGATGTCTCGTACCTTGACCTCTGCCGCCGAGGTTTCCAGAAATGCTTGGTACCTGAGAAGAGAATGGATTGGTCCCCAAGAAGCAAAAAGGGAAGTGGAAAATCAAAATTAATAAGAATTTGATGACATGTCTACAAAACATGTCAACTCGTCAACGGCCACTTAACTCCTGCTTATATCTGAATTAGAATTCATGCCCACCCTGTATGGGGGGGAGGGGTGTTTAAGGAGATTGATGTGTCACGGAGCTCCAGATCTCCTTGGATTGCAACCGGATGGCGGGAAATGACCTTTGCCACCCCATGGTGGGATCACGGAGCTTTAGGAGGGACAGGAGCCCCCTGGGAGCCGCCCAGCTCTGCTCCATCACCCTGAGCCACTTCCTACCTTCTTCCTTCCAGAACTAACGAGCTATGGCTGACATTAAATGAAAACCCAGCTGAACGTCACGCGGGGTTGGCCCGGGGACAGACTCCCTGAATGCTCTCAGCTGCGCCCCCCGCCCCCGCCTCGACAGCATTTAACCCATCTTCGGGCCAGGCATCCTGTTCCACTGGGGGTGTGCAGAGTGAGACCCCCTCCTGCCTCAGGAAGCTAGTGTTTCACAGCGATTCTGTCATGAGCTTTTCTCATGTGGTTCTCGAGGAATCCCCGGAAACAGTCCTGCTCCGTAGCCACGCCAGCCTGGCCCTGTCCACCCTCTTGTCTTCCCCTCCTGGACGCAAGGAAGGCAGGCCAGTACCACCATGGCCCAGCTGCTCGTTTGGTTTTCTCTCTATCTCTCTCTTGTTGTTGAGGAAGTTATTCAAAGTATCTAAGGGGACAGCCACAGGTCCTGTCCGCACCTGCCTGGCCCTGGCCTAGGGCAGCGGCCTCTTCCAGGTTCCAGCCAGGGCTGGCCAGGCGTGGGTGGGCAGGCTCCTGCTGGCCAGGGCCGCTGGCTTTGGGAGCCCTCCAGGCTCAGACAGAGTGTCCTGGAGTCCGTCAGGCCTGGAAGGGAGGGTGTCCGGCCAATGTACTCCACAACTTCTTAGGCAGACTTCTGAAGCTATGTGGAACTAATTAGCTATTTATTTCAGCCAATTCATTATGTTCTCTTTGAACCATGCTTCCCTTTCCTGGAGGAAAGCTGCCCTGGAATGTGTCTGAATGTGGCAGGCGAAATGTGCTTGCGGGCTGTGTCAGGAGCCAGCTTTGTGCCTTTCCTCGCTCGCTTGCTCTCTCTCTCTTGCTCACTGGCTCCGCTCAGCCAGCCTCTCTTCTCTGTCTCTAGCAGGGGGATAGGTGGAAGCAGCCCTCTGCTCGGCACAGGTCCTGCCTGTCCCGTCTGGCAAGGTGTTAAATCACCCCCTGAACCCCCACCCCTGCCTCCTAGCTGCAGCTATCTAAAGCATCAGCCTCCACTTGCTCCCCACTCCTCTTAGGGCTCGGGGCTCTGCAGCAAATCCTCTGTCTCTCTCTCTCTCTCTTCAATCCCTCCTGAGCTGCCATTCCATCATGCCCAGGCACCCGGCTTAGCGCCGCTCCAGCCAGCCCTGTTGGTTCTGTCACCCTGATCGCCCTGCTCTGATCCTGCCATCTGCTTCTGTGTCCCCCCCCAACTCCCAGCCCCTCAGATGAAAACCTGCCACGTCCTGAGGTTCTCATGTCATCTCCCCCTCCCTACCTGCGCTCACAGCTCACAGCTGTGTCACCACCCACTGGGCCTGGCAGCGCCCATCACAGCCACTCCAGGAGAAGACAGGAGATAAAAGTAATGGGCAGTCGCCAAGGGCCTGTAGCTCATGCCTGTAATCCTAACCTATTCCTGAGGCTGAGATCTGAGGCTTGTGGTTAGAAGCCAGCCCAGGCAGGAAGGTCTATGAAACTCTTTTCTCCAGTTAATCGCCAGAAAGCCACTCTGCACAGCAGCTGGCCATGGTGGAATGGTCTCAACAAAGCAAGCCCCCCCCTCCCCCAAACACTTAGGCCACCACGGCCGCTCACTCTTCTCAACCTCTTTCCAGCCCCAAAGAATCAACAGACCACAAGCTAAGCTTCCACCTAGGGCCGCACCACCAGGCCTTGGAAATAATCCTTTGAAGAATGCCTGCCAACAACTGCCTCTCCAGGATGGCGGCTGGGGCCCGCGTGGCGCTGGCTTTGGCACTGGGAAAGCACTGTGTTGTATCACTGCCCAAGGCCTGAAGATTTTTCTACCCTCCTTGCCCCAGCTCCAGAGAGGTTGGCTGGCCCAGAGCACCTGTGAGCAGTGGGCTGTGGGAAAGCCGGCAGCACAGGGCTGGTCTTCAGCACAAATAGTAAGGGAGCTGTAGAGACCTGCCTATTGTTTAGTGGATTTAGGGGACCAGCAGGATGTGGAGCACAGATCTAGAATTATCCTTCCATTCAATCCTGTGATGGGTCTGTCTGGCCTGAGTTGCCCGTGGCAGTGGTTCTAAGAGACTCCACCGGAAAAGTGTGGACCTTGGGGTCAGGATTCTGCACTATGTCTGGCACCTGCTTCTCCCCACAGCCCATTCCATGCTGTCAGTCACTAGCACCCTCAACTCTTCTGCAACCTGTTACTAGGCCCTGCCCGACACTCCCCGGGGGCCCTGAGCTCCTGGAATTGGTGATCAGCCTCACAAAGGAGCTGATGAATCTCTCTGTCACCAGCTCACACAGGCTTTTAAGGAATCTCCTGGTGTGGGTGTTTGGGGAATGTGGTAAACTATTCTTCATTCACTTTTGAGATGTAGTTTAAATTTTGTGCCATTACCAGGGCTTGAACTCAAGGCCTGGGTGCTGCCCGTTAGCTTTTTCCGCTTCAGGCTAGTGCTCTATCGCTTGAACCACACCTCCATTCCTGGCTTTTTCCTGGTTAATTGGAGATAAGAGTCTCAAGGTCTTTCTTGCTGGCTTCAAATCCTAATCCTTAGATCTCAGACTCCAGAGTAACAAGGGCTACAGGTGTGAGCCACTGGTGTCTGGTTAGTTTAATTTTAAAGATGAGTGTTTCAGAAAGCCTGCTGGGGTCCAGGTAACCTTAACCCAGGATCGGATGCATTCCTCCTGTTCCAGCCAGGTGCAGCTACAATCCTCCTTTCAAAGATGAGGGAGCCAATTCAGAGAAGAGGGAGGGCTTCCCCATTGAACTAGCACAGGGCAGGGCTGGGATTTGAACCCAGTTCTGAGGATGTGTCCAGTGCTTCCCCAGGGGTAATTCAACTACTTCTACCCTACGTCTCCTGGATGGGTGAGTACAAAGAACTTAGGTTTGTGTGTTTGTTTTGTGGTACTGGGGTTTGAACTTGGGGCCTTTGCACCATTTCCCTTGTCTGGAAGCCTGCATGGTCTAGGTCACTTCCAGCTGGCCCTTCCAGCTGTCAAACAGTCCACTCGGTGAGGCTTCCACGTGACCTGCCTTTGCTCACCGGTCCCCCCAGGCCCCAGTCTGGAATGCCTCCTCTTCTGCCCTGACCTGGGAAGGCCGACACAGCTCTTCTTCCAAGGCCCACCCTGAACGCCCTGCTCATGGGTGCCCCCTAGGGGGAGCCCTCACCCTATCGCCTTCATCAAACCCTGGGTCGGCTTCCTCACCAGGGTTGTAGTGAGGCCTCTTTGAGCACCTATCCCGTATCCCCCCTTTACCTCAGCTCCCCCAGCTCTGCCCGGCCTAGAGCCCTACCTGGCTGCGTGAATTCATTTTCAGGCGGGATGAGTCTTGGTGATAGGCCAGATCTTCCTGCCTCAGGTCTTGTGCTAAGGGCCAGGGTTTCCCAAAGGGGCGGAGCTGGGAGGTTCCCCGTCCTCCTTCTCTGTTGTATGGGGGTCACTGACCCTTTCTCAGCTAATCAGCAGGTGGAAATGTAGCCGTCCGACTGGGCCACCCAGGCACCAGGCCTTTGTGCTCGCCTTCTCTCTCCAGAGTAATAAACAGAGTCGTTACCAGGTGCCTCTTGCAGTCTCTGGTGCTGGCAGGTTATTTATATGCAAATTCGCCTGTCGGTGGCTGTGGAGGCTCATAAACACGATAAGAGCGGCTTCTATAGGGGTTGGATGTGATTGGGGGGGGTAGGGAGAGGTCCTCTAGCTTCTGCCGAGAAGTTAATATGGGATTAGCCACAACCAATTAGATGATATCAAACCCAAAGGGATCCAGCAGCTTAGCTAAACTGAAGATCGGGCTGAGGGAGGGGGTGTAGAGTCGGGAGGACCTCAGGAGGTACAGGCAGAACCCTGCCCCGGGAGGCGGGCCCCAAGCTGTCTCCAGACCCACTTTTGGAAAGGGGCGGGGCTGTGGCTGGTGGGGCGGGCCCAGGAGCAGCAGGTGTCATGGGTGGGGTGGGTGACTGTGTAGAAGCACCTTGTCCTTCCACCCCTTCCTCTGCCTGACAACTGCCACTGGTCCTGTGGGACAGCCCACGGGTCACCTGTCCATGCCCTGAGCTCCCTCAGGATTCTCTCCGTACAAGCCTCTTGTCACGCGGTTGGTGTCTCTTGACTAGCTCTAAAGGCTTCAATCTTGTGTCATTTTTGCTGTGGGTGTTTTGGAGCCTAGAGATTGGTTAAAAAAAAAAAAGAATTGATCACAGCAGGAGAATAGGAGAAACAAAGGGCTCCACTGAAGAAAAACAGGAGACAGCTGGGCACAGCAGCCCCGGAGACCCCCTTGACTGGATGTCTCATTTGAGGACATCTTCAGAGCTCAGTTTCCCCAACTGCCTTCCATCTGGCCCATTTCCCAAGTAGGACTCATTTCAGCGTTCCGTTCTGCCTGGTTCGGGCATACCGCTCACTTCCAGAATGCATACTGGAATGTCTCTCCTCCATTGTCTTGGACTCTCCAGTGTACTACACAGTGCTCAGGATAAAGGAAGTCAACACATGGTTTTTGAGAGACTGGAAGGGAAACAAAGAAAGCCAAGGGCAGGAGGCTTAGACTCTGTTTTTATAATCTTGGGCAAAATGTTTGATGTTTTGAAACTCAGTTTCCCAATCTGTCAAATGGGGATTTTTCCATCCTCCCACCCACCCACTGTCCAGTGGGCTGCAGTTGTCAAGTCTGGCCCTTAGCGATTTGCTCAGTTAAGTTGGTTATAGTCTCCTGCCATGGAAGCCAGCTAAGGCCTGGGCATGAATGTGTAATTCCTTAAATAACTAAGTGTCTTCAACTTGTCTTTTGGGACCAGCCTTCAGGATCCACACAAGACTGATACGTGTGGGCTTTTCTCCCAAAAGAATCAGGAATGCCAGGCATGGTGACTCAATGCAATGCTAGCTACTCGGGAGGCTGAGATGGAGAGGATTGTGGTTCAAGGCTGGCTCTGGGCAACAAAAAAAATGTTGTCAAGACACCAACTCAACCAATAAGAAAATGACAAGCTAGCTGTGGTGGCATGCACCTGTCATCCCAGCTACTCAGAAAGCATGTGCGGCAGGGCCCGCCAGCTCTTGGGCAGGGTAGAAACTCCAGCTGTAGGCTCACAAGCATCCTTGCTCACATCCCTGGGGACCTGCTGCCCCTGAGAGCTAAGTGCGTCCTATTCTCTCTTTGCTGACTGGGTCTGACTATCCCCAAGTGCTGGCACTCAGTCTCTCTCGATGCCCCATCATCTATCCCATAAGCTCTCTGAGTGCCATTTTTCTTCTTCTTAATTCCTAGTCCTGACACTCTCTGGCTAGACCCAGACCTTCTGAAAAACAATAAGGCAGCAAGGCTTGCTAACTTCCTTTCCTCCTCCTCCTCCTCCTCTTCCTTCTTCTCCTTCTTTGCCTTGGAACACAGAGAAACACTGTCAGTTCCCCCTTGTGGGTAAGCAAAGCCCAGGGCTGGGAGATATTGGGGCATGTGAGGCCTCCTCCTCGGTCTGGAGGGTGGAGGAGGGGTGGAAGCGGCTTTCATTCTTTACCAGAAACTCAACACGGAGGAGACAAGACGCAGCTCGCCTCTGCTCCGGCTGCCCCAGCACATGACCATCTTAGGGAACCACCCTGCTACATTTCTAAGGCAAATCTGATCACGTCTCTTCTCTGCTGAAAATCTCTCAATGGGTCCCTATTGTCCTCTGGGTAAAACCCAAGCTCGTTCCATAGAGGCCACGTCAGGATCTGGCCGGGACTTAAACCTCCAGCCTTAGAATGGCTGCTCCTCGACCTCCTCCCTCTGAGGAGGACAAACTGAGCTAGAATGAACCTGTGTGCGCGGTGCCGATGATGGGGGCTGCTTCCGGTTGCCTGGTTCGCAGATTGTTCTGTTTCTTGGGCTCAAGACATCTTCCACCCTTTTTCTTCAACTCTTCTTAATCCTTCTAGAATGGGGGTGGGGCGGGGCGGGCCTGGTGGCATAATGGACGTTGGGTACCGGTGAGGGAAGTCTCATTTCCTGACATACCCCCTGCCATGTCGGCTGGGTCATGTGGATGCATTCAGGGTACCATCGAGCCGCTGTAACTTTCAATAGTTTTATTTTGCCCACACAGTCCCAACGCGCTCGTCTCTCTGGATAAGATTCATAGTTTCCCATTTCGTTTCGAAAATAGCCAGAGGAAGAAAGCCTCCGTTTGGAGGCAGCCAGGGCTAGCCGCCTGTCCCGGGGGAGCAGGTGGGTGGCTCTTCGCAGTAGAGTCCCCAGTGCTCCTGGGCACTGGGAGCCATGAGCCACACGGCCCAGAAGCTCCAGGAGAAGCCCACCAGGGGTAGGCATGGCTAGGCCACTCCTCCGAGACAGTCACCGCTGAGCCCAAGACCGTGCATGTCCTCTCTCACATGCTGACGTGGGTCAGTGCATCCTCTCTCCTTGGACTCAGTTCTCAACCACCCTATTATGCAAGAGAAGCTGGGCAGGAGATGAAGGGCGTGTCCAAGGCAGAGGGTAACCCCACGAATGTGACCCGCCCCCACTGGTGGAACAGGACACGCGTGTCTGCCTAGGAGAGGAGCTACATGGCATCCTGTGGAGGAGTGGCTAGGGACTGGCTCTGTACAGCCCCCTCTCTGGGGAAGCCCACAGGGAAAAGCCCTACCCATCACCTTCAAAGCCTCACAATCCATTCTCTGAACCCCCTCTGCGCGTCTCTGTGTAGCGATGGTTACCAAGCCATTTCCGCTTCTCCGAAGCCGTGTCTAATTCGAGGCGTGTCCACTCTGCTAGCGCGTCCAGGTTCACCCCCTAGCTGGCCTCCAGGCCTCAGACTGGGTCTCACTAAGCCATACCTTGTGATAATGTCCATACCGGTCTCCTCTCCTGGCGTGGTACATTCTAGATGCGTGAGGCAGAACCCATCCACACATGCTCTCTTCAATCTGCTCTTCCGGGCGGCGGGGGGAACGGGGACTCTGAGGACCCCAGCTGTGATATGGCGTGTGTGTGTGTGTGGGGGGGGGAAGTGAGGGAGAGGGAGAGAAGGAGCAGGAAGTCTGAAACTGAAGGATCTGCCTCCATGGGTCCTTTCGACCATATTGGATCACGACACTTGTGCCCTTGTTACTTGGTGGCAGGAGGCGGCGGCCTACTCTGACCCAACCTCAGCAGGTGCTGGGTGCCTGGTTGTACTTGTAAGGGCACAAATCAAAGTTCTTCCCTGGTCCTTTGCCGTCATAAGCAGGTGTGGGGCCATGGGTTTTTGGCTTTTTTTTTTGTTATGTTTTTCGACAGTAGAGATGTTATTGTCTTAAAAACACCATCTTACTAGACCGAGTGGGCTTTTGTTAGGGTTTTTTGTCCTGTCGCTGCTGATATTTTCAGGTAGCCAGCTTTTCCAACATTAAGTCTGGCATGGATGAGTCAAAAAAAAAAAAAAAGTGAAACCCAGAGAATTCATTACTATGTCTTTCTTTAGATCTGGAGGTCCTGGAAAATTTATCTTCATCTCTTTATTTCTCAGAGTCTCTGCACATTTATCTGGGGGTTTTCAGTTGTGTCTAGTGAGAGAACAAGGGAAAATATATTTTCTCTAACTTCTAGAAGCAAAAGTCTCCCTGTTGTATTTTTAACAACTTAATTGAGATATAATTCATTTGCCAAAGAAGTCACACACTCCAAGTGTGCAAGCCAGAGGATGTTAGTGTGTGACCATCACTACAATCAATTTTAGAAGACTTTTATTACTCCCAGAAGCAGCCTGCACCTTGCTCCCCAACCCCAGTCCCCCAGCTCTAGGTACCTGCTAATCAACCTCCTGCCTGTCCAGGCATGCCAGCCCTGGGCACATGGTCCTTGGTGACTTGTTTCTTTCACTTAGTATAATGTTTCCAGGGATTATCCATACGATAGCATGTTTCAACACTTCATTTCTTTTTATGGCTGAATCATATTCCACTGTAAGGATATACCGCATTCAAATTCCCCATCTTATCAACTGATGAATGGAAACAACCTTTGGGTTGTTTAACCCTTTGACTATCATGAATAGTGCCATTAGGAACGTGTCTGTATGCTTTATTCTGGAAATAGGCTTATCATTTGTCTGGTATAACTACCTAGGCATGGGATTGATTGGCAGATCACATTGTAAGCGTGTCTAAGCGTGTGGTCAGCTGATAGACTGCAGTCCCTAACGTGGCAGCAGCGGTTCACGCCCTGACCAGAATGGGTGGCCATCTCCCCACGCTTCCCTGTGCCTCTGTCTCACGGTGGCTTTGCTCTGCATGTCCTCCATGACTAATGATACCAGGTACCTTTCCCTGGGCTTATTCTCCACTGATAGCTCTTCTTTGGAGAACTACCCAGAGCCTTTGCCCATTTTTAAATTGGTTTTTTTGGCTTTATCTTCTTGAGGTTTTTTTCCTCTTGTTGCTTTGAAATTGGATTTTTCTAGGTAGCCTGGGGTTGGCTGGAACCCACGGTCTTCCTCCCTCAGCCTCCTGGAGCTGGTGGTAGAAAGGTTTTGGCATCTCTGCCGCTTCCTGGGATGCACTGTTTCTCTGTGGGCCTCGGGAGGAGCCCTGGGAAGGGAACTCCCTGACAAGCAGCTGGCATGCTGCTAACCCTCCCCACCAACCCAGGACCTCAGCACTCAGTCCCAATGGGGGAACAAAAGCACTGGGGATGGAGGACCGGAGGGGAGGCCGAGGATCAACTGAGCCAGAGCAAAAGGAAGATTGAGGGAACTGAGACATCCGTGTCTTCCAGCTGAGCCAGAGCTCTGTCATTCTGCTGGGCGGATGCTTGACCAACCTTCTTTTATATTTATTTATTGGTGGATGGATAGATTGGATAACAGCTGCATGAGTTAGAAAGGAGAGAGAGAGAGACAGAGAGAGAGAGAGACAGAGAGAGACTGACTCATTTACCACCAGTGGAGGTAGTTATTGAACCAACTTGTTTTCAAAGAATTGGTAATTAAAGAGAAAGAATTAAGCATTTACCCATTCTTTGTAGAGGGAATTGTAGTTCATGCTTGTGGATGAGGAAAACTTTTCTGTGTGTGTGTGTGTGTGAAAATCACAAATAAATATGGAAAGAATGGTGGAACTGGAACAGTCGTCCTTTTGCGTTCTCCTCAGCATCTATCAGGCACGAGGCTCTCGGGTGCTGGTGGCTCCGTGCATGAATACTGGGAGTGGAGCCCCAGTGCTTCGTGGGTGGGAGGTCACGGGTGGTAGGAGCTTCTGAGGGCTGCCTGAGAGATGGGGGAGGAGAGGGACCGCGAGGTGCTGGGAAGGGGTCCAGTGCCACGGCGTTCCTGCTCAGTGCGGGGCAGCGTCTCCCAGGATGGAGCATGGGCCCCGGGAAATCCCTCCTCCCTGCCTTGCCTGCACCTGTCCAGGTGAGCGCATCATTCAAAGGACATTTCTGGCCTCACCTGGAATCCCAGCAGACACGCCTCTCTCGTCTGCTCCCCTCTCTCACGAGTCCGGCTTCTGCAAGCGGGTGGCTTGGTCAGTTACCCCAAGGGCCCCCCGCCATCAGGACCGCTTGCCTGCCCCTGCTCCCCCCACAAACTATCTTCTCTAGAGACAGGAAGTTCTGCATCTGAGGTGATCACCTGCCCAAGAAAGGAGCTGAGACTGAAGGGCTCCTCAGCTCACACCCCACAGGGCTCTGTTTCCTGGAGTTTGGGCTGGAGCTGCCCCAGCAAGCCACACCAGGGTCAGGGGAGGGACACAGAGGCTGCTCAAGGAGGGAATGCCTGTCAGATTTCTTTGCTTGGTCCACAATCTGGAAATCCACAAGTGAGTGGAGCCTGGGCCTGGTGCTCAGTGGTCAGGAGGAAGGGTGAGAAGCGGGCCAGCGAGGTGAGTGCTCTTCAACGGGGAATGTCCTCTAGGAGCCAGGGGCAAGGAGGGAAGAGGCCCCGATCTTTGTGATTCCATGTGACAGGGAGAGAGGGGCAGGACCAGGAGAAAGCCCTCTCTGTGCTTGCCAGATAGGCTTGAGCACGGCCCTGAAAATCAGCAAATGCCCTGGGGAAAAAAAAAAAAAGTAAGGAATGAAGTCATTAACTCAGTCCCTCTCTAGAGTCCTTTAACCAACACTTCCCAGCTCCTTGGCTCAACCAGCCAGTGCCAGCTTTGGTGTACAAGTGTGAGGGAGAACTCTTTTCCCCCTGTGCGCCCAGCAGGTAAACAAGCGATTACAATGCAGAGAACACGTTCTATTCTGCTCTGCAGCAGCCCGAGGCAGAGGCCGGTGGGGAGAGGGTGCTGGGCTTGGGGAAGGGTGGAGGCTGATGCAGGGGAGATCGCTGCTGGCTATGTCATCTGACCCCTTCCTGTCACCCCACGCTGAGCTGAGCATGATAGGGGAGCTCAGGAAAGCAGGGGACCAGCTTCCCACCGTCCACCCTCCATCCCCATGGGATGCATGGCAGAGTCTCCGCACTCTGATCCTACGTTCTGCATCAGTTCAGTGACACTGTGGGACAGAGGCCACTGTGCTGGCTTTCTTAGATCTGCCCTAATGGAGGTCTCAGCCTTCAGGGTGCATCAGAATTTGGATTTGGCCCTGCCTTGTTCAGAGGGGTGAGGCCTGAGTTTCCATTGTTATCCTATCCACCTCCACCAGTTATATGGGATTCCGATGAACTGGGAAACCCGCAGAGATGGGGAATGAGGAGGGAATGCCAAGAGCAGTGGGCGTTGTCTTTAATTCCCCCCCCCCCCCCACACACACACCAAATCTCACACTTGCTTTGTGAAGCTACCCAGAGTTCAAAGGAGTCCCCCTCTCACGGGACTTTAGAACCTCCTATTGCTGAGTTAACTGAGATCATGCTACAGAGCCTTCTGTTTGAGCTCAATGAGTATGCACCTTCTTTACTCCAGAGTTGAGTGGGGCTGGGGACGGGGGGGAGTGGGGGGGGGGGCGGGGAGAGGAGAAAAGCTGGAGGAGGCCAGCAATGCACCACCCAGTATCTTCCAGGGAAGAAATGGGAGGAGGGGAGTGTTAGAAGACTGTGACAAAATTGGTTTTCCTGTCTGGAGTCCGGGGGCGCTGATGGAGTGAGTGTGGTTACTGTGAGGCGGGAGAAGCCGTTGAAGAGACTCTGGAAGGAACCGGTGGTGGTGGGAGCAGCTGGGGCGGGGGGGGGGGGGGGAGGGGGGGAGACACCAGAGGAGAAAGGACTTGTGGGAAGACAATGTGGGAGGCAGTCCACACAGCGTCTCACCAAGGGCTGTCAATCGGCCCAGCCTTGGTCCCTCCCTGGGAGCATTTCCCAGTGTTCACCCCGCAGGGAACAGCACCCAAGGAGGGCTTTGGGGTGAGGGAGTTGGGAGGAGAGCAGCCGAGGGAGGGGGTGGCGGAGGGCAGGAATGGAATGGGGTTGGGAACAAGGTGAACGCAGGACTCACTTCTGTTCTGTCTGAATATGCCATACCCCTCTTTAGATCTGTGGGCCCCACCTTGTCCCTCCCCTCCCCTTCTCCCCGGCCCCTCTCCTCCCTGAATACCTTGTCTGTGCCCCTTGAGTGCTTTCCCCTTCCTGCGTGTACTTATATCTTTGTCCTCCTCCACCCTCATATCCTTCAGTGATGCCTGCCCCTCAGTCAAGGTGGACAGAGAGCAAGGGGAGTGGGGGAGGAGAGCCGGAAGGGGGAGGAGCAGGGCCAGGACAAGCTATTCCTTTCAAAGGCACAATCCTACTATGAGCCTACTTCCTTCCAGGTCCCTTACCACTCAGTAACGCGATCAGATGATGGCCTTATCAATGGATTAGTCTATCGATTGGCTCAGCAGCCTCAGGCCCCACTCACTCTCCCAAGCCCCAGCCCTGTGTGCGCACTGGAGACCACGCGCAGCCTGCGAGCCTTGGGGGAGATCCCACCTCCTTGCCACAGCCCCTTTCCAGTCATTCATTTACAGAGCTAGTTATGAGGCACCAGGGCCCAGAGTGGGTGACGAATGAGCCACGAGTCTCAGCTTCCAGAAACACAGGCTAGAGCAAGTGCCTGAGAGGATAAACAGACAGAACTGCGACACAGAGATGGGGTGGGGTGCAAAGGGACAAGGGGTCTGCACGGGACGGGGCGAGGCAGCTATGGGCAGCGGCTCAGCCCTAGGAGCTCACAGGAGACCACACCTGGCTCTCAGCAAAGCCCTTCTAGCCCTTCTAGTGAGGTGGCAGCCGGAAGAAAGCAGCAGAGTCTGGCTAGGGTCCTGGACCCGAGAAGGCAGTTTTGGGGTGCACGGAGAAGCAATGGTCACATAGTGTTGGTCTCAGCACGCAGTAGGGCCTCACACGAGTTCCTATTCATAGATTTCCTGTAATATGGCCTCTAGCCCTTCATGATGTCCGTTACACCCTGGAGACAGAGTGACAGCCCCTGTGCATAGTCCTGGCTGGCTCTCAGACTCAAGAGCACCTGTGTCCCCTCCAGGCCTGGAGTACAGGGAGTGGGGCCACCCATGTTTTCTTCACGTCACCCCTGGCTCTCCAGCGACAACTATTCAGAGGCCCTAATGACTCTGCTCAAATGGGCTGGAAGTGTCTTGCTTTTAAGAAATGGAGCAGATACATTCAGAAAGCATCCAGCAGGGAACCCAGAATCAGAAGTGGAAGGCATGAGGCCTTGATGCCGAGTCAGGGTGTCTTGGGCCAGAAGCCCCCAGTTCCATGAGGATGAGATTCTGGAGAAAAGGCCGGGCAGAGGGGGAAGGATGTGAGCAGGGGCCAAAGGAAGAGAGGGAGATGCAGAGCAGGGATTGGAGAGCAGTCCAGCCACGTGGGACCAGGTGAAGTCAGGCATTACTGTAACACCTAACGGAACTCCTCCTACCTACCGCTGGGCTGGGGCTACCCACCCATCTCACAGATGAGAAAACAGAGGCACTTCCTGTCAGTGGCTCTTCCAAGTGAAGCTAAGGAATGGCCAAGCTAG
The DNA here is from genome assembly GCF_019054845.1 of Dipodomys spectabilis. Lineage (NCBI taxonomy): Eukaryota > Metazoa > Chordata > Mammalia > Rodentia > Heteromyidae > Dipodomys > Dipodomys spectabilis. The sequence continues at coordinate 7,546,097 of NW_024870753.1, read as the reverse complement.
GACCTGAGTCCCAGCAACAAAGCTGTATTAGGTATTGGGGCAGGCTGGTCAATGAGATAGTCTTACCTCTTGTACAATCCTGGGGTGCGCTGTTATTTGGGGGCTGGCCTCACAGACTTTCCTCGGGCTTCTGACTGCCTTGCTTATCATTCCCTACATGTGTTTCCAACACCCACGTACCCCAGCGTATGTAAGGGAGTCCGCGCCCCTTGTGTAATTGATCTATCATTCATGCCAGATTCAGTTGGGCAGTAATGTGAAATATTTATTTAAATTCTTTTTTCCTCCTGTCACTGTTTCCAGCTGTTGAGATCATTCACTTTTCTGTCCCTTGACAAGATCTTGGTCAGAATCTGTTGCTTCCTTTTTGGTTACTAAATAAATCAAGTTGCAGACTTAGGGTTGAAACTTTTACCTCTCCCAGCCTGGGCACCCTCTGCCCTGGTGTGCGTGTGTGAGTGTGTGTGTGTGTGTGTGTGTGTGTATGTGCGTGCGTGTGTGTGTACGTGCTGAATAGGGAGGAAGGTGACTTTCTCCTTTCACCCTCCGGGGAGGGGAGCGCTGGGAGGAGATTTTCCAGCTGATCTGAGGCCCCCTGCGGGTGATAGGACACACACACACACACACACACACAGGTGCACACACACACAGGTGCACACACACACAGATTTCCCCCCCCCCCCCAGCTGTCCTCGTGGCCTAAGCCACCTAAAGCAGTGTCTCTGAACCCCAGAAAGCTCATCCGTCTTTGTCATGTTTGTGATGTGGCCATCATCCACGCTTGCTTATTGATGGCTCTTCTCTGCCACCTCCAGTCCCCTGTCCCCTCTTCAGGCGGCACACCGCAGTTCAGCAGGCCTGCTGCCCGAGCCAGTGGCCTGCTGCAGGTGAGGTTCGGAATGGCCTTCCTGGGGGGCTCTTTCGTCTCTCAGCGGGAGCACTCACCACTCCACATCAGATGGGGCATGGGTGAGTGGACTCCCCATTACATTCCCACAGGAAAGGAAGTTTGACCACTCCCCGCACCCCTGCACCCGTGGCTCTCCTCTCCCCTGCAAGGAAGCCAGGGGCAGCATCCTTGGAAGCCATGGGGAGCAGTCTTCACATAGTTTTTTTTTGGGGGGGGGTGTTCTTTTTTGTGTGGGTCCCAGGACTTAAACGGAACCTCAGACTCTTGTTTGGCTTTTAAACTCATAGCTGGAGCTCTACCACTTGAGCCACACCTCTACTTGAGGCTTTTTCCGCTCAGCTCAGTTGGAGGTGAGTCTCACAGCTTTGTCTGCCTGGGCTGGCTTTGAACTGACTCTCGGCTTCCCGAGAGGCTGATGGGTGTGAGCCACTGGCATCCAGCGGAAGGAGGCTCTTTTTGCTGTGTCTTGTTCTTGTGTGCCAGTCCTGGAGCTTGAACTCAGGGCTCAAGCGCCATCCCTGAGCTTTTGATGGTTTGTTTGGGTTTTTCTTTGTTATTTTTCTAAGGATAGTACTCCACCACTAGCCACAGCTCTACTTCTGGCTTTTTTGAGAGTTAATTGGGGATAAGAGCTCCCACATTCCCACCCTCTCTCACAACTAGGCCTGGAAGGGTCAGGGGCTTGGGCAGGGGCCAGACCTTTCAGGTATGGTCCAAGTGCTAGTCCTCACCCATCACCCATGCTGCCCTCCACCAGCCTCCCGCTCTTCCCTGCCCTGACCTCTGTGCTTCGCTTCTATCTAGATCTTTCCATGGCTTTCCCATCAGGACTACCTTTTAATGTTTCTTCTACCACTCAATCCATACCGCCGTTGCTTGCCCCGCTGCCCCGCGGGAGAAGCTTGGGCTGCCATGCTTCCGCTCCTGTGCTTGTTTCTTCTGGCAGGTGGGGCAGGTCCCATCCAGGAAAAGCCCTGGTGAATTCAGGTTTGATGAAACAGGATCTGTTTCAGGGGGTCCCGTCTGGAGGACCTGAGTGGCGGAGGTTGCTGGCCTCAGAGCTCCCCCTGAGTCCTGCCAGGATGACCGACCCCCTCTCAGAATGTGCCAGGGGATGTGCCAGCATGGTGGCCTGCTCATGCCAGTCTCCCACATTCTCCTTCACACAGGCACCCGCACAGAGGAGGCTGTGTGGAGGGACGCGGTAGACAAGGGAAAAAATTATAAGGTTCATTTAGAAAGCAGTAAAGGGGAGATTTCAATTTCCTTTGAAAAATCACAGCCCAGTTGTTCTTCCATGATGGCTTGAGCTACAAGCGCGGTGGGATCCCTGTAATCAGGGGTGACCAGCAGGGAGGGGGTGTGGGGGCTTCGTGCACGGGGCGGGGGTGTCAGTCCCTGTGGGGAGTGAGGAATGGAAGGATCTGTAGGGGAGGGGTCAGAGAAGAGTCAGTGACAGGGACCAGTGTGAGCTTGTGTGTGTGTGTGTGTGAAAGAGAGAGAGAGAGAGAGAGAGAGAGAGAGAGAGAGCGAGAGCGCAGGTGTCCTGGGCACACACATGCATGGAGCCAGGACCTGGGTGAGGTGGTGACAATCCCAGGTGTTAAATGGAAGAGGTGTCATGTGCAGGTCTGTAGAGGGTACAGGCTGGGTTCTATGCCATCGTGGCGGGGAGGGGACACACCTTGTGAACCCCCCTCCCTCTCTACTTCCTCTCCCCCCCCGCACCCCTTGTGTGTGGTAGAACCAGACTTTGAGAGTATTATCTGGGAAAGAAAGGCAGCAGGTCAAGTAAACATCTTCCCATGAGTAAATGAAGAGAAAAGGGGCCACGGGGTTAAGTTACAAATAGAGAGAATTGATTTAGACAGCAGAAAGCACTTACACTAAAGACTGTGGAGTGGGGCTTCAGAGGGAGAGGCTCAGCTGGAAGGAGAGAGGACAGTACGGCAGCTATGGCACCCAGAACAGAACTGGACAGTGGGATTCGCACTCCGGACCGTCCTGTGGGTTCAGGTCTTGCCCTGATGTCAGCCACTACCTGGCTGTCTCTTCAGGTAGCTTTCTCCTCACCAACCCGTGTCCCTGTGACCTTTTCCTATCGTCTGCTCCAGTGAACGCCACCCAGGATGGCCCCCGAACCCAATGTGGAAGAGGCTCGTGGACAGCAAGCTAGAGTGCACACACAGGGTTGGTGTATATCAAGTCATGTGACGCGACCGGCCAGTCAGAAGTGTCAGATCCCATGCACCATCCATGCCAGTGCCTGGAGACAGCAAGGGAGGGATGCCCTGACCGTGCATGCAGCATCTCTACCTAGGGGTGTGTCCTAGCCCTCCACATCTGGCTCAGGGAGGACTTAAAAAAAATATTCACGTAATTGTACATATTAATGGAGTACAGTGTGACATCTCAGTACTGTGTACAGTGTGTAAAGATCACATCCGGGCAATTGGCGTATCCATCAGCTCAGACATTTATTGTTTCTTTGAGATGACAACAGTCCAACTCCAGTCTCCGAGCTGTTTTGAAATATTCAATTAATAGTCAACCATAGTTATCTGACTGTGTGTCAGAACCCCAGGAGTTATTCTGCCCATCCAGTTGCTGTAGACTACTGTCTGCAGTAACCGTTTTCTCTCCCCCGCCCTGCTCTGGGAGCATTTTTATGGCCTCTGACCCGAGTCCTACTCCCCACCAACTTCTGCCACGAATGAATTTGTCTGTCTTCCTATGACTGCTCAACTCAAATAAAGGGAGCTGGCATTTGCCCAGGGAGCTCGTGTTGTCTGATGGCCAGATCTGGGCGAAAGCATGTGAAAAGAAGGGATGGTCAAAGTCACGTCGCCTGGCTCCTGGTTTTGCTTGGATACAGCCTTCAGTTAAATGCCTGACCTGAGTCATCTGAAATGCACTGCGAATGCGTACGCGATCCCAGGCCATGCTAGCTTAGCAACACAGCACACAGTAGAACTTTGTAGTCTCCCTTAGGGACTTGGGGCTGGCTTGGCTTTGACTCCCTGCCTCTGCTCAGCATCAGGGCAGAGCATCCTTTGCCATATTGTTAGTTCAGGTAAAGATGGAAATCTGGAGTCAATACTGAAATGTGTATCACCACACCACGGTAAAGTGGACACATGGGTATTGTAGCCATTGTAAGTCAGAGCCCTCTGTAATTTGCTCAAGGGTAGATGCATGACAAATTAGGACCAGTGTACGTAGACCGGGTTCTTGTTTGACTATTGGCAAAGAAGAGTGCTACCTTCGACCCACGAATGTGAGTTGGTGAGGCTGTGGTTCTGAATCTGTGGGCAACCAACCACCAGGCACCAGAGGGAGGAAAAAGCCCAACGTGTGAAAGAAAGCAGACCGGAGAAATAGAGGAAGACTCTAGCTGGATGATCTTACTTGAACCTCTAGACCCAGCTGTGCCTGGATTCAGACACTGGCATGCAGATCTCAGATCTATGAGCCAATTCCTGATGTAGGAGAGTTTTGCTCCTTTTGTTCCATTTGAATCAATCCAATGCAGATGTCAGTGGCAGGAGGGGATGGACGAGAGATAGAGCACACACGGGGGTTGCCTGAGAGGCTGAGCCGGGTGGTGGGGACCCACAGACTCTGGGCTGAAAGGCTGAACTCCTTGTTGAATACAAGTGACCTTCAGCAAGGTCCTCTAGAAAGCAACAGGCCGGTGGCGTTTACTTCAGGCTTTACTGAGCGAGACATTGCCTGCCTGTGACCTGGAATTCACAACCGCAGACAATCACAATTGCGGTGTTTCCCACCTAAAAGCAGTATGGCTGAAGAAGACACCCTGGGAATGCATGGGCCCCCCCCCCATGGTCCTTCCCAGGATCCCCTTGTGAGGACCCCCTGCTCAGCCAGGGTGCACAGCGGAAGTCCAGGAGCCCTGCCATCCCCTCTTCCAGGCCACTGTTTCACTAGGGAGGTGGGGTCAGGATGGAGCTCACCACCTTCGCTTCCCCCACAAGAGAACAACACAACCATCCAATGTATTACCGAAGATGCTGTCCCAAGAGATACAGCGTCAGGTAGGGCTGCGTTCCGAAAGTAATACCTTCCTCATAGCCTATTCCAGAATGTAGTCAGTGGGAGACGAGAGGGGGGGGGCCTCACTGAGCACCAACCTTAAAATCCCCAGTGAATGGGTAATGACATCAAGCACACAAGCCCGAGGCAGACATCAAAGCTGAGAGCAAAGCTGAGGATGGTACAAACACGGCTCTTTGTCATGCTTTTCGACTGTGTAGCATGTTCCATCCACTTAGGGAAATTCCTCAGGGGTTCTAGGACACTGTCTGTCATAGCTCTGTCTGTCACGTGTGTGTGTGTGTGTGTGTGTGTGTGTGTGTGTGTGTGTTTCTGCATGGTGTTTGTGTACATGTGAACACAAGTCATGTGCTCCTCTTTTGGTTTTAAATCTGAGGTAGATTTAAGTGCTATTAACTTCAAATGGACTATGTAGATCCACAACACCAGGCTGTCCCTAAGAATCTTATCTGTAGCCTCTCCCCATCCTTATTGAAGTGTAATTTATAGGCTTGTTTTAAGTGTGTGGAACCCAGTGTGTTTTGATGAATGAAACCCTCTCGAAGCTACCACCACAATCAAGATATCAACTTTCCCATTACCCTCATGCCTCCCGGGTGCTGCTTGCTCCTCAATCTCCCCTCAACCCTGGTCCGGGGCAATCAGAGATCGCATTCGTGCCACCAGAGATTAGATTTCTCTTCTCCAGAGTTTCAGATAAATGGAATCACAGAAGGCACACAGCCTTTGTGTCCGACTTCTTTTACTCCACATTTTCTTTTTGAGATTCATCCATTTTGTTGTATGTATGAGTAGTCGGCTCCTTTTTGGGGTCTTCTGTGCAATATTCAGGTGACTGCATGGTTGATGCTATGGTCTGTTTGCCCATTTACCTATTGCTGGTGGGGATTTTGAGTTGGTTTCCGGTTTGGAATATTACAAATAAATCCACTACGAACCTTCCCACAGAGATCTTTGTGTAGGCACACATTTTTGTTTTCCTGTTGGGTAAATACCTAGAAGTGGAATTACTGGGACTTGCAGTAAGTGCATGTTTGATTTGATGCAATGGCCTATTTTTCTGAAGTGTCTGTAGGCCCTTGTGGCTTTCCACTCGGGAACTTCTGAGGGTCTACTTCACAGAGCGAGCTCTGGGTAAGCAGGCTTCTGCATCCCTGCCAACACTTGCAATTTCCTTCTTGTAAACTGTAGCCATTCTAATGAGGACATCTTGTTGGAGCTCCAATTTGCATTTCCCTGCTGACTAATGGTGTTGAACATCTTTTCACGTCTTACAGGCCATTTGTATATCTTTTGCAATGTAATAGCATCTTAATGCCAACTCTTTCAACCTCTAATCGAGGTGATGGAAGATTATGCAGACAATTAGTGTTCAGGATAACAAATCAGCTGTGTGAGAAGGGCTGACACACTGTAGGAGAGCTTACATTTGATCTCTGAGCTGGGGACCAGAATGCTGAGATTCTGTCATCTTTCCAGAACTAAGCATCTAAGGCAAGTGACAGGCAGGGTTCTCAGACCTGTCGTATGATGGAGATGACTTGGCTACTGCTCTGTCGGTCTCTCCTGCCGGGCAGGGAGCTGTGGGGTGGAGTGTTGACAGGTAGAGCAGCAGGAGGCAACCCCAGAGCCTCACCTCCTTTTAGTAGGTTTGGTTGTTCCTGGACAGAAGGTCTAAGCTGTCGGGACTGTCCATGTCTCTGAAGCAAGCTCTGCCCTTGGCTCTAGAAGAAGCACAGAATGAGTCCTGGCCCTCCACCTCTCTCCATTCTGTGTGTGTGTGTGTGTGTGTGTGTGTGTGTGTGCGTGCGCGCGCGCGCATGTGTATTTGCATACCAGGGCTCCCAGCATGCCCAGCTTTCTCTGCTCATCATGACCCTGTGCAGCCAGGCAGTGGGGGGCAGGGTGGTCCCCACTGACAGCAGGACTGAGCTCTGCAAGGTGTCTGTCACGGGGTATCAGATTGGAAGTTCAGAATGGCTCAGACATCAAGGCTCTCTCTTGGCCTGGACGAACCAATTGACCTGAATTGGTCTGGTCCATCGACTGACAGGTCTGTTGAGTTTGAAAACTGCTTTGATTGATTCCCACTCCCCCATGACTAGCACTGCTTTCTGTGTGCCCAAATCAAAATGAAATCTGGCTCCAGGAAGATGCAGTGTTAGGATGGAACACCTTATTCTTGTGTGTGTGTGTGTGTGTGTGTGCATGCGCGTGCATGTGTGTGTGTGTGCATGCGCGTGCATGTGTGTGTGCATGCGTGTGCATGTGTGTGTGTGTGCATGCGCGTGCATGCGTGTGTGTGTGCGTGTGCATGCGCGTGCATGTGCGTGCATGCGTGTGTGTGTGTGTGTGTGAAGTTGGCATATCTCCTATACCAGGGGCTCATAGACCTGTTCTTTGCATCCAGTCGCTCAGCTCAGTCACACTAATTGGCTGTGTTATCCACATGGCACAATGGGAAAAATGCTGGTTCTAGAATGTCCTGAACCTGGGTTTTATCACAGCTGGTCGAATTACAGCCAGAATGACCTTGGACAAGTCCTCCATGAAATGGAGACAGCAGCCAGGAGCTGGTGGCTCACGCCTATAATCCTAGCTACTCAGGAGGCTGAGTGAGATCTGAGGATCACGGTTCAAAGCCAGGCTGGGCAGGGAAGTCTGAGACTCTTATCTCCAATGAACCACCAGAAAACTGGAAGTGGTGCAGTGGCTCAAGTGGAAGAGTGCTAGCCTTGGCTGAAGAGCACAGGGACAGCGCCCAGGCCCAGAGTTCAAGCCCCATGAGCAACAAAAGAAAAAAAAAAAAGAAAAATAATGGAGACAGCAAGATTTACTTCACCACATTGTTTTAAGGATTAAGTCTGACAATGGACATGAGCAGGATGTTGGGGGGCTGGTGTCATTTTCATTTGTGTGCCTATTGGCACTAGGCCTGGTTGCTGTACCTTCGTGTTTTTGCCCAAGGCTGGCACTCTACCGTTTGAACCACAGCTCCACTTTTGGCTTTTTGGTGGTTAATTGGAGATAAGCCCCAGCTGGCTTCAAAGCTCGATCCTCAGCTTCCTGAGTAGCTGGGATTACAGGCATGAGCTATGAGTACCTGGCGGTAGGTTTGCATTTTCCTCTGGGCTTTAAGCCTCTACCTCTAAAAACTGAGCATTTTGAGCAGACCCAAGCTCCTGGGCATATGACTCCAGGAAACAAAGCTATGCTTTTATTTAAATCAGAAAGTGACTTTTCCTCCCAGCACGTTAACTGGAGTCTCAAGAGGGAAATCCACAGTATGTTGTGGAACCAAAAAAAAAAAAATCTGGATTTGTGTAACTGAGAGGAACTTTGAACCTTCACGACAGCCTCTTCCACACCTACAAAGAGCTAGACCCCTGGGCTAGACTACTTTCTTCTTCCTGGCACCTCCCCAGACACTTGGCCCAGGCACTCCAGCAAGTCCTCCCGGGAGACAAAGCCATGTCTGTGATCTAGTGCGGTCACAGGGCTTAGAGGAGGTGCCGACGGTGCCTCAGTTTCCCTTTTGCCCTGGGAGCTCTGCAGCCTGGCGTATCCCCTCCTGGGTGGCAGAGCTGTGTGATCCTCTCCGATGCCCTGTGAAGTCCTCCAGTGGGAGCTGGCGGGATGAGTAGAGGAATTATTAGTAATTAGTGAAAATATGTATAATCACATAATTGGAGCACACCGCGGACACGCGGCAGCTGCAGGCAGACACGGAGGGGTGTGGAGATGAAAGGGAGGGGAGGCGGTGGCCGCCACACACCCTCTCTGCTGTGCAGGGGTGAGGGAGGCAAAGGGATGGATGCTCTCGCTTCCCAACAATGCATGGGCGGAACAGGGGTCACCTGCCGGAGCGCCCAGTGACAGAGACGCCGAGGCTGAGCGCACCCTTGCACCCTCCACCCGAGCAGCCCCCACAGAAAGAGAGCGGCTTCCCCACGGAGGTCATTGCCTGCCCGCGCTTCCAGGCTGCTGGGTAGTCATTCTACTTTATTTACTTCACAGCAGCTTTCTTCAGATGGAGTTGGCAGATCTCCACCGTGGTGAAGAGATGGTCACCAGCCCACGTTTCCTGGACTGTCCTCTTGGATTAGTGTCTTTGAGGCCTGGATACCCAGTCCACACCCAAGCAGAGCCTCCCCTTCCCCGGGCTGTGGGGCTCAGGTTATTATAGATGAGTTGTGATATCTGGGTTCTATTGGTTGCAGGGATTATTTGCTGCTAGAGGAGGAATAAGGTAGACATTGAAGAGTCTTAGGTTCCTGTTCGCCAATTTTCCTCCACTGGATGAGGAAGGGGAAGGGGGGACAGGAAGCAGGTGGGAGCAACCTTGGAAGCAGGATGATGATAGTATTGTCATCTTAATGGCAGCAATAGAGGGCGCTCTGATGGGGTGTTCTGACTGCCTTAGTTCATGCGGTTGTCCTGTACCCCTAGGACAGGGGTACATGCTGCTGGAAATGTCCCAGTTTCGTAGGAAAAGAAATGAATCCAAAGCTGGGGGAAGCAGAGCTGTTGCCCAAGGTCACCCAGCTGGTAGGTGATGGAGCCAAGACCGCGGTCCAGGTCCTGCTCCGAAGCCGTGTCTGCCACACCAGCTCTGCCGCCCCAGTACCTGGGGCTGCCGGTTCTGCTGCCAACACAACCACCACCGCCACTGCCCCTGTGCCTCCACGTCCCCACAGTCCCCGAGCCCCACACGCGTGTGGTGAACTCAGAGATGACATAGAGTCCCTGCCCTCCTGGGACTCCCATTAGAGTTGGAAGAGAGGATGCCAAGGAAATAGAAGCAGTGTGGGGCGTGTGTGTGTGTGTGTGTGTGTGTGTGTGTGTGTGTGTGTGTGTGTGTGTGTGTGTGTGTGTGCCTTAAATGGTAAAATACAAGGTCTAGGGTTCAAACCTCTATACCACAAAGAGAGAGAGAGAGAGGAAGAGGAAGAGGGAAAAGGAAAAGGAATTAGGAGAGGACAAGAGGGAGAGGGAGAGGGAGAAGAAGAAGGGAGAAGGAGAGAAGGCTATATTCACAGGCTCACATAGTATAGACAGCAGAGGACAGCTTCGTGGAGGAGGGAGACCTGAGGATCACAGTTCAAAGGCACCCCAGGCAGGAAAGTCCGTGAGGATCTTATCTCCAGTTAACCACCAGAAGACCAGAAGTGGTGCTGTGCCTCAAGTGGTAGAGCGCTATGAGCTAAAGAGCCGAGAGATAGCACTCAGGCCCAGAGTTCAAGCCCCGTGACCAACAGGCGGGAGGGAGGCCTGCATTGCTAGAATTCAAGGTGGAATGTGGAAGACTGGAGCATTGGGTGGGAGTAACCACCAATTTGTTATTTTCTCCCTCTAAGAATGAAGGTGTGGATATTTTTCCTTTTTGTTAGTAGTGGGGCTTGAACTCCTGGCCTGGGCTCTGTGCCTTACTTAGCTTTTTCACTCATGTCTAGCACTCTTCCACTTGAGCCACAGTTCCACGTTGGTTTTCTGGAGGTTAATTGGAGATGAAAGTCTCATGGACTTTCCTGCCTGGTCCTCAGATCTCAGCCTCCTGAGTCACTAGGATTATGGGTGTGAGCCGCCAACACCTGGCTAAGGCCAGGTGGGGCTTTCTGTCTGCTTTGTTCCTGCCCAGATGGTGCCTGCTTCAGAGTAGAGTCTGGAAAAAGACTTGTATTGGAAGAATGAACAGGAAACGGGAACATGGGTGGGAAGCAGGGCTGCCTGGGCAAGCTCTGCAGACTGGTTTGGCCATAGTGAAGGGGCTGCAGGGAGCGGGAGCCGCGCTCAGAGGGAGCTTGAAGGGGAGGTAGGCTTTTGATAGGTGGGGAGAGATGGAGGAGCTGTCAGGAGGCTGGGTGGCTTTGGATGGCCGCCTGGAGAGCAAGTGGAAAAGTCCACCACATGCCAGGGCAGCAGCATTTCCTGCATGACACCTGGAGCAGACGGGGTGGGGTGGGGTGGGGGCTGCCTGGGAGCAGGGGGTGGCTCCAGGGTGGTCTGACAGAGGCAGCAGGTGCAGCACGGACCCCCCCCCACTATCCCACGTCCCACCAGTGGGCACACATCCTTGTCACGAGTCACAGGCCTCGGGATTCGGCTGCTCCAGGTTATGGAAGCATCTTTCTTCTCTGTGCCCAAGGCTGGTCTCCGATGATTCCTCGGGCTGACTGGCTGGGCGTCCTTAGTCTGGGCAACTGCTCAGTGCGCCCTGTGTTTCTGTCTCCCAGCAGCCTGTGCACCGTGTGTAGGAGCCACACACATGTGTAGCTGCCCACATTAGACCCTTGGTGCTTGCCGGAGGGAGATCTGGGTTTGCCTTTTGGTTTTGGCATTACTAACTCCAGTTGCCAAAGAGGACATAGCTAGCACATGTCATCATCCTTGCTGAAGGAGATAAGCCAAGCTCCAAAAGCCAAATAAACCCTAAAGAACAAACATCACATTTCCACCCGGGGATGGAATCCGGCTCTGGATGATGCTGATGGTGATGACGATAATGATGATAATGATGGGACATGAGGGTAAAAGAGGGGCTGTCTGTGGTGGAGGAAGAACCAGCAGGAGGGACGGGGGAGGGAGAGGGCGCTGGTATACGTGGGAAGTTATACTAGACCAGTGATCTGGCCTGGAAAAAAAGTTTGTGTAGTCCCCATGGACCCAAGATGTCACTGTGACATTGGTGCGGGGTATGCGGGGCCTGTGAATTGGATTTGGAGCGGGGTAAGCTATCAGCCGACCCCAGGGACCCATACAGAGGAGTAAATGTGGGGAGGGGAGCAGTAGAAGCCTGGTGACCGTCTCCCACTGTTTTCCCAAGTGAGACTTTGGTCTGAGGAGATTGTGTGGGGGTAGCACAGAGAAAACTCCTTTGAAGCTGACAGATATGAGTTCAGTGTCTGTTACTTACAAGTTGATCGATTTCTAGAAAATTCTTCCATCAAAGTAGTTTTCAACTGGGAGTGATTTTACTGCCCTCAGAGGACATTTGGAAGGATCTGGATACATTTTTCATGTCACTGTCAGGGGTTAGGGTGGGGGGAAGGAGGGCGCTTGCTGTTGGCACCAAGTGGCAGAGCCCACAGATGCTGCTTAGCGTCTTACAGTGCACAGGACAGACCCTCCCCCAACCCCCAGGACCCGCAACAAAGGACTATCTGCCCCCAAAGGTCACGAGTGCTGGGGTTGAAGGACTGTCAGCCCCTCCTGGGCTTCTGCTTTAGTCATCCGTAACGTAGAGCGGAGAGCATGAGCTCGCTGGCCGCTGGGCAGGTCAGTGCTGAGGAGCAGGTCCTACGCCGCCGGCAGGCTCTCAGTTCAGCTTTCTGGGTCCCTTCTTTGTTCTGCACATGGAGAAGTTGGAGAGCATGCACAGGCGTTGCCAACCTAATTACAGGGCAAGGAGCAACATTTTGAAGGCACATGAAAAGACCTGGGATTATTTAGCCTGAAGAAGAAAGGTGGCTCAAAGGAGATTTAATGATGATGTTGCAGTCTAAGAGAGGGTGTTGTTTGGGGGAAAATAACCCAATGGCACTCCACCTTCACCAAGGAATAGATATGAGCCCCAAAGAGGGGGGGAGATGAGGCAGAACTTCCTTTCTCTGAAGGTCTTCAGAAGCATCATAAACCTAAGGGCTGTTTCATACCGTAACTCAGCACAACCATAGTCTACGAAGGACATTCGTGGTCAGAGCCACTGTGACCTGTACGGCTCGGAGCTGGAGGCAGGGTGGGGAGGAGCAGGGGAGGCACAAATTGAGGACAATACAAATTGGGTGGGGGTCTGAGGGGAGGGTGAGCCTCAGGGAAGGGTGCCGGAGGATCATGGGGAAGGAGGAGGGGACATAGGTCAGGGATTGACAGCTGAAGAACGGAACCAGGGGAGAGGGGTTTGGGGGCTGAGGTGGTCAGGGGAAGTAGGCAGGTAAGAAATGGAGCAAGGAAACCTCTAGAAGTCTCAGGACAATTCCTCTAAGGGAGGAGAGAATGCTGGGTTAGACAAGGCTCCAGCAATGCTGGGCGGGGCTTGTCTCCTGTTTACCGGATAAGGTGTAGGGACTGGAGGCAGCCTGGGAGCCAAGGAGAGGAGCTGAGGACTGAGGCTGGAGAGCGTCTGTGAGGGGTGAGGTTAAGAGAGGTGACGGTGGGAGGGGTGGCTCTCCATCCTCCCGAGCCTGGGCGTGCCTCTGTCCTCTCTGCAGGTAGACAAGTTGGCTCCAAGATGGGCCACCTGCTGATCTCACCTCCTGGAAGCCGGCCGAGGCTCCATCCTTTCTCCTCCCCTCTGGAAACCTGTGGTTCTGGGCCCTGGCTGCTACCAGCTCTGCTGGTAGGGACACGAGAGGCCCCCTTGGCAGGGCCTGGGTACCTGCTCCCCACAGTGGGCGGCCCTGTTTGAATTTGTGGCCATCTAGACAGCTGTCCCTGGTGGTGACATGGGTAGAGAGTGTACAAGTACAGACGGAAGCCAGCGTAGAGGGGCCGACTTGCGAGGGCTGCTGGCAAACACCCCGTGTGCCTCTCAGCGATCTCCACCTCTGCTCGGAACTCTGGGAAACAGTGCTGGGTCCCTCGTTGGGTCACTGCTGCTGTCCAGCGCAACCAGACGCATGGACAGCTGCCAGGGTGGGGGCCGCTCCCTGGGGTCCCTTCTGACCACCACCGGCAGCCGTGGCACCACTTGGCAGGGCTGGCAGGAAAAAGGTTTGAGGATGAGATGAGGCAGACCCAACGGGAAGCAGCTGTGGGAGGCAGCTGTGGAGCTCAGTAAACACAGACCCCCGAGGCCTAGAGGGACCCGCTGAGCCAGGATTGGCTATGGGGGCCTGCTAGGCAGACCACCACCTGACCCCTTTCTGTCTGGAATGGTGGGGACCCTGCCCCCTGCAGGGCACAGCCCGGGGAAGCAACCCCTCCCCACCCGGGACAGCGGCGGCGGGCTGGGCTGGGGACCGGCCAGCGTGGTGGCTTGCATGGCCGCCTTCCACAGCAGTGCAACACGAGGTTTGACTTCCAGCCCTAGGATATTAGTTCTGGGACATCAACAACGTGCAAACGCGCACCCAGCTTCCATTTCTTCATGTTTAATAAATGAGGGTGTCAGTACCTATTTCATTGGATTACTATGAGAATAAATGAAATAATGTAGGGCCTCTCCCTGGTTGGTTCTCAACAATTAATATTCTTTCTTTTTCCGTTCCCCAGGGCCAAATCTGGAGCAAGCCAGCTCCAAGGCTGAAAGGCACTAGTTTTCAGGGCGGATCCGGGCACCTCCTCAATCTCATACCCTGGAACCTCCCTGGCTCACTCTGGTCCCAGCCCCGCCCTGCTAGGAGCCATCTGTAATCTCAGGTAGACTCTGAGAGGACCCTCACAGCCTTCAGAATCTCCTGGGTGCGTGCTCAGCCCGGGTCTGCGCTGAGTGGTACAGGGGAGGGGAGTCAGGCGGGCATCCGGGCCACCAGGAGAAAGCATCTAACCCAGAGCTTGCAGGAGCAGACTGAGACGTCGGGATGCACAGCCCGAGTTAATCAGTACCACAGGCTTCTCTGGGATGGGATGGCAGCCCAGCTAATCTCCTTCCATCAGCAGGAGGACAATTTGGCCCATCCCCACGCCGAGGGCCTCTGGTTGTGTCCACAAATGCCAACCACCTGTGCAGAGTGGAAAGCTCCCCAGTGCCCGCGAGGCTCAGAGGGTTGGAATGGCTGAGGCAGGAACTGGCCCAGGTTAGTCAACACATGGCATTTCCCCCCCCCCCGCCCCCCTAGGGGTCTGGGACTAGCCCCAGCCGGGGGTGAATCCCGGGGCTGCCCACTGCACGCCCGCTGGCTCATCCCCGAGCCTCGGGGAGCGGAGGCTCTGCCACGGTGAGTCATGCCATTTCCCAATTATTTTGAAAGGAGGCTTGTGTAATGAGGGAGGAGGATTACAGAGACGGCAGCGTTGGGGAAACATGCCCAACTTCCAGCGCGGTCCTGTCATTGTCACCCGCTTCCTCGCTCTTTGTTCGAGGTGCCAATGACAGGAGCTTCCACACGGCTGCGAGTGCAGCAGAGTCTGTGAGTGTGTTTGCCTCTGGGCCTCTTTCCTCCCTTCACGGCTGCAAAGCGCCTGCCAGGCCCTCCCCTCTCGGCAGCTGGCGAGGTAGCTCCGTGAGATACTGGGTGTTCACTGCTTCCAGAGGGCAGGCCTGCTTTGCCAGCTCCCTCCTCCCCCCGCCCTGTGTGTCTCTGTCTGTCTCTGTCTCTGTCTGTCTGTCTCTGTCTCTCTCTCTTAGAGAAGGACATTATTAGACATTCCATGGCTGCTGGTAGATCCCAGAGCAACATCACAGCTTGATGCTCAGCCCAGAAGTTTCCCTCCTTTCCACCTGCCACCACAGACTCTACCACCACCTCTGTAGCAACTCCAGATAGCTCCAGGGGAAACTTTTGGACTAACCACACTACCGTGTGTGTGTGTGTGTGTGTGTGTGTGTGTGTGTGTGTGTGTGTGTGTGTGCTGGTGTAGAGGCTTGAATTCAGGGCCTCATGCTCTCACTTGGGATTAATTTCCCTAATAATTGGAGTCTTGTTTTGTCTTAACATCGTTGGTTTTTAAAAAAAATTATTTTATTGTTATTATCAAAGTGACATGCAAAGGAATTACAATGGCATGAGTCAGGTCATGAGTACATTTCCTTTTGGACAGTGTCTTCCCACTCCCTCCCTCTCAGCTCAGTTGTAGAGTTCCTTTTCATCCATGTCCAGTCAGCTCTGCGGATGTATTTTTCACCCTGTTTCTCTGTAGTTCTACACCCTCCCCCCACCCTCCTGAAGATATACACCAGAATATACCGTAATAAAGAAAAGACAGAACCATCAAAAAATTAAAATTTAAAAAGAGAGACCCCCTTTTCCATATCTTGAGTTCATTTTGATATATACATATATAACTATATAAATATGAAGAGGAACATAGGCATTGCATTTCTCTCCTAAGAGTATCCTGTTTTTGGTCTCACTGTGTGTGAGTATCTAGAATCCTGTATAATTTATTATGTCCCAGTGTATTTTAGATCTAATTTCCGCATATCAGAAAGAACACATGCTGTTTGTCTCTCTGAGCTCATTTAACATGATTTCTTCTAGTTCCATCCATTTCCCTGAAAGTAACATTATTTTATTCTTTCTAATGGCTGTCTTCCTGGGATTTTTCCTAAAGGTTGATGCTTTACCACTGTGCCATGCCTCCACTGCCAGTTTTTTGCTGGCTAGCTGGAGATGAGCCTTTGATTTGTCTGTCTGAGCTGGCTTCAAACCATGATCCTCATATCTTAGCCTCTTGAATAGCTAGGATTTACAGGTCTGAGCCACCGATGACCAGCTGGTTTACTGTATTGGGGTTGGGGAGGTTGTAGTAAATGATCATCTGAGCCCTTCAGACTTTCTGATGCATGATTAGGACAAAGTCTCTTGCTTCTTAAGCCACTGTCCTTCCCTGGAAGGACTGGAAAAGGGCTGGAAAAGCCGAGGGACCACCTGGTTTACTCTCATTTCCCTCTCATCCACTGCTGGCTTTTATCCCTATCCTTCATGGAAAGCTCTGTGAATAAAGCTCATTCTACTCAGGCCCTTCTCACAAGTCGAGTAGGGTAGTGTCAAGGCTCAGAGATGCCTGGATTGTTCTATGTCTTTTTTTCTCTCTCTCTTGAGCTGGATTCTGTCCATATTGGGTAGATTCCCATGGGCTCATATTCTGCTCCTGTGGAATACAAGGTAGAGTCTCACTCCTCTTCTCTCCCACAGCCTAATGCATATCAGAAGGCACATCGAATATAAAACTGAGACTTCTGTCATCTGGGTAGACAAACCCTACTTCACCTGCTCCCCACACACAGGAAGGAAGAGGAAAAAGGAAAAAGGTCTTTCTTGATGGCAACTGGCCGCAACCAGGGAGTCAGTTACATGAGGGGGCTGGAAAATCAGAGAGAAGATGTTCCAAGACTTGAGAGCCACCTGGATATGGAACTTCTGCATTTCTGACATCTTTATGTGGTCCACAGAAAGGCATCTGGCCACCTTCACCGACCCCAAGACAGGCAATGGTTTCAAAAGTCACCATCTTGACAGGGTCTGCAGGTTGGCTTGCAGGTAAAGGCAGCAACTTTCTGGGCCAAGGTTGGCCACCTCTGCTGATGGAGTAGCCGCACGCCGGGCCACCCCTTCTCCCTGGAATTTGTGGCTCCCGTGCGCTGCGGGTAATCCACTCTGCGGGGAGATGTCTCCCTGCCCCAGTCTTCCCGTCCTCTCCTCCACCTCTGGGCCTGATTTTCAATTTGTCGGTGTGTTCTATTTCATTCCCCTTCTGCTCACCTTTCCTCCCCACGGGATCATTTAGGGCTTTGATTTCCTTTTGTCAGAATGAGCTTTTCCTTTGCCTCACAATGGTCCCTCCTTCCTCCCACCCCTTGACTTTGTTTAATTCCCTTGCTCTCACACCTGGCTGGTATCCCCCCCCCCCTCTGGCTCTCCTCCTGGTTTGTAGCCAGCAGCCCTGTTTCGCCTCCTCTCCAGGTAGACACACCCCTGCAGATATCAGGAAGAAAGGAGCTTTGATTGCTGACATCTCTGACTAGAATAGGCATCATCCCTTGGTGGTCTGTCTAGTATCCTGGAAACAGAATGCTAAGATATTCCCACAATTCCCTGGTGGGTGGAGATCCCAGCCTACGTCCCTTCACCCCCAGGCTGGACTGGCCCACAACTGGCCTGAGGGAATCTAGGAGGTAATGGTGTGGGAAAGTTATGACCTTTTTGAAGAAGTATAGAAAAGGAAATTCTATCATGTGTTTTCTAAGCTTCCCAGTTCTGTGATCTTCCTGCAAAAATGAATTTCTCTAGTGTGAATGAACCCCGTCCACTTTTGTTTGAGAGGAGCTTATTTTTATGAGGGGTCTGGCTGTGCCATCTCACCCTCCACTGATCTCCAAGATGGGTCTGGCACGGGTCTCTCTCTTTTACTCCACTATGTCTACCACACTCAAGCCTGTGGCTCAAGCCCCACAAACAGCTGTGTTCCTGTTTGCATCTTTGGTTCATCCTACACCATCCCCGATGGTGTTGACTCTGGAGACAGAATCCTAGAGAAGGATAGAATCCCACCGCTGCGTGCTGAGACCATCATACCAGCTTCACCAGGCCAAGGATTCTGAGCTGTGCTCTTAGATTTGGAGCCCACTGCCCTAGATTTCAAAGTCAGAGAAGACCTGGTCAGTCCGTTCATCCACTCACTGAATCCCTCATTTGAAAACCTGTTTTTGCCTTAGCTAGTCGCTGTGAGGAACAAGGGGGGGGGTACAGAAAAGATGGGGCTCCTTCTCAAGACGCTGGAAGTGTTACGGAAGACAGTGGGCACCGTGCTTGAGGCTGTACTGTGTGATCACGCCACGTGGACAGACATGGCACAGTGATCGATGTGGAGATAGGTCTTTGCGGGAAACGCAGAACTCTGCAGCCATCAAAGGGGAAGGAAGGACTGGTGTGGGCGAGGACTCCAGGACACGCTGCTCCAGAAGATGGCAACTCAATGCCCCAGATGTCTTCACTGAAGGAGGCATTGGCAGGAACAGGAAGAACACTCTGGCCTTCCCCTTTCTCCCCTTGCCCCCCTTCCCATGAGAAATCTCTCCCTACACCAGAAAGAAGGAGTGTCCTTTTCCCAACGATGAAGGGAAGTCCTTGTTGAGATCCCCCTGCCTTCCCACGCTCACCTCATAGTCTCTGCCTATGCCATTGCTTCATGACCACCCACCCTTCACCAATCCTATTTAAATAAAAGTCTGTCTTCAGCTTGACTGTTTCTTCATTTCCTTGTGAAGATCCCTGTGTCAGGTGAGATGTCAATTAAACAGATTCCTCTGCTTTTTCTCTTGCTAATCTATCTTCTGTGACAGGGGGGGCTTGCCATGAGTTTGGGAGAGCCAATGTAAAAGGGAGTTTTCCCTCCCCTATGGTAGGCCAACCAGTCCAGGCCCACAGCTTTCCATGGAGTTTGCTTCCATGCACAGAGTGCCGGAGGACGGGTTTTGTAATTAGGACGTGAGCCAGCTTTTCAGTCAGGTGGTGGGCGTCTTCGGTGTGCCCAGCTTTGTGCTCTAAGCAACAGCATCTGAAAGATGGGACATTAGGCCACACAGAAAGCTTGGGAAGTTTGGATCTGGAGACAAGCCAGCCCTCCATGCCTTTTTAAGGGGGATGGAGAAATCGTCTTGGGAAAGACTAGAAGGGCTCTGCTTACTGTCTGAGTCCTGAGTTCGCAGGAGCCCCGAGTGTGTTCTAGTTCAGAGTTTTGAGACAGGACATAAATCTACCCAGCCAAGGGGCCAGGGGAGGTCTGATTTTGGTGTCTGTTTTTTAATCAATAGCATTAAGCTTTTCCATCGAAGGATCTTAATTTGATAATCTCCCAAAGGAGACATTGGATCTGACGTGGACATATTACATGGCTTCCTGGCTCCCAGAGAGACTGGCCAGCTTCCCAAAGAAATGGGAATGTGGCTGTCTCTTCGTTCTCTTTGTACGGAGAGCCAAGAGCGGGCTTGGTTTTCACCACGGCTTCAAAGGTTAGAGTCGGAACAGGCCCTAGGTAGTTTGTGTTTCTGCAAAAGACCACACAACATCCTGGCGGACACAACTCAACAGATAAAAGGAGTCGCTACTGTCAAACAGAACCGTGTCTCTCTCGTCAGAAGACTGAAATAGCGCCACTCTTACACTGAAATAATTCAAGCTGTGGAATGGTTGTTCCTCATTTGTTATCTGCATTTCCTCCATGTTCCAGACCCGGGGAAACTCATTATTGAGGAGTTAGCGTTCTCAGGGCTACCCAGGCGCTGCTGGGGATGGGTCAGTGGCACCAATGGGAGAGGACTGATGTTGGAGCTGTTGGGCTGAGCTGTAGGTAATGTCTAGTGAGCTTTCAGTACTGTTGCCTCTCACCCCCAGGCTTTTCCTGATCATTTACCCAGAGGACCCCAATCCTACTGACCAGTTTTATTGTCTTCCTAGCATCCCTCTTTGAATCATCATTCATTT
Organism: Dipodomys spectabilis; assembly: GCF_019054845.1. Taxonomy (NCBI): domain Eukaryota; kingdom Metazoa; phylum Chordata; class Mammalia; order Rodentia; family Heteromyidae; genus Dipodomys; species Dipodomys spectabilis. Next base: position 7,526,030 of record NW_024870753.1, on the reverse strand, counting down.
CCCCCACTGAGCTGTAAGCACCACAGGGCAGCAAACGGGTCTCCTTGATGCTCAATTAACATGTGAAGGAGCAGGTGGTGAAAGCAGGTGAAACAATTGTCCTAGAACTCCATAAAGTCCAAACAAGACACACATTTTCTCCTGGACTCGGGAAAGACCCAGTGCCTGTCATTTGCCACATTTCTTAGCTGACCCCTCTACCTCACCCACATCTCATTTCCTCATCTGTGAAACGCGATGCTGCTTCCTGGGGATCTGTGAATAATGACTATTCAAGAGAGTGCGTGTAGAAACGCTTTCCTCAGCTTCAGCACACTGTGCAGACAGGAAGGGTGGTAGATATGGTGTGCCTATTCTTCAACGATTACAGATCCTACCAGGTACCCAGCCTCCAGAAAACAGAACTTCTGGGCTTTTCCTCTCCTTCCACCAATAGCTGATGGGAAATTGAAGTGTAGTGATTTTTTTGTTCCCCTTGACATTGCCTAAATCCAATAGTGTACTTTAAGTCATTATTATCTCGATCTAAACTCTATTTACAATAGCTTCTATATCAGCCAACGTTTTATGATTGTAATGAAATCTTTGAGGCTGGCTGTTTATGAAGAAAAGGAGGCTGGTTAGTGGAAGTTCCAGGTCATGATACTGGCATTTGGTTCAGCATGGGGGAGGTCTCTCTTAGCAGTGTCCCATCATGGTGGATGCAATGATGGGAGCTTGGTGTGTGTGTGTGTGTTACATTTCAATAGAGAAAGCCAAAAAGACTGGGTCCCACAATCCCATTTGAGGGCCTATCCCCAGCTGACCTAAAGCTCTCTCTGTGGGCTCCACCTCTTGAAGTTTCCATGGCCCAACCTTACCTCCAACACGCGGACCCTCGTGGGAGGGGCCGATGTAAATCATGGCAACCTCTAAATTGATTTGCTAGTGTCCAGAAATACTGCTCTGCTCATCCTTGTCTCTGTCCCTTTTTCTTTCTTTCTTTCTTTGTTTCCTTCTGTCTCTCTTTCTTTCTTTGTCTCTGTCTCTTCCTTCCTTCCTTCCTTCCTTTCTTCCTTCCTTCCTTTCTTCCTTCCTTTCTTTCTGTCTCTTTTTTCTTCTTTCTTTCTTCTTCTTCTTTTTTTTGTCTCACTAAGGGCCTTCTAGAACCTGTGTCTGTGTGATACTGAGAGACCTTAACCCACGCTGTTTCTTCCAGATCTAAACCAAAGTGTTCTCCTCTCTCCCGGGGTGTAGATGACCCCCACCTTTTACATTGCTTCTTCTTGGAAGCAGGACCCACGCCCGGGCTGGCTCACCTCCTGGCAGCAGGCTGTGCTCTCATAAATGCTAAATTAATCATCTACTCATGGTCTGTCTTCCCACCAGGCCATACTTTTCATTAAGGAGGGAGCCATGTCTGTCTCACTAATAGCACCCTGCTACTTAGCGACGCACGAAGATTTTGAGTCTATTTATTTGGACTAACATGGCCGTACTGAGCAAATCACAGGTGTCATAAAACAGATGAAACAGGATCGTGCACTGTAGGCAGGGGAGAGAAATTCGTAGTAGGATGAGGAAGGTTTCTGAGAAGGAAGAAGCATGTGGAGAAGAGGAAGAAAGTCTTCAGTGGGTAGAGACTACAACAGCTCGTGTTACCTAGATTATTCACTTGGAGAATGAAAAGACTAGTCAGAGAATGGCTGAGCCGCCTCGAGGGCTAGAACTCAGAGGGTGTTAATATCCAATTAGTTGGTGGCCTAGGGGGGCCATTGAAGACTTGAGCAGGTGAATGACTTCATCAGAGAAGCCTCAGCCCAGCCGCTCCCTTCCCTTCCCCTTTAGGGTGAGGACAATAGGGAAGGCAATGGAGGAATAGAGACCTGAGTGGACATTCATTGTTTGGACTATTGCTCAAGCCCTTGGGGCAGAGGGGGTAGGGATCTTTGAAAAGAAAGTGTGTTAATTGGAGGGAGAGGGAAGATAGAAATAGTGGCTCCAAATCCCAGAGGTGAAGATCAGGATTGTAAGGTTTTAGGTGAGGAAAAAACATGCAGGAGGAGGTAAAGGTGAAGGAAGGAAAGTGTATTGGGGTACGCTCCCGGGCAGACTCCCTGGTCAGGATCAGAGAAGTCGCACAGAGTCTGGTTGTAGCAGGGCTTATGTGGCCGGGGTCAGCAGGAACTTTTAGCATGTAACTTGCTTTGGGAGTTTGAACAGTTACGAGCTAGTGCCTGAAGTACAGGACAATTGGGACAGGTGGTGTATAATTGGGACAGGTGGTGTATAAGGAAGTGGATTTTCTCAGCTGTGCTGCCCTCCATCGGTCTGTCAGCCAGCCTAGGCAAAATGTTTGAGGCCTCATCTTAACAAACAAATGGAGTATTTTTTGGGGGGGGGGGGGAGGTCCGGTCATGGGGCCTGAACTCTGGGCCTGGGCGCTGTCCCTCAGCTCTTCAGCTCAAGGCTAGCACTCTACCACTTGAACCACAGCGCCACTTCTGGCTTTTTTCCTTTTGCTTATGTGGTGCTGAGGAATCGAACCCAGGGCCTCTGGCATGCAAGGCAAGCGCTCTGCCACTGAGCCACCTTCCCAGCCCTGGAGTATTGTGGCTATCATCCCAGTTATATAGAAGGCCTAGGTGAGAAGATCATGGTCTAAGACCAGTCCTTGAAAAATAACTAATGCAAAGCCAGGCTGCTGGTGGCTCATGCTTGTAATCTGAGCTATTCAGGAGGCTGAGATATGAGGAATAAGGTTTGAAGCCAGCTCAGGCTGGAAAGCCCATGAAACACTTATCTCTAATTAACTACCCCAAAAACCAAAAGCAAGATTTGTGGCTCAAGTGGTAGAACACTAGCCTTATGCAGAAAAGTTCAGAGACAGTGATCAGGCCCCGAGTTCAAGCCTCACAAATGTCAAAAACAAACAAACAAACAAACAAACAACAACAACAAACCTAATACAAAAGGGCTGTAGGCATGATTCAAGTGGTAGAAATCTGCATCCTGGGTGTGAGACCCTAAACTCAAACCCCAGTTCTGTCTCTCCCCCTCCCCCCCCCCCCCCCATACACTCCTACCAAATTTAAAGGAAGAAAAGAAGGGAGGGGAGAGATGTGAGAGTTGAGATGGAAGTTGACCGGTCACTTAGGAGGATGAAGGGAAGGATAAATCAAGACTTCAGGCCGCGTTCCCCGGGAGGCTGCTGGGGGGTGATGCTACCTAGGTATCTCCAGAGAGATGTTCTCCAACCACGGCACGGGGCACGGAGTCTGGGAGGGGATAGCAGGCGTTGGGAATGGATTTGACCTTTCTGGCCAGATGAATGCAATTCCTGGGATTCTTTGATCAAGAAATTCCAGGGCTGCTTCCCTGCTGTGCTGTCCTCTGGGAGCCTCTGCCAGTCAAAAGTGTGGGCATCTGTCTTCACTGATTGTCTTCCTCTAATAAATAGCAGTGCTATATGGCTGGGGTGTGGGGGGGGGATGGAGGGTGGGAGGGTTTGGGGGGTATGGGTGTGGGGGGTGGGGATGGAGGGTGGGAGGGGATGGGGGGTATGGGGGTGTGGGGGGGATGGAGGGTGGGAGGGTATGGGGGGTATGGGTGTGGGGGGTGGGGTAGAGGGTTGGGTGGTTTGGGGGGGATGGCAAGTGTCAGGTTGTCCCTTCTCAATCCTGCCACAGTGCTCACGAGCTGGGTAATTAATGTCAGATAGTTTTAAACAGATGGGTCTCTCTGGCAGCAGGGATGATGGCTTGAAATCAATCCTGAACAAATATTATATTAATTTCTCAGCTCCCTCCCTCTGTGGACAAAACTCGTTTCTTTTCCTCGGAACACGGTAATGACGAGAACATTAATATTAGATCATTTCGAGATGAAACGGAAGTGGTGGAGAAGAAAGAAGGGATGGGGCTTCCCAGGACTGGGGGGAGGGAGGGAAGGAGGGAGGGGCGGCAGAAGCTAAAAGTGTCCTGCGGTGGGGTGAGGGATGGAGGCAGGGAAGGCTGGGAGCTCACGGTGGGGTCGGGGCTGGGGACAGGTGCAGTGCTGGGTCCTGGTGCCTCAGCTGGGTGTTGACTTCAGGGCCTCTCCCCTCTGGGAGAGGAGAGGAGCTCCACATAAATAGGTCTGTAGGGGGCCTGCCAAGACATCTGACTTTCCAATCAGACCCCAAATTTACAATTCAAAAACAAACAGGGCTGCCTGGGGGGAGCCCAGCCTGTGTGCGCTAGCTCTCTCTCTCTCTCTCTCTCTCTCTCTCTCTCTCTCTCTCTCACACACACACACACACACACACACACACACACTCATACACAGAGCAGGGATAAGAGCATGGGTCCCTTTATGAGGTTGGGCTATAGATAAGTAGAAGGTTTTCCTTTTAACAGACTAGGAGAAATGCTGGGGGAGAGAGAGAGAAAGAGGGGGGGGGAGAGGGAGAGAGAGGGAGAGAGGGAGAGAGAAAGAGAAGAAGAGAGAGAGGGAGGGAGGGAGGGAGGGGGAGAGAGAGAGAGGGAGAGAGAGAGAGAGAGAGAGAGAGAGAGAGAGAGAGAGAGAGAGAGAGAGAGAGAGCGCGAGCCGAGTCTGGGAATGTGGAAATACACAGGCAGTGTGGGTACTGACATCATTCCCAACCATTTCCCCTTTGCAGGAGTGGTTGTTACCATCATCTAATTCCTTCATGCTCGGCCTAGGTTGACATTAAAACATGAAAGATTACGCGAGTATGCTGATGTGAACAGTGCACAAGGAAGGAGGGGTGTGCTACCGGGGAGGAGTCCTTATCTCAGGAAGAATACAAGGAAGACAGGGAAGAATACTGCCCTGACTTTTCCTCCAAAAGAGACATGGCCTTTTTAGCCCGATCACTCATTTTCCTTTCCTTTTTTTCTTTGTGCTGGTCCTGGGACTTGAACTCGGCCTGAGCATTGTCTCTGAGCTTCTTTTACTCAACAGGAGCACTCTACTGCTTGAGCCACAGTGCCACTTCTGGCTTTCTTTCTTTCTTTTTCTTTGTAGTTTATTGGAGATAACAGTCTCACAGACTTTCCTGCCTGGGCTGGCTTTGAGCCGTGATCCTCACATCTCAGCCTCCAGAGTAGCTAGGATCACAGGTGTGATCCAACAGTGCCTGGCAATTCCTTTGCTTTTAAGAGACACTGTTTGTATCTCCCGAGCTGTTTGTTTGTACACACATCTTTGAAAGGTAGTTCTAGTCAATGAATAGAGCATGTACAGAAACCCCAGAGGCCTCTGGAGAACTTCCTCCTGAAGGAGAGCTCGCTGTTAAAGCAGGGGTCTGAATGGAGAGGCTGTTTGTGACTTCAGTGAGAGCCAGAGGAGACTGAGGCCCAGCAGCTCCCAGCAGGCCCTGCAGCCAGGCTCACTGGATACCCCACAGCCCACAATGCTCTGCTGGCTTTCCTCTTGAGAAAGGTCTTCACTTCTTAACATTAGAACAATGGAAGGGATGGCGGTGATCATTGGACTCAGAAGCTGAACTGTTGGATTGACATCCCTTCTTACAACTACTTAAAGACATAAGTAACCATCGTAATAGTAATAATAAATAATAATAATAAATAATAAGCATGGGGTTACCTGTGTTCTTCCCCTTCCCCTTGCCTAGAACACCATTCTTCCCCTGGAAGTTCTGATGATGGCTGAACCCTGCTTGTCCTGTTCTCTGGGCAGCCTTCACCCCCTCTAAGGAGTTTTTCTGACCCCCTGCCCTACAAATCCAGGCAAGGTCTCTGTGCATAAGCTCCCCTCCATCCCCTACCAAGATGCACACTCACTGTCTGTCTTTGTGAGCTCCTTATAGACCCCCACCTCCTGATACCAGGGTCTTGGAGATGAGAATTTCAACGTATGAGTTTGGGATTGAAGACAAACATCAGACCACAGCATGCCACTCTGAGCCTCCCCGTTCATGTTCTTCTCAGATGCAAATAAATTCATTTCATTCCCTTGGCCCTCAAAGTCTTCATTCATTCCAGCCAGAACTCAGAAGTCTGAAATCCAGAGTCACATCTAAATATCATCTAAATCAGATATGGATGAGACTCAAGGTATGATTCATCGGGAGGCAAATTGCTCTCCAGCTGTGAACCTGTGAAATCAAACATTATGTGCTGCCAAAACCCAATAGTGGGGCAGGAATAAGATGGACAATGTCATTCCAGAAGGGATAAACAGGAAAGAAAGGGGTTATAGGTCGCCAGTAAGTCTGAATCCCAGCAGGCCCAACAATACTAAATTGTGTGTGTGTGTGTGTGTGTGTGTGTGTGTGTGTGTGTGTGTGTGTGCCTACCATGTACCAGTACTAGAGCTTGAACTCAGGGCTTGGGTGCTGCTGTCCAGCTCAACAGTTACTCTCCAGAACTACCTTTAGCTTTTTCACTCAAGACTAGCACATTGCCACTTGAGCCACAGCTATACTTCTGGCTTTTTTGGTGGTTAATTGGAGAAAAGAGTCTCACAGATTTTCTTGCCCTAGATGACTTCAAACCCAGATCCTCAGATCTCAGCCTCCTGTGTAGCTAGGATTACAGGTGTGAGCCATTCGAGATTGACAATATTCAATCTTAAGGCTGAAGAATCTATTTCTTTGACTTGATCTGGCGTGACTGTGCCTTCAATCTAGGGGTTCTTCCATCCTGAGTTTTGGGGAGTGGCCTTGCCTCCATAACTCCTCTAGACATTGCCACCTGGGGGACCCTGCAGGAACCCCACTCTGCATTATATGCTGAGGTTCTGGGTAGCTCCATTCTTTGAAATACAGTGGAAGTAGGTAGCTGCTGTGCATGGGCAGACACAGCCCTGCCAGGTGTCACCAAGCCTTCTTGTGCGTCCTCTAGGGGGGCAGCTAGCACAGCCATTGCCTTTTGGTCCTCTGGAGCCAAGCCTGTGGGGGCTGAGGAGAGCTGTACCAGATGTCAGGGGCAAAGCCGTGAGGGGTCCTAGGAAGCCAGCACCAGGGCCCCTCTTAGGCCTGGGCCCCTCCTTTGAAGTCATTCTGGTCTCAGGCTTGACTCTAGGAAGGGGCTGCTTCAGTGGCCCCCCAAATGCCTTCGGGACCATTCTTTCACGGTCTTGATGCATTGTTCCTGGTTAATCTTTGCCACTGTCCTTCCCAAATGGCCACACCCCTGACGTTTTCTCTCTGACACGCTCCCACATTTCCTTTACCCACAAGCAGGCGGGGAATTTTCCAAATGTTCAAGCCCAGCGTCTCTTTGGATTAAAAACTCCATCTTCAAATCATTTCTCTCTTTTCACATTTTATTGTAAGCATTTGAAAGAAGTCAAGCCGTGCCTTGGATACTTTGCTTAGAAATTTCTTCAGCAAAATATGCTGTTTTTGTCGCTCACAAGTTCTACTTTGTGCAATATACGAAGACATGAACACAATTTGACCAAGTTCTCTGCCACTTTCTAACAAGAATCGCCTTTCCACTAGTTTCCAATAACATGTCCCTCATTTCTAAGACCTGATAAAAATGGCCTTTATCGTACATATTTCTTCCAGACTTCCGTTCATGACCACTTAGCTAAGTGGCTTCTAAGAAGACTGAAATTTTCTCTAGAGCTCTTCTCTTTGCCTAGCTCTTACCAGAAGTCAGGACTGCCTGTGTCCATGGTAATGTGGTCTTTTGCTGGCAGGCACCGCAGAACTCCTCCAGGCTTAAGCCATTACCCAGTCCCAAAGTCACTGCACACGATTAGATAGTCTCAGTCACACCCTTACTCCTAGGTACACATTTCTATTTTAATCCATTTGGATTGCGACGCCAATATGACACAGATGAGTTAGTGTATAAGCAACAGGAATGTATCTCTCCTGTTCCAGAGGCCAGAAGTCCAAGACCAATGTGCTGACAAAGTGAGTGGTGAGGCAGGCCACGCCCCCTGGCTCACAGATAGTGCCTTCTGCCAGCGTTCTCACACAGTGGAAAGGGGTGGGCAGCTCGCTGGGATCTCTTTTGTAAGGACTCCAGTCCCACTCCAGTGGGATGTTCTACTTGCCTCCTAATATCATAGCTTGAGGGGGAGGAGGTTAGAATTTCGCATGTGGATGTTGTCAGGGACAGAAAACACTAGTGATCAGAAACACCCTCATTTCAGACAGGACTGTGTCTGTCTGTCTTGTCACTCCTTTATTCCAGGCACTGAGGAGATGCTCAGTCAATACTTGCTGAAAGATTAGCAGGCTTGACCTGGTCACACAAGGAAAGGCCATTTCCCTGGGCCTAGGTCATAGCAGGGGAAGCTGTTGGGCTGGGTGAGACCAACACTCATCTGTTCTGGCTATTCAGAAGCTGAGCTGTGTGTTTGCTGTGGGAGCAGGGGTGCCATCTGATAGTGGAGGAGTCTGGCTCCTTTAAGGATGCGCCGTAGCCCCGGCCCTCCCCTCCAACCCTGATTCATTGGCCACTCAGACACATGCAACCAGGACACAAAAGATTTAAAATCTCAGACCACAGCTGCCCAACGTGTGTTGGGGGAGAGAGGACAGACTAAATCCCTGTTTTCAATCCTTTCCCCCAAATGGAGCTCACGTAAAGCCTTTAAACCATCGGCTTTTATCTGTTTTTAGTGTCCAATTTAGGGCTTTGCAGGGGCTCCCTCCAGGGCTTTCTCAATGGATTTATATCACAGCCAGATAGCATCTTCGAAAGCTCATCTGAGCTAGAAAATAGAGAAACATCCTTCTCCATTGTCAAGTGACAAGTGATGGCACCGAGGCAGACGCTGACGTCCGCAGCTGGAGTGCTCCCTAGCCGGGGTGGGGGCGAGGGGGAGCACTCCCCCAGCAGGCCTCCGCATTGCCTTCCCTTCTTTGGGCACAGAGCCTCTAGCCCTTGGCTGAAAGTCTTTCCACAAAGCATTCCCTGTCCTCAAGTTGGTCGGTCATCACCTGCAGGCATGGAGGTGTCAGCTCCCTGGCCAAGCACCAGGTGCCATTTGCAGAATTGTGTGCGTGGAGTGGGGAGGGGGAGGGGCTGGGATGTGTGCTCTGGCTTGCCGGGTTGGAAATAACAGCTCTCTCCCTGATTGCAACACTGACTTCTCCCAGCTTGGGCCAGGAGCTGCATTAACCCTCCACACTCTGCCGAGCTTTCTCTTCCAGGTGGGCATCTGTGAGTTCTTTCTTCAAGCATATGTGTGTGTGTGTGTGTGTGTGTGTGTATGTGTGTGTGTGTGTGTGTATACACATATATATGTATATATATACATACACACATATATCACTAATATATCCCTTTATCCACGCAGTATTAGGTATGGGGGACAGGGGTATCCTGTCCTAAGTGTGAGAGACGCAGAAGCAGACACCACGCTGGGCCAGCATCTGGTGAAGAGAGAAGACAGCACTTTGTGCTCAGATGGTCAGAGCTAGAGCAGAGAACCTGGCCTGGGGACACCGGGATCTCCCTATAGCAGAATAGAATAGAGACCCGAAGACTCCAGCCAGCGGCCTGCGGCAGAAGAGTCTTTACCTAAGAGCCCCAGGTCCGCCCCGAGGAGTGTTCACAGGATCCCTCGGACGTTCCAGGTTTATTCTTGTTGTCCTGGCAACACTTCCATTCTATAAATGTCACCGTTTGGATGACAAACAGGTGTAAATCAGAGCTGTTCCTGAAAGTCTGCGAATGCGGTATTTGCAGGGCATGTCACCCAGGACTGGGATTCTATTTCTTGAAGTGGTGTCAGCGGCCCTGGCGTGTCCGTGTGTGTGCACGGAGGGAATGTTATTACAGACCGGCTGCTTGCTCACTAGACATTATGAAAGTGACCTGGAGGGTAGAAATCGTGGCCACAGAAATAATCAGAGCCCTTCCTCTTCTTCCCTCTTTTTTTTCAGTTCAGGAAACTGGAGACCAGAAAGGGCGAGGGGAGGAGGACAGAGGAAAGAGGAAAGAGGAAGGGCGGGCGGTTAGTAAGAGCCACAAACCTTGCTTCCATAGATCAGATCTGGGCTCTGCCCCATTTGACAATGAATCTGGGAAGATGTAGCACACCCACTGGCCAGATGAGGAAACCAAGGCTTGGATGGTGTCCATGACTGGTCTGGTGTCGTAGGCTCGAAGTAGCACACTAAGGCTGTGGATGTGGAGCCTATGGCTTCAGTGACGTCAAAAATCATGGGAGTGTGACTGGGCTTGGCAGCCCAGGCCAGAGCCACAGTTGTTCAGCTGCCTCCTCTTTAGTCTCCTCCAGCCCCCAGTCTACAAGGGGCTTTAGTCCTTGGAGTCTCATTCCCTGAGGAACACCTCCCAGAGTCCTTCCTTTATTTACTTGTTTAAATTTGTATTGCGTGCCGGTAGGAGGGCTTGAACTCAGGACCTGGGTGCTTTCTCTTAGCTTTCAAGAAAGCTTGAGCCACAGCTCCTCCTCTGGCTTTTTGGTCATCAATTAGAGATAATTTATTTTCCTTCCCGAGCTGGCTTTGTACCATGATCCTCAGATCTCAGTCTCCTGAGCAGCGGGAGTTACAGACGTGAGCCACCGGTGCCGAGCAACCCCCTCTGAACCCTAGACATCTCCTCACAAATGCCATCCTAGGTCTCTGAGGGCCAGGCAAGCTGAGGAGAGGAGGCTGGCCACATGGGGCCCCTCTGGGCCTGGCTGTATCTCTCCTAGCAGGGTGCTCGGGACCGGGCATGTCTGCTCCTGGCTGTGACAAAATGAGGCAATGTCTTCAAATCCTTTGCCTTCCATGGCAGGATTGGTCTCCCAACTATCTCTGATGGCAGGTACTGTGGAAGGTTCCAGAAGCTCTTCCAGTGAAGGAGGCAGGAGGGCTGCCTTTGCCACGTGGGGGCGTGTGGGAGCCTGTGCTGCACAGGGCGGCACCGTTGGGGACTTGGGTGTGTTGTGCAGACTCCAGGGAGCTCCTTCCTGGGGCCGAGCTGGGAGGAGTCTGTGAGTGCTCCTGTCAGGCTGCTGGCCCAACAGCCCTGCTGGGACTTGCCTTCGCTAAGTCCATTGGCACCCCTGCCTTGGCTGGCATCGTTTCCTGACGTCAGAGGCCCGTTCTGCCCCTTCCCACAGCAGCTCTCTGGCTCCAGGCCTCCGAACACCTGCCGTGAAGACAATGGAGATCACCTGTGGATTCCGACTTGTTGGTCAGGGCTGGGCGAGACACGGCCTGTGAGCTCCCTCCCATCTCCCAGGTGTGAGACTGGCCAGGCCTGTGGAACACTCGGTGGGGCTCTGAGGACAGGATGTCTCAGCCCCGGGGAACCAGTCGTTACCGGAGCACCTGTGCGAGCACCCGGCCATTTTCTCAGGGCTTCTGGGAAGCTGCTTCGGTGCTCCCCATTCCTGCCGTGATTCCACCCCTCTGAGGGCTGCGAGCTGCCTTCCCAGGCTCTCTGACTGTTCAGCAGGGGATGTGTGAGCCGAGGCTCACTGGTTCTTTGGTGTCCCCTGGGCTTCGGTCCCTGGGCCGTGGAACTTCCCCGTGGAGGCCTCCCTGAGGGTTCTGACTGGAGTTCTTTTCCAGCACTTCTGGCCTCACTCTCTGACCCAGGCCCAGTCCTGGCTCAGTCATGTTCTGAGCCCTCTCATTGGCCCTCCCAGCTCCTGGCCAGGGGCTCAGTCCCTGGAGACAGGCTCAGGCTCCTGCCACGTCCCCTCCGCTCCTCCGCCAGCAGGTGCACCGGCAGTCATGTGGTCACAAGGCCCATCTTGAAGCTCCACATAAACCTAGATTTCCTCCATTAACGGTATTGATTTCCTCCAATGAACTACTAGGATCAAAGGCTGCCACGGCAACTCTGCAGTTCATTAAGTCCCAGCTGCCCCCTGGGGACTGGCCAGAGGATAAACGTGAGCAGGAGGCCAGGCCAGGCCAGGGGGGACAGCCCGATTCAAGGATTCAATAGAGTGGGGCAGACAGAGCCAGAGGCCCTGGAATGCAGTGGGGTGGGAAGGAAGGGCAAGGCTCAGCCAGCAAGGCCATGTGAGAGTCCCCTCTCTGGAAACGTGGCCTCCCTGGGCCCGCAGGAGCCCTGCTCTGGGATTCATCATCTGCTCCTCCCAGGCCTTCCTGCCATTGTCCTGCACAAACTCCCACCAGACACCTCTGCTGGGGCACGAGAGAACAGAGTCTCTAAAGATCGGTGCCTGTCCCCATGCCCACCAGGAGCTCCTGCCGCAAAGGCATACCTGAAATAAAAGGATAATCACCGTGCCGGCACCAGGCCCTGGCCTATCAGAGCTGTTCTCATTATTTCCAGTTTAGAGGGTAAGTTCTCCATAGGCGACTAAAAACCTTGCCTCTGGCTGCTTGCTCTGGCTTTTTAACCGAGTGATTGGGGGAAATTTTAGATGAGTTGGTTTCTGAAGCACAGAGTAGAAGATGAGCTCTGCCGCGGTCAGGACTGCTGCTTTTTCCAGCTTCCTTTTCCTTTGCCTCATCAGGTGGTTGAGATAGAGCAGGGAGGACCGGGACAGGGTTGTTCTAGCATCTTCTGGCCAGCTCTGTCCTCACATGAAGGTGACATGCCAGGGTAATATCAGGAGGGACAACGAAGCTCTCCCTTGGCCCTCACCCCTCATGGCGCACTGGCCGCCCCCTAAGCTCTGACCTGCCCTCCTTCTCATTGCTCCTCCCTCACTGACCCCCAACGCACAACAGATGCAAGCACTTGAGTGGATGGAAGAATAGTATAAGGGAAATAAGGGGCCTGAAGCCCCTCCTCCTTCCCGTTCTCTTCCTCTGGATTGGAAGAAATTGAAGGCTCAACTCTTCAAGGGCCTATTGGAGACCAGGAGGTGTGGCCACAAGCCAAGACTACAGTTGCTAATAGAGCCAGGGTGTTCTGCATGTGTTAGATGCCCCTAACCTCCAAGGGTGTATGGCCTTACCAAGGAGAGCAGATGACCTTAGAGAAGCAGCTGGGACAGGACAGGCTGGCCAGGGCTCCTTTCTGAGCCACACCTAGGCCGGGAATGCAGATAGGTCTGGGCCCGGGGATGCTGCCAGAAGGGGGCATTTTGCAAAGTTTCTGTTCTGCAGGGTAATAATTACATCCCTGGTTCCTCAGCTAAGCTGTGGGCAAGAGCGTGGGTGCACATGCCCACACTGTCCTCCTGGCGCAGGGAGGGTTGATGGAATGCACTGCATTCAGGCCTCCAGTCCAGCAGGGGCTGGCTTGCTGAGTGGCAGCTGGGTGCCGGGCACTGGTTTGGCTCTGGGTGTGCAGGAATGAGCAGAAACAGTCACGGTCCCTTCCCTCAAGAGGACTTTGTTCCAGAAGTAGGCATCCCATCTGTCACCCTGAAAACAGCCTACAGTCCAGGGATGGGGCTGGTGGGCCCAAAGAGATGGAGGTGGTGTCAAGTCCGGGTGGGGACCTGGATTGAACCCCGTTTCTATACCAGCCCTACACTCCTCCAAAACACTCCCCCACCCCGAAACAGGCTCCAGGGGAAGGTGTGAGGAAAGGGAGGTAGCATTGATCAAGGCACAGGGCCTAGCTGCTTCACGTTTTCCAACTCCCAATCCTTCTAGAAGCTGAGATGCAACTAGTCCAATACCAATTTACAGCCAAGTAGCTGAGGCTTGGGGGAGCCAATGATCTCGTCCCAAGCAGCCCAGGTCACACGCTGCCGGGTCTGGCTGCAGATCCCGGGTCTTCGCCCCAACATTATTTGTGTCCGGGCAACACACAAAATATTCTCGTTGTCCATCACACAGACACCTGGACCCCTTGCAAGATGGTTCCTACTCAGACTTGGAGGAAAGCACAGGTGAGTGTGTCTCCTTCCTCCCACCCTCTATCTGGCTCCTGGAAATCTCTGTCGTCCACTCCCCACCCCTCAAAATCCAAAGTAGACTTCGCTCTGGAAATCCCTCCGCACTCAGAGCCAGTTCTGGGCTCCCGGTGTGCTGGGATCACTATCTGGTGAGGAGGCTATCCAGATCCACCTGATGCAGATTAGCTGCTGGGATCTGGGGCCGAGCTGCTGGAGGAATGTCTTTATCTACAGAAGGACAAAGTAAAAAAGGAATGCAAAGCATTGAGAACAAATAAAGAAATTCCTCTTTCTCTTCCCAGCATTCTCCTTCCTGCTTCTCTAGGTAATTGCGGGAGGATTTGTGCTTTAGACAGGCTCTTCTTTGCATCGTGCTTGCGTGGGGTGCTACAGAGTGGACTGAAGACTGGCCGACTCTGCCCAGAAGTGCCCAGTAGCAGGGACGAGAAGAGGTACAAAGTCCTGCAGCCTCTGAGGGATGTAGACAGGGAGGCAGGGAGGAAGGCGGGGAAGAGCTGAGACTAGCACCTCTAAAAACTGCTCACTCCTCACAAACAGGCAATACCCTCAGCTTCCAAAAGACCCAGAGAGCTGTGCAAAATAGATGACAGGGCCGCATCCCCAGACAGCAGAGTGGACAGTGTGATTCGGGTGCAGGGGTCAAGCAAGCTGCTCTCTGAACCTCTCCTCACCTGCCCACTGCCTGCTGGACATCAAGAACTAGACTTGAGATACCTACGCTGTAGAGAGCGCTCAGCCTCCACGGCCCTGCAGTGAGGAGAGATGCTAATTGATGGGGGGGGGGGTGTCTGGCTTTTCAGTCAGCCTACTACTAATATTTAGAGCTATATTATTCAGAGCAAGGTTCTTCTGTCTTTGATACTGAACCTGATGGTAAAGGGTGATAAGATTAATCAGAATCTTCATGTTACAGTGCCGGTTTTTGTTTATCTTTTACAATTATTATTATTATCTATAACTAATTGTACTAGGGGTTTCTGCCATCTGGATCAGAGCATGCATTTTCTCACCATCGCCCCTTCCATCTTTCTCCTGCATCTTTCCCAACCTCAGCCTATTCACATGAGTGCGTTGACTGTGACTGTATTCGCCCCGCCTTCCTCTCTCCACCCACTCCACCCTTGACACCTCCCCCTACAGAACATGTTTCAGCGTCCTGGTTAGTCTTTGTTTAGTGTAGCGTTTGTCAGAACTGGGGAATTGAACTCTGGGACTTGTACTTGCAAGGTGCATTGTCTGCCACTTGAACCAACACCACCACCCTCCGCTGCTCACATTTAGTTTGGTTTTCAGGCTAGGTCTCTTTCCTTTCCCACCCTCCTATCTCCCCAGGGCTGGCCTCAAACCATAGTCCTCTCCTAGTTCTGTCTCCTGAGTAGCTGGCTTTACAGATGTGTGCTAGTGTGATGTAGGGAGGTTTAAATGTAACAAATCCCCGTGATCAAGTTAGCACGGTGCACATATTAAACTCACAGCAAATGTGAATTCTTAGCATCTTTATTAGAAGCCAGAATCCAGAATGATCCCGTGGTTAAGTGAAGCCAGACACTCAATTGGAATATTCTTCAGGGCAGAGAAAGAGTTCATTAAACAGCTCAGAATTAAGATGGGCAGAAGCTAGGGAAGAGCAAAGCTTAATTCCCGCCACAGACCCAGGGGAAGGGGTCTCTTTTGGAGGAGATTTGCATTGGTGTTAGTTGATTGCAATTATGCTGTCCTTCGCCGTGCTGAAAATAAAATGAAACCCTAACAAAGTTCCAGGTTTAATTGAAATTTCCTGGGATCTGTTATTACATCGCCGTGATTGTTCTGTGCCACTAATGAGCCTGTGCTAGCTGATTATCCGAGTGTCTCTCCAGTCACTATTCCATTATTGCATTATTAATGATCAGATATGATTGTCACAGCTGAGGGCTTGAACGTCAGACTGGCAGGAGACAAATCAGAGAGCCAGGCAGGTGGACAGATGGCCAGGGTGAGTGGATAGCTTGTGCTGGGTGGTAACTGGGTACCCAGAGCAGAAGAAAAAAGGTTGAAAGCATCAGTGTGGCCGAGGAGATGGTGGGTGGGAATGGCCTTGGCTTGGACCAGTTCCTACCGATACAGTGAGTTGTGTGGGCCTATAGTTCGCAGGCCTCTGCTTTTCTTGGGAAATAGCCAATGACTTTTTGTGTATGTATGCCAGTATTGGGGCTTGAACTCAGGGCCTCAGGCTTTTGTTCAGCTCTTTTACTCAAGGCTGGTGCTCTACCACTTGAGCCACACTTCTATTTCTGACATTTTGCTGGTTAGTTGGAGATAAGAGTCTCCCAGATGTGTCTGCCTGCCTGGTCTGGCTTCAAATTGTGATCCTTAGATCTTAGCCTCCCGAGTAGCTAGGATGACAAGTGTAAGTGACCAGCACCCATGGCTGATGATTTTTGATCAGCATCAACAAAAGCCCACACTTCCATGTTAGCCTAGTCTTGGAGCCTGGAAAATGAACGGCCAGGGAGGAGTTGGTGGGAAGGGATCTGTCTACAGACCACACCTCACGGGGCCTGCCATGCCACGGGCCTGCCACGGGCCTGCCACGGGCCTTTTGAGTGGCTGTTGAATGCCTTTTCATGTCTTGAGCTATGTCACCCAGGGCAGAGGCTTACCTGGCAGAGAAAGGAGTGGTGGCTCTACAGAAGTCAGGAAAGCAGGCCACTAGCCCAGTTTTTAATCAACCACTCCTGGGCAGCCCAACAGGAGCTGGAAGAGAGGAAGTGGTTCTGTGGATGAAGTTAAAAGTTCCTAGGAGGGGCTAGGAAGGTGGCTCAGTGGTAGAGTGCTTGCCTTGCATGCTTGAGGCCCTGGGTTCGATTCCTCAGCACCACATAAGCAGAAAGAAAAAAGCTGGAAGTGGCACTGTGGCTCAAGTGGTAGAGTGCTAGCCTTGAGCTGAAGAGCTGAGGGACAGCGCCCAGGCCCAGAGTTCAGGCCCCACGACCGGACCCCCCCCAAAAATTAAAAGTTCCTAGGAAGCTTGCAGTTTTCTTTACTGAGCTGGACGGAGGGGAGCACACCAGGAGAAAAGTCCCGTGCCCAAATCACCCACGGGGCAGGAAGCTCATTTTTACCTCTAGACACTCAAGCTGGAATGTCTAGCCCCCCCTCCCCTGACACCCTGCTCCCCCTACTTCAGGAGTCCTCTTTTCTAGAAAACCCCAGACTCTAGGAGGTCACAGTAGCCTGCCATATTTCATTCTTCAAAGACCAGAGCGGCACTAACATGAACACAAGCCCGGGTCCGGACAGGAGGTGGGGGATGGATTGAGGAAATGGAAGGAAAACAACAGAGAAAAATTGACATTTGAACATGGTTTTGTAATCGGAAAATTGATCCCAGGGTGGCTCCCTCCCCCGGTGATGGGCTGGGCCTGCGCGGTGGTTCCCACACGCCTGTGGTGGGGGACACCTGTTCCATTACCCTTGCTGCCTACAGCTCCGCTGTCTCCATGGCGAGGAGGCACATGGCTGGGGGCTCCCGCAGCCATGGTTTCCCTGGCAACCCTCAGGCGCTCCCAGCCCCTGGCCACATGGACTGGTCTGTCTCCTACTTCCCTGCAGAGCTGTTTGGTAGGGGAGGCTGGGCCTGGGCGGCCACCCCTCCTCCGGTGGATACCTACACAGGTGTCCCCTCTGTGGGCTCCTGACATCCATTCTCCCACCTCTGGCTCCCACCCTGAGTGTGTCCAGCCCGGTGGGCCAATCATAGAGCAAGGCTGGGAGTGTGGGCCCCTGGGGTGGACACAGCTCGACACTTCCTCCTCCAGTCTGCTAAGGGGAGATGGAAGAAGTTCAAGGATGTCCTCTCCACCTCCCTGGCTGTCTCCCTCCAAGACCCAGGGCCAGAATCTTCTTGTAATCCTACCAACCCGACCTCCTGTCCTGAAGTAAGCAAAACAGCTCAGACCGGCATCTCTAACTGGTGGGAAAGGAAGCTGAGCCCCAGAGAGCGGAGCTGACCCACTCACGGCCGCACAGCTAGGTACAATGGTCCCGGCATCGTAGGTGAGGGTTTCTGAAGAGGTCTCTGTCCACCCGGGCAAAGAGAGGAAACTATTTTGCTGCCCTCAGGGAACTTTGAGGGGAGAAAGAATGAGACACCCCAGGCCCACCCACCATCTCTCCTTGTTCTTGGGTTCATAGACAGTGGGGCATGGGGTGGGTTGATTAACAGGCCCCTGGAGCTGCAAAGGCTCATGGGAATGGCTTCCACATGCTCCTGAGAACCCTCCAAGGTAGACGGTGGGGGGGGGGGGCGGTGAGGGGTGGGCAAGGCCATCGGGGCTACGCACGGTTCCCAGTTCCCATCCCAAGCGCCAGCGCCGGGAGCTGTCCCTATGCGAGGGGCTCCTGAGGGCTAAGAGGAGTGGGGTGTGCCCTGGCCAGGAACTCAGAGGTGAGCCCTGAGCAGAGCGGAACACGTTCTGCTCCTCCAGCCGCACTGAGTCTGCGCTCCTCTGCGAAAGCGAGCAGGCTGCAGGGCAGGGACCTGGAAGAAGGAAGGGGAGTTGTGCGCGGCCTGCTTCTCCTTAAACTCCAGGCTTTCCCAGGCAGGCCTCCTCTGAGGCACAGAGGAGAGCAGCCAGCGCTTTGCCAGTGCGCCTGCTGGAAGTTCCAGAGAGGTGATGATGAGAGGCGAACCCCGCAGTGGGACTGGGGGTGTGGCTCTGTGACGCAGGCTAGCCTGGCATGCAGGAGGCCCTGGGTTCCATGCGCAGCACTGCAAAACAGTGAAGAACCCCCCCCCCCTTCCCTCAGGTGGATACGGGAGGTCGACCTCCTCTCCCTCCTGTCTGGACCCTCAGGCCCTCACCCCCTTCCCTGGAATGAAGGCAGCCTGGTCCTGACATCCACCAGGGAAAGAAGAGTCGCCTAGCTGCTTTTACATCTCACGCTCTTTGTGAGACTGTCTTAATTCCTCAGGTTTCTCAGGGTCTGCTGGGCTCCGGGCAAGGTAATTTACATGTGTGTGATCATCTGCACGCCTACAGGGCTGGAAAGGGGAGGCCCCGTCCATTGCAGTCCCAGCGGGGAGAGGCAGGCTCAGGAGCTCTGGAGAGATCAGTGCCCTCCAGGGACCAGCTGGACGGAAATCAGAGCTGAGATTTGAACCCAGGCCCCTTTGATTTCAAGTCCTGCTGGCACCCCACTTGCAGCCCTCTGACCCAGCCCCCCGATCATGGCTGGACTCTAGATCTTGTCGGCCCTTGTCACCCTCTGCCTGTCCCTTTCCGCTCTAGCCTGGAAATGTGGAGTTGATTATGTTCTGTGCTCAATCACCAGGAATAATCAATCTGTAATTAACTGCACCCCACATCCTCGCCCACCCCTCCACAGCCTCCTGCGCCGTGGGTCCCCCTCCCCTGCCGCCCCTTCAGCTCCCCCTCCCACCAGCCTTTCCAGCATGGAATCGTTTTAATGAGATTTCTCAGTTACAAATGACCAGTTTGTAATAATTATATTTTGTGCCGTGATGGTGGTTTAAAAAAAAAAAATGAGTTAAAGAAAGGAAGGCTCCAATTTATTAGGCATCAAATTTTCTGTGTTGAACTTTTAACTAGAAGCCACTGTTCAGACGCGGAGGGGGCCATCTCTGCCCCCCTGGGCTGAGCGATAGTCCTGGAATTTTGATGGTGCCTGGGTAGCAGCAGAGCCAAGGAGACTGATTAAAACAATGAACTTTGCAACAACAATGCAGCTGCCCCTTGTGTGTCCCAATCCCTGAAGGAAAGGAGAGAGGGCCCCCACCTGGCATCATAGTAAAGGAAGAGGCACCCAGGCCTCGGGGCTTGGGGCCTGAAGTGTACTTCATGCAGGACTCCACACTGGGGAGAGAATTGCCATCATGTGCTTGTGAGGCCCCTTAGAATGCATTTGATCCTGACAGCCAGGATCAAAACCTCCCTAAGGATGAACGGAAACAAGATTGTCTCAGGTAATTTGTTACAGTGACAGACGCTGCCCAGCACAGGTCGACTGAATAATGATGACGGCTGTAATTTCCTGTTCTTCAAGCTTCTGCTAAACTCGAACATTCGTTAACGTTCTCATCGACTCTTCATGACATAAGGTAGGTATAATGCTATGCTATGGTCTCCACTTTACAGGTAAGAAAAACTGAGCCTCAGAGAGGGCAAACACCTGACCCAAAGCCACACAGTTAATAAACACTAAAGGCCACACTTGAACCCAAGTTCAATCCAAACCACTGAGCCACACAGCCACTCCCTGGAGGAGCCTACCTGCCCTCAGATCTCACCAGGAACCAGCGTTCAGGTGTGTGGGCCCCTAGCCGAGTCTCGGAGATGATGGTGCTTCATGGATGTTTGCCCTGTGTACTTGGCCCCCCTGTGCACACACTGAATCAGGGAAGGCCTGCACCCAGCTGGCTTCTCCCTGGAGGGAGGAGCTGATCTCCTAATGCAGAAGGTGGAGGCAGAGAGATGAGCCCAAACCCTGTTCCTGGGGTCTCCACTGGTGACAATGAGCCAGCGCCAGGCTTGCGGGAAGCTCTGAAGGCCACAGGAGACATTGTTAAACCTGGATCTGAGCCGTGGCAAAGCTAGAAGCGTGGAAAGTGCCTGTGGAGGGGGGGAGGCGCTCAGCCAAGCAGCTGGTGCTGTCACAGCCCCACCAGAGATCAAGTCACCTACAGGCAGCCCCCCAGGAGCGGCTTCTTTGCCCAAGTAATGAGGGGCACAGCCAACGCTCTGTGAGAGGCTGGAGGGCAGAGGCTTTGAAGCCTTCCTGGGCCCCAGGAACCCTCATAGCCTTTCCTGCTGGAGAATTCATCCATGGAGTGAGTTCCAAGCTGACAAACTCACCAACTAAAGAGGCAGGCTAGGTGAAGAGGCACTGGCGGTAGGCCAGGGCAGGGCTGGGACGGCTACTGGCAGGCTGTCCAAGGCTCCTTCAAGGAGGCCCGAGGGGACCCGTGGTGTCTGACTTCCTGAGAAACTGCCAGAGAGGGTGGGATCTGATCCTGGGACTCAGGACCTGGAATTTCTTCTCCCAGTAGTGAGATTTAAAAAAAAATGTAATTGTGTTTTTATTCTAGTCTTCATTGCACCTCATATTGGATCTTGCCCTGAGCAGGTAGAAAAACAACAGCAACATTGTGTGTCTAGCAGAGAGCTGTAATTCAAAGGCAGATTCTGAACCAGGTGTGGTAGTGTATGCTTGTAGACTCAGCACTCAGGAGGCTGAGGTAGGAGGATC